>NC_000079.6:77895017-79342517 GCF_000001635.26 Mus musculus
ATGACTATTATGTTTATGTGACCAAAGGGTCACAGATGGTAGAAAGATTTGTTACCATTAGGAAGTGTAGCACTTTGTGATTATAAAATTAATCTGTCTCTAAATCTGTTTAAAGAGTTTTTCCCATCTAATGAGCAATATAAATTATTAATATTTTCATGTTCTTGGGGACATTCACAGCCATAATTTTACCAACACAGCTGTTTGACCCAGTGACATCATGTTTTGCATATTTTTGCATTTTAATGAGTTAGTCATTTAAAAGGTTACAAAGAAACCATAACTCATAAGTAATTAAATTATTTAGCAGAAGAAGTATGAGAAGATCTTCTGACATAGGTTACTGTGGGAAGGAAAATTCATAGCTGTACTCAGTTGCACCTGTTTGTTAGGAAATAAATGTGTAGAAGCATCTCTCTGACATTATGAAATGATGCTACTTGTGTAATATGCAAATAGATATCACAAACAGTACATTTTCTTTGTTAAGGAGAATAACTACATACTATTACAACAATCACACACTTAGCTTATCATTTAAGGTTAACCATTCCCTAATGTGTATTTAGGTAGGAACATCTTAATATTATGCTTTCTCCTCCTAACCCCCTTCTATTTCTTGAAAAATTAGATGTTTCTTATAGTCTTTCCAGAGATTTTTACTCAAATCTTATTTGAAATTTACTACTGAATAGAAATATCTTAAAATGAAAAGGGAAGGCGCCTGAAGTATAGAATATAGGTGTACTCTTACCTGTACCAAAGATAATGCATCATAGATAGTAACTGCTTATTAAATAGCTGTTGTATAACTTCAGTATTTAATACCTTATTAACTCAGTGAGTATATCAAATTTTTTATGAAGTCCTCATCCTTTGCAAGTGGAATATAGGCAAGGAAAGCACACTATATCTGTGAGCAATAAAGTTATCTCAGATATGATAACTTTAGTTGGAAGGGACAGGAGAAGATGGCATATTTTAAAATACAATGATTAGTGTATACACTAGTTCTTTTGTTTTGAGCACAGAATTTTAATCATGTTTAAATAATATATGTATTAAAAAGTAACAACTTTGTGGATTGGTGTAACCACAAGTCTGTAAGGGACATTAGATCAAGTCAGGAACTGTGTGCTAGGCAATCTCTTTATGAAATGTAACACTTTATAGATGATTACTCCAAAGGTTACTGTTCAAATCATTTACCCTGTGTGTACTGTGGTATATAATTTGTCTATGGTATACACTAGTTCTTAAGCAGGTTTTATCATCGACTCAAGCATATGTTTATGTAGTGTGGTAGGGTCAAAGAATATTTGAAAGACTGTGAGCCACCAGGACCGCATGGTAGTTGATATTTACATACCTGTGTTATAATATATTTTAATAGGAAGCCATGGGAATATTGTTCTGAAATATAATGGCTTGCCTCATATGCAGAAGAGTAAATCTTGTAAGTCTGAAGATCAAACTCTGCTTTGGATCATTTAATAAAGGTGTGTCTGTAGGGCTCCGCAGATATCTTTAGGGACTTGAATCTGACATCAACTGGTCACCAGTTAGAATTCTTACTTCCTTTCACTTCAGTGTGTTAGAGGGTCAGTGTCTATTTGTGTTTTTTTATAAGCAGCAAGGCATCATAAAATTTCCATAAAGCTGTAGCAGTAAATCTTATTACTATCCTTAATAGTAAATGGTAATTCTATTTACTTTGTGGTGGTAGTGAATTCCTGGAATGCTTCCATAGATAAATTATTGACAAATACTAGAAATCTCTATGAAGTTTAAGCATTGTAGTATTCTAAAACCTAGGGGGTAAAGTTAGAAACAGATCAGGTGATATTACGGGTAAGAGCAAAGTGAGTTTTTAAAATAGCACTTTGGTGCCCTGGGTTGTCAGAACTAGAGACAAGTGTGTATGTTTGTCAATATATCTTTCATGTTTTACAGACTCCTAAGGGAACAAGGGAAGATACAATTTCACCTTTTCTGTGCCAAAACATTTTAATTATATCTCCTTCCAAGTACAGCGGTTCAGTAACCAAGGAGCTGACATTGATGCATGTGTTGATAAAGCTGCAAACATTCAAAATGAGATTAACAAAGATTTTGAGCAAAGGGTGACAGCTAATTTTGCACAGTATTCTGCATCTAATTCAGGCCACTGTAATAATAGAATATTTTATAACTGTTTTGTTATTCAAAATGACTTTTATGATACATTTATTTGTGGATATCTTTGTATCATGCTCAAGAAATTCTCTATTCTATGTTTTAAAATCACTTACTGTTCTAACCTTGAAACAGTATTAACAGGGAGAAGAAAAACTCATTGTGAGTTGCTTTATTTTTTTTCTTTATTTCTCTTTTAAAATTTTTTTTAGGTGTTAAAATCGCATCTCATCTTTGGAACTCTGGTTTACCATAATTAATTTTGAACATACAAGTTATAAGAGAGGTAGTGATGAAGAATATATGTTTGTGATAATGCTTAGTATGCAATAATAAGATGGACATGAAAAGTTATATTCAATTACTAAATTGATAAAACTATAGTTGCTTTATGCTCTTGGCCTCTTTTAAGCATATTTATTCTCCATTTGAAGGCAGTTGACAGTCTTTCATTTTTCTTTTTATTTCTGAAATTTTCTTTCTTTTCTTATTCACTCACTTCTCCATCTGCTTTCACTTTTGTTTGCTTGGGCCGTCTCTCATCCCAACTTGATAATGAGGAATGCAGTGTGACCCTGACCTCTATCAGCCCATGCATGACCTTCTGACTCTGCCATATAACCTTTGACCTTCGCTCTGACAGCTTGATTAATTACCCTGTGTTATGATTTATGAGTAAGTGCTATGTAAAAATAATAGACAACAGGTGGTCCTCTGAAAACTTTTTGTGGCATGTTTTCTTTTACTGACTAACTTGATCTATTTGAAGTATAAGGCTTATCTGGGATAATCTGTTGGTCCATATTACAGTTATTTTATACCCCATATACAGCATGAAAAATCAGGAAACTGCCAATTGAGGGATAATCCTGATGAATACTTTATAAAATATTTGTAGGGTGCAGTTACTTTAATACATCTTGAGAAGAAGCACAAACAGGAGTCAAGTGCCATTTCAGGCATTTCAGTGCCAGGTCACGTCTTGAGAAAATTGCTGAAGTAATGAAGGGGCATTTTCCAAGCAGACCTGCAGATCCAACAGCTATGTTTACTTTAACGCTTCACTAGTGACTTCTGATTGGTTGTCATGACCTCATCTCACTGTTGCACCTAGGATGTTGCAACAGTGACATATGCATACCCTTCTTGTGAAGACAAGAATAAACATAACATAGCTCTTTCGGAAGAGATGCTTGGACAGTTGTTTGTCCCGTCTAACTGTGGGTAGAGATAACACACTTGGAGTTTCATTTGCCTTGAGGATGAACACCTGTCTTCTCTCAAGTGAAGCAGGTAGAATACTGAACTTGAAGAATATGATTGATATATCTATGTAAAATGATCTCCTACACAGCTTTGCCTAGAGACCGAAATGGATAGTTCCATGGGTCAAAAGATTCTAGTGTGGCCCTTGACCTCTCTGGTCACATGTGGCTTTCAGTATTGGCGAGTTAATATGCAGAGCTGAGTACTTTCAGCTGCTTTTTTTTAGAGCCACTCAAAAGAGATTTTAAAAGCTTTAGAACTTGTTCCTATTTCCCCTTCTCTGTGTAATTGGTAGTTAGTATACAAACTTTTATATATCTTTAGTTTTTATAGTTTCATGTGGTGTGAAAAGTAGGCTCTTTGTCAGTTGTTTTTATACTTCTCTCTACACATTCATGATAAGTAATTTTCTGTGATTATTTAATTTCTCTAGCAAAGGTTCCTATGTGTTCTTTGTGTTGGGCACCACCTGTCTGTTTCAGCCTGCACCATTGTTTGCTGATTTAATGATAAACTATCATTTATTAGTAAATTAATTTTTAGTCTTCACAGTAAGAAGATTCTGTGTGTTTTATGTTAATCATAGCAAATAGTTAAGCTAAAAAATATGTCACATTTTAGCACTAAACTTTTGAGAGTATCAGATTAAGATCGTATAATTTAGAATTTATAAATTCAGATCTGAAACCAAAGTTATAGCTCCACATACATAGAAATGGAGCCTGAGGAATTAACCCTGCCCTGTAGACCAGTACTTGTCTTGTTGAATACTTTCTTGATCTAGACATCAAGTCAAACCTAAGAGTGAGTTAACAGCTTTGAGTGTGCTGTGTTTCCTGAAATGTTACATATTTTAAACAATTTGTGTAAATCATTGTAAAAGATGTTTGTAGCCTATGCAATGGCACTGTTAGATAACCACTTTGATCACTTACTCTTGTTAAAAGAAACAGAAGAGCTCTCCATGTGGGTTTGGAATGCTGAAGTTTTTTCCTCCTGTGGGACTTACATGTACTTAAAGAACTATTAAATATTAAAAAAAAATAAGCTTCACTGTTGCATTCTAGAGTCTAAGCCCATGTTAAAGAGGTTCCCTTGGTAAGAATAGCAGCACTACATAGTTCTTTATAGTATACTCAATGTCTGATTTTATCTTGTAGTTTTGTAAACTTTATAAAGATGATTGTGGCAGTCTTTCTACTTAGTTGTGTTGTTTAATTATTCAGAAACACTTATATTTTAATTTGGTGTATATTTTTATTGTTGAACTTGTAAGCTCTGTTTCAAAAAATTAATGGTTAATATATTGTCTCTGCTTTGTGTCACTTTATTTTCTTTGACACCTTGGCTCCCATATATTAGAGTTGACATTACCAACATCTTGGAATCTTACATGAAAGTTTTTTTAGGTTAACGTTGTATGTAAGAGAGCAGAAGACACAGGCCAAGTTTGGCTATACATGACTGTGGGTAGGGTTGAGATAAGATAGTGCTACTGTCTGTACTGGCTTTATTGTACTGTTTATAAACTTGTTATAAATTATCTATGTGAACATTGTATAAGCTTATTATGAAAGCCTTAATTCAAATTGCTAGGTTTTTGAATATCCAGAAATGTAATTAAATTTGTAACTGATTTTTTCCAGAAATACTTTTTATTATTTTGTGATCACTATCATTTTAATTAATTTGACAGTTTGAAATATCTAAAGGATAAAATATTTTCTAAATAATTATAATGATTTAAGATAAAAAAATTTAGTTGTTTCAGCATTTATTGTTAACATCTAAATTGTTAAATTCTTTATTTATAATTGTGGTGATTTAAAAATAGTATAATTTTTTTGTGCGGATGCTTCAGTGAAAAATTGACATTGTGCCTTTAGAAAATTGAATAAATGAAACATATAATTCTCAGTTACATAATCAATAAATTAGACAAATACTTCTTCTTCAATGATTTGTATATGTTTATTTTCTTATTTAGGTGGGACATCTCAAATTTCAGAAATTATTTAAAATGAACTAGGCCCATGGTTTTCTTTCTTTAAATCTAACTTCCTACAATGAGATGAAGCTGCTCAGAGGGTCTGATGCTCAGAGGGTCTGATCCTCAGAGGGTTTGATGCTCAGAGGGTCTGATCCTCAGAGGGTCTGATGTTCAGAGGGTCTGTTCTCAAAGGGTCTGATTCTCAGAGGAGTCTGATGGTATGGAGATAGGAGTTTGGTGATTAAGTTATATATTGGTTTGGTAATTACACTGGAGTACACAATGCTTGCACCTCCTCTGAAATTTAAAATTCCATATGGAATTTTTAACTTGTGTATAAGTATAAAAAAGCTCTGTGTGTGTGTGTGTGTGTGTGTGTGTGTGTGTGTGTGTGTGTGTGTGTCTGTCTGTCTGTGTGTCTGTCTGTCAGAAAAGACAGCAGAGAAGCATGACAGGAGACCACTTACTCACAGTACAAAATCTACTAAAGAGGCAGTTTTCTTTTTGGCCTGTGGTGACCTTTTGTGACTGTTCCTCACACCAGCAGCAGTATACTGCATGTCCACATTTCACCATGGTTAGCAGAGTGTAACAGGGCTCTTTAACTTACTGTGGTGGGAGGAGAAGTTCCAGGTGAAATTTGAGAAGGGTGTGAAAAGTTGTAAGAGCCACAAGGAAGAGAGCTAGGGACTTCCTTCAAATGTGATTTTAATAATTAGTCAAGTGTGTCCAACTGTAGAAAATCACCAAGTGACAATCTGTCTACCTGACAGTGAGCACAATGAATTACAAGACTTTTGAATAGCTCTACAGATTAGAATAAAGCAGACCCAAATAAAGTGTCTTTTGTTGGTAAAACTTTTGACTCAACAGCTAACAGACTTAAAAAAGAAAGCATGCAACATCTCTCTTTCTTTAAAGTAAAATGTTTTAATTTTTAAAACTTTATTGGTGATTAATAAAAGAGGCAAAAAGTATTATTGAAGGATCTGAAGGGTGTGTGGCATTTTTTCATCACATAGGAATATAGTGTTAGTTTCCAATGTGTAAAAGGATTATATCTTAATTAATAGTACTATCACAAGACCAGAACTTTAGTGATCTTGAAATTTCCAAACCAGTAATTGTTTTAGTCAATAATATCCTTTGACTAGGCAGGCATTAAAAATGGAAAGAGTTATTCCAGTGAAGTCTACAGCTAGTTCAGGAGGTAAAAGGCCAACACCGCTGCATAGCATTCTTAAAAATAAGAACTTGGGTCTATGTCAATATTGATCTTATGTTTGGTTTTGTTGTTAAAAATTTGAGTTGATGATCTTCATGTAGAAAATTTTATGATTATAGTTTTAAAAACTACATTTGTTTTTAGTAGTTTTAGGGATTTTTACAAACTTTTTTTCCTGTTGTTCTTGTGGTTTTGCTATAGTGTATTATATTTCTAGATACCACCTTAAAGATAAGGGCAGAATTAGGACATTTACAAAACTGAATAGAAAAGACATAGAATTGGGAGCAAACAATTTTACTCCTTAAACTTGATAGTGCTTGCTGTGTTTCTAAGGTTTAGATTAGTTCATCAATTGAACCTTAATGTCCTTTTAAAAAAAAAAAATGTAACTGCAGAAATGTTTGCCTTGTGAGGAGTGAATAAGGAAGGAAAATGTGTGTTTAAAATCTAAAGCCCTAATAGCTCAAAACATTGTGTTTTTAAACTGTAGAACTTAGATTTTCAGGACAAGGATACTAGTTCTTAAACAAGGCAGCGTGTTACTGTGGCCTTAGCAAATTTTAAGATTAAACAGTTTCTACTCATTGTTTGGTTGGTTTATATTGCTCTCTGAGGTTTTTTTTTAGTCTTTCTGGATGGAAAGAGAATAAGATCCAAGGTACATAGGTGATATAGTTTTCTCAACATTATACAGAATGTGATTTGAATGTATCCTTGTGTGATAAATTCTTTTAACTACACTTCAAGTAGATTATGTTTTATTTAAAATTCATTATTTTTCTCTGTAGCAATTATGTCCATGTATTTTATTCTAATAGATAATATATGCTTATTTGTGCAAACAGCTTTAATCTTTAAAATATTTTAGTTACTTGAAAATATATTAAACTACCTTTCCTAATGTTTTAGGACTATCTTCATGAATTGAAATAAATTCTGATATTTAATTGTAACACTTTTTTTTTATTTCAAAACAGGAAGGGTATGGAGTCATCGTCCTGAACCCAAATGAAAACTATATAGAAGTGGAAAAGCAGAAAATGCATAAACAGTCATCATCTTCTGATGGTACAGATGAGCCAGCAGGGAAGCGGGAAAGGAGAGATAAGGTCTCCAAGGAAACAAAGAAGCGTCGTGATTTCTATGAGAAGTACCGCAACCCTCAAAAGGAGAAAGAAATGATGCAGTTGTTTATCAGGGTAAGAAAGAGAAAAAGTCTCTTTTTTGTTCTTTGGTTTTCTCAGGATTTCATTTCATTTCAATTACTTAATTGTTTTTGGAAGCTGTTGACTCTTTTAGTTTTAAGCAAACATTCATTTTTCATAATTACCTGTCTGCCTGGGTGGGATTTTTTTCATTTAAGTTACAAAACACTTTATAGAATCTCTAATGCAAATACTTTTGTCTTTAGTGCGTGTCATTTGCTGTTTCAAGGAACAGTTTCTAAGGTCTTAATATGATGTTTGCAAAAGGAAGAAACCTTTTTAATTCACTTCTCCAGCACATATTAATGTGTTATGAGAATAAATATAGCAGAATGATTTTAAAGCAAGATATAAGACTGTCACCATCTCAGGTGACAGTTTCCAGCAGATGATGTGTGTGACCACCTATCCACCCGCAGTGAGGAGGAAAGCAACTCATACTTCAATGCATATCTAAGCTCAGAGCATCCTGATGCAGTGTGATGAGGAGAACAGCATTGGTGTCTGACTCGTCACACAGAGTGAGCAGTTGGCTCTGTAGCACAGCATCATGGAATCAGCCCTTTCAGTGGCGCCACCCACGCACATTGAATTTTGTACTGATACACATGAACGTATTTGCACTTTGGTGTCTTCTTTTATGATACATTTTCTAAGTGTTTTTGTTTGCTAGAATTTAACAGTTGAGTATGAAAAAATGCTCCTATTGAGGGAAGATAGCAAGTTCGTATGTTCTTTAAAGTTCAATGGCTCAGTGCACTTAAACTTTAAAATCAATATTTTGTGTTTATGGAGAGGGTTGGGGATGAGACGAGGGTCACAGGTACCCCAGATTTGCCTGGAACTTGCCATGTATCCCAGGCTTCGCTTAAACTGGAGTATAGCTCTTCTCTTTCTCAGCTGACATTACAGTGGGACTAACCAGGCCTGGCTCTACCCTGTAGAGTATTAGCAACATTCATGTTTATATTTACCCTATATTAAAGATTATTAATTAAATACTTCATGCTATATTTGAAGGAAATGCATTGATTATTGGTTTTAGTTATTTATTTTCTTTTAGGTCATGATGGTCTTTCTTGTTGTAGAAGTTGAGATTTAATACTAATGACCAGTCATGCATAAATTCTCAAGACACTGAAAACAGTGCCTTGACCAGAATACACAGACTGTATGAGTCAGAATATTTATGTACAGTGTAATATTTCAAATTTTGTAAATCCTTCTACTGTTTAATACTCATTGGAAATAATTACTCAATATAGAGTCTCTAAGTATTCTGCTTTTCCTACTGTAGATATATAATGTCTTTGTACACCTACATCAAAGTTGTGATACTAGCCTGTAGGTCAATCTGTTG
Organism: Mus musculus; assembly: GCF_000001635.26. Lineage (NCBI taxonomy): Eukaryota > Metazoa > Chordata > Mammalia > Rodentia > Muridae > Mus > Mus musculus. Next base: position 77,904,242 of record NC_000079.6, read on the forward strand.
TCCTTAGATTCTTGCCATATCATCCAATCAGTAAAGCACCATTTATAGCAAAGTTTGTCTCTTATGCAGATTCTAAAATTTAATTTTATGAGGCCTTTTACTACTCCAGCCATAGAGTCTCCATGTGTGTATGTGAAAGACGAGCAGCACAGTGGTGTGCTTATTTCTTCCTTATTGGCTTGTAATTTCTACAGATTAAGAAGTGCCTCATGCACCTACTTGAAGAGTTCCTCTCCCTTTGTCTTTGCATTTTCTCTTGCCACATTGCTTGGGTGCTGCCCCACCCACCTCCTCGATGGTTTTGTATGTATATGTTTTCTTTACTTTCTTCATCTCTGCTTCTCAATACTCTATTAAGACTTGGTCTTTTTTGGTTTGTCTTTTTACTTTAGGTTTAATTGTTTTATACTTTTAATATACTAGCTATTTCTACTTCTTTTTAAAATCTTGTTTATTTATTTGTGGAGGAAGAGTGGACGATTGGCTTTTTTGTTCCATTTGCCCTAAATGAAGTTCTCATATTCAAACACTTACCAGATTTGTATGTGAATCTTTGAGTTAATAACATATTTTCTTAACACTGTTTCTCACCTAGGATTGTGCATAATAGCATTTGTACAATGAAAGACTCCAACACACTTCATTTTATAATGGGAAAGAGATGTCTCATTGGATGTATAGTGCATCCATGTGTATTGGATTCTCCTCTGTTCTTTGAAAGATTCATACTATAAGTTTTGATCATATTCTCCAACCCTGAACTCTTCTCAGATCCACCTACCCAACCTCATATCCTTGGATTGTAATAACCCATAAGGACCAATTAATGCTGCCCATATATATGTGGATGTGTGATATTCCAGTAGAGTATGGTTGACTTACTGGCATGTACACACTTAAATAAAACTGTGTCTCCTTTCCCAGCAGCTAATGCTTACCAGTAGCTCCATTGCTAGGGGTAGAATTTCATGCCCAAATTCCATTAATATAATGGGATTTGGTCTGGCTTGGTTTTGCTCGAGTTTTGCATAAGACCTTGTATCTGTCCAAACTTATGTTCTTGACCCTATAATTGTGCAGGGCGTGGGTTTCATCCTATGTAGTAGGTTTTAAGTCAAATCATACATTGGTTGGCTACATTACGTGAACTGATGCACTGGCTACTGTTTAGGATCATATAGCTAGGAAATGGAAGTAATTATGATGGACTCTTTGTTCCCATATATCTATACCATACTGTTCTGCCCAGAGAAAGCAAACTATAGAGCTGAAACATGAAAATTGAATCACATGTGGTAAAAGTGTGACATGGTATGGCCATATCTGGTGGTGATAAAGATTGATTCTTTTAAAAAATTACATTTTTTAGGATTTATTTATATTTTAATTATATGTGTGTTGATGATTTACCTGTGTGTGTTATATATGTACTTGTGTATGTTCAGTGCCCTAGTGACCAAAAGAGGGCATCAAGGCCTCTAGAAATGGAGTCATAGATGGTTCTTAGCCACCATGTGGGTGCTGGAAACTGGACCCTGATCCTGTATTTGAACAACAAATACTCTTAACCTTAGCAGTTTCTTCACTATGTGTGTGCATGTGTGTGTGTGTGCATACATGCCCGTGTATGTGTATGCTTGTGGGTACACACATGCCACGTCATGAATGTAGAAGCCCGAGGAGAACTGTGGAAAGAAGATTCTCTTCGACCAAATGGGTCTTGGGTATTAAACTCAGGTTTGCAGGCTTGCCAGCCATTTGCTTTGCCCATTGAGCCAGCACACTAGCCTTAACAAAGACTTCTGGCCAGTTATAAAGAATAAAGACATATGGTTTTGCTTAATTGGATAATTAATATTGATTCAGACTTATAGATAAGTAGACTGTGATCAAGATAGTATGAACTCTATGGGGACCAAAATCGTGGACTGTTTCACTTAGTGCACTATCCACTGACCCTAGAAGAGGTCCATCCTAACATATATGTGTACAATAGAGTCTTCTGAATGGCTTTTGAATACAATGATGCAGCCATTAATTAAAATCCCCAGGTATACTTATTTGCTTTATGAAAAAATGTACACTGCTAAAGTATACGGCTTGCTTTTTCCATATGGTTGCATTTTAACTAAAACAAATAAACAAAAACTATATTATTAGCTTCCTATCCAGTCCAGTGTCCAAGATAAGATTCTAAAAATTAAGTAAAGGAGTTACAAAGACAAAGTTTGGAGCTGAGATGAAAGGATGGACCATGTAGAGACTGCCATATCCAGGGATCCACCCCATAATCAGCATCCAAACGCTGACACCATTGCATACACTAGCAAGATTTTATCGAAAGGACCCAGATGTAGCTGTCTCTTGTGAGACTATGCTTGGGCCTAGCAAACACAGAAGTGGATGCTCACAGTCAGCTAATGGATGGATCACAGGGCTCCCAATGGAGGAGCTAGAGAAAGTATCCAAGGAGCTAAAGGGATCTGCAACCCTATAGGTGGAACAACAATATGAACTAACCAGTACCCCGGAGCTCTTGACTCTAGCTGCATATGTATCAAAAGATGGCCTAGTCGGCCACCACTGGAAAGAGAGGCCCATTGGACACGCAAACTTTATATGCCCCAGTACAGGGGAACGCCAGGGCCAAAAAGGGGGAGTGGGTGGGTAGGGGAGTGGGGGTGGGAGGGTATGGGGGACTTTTGGTATAGCATTGGAAATGTAAATGAGCTAAATACCTAATAAAAAATGAAAAAAATTAGGTAATATTTCATTAATATCATTAGTATTTTAAGATTTATTATTGATGGATTTTTTCATAATTGAATATATAAAATAGTATTCTGTTTTCACTTTTTAGCCATAATTGCTAAAATTGTGCTAAAATTTTGGGTGGAAGTGGAAATATTTTATCCTTAGCTTAAAGTTATTTCTGTTTCACAAATGTGCTCACATTGACCATAATGGTGTTTGCGTTACACATTTATTCTACTGTGTTCACACTCTTGGTACTTTGTCAAATATGTTACTTTGTTTTCTTTCTTTTCTTAATCTTGATTCTACCCAGATGAACTATTGCCCCCTCTACTGCTATTGCTAATAACTGGTGCTTACCAAAACTTCTGAAAATAACCACAAGTAGTTAGCTTTTTCACATTTCATCATTTGCTACTTTAGAGATAGCTCTTGCATTTTTGCCTCATAATTTTGTTATGATTATTGTTAGCATGCATTTTATTTTCCAATATTGATCTTCCTATTATCCTCTAAATCTTTGAGTATGCATTATACTTTTTTCCATTCTGTTTCAATCCTTAACAAGAAGCAGATAGAAGCATTTTTTCCAAGTAGTGCAAATTCCATACTAAGAGAATAAAGAAACAATTCAAAACTTACTAGAAGTTGAAACTCAAAAAGAGAGCAAACCAAGAAAATTAGAACCTGGTGTAGAGATAACTAGATAAACATGCCTTAAATATAGACATGAAGATTATTTATGTATCAAATGATCTTTTAATAATGATGATCTGTTCGTGGTAGTTACTGAGTAAGAGTAGAATACAGACAAAGGTAGAGTTGATGCAGTCATCTAACATGTGTTTGGGATGACTTGGCTGTCTCTTTCCTAAGGTGAGACTAAGTGTTAGGTGTTCTGATGGCAAGTAAAGATTACAACAAGTATACATTATGTGAAATTTTTAAAAACAGAAAAGTGGTTCTAAATTTGGAGATAAGGTCAAAAGATACATGGCCATTCCAAAACCGTCCAAATGTGAAGGAGACATGTAGAACCTTTGGAGAGGCTGCCATTGCATATTGAAGATACTTAAATGTGTGTAGACTGTTTGTTGGCATCCATCTGAAACTCCATTTCTTGACATGCAGGATCTTTGCTATAGTCTAGTTTTCTGATTGATTTTTAAAAACTTTATTTTAATTTCTTTCACTCTTTTTCACTTGAATTTTTGCAGTTATTAAGAATGCACCAACTCTGAGAAAACCAAGGATTTTTTTTTAAAGTAACTTTGATATTTTCAATTGAGCATGTTGACAGTGTGAGTGAGGATTGACAAATGTCACACTGCCTTGCTTACTGTTGTCCCTGTAGCCATTTCAGTGTAGAATCTAACAAAATGAAGTTTGTGTAAGTTCAGTACAAATATTGTTTAATACTTGAAACCACCTTATTTTCCTCATAAACGATGTCTTACTTATGCAAAATGCTTTGAAAAATAAGTACTCCAGATTTTGGAGTTTTTCTAATTTTGGGACTTTAGTATAGACTCATGATATTAAGTGCCATAAAATTCAAGTACTTTTGAGTAGTGACCATGTTACATACTCAAAAATTTGCATTTTCTTCTTCTCTGGTTCCTAATAAATAGCCAATATCTTTTCAAGTTTATATAAGTATCTAATATACATTATATAATATAGCTTAATTAGCACACATGTCTAAAACCAGAAGCTTAGTCAAGTGTGTTGCATTTGCTGAATGCCTGTGAGTAGGTGTGACTAAAGAGTGGGTTCTGTGGTACCTTTCTGATGCATGATGAACAGAGCATAAGGGATCAAAGGACTTACTCTTTCATGTAGCAACGTCCTTAACTATGAAATAATATACTTGCTATAATACATTATGGACTATTAAGGGGATTGATTTGGTCTAGGCAATAAACGTTGTCAGACATGCCTGGCAGGAAAACCTGCTTAATATGTTTTGTAATAAGATGGAATTTTTTGTTCTTGAAAACATCTGCCAACTCAATTCAAGAGTGAAGACAGAAAATGTCATCAGTTCTGTGGTAATTCTATAAATTTAGTTTCTCTTTGAGCAACACATATCAAGACATACAAAACTCCCAGTGTTAACCACCACTGGTTATAATACTTTGTAAAATGATGAAACAAAAACATTTTATTTTTATATAATGTGTTAATTAATTCATTATGAATTTTAATATTTCAGCTGATAAAATTTAACAAGCAACTTGCCAACAGATCATTTTTTAAAAGCATCTGTTTTTTAATGTGTTGGGTTGAGAACTGAGTTAAATAGCTAAATATGTACATATTCATTTTAAAAACCGAATTTCCACTCCCATAACTATGGACACACAGTTTTCACTTCTTGAACCACCAGGGGCTGCTGCTGTCCACTTTGGATTTAGCATTGCTTAGACATGAGCACTATATCCTTAGCTTTCTTTAGCCCCCAAATCCTTAGGAAGATGACCACATAAAGAAAAAAATGTTTTACCTGATAGCTCTAATAATCAGTATAAAATTATTTTTATATGTGTATGTGTGTACACAGCGCACACACATATATGCAACCTACTTCTACTACATGTTACTTATATGTTTTCAGGGCTGACCATTTGGTCTTTGATAACCAATAGATATAAATGTAACAACAGCTAATGAAAAAGAAGTCCATAGCTCAGTAGTGAAAGAACATGCCTTTAATCTCAACACTCAGGAGGCAAAGGATCCCTGTGAGTTCAATGCCAGCCTGATCTGCAAAGAGATTTTCAGCACAACAAGATTACTCAGAGAAGCCCTGTTTTAAAAAAATCAAGGCTGTGGGGGAGGGAAGGGAGGGAGGGAGGGAGGGAGGGAGGGAGGGAGGGAGGGAGGGAGGGAGAGAGAGAGAGAGAGAGAGAGAGAGAGAGAGAGAGAGAGAGAGTGAATGAATGAATGAGAACATGAATTTGAAAAGAACAAGATGGAGGATTTAGAGTAAGGAAAAGGAACAAAGAAATAATGTAATTATAATCTTGAAAAAATGCAGGAAATAATTCTAAATAGCTTACCTATTTTTACACACATGTGTCAACTTATATTTTTTCTCAAGAATTTGACACATGTGTACCATTAAATATGATCATTAATATGCCATTTCTCCCCTTAGGTACTCTCAGTCCCCCTCCAAGCTGCATGTCTTTTTCTCTTTTGATAATACACTAAATCCACAATTGAATGATTCTCCATCCCCCAACAACAATCAAGTACCAGTATCTCATTAGTAAAGGATAAAGGCTGGAGAACACCTTCCCCTTATGTGCTGGATTTGGGATGGCTTCATTTTTATATGGGTCTTGTGCAGGTAACCACAGATGCTGTGAATTCCATGCCATGTCTTACTTTAGAAGGCACCATATCACAGCATTCCTCTTCGAAATCCTCTGGCTCTTATTTTTTGTTTTTGTTTTTGTTAGATATTTTCTTCATTTACATTTCAAATGCTATCCCGAAAGTCCCCTATAGCCTTCCCCAGCCCTGCTCCCCAATCCACCCACTCCCGCTTCCTGGCCCTGCCATTCCCTTGTACTGGGGGGGATATGGTCTTCGCAAGACCAAGGGCCTGTCCATTGATGGCCAACTAGTCATACAACTAGTCCATCATTTGCTACATATGCAACTAGATACATAGTTCTGGGGGGCGGGGGGAATACTGTTTAGTTCATGTTGTTGATCCTCCTATAGGGTTGCAGACCCCTTTAGCTCCTTCATTGGGGGTCCTGTGTTCCATCCAATGGATGACTGTGAGCATCCACTTCTGTATTTGCCAGGCACTGGCATAGCCTCACAAGAGATAGCTATATCAGGGTCCTGTCAGCAGAATCTTTCTGGGATATGCAATAGTGTCTGGATTTGGTGGTTGTATATGAGATAGATCCCTGGGTGGGGCAGTCTCTGGATGTACCTTTCTTCTGTCTCAACTCTGAAATTTGTCTCTGTAACTCCTGGCTCTTATATTCTTTCTTGCAGGGGGATTGATATCAATGACCCATTTAGATCTGAGGATTCAGTTCTTATTCTGAGCACCTTGCCCAGCTATGAGTCTCTGCCTCTACCGCTTCCCTCTACTAAAAGTTACTCTGACACAGTGCTCTGGATGATAGGTATAAGCATAAAAATTTAGAGGACAATTTGAGAGCATAATGATTTAGTACAGTAATAACAGACAGGAACCTACCCAGTTGTTTACAGTTGGTTTCTCTGTGTCTTCCAGTAAAATTTGTGTTGTCCTCAGACCATGTGGTTGTTGTGGGGAACCAATTGCAATGGCCATAGGCTGTGTTTTTTGTGAACCATCTGGTACCTCTCTGAACAGTTACTCCTTGGAAAATTTTTCATGCTATTGGTTACCGTTTGCATTTCAAAACCCACGTCTTTGGGACACGGTATGGGCCACTGTCCAAAGTAATTTTCTTCCAGTATTTTTTAAATTTTTATTATATTTTAAAATTACCTTGCATAGGCTTTATCATAATACTCAGCTTTAGTTATCCCAGCTCCCCTTTCCTCTCCCTATTTCCATATCCGGTCTCTACTTTTATAATATCCAGTATTTATCTATCTTCTTATCTCGTGATTCTATGATCCTTCCAGTTAAAGTTTTTATTGGGTAGTAGGGTAGTAGGCCTCTTTTTAAAATTTTTTTATTAGATATTTTCTTCATTTACATTTCAAATGCTATCCCAAAAAGTCCCCTATACCCTCCCCCCACCCTGCTCCCCTACCCACTCACTCCCACTTCTTGACCCTGGCGTTCCTCTGTACTGGTGCATATAAAGTTTGCAAGACCAAGGGGCCTCTCTTCCCAATGATGGCCAACTAGGCCATCTTCTGCTACATGTGCAGCTAGAGACATGAGCTCTGGGGGTACTGGTTAGTTTCTTTAATGTATGTGGATGCCCTTGCATTTGGAGCATAGATATTCAGAATTGAGAATACATCTTGGTAGATTTTTATCTTTGATGAGTATGAAGTTCCCCTCCTTGTCTTTTTTGATAACTTTAAGTTGAAAGTCAATTTTATTCGCTATTAGAATGGCCATTCCAGGGGATCCAAACCATAATCAGCAACCAAACACAGACACAATTGCATATGCCAGCAAGATTTTGCCGACAGGACCCTGATATAGCTGACTCTTGTGAGGCTATGCCAGTGCCTGGCAAATACAGAAGTGGATACTTAGAGTCATCTATTGGGTGGAACGCATGGCCCCCAATGGAGGAGCTAGAGAAAGTACCCAAGGAGTTGAAGGGGTCTGTAACCATATAGGAGGAACAGCAATATGAACTAACCAGTACCCCCAAAGCTCGTGTCTATAGCTGCATATGTAGCAGAAGATGGCTTACATTGGGCCGATTGGCCAATTGGCCATCATTGGGAAGAGAGGCCCTTGGTCTTGCAAAGATTATATGCCCCAATACAGGGGAATACCAGGAAGAGGCCCTTGGTCTTGCAAAGATTATATGCCCCAATACAGGGGAATACCAGGGCTAGGAAGGGGGAGTGGGTGGGTTGGAGAGCAGGGTGGGGAGAGGATATAAGGGACTTTTGGGATAACATTTGAATCGTAAATGAAGAAAATATTTAATAAAAAAAATGTTAAAAAAAAAAAAAGAATGGCTATTCCAGCTTATTTCTTCTTACCATTTGCTTGGAAATTGTTTTCCAGCCTTTTACTCTGAGGTAGTGTCTTTGTCCCTGAGGTAGGTTTCCTGTATGCAGCAAAATGTTGGGTACTGTTTATGTTGCCAGTCTGTTAGTGTATGTCTTTTTATTGCGGAATTGAATTGATTGATATTAAGAGATATGAAGGAAAAGTAATTGTTGTTTCCTGTTATTTTTGTTAGAGTTGGAATTCTATTCTTGTGGCTGTCTTCTTTTCTGTTTCTTGAAAGATTACTTTCTTGCACTTTCTAGGGGATAGTTTCCTTTTTGTGTTAGAGTTTTCTCCTTATTATCCTTTGAAGTGCTGGATTTGAGGAAAGTTATTGTGTGAATTTGATATTGTCATGGAATACTTTGGTTTCTCCACCTATGGTAAATGAGAGTCTTTCTGGGTATAGTAGCCTGGGCTGACATTTGCATTCTCTTAGGGCTTGTATAACATCTTTCCAGGATTTTGTCGCTTTCATATTTTCTGGTGAGAAGTCTGGTGTAATTCTAATAGGTCTGTCTTTATATGTTACTTCACCCTTTCCCCTCAATGCTTTTAGTATTCTATCTTTGTTTACTGCATTTGTTGTTTTGATTATTATGTGATGGGAGGAATTTCTTTTCTAGTACAGTCTATTTGAAGTTCTTCAGGTCTCTTGTATGTTCATGGGCATCTCTTTCTTTAGGTTTGGGAAGCTTTCTTCTATAATTTTGTTGAAGATATTTACTGGCCCTTTAAGTTGAAAATGTTCCTTCTCATCTATACCTATTATCCTTAGGTTTGATCTTCTCATTCTGTCCTGAATTTCCTGGATGTTTTGAGTTAGGATCTTTTTGCATTTTGCATTTTATTTGATTGTTGTGCCAATTTTTTCTATGGAATCTTCTGCACCTCAGACTTTCTCTTCCATCTCTTGTATTCTGTTGCTGATCTACGGCTCCTGATTTCTTTCCTAGGATTTTGGTCTCCAGAGTTGTCTCCCTTTGTCATTTCTTTTTTGTTTCTACTTCCATTTTTAGATCCTGGATGGTTTTGTTCAATTTCTTCGCCTGTTTGGTTATGTTTTCCTCTAATTCTTTAAGGGACTTTAGTGTTTGTTTTTTAAGGGCTTCTACCTGTTTACCTGTGTTCTCCTGTAATTCTTTAAGCGATTTTTGTGATTCCTCTTTAAGGACTTCTACTTGTTTAGCTGTGTTCTCCTGTATTTATTTAAGGAATTTATTAATGTTCTTCTCAAAATCCTCTGCTAGCTTCTTGAGATATGATTTTTAAATCTGAATCTTGCTTTTCCTTTGTTTTGGTATATCCAAGACTCTCTGTGTTTGGAGTACTGGGTTCTGATATTGCCAAGTAGTATTGGTTTCTGTTGGTAAAATTTTTGTGTTTGCCTCTCGCCATCTAGTAATCTCTGGTGTTAGATGTTCTAGCTGTCTCTGACTGGAGCTTGTTCCTCCTGTGATTCTGTAAGCCTCTGTCAGCACTCCTGGGAGATCGGGTCTCTCCTGGAAAGACCAGTGCACAGAGTGCTGTGGAATAGCCACACCTCCTGGCTGCAGGTGTAGGCCTATAGTAATATTTCCCAGAAACTTTGTTGCTTCTGAGGTGCTCTCCTGGTGTGGATCAGCCTTACAAAGAAAATGGAGAGAAAATGGCGATATCCCCTGAGTCCAGGGGTCAGAGCACTCCCTTGAGGCAATGTCTCCTCTGGCAGGGAAGGTGCATACAGGACTGAGGATCACCTCCACCTCCTGGCTGCAGATGTAGGCCCACAGGTCCTGCAGGCCTGTATGACTGTGTCCCAGAAGTTCGGTTGTTTCTGAGGCCTGTGCTCTCCTCTTCAGACCAGCCCTAAAGAGACACTGGAGAGAAAAATCAACACCTTGTGTCTTATCAGACCACCATGGATTAAAGCTGAACCAGCAACATCAGAAACACCAGAAAGCCTACACACTCATGGAAATTGAACAACTCTCTACTCAATGATCTCTGAGTAAAAGAAGAAGTAAAGAAAAAAATTAAAGGCTTTCTAGAATTCAGTAAAAATGAAGTCACGATATACCCAAATGCACAATGAAAGCAAGGCTAAGAGAAAGTTCATACCACTAAGTGCCCTCATAAAGAAAACACAAAGTTTCATACCAGTGATTTAAAAGTACACCTGAAAGTTTTGGATAAAAAAAAAAAAAAAAAAAAGAAAAGAAGCAAGCACACTAAAGACAAGTAGAAGGCAGGAAATAATCAAATTCAAGTCTGAAATCAGTTAGATACAAAGAAAATAATAGAAAGAATCAACAAAACTAAAAGCTGATTTTTTGAGAAAATTAACAGGATAGACAAACCCTTAGATAAACTAACCAAGAAAAAGAAGAGAGAAGAGAGAGAAGAGAGAAAAGAAGAGAGAAAAGAGAGAAGAGAGAATCCAAATGAACAGAAACAGAAATGAAAAGGGAGACATCACAGCAGACATTGAAGAAATTCAAAGAATCATCAGTTACATCAAAACTCTGTATTGCAAAAAAAAAAAAAAAACAAAAAAAAAAACAAAAAAAAAATGAGAAATTTAATGATACCACTTACTGAAGTTAAATCAAAATCAGGTAAACTATCTAATCAGTCCTATAACCCCTAAGGAAATAGAAATATTCATTAAAATTCTCCCAACCAAAGAAAGCCAGATGTTTTTAATGCAGAATTCTTTCAGTTTGTCAAAGAATTAATACCAATATTGCTCGAACTATTCCAAATAATAGAAACAGAAGGAACGCTGCCAAACTCATTCTATGAGGCTACAGTCACCCTGATACCTAAGCTACATAAAGACTGAACAAAGAACAAGAACTTCAGACCAGTATCTCTTATGAACATTGATGCAAAAATACTCAATAAAATACAAACTAAGTCCAGGAATACATCAAAACCATCATTCACTATGATCATGTAGGCTTCATCCCAGGAATGCAGGGGTGGTTCACTATATGGAAATCCATCTAAGTAACCCAACACATAAACAAACTGAAAGCAAAGAAATCACATCATCATCTAAGTAGCTCCTGGAAAGCCTTTGACAAAATCTAGTGCCCCTTTATGCTAAAAATAAATCTGATATTAAAAATGAAATCTGGGATAGTGTGTGTGCTATTCAATACAACATGCCTGCAATTCTTCCATCTCCTTTCCTGCAATATTCCCTTGGCAAGAACTCTAGCAGAGCTCTTTCCTGGGTTTACCTTTAAATCCTAAAAGCTCAAACATTATTCATTCATTCAACTAAAGAGTTTTTATTCCTATGGGTTATAATTTCTAGTGGTATTATAGTTTGGATATGAAGTATCTTCCCTCAAAAGGCTTATGTGTTAGGATGAAATTAACCTGGTGACATAATTTGTGAGGTTTTCTGGAGACTTGTTGAGTTGTAACCTAACTCAGGGGAACGCCAGGGCCAAGAATTGGAAGTGGGTGGGTAGGAGAGTGGGTGGGAGAGCCTGTGGGGGACTTTTGGGATATCATTGGAAATGTAAATGAAATAAATACCCAATTAAAAAATAAAAAAGATTGGACCCCTTGCAGTTGACTTGCTTCTGGCTTCTTCATGTCCTGTTTTCTTCTGCTCCCCTATACCATATGCTCCAACTACCATGGGATTCTGAACAATCACCCGGGGTAAGATGGATGTTGGGTGAATCTACTGAAACAGGAGATTGAATAAAGATTTTTTTTTCGAGTACTAAGAAGAAAATTCATACCACTAAGTGTCTTGGTAAAGAAACTTGAGAGATCTTACATTAGAAACTTAACAGCACACCTGAGAGTTCAAGAACAAAAAGAAGTAAACACATCCAAGAGTTGACAGCAGGAAATAGTCACATTCAGGGCTGAAATCAACCAAATATAAACAAAGAGAATAATACAAAGAATCAATGCAACCAAAAACTGAGAGAATCAACAAGATAGATAAACACTAGCCAAACTAACTTAAGGGTCCAGAGGCAGTATCCAAATTAACAAATCAGAAATGAAAAGGGAGACATAACAACAAAAATGGAGGAAATTTTAAAAAAATCATCAGATCCTACTACAAAAGCCTATATTCAGCAAAACTGGAAATTCTAGATGAAATGAATCGTTTTCTAGACAGGTACCACATACCAAGTTATATCACGAACAGGTAAACTATCTGAACAAGACCATATTCCATAAGGAAATAGAGGTCATTAAAAACCTCCCAACCAAAAAAAGCCCAATACCCAGACAGATTTAGTGATGATTTCTACCAAACCTTCAAAGAAGACCTAATACCAATAGTCCTCAAACTATTCCATAAAATAGAAACAGAAGGAATGCTACCTAATTCGTTCTATGAAACCAAAATTACCTTGATACCTAAACCATACAAGGACCCAGCCAAAACAGAGAACTTCAAACCAATCTCATTTACAAATATCGATGATAAAATAGTTAATAAAATTCTTGCAAACCAAGAACACATCAAAACGGCATTCACCACGATTAAGTAGGCTTCATTCTAGGGATGCAGCGATGGTTCAACATATGGAAATCCACCAATGTAATCCATTATATAAACAAACTCAAAGACAAAAACCACATGATCATCTCACACTCAGCTCCTCCTGCATCTTGCCTGCCTATGTGCTGCCCCTCTCCCACCTTGATGATGATGGACTGAACCTCTAACCCTGTAAGACAGCCCAATTAAATATTGTCCTTTATAAGACTTGCCTTGATCATGATATCTATTCACAGCAGTAAAATCCTAACTAAGACACTATGTTAATCCTGTAAATCCATGAGCATGGGAGATCTTTCCATCTGAGGTCTTCTTTGATTTCTTTTTTTTTTTTCAGAGACTTGATGTTCTTGTCATACAGATCTTTCACTTGCTTGGTTAAAGTCACACCAAGGTATTTTATATGATTGTGACTAGTGTGAAGGGTGTCGTTTCCCTTATTTCTTTCTCATCCTGTTTATCCTTTGAGTAGAGGAAGGCTACTGATTTATTTTAGTTGATTTTATATTCACTTTGCTGAATTTGTTTATCAGCTGTAGGATTTCTCTTGAAATTTTTGCGGTTACTTATCATATCTGCAAATAGTGATATCTTGACTTTCTCCTTTCCAATTTGTACCCCTTTGATCTCCTTTTGTTGCCTAATTGATCTGGCTAGAACTTAAGAGTACTATATTGAATAGATTGGGGGATAGTAGGTAGCCTTGTCTTGTCCCTAATTTTAGTGGGATTGCTTCAAGTTTCTCTCCATTTAATTTGATGTTGGGTATTGGTTTGCTATATATTGCTTTTAATATGTTTATTTATGAACCTTGAGCTCCTGATGCCTACAGTATTTTAACATGAAGCGGTTTTGTATTTTGTCAATGATTTTTCATCATCTAATGAGATATTCATGTGTTTTTTTTCCCTTTGAGTTTGTTTATATAGTTAATTACCTTGATGGATTTCTGTATATTGAACCATCCCTGCATCCCTGGGATCAGGAATGCCTACTGGATCAAGATGAATGATTGTTTTGATGTGTTCTTGGATTTGGTTTGTGAGAGTTTTATTAAGTATTTTCGCATTGATATTCATAAAGGAAATTGGTCTGAAGTCCTCTTTCCTTGTTGGGTCTTTGTATGGTTTAGATATCAGGGTAATTGTGATTTTATAGAATTCTGTTTCTATGTTGTGAAATACTTTGAGTAGTATTGGTATTAGGGTTTTTTTTTTTTTAATGGTCTGGCCTGATAAAATTCTGCAATAGAGCCACCTGTTTCTGGGTTTTTGTTGTTGTTGTTGTTGGGAGACTTTTCAGTACTGCTTCTATTTTCTTAGGAGAGAACCAAATATCCCTATTTTTAAAAATGGGGTACAGAGCTAAACAAAGAATTCTCAACTGAGGAATTTTGAAGGGCTGAGAAGCACCTGTAGGAGTGTTCAACATCCTTAGTTATCAGTGAACTACGAGTTATAACAACCCTGAGATTCCACCCCACACCAATCAGAATATCTAAGACCAAAATCTCAACTGACAGCACATGCTGGCAAGGATGTGGAGAAAGAGAAGCACTCCTCCATTGCTGGTGGGACTGCAAGCTGGTAAAACCACTTAGGAAATCAATATGTCAGTTCCTCAGAAAATTGGAAATAGTTTCACTTGAAGACCCAACTATACCACTACTGGGCCTATATCCAAAAGATGCTCCAACATATAACAAGGACTAATGTTCTCGTATATTTATAACTTTCTGATTTATAATAGCCAGAAGCTGGAAACATCCCAGATGTCCCTCAACATAAGAATGGATACAGAAAATGTGGTACATTTACACAATGAGTACTACACAGCTAATTAAGCAATGAATTTATGAAATTCTCAGACATATGTATGGATTTGGAGGATATCATCCTGAGTGAGGCAACCCAATCACAAATAAACACACTTAGTCTTCTCAGGAAGCTCAGAATACCCACAATATAACCCACAAACCATATGAAGCTTAAGAAGAAGTAAGACCAAAGTGTGTATGCTTCAATCCTACATAGAAGGGGGGAAAAATAGTCACAGTGGTAGATGGAGGGACCTAAGAGTGAGAGAGGAGGTGGAGGGAAAAAATAAAAGGAAGGGCAAGATTAGGTATTGGAAGAGATAGGAGAGAAGTACAGAGGTTTAGGAAATTAAATAGAAGTATATAGTAGTGGGGTGTGGGGGGACTGGAGGTAGCCAATAGAAAGTCCCAAACTTGAGTGAAGCGAGAGACTCCCTGGTTCCATGGGAGATGACTTTAGCCAAAATACCTAACAAAGGGGAGATAGAACCTGTAGAGACCACCTTCAGTAGATAGGCATGGCCTCCAGTTGAGGGATGTGGCCACCCACACATCTCAAAGTTTTTAACCCAGAAATGTTCCTGTCCAAAGGAAAGATAGAAACAAAAAAATGGAACAGACACAGAAGGAAAGGCCATCCAGAGACTGCCCCACCTAGGGATTCATCCTATCTGCAGACATCAAACCCAGACACTATACTTGATGCCAAGAAGTGCTTGCTGATAGGAGCCTGGTGGTCTGGCTATTCCCCGAGAGGTTCTACGAGCAACTGATCAATACAGATACAGATGCTCATAGCCAACCTTTGGACTGAGCCCAGGGATTCCAATGGAAGAGTTAGGGGAAGGATTGAAGGAGCTGAAGGGGATTGTAACCCCATAGGAAGAACAGTATCTACTAACTAGACTACCTAGAGCTTCCAGGGACCAAACCACCAAACAAATAGTATACATGGAGGGAGCCATGGCTTCAGATATGAATGTAGCAGAGAATGGAGTTATCTGCTATCAGTGGGAGGGGAGACCCTTCGTCCTGTGAAGTCTTGATGCCCCAGCATAGGGGAATGCTAGAGTGGTGAGGCCGGAGTTGGTGAGTGGGTGGAGGAGCACCCTCATAGAGGCAAAGAAGAGGAAGGGGTTTGGGATGGGGAAGGTCTGTGGATGAGTAACCAGGAAAGGGGATATCGTTTGAAATGTAAATGAATAAAATGATTAATAAAAAAAATGTTCTATACTAATTAACTTTACTGCCTGTGTTGTTTGGTACAAATAATACAATGAATGAATAGCTGCACATAATATTGATACAGTTTTATAAGTCATAAAACATTTTATTTTTTAAAAGAAACTAGCAGTTTTAGGTTTTTCAGTTTTTCTTAATTAATATTTTTAGAGATCCTTTTAATATAGATTTATATTGAGCAAAAAATCAAACCAAGCATCTTTTTTCAGAAATGGTAATGGTTAAAATAATGAACAAATTAATTTTTATGGGAGTCTTCAGCACAGCAGTGAAGTGTACACAATGATGGAGGAGTACTCAGTTCTGTAGAAGTAGCACAGCAGTGAAGTGTACACGATGATGGAGGAGTACTCAGTTCTGTAGACATAGCACAGCAGTGAATTGTACACAATGATGGAGGAGTACTCAGTTCTGTAGAAGTAGCACAGCAGTGAAGTGTACACGATGATGGAGGAGTACTCAGTTCTGTAGAAATAGCACAGCAGTGAAGTGTACATGGTGATGGAGGAGTACTCAGTTCTGTAGAAATAGCACAGCAGTGAAGTGTACACGATGATGGAGGAGTACTCAGTTCTGTAGAAGTAGCACAGCAGTGAAGTGTACACGATGATGGAGGAGTACTCAGTTCTGTAGAAGTAGCACAGCAGTGAAGTGTACACGATGATGGAGGAGTACTCAGTTCTGTAGAAGTAGCACAGCAGTGAAGTGTACACGATGATGGAGGAGTACTCAGTTCTGTAGAAATAGCACAGCAGTGAAGTGTACATGGTGATGGAGGAGTACTCAGTTCTGTAGAAGTAGCACAGCAGTGAAGTGTACACGATGATGGAGGAGTACTCAGTTCTGTAGAAGTAGCACAGCAGTGAAGTGTACACGATGATGGAGGAGTACTCAGTTCTGTAGAAGTAGCACAGCAGTGAAGTGTACACGATGATGGAGGAGTACTCAGTTCCATGGTAAATTTGAGTGGTAGCCCAGGAGGGTTATAATCCAGGCGGTGGTAAGAGTGGAAGATCCAGGAAATGTCCTGGAAGGAGGGAAGCCTGAAATTCATATTAAATAAGCTACTAGAAATACAGAAAAGGTAGCAGACATTGAGGAGAGGAGGAAAGTAGCTTTTGTCTTACTAGGAGGTTTCCATGCTATCAGTTACTGTTGAACAACACTCAGCAAGATCAAATGACACATTCCAAAGTAATTTGTGA
This sequence comes from Mus musculus, assembly GCF_000001635.26. Taxonomy (NCBI): domain Eukaryota; kingdom Metazoa; phylum Chordata; class Mammalia; order Rodentia; family Muridae; genus Mus; species Mus musculus. The sequence goes on from NC_000079.6 coordinate 77,921,488, forward strand.
AGTTATGGTTTTGCACTTTTCTACATATACATACTATGATGAAGTTTCCTGTCCTGCTATTCTAGCTTGACCAAGACACACATCTTCTTATCCAGTGCACCCATACTGTACATGCTGTTTACCTGCTGGTCACATAGTAGCCAACTCTGCTATGAGACAAACTGTGGAATAGTCCATTGCTTGTGCTGCAATAACCTGTCTGCTTTATTCATACATCCAAGTAAAAGAGAAGTGGTTTGCAATGTGGATCTACCAAGGAACCAAAGACCTATGTGTTTCTTTTAAATGGAAGGGGGAAGGTTTTTAATGGTTTCACAAATAATCTGTACCTGAGAGAAGGAAAAACTAACTCATATAGTTTACTGGCCTCTCCTTAACTGCAAAACCACACTACATGATAAATGCTTAGTTGTGACAGAAAAAGCATTACATTAGTATAGTTCGTGTGTGTGTGTGTGTGTGTGTGTGTGTGTGCGCGCGCGCGCGCGTGCATACACTTCATGGTTCTGTACTATCTATTCAGGTGTTCACTTGGCATTTGAGGATGTATCTCCCAAATTGGAGTGTTTTCATCAGAAGAAATTGTATAAGCACAGACACAGAAACAAGAAATCTTTTGTACATTTTGTTCGGGAGAAAATGACTAAACTAGAGAGGGTCCCAATTGAAATAAAATTATTAATTTACAAAATGAAAATACTTAATAGAATATGCCAGTATGCCAGCTTTCTTTTTTTGTTTTTTTGGGGTTTTCTTTTTTTGGTTTGTTTTTTTTTTTTTTTTTTTTTTTTTGGTTTTTTGAAACAGGGTTTCTCTGTGTAGCCCTGGCTGTCCTGGAACTCACTTTGTAGACCAGGCTGGCCTCGAATTCAGAAATCCCCGTGCCTCTGCCTCCCAAGTGCTGCGATTAAAGGCGTGCGCCATCACCACCCGGCTATGCCAGCTTTCAAAACAAAAATTTACCATGATTTTTGCTTATCTACCTATTAAACATCTTGAGCCAGAATTGAAATTCAGCTGGATTATGTTCATATTAACATAAATGTTGCAAAATGAGTTTCTAACTGGTTTCATACTATGGGAGGATATCTAAGTGCCTCTGGTTCCTTGCTCTCTAGTTTTTATGAAAGAGGGAGGGGTACCAGGTTACACTGTATCCTTTAGTTACATTCTGATAGTGCCTGTGTGCTCAGCTGAAAAAAATAGGTACCACTTTGCTGTTGTGTTAAACTTTCAAAGCTAAAGCTTATACTCTAGTACAGAAAGACCTCTCTCACACACTGTGTATGACTCTCTCTTTTCTTAGGGAAAAGTAAACAGAGGGTTTCATCTCATATATGTCACCTTAGTCCACAACAAGGGATTCCATCCAGGTCAAGCTTGATGAACCGCTGAGGGGTGTGTGTGTGTGTGTGTGTGTGTGTGTGTGTGTGTTTGTGCATGTGCGTGTGTGTGTGTTCCTTACAGAAGAAGCAAAAGTGACATTCCCACAGCTGCATCACCATGAAGTCTATCCTAGCTTAGGTGCTGTCTCATGAGAGCTAGCTCCACCAGCCTCCTAGCCAGCAATTGCTTACTGCTTATGTAATCTTGACTATGTAAGTGCCATGACTTTCTGAGCTTCCTGAGGCTTGTAACCCTGTATTCTCCTGCCAGAAAAGATTATTTCAATTCAGAAGAAATGCACAAGACTAATAATTCCTTATTCTTAAGAACAAATTCAATTACTATTAACATGCTTATTTAACTCAGAGAATTTTTTTCTGAATATTGTAGATGAAAATGATTTACATCGTAGAATCTGAGGAAATATTTTGCCCAGTTAATTTCTACAGTTTATCAGGCAGTTCTGGGAAACAATATAATCATTTATTCCAGTTATCAAATGTATATGATATTAATATTCTTCATTCTGCTATATAATCTTGAGGGCTAACCCTCAAGATCTCCCCTACACCAAGCACAAACAAACATTCACGCTGACTTGCTAACTCCATCTATGGTTATCTGATGGTCCTCCCTAACTAACTGGCCAGGAAGCTCTAGTCATAAGTACTTCTGCTCTCCAGACACATGCTTGCTAAGTAGCCAGCTCCTGCCTTAGGAAGAACTGAGGGTCAGTTCTTCAGACATCGCCTTTGTTTCCTTAAGTGATGTTGATAAGACTAGAAACAGTTACTTGGTTTTAGTTGTTTTTGTATGCATATAAATATAAATATAAGTATATACTTATATGTAACCATACGCATATTTATGTAAGTAAAAATTACTGTCAAATTAGTTTAGGAACTTGTGGTCTAAAAGACTGCACTAATTGTTAGGGAGATGACTTAAATTCCTAAAGTACCAGTGGCCTTTTCTATACAGAGGGTACAGAGGAGATAATCCTGTGAGTGCCCAGCAGGTCTTGAGGATTAAATGAATTAGAGCATATTAAGCTTTAGCAAATACAGAGCAAGCACTTGAAAATGATAGCTGCTGCTATCAGTGTTTTCATGCACTTAAAATTCTTTGAAAATCTCAGGCTCTTCTCTTTCTTATCTGTTGAGCTGCCCTCATTTTTCAGTTTGTATTTAATACACTATTAAGTTCGTGTCAACCTGAAAATAGCTAAAGAATGTAGCAAATTTATAACAATAGGGAGAGAAATCAACTATAATTATTTTTATCTTCAGGTAAAAATATGTCCACAACATTCACTGTCAAGGTTACTACTGTTCCACATCCCATACCTCCTCCATGCCTCCCTGTCTCCACAAGGATGTTACCCCCTACACACATACCATGAGACCTCTAAACTCCCTTGGGCCTCCAGTCTCTTGAGGGTTATGTGCATCTTGTCTGACTGAAACCAGTCCTCTGCATATATATATGTGTGTTGGGGCCTCATATCAGCTGGTGGTCCAGTGTCTGAGAGATCTCGGGGTTCCAGAGAATGCTGGTCCTTTTACAGGATCGCCCTCCTCCTCAGATTCTTCCAGATTTTCCCTAATTCAACCATAGGGGTTGCCAGCTTCTGTCCATTGGTTGGGTGCAAATATCTGCCTCTAACTCAGTTGCTTGTTGGGTCTTTCAGAGGACAGTCATAATAGGTCCCTTTTTGTGAGCTCTCCATAGCCTTAGTAATAGTGATATTTTATATTTTTAAATAAATGTACTCTAGAAGATTTAGGCGAATGTATTGAACTAGAAAATATCTTGAGTGAGGTAGCACAGTCATAAAAGAACACATGGTATGCACTCATTAATAAGTGGACATTAGCCCCGAAGCTCAGAATACCCAAGATACAATTCACAGACCACATGAAGCTCAAGAAGAAGGAAGACCAAAGTGTAGGTGCTTTGGTCCTTAGAAGGGGTAATAAAATATCCATGGGAGGAAGTACAGAGACAAAGTGTAAGAGCAGAGACTCAAAGAAAGGCCATCCAGAGACTGCCCCACCTGGGGATCCATCCAACAGTTACAAAAGGCAGATGCTATTGTGGATGCCAAGAAGTGCTTGCTTGCAGGAGCCTGATATAGCTGTCTCCTGAGAGGCTCTGGCAAGAGCCTGACAGATACAGAGTTAGATGCTCGAAGCCAACCATGGGACTGAGCACAGGGTTCCCAATGGAGGAGATAGGGAAAGGCCTGAAGGAGCTAAGCAGGTTTGCAACCCTATAGGATGAACAATATCAACCAACCAGTCCCAGGGACTAAACCACCAGCCAGAGAATACTTATGGAGGAACCTATGGCTCAAGCTGCATATGTAGCAGAGGATGGCCTTATCTAGCATCATCAGTGGGAGGGGAGGCCCATTGTCCTCTGAAGGCTTGATGCCCCAGCTTAGGGGAATAGTAGAGCAGTAAGCGGAAGTGGGTGGTTGGATAGGGGAGCACTCTCATAGAAGCAGGGAGAAAGCTGATGGGATCAGGGATTTCAGATGTGGGGGTGGAATGGGAAAGGAGATAACATTTGAAGTGTAAATAACATAATGGCTAATAAAGAGTGAGGTAAGCCAATCACAAAAGAACACACATGATATGCACTCCCTGATAAGTGGATAGTAGCTCAGAAACTTAGACTAACCAAGATACAATTTACAAAACACATGAAACTCAAGGAAGACCAAAATGTGGATACTTCGTTCCTTCTTAGAATGGGGAACATAATACCCATGGAAGGAGTTAAAAGAGACAAAGTTCAGTGCTGAGACAGTAGAAAGGACCATCCAGAGATTGTCCCACCTGGGAATCCAAACCATATACAACCACCAAGCCCAGACACTATTGCATATGCCAGCAAGATTTTGCTGCAAGGATTCTGATATAGCTCTCTCTTGTGAGGCTATGCCAGTGCCTGGCAAACACAGAAGTGGATGCTCACAGTCATCTATTGGATGGAACACAGGGCCCCTAAACAAGGAGCTAGAGAAATATCCAAGGAGCTCAATGGGTCGACAAACCTATGGGAGGATCAACAATATGAACTAACCAGTACCCCACCGAACTGTGTCTCTAACTGCATATGTAGCAGAGGATGGCCTAGTCGGCCATCAATGGAAGGAGAAGCCCTTGGTCTTGCGAAGATCATATGCCCCAATACAAGGGAATGCCAGGGCCAGGAAGTGGGTGGGCTGCGAAGCAGGGCAGGGGGAGGGTGTAGGGGGTTTTGGGGATAACATTTGAAATGTAAATGAAGAAAATATCTAGTAAAAAAAAAAGAAGTGGAAAAATTTTGAAAAAAAAAAAAGATTTGATGACATAGTACGTGGAAATAGGTGACGCCAAAGAATGTGGCCTAGTGTGACATAAAACAGCTCTATGTTTGTGACCTTGGTGGAGTTTGATGAAGGTGTTATTCCCTCATCTTGATGAGCTCCATAGAAAATTTTGTTCTTTTCACAGTATGGATTTTACATTATGAACAATTTGATCTTACATTTAATTTATAGTTATATATTCCATTGTTTCATGAAGTCTGCAGATTCTTCTTTTCAATTATCAGTTTGTATCAAGGCCTGGCCTGTGTTTCTTTAACTAAGCTGTGCTCCCAATCTTCTAGTTAGGCAACCACCAAAATTAAGATATGATAGAAGGTCAGTGAAAGAAACTCATAGCAAAAAAACTGTTCATCATGTCATTATGACAGGCTGCTGTAACAAATGTGTTTCTGTTTTAACTTAGGAAATTAATTGCTAAAAGTAATTTAATCTGACAGAGGTGGGCTGTTGAAAGGCTCCTGGAGATATCATAAAAGCGACCTTCTGCTCATGTGCTGCCGAAAGCCATTTTTTAACAAGGAGCTAAGGAAACACTGCAACTTCTTTATACTTTGTTAATTAGTTATTGGTTTGAACCAACACACTTCCAAATACTGTTGGGTGAACTAGATGCCAGCAAGGTCAGTGTGCAGCTCTTGACTTCTGACAGTCCTTTAGCACAGGTGAAGTTCTGAAGACTTTTGTTCTGGTATTCCAGCATTGAGATTGCATGGTTTGCTAAAATGACCAGCCTTTTTTAATTCATATTTTCATGTTCAAATATTTTATATGCTAATAATATAATGCTTAGTCACATCTAATTCTGTGACATGGTTTCCAATCTTTGGCAGCCTTAATCTCAAATAAATACATATTCATCAAAGAAAGTATATGCATATCTCTTTAAAGAATTAGCAAGTTAGAGATTCCACAATTATTTATTGGGTATAATAGCTTCTCTTTTTTTAAATTTGAAATTTCATTTTAGTATCAGTTATTTTATAATTTTGCTAACAGAAGTTAAATAAATTCCTTCTAATTCTTTTTAAAATTTGTATTAGTTCTATGAAAATTTTATACAATGTGCTTTGGTAATGTCTATTACCCTCAAACACTTCTCAGACAACTTCACATTCTCTGTCCAGCCAACATTGTGTCCTTAAAAAAAAAAAAAGAAAGAAAGAAAGAAAGAAGGAAAAGAAAGGAAAGAAGAGAAAAGAAAGGAAAAGAAAAGAGAAGAGAATAACCCATTAAGACCAATTAGTGATGCCAAAATATCTTTGAAGTATGGCCTATCACTGGAACATGGTCAACATAGCAGGAACTACACTCTTAGAGAACTCTTAAACCTTCCACCTCCCAAAAACTAATAATTTGCCAGTTGCTCCAAATTAGAGGTAGGATTTCATGCCCAGATCCATTGTGCTGATTTTATTCTTTTTTTTTTTTTTTTAAATCAACTTGACGAAATCTTGAATCATCTGGCCAGAGGGAACCTCCACTGAGGAAATGTCTCTGTCAGACTGACCTGAAGGCAAGTCTGTGGGACTTTTTCCTTATTATTGATTGCTGTGAGAGGACCCAGCCCACTGTGGGCCTGTACAACCACTTCTGAGCCGGTAGTCCTATGTTATATAAAAAAAGCAAGATGAGAAGCCATGGATAAAGGCCAATACACAGCATTTTTCCATGATCTCTGCTTCAGTTCCTGCCTGACTTAACTCAGTGATGGACTATGACCTGAGAGTTATAAGCTAAAAATTACTTTTTTCTTCCCCAAGATGGTTTTAGTATCTTATCCTAGCAACAGAGGAGCAAAGTAGAACACTCCCACTACTCCTGGGATTTGGTCTATTATGAACTTGGGTTTTCTGCATTCCTTCACAACCACTGTGAGTTCACATGTGCTGCCCTTCTGTATCCAGAAGACATTTCTTTTTTTTTTTTTTTACTAGATATTTTCTTCATTTACATTTCAAATGTTATCCCCAAAACCCCTACACCCTCCCCCGGCCCTGCTCCCCAACCCACCCACTCCCGCTTCCTGGCCCTGGCATTCCCCTATACTGGGGCATATGATCCTCCCAAGACCAGGCGCCTCTCCTCCCATTGATGGCCGACTAGGCCATCACCAGAAGACATTTCTTGAGCTGCTGATTCTGCATCTTGTACTTTTTCTACTCCCATTTCCAAAATAATCCCTGAGTCTTTGGGAAGGGGATACAGAAAAAAAAATGTATTGTGTGTGTGTGTGTGTGTGTGTGTGTGCATGTATGTGTGTGTATATATATACATGAGGTCTGCCCTGACACCTCCTGTCACTCCACGGATTAAACTTATTTTCTCTTCTCAGCAAGTTCAGTTATTAACTTTTAACAAAGTGACTAGGTTTTCATTTATTCATTTTTAAAATATGACAAAATAAAATAGAATAAGATGAAATAAAAGCTATGTCATTGAATGTAGGCAAGACAAATGAACAGAAGGAAACCAGCACAAAAGAAGACATGAGATCAGAGACCCACTTGTTCATACTCTCAGGTATCTTATAAAAATACTCTAAACTGGAAGCAATGATATAAGCACAGACAACCTGGTGCAGATCCATGCAGGCTGTGTCCATGCTGTTTTATTGTCTGTGAGTTCATGAGAGCTTTGCCCTTGTTGATTTTGAGGGTGTTTTCCTAGTATCCTCCATCCCCTCTAAGAAGAATCATATCTCATTAGGAAAGGGAAATAGAAGAGGAAGATAGTGATGAAAGTTGGAGACAATGACTGGAATGGAAGGATCTAGTTGTGGGGAGAGGTAAGTAAAATTAAGTAACATTGGAGGGTTAGTATGGAAACCTAATACAGTAGAAAATATAGAAAGGCAATACTAATGAAATCTCCAAATAATGGGGCAGACTGTCCCAACTGGCAGTCTCATGTTGCCAACAAAGCTTCCAGTACTGGGGTTAGGTTACATCTAATTGAATTATTGGACAAAGGGGCCCCATTGCAATCCCCAAATTATCCAAGCTGTTGCCAAGACTATAGATTGCTCTCTACAAACTAACAGCAAGACCCCATTGCTAAAGCCAACACGTACACAAGTCATTGAACATGGAGAGGTAGAGTTGGTGCCCACATAGAGCACCAGTAACGAGTTATAGGACAGGAAGGTACTCTGCACACTGTCAAAAGAAAAACATAAACACCAAGCCAGCCACAAACCCATTATTTGTAATAGTGTATTATTACCCACATATATGTCAGGACAGTGATAACAAAAACTTGTTAAGATTATTGAACGTCCAAAAAGTATTTCTCAGCCATTTGTATATTATCTTTTGAGAACTCTATTTAGTCTCATGCCTTCTTTTTTCTTTTTGCAATTATAATATACAAACAAAGTTTTTCTCTTTTTCTGCCTCCAAACTATACCATATACCTTTCCTTCTCTCTTTAGACTTCATGGCTCCTATTTTTAATAATTGTTACATGTATGTGTGCCTGTGTGTGTGCATATATGTGTATTCATACATACATATATATCCCTAAATATAACCTCAGTCTTATAATATTAATTGTATGTGTGGTTTTAGGGCTGCCCATTTGGTATTAGGTAACCAATTGTTGTGCTCCTCCCTGGAGAGGATGCTTTCTCCCACTCTTAGCATTCCTTAGTGGCTTAGAGTAGAGGCCTCATGGGCTTTTCTTCCCATCCACTTTGGGATGTCTATTGTTGTCATCCCTGATCAGCTTGTTTGTTGTTGTTTGTTTAGTTCTCTTTACATCCTAGATTCTAAACATTTGCCATATGAATCATTGCTAAAGATTTTCCCCACTTTGTCACTTACCTCTTCACTTGAGGTGCAGTGTCCTTTGCTATACAGAAACTTTCTAGTTTCAGGAGCTCCCACTTATTATTCTTAATCTCAGTGCCTGTGCTATCGGGGTCCTGTTAAGAAAGTCCTTTACTGTGTCAAGGATTTCAAACGCATTCCTTATTTTCTCCTCTATTAGATTCCGGCTATTGGGTCTTTTTTTTTTCTTTCAATTTTTTTATTAGATTTTTTTTTATTGAATAGAATTAGACATGTTATAAAATGGTTTTTCTGTAAAAAAAAAAAACAATATTAGAGGTTGAATTGGAGTTATACATTTAAAAAAAACCATTAGCTTTTAACATTATTTATCTCTTTTTTCCTTTTTTCCCTCCCCCCCTTTTTTGTTAGATATTTTCTTTATTTAAATTTCAAATGTTATCCCCTTTTCTAATTTCCCCTCCAAAAATCCCCATCCCCTCCCCACTGCCCCTGCTCCCTAACCCACTCACTCCCATACTTGTTCCTGGTATTCCCCTACACTCAAGTGTAGAACCTTCACAGGACCAAGAGCCTCTCCTCCCATTGATAACTGAATAGGCCATCCTCTGATACAAATATAGCTAGAGCCACAAGTTCCACCATGTCTTTGCTTTGATTGGTGGTATAGTTCCAAGGAGCTCTTAGGGTACTGTTTAGTTCATATAGATGTTTCTTCTATGGGGCTTCAGTCCCCTTCAGCTCCCTAGGTATTTCTCTAGCTCCTTCACTGGGAACCTTGTGCATCGTCCAATGGATGACTGTGAGCATCCACTTCTCTATTTGCCAGGCACTGACAAAGGCCCTCAGGAGACAGCTATATCAGGCTTCTGTCAGCAGGCTCTTGTTGGAATCTGCCTAGTGTCTGCGTTTGGTGGTTGTCTGTGGGGTGGGTCCTCAAGTGGGGCAGTCTCTGGATGGTCATTCCTTCAGGCTTTGCTCCGAACTTTGTCATTGTAACTCCATCCATGGGTATTATGTTCCCCCTTCTAGGAAAGAACAAAGTATCCACACTTTGCTTTTCCTTCTTCAGTTTCATGTGTTTTGCAAATTATACTTGGGTATTCTAAGTTGCTGGGTGAATATTCCCTTATCAGTGAGTGCATATCATGTGTGTTCTTTTGTGATTGGTTTACCTCAGTCAGCATGATATCTACCACATACATCCATTTGCCTAAGAATTTCATAAATTCTTTGTTTTTAATAGCTGGGTAGTACTCCATTGTGTAAATGTACCATATTTTCTGTATCCATTCTTCTGTTGAGGGATGTCTGGGTTGTTTCCAGCTTCTGGCTCTTATAAATGAGGCTGCTGTGAACAAAGTGGAGCATGTGTCCTTAGTACATGTTGGAACATCTTCTGGGTATATCCCCAGGAGTGGTATTGCCTAATCTTTCTAAAACTTTTATTATGAATGGGTGTTTGGTTTTGTCAAATGCTTTCTCAGCATCTAATGAGATGATCATGTGGTTCTTGTTGTTGAGTTTGTTTATATAGTGGATTACATTGGTGGATTTCTGTATATTAAACCATCCCTGCATCCCTGGTATGAAGCCTACTTGATCATGTTGGATGATCCTTTTTGATGTGTTCTTGAATACAGTTTGCGAGAATTTTATTGAGTGTTTTTGCATTGATATTCATGAGGGAAAATGGTCTGAAGTTTTCTTTCTTTGTTGGGTCTTTGTGTTGTTTAGGTATCAGAGTAATAGTGGCTTCATACACTGAGTTGGGTAGAGTACCTTCTGTTTCTATTTTGTGAAATAGTTTGAGGAGAATTGGAATTAGGTCTTCTTTTAAGGTCTGATAGAATTCTGCACTAAACCCATTTGGTCCTGGGCTTTTTTTGGTTAGGAGAATATTAATGACTGCTTCTATTTCTCTAGAAGATAAAGAACTGTTTAGATCATTTATCTGATCCTGATTTAAAGTTGGTACCTGGTATCTGTCTATGAAGTTGTCCATTTCATTCATGTTTTCAAGTTTTGTTAAGTTTAGCCTTTTGTAATAGGATCTGATGATGCTTTGGATTTCCTCAGGTTCTGTTGTTATGTCTCCCTTTTCATTTCTGATTTTGTTAATTAGGATACTGTCCCTGTGCCCTCTTGTGAGTCTGGCTAAGGGTTTATCCATCTTGTTGATTTTCTCAAAGAACCAGCTCCTGGTTTAGTTGATTCTTTGTATAGTTCTTTTTGTTCCTACTTGGTTAATTTCAGCCCTGAGTTTGATTGTTTCCTGCTATCTACTTGTCTTAATTTGTTTCCTTTTGTTCTAGAGTTTTTGGTTTGCTGTCAGGTTGCTAGTGTATGCTCTCTCTAGTTTCTTTTTGGCAGCACTCAGAGCTATGAGTTTTCCTTTTAGCACTGCTTTCATTGTGCCCCATAAGTTTGGGTATGTTGTGTCTTCATTTTCATTAAACTCTAAAAAGTCTTTAATTTCTTCTTTATTTCTTCCTTAACTAACGTATCATTGAGTAGAGTGTTGTTCAGCTTCCATGTCAACATTGGCTTTCTATTATTTATGTTGTTATTGAAGATCAGACTTAGTCCATGGTGATCTGATAGAATGCATGGGATAATTTCAATATTTTTGTATCTGTGGAGGCCTGTTTTGTGGCCAATTATATTGTCAATTTTGGAGAAGTTACCATGAGGTACTGAGAAGAAGGTATATTCTTTTGTTTTAGAATAAAACATTCTGTAGGTATCTGTTAAATCCATTTGTTTCATAACTTCTGTTCATTTCACCGTGTCTCTGTTTAGTTTCTGTTCCTAGGATATGTCCATTGGTGAGAGTGGGATGTTGAAATCTTCCACTATTACTGTGTGTGGTATAAAGTGTGCTTTGAGCTTTACTAAAGTTTCTTTAATGTATGTGGATGTCCTTGCATTTGGAGCATAGATGATCAGAATTGAGAGTTTGTCTTGAGAGATTTTACCTTTGATGAGTATGAAGTGCCCCTCCTTTTCTTTTTGATAACCTTGGGTTAGAAGTCGATTTTATTTGATATTAGAATGGCTACTCCAGCTTGTTTCTTCAGACCATTTGCTTCGAAAATTGTTTTCCAGGCTCTTACTCTGAGGTAGTGTCTGTCTTTATCCCTGAGGTGTGTTTACTGTATACAGCAAAAAGTTGGGTCCTTTTTACTAAACCAGTCTGTTAGTCTCTGTTTTTTAATTGGGGAATTGAGTCCATTGATGTTAAGAGATATTAAGGTAAAGTAATTGTTATTTCGTGTTATTTTTGCTTTTAGAGTTGGGATTCTATTCTGGTGGCTATCTTCTTTTTGGTTTGTTGAAGGATTACTTTATTGCTTTTTCTAAGGTGTCATTTCCCTCCTTGTGTTGGAGATTTCCCTTTATTATCCTTTGAAAGGCTAGATTCATGGAAAGATATTGTGTGGGTGTGGTTTTGTTATGGAATACTTTGGTTTCTCCATCTATGGGAATTGAGAGTTTTGCTGGGTATAGTAGCCTGGGCTGGCATTTGTGTTTTCTTAGGGTCTGTATAACCTCTGCCAAGGATGTCTGACTGTCATAGTCTTTAGCAAGAAGTCTGGTGTAATTCAAATAGATCTGCTTTTATACGTTACTTAACCTTTTTCCCTTACTGCTTTTAATATTCTATCCTTATTCTGTGCATCTGTTGTTCTGATTATTATGTGTCAGGAGGCATTTCTTTTGTGGTCCAGTCTATTTGGAGTTCGGTTGGCTTCTTGTATGTTCACGGGCATCTCTTTCTTTAGGTTAGGGAAGTTTTCGTCTATTATTTTTTTTGAAGATATTTACTGGCCCTTTAACTTGAAAAATCTTCATTCTCATCTATACCTATTATCCTTAGGTTTGGACTTCTCATTGTGTCCTGGATTGCCTGGATGTTTTGAGTTAGGATCTTTTTGCATTTTGTACTTTCTTTGATTGTTGTGTCCATGTTTTCTATGGAATCTTCTGCACCTGAGATTCTCTCTTCCATCTCTTATATTCTGTTGCTGATGCTCGCATCTATATTTCCTGATTTTTTTTCTGTTATTTCAATCTCCAGAGTTGTCTCCCTTTGTGATTTCTTTATTATTTCTACTTCCATTTTTAGACCCTGTATTGTTTTGTACAGTTCTTTCACCTGTTTGGTAGTGTTTTCCTGTAACTCTTTAAGGGATTTTTGTGTTTCCTCTTTAAGGGCTTCTAGCTGTTTACCTGTGTTCTTCTGTATTTCTTTCTTAAAGTCCTACATCATCATCATCATCATGAGAAGTGACTTTAGATCCATGTCTTGCTTTTATGGTTTGATGGTGTGTCCAGGACTTGCTATGGTAGGAGAGTTTTGTTCTGATGATGCCAAGTAACCTTGGTCTCTGTTGCTTCTGTTCTTATGCTTGCCTCCTGCTCTGATTATCTCAAGTGATTGCTGCCCTTTATATATGTGATTGGATCCTGTCTTTCCTATAATCTCGGTTGATTCAGGACTCCTTAGAGTCCAGTGTTCTCTATGATTCCCGGCTCCTGTGAACATGAGATTTTGGGTGTGTCAGATTTCTTGGCAGTCAAGCTTCCTTTGAGACCCTGAGATCCTGGTGTGACCAATCTCCTGTTATCTTGGGATCCTGGAATCCTAAGATCCTGGGCATGTTACAGTGCCTGGAAATAGTGTCTCCTCTTAGGACCATGCCAGTACAGATCAGAAGGAAACCGGGGTCAGGCAGGGGTCCCCTGTCCTTGTTCCTGCTGTCACAGGCCTGTCACAATTGGATTGTAACTTATGTTGTGTTCCACTCACCAGTGATCCTAAGATTGAGTGGAGAGTCCTCTGGGGATCCTGGGGCCATCTACTGAGTTCCCACCCAACTCGACCTGGACCTGGCGCCGACCTGAAGGGACTTGTGCCCCCAGTCAGGCAGGTTTTCTGCTTCCCCTATGCTGGCTCAGGCCAGGCATGATTGGATTGGGACAGATGTTCTGTTCCACTCACCAGTGATCCTAAGAGAGTCCTCTGGGGACCGAGGGGCCATTCGCCAAGTTCGCACCCAAGGTGACCTGGAGATGGTGCTGATCAGGGTATTGGGTCTTATCTCAATGTCTTTGATACATTTAGAGTTGAATTTTTATGCAGAATGGAATATATGGTTTAAATTTTATTCTTCTGCGTACAACTATCAAGTTTGATTAGCAACATCTCTTGACAGTGGTTACTTTTCTTCATTATGTCAAAAATCAGATACCCCATTTTAGTCCATTCATCAGTGAGACTGCTTTTCATGCCAGCCTCATGCTCTTTCCTCCATAACAGTTCTGTAGTATGACTTGAAATCTGGGATGGTGATCCCTCCAGCAGATTGGTAGTCATCCTTGTCCTCGTCATTATTTTAGCTGTTTTAGGCCTATTGGTTTTTCATTCATGTGAAATTTATTTTTCTTTCACTTCCTATAAAGAGCTGAGTTGTAATTTTGATGGGGATTTGCACTGAATCTATAAGTTGTTTTGGTAGAATATCCACTTTTACAATATTACTCTTACCAATCCATGAGCATGGAAGACCATTCCATCATTTGGAATCTTTAACTTCTTTTTTCAGTACTGTAAAGTTTTCTTTGTACAAGTCTTTCATTTCCTTAGTTGGGATTATTCCAAGGATTGTTTTTATTTTAGCTATTCTGAATATTCTGATTTTCAAATATCTTTTCAGTGTGTTTGATATTTGTGTATCGGAATGCTACTGCTTTCCCTGTATTAATTTGATGTGCAGCTACTTTGATGTATGATTTATTACCTGGAGGAGTTTTCCAGTATTGTCCCCAATGTCCTTATATAAAGAATTCTTAATAAGAAATCATCATTTGCATGTGTAGAGTAAGATACGTTGTGTTTTGTCTTTTTCTGTTTGTATTCCCTTTATCTCCTCTTGTCCTATTGTTCCACCTAAGACTGGAGGTACTGTGTTGAACAGGATTGAGGAAACTGCACATCCTTGTCTTGTTCCTGGTTTTAGTGGAAATGCTGGAATTTTTTCTCTGGTTTGAGTGACTCTGCTCTGAGTTTCCAGTACATTGCCTCTATTGTGTTAATAAGGGTCTTTGTATCTATATTCTTGCCAGGACTTTTATCATGAAGGTATGTTGTATTTTGTCAGAGACCTTTATATCATAATATAAGTTTACTCAAATAGTTGAACTTGAAAACTTGAAAGTTTTGGGAAAGTCTGTACTCTTTTTAAATTCGATTTCTGAACAGAGCATTCAAGAACAAATTAAAGTTTTTGTGGATCAACTTGTGAGACCTGTGGAAGAGAGATGGAGAGATGGCACTGTACTAAAACAAGGTGGTTTAAACTCTCCCTTCTTACTCTTTAGTGTGAATCATGCTAACTAGCTTTGTGAGCGTGAGAAGCCCATGCTGTCTCACTGTGCCTCACTCATGCACCGGCCTCATAGTGTCACTGTGAAATTTCAAGGAATGACCACTTGACCGGAAACTAGTAATAGTAACTACCCAATAACTGTTAGTGGCCATTTTTACATGATAGTTAATAATAACATTAATTTTATATTCAAAATTTTGTATTTTAAATTACATGGTTTTCAGGAGGTCATGATAAATAAAATTACTTGTTTTTCTGAAAATGTTCTTATTAACTAGTGTGTGCTTGATATTTGTAGAAAATCTTTAAATAGCATGGCAGAGTTGTGCTCTCTTTTTGCATTTTATACTGGACAGTAAAGAAAACATTTTCTACATCCTTCTAAAAACAGAACTGCTAATTAAGTATAGCAATTTGTTATTTTATTAAAATGTGCCAAGTTTTTCAGTTTGTTTAGATGGTGAAAAATCTGGGTTCACAGTAGATAAAATATATTTCTTAGAGTAGATGTATTCTAAAATGTCTTGCTTTTAATTAAAATTTACCCAGCTTTAAGACAACTTCAAGATTTTCAAGTTAAATTATGTCAGTAAATAATAATTTTCCACAGAAAAACAAAATCAAAAGATTATTTTACTAAGCACCAGATTATTATATGAATTATATAATATCTCCATTTTCTTAATATCTTTGTTTGAAGGAAATACAAAGAAAGGTGCTACAATCAACAAATATTTGTTCAGAAGCTTGATTCATAAAAGTTTGATTGGCCTAAATGCTGTGATTACCATAATGTCCTATGATACCAGGTTTATTAGGTTCCAACAATTGAACCCAGAGTATGGGTTAGACTATGTAGGCATTGCATCAACTAAGTCATATTTAAAACATACAAATGTTTTCAATGACTATAATACATACTTATTATCCACCATACATAGCTATTACTAACTAAGTAGTAAAAATGTTCCTTTCCCGTGTTGTGGTAGGACTATGAGAAATAAGTTTTAAAATAGTTATTGACATTTTTATGTAGATCATGCTTAGGCAACCATATTGTTGAGATTTCATAGGTACAGCTTTCATGGTAGTCCAGAAGTCCTGTGTCATAGTAGGTGTCTTGGTCTTCTGGCCTTCATGATCTTCCTCAGCTTTCCCTAATCCTTAGGTGTAAGGGTTCCACTATATATATGATGACCACAATTGGACACCCACAGTCATGTATTCTCATCATTATGACTAGTTGTGGGTCTCTGTAATAGTCTCCAGATTGCGGAAACCTCACAAGGCCTTATCCCTAGATGAAGAGCTACCAGCAATCAACAGCTGCCAAGAAAGGGAGAATCTGTCCTTTCTAGGAATGTGTCTCAAGAAAACTTTTCAGTCCTAATAGATCAGTCCTGAATACATACACATCTAATCACCACTAAATGAATCTAATAGGCTATATGTGTATCTGTGTGTATATGTATGTGTATGTAACAATAATGATTAAAAAGATGGTGGTCATGAAGTTTAGAGGGAGTTGGGAGTGATAGAGATGAGTGAAAACGCAGACATGACTCCCTCTAGTTGAGCAGATTTTTATTATACCTCAGAGGAACAGCCAGAGGCATCTAGAACACTCCACACTGAACATGGCCAGTAGGTTGAACCAGGGCATGAGGGGCAGAGGGTTTGGAGAGACAGCAAGAGAGGAGAGGAGAGGAGAGGAGAGGAACAAGAGGCCAAGAGAGGAGCCAGGGGCCAAGAAAGTGATTAGTTAGCCAAAATGGCTGGGGTTACAGAGAACAAGAGAAGCTGGGAGAAGGGGAAGCAGAGTTCTGGGGCTGGAGAGGTCTAGGGTTGATGGTGAGGGTGAAAAGACAGGGCTATTCTCTGAGAGCCTGACAGCCAAGGGTCCAATTCTGTATGTTACTAGATAGCTCAGTTAGCCATTTGTCCTGGCTTTCTTCGAGTCTCACTGAACAATTATAAATTATGGAGAATCAGTCTTCTTAAGGGTGTGAGTCCCCAATAGGTCACCTATGCTCCAGTAAAGACATATATCCAAGAGTATAAGTGGAGAAGTCTAGGGATAGGAAGCCTACCTAGTTTTCTGACAGGCATGGCCTGTGTTTGGGCAGGGGGTGGGACATAGTGATTAAGGCATTAGGGACAGCTGAGAATTTGGTCTGTCAGAAACTAGAGATTGGAGGTTGGTGTAGGGAAATGTTTACCTAAGAGATTGGAGAGAGTAGGGATGGACTGGGGCAGGCAGCCTACCTGAACTTCTCAAATACCTGGCCTGTGGTTGGGCAGGGAGTGTCTGCTAATGGAAAGCAAGAGAATGGGGGAGGAGGCAATGCATGAATGGATAGACTACCTGGTTTTCTATCATCAAATTCTTTTTCTTTTCCTTTTTTTTATTAGCTACTTTATTTACATTTCAAATGTTATTCCCTTTCCTAGTTTCCCTCTGAAAATCCCCTATCCCCTCCGCCCCTCCCCCTACTCCCCAACCCACCCACTCCCTCTTCCTGGCCCTGGCATTCCCCTATACTGGGGCATAGAACCTTTACAGGACTTACGGCCTCTCCTCCCATTGATGACCAACTAGGCCATCTTCAGCTACATATCCCATTAGAGCCACATGTACCACCATGTGTTTTCTTTGATTGGTGGTATAGTTCCAAGGAACTCTAGGGGTACTGCTTATTTCATATTTTGATGTTCCTCCTATGGGGCTTCAGACCCCTTCACCTCCTAGGGGAGCTCTCCAGTTCCTTCATTGGGGACCTTGTGCTCTGTCCAATGGATAATTGTGAGCATCCACTTCTGTATTTGCCAGGCACTGACAAAGGCCCCCAGGAGACAGCTATATCAGGCTCCTGTCAGCAGGCTCTTGTTGGCATCTGCCATAGTGTCTGGATTTGGTGGTTGTTTATGGGATGGATCCCCAAGTGGGGCAGTCTCTACTCTGAACTTTGTCTCTTTAACTCCTTCCATGGATATTTTGTTCCCCCTTCTAAGAGGATTCTGAGCTTCTGGGCTAATATCCGCTTATCAGTAAGTGCATATCATGTGTGTTCTTTTTTTATTATTAGGTATTTTCCTCATTTATATTTCCAATGCTATCCCAGAAGTCCCCCATACCCTCCCACCCTACCCCCTACCCACTCATTCCCACTTTTTGGCCCTGGTGTTCCCCTGTACTGGGGCATATAAAGTTTGCAAGTCCAATGGGCCTCTCTTTCTAGTGATGGCCGACTGGGCCATCTTTTGATACATATGCAGCTAGAGTCAAGAGCTCTGGGGTACTGGTTAGTTCATAATGTTGTTCCACCTATAGGGTTGCAGATCCCTTTAGCTCCTTGGGTATTTTCTCTAGCTCCTCCATTGGGGGCCCTGTGATCCATCCAATAGCTGACTGTGAGCATCCACTTATGTGTTTGCTAGGCCCTGGCATAGTCTCACTAGAGACAGCTATATCAGGGTCTCATGTGTGTTCTTTTTTGATTGGTTTACCTCACTCAAGATGATATCCTCCAGATCCATCCATTTGTCTAAGAATTTCATAAACTCATTGTTTTTAATAACTGAGTAGTACTCCATTGTGTAAATGTACCACCTTCTCTGTATCCATTCCTCTGTTTAAGGATATCTAGATGCTTTCCAGCTTCTGGCTGTTATAAATAAGGCTGCTATGAACAAAGTGGAGCATATGTCCTTATTGCATGTTGGAACATCTTCTGGGTATATGCCCAGGAGTGGTATTGCTTGATCTTCCAGTAGAACTATGTCCAGTTTTCTGAGAAATCTTCAAACTGATTTCCAGACTTTTAGTACAGCTTGCAATCCCACCAGCAATGGAGAAGTGTTCCTTGTTCTTCACATCCTGGCCAGCATCTGCTGTCACCCAAATTTTTGATCTTAGCCATTCTGACTGGTGTGAGGTGGAATCTCAGGGTTGTTTTGATTTGCATTTCCCTGATGATTAAGGATGTTGAACATTATTTTAGGTGTTTCTCAGCCATTCTGTGTTCCTCAGCTGAGAATTCTTTGTTTAGCTCTGTACTCCCTTTTTTAATAGGGTTATTTGGTTTTCTGGAGTCCCAACTTCTTGAGTTCTTTATATATATTGGATATTAGACCACTATCAAATATAGGATTGGTAAAGATCTTTTTGTAATCTGTTGGTTGCCTTTTGGTCTTATTGACAGTGTCCTTTGTCTTACAGAAGCTGTGCAATTTTATGAGGTCCCATTTGTCTACTCTTAACCTTATAGCACAAGCCATTGGTGTTCTGTTCAGGAATCATCCCTGTGCCCATATCTTTGAGGCTCTTTTCCACTTTCTTCTCTATAAGTTTCAGTGTCTCTGGTTTTATGTGGAGTTCTTTGATCCACTTAGATTTGACCTTAGTACAAGGAGATAGGAATGGATCAATTCACATTGTTCTACATGCTAACCTCCAGTTCACCTAGCACCATTTGTTGAAAATACTGTCTTCTTTCCACTGAATGGTT
This sequence comes from Mus musculus, assembly GCF_000001635.26. Lineage (NCBI taxonomy): Eukaryota > Metazoa > Chordata > Mammalia > Rodentia > Muridae > Mus > Mus musculus. The sequence continues at coordinate 77,940,941 of NC_000079.6, forward strand.
TTAGCTCCTTTATCAAAGATCAAGTGTCCATAGGTGTGTGGGTTCATTTCTAAGTTTTCAATTCTGTTCCATTGATCTACCTGTCTGTCACTGTATCAGTACCATGCAATTTTATTACAATTGTTCTGTAGTACAGGTTGAGGTCCTGCATGGTGATTCCACCAGAGGTTCTTTTATTGTTGAGAATAGTTTTTGCTATCCTAGGTTTTTTGTTATTCCAGAGAATTTTCAAATTACCCTTTCTAATTCTGTGAAGAACTGAGTTGGAATTTTGTTGGGGATTGCATTGAATCTGTAGATTGCTTTCAGCAAGATGCCCATTTTAACTATATTAATCCTGACATCTATGAGCATGGGAGATCTTTCCATCTTCTGAGATCTTCGTATTCTTTCTTAGAGACTTGAAGTTCTTATCATACAGATCTTTCACTTGCTTAGTTATAATCACACCAAGGTATTTTATATTATTTGTGACTATTGTGAAGGGTGTTGTTTCCCTAATTTCTTTCTCAGCCTGTTTATCCTTTGTGTAGAGAAAGGCCATTGATTAGAGTTAATTTTGTATCCAGCTACTTTGCTGAGTTGTTTATCAGGTTTAGGAGTTCTCTGGTGGAATGGAGTCACTTCTGTATACTATCATATCATAGTGATATTTTGAGTTCTTCCTGTCCAATTTGTATTCCTTTGATCTTTTTTTTTTTTTTCTAATTGCTCTTGCTAGGACTTCTAGTACTACATTGAATAGGTATGGAAAAGTGGGCAGCCTTGTCTAGTCCCTGATTTTAGTGGGATTGCTTCCAGCTTCTCTCCATTTACTTTGATGTTGGTTACTGGTTTGCTGTAGATTGCTTTTATCATGTTTAGGTATGGGCCTTGAATTCCTGATCTTTCCAAGACTTTTTTCATGAAGGGGTGTTGGATTTTGTCAAATGCTTTCTCAGCATCTAATGAGATGATCTTGTGGTTTTTGTCTTTGAGTTTGTTTATATAGTGGATTACGTTGATGGAATTCCATATAGTGAACCATCCTTGAATTCCTGGGATGAAGCCTACTTGATCATTTTGGATAATCATTTTGATGTATCCTTGGATCCTGTTTTTGAATATGTTATTGAGTATTTTTGCATTGATATTCATAAGGGAAATTGGTCTGAAGTTCTCTTTCTTTGTTGGGTCTTTGTGTGGTTTAGGTATCAGAGTAATTATGGCTTCATAGAATGTAATCGGTAGAGTACCGTCTGTTTCTATTTTGTGGAATAGTTTGAGGAACATTGGAATTAGGTCTTCTTTGAAGGTCTGATAGAACTCTGCACTAAACCCATCTGGTGCTACGCTTTTTTTTTTTTTTTTTGGTTTTGAGACTATTAATGATTATTTCTATTTCTTTAGGAGATGTGGGACTGTTTAAATCATCAATCTGATCCTTATTTAACTTTGATACCTGGTATCTGTCTAGGAAATTGTCCATTTCATCCAGGTTTTCCAGTTTTGTTGAGTATAGCCTTTTGTAGTAGGATCAGATGGTTTTTTGGATTTCCTCAGATTCTGTTGTTATGTCTCCCTTTTTTATTCTTGATTTTGTTAATTAGGATACTGTCCCTGTGTCCTCTAGTTAGTCTGGCTAGGGGTTAATCTATCTTGTTGATTTTTTTCAAAGAACCAGCTTCTGGTTTGTTTGATTCTTTGTATAGTTCTTTTTGTTTCCACTTGGTTTATTTTAGCCCTGTCTTTGATTATTTCCTACTGTCTACTCCTCTTGGGTGAATTTGCTTCCTTTTGTTCTAGAGCTTTTAGGTGTACTGTCAAGTTGCTATTAGTGTAGTGTGGACCCACTTTAGAGAGACACGGGAGAGAATAGAAATCTCCACTGTGTCCAGGGATCTGAGCACTCCCTGGAGGCAAGCTCTCCTCTGGCTGAAAGGTGCACAAAGGACTGAGGGTCAACTCTGCCTCCTGTCTACAGATGTAAGCCTAAAGGACTCTGTCCCAGATGCTCTGCTTTTATGTGGCCTGTGCTCTCCTGAGTGGACCCACCCTAGAGAATCACTGGAGAGAATCCAGTGCTCTCTTTAAATGCAGACATGTTGAATTTTCAGTAAGTAAACCTATTTTTTACATTCAAGATATTTTTTCAAGTGAACCTGCCCCATATGATATAGTATTTACGTTAATAATTTATCATGCCCTTGTATTTAAGGCCTTTTGCTCTTTGGGTCATTGTTAATAGATGTCCTTCCAGAGTATAATGCCTGTATGCTTTGACTTTTAAATTTGGAATTTTTAAATATCTTCATATTTATTGCATTTTATCTTGCTTTTTCTAAATGACTTTTACATATAAAATTTAAATTATAGGAGCACTCATTTTGTAACTTTTTATTTATTTATTTATTTTGGTTTCTTGAGACAGGGTTTTTCCATGTAGCCCTGACTGTGTTGGAACTTACTCTGTAGACCAGGCTGGCCTCGAACTCAGAAATCTGCTTGTCTCTGCCTCCCAAGTGCTCGGATTAAAGGTGTGAGCCACCACTGCCGGGCTCATTTTATAACTTTGAAGCAACAGTTTGCTGAAGAGAAATCTGTCAAATTTGGCAGTGGTTCAGAAAATATGTGAACCTGTCACTGTAAGCAGTCTCAAAGGGCAAAATGCATTACAGGAGCTAATTAACCTTAGAAAATAATTACACAAATATGCAAATATTGTTTCGCTTATTCTATGTGGTATCAGCTCATGAAGTCCATCAGAAGCAGAGCTCACAGTGCTCAGGTGGTGGAGGACCTGGCCTGATTGAGAAGACTTTGCTTGCTGAATCAGGTTTTTGTTTTGTTTTGTTTTGTTTTTTGCATTTAGCAATTGACGATGGCCAGAGTATAGCAGGGAAGGCAGTCTGTGTTCTCAGAACTGCATGCACACTTCCCTGCTGTCCATACCCTGTGGTTTTTGCTACCTGCAAATTCCAGCTGATGTTCTTAGGGCTTTTCATGCATTTCTTTCTTTATATATTCTAAAGCACCTGTAAGTTTCTCAGTACAAACTGTAACTTTATTAAACACTTACAAAATAGATTTTGTTTGTTTCTATTTCTGTATTAGGAAGTCTTTTGAAATCAGTTCAATTTTAAAATGTACTATCACTAACATTCTCTCTAAATACTTTGTAAATGTATTAGGATTATTGGCATAATATGGGTTATAGGTTATGACACAGCATCACCTCATTTAAAAATGAGTCACTGTTATGTCACTAATATAATATTTCAGAATTATATATTTAGAATATGCCCTTTGTATTAATTTTTACACACAACATTTGAAGAAGCTTAAAATTTCATAGAATTTTCTAAGTCATTAAATGATGGAGCTGTAAATAAGTAAACAAACAAAAACCTGGGTTTTGTTTTCTTTTTCCTTTTTTTAACCTTCTAAAGTAGTTATATAGGGCAAAGATTTAGTCTCCTTTCTTGCCATTTAAAATTAATCCTTTGAATATTAAATAAAGCTTTTTAATTGCTCAAGATTCTTAGAATAAATGATGGTTTAGAGTTCTCTAAGGCTCAGAGAACATTGTGGAAAAGGACTCAAAGGAATGTAAGAGCCAGAGAATAGGGGTATGACATTCCCATTGCAACTAGATCTCACAGAGCTGCAATTGTGGGCAGTAGACCTGCATTAAACTGGACGTGGCAAGGACAGTAGAGGATTGGGGTGAGGCTCCTGGGACTCCATCCCTCCCTGCTGAGCTATTGGCTACTATTGGATACTAAGGCAGGGGCAATTATTATCTTCACTTATATAAGTAAAAGTAAGCCCATCAGGTTCCAATGGATAGTTCCACACTCATCACCACCCAGATTATCTGTGTTAAAATTAATGTTTCATAAAATAAAACAAGAAGGCATGAAAGTGGGAAAGGAACATGTAAGAAGTGGAGGGTTCCAGAGGTGAGAGGGAAGAAATAGGGTGTGAGAGTAGACAAAATGCTGTGTGTGTGTGTGTGTCAAACAACCAACTTAGTAAACAAAACAGAAATAAGTAATACTTTGATTATTAAAGCTATTTAATTGTATATTACTAATACTTCGAATAGGAAGGCATGTATCACCTTTGCTGTTCTTTGCTATTCATGGTCTGATATTTCTGTCAGTTATCCTTGTCCTCGGTGCCACTGTTTACTTCCTCATTGACACATCAGTAGTCTCACACTGTTCCACTACTCTAGCTCTTCTGATTGTGCGTTGTCTTGGATTCCTGTTGGTGATCATGCTATTGGCCTTGCTCTTTTTTTTTTAATTAATATTTTTAATTACATATATTCCTCAATTACATTTTCAATGCTATCCCAGAAGTCCCCCATACCCTCCCCCCCACTTCCCTACCCACTCATTCCCATTTTTTTTTTGCCCTGGCGTTCCCCTGTACTGGGGCATATAAAGTTTGCAAGTCCAATGGGCCTCTGTTTCCAGTGATGGCCGACTAGGCCATCTTTTGATACATATGCAGCTAGAGTCAAGAGCTCCGGGGTACTGGTTAGTTCATAATGATGTTCCACCTATAGGGTTGCAGATTCCTTTAGCTCCTTGGGTACTTTCTCTAGCTCCTCCATTGGGAGCCCTGTGATCCATCCAATAGCTGACTGTGAGCATCCACTTCTTTGTTTGCTAGGCCCCGGCATAGTCTCACAAGAGACAGCTACATCTGGGTCCTTTCGATAAAATCTTGCTAGGGTATGCAATGGTGTCAGCTTTTGGATGCTGATTATGGGGTGGATCCCTGGATATGGCAGTCTCTAGATGGTCCATCCTTTCGTCTCAGCTCCAAACTGTGTCTCTGTAACTCCTTCCATGGGTGTTTTGTTCCCAATTCTAAGGAGGGGCATAGTGTCCACACTTCAGTCTTCATTCTTCTTGAGTTTCATGTGTTTAGCAAATTGTATCTTATATCTTGGGAATCCTAGGTTTGGGGCTAATATCCACTTATCAGTGAGTACATATTGTGTGAGTTCCTTTGTGAATGTGTTACCTCACTCAGGATGATGCCTTCCAGGTCCATCCATTTGGCTAGGAATTTCATAAATTCATTCTTTTTAATAGCTGAGTAGTACTCCATTGTGTAGATGTACCACATTTTCTGTATCCATTCCTCTGTTGAGGGGCATCTGGGTTCTTTCCAGCTTCTGGCTATTATAAATAAGGCTGCTATGAACATAGTGGAGCATGTGTCCTTCTTACCAGTTGGGGCATCTTCTGGATATATGCCCAGGAGAGGTATTGCTGGATCCTCCGGTAGTACTATGTCCAATTTTCTGACGAACCGCCAGACTGATTTCCAGAGTGGTTGTACAAGCTTGCAATCCCACCAATAATGGAGGAGTGTTCCTCTTTCTCCACATCCACGCCAGCATCTGCTGTCACCTGAATTTTTGATCTTAGCCATTCTGACTGGTGTGAGGTGGAATCTCAGGGTTGTTTTGATTTGCATTTCCCTGATGATTAAGGATGTTGAACATTTTTTCAGGTGCTTCTCTGCCATTCGGTATTCCTCAGGTGAGAATCCTTTGTTCAGTTCTGAGCCCCATTTTTTAATGGGGTTATTCGATTTTCTGAAGTCCACCTTCTTGAGTTCTTTATATATGTTGGATATTAGTCCCCTATCTGATTTAGGATAGGTAAAGATCCTTTCCCAATCTGTTGGTGGTCTTTTTGTCTTAGTGACGGTGTCTTTTGCCTTGCAGAAACTTTGGAGTTTCATTAGGTCCCATTTGTCAATTCTCGATCTTACAGCACATGCCATTGCTGTTCTGTTCAGGAATTTTTCCCCTGTGCCCATATTTTCAAGGCTTTTCCCCACTTTCTCCTCTATAAGTTTCAGTGTCTCTGGTTTTATGTGAAGTTCCTTGATCCATTTAGATTTGACCTTAGTACAAGGAGATAAGTATGGATCGATTCGCATTCTTCTACATGATAACAACCAGTTGTGCCAACACCAATTGTTGAAAATGCTGTCTTTCATCCACTGGATGGTTTTAGCTCCCTTGTCGAAGATCAAGCGACCATAGGTGTGTGGGTTCATTTCTGGGTCTTCAATTCTATTCCATTGGTCTACTTGTCTGTCTCTATACCAGTACCATGCAGTTTTTATCACAATTGTTCTGTAGTAAAGCTTTAGGTCAGGCATGGTGATTCCACCAGAGGTTCTTTTATCCTTGAGAAGACTTTTTGCTATCCTAGGTTTTTTGTTATTCCAGATGAATTTGCAAATTGCTCCTTCTAATTCGTTGAAGAATTGAGTTGGAATTTTGATGGGGATTGCCTTGAATCTGTAGATTGCTTTTGGCAAGATAGCCATTTTTACAATGTTTATCCTGCCAATCCATGAGCATGGGAGATCTTTCCATCTTCTGAGATCTTCTTTTATTTCTTTCTTCAAAGATTTGAAGTTTTTATCATACAGATCTTTCACCTCCTTAGTTGGAGTCACGCCAAGATATTTTATACTATTTGTGACTATTGAGAAGGGTGTTGTTTCCCTAATTTCTTTCTCAGCCTGTTTATTCTTTGTATAGAGAAAGGCCATTGACTTGTTTGAGTTTATTTTATATCCAGCTACTTCACTGAAGCTGTTTATCAGGTTTAGGAGTTCTCTGGTAGAATTTTTAGGGTCACTTATATATACTTTCATATCATCTGCAAAAAGTGATATTTTGACTTCCTCTTTTCCAATTTGTATCCCCTTGATCTCCTTTTGTTGTCGAATTGCTCTGGCTAATACTTCAAGTAGTATGTTGAAAAGGTAGGGAGAAAGTGGGCAGCCTTGTCTAGTCCCTGATTTTAGTGGGATTGCTTCCAGCTTCTCTCCATTTACTTTGATGTTGGCTACTGGTTTGCTGTAGATTGCTTTTATCATGTTTAGGTATGGGCCTTGAATTCCTGATCTTTCCAAAACTTTTATCATGAATGGGTGTTGGATCTTGTCAAATGCTTTTTCTGCATCTAACGAGATGATCATGTGGTTTTTGTCTTTGAGTTTGTTTATATAATGGATTACATTGATGGATTTTCGTATATTAAACCATCCCTGCATTCCTGGAATAAAACCTACTTGGTCAGGATGGATGATTGCTTTAATGTGTTCTTGGATTAGGTTAGCAAGAATTTTATTGAGGATTTTTGCATCGATATTCATAAGAGAAATTGGTCTGAAGTTCTCTATCTTTGTTGAGTCTTTCTGTGGTTTAGGTATCAGAGTAATAGTGGCTTCATAAAATGAGTTGGGTAGAGTACCTTCTACTTCTATTTTGTGAAATAGTTTGTGCAGAACTGGAATTAGATCTTCTTTGAAGGTCTGATAGAACTCTGCACTAAACCCGTCTGGCCCTGGGCTTTTTTTGGCTGGGAGACTATTAATAACTGCTTCTATTTTTTTAGTTGATATGGGACTGTTTAGATGGTCAACTTGATCCTGACTCAACTTTGGTACCTGGTATCTGTCCAGAAATTTGTCCAATTCGTCCAGGTTTTCCAGTTTTGTTGAGTATAACCTTTTGTAGAAGGATCTGATGGTGTTTTGGATCTCTTCAGGATCTGTTGTTATGTCTCCCTTTTCATTTCTGATTTTGTTAATTAGGATTTTGTCCCTGTGCCCTTTAGTGAGTCTAGCTAAGGGTTTATCTATATTGTTGATGTTCTCAAAGAACCAACTCCTCCTTTGGTTAATTCTTTGAATAGTTCTTCTTGTTTCCACTTGGTTGATTTCACTACTGAGTTTGATTATTTCCTGCAGTCTACTCCTCTTGGGTGAATTTGCTTCCTTTTTTTCTAGAGCTTTTAGATGTGTTGTCAAGCTGCTAGTATATGCTCTCTCCCGTTTCTTCTTGGAGGCACTCAGAGCTATGAGTTTCCCTCTTAGAAATACTTTCATTGTGTCCCAAAGGTTTGGGTACATTGTGGCTTCATTTTCATTAAACTCTAAAAAGTCTTTAATTTCTTTCTTTATTCCTTCCTTGACCAAGGTATCATTGAGAAGAGTGTTGTTCAGTTTCCACGTGAATGTTGGCTTTCCATTATTTATGTTGTTATTGAAGATCAGTCTTAGGCCATGGTGGTCTGATAGGATACATGGGACAATTTCAATATTTTTGTATCTGTTGAGGCCTGCTTTGTGACCAATTATATGGTCAATTTTGGAGAAGGTCCCGTGAGGTGCTGAGAAGAAGGTATATCCTTTTGTTTTAGGATAAAATGTTCTGTAGATATCTGTCAGGTCCATTTGTTTCATAACTTCTGTTAGTTTCACTGTGTCCCTGTTTAGTTTCTGTTTCCACAATCTGTCCATTGATGAAAGTGGTGTGTTGAAGTCTCCCACTATTATTGTGTGAGGTGCAATGTGTGCTTTGAGCTTTACTAAATTGTCTTTAATGACTGTGGCTGCCCTTGCATTTGGAGTGTAGCTATTCAGAATTGAGAGTTCCTCTTGGAGGATTTTACCTTTGATGAGTATTAAGTGTCCCTCCTTGTCTTTCTTGATAACTTTGGGTTGGAAGTCGATTTTATCTGATATTAGAATGGCTACTCCAGCTTGTTTCTTCAGACCATTTGCTTGGAAAATTGTTTTCCAGCCTTTCAATCTGAGGTAGTGTCTGTCTTTTTCCCTGAGATGGGTTTCCTGTAAGCAGCAGAATGTTGGGTCCTGTTTGTGTAGCCAGTCTGTTAGTCTATGTCTTTTTATTGGGGAGTTGAGACCATTGATATTAAGAGATATTAAGGAAAAGTAATTGTTGCTTCCTTTTATTTTTGTTGTTAGAGTTGGCATTCTGTTCTTGTGGCTGTCTTCTTTTTGGTTTGTTGAGGGATTACTTTCTTGGTTGTTCTAGGGCGTGATTTCCGTCCTTGTATTGCTTCTTTTCTGTTATTATCCTTTGAAGGGCTGGATTCGTGGAAAGATATTGTGTGAATTTGTATTTGTCGTGGAATACTTTGGTTTCTCCATCTATGGTAATTGAGAGTTTGGCCGGGTATAGTAGCCTGGGCTGGCATTTGTGTTCTCTTAGTGTCTGTATAACATCTGTCCAGGCTCTTCTGGCTTTCATAGTCTCTGGTGAAAAGTCTGGTGTAATTCTGATAGGCCTTCCTTTATATGTTACTCGACCTTTCTCCCTTATTGCTTTTAATATTCTATCTTTATTTAGTGCATTTGTTGTTCTGATTATTATGTGTCGGGAGGAATTTCTTTTCTGGTCCAGTCTACTTGCAGGTCTATAGGCTTCTTGTGTGATCATGGGCATCTCTTTCTTTATGTTTGGGAAGTTTTCTTCAATTATTTTGTTGAAGATATTATCTGGCCCTTTAAGTTGAAAATCTTCATTCTCATCAATTCCTATTATCCGTAGGTTTGGTCTTCTCATTGTGTCCTGGATTTCCTGGATGTTTTGAGTTAGGATCCTTTTGCATTTTGTATTTTCTTTGACTGTTGTGTCGATGTTCTCTATGGAATCTTCTGCACCTGAGATTCTCTCTTCCATTTCTTGTATTCTGTTGCTGATGCTTGTATCTATGGTTCCAGATCTCTTTCCTAGGGTTTCTATCTCCAGCGTTGCCTCGCTTTGGGTTTTCTTTACTGTGTCTACTTCCCTTTTTAGTTCTAGTATGGTTTTGTTCATTTCCGTTACCTGTTTGGATGTGTTTTCCTGTTTTTCCTTAAGGACTTCTACCTGTTTGGCTGTGTTTTCCTGCTTTTCTTTAAGGGCCTGTAACTCTTTAGCAGTGCTCTCCTGTAATTCTTTAAGTGACTTATGAAAGTCCTTCTTGATGTCCTCTATCATCATCATGAGAAATGTTTTAAAATCTGGGTCTAGATTTTCGGTTGTGTTGGGGTGCTCAGGACTAGGCGGGGTGGGAGTGCTGCGTTCTGATGATGGTGAGTGGTCTTGATTTCTGTTAGTAGGATTCTTACGTTTGCCTTTCGCCATCTGGTAATCTCTGAAGCTAGCTGTTATAGTTGTCTCTGTTAAGAGCTTGTTCTTCAGGTGACTCTGTTAGCCTCTATAAGCAGACCTGGGAGGGTAGCACTCTCCTTAGTTTCAGTGGGTAGAGTATTCTCTGCAGGAAAGCTCTCTTCTTGCAGGGAAGGTACCCAGATATCTGGTGTTCGAACCGGACTCCTGGCAGAAGTTGTGTTCCACTCACTAGAGGTCTTAGGATCCCTTGTGGAATCCTGTGTGGGCCCTTGCGGTGTCCGGGGACTCTGCTGGCAAGGTAGCCCGGGGCTCGAGTGGAATGGAAGGGGCTTGTGCCCCAGGTCAGGCCCGGGTAGTCTGCTTCTCTATGTACTGCAGTCTCAGGTTCCGCGCGATTGGATTGGGGCCAGCTCTGTGTTCCACTCACCAGAGGTCTTAGGATCCAGTGGGGAATCCTGTGTGGGCCCTTGCGGGTGTCAGGCAACTTCGCTGGCAAGGAAGCCCGGGGCTCGAGTGGAGCGGAAGGGGTATGTGCCCCAGGTCAGGCCCGGGTAGTCTGCTTCCCTATGTACTGCATTCTCAGGTTCCGCGCGATTGGATTGGGGCCAGCGCTGTGTTCCACTCACCAGAGGTCTTCGGATCCAGTGGGGAATCCTGTGTGGGCCCTTGCGGGTGTCAGGCAACTCTGCTGGCAAGGAAGCCCGGGGCTCGAGTGGAGCGCAAGGGGCTTGTGCCCCAGGTCAGGCCCGGGTAGTCTCCACCATAATGTTTTATTGTGTAATTTGAATATATTAAAGTAGATCTTAATATCTGAGGAATACCTGGATTGTTTCCCTTAAAATTGCACATATTTAATAAGCTGTTTCCAAAGATTACATTTACAGTTAAGCTTAGCAGTAATTTACTAATAGTTTTAATACTAATTTATTCTCTAATTTAAATATTCAATAGAGTTCTTTTGTTTTCTTATTTCTGTGAATGTTCTCTAACCATCTAACCAGCTTATTCTTATGCTGTGTTTGTAAGCATATAATTTAACTGATTACTGTGACAGTCACTGTATAGTCTGCAGTATGTATTTGTTTTTTATAGGAAAATGGTTCTCCTGAAGAGCATGCGGTCTATGTGTGGGACCATTTCATAGCCCAGGCTGCTGCTGAGAATGTGTTCTTTGTGGCTCATAGCTATGGAGGACTTGCTTTTGTTGAACTGGTAAGTACATATTCATTTTTTAAAAGACTTTATTTATTTTACTTATTTTATGTATGAGTATACTGTTGCTCTCTTCAGACACAACAGAAGAGGGCATCAGATCCCATTACAGATACTTGTGAGCCACCATATGGTTGCTGGGAATTGAACTCAGGACCTCTGGAAGAGCAGTAAATGCTCATAACCACTGAGTCATCTCTCCAGTCCACATACTTTATTTTTTAATGTGTGTATGGACATCTCTGTATTTATGTATATCATGTGTGTGCCAATGTCTACCTGGCCACAAAGGGCTAAGTATTCCCCTGGATCTGGAGTTACACAGGACTCTGCTCCAGTGGTGGGGAGGCTCAGTCTGAGGTTCCTGTGAAACTGCCAGAGTCAGGCTCCAAATCTTGGTCACCACAAATGATGATGGGTGCTGGGGAAGAGCTGGCTCTGCGGTCCCCAGGCCGAGGCCAGGGACGACAGGTTCTCACTCTTGGACAGCACAGACGCAGCTTGATGTTTCAGAAGAGGTGAGAACAGAGTGTAGGCCTACTGGCTGTCTCTACCCTGGGAACAAGAGGGAAGGGTGGGAAGAGAGCTCTTCATTGGTTCCTGCGGGTAGGAGACTCCTTGTATTTCTTGGCCCGGTGGCTTGGCTTGGTGGTGACCATGGCTGAGAATACAAGAAATCCTACCGAGGAAGATTAAAAGTGCTGCTTTTTAGAGGAAGACCTGCTCCATTACTCCAGTATGACATATCCTGATCAAAAGACAGTCCCTGGTTTAAAGGCATTTATTGTAGAAAGGCAGAGAGAGAGAGTAGGGAGGTAAAGGCTGTCCATGGACATGTGGAGTGAGGGGGGAAGGGAATGCAGAAAGGGGGAGCAAGAAAGTGAGAGACAAGAGTAAGGGAGTAAAAGGGAACAGAATAAGAGTAAGAGAGGAAGGAGAGGGCAAGCAGATCCTTTTATAGTGGGCCAGACCTACCTGGCTGTTACCAGGTAACTGTGGGGGTGGAGTCCAGACATAATACCGGGAGCTTGGGGCATTGTCCAACGTGACTGATAGCCACAGAATTATGGAGCTCTGGGGCCTTGTGTCAAGAGCCTGGTGTCTGGGAGCATGGCAAACTTCCTTCCGTCCCTTGAAGATTTATCTCCTGGGTCTCTGGGGTTTAAACCTAGCTCAACCAGAAAACAGGCTGAGTTTCATGGTCCCACAGTATTGGGAACTGAACCAGTGTCCTCTGCAGGAACAGAAAATGTTCTTAATAAGAAATACTGAACCATCTCTTCAGCTTGTAATTCTAATTTTAAATCTCAGCCTGAGCCTCCTTACAGGTTTTGTTCTTGTTTTGTTTTGTTTTGATATGATTTGGGGGTCAGAGGCTGTTTTGTTTTTGTTTTGAGACAGAGTTTCATTGGGCAGCCCTACATGGCCTGGAACTTGCTGTGTAGACCAGATTAGCATTGAACTCACAGAGATCTGGCTGCCTCTGCCTTGCAAGTGCTGGGATTAAAGGTGTGTGCCACTATACCCAGCATGCCTTCTATTCCTTTTTCCCCTTCATAGTATTTAAAGGTATCTCTCTCTTTTTTTTAATTTAGTTTTAAAAATTTATTTTTCTCAAGTGTTATCCCCTTACCTGGTTTCCCCATCCACTGGATCCCCTCTATCCCACCCCCTCTCCCCACTGCTTTTATGAGGGTATTCTTGGCTGCTAGCATCCAACTCTGTATTTGTGAGGGTTTGACAGGGCCTCTTAGGAGACAGCTGTATCAGGCTCCTGTCATCAAGCACTTCTTGGCATCCACAGTAGTGTCTGTGTTTGGTAACTGTTGGATCGATCCCCATGTGGGGCAGTCTCTTTATGGCCTTTCCTTCAGTACTTTCTCTGTGCTTTGTCTTCATATTTGCTCCTGTGTATTTTGTTCCCCTTTCAAAGAAGGACCAAAGCACGCACACTTTGGTCTTCCTTCTTCTTGAGCTTCATATGGTCTGTGAATTATATCTTGTGTATTCTGAGTTTGGGGGCTAATATCCACTTATCATTGAGTCCAGACCATATGTGTCCTTTTGTGATTGGGCTACCTCACTCAGGATGATATTTTCTACTTCCAATTGTCTGGGAATTTCATGAAATCGTTGATTTTAATAGCTGAGTAGTATTCCATTGTGTAAATGTACCACATTTCCTGTATCCATTCCTCTGTTGAGGAACATCTGGGTTGTTTCCAGCCTCTGCTATTATAAATATGGCTGCTATGAACATAGTGGAGCATGTGTCCTTGTAATGTGTTGGAGCATCTTTTGGATATATAACCAGGAGTGGTATTGCTGGGCCCACAGATAGAACAGCCAGACTGATTTGCAAAGTGGTTGTACCAGCTTGCAATCCCACCAACAATGCAAGAGTGTTCCTCTTTCTCCACATCTTCATCAGCATCTGCTGTCACCTGAGTTTTTGATCTTAACCATTCTGACTGGTGTGAGGTGGAATCTCAGGGTTGTTTTGATTTGCATTTCCCTGATGACTAAGGATGTTGAACATTTTTTAGGTGCTTCTCAGCCATTCTGTATTCCTCAGTTGAGCAGTCTTTGTTGAGCCCAGTTCCCCACTTTTAATAGGTTTATTTGGTTCTCTGGAGTTTAACTTCTTGAGTTCTTTGCATATATTGGATATTATCCCTCTATTGGATGTAGGGTTGGTAAAAATCTTTTCCTTATCTGTTGGTTGCTGTTTTGTACTATTGACAGTGCCCTTTGACTTACAGAAGCTTTACAATTTTATGAGGTCCCATTTGTCAATTCTTAATCTTAGATCATTGGTGTTCTGTTCAGGAAATTTTCCCCTGTGCCCATGTGTTTGAGAATTTTCCACACTATCTCTTCTTTTAGATTCAGTGTATCTGGTTTTATATGGAGGTCCTTCATCCACTTGGACTTGAGCTTTATACAAGGAGATAAGAACAGATCAATTTGCATTCTTTTACATTTTGACCTCCAGTTGAATCAGCACTATGTATGTGTTGAAAATACTGTCTTTTTCCCACTGGATGGTTTTAGCTACTTTGTCAAAGATCAAGTGACCATAGGTGTGTGGGTTCATTTTTGGGTCTTCAATTCTTTTCCATTGATCTACCTGCCTGCATCTGTACTAATACCATGTAGTTTTTTATCACATGCGCAGCTTGAGTTCAGGGATGGTGGTTCCCCATAAGTTCTTTTATTGTTGAGAATAGTTTTCACTATTCTGTATTTTTTGTTATTCCAAATGAATTTGAGAATTACCCTTTCTAACTCTGTGAAGAATTGAATTGGAATTTTGATGGGGATTGCATTGAATCTGTAGATTACTTTTGGCAAGATGGGCATTTAGATATGGAAAGAATGAGAAGCCTCGTCTAGTCCCTGATTTTAGTGGGATTACTTCAAGTTCCTCTCCATTTAGTTTGATGTTGGCTACTGGTTTGCTGTATATTGCTTTTACTATGTTTAGGTGTGGGCCTTGAATTCGTGATCTTTCCAAGACTTTTAACATGAAGGGATATTGAATTTTGTCAAATGTTTTTTCAGCATGTAATGAAATGATCATGTGTTTTTTCCCTTTGAATCTGTTTATGTACTAAATTACATTGACGGATTTCCATATATTGAACCATCCCTGCATCCCTTACATTAAAGATATGGGCCACTACACCCAGCATGCACTCTATTTCTACCCCCCCTCGATATTATTATTTAAATATATTTCAAACCTTCTAAGAGCCAGAGTTGGCAGATAGATGAATGACTCCAAGAAAACCACATCTTCCAAAAACCCTGGGACTGATAGACATATCACACACAAAGACTGTGCCAGAACCTGCACAGGTTCAAACCAGACCAAGTCCCAGCACTGAGAAAGAGATGCAGACACAAGTCTCAACCCTTCCCAAGAAGCTATTTGCACCTGATGCCTGCAGGGAGAGGGAAAATTTGTTTTCTCTAATAGAGTGACACTGGGTATAGGAATCATACCCCAGGCAGGCCTATGAGCAATTGTTGAACACAAAAATGGACTCCTTTTGTGTGCATTGGTGGAGGCAGACTTTTTGTTTCATTTTGTCTTGGTATTTTATGTCTCAATAGATTTTTTGGTTGTTTCTTTGTTTTTATTTTTATTTCTGTTTCGTTTTCTTTCTTGACCGAGAGAGAAAAAGAATATGAAGTTAAATGTATAGTAACTGAGCAGAATCTGGGAGGAGATAGTGAGAGAATGTGATCAAGATATTGGACAATTTTTTCAATTTAGTTTAAAATGTAATAAATCATGTCCAGTATATGTTTGTATGATTTTTGAAAACAGTTTACAGATCTCTGTGAGTGTAGCAGAACTTTATATTGTTAATCCGAAGTGGGCTTTACTTGATTCTTCTTTCCATGTTACTTTACATTTTAATATTATCACACCAGTTTTTATACATTTTAGATGTACATTTCTGTTTTGTTTGTTTTATTTATTATTAATATATTGTTATATGTGAAGAATCAAAACTTCCTGTTTCTTTTAACATTTGGTATCATTTAATAATTTTCAGCTGACTTTAATGTATATTGTTTAGTATGTAATACCTATCAGTTTATATGACTAGCATTAAAACTGTTAGAAAGGTTCCATTAAATTACATTGAACTACCAATCTTTGCTTGGTCACAAAAATTTTGTATTTTTTAGTATTCTGATTTTTAAGAGTTAAAATTAAGTGTCATGATAGGAACAGTTACCATCTGTCTCAGGTTTAATCTGAATTGTATAAAGTATTAAAGATAGCCCAGTTTTTGTCACTGTTGTTGTTTTTAATGATTAATGCTATAAGTTGACTAATGAAGCGTTGTCATTTTGTCTATCACCCATGTCACAGGACCATTCCTTTGCTATAACAGATTAGCTTGTTGATAGTGTATCTGAGAATGTTAAAGCCAAGGAAATTGACATGGGCATTAAATCAACCACAATATTTGTTGTCTCATTTTAGATTTTAGGCTTCGTGTGAAATTATGTCAGTATATTCCTGTAACCATTTTAGATGTGTTATAATTCAGTCTCACATGATATAGATGAAAGTGGTGCTAGCCCTTGACATCTGAGAATGATACTGCAGTTACCCTATGTCTTTTGCTTATACCATGCTAAGACCAAAAAAATGTATTGTCATTTCTTTCTTAATTTGACTTCAGTATTTAGAGATTGTTTATAAGCATTTTTAGCTTCACAGATTTTTGCTTATTTATTATATATATTATGTTATATATAACAGATACCTTAAGGGAGGGAGCATTTTACATTAGTGTGCTATTTTTAATATGGATATTGAAAGAAAAATCCAATATTTTAAAATAATTTGTTTCAATATCTACAGATACAAGTAAATAATTATACATTTGTAGCTATAATAGCTTTTATTTGTAAGTCATCAAAATCACTTTAAAATTAACTTTTTAAAGACACTAATTTTAGCTTTGTAAATGAAATTTGGGATTAGGGTGTATTTAAGGCTATTTTTTAAATGAACTTAAGATGCCAAATTGACAGATGACCAATGTGTCAGTCCTGTTTTGCCTGTCCTTCTTGTCACACACTGGTGGATATTTCTCCACTTTTGTTCCACTTTAATATAAAGCACACAGATGTTTCAGAACAAGACTTGACTTCTGACCTTGAGGCCATTAGGGTCAGGGTCCTCGGGGCCTGTGAAATTATCACAAGCTGAGCTAAAGTTTTTCTCCAGCACAGGAAGTAACTAGTAAGTAAGAAGTTAAAAAGGAGCTTTGTCTGAGAGACAAGATGGTCCCAGTAAGGGTCAGCTTCTGTAGTCTGCTGTCCCTGTAGGAGGCCATGCATGGGAGGAGGAGATAATGTAACCTCTGCAGATCTGTCAGCCTGGAGCAGAGCTGAGAAGTCTATTTAATATGAAATACCTTGCTTACATCTTAAAATATTAATGATTATCATTTCAAATTCTTGTATTTGATACTTGTGCAACAAATGATTGCAGTTGTAAGGCAGGAGCATTACGATGCAAACTGAAGAGAGAGTGACCCCATCCTAAAGAGCAACTTACAAGCAAATAATACTTGCACTGCTGTGGTCTTCACTGTAATAAACGTGATAACATGGAGCTTCACTAGGTTTTTATTTCAAAATGCTTTTTCAAAGAAAGCGTTGGGACAGAAAAGCAAGCTCTATGATGCTTATAAGCTTGTTTTTTTCTAAAGCCAAGCATTAGTGTTGAAAACGTTAACAAACGTCTCGGGATATTTCAACATATGTGTCATGTAATTGTCTCACATGGTTTCAAGTTGTTAATACTAGCTATATGAGGAAATTGTGAAGATTAATATTATAGTGTATAAAACTTAAATTATGGTATAGTTTTCTCTTGGTGCTGCATTATGTACAAGTCATGAATAAATCCTTTAGCTTTCAACAGTTTAAAATATTTTAAAATTATTCAGAATTTACACCTCTTAAAAGAATGTAGGGCCTTTGTCCCTGTGTCTCTGCCTCGGTGTATGCCATCATATTCAAGTATGCAAAAATTATTCTCTTCATGGTCATGTAAGGTAACATTTTTCTTCTTTGAATCATAAGTATAAAGAACACTGTATGATACATACAGTTAAAAAATAAATATAATTAATGCAATTTTGTATAGTCTTTATTGTTTTAATATCATACATTAAGACCTTATATAGTAATATTGCCATTTACTGGGTTAAATTTTGTGTAAAATTCTACTTTAAATTAAGTGTTTACTTTGAAGTTTGCAGAACAAAATTATAGAAGGCCCATGTTTTGTTAATTTTTGGTTTTGGAAGCAGTGAACATAATTTATCATTACATTCTCTCTTAAAGTGTTGACTTGCTCCTCAAGCACTGGCAGTAGTCAAAGATTTCTTTTCGGAGCCACTATTCATTTTGTAGGAGTATGTCTTGCAAAGCAGCTTTACCGGGTCTAGTTTCATAAAAACAGTGTGCAGTTTGCTGTAACCACAAGAAACATGATACCAAAAGTATCCTTTTCACCACCTCTGCTCTCACTACAGAGAAAACTCAAACAGCTCTCTGTGATCCTAGAAAAACAAGTATTGATAAGACATTCAAATTAAATTCAACATGTAGTTATCAAAGGTAAGAGAAGAAACAGGCTTACCAATTGTTAATGAATTTCTGAAAATAATGTATTTGTCTATATACTTTGTCTAAGCCATCAACACAAAGGCTTATAGTTCTGTCTTAGGCATTTAATTTTATATGATAGAATTAATAATCTTAGTTACAACTTGCCTTCCAAATTGATTTGGAAAGACTTGTACAGACTGTGCAGCCTACTTATTAAAACTTAGGCTCTTTGGCTCATTTTTCTCTAATTTTCACATTTCAATTCATGTTTTGACATGTCCATAATCTCTCTCACAGCCACTTGGTTGACATGATTCCATTGCTTCCACTGGCCATTTCACTGGACTTTGTTCTTGTCTTTCCAGGTGCTAAGCAGTTTAGGAAACCAAGTAACACTCTGAGCATTGAGCTTGCAGTCCTTGTCATTGTCCCTTACCTACCTGAGTTTAGTTCACTGCTGTGCTTACAGGGGCTCAATACATCACATTCAGATACCTTCCCTTAATCAAAGCGAGAACAATCATATTTTTTATAACGTGTATTTGAGTTAGTACATTTCATTAGCTTCGCTGACTTGTCTGAACAGATAGAATATTAGGATCTGCTCATTTTTAGTTCTTTTTCTATGTTGTTAGTGGTTCGTTCACAGCCATCATTAAAAAACATCACTTAGAAATGTGTGAAAACAGCTCCTTTTGAAAGCAAGTCTTTACCCACTTTTGATTTTGGTTTTTCCATGCTTGTCAGCACTTGATTGGCACCTCACTTGCATGTGAATTAAGGAATGAAGGGAACTCTTATTTTCCTGCCATTGTTCCATGCTGGGCTCCCTGGCCTCCAGGCTGCCTAAGCTGCCTTGAGCAGCTGGTATAAGGCTAGTTTTGGGCATGGCTGTATGAGGACACTCAGCCTCAGTCTACTCTTGGAAGACTCTTTTAAGTTACTTGGAAAATGATTTATATTTATACTAAGGAGGAGATGGAATTAAGCTAAAAATTTTTAGCCTTTACCTTTAGGGATATGACAATGGCTAACTATGGCCTTAAAGTAATAACATTGTATTTTGTCCACAAAAAGACAAAGTAAAATTAGTATTGGTAGGAAGTTTATTTAATGTGATTTATGTGAATTGTGACATTTTGAGTGGCTGGGAATCAGAAATTGAGAAGTGAAATAAGGAAGAATAAACCATAGAAAATGGAATTATAATGATATCAACATAACTGAGAATAAAAACACTCTTACAACCTTACTTTGAATCTAGGCAATTCAGTAAAAATAACATTTGTAGGAAAATGACAAAATACATCTTAATTAGTTTTACTTTAAAATTGTCTTGTGTATCTAAGTCTTTGATTACCCAAACACTGAAGAAACAGCTTCCAGGTAAAGAGTCTAATGTTGTCTTCAAGTTTGGGAATACTCAAAACAATGAGTGACATATTTGCAGTTAGTTGGCCATTGCATGGAGTTTAAGCCTTAGCAGCAAGATTCCTACTAATTTATTCATTCTGCTCTCAATTTACATATTGACTGATTTCAGAATTTTAGCAAGTCCATTTATCCTCATTAATCAGCATTCCCATTTTCTGCTGATAACTCCAACTCTCAGTTTGACAAGAAGGACCACCTCTCTACAACTCATTTTCCCAAGTCTACTACTTTCAGTAAAACAGGAAAGTTATTAAAGTGAATTATGTTTTCATAGTATTTTATCACCGCCAATGGAAGATCCCAAAAATACCATTTCATCCCAATATAGTGTTGGCTTATTAATTTACTATTGTATGTTGTTTTAGTTATTTTATGCATGACATAAAATTTATACAACTAATTTGAGATATAATTACTTACTGAATTTCATTGAGATATACTTTATATGCTAGGAAATTCATCTTTTGAAGAAGTACAAATTAATGGTTTTTAGCATATTTATAGATTTTTACAACCATCACCAATGTCTAAATTCAGATTAAGTCCCTTCAGGTTTGGTTTTTTTTTTTTGGTTTGGTGTTTTGTTTTGTTTGTTTTTTGAGGGGAGGGGTTGTTGGTGTTTTTTTTTTTTTTTTTACAGGTTTGTTTTATTTTATTTATTTTTTTGGATTTTTAAAATTTTTATTTTATTTGTAATTCATTTTTCACACTCCATATTCCATTCCCCACACCTCCCCATCCACACTCCGATTGCTCCCCACCCCATACCTCCTCCCCACCCTACTCCATCTCCACGTGGATGTCCCCACCCCCCATCCCACCTGATCTCTACACTCCCTGAGGCCTCCAGTCTCTTGAGGGTTAGGTGCATCATCTCCAAATGAACACAGACCCAGAAGTCCTCTACTGTATGTGTGTTGGGGGCCTCATATCAGCTGGTGTATGTTGTCTGTTTGGTGGTCCAGTGTTTGAAATATCTCAGGGGGGCAGATTATCCAAGACCGCTGGTCCTACAGAATCGCCCTTCTCAGCTTTTTTTCAGTCTTTGCCAACTCAACAAGAGGTGTCAGCTGCTTCTGTCCATTGGTTGGGTTCAAATAACTGCATCTGACTCTTTCAGTTGCTTGTTGGATCCCTCGAAGGGCAGTCACAATAAACTGCCCCCCCCCCCTTTTTTTGAGCTCTGCATAGCCTCAGTAATAGTGTCAGGCCCTGGGACCTCCCCTTGAGCTGGATCCCACTTTGGGCCTGTCTCTGGACCTTCTTCTCCCCAGGCTCCTCTCCATTTCCATCCCTTTAATTCTTTCAGACAGGAACAATTATGGGTCAGAAGTGTGACTGTGGAATGGCAACCCCACAAATATCCTGTCTTTCCACTGGAGGTGGGCTCCACAGGTTCCCTCTCCCCACTGCCGGGCACCTCATCAAAGGTTCCTCCCTATGAGTCCTGGGAGTCTCTCACCTCCCAGGTTTTTGGTGCATTCTGGGGGGGTGTCCCTCCAACCTTCTATTTCCTGAGGTTGCCTGTTTCCATTCATTCTGCTGGCCCTTAGGGCTTCTGTCCTTTTCCCTCACCTGGTATCAAATCAGGTTCCCCTCTACCCCTGACTTCCCTGCCACCCCATCCACATTCCCTCCCAAATCCCTCCCTTCCCAATTATAATTGCTTTCTTCTCTCTCCCAAGTGGTACTGAGGTATCCTCAATTGGGCCCTTCAGCTTGTTGAGCCTTTTGAATTCTGTGGACTGTATCTTGTGTATTCTGTATGCGTTTTTTTTTTCTTTTTTCTATTTTTCTTTCTTTTTTGGCTAATATCCACTTATTAGTGAGTACATACCATGCATGTCCTTTTGGGTCTGAGTTACCTCACTCAGGATGATATATTCTAGTTCTATTCATTTGCCTGAAAAAGTCAGGATGTCCTTGCTCTTAATATCTGATATTCCACAATATCACAATATTACACAATATTCCATTGTGTAAATGAACCACATTTTCTGTATCCATTCTTCTGTTGTGGGACATCTAGGTTGTTTCAAGCTTCTGGCTATCACAGAAAAGACCACCCCTTCAGTTTAAGTCCATGAAATATCACAAAATGAGTAGTCTTAAATATCTGCCCCTAGTGTCTAGTTTTATTGCTTGGATTATGTTCCTCCCCTTCCTCCTCTCTTCCTACTTCCCCATCTTGCTCTACCTCCTCATCTTCCCTCTCCTTCTCCACTGCCTCCTCCTTCTTCCTCCACTTCCTCTCCCTACTTCTTCCTACCTCCTATTTTTGAGACAGGGTCTCACTATATAGCCCTCACTGTCCAGGCACTCATGGAGATTCTCTTGTCTCTGCCTTCTAGGGATTAAATTTATGCACTACCACTGTTAGCGTGTTTGGATTAGTTTTTACAAATTATGTGTGATAAGTGTCAAGTTTAGTTTAATTTTTTTTTAAGTATTTGTATTCAGCTTTCCTGCCACTTTTCATTGGGAAACAAAGCCATTTTTCTTTTTATTGTATTAACATTCCATTAAAAAACAATTACCTATGAATGTAAGCCAGGACTCTGTCCCATTGATAAATGTTACTGTCCTCTTAGTGGAACCACAGTGACGTACTTGAAGCAGCTTTGCAGGGAGTTTTGAAGTCAGGATGTTGGTCTAATACTTTTTGAAGATTCCTTTGGCTACTTACATATCCTTACGGATTTTAGAATCAGTGTGGTTACATATCCTTATGGATTACATATCCTTACATATCCTTACGGATTTTAGAATCAGTGTGGTTACATATCCTTATGGATTACATATCCTTACATATCCTTACGGATTTTAGAATCAGTGTGGTTACATATCCTTATGGATTACATATCCTTACATATCCTTACGGATTTTAGAATCAGTGTGGTTACATATCCTTATGGATTACATATCCTTACATATCCTTACGGATTTTAGAATCAGTGTGGTTACATATCCTTATGGATTACATATCCTTACATATCCTTACGGATTTTAGAATCAGTGTGGTCGTTGCTGGGAAGAAGAAGATCAGGGATTCTGATTCAGGTGCATTCAATGTGTGAACATTGTGAAGATTATTGCTATCTTGATGATAAAAGCTTTTCTATCCATGAACTTGGATTGCCTTTCCATTTATCCATTTACTTGTGTTTTAAAAGTATCGTGTTCCCTAGCTGAGAAATTATTTGCAATTGATTGCTATTGAGGCTAGCAGACTGTTGAGGAAGGTAAAGTCTTTTCTTTTTAAAGGTATGAGCACTGGTAGGTTACCCAGTCTTTAGTGGAAGACCCACACCCTTAGGATTGTATGTATTCAAGGCTGTAGTATTTGTGACTACAGCGAATTTGGTCTCTTCCTTTCCAATCTGGATATATTTTATGTAATTGATTTCATTTTATAAGTTGTTTTTGCCTTGTTACCCTGAGGAGAACCTACAGCCCAAGGTTGAGCTGATCTGGCTGAGCCTTCTTTAAGATTTTAAAGGAAAGTGACGATCATATGCCCCAGTACAGGGGAATGCCAGGGCCAGGAAGCGGGAGTGGGTGGGTTGGGGAGCAGGGCCATGGGAGGGTATAGGGGACTTTCGGGATAGCATTTGAAATGTAAATGAAGAACATATCTAATAAAAAATGAAATAAAAAAAATGAGTGTTTTGCCACCAAGTGCGGTGGTCATTGTGGTTATTCATTTGTTACTTCCCTGGCAAACTAACGTGATCATCTCATTCAGAAGATACTGGGATAGAGCAAAGGTGGTCTTTTTATATAATAATCAATCCAGACTACTCTCTGGGAATTACTTTTGTAAGAGGCTTTTGCAATGTCAATAAAGACTGTACCAGGCTAGAGTCCTTCCACATTCACACAGCTAAGAGACGAGACATGATCTCTCTTAATAAAATGGACATTGAAGCCATTGAGCTGTTAAATGTAACATAATACTTGTCAACTCAGAAAATAAGTTGACAAATTAATGTGTTAAATATAAATAAATCTTTAAAGTGAGTTTCTCATTGTATAGCTCCTAATGGCCTATAATTCACTTTGTAGAACAGGCTAGCCTCAAACTCAAAGAGATCCACCTGCCGTTGGCTACTAAGCACTGAGATTATAGGAATATACAACTATGCCTAAATAATAAATCTTTAACCAAGAAACATTTATTTTCCCATATTCTATATAATATTTCAAATAGAAAACCTATGCTATAGATATGAAAAACTATGATGGTCTACTGAAATGCTTTAATGAAATTGTAGAGAAACACATTTTAGCTAAATAGAGACTTTTTTAAAAGCTGTTCTTACGCATTATAACTCACTGCAAATTCTCAAAAATAAAGTGCCTAACTATGCCTGTACTTGTGATTTGATATCTAAAATTGAAAAGAGCTTTTGAAAAAACATATTTTAATATGAACTATTTAGAATCTACCTTAGACTGAGGACCCAATCCTTATTAAATAATTTACTCAATTAATTCACGGAAGTTGGGTAGGCCTCAAATTTAAACCATTCTGAATCCATATTAAGATATGTCTTGAGGGAGCAAGGATAACAACCAGATCTTGCCAGAGAGCTCTTTTTCAGTGTTCAGAATGGTTTCAGAAACCAGTCTGCTACAAGTCAGCACTGGTGCACGTAGCAAGTGAGTCCTCAGTAGTTGCATATTTATAGATTCGATAAGCTTGGGCTTTGATCAAGAGGTGTAAGCTGATTGCCAAGGGAAGGAAATCAATGTTAAGTATGAAGTAAATATAGAAATTACTTATAAACAGTTTTTCCCCTGTAAACCTTACATCACTCCCTTATAAGAAAGTACAAAAGAAACTACAAGGTCTGTCACTGGGAAAGTAGTAACAACATATCAAGACTCCACCCACTGCCAGCAAGTGGGCAAATGGAACATTTTCAAAAGTAAGAAAGAGAATATAAGGGTAACAGTCGAAAGAAAGAAAGAAAGAAAGAAAGAAAGAAAGAAAGAAAGAAAGAAAGAAAGAAAGAAGGAAGAGGGGGAGGGGAGGGGAGAGGGAGAAGAGGAAGAGGAAGAAAGAGGGAGAGAAGAGAAGAGAAGAGAAGAGAAGAGAAGAGAAGAGAAGAGAAGAGAAGAGAAGAGAAGAGAAGAGAAGAGAAGAGAAAAGAGAAGAGAAGAAAGAAAGAAAAGCAAAAATCCTCTTGGGCACAGAGTAACATTATGCTACTCTTTTGGGGCTATATAATACTAATTATTAAAGTTGGAGACACTACCCTGATGTGTATACTGTCTCTCATCTCACCTTCATTGTTGTTATTGTTGTTGTGTTGTTGTTGTTGTTTTAACAGTCTTACTTATGGATGTTAGGCTAAAACCCACATTTCACACCCAGCACATATGCACTCTAGCTCTGAGCCCTATGTTCATTCCCTCGGAACTGTTTCTGTGAATGAATTAAGTTCACAGTAAAGCCAATTGTGATTTCATCGGAATTGCTTCTTAGTGCCCTCAAGACACATTGTACTATTTTTTACAGTTACTGTTAAGGGTATCCATTCATTATTCAACTGAACTCTCCCTCTTTGCATATGTACTTCAGAGACATTGAAATATCATCTCTGGTCCCAGGAAGATGGTAGCCCAAGCAGAAAACATTGAAGAGAGCAATAGAACAGGATAATTATAACATGGGATGACAACCAGGAAGTTGTTGTGTTAACCCCCGATGTAAAAATAATCTATATAATAGACTTGCTTTGGCGTTAAATACTAAGAAATTTTTTTTTCTGTGAATGAACTTATGTTTTTCTTCTGCTATATATCAAAAAAATATGTTTTTGCCTTAATCTGGAAACTCAGTTCTCAGGTATAAGGATTTCCATTTCAGCAATAATCCTGACTCTTACTTTCCTTAATCAAAGTCATGTTTTGCTTGAGGTCACCTCATTAATTATTTTTTCCCTAGTTGGCAAGAAATAAATAAGTCCCCTGTTTTTCTTGGTTTCTACCACACTTATTACCTGGCTAGAAACTTACCTGTATACTCAACAGATAGTTTTTGTGATTGATTGATTGATTGATTGATTGATTGATAGAAATATGATACATAGAAGATAGATAAAATTCCATCAATCTATGTATAAAATTCTCTCAACCATATCTTAGATGTTGTTGAAAACAGCGACATTGAAGTCAGCCCTGAGTAGTAATGTAGAGCTTCAAGCCAGAACCAAGATGGATGAGATAACAAAGAAGAAGATGAAAGATGAGTATTTAGAGACCTTCTCATTGAGTGTGCAGCAAGTATTTTTGTGGCATTAAATGTTGGGTTCATGTGAGAACAAATAATGTAAATTACTAAATAAATAGAGTAAATTAGCTAAGAAATATCTTCATATCTTAAATCTCTTTTCCAGGGAAGTAAGCAGACATAACCCCAAACTTTAGTTATATTTTCTGTGAATAAAATCAATATGAATTAGGTCTCATATCCATTAAAAGTTTGTTGTTGCCCTATGTAAACATTTATTATAATTATAATAAACCTACTGTAGACTTTGTGACTCAATGAACAACCCTTTTAAATTCTACAGACTCAGGAGATCAAGACACTAGCTAATAGAGGCCCTGCTGCTGACCATGTTCAGTCATACAGTTCCTTCACCTTTCCCTAAAATATTCATCTCATTGTCAGAATTTGAATCCCATGAAATTATCTTAAAGTTTCCAGGTCCATTTCTTCATACCATTATCCTAGGTGTAGTGTTTTAACATACAATCTTTTGGGAAGACTCAAACTTGGGATCCATAATACAGATTCTCCAATGTCAATGCCCCTTTCATATAGATATTTCATTAATTTCACTCAACAGCCTTTATTTTTTATTAAACATTTTGTTCATTTATATCTCAAATGATATCCCATGTACAGGTTACCCTTCCAAAAATCTCCATCCCACATTTTCCTTTTCCTCCCTCCCCTTTGCCTCTATGGAGGTGATCCCCTATCTACCCACCCTCTCCCACTCCACCACTCCAGTATCCCCCTACCCTGGGGCATCAAATCTCCACAAGACCAGGGGCCTCCCCTCCCATTGATGTCAGACAAGGCCATCTTCTGCTATATATGTATCTGGAACCATGGATCCCTCCTGGTACACTCATTGGTTGACGGTCTAGTCCCTGGGATCCCTGGGTGGTCTGGCCAGTCAATGTTCTTCCTTGGGGTTGCAATTACCCTCCACTCCTCAAGTTCTTCTGCCAGCTCCCCTACCGAGGTCCTCAAGTTCAGGCTGATGGTTGGCTCTAAGCATCTGCATTTGCATTGGTCGGGTACTGGCAGAACCTCCCAAGGAACAGCCATACCAGGTTCCTGTCAGCAAAGAAGGTTCCAGGATGGCCCTTTAAAGCAGTAATTCTCAACCTGTAGGCCAAGAACCCCAAAGACCTTTGGAAAACACAGATATTTGCATTATGAATCATAACAGTAGCAAAAATTACAGTTATAACGTAGCAATGAATATAATTTTATAGTTGGGGTCATCATAGTATGAAGAACTATATTCATAGCATTAGGAAGGTTGAGAACCTCTACTCTAAAGCCATAACCTATCACAGTGGACCTCTAAGGCTAAAATTTAGAGGCCCGTGTAAATGCCATCCAAAAGTGCTAAGAGTGGCACTCAAGGCATGCTTCTCACTGAGGTTCTGTGCCTTCCTTGTGTGAAGCCATGAGAACACACAAGTAATTTGGATTAGAGTGCAGTACCAATCACTGTCATTTCTTCTCTGTTTCATTATGGACTTCAATGAGTAAAAGCATCACTCCTTCAACATGCTCAGATCAGTCCTAAACATCCATGAACCTGTATATCTATCTTGTAACATCTATAATTCCTTGGCCTCACCCACAGGCACAGCACCTGTAGAAAGATAAAAACATGTTCAACTTTCTCCAGTGGTAGAAATTCTCTTCTTGCTTTTTTTCCACTGAAAAGGTGTCAAGAGTGGTTTATAATTATAAATGTTCATAGACTTTCCCTGGCATCAAAAGTATGGTGTCAAAGTGCTGATTTCAATGGTCAACTTGTTGCCTCCATTACATCACTGTCCATCTCACCTATGAAAATGTTTCCAGGAGTACCACTGTTGCAGGCTCACCTGCAAATTCTCAGTGTTACTTTCTATCACACATTTTGAGGCATCTGTTCAAAACTAAGTATATTTATACTATGTCTAAATATTAAAATTCAATGGGGCATTAGATATTAGAAGCATTTTGTGCATTATAAACTAACATTTGGTAACATTTGTTTTTCTCCAAGTTCTTACTATAGATCTTCAGGACAGATACTTTGATGGCTGATTGCTATAGAATGAGTCAGTCCTCTCTGATTCTCACTTCTGTCTTTATAGAATATATCAGGCAGCCAAAAGATCTTAAGACATGACTGTATCAATCCATTGCTAAGCAAATGATAGTCTGAACTCTTCCCACTAGGATTAGTTATGTCTGGAAGTCTTAAGAGCATAAGGTGGCAGTACCATCTTCATGCCTATCACCAATATCAATAATACTTAAATGACATTCTGCATCAGGTGGTCTTTTAACTCTCTTACTTATTTAAGTGACAAATGTATTCATCTTGCTTTGAGCATTGAACTGGACTTTGGACTGGACAGTGAGCTTATATACATATACTATACTTTTCTTTTATAACCAGTATATATGTGACTTTCATATCCTAGATATTATGACTACAACAAACATAGGAATGTAGGTTATTTTACTGATACAATTTGGCCCCAGAATATGTGTGATTGTTTAGAGTTTCTTGAGGACCAATGTACAATTTTTATAATGGTGTAGTGATTTACATTTCCAGCAATGCACATGCAGGGTTTCCCTTTTTTTCTATATCTGCAGCAGTACTTGATAGCTTCAGAATTTGAGGCAATAGCTGTCTTTTCAGGAGTGAAATGCTACCTCATTTGGGCTTTGTTTTATCTGATTGAAGCACTGTGCATTTTACCTAGTGCATTATGCATGCTAGACTAACACTCTACCACTAAGCTATAGCCCTAGGTCTCTGCACTACTTTTTTTTCTTTTCAGGCAGTGTTAAGTTGACATCATTGGCCTTGAACTCACTCTGCATCCTAGCCATGCCTTTAACAACTTATGATCCTCCTATCTCAGACAAGCTGGGATTACAGGCCTCCTTCCACACTTGGCTGCAGTTCATTGTTGACAATTATTTGCATATTCCTGATAATTAGCTATTTTGAGCATTTCATATACCTGTATGCCATTTGTCTGTCTTTTAAAAAAATTCCTACTCATGTCTCTTGATTATTTTAAAATCAGATTAATTCTTTAATTTATTTATTACTTTAAAATAACTTGAATTCTTAATATATATTGTGGATTTTTATGATGTAGATTATTTGCAGAGTATTTTTCGACCATTAACCACTGTATTCACACTGTCTCCATGCTGAGCTGAGGGGATTAGTTTAGATATGGTTCAATTTGCTTTATTTCCTCTGCCGCTCTTGTCTCCTCCAAAGTACTTACCCATTCTGAGCTCTTGAATAACTTTCTCTTTTTTTCTTCACACTTACTCGGTTTTTGTTGGATTTTTTTCTTTTTTAGATTTTATAACTTAATTACAAAATTTCTTCCTTTTTTCACCCCCCCCCCATATCCTCGGATGTACACTTCCTTGCTCTCTGTCAGGTTCATGGCCTCTATTTCACTAATTGTTAGTGTGTGTGTGTGTGTGTGTGTGTGTGTGTGTGTGTGTGTGTGTTCCTGTATAACTTACTGAGTTTGTGTAATGTTACTTGTATTTATGGCTTCTGGGATGAATGTTTGCTGTTGGGTAACCAATTGATGTGCTCTTCACTGGGGAAAACCATTTCTCCTGTTCTCAGCATTTGCATTTTATAAAAGAAGAATATTTATAATGCATAGAGAACAACAAATTTTTAAAATTATTGTTAGCTATATAGTCATGAGAAATTTCAATTTGTGTAGGGTTGAGGCACCGTGGGCTTTCCTATCCAGTTTGACATATTCATAGGTATTCTTCTGTTAACAACTATAACTTGCTATAGTTAGTATTAAAGGAGATCTGTTTCATTATTCTTCTTGCTCATGCAGATACTCATCTTACCAGTACCATTTAAAATACGCCCTCTTTCTATTGTGTGTTCTTAGAACATTGGTTGAAAGTCAGTTTGTCATGGATGTTTTCATTTGCTTTTAGCTTCTCTATTTTGTATTACTAATACATGTATCTGGTTTTATGAAACATCTACACTGTTTTATTTTGTGAGTTTTTTATTGTAATGTAATTACAGCATTTTCCCCTTACCTTACCTCCCTTCCAACCTTCCCATGTATACCTCCCTATTCTTCTAATTCATGGCCTTTTTACATTAATTATTATTGAATGCATTTATGTATTTGTGTATAAACATATTCCTATAAGTAACAAGTTGAT
This sequence comes from Mus musculus, assembly GCF_000001635.26. Taxonomy (NCBI): domain Eukaryota; kingdom Metazoa; phylum Chordata; class Mammalia; order Rodentia; family Muridae; genus Mus; species Mus musculus. The sequence goes on from NC_000079.6 coordinate 77,971,186, forward strand.
ACTGTATAATGTTACTTTTAGGTATGTTTTCAGGGATGACTGTTTGCCAGTGGAAAACTAGTGCTCTTCTGGAAAGACCACCCTTTCCCATTCCCAGCTTTACTGGGTTTCTTATACTTCCTTGTGTAGGGCTTTTCCCATCCACCTTGGCATGCTTGTTGATGTCATCTTTCAGCTCATGTTTGTGCCATGATGTTGGTGAGGCTTTCTAGTGTTTTTCCTTATGATACTAGGAGACATACTCTCACAGCAAACACCCTGACCCTCTGGCTCCTTTCATGTTTCTACACATTGTTCTGCAGTGCTCTGTGAGATCAAGATGTCGGAGTGTTAGGAAGTTTATCCATTAGCAGTGGGCTCTACACTTCTGCATTTTCATTGGTTGTGATTTTTTTTTGTAGTTGTCTCCGTCTGTTTCACTTTAGGGGTAAGAATATACAACCACTAATTTAGTAAAGCAGCATAATCCCTGACAATAATCTATAAACATATGCCTTATAGCCATGCTGTTTTGACTACCATAGCTTTTTGGTACGTTTCGAAGTCAGGTAGTGTAAGGCCTTCTGCCTCTTTGGTTTTGCTCCAGATGATTTTAGCTATTCCAAAGTTTTTTCTCTGCTTTTGGCTCCTTACCAATTTTTAGAGTTTCTCCTCTAGCTTGGGAAAAACATCACTGATACTTTGGCAGGCAATTTCATTGAATTTGTGAATTGCTTTGGATATAATGGGCATTTTTAACAGTTTTGATTCTTATAATCTACAAATTTGTGTGTTTTTGCATGTGTTGGTATTTTCTTCAGTAGTACTGACTTAGTTTGCTTTCTGCTCTTGTGATGAGCACCATTACAAAAAGCAGTTTGGGGAGGAGCGGATTTGTCATGATCACACTCTATTATAACTGGAAATTAGGGTAGAAACTAGAGGCAGAAACCTGGAGACGAAAACTGAAGCAGAGGCCATAGAAGAGCACTGCTTACTGGCTTGCTCCACAAGCCACGTTCAGTCTATCTTCTTATCCCATCCAGTAACACCATGCCAGAGATGGCCCCACCACAATGGCTGGGCTCAACAGAACTGCCTGCAGGGAGCCTGATGGAAGCTTCTTCTCATTGTGACTCTTCCTCTCCTCAGATAACTCTAGCTTATGTCAAGTTGGAAAGTGTGATAGATACTTTCCCTTAAATACAGCTTTTATTTCCTGGCATAACTTACTTTCCAGGTATTATATTCTAACGTATCGTATTATGTTGCATTATTTGTAGCTATTGTGAATAACATAGTTTTCTTGATTTTTCAGTCAGTTAATAATTTTTATTACTACTGATTTTTTAGGTAAAATGACCCCATCATCGGTCCATATACTTGAACACTTGATTCTCATCTGGTGAACCTGTTTGAGAAAGTTGTAGGATCTGGGAATGGGAAGTAGCTAGCTGACATAGATTAAATATGCCTCTGGTTTGGGTCTAGACCTCCCTTTAATTCCTGTTCTCTAAGATGTGAGGAGCCTCTATCACACAGTCTCATTGTTGAGGAGCCTTCTGCCAGTCTCTCCCACTTGCTGAACTAATAAAATCATGATGAAATCATAAGTCAAATAGACCTTTCCTTCAAAGTTGTTTCTGTTAGGTATTTTCTCATAGCAATGTGAAAAGTAATTAAACACATTTTTAATACTGATACTAGTATCCTGAAAATTTTAAAACCACTCCTGTTCTAGTAGAATGTTTAACACTTGTTTATAAAGTAATTTCATTTACAAACAGATAAATTTCCCTATTCCTTTTTCTAGTTGTTCTGTTTTCCTAGTGTTATGTTGAATATGAATGATGAAAGTGGATATCTTTTTTTTTCCTGTGATAAAATACTCAGAAAAGCTTACTTAGAGTGATAACGTCTCATTTCAGCTCCCAGTTAAAACTTACAATCTGTCATTGTGGTGTGGGACGACACAGCAGAAAGAACTAGAGGAAACTAGTTATATTACATCCACAGTGCATGGGCATAGCATAGAGCGACTAAAGCTCACCTTTTCAATCTCAAACAGTCCATGATCACTAGGCTCTCCCCTTCCTAGATAATGGACCCATCCACAGTTGGATGGGTCTTCCTGTCGCAGCCAAACAGCAATTTAAGATAATGCTCCTTTGGCTTGCCCAGAAGACCATCTCCCAGGTGATTCTATATTGTGCTAGAATTATCACAGTGTCTTATTCCAAATCTTATTGGGCAAAATGTTTTCACCTTTGCTAACTTCAGTACAATTTCAATTGGAGTTGATTCTAGATAGGTTTTATTGTGTTTAGATATATTCACCATGTCAGCTTCCAAAGGAGGGAGATAGCCCAGAGCCTTCCCTTACCCAGCGATGATCCTATGAACTACAAATACAACCAGCATGCCATTGTAAGGGTGCAATAGTCCACTCATATCTTAGCAGTAACCAAACCTTCTAGTTGGACTTAATGCCTGTCAAATAAGAAGAAATCATGGCTGATACTGGAAACCAAGGCTACATAACTACCTAGAGCCAGTAAGATCTTCAGTCTTGGAGACACACAGCCACAGCTTTACTGAGCCAGCATAATCTCTAAATACACTCTAAATATTTGTCACTCACAGGTAAGTGTTATTCCCATCCCTCATCAAGGAAACTTTTCTTTGAAAAATATGGAGACTGTTATAGAAAACAACAGCCAATGAATATGTAGAATTGTGTAGCCCAACCCCAATGGATAAATCTACTGAGGAACTCCTGCAGACAAAGCAGATTATATTAGATTATATTAGGTCATATTAGATTATATTGGTGAGAAAAAAAGGATATGAATTTTAAAGAGAGCAAGAAAAGGTACAAGAGGAAAGGGGATTGCAAAAATGAAAGGAAAGGGGTTAATGATTGTAATTATAATTATATCATTCTACTATAATAAAAGGAAAAATGTGTTCCTTGTTCCATTTTTTTCATCATGAAGGGATATTAAATTTTACTCGGTATTTTTTGTGTGTCTATTTGGATAATAGTTGGTTTTCCCCATCATTGTCTTGGTATAATACTTACTTACTTACTTACTTACTTACTTACTTACTTAGAGGTTTGCGTGTGTTTGAACCATCCTTATACTCCTGTTGTAGGTCACATTTGGTCATGATGGATCATGATTTTGACGGGTTGACAGATTTTATGTTCTGTTTCTTTTTTTGTTAGAACTAGCTACTACTTGTGGATTTGATTTATTCCTGTTTTTATAAACTTATCGGCTTAAACTTAAAAAGTAATTTCTGGGTTTTCATGTACTTCAGGATTCTATATTTCTCTTTTTAATTACATGATGATTTATTTTTACAGTCTCTTAACTTCTTTATGTATTTTTGTGGCTTCCAAGCAAAGATTTTTACCTAATCAATTACCCAAGCTAATGAAGGTGGAAGAAGATAAGGAAATTTTATAATAATAACTCCTATATTAGTTATATTTAAATATTGAATTTGCTTTGTAAGAGAGACTTAAACAGGAGAAAAGTGAAAAATCTGTAAATATCTAGAAAGGAATGAATTGTCCTAGCTAAATCTATATATATATATATATATATATATATATATATATATATATATATATATATATATATCTACTCTTCTTTGTAGCTCATTCTTGCTGTGAATAGACACTTATCTGGATCCCCCATACCAAAAGAGATCCATACTTATCTTTTAATACTAGCTATGTAGAATTGAATCTGTTAAAAAAAATCTGTTCTATCAGTATTTGCTACAGCTTATTATTGATGAGTGTAACTAATATCGATGTAGAGTATTCCCTGCTAAGTACAAGACATTGTTCCAAGTGTTCTAGAAACATTGGCTCATGCAATCGTTCTAACAACCCATGACATAGGACCTAGTATCACCCTCAATTCCATATAAGGGAATGAACACACATGATATATTATGTAGCTTATTTAAGATCATACAAGAAATAAATGATGGAGTCAGAATTTACGTTGGGTTTTCTGCCTCAAAAGCATGTGCTCATAATCACAATGCTGTACTACTGTTCCCAGGAATCGCATGGTTAGCATATAGTTGGCCTGGTCATAAAGCGTCACTCAGCAACTAAAGTCCAACCTAAGTGTCACTGTCAGTGGTAGGTGCTTTGACTCTTGCTTTATGGACAGGGACTCTGAAAGGTTAAAGAACTTGGAGAGTTTGCACAGGGGTCAAAGCCAAGTCAATGGATTTTTCTCAAAAGGCATACTTTCTTCTAATGTTTTAATTAACTTCATGAAGTAAATTTTCAGTAAATTAGGATATTGTGATGAATGAAGGAACCACCATCCATTTAAGGCAACTCTGCCTCTATAATAGAGAACAGTTTTCAATAAACTAAATACATGACACCTACTTTTTTTTTAATTTAATTGTGATTTTTTAAAAGCAAGAAGTACACATAGTGTACAGATTTATATTAGGTAGGATAATTTATTTTATTTCTACTATGATAAAAATAAATATTAAATATCAGATTATAATGTACTAAAATAATTTCTCAGTCTTGTATGGATATGAAAAACATTTAAATGTTGTAATAAGTAAAACCAAGTTGATACTGTATATGCTATATACCACAATTGGCAGCTACACTTCACTGTGAATTCTAGACTGCTCACTTTTATGTTCGAAATTAAAATGGGAGAAAGGGAAACATTTGAGTCTCTGTAATCAACCTACTGCTTCCTTGTTACCACTTATAAGCACTTTAAAATGCTGTCTAATACTTGAAAAGCACTAAATTAGTATTATAGTACTTTGATTTTTTTTTAATCTCTATACTTTTCCCATGGAAAATACTCAAGTTTTTTGTCAAACTTTAAATCTAAATAAAAAGATCAAATGTTTGGCTGGCATACTGAGCTATGCATTAGGAAAACGTATTTTTACAATGACACGTAAGGTCTCACCAATACAGAAAGCACTGCACAGAAATGAAGAAACTCAAACTGTGCTTTGCTTTTCTGCATAGTTGCATTTCTTTCCCTCAACTAAATAAGCCAATGTTTTAAGATGTCTGTGCTCTTTTAACTGCTAAGTAAGCAACCTAAAATCGTGAACTTTATGAATAAGCCATGGTGTTCATTTTTTATACGATATTTGAGTTACAAAATCAATACTAGCTAAACTACTGAAAAGAATAATTGTATGGTTGTATTTAAACTTAAAAGTATTTGCTAAATGTCTGATAAGACATATCTACAACTGCCAAAGACTAGAAGGCAATAAAGATAAAAGTTTGGCATTTCTATGCAGACTCTGTTTTTTGCTTGTTATGTTTGTATTACAGTTGAAGGCATTATAATTCATATTAAATATTTTCACTTCTAAAAGGCTTTTGAAAATAAGTTACAGTTGATATATAAAAACTGAATTTTAAAAATACAAGGAAAAATTTGCCCTCGAATATTTCTTTGATGTCCAAACTTTGAGGCATTTGTGAAGCAATAGCCCAGCTTCTTGTTAGAATCCTTGGCAGAAATAAAGCTTTGTGTATTACTGCTGTCTGTTAACTGATTTTCAAAGTCATTGTGTATCCTGGACAGAATCTAGACTGATTTTTAAAGACATAGACATTACCTTTAGAAAAAAAAAAACTCATCCTGCTTCAAATTCAACCACAAAAATCAAAAAATAGAGTTTTATTCTGAGAATAACTACTTTTATATCTTAAATTGTTTCTGTTACATTTTCTCTTATATTTTTGGTTAAGAGCTACCTGAGATTGTGTATGTTCCTTATATTCCTACTTTCTTTTCATAAATAAAAGTATATTTAAAACTAAGCCATCTGAAGTGTTAGTAAAATTCAGCTCTGGAGTCTTTAAGAAATGAGAATTTTATATTTTCACTGAGTATTTTTCCCCTGATACTTTCTTCCTCTGTACTGTACTCCAAGACTTTTAAACTCACTATTAAAAAATAACACATTTTAAAAATTCACAAGAATTGTAAGATATTCATCAGTATGTATTTACTGTCTGAAACTGAGACAGCTGAGAGGTTTTTAGATCCAATTGATCCAGTGCGCATGTCCCCTCCCTAGGTTGCAGGACATGCTTCTATTTGCATAAGGCCCTGGGCAAGGTTCTTTCTTGCATTGATTGCCCTGTCCATGGCTGCCTGATGTGTTCTTGCATTGATCATTTTGTCTTTTCTTGGAAGACAGTGTTACAGTGTGTTCATCTTAAACATGCTAGGAAGAAAGTAAAATTTAACTGCAGATGTCTCAATTTTATTCAAGAAGAGTGTGCCCTTTAGTGAGACTGATTGTTGTTCTTTGAATTTGGATGTATAGTTTGCACTGTACACTAGATTATGTTTGAAAAAGAAAATTGCCACAGTATATACCAATTATCGTGTGCCACTTTTGCTTGTCAGTGTCTTTTTCTTCTACCTTAAAGCCATTTTCGTTAAAGGTGGTCCCAAACAGAAATTACGTCCTAGAAAAAGCAATCCCAATTCTAACAACAAAAATAACAGGAAGCAACAATTACTTTTTCTTAATATCTATTAATATCAATGGACTCAATTCCCAAATAAAAAGACATAAACTAAAATTTACTAGTGTTTTCAGAAGAGTATCCTCTGGCTTAGTTTAAGTGAAGGGTGCGTTGTTTTATGAATTTAGGAGTAAGAACTCTTGCTTGTCCCAGCATTTAAGTCTATGTTCTACAGTGGCTTTCCAGGTGCTGCTGAGCAGCATTGGCACTGGTGGCACGTATCATGTAACCTGCCACAGACTGCAAGAATTATTGTAGGAAACATTTCCTATAATGTTACAACAGAAGCCTGAGTTTGGGATTAACGCTTTAAGCAAATTTATAAAAAAAAAATTGAGCAGTGAATGTTATATAACTTAATAATTTTTGTTATTGGTATGCCCTTAAAACAACATTTATTTTGTCTGCTCAACATGTTTGTTTAGACAAATGCCTGTTAGCTCCAACTTATTTCCAATGGACTAAGGAACTGACAAGACAGTGCAGGGTTCTGTCAGTATCAGGGCACTATACTCCTGCAGACCCTGCAGCTGCATCAGAGCCTATGTGAGTTTATATAGAAGGCAAAGATTTAGAAATGGATCGTGGCTGACCTTCATTGTTTGGCTGTTGATGATTAAACTTTGGTACTGAAAGTCCTTAATGTTTTTAGAAAGTATGCTTAGTAGTACCTACTACTACTGGGATAACTTTTTATGCTGTTTTATTTTCATTAAATGGGTCTCAGTTTCTGAACACTGTTAAAAGAATTGAAATTAAACTTAAGAGAAAAAAATACCATGATATAAGTATTTCTCTCAGTAATACCACTCAGCCATAATAATTCTGCTTTATAATTGTTTGGTATACTTTGATAATAAAATATTAGAGGTCCCATTGTTAAATTCTTGATACCACTTGTTATTTTTAAGATGCCCTGTAAAAACTCCAGCATTAAAGAGACATATACATAAATTCCATGACCTGCCCAGTCAATATCTATAAATAGAATACTGTTCATGTGGATGACATATATTAGGAAGCGTGAACTTATATTGAAAAATAAGATTTATATGTGTGTAGAGCTTAAGAGAATGCTTAAAATTCTTATTCATTTTGTTGTGCGTAAATTATGAAATGTAAAAAGGGATTTATAATTTGGCATAATTTGATCATTTGTAATAATGTAGTTTGAGAAAAAAACTATATGAAGATGCCAATGAATCACCTTGATTTTCAGCTCTACAAAATTGAATCCAATTTGTGGAAACAGAAGTTACCTTGCAGCTTTTTTATTTAAGGTATCTCAGTTTGGTAAATTGTAGGTCTCAGAAATGCAATGATAAAATGCTTGTACATTTTTACCAAGTAAAATATAATGTGCATCATCTTGTGTACTTCATTTGTCTCTAGTGATTAAACTTGCAGAGCTAAATGAATAAGTGTATATCTTGAGCTTCCAATTGATATGAAATGTGTTGTAAGTGGAAGGAACACTTTACCTCCAAAGTCCGAAGAGTCTAAATATTTACATGTTTCATCTCTAATCAAACAAGATAATTCTGATGCTGAGGCATACCTTTCCTTATCTGTCAAAAAAAAAAACCCACTGGTCATAAAATTAATAACTTTCTGCAGGAGATTCCCTGTAAATCTTTTTTGGGAGCAAGTCCTGAGTCTAAGTGATCAGGAACAGCTACAAAGAGCTGTCAATAATGTACAGGAATCAAGGAGGTTTTCTGTCATAAAATTTTGTCAAATTACTTTATTGTTTTCTCCCAAGTTTAAACCACATAGTTAATGTCTTTGTGAACCTAAACTGGAGAAATGTCACTCAGTATTTGATTCTTAAGGCTTACATTTTAATGGTATCTTAATTTTTAATACCATATGTTAAAAGTTCAGTTTTTAAGGTTATCAGGAAAATCAAACATTAAAGATCTCAGTTTAATAAGAAATACTCTACTTTCTGTGAAATTATCATTTTCATGAGAAAATAAAAAGATAAGCTTAAAATACTTATAATAGCAGAGATTGAAAGAGAGAGTTCTGAGGAAGGGAGATGATCATAAGAACAAAGCATAATATATATGTATATATACATGCACATGTATAGATATAACAAACCCATTATATTGTGTGTTAACTTATTAATTGTGTGTTAACTTTTTAATTTAAAAACTCAACAGCTAAGTTTTGAATACTATTATATTTTACTACCTTTTATTACTACTCCTACTGCTCATCCCTTGCCCCAACATGAGGTGCATTGATTAATAAACAAACTATAGCTTTGTTGGTAAAGAGGAGACGCTCCAAATGCCGTGTAATGTCTATTACTAAAGAAACTCTAACAGAAAACTAGTAAGTGCTTTACACCCTATATGTTCGTTCTAACTTGGAATCATCTGTGAAAAGTGTTCTATAGTTTATTCATTGTGAACAAGACTGTTGGTATATTAAGAGGTGTTGATTTTCTTTTGCTCGGTCATTTGTTATATAGTTATTAATCATTTAAGTATATGGACATTTTATCAAATTTTATCTATATATGGAGAGTTGGGCACTGATTAAAAATTTGGATAAACAGAAACACACTAATGAAATGCCTTCTTCTGACTTCAGCTTATGTGTTGTATTATTTTTCCACATGAAAGAATGTTATAAGACTCTTCTCGTTGGTAGTTGTTTCTCACCTACTTGTCAAAAGAAATTATCTTTGTTCGTTTTATAGAGGTTTGTCAAAGGTACAGGTGGAAGTGCACTTCTTAGAAGTGGACCTTCTTTCCTGCATATACATTTTTCTTGTCTTTTATCAAGATATAACAGAAAGAAAAAACCCGTAATCGTGGTCGTAAATGCAAACATCCGAGCTTCTGAGCTGTGGGCCTTTTCTTTTCCTCTTCTTTTGACCTTTGAGGGATGTTCTGACTTCCAAATCAGTCTTCCTGCCCAGCACTATAAGAAGTTAAACACGAGCTTCATGCGGCTGCTCACTCCCTTTCACACCGTAGCTCCAGACCTCTTTACCTTTCCCTGCTTTTACAGCAAAAATATCATCACACATTCATTAAACCGATGCAGAACTGTTGTGGGGCAAGTAAAGCATTCTTAATATTTATTCCCAACTGTGTTTCTTGGTGATATTAGCCTGTAAAGCTAACCCTACTCTTTTTTCTTGGATACTGCTGATTTAAGATAGGCAACTAGTATGGTTATTAGAACTCTTGAAATGATCAGTAATAGTTGATGAAAGGTGAAAACTGTAAATGTCTGTGAAAATAAATTTTTATAAAAATGCAAATGAATGGAACAAGTTTCTATGTATAAATGTTTTAGATTGTTGAAAACTTGCAAAAAGTCACTTGCTTAGTGGCACTTGTAGTAGCCCAGCTGTGAGTGTTACTGTGCAGAAGCCTCTGTGACGCTTGATCAAGTGTCACTTTTCACAGTCACCTGTCTAAGTAGGTGGCTCTTGGTAATGTGTGACAAAACTCTGTTTCCTGAAGAGATCTTTGTGGAAATCTTATAATTTTTAATTCAGCAAAACTTTGCGTTAATGTAAACAATGTAAAAAATGCCTGGTTTTGTTTTATTTCCTTCTGTACGTTAGTTAAACAGTGCTACATTATAACAAGTGTATATTTGTTGCTGTTCTTTAAACCCCTGAGATTTTTAAGTCTTACCAAAGAAGCTCTTTTTAAATGGCACTAGGTGTCTTAGAACACTTTTCTAACTTTACATCACTGAAGGTTCCATTTCTGTCTTAGCCAAGATTCTAAGCATGGCTTAGCTCACCTACTCTGAAATGTTTTTGTGGGCATTCTGTTCAGGTCTTATAAAGTTTTGTCTTGATCCCTCCTCTTAAAAACAGAGCAGATGAAATGCACATAGGGCTCTTCATAAAAGCACATTTATATTTCCTACTTTGAAACTGTAAAGCTGTGTGTGTGTGTGTGTGTGTGTGTGTGTGTGTATGTGTGTGTGTGTTACTGCTTTGCATTGAGAAGTAACTCACGGGGGTCTTACAAATGATATGCAGGGAACCTTGCATAACAGCCAGTCCTCCAGTCTTTCTTTCTGTGCGATACTTTCCTTTGATTGAGAGAGAGAGAGAGAGAGAGAGAGAGAGAGAGAGAGAGAGAGAGAGAGAGAGAGAAGTGTAGTTCAGAGACTGAAAATCTGGCTTCATCTTTTTTGTACACTGTAACTCTCTCCATGGTCTATAGGCCTTTAAATACAACTTATACGTTTTCCATTCACTAAATTCACCACAAAAACTTATCCCAACGTTAATTCTGTACAAATTATGTCAAATATATTGTATATTATTATGAGACACACCTTACTTATTATTTACATACAGGATTGAGTATGCAGAATACACAGTAAAAGTTGCAGCATTTTTAAGATCAGCCTCTCCTCAGTCCAGCTCTTCTAACCTCCACTACCAGCAGGAATAGACACCAGCAGGAATAGACGCTTTACAGGGTTAATTGCAGCTGGCTGTGGGGCTGAAACCTTTAGAGCTTGGAGTGGCCATTCTGCTTTAGTCATTAGCCCTGCTGCCTGGATTGTGTACCCAGCAGTTCCTATTGGATGTCTTCACAGTGAGTGATCTACTCTACTGGGCCTGCTCACACTTGATTCATTCATTGCCTGGTTTTCTGGGTGGAAGTTTTTTCCCTAGTTACCTGGGTTGTTAAAGGCATCTTGGCTGTATCAGTGTGTGTATAGTGTGTGTGTGTGTGTGTGTGTGTGTGTGTGTGTGTGTGTGTGCATGTGTGTGTGTGCATGCATACATATGTACATCCTCATACACATTCCTGAGCAAATTCATATTAAGTGAATGATTGTTACGCCTTTCTATATAAAATAGGTGTTGTGAATAGTGAAGAATTTATAATCTGTTGCACACTTGTAATTTTAATACTTAAGCTAACATTTGCGAAGTAGTTTTAGTTGCTATAGTCTGTAGTTACGGACACTAGGGGGCACTGCTTATCCTCAGTACATCCTTCTCTGGGAAATTAGTGGAAATATTCAGCTGATTGCTTCGGTCTTACTTTAATTAACAATTGAACTTAGAGAGCTGTGGGATGTTTGAATCTTTGTTATTTTCATTTTATTTCTAGTACAGATATATAGGAATAACAAGCAGGAAAAGCTATAGATTCTCGCAAATACAGTCTCAAGTGTCCCATACAGTAACTTTTTCTCCCCACTGGAAATGTCATTCTTGGCAAAACCAGAAGGGCAAATTTGCCCAGTGATGAGGTTTAGATCCCTTGCCAGCTGTGCTGCTCACCAGCCAGAGTGAGAGAAAGCTTTCACAAGTTAGTGTGCCTCACTTGGATAAAGGTCAAAGGATGTTACACGGAGGACCTGAATGGTGGGCATAAATAGCATGTTTTGCATTTGGTTTATACACATGTATTTTAGTTATCTTGTTTGTTATTTTTAGCATGTGCTCTGGAGGGACTTGTAGCCTATCAGAACTATTTTAAGCACTATCTACTCCTCAATTTCTTAAGTCTACTCACAGATAGTGCTGTGGGCCAACATGAAAGAAGCTTAAGTGGCAGTGTAGTTAGCTGAGGGTTTACCATTTATAATTACACCTTGAATATGTTTTAAAACCAGCTTTATTCTAATCATCTTTTAGAGTCTTAATTCTCTTTCTAACTTTAATATTCATGTTTTTAGTCAGGGCACCGCCTGCCTCTCCTAAGAATATGAATACCATTTTGTGTTACATCTCTTATATGCTGTAAAAACTAAAACTCCCTCTTCCTCCTGTCTCTTCCACGCTTCCCTCCTCCCATTCTAAAAGTCTTTGAGGATGTAGAACAATTCTACCCTGCTCTGCTAATGAACTAAATCTATTACAGAACTGGTAGCATATCATACTCTCTCTAGCTATATTTTGTGAATGACACTCAAATCATTCTTCATGTTTATTAGTGAAAGATGCTGATTTTTTAATATAATAGGTTAGAATAAAGTTTTCTTGCCTATGTTAACATTTTGTGACCTACATTTGGTATTATGACAAAAAGAGGTTCTTAATGGACCTAAATTTGTCAGAGTACCAGTAGAATACCAGAATATGAGCATGTGGACACTTTTAAATAAAAGTCCTTAGTTTTGCAGCATACCATATTAGCTTTTTCTAAATAAGTACTTGAAAAAGAAATTATTTTGAAGCATTTATAGAAAGATGCATATGTATGTATATATATATATATATATATGTGTGTGTGTTTGTATGTATATATATATATATATGTATAGCCTTAGATTGATTTTTCTGTTTTAATTTCACACAGCGTTTCTTTAGACTTTTTAAAGAAAATTATTTATTATTCTCATTATTTCCATATATAATGTTGATCAGGAGCAAGTGCCTCAGCATCTATAAGGAGGTCAGAGGGACAGTGTTATGAAGTCGGTGTCTTCTTTCAGTTTACATGGATTCCAGATAGGAAAGCTGGGTCTTTAGGTTGACTCAACAACCTCTTTGCCTTGTGAGCGGTCTCTCCTACAGCCAAGTGATTCCTTAAAGTGTGTATTGAATAATACATATTTTTTAAATAAACTAGTGATGGGCTTTTATAATTAAAAAAAAATAATTCCAAGTTTAGTAAGCAGTTCAGAGAGAAACGTTGTGTAGCGTTTTCTTTTCCTAATGTGTTCCATGTGGCATCATAAGAATATTAGCCAAAACAGGGTATCCGTGACCTTTGGTAATGGATCTGTCACTTACTAAGAACAGGCACCACCTAGTTATACCTCATCACTTCATAAGCAAAATACTGATTAATCATTATGGGACAGCTTTTATTATCTTCAACATTTTATAATGTGAAATGTTATTTTCTGGTACTATCTACAAGTGATCAGATGCCAACCCATTTATAATAGGTTTTTCTTCTTCTAGCAGGATGTTGCTTTGGGCTATAAAAAGTTAATTTCAGATCCTGATATGCTTGCATTAATTTTTGAGACATTGGATGGTTATAGAACAGCAAAGAATAACATGAACGTCACACTGTGCTATACCTAATCATTGATTACCTCAAGCCAGAGACACAGTGTTAATTTGAAGACTTCAGTGTGCCCATAGAAAAGAAGAAATGTGACAGTCAGGGTCTAGAGACAGCATCATGAGGTCCCCCAAAGAGAGCAGCAGAGAGCATGAAAACAACCATGGCACTCACTCCAGCATGGGCCATGCACTCTAGCATGGGCCGTGCTTACTTCCCACTGTTCTGGGTGTCTTTGAAGTTTTATGATTAAAGTAAATTACTCTCTTGAATAACACAGCACCTTTTTTTATCCAAATATCTTATCTTCAGAATGGGAAGTCTAATTGTAATGTTATCTTTTTAGAGCCATAAGTGTTCTCTAAAAAAAAAAAAACAAAACAAAACATACGACTTCGATGTTCATCAGCTGGCATGTTTGATGTAATTCACCAATAAATTTGAATAATTTGACAAAGACGAATGTTTCCATGTTCATTTCCATAGTAAGGCAGTCTCTACGTGAAGAAACCATTTGACTGACTTGACCTGCCAAATTGATCAGAAAAAGAACAGAAACAACAGCTATTCCATCTATAGAATTAAAGCAGTTTATGTTTATAAACTACCTTGGTGGTCTGTCAGCCTACAACTTACACAAAAGTTGGAGCCTGAGGTGTTACTAGAAAGCAGAGTGCTAGATTTTGTTATCAAGGAATAAAAGGCACATTTGCTAACTGATAGGACAGTGTAGTATAAGCATGTAGCAGAGACCTTGTCCCCTATATGCCTTAGTTTTTGATCCCAGTGTCATTCCATGTCACACTACAGGTGACACACCTATGTTATGTCACCTGTTTTTCTCTTTAATAGACAACAAATGAATAATTTCTTCTGTGTTTGGTAGTCTTTAATTCTTTTCTTCTCTGTGAGGTTATAGAGCAGCCATGTCATTATTAATATTTAAATTAGTTTCAGCAACTCATGATGTTAATTTATAAATTCATTTGGACTATAGATGACATCATTATTTTGCATTCATAACTATTAGAATGTAAATTTTAGAACAGTAGGCTCTAACCCACCCATTCCCAGATAATAAAAAGCAGCTTCAATATTAATTACCTCCTAGAAATTTTAATTCAATTACTGGAAATCTCAGCAAAAGTTTATTGTCCTCTTTGTTTTCGGAAGGGACTGATAGACACTGCTGTGTGCCGAAGGCTGTGTGGGAAGAGATACCTCTAGAGTAGGTTTGCTTTGCCTGACAAGTCAGTGACAGGAAGTAGTGTGCTACGACACTCACAGTAAGGCTGACTCTTGTTAGAGAGGTAAGGAATCGGGACTCCAGAGGCACTGTCTTCTTTCCTGTAGTATTCCCTGGTCCTGGTCTGTCCATAGTATCCAGCTTTTCTTGTTCTATGACTTTTCTGACTGTGATAAATTTTCCCCTCAGAGATGCCACTATTACTCTTTTCTATTCTGTGTTTTTTGAATTCCTCTAGAATGTCTTTCACTCTCTTCTTCAAGCATAGTGATATTTTGTTGTTATAGAGCCACCATTTTTTCATACATATATATGTGCCTAGAAGGGCAATTTGGAAGCTGTCTAGCAATGTGCTACTTTCCTTGCATACCGTATGTCTTTGGAAATTTTTTTTTTGTCTGAAACCATCTCTCTTGTTCATCTATATCTGCAGCGTGTCTACAATCTCATTTTATAAAATCTATGTGTAATTCTCTTTTGTATTTTGCCTTTTATATTATTAACTCTCTGTAAAAATAGTGTAAGAAGTTCAGCCTGTGCTGCTGTCAATCTGGCACTTTCCATGAACTGTTTTAAAATCCCCAAAATTGTAAATGAAGTAATTAACCTGATATGAAGAAGTGACATCTAATTGACTTTCTCAATTAGTGAACTACTAAGTCTTTATTATAGCATTGCCATTTTATAGGATTTCATATTGGCTAAATTCGCCACTTAACAAAAGGTGTGATGCAACAAAATCCTGCCTCCTATCATTATTCACACAGAGCTGGTACTGTGTAGGCTAACTACTCTGTTTATCTTAAATTATTGCTGTGTGAATAAGTTTAAACTCATGAATTTGAGGCAAAGTTTAATGATAATAGGATAGAGGCTGCAAGTCATGGACTCAACTGGTAGAATTCTCCCTCCCCAAAGAAGTGCATGCTAAGGAGCAGACACATGAAAGAAAATTGTATTTAAAAACTTCCCTAGACTCCTCCCTTACCCCATTTCACCTTCATCAGTGTAAGTTTTCATTGCCTGATATCAGAGCTGTCATTAGTTGCCTAAACGATGGATTCGAGGGGTTGTCTCTTCTGTCAGTGAGCTGAAGCTTTGCTCCTGTGTTTTCCATTAAGATGGATATCGATAGAGAACACTTAGTGGACAATGGCTGTTGTTTATGGTTCACTACTAGTACGTGAACTCAGAAGTGCTCTTCGACTACATATAGTGCATGCTCATTGTCTATGAAGCAAAGTGCAGCCATATACCTGTGAGTAAATAGCTACTTGTTAATCCAGTATCATCTTTCATATATCTGTAAAAAGTAAATTCCTGAAAGCCTTATCTCAAAATACAGTACTTTAAATGTTTATTTCTATAGAATTATGTTTTAAAATACCTCCTTTTAAAAATTTCCTTTACTTGTTGATCAGTGTAGTGTACATTTGTTTTTTATAAGAAACTCTAATTTTATTTTCAATTTAGTATGTAAAAATTTAAATCTAAACAATTTCACAGCTATTACCTCAGCTGCATTGAAAACAATTTTTTTCATACAATATATTCTGATTACAGTTTCCCTCCCCTCTGCTCATCCTGTCTAGATCCACACCCTTTTGGTCTGTCCTTAGAAAAAAACAGGCATCTTAGGAATAATAATACAATAAAACAAACCAAAAAATACTCAGAATATGACCAAGCAACCAAACAAGGAAAAGAGCCAAAGAAAAAGCATAAGAAATACATACAGATGCAGACACACACATTCATGTGCACATTGAGGAATCCTATAAAGGCTCCAAGCTGGAAGCTATAGTATATATGCAAAAGATATGTAAGGTAGAAAAAAATATGCCTTTACTTAATGTTATGAGACAAAGAAACTCGAAAGATACCACTGAGCCTAATTTGTATTGTACTTTCTGCTGCTAGGTATAAGATCCACCACTTAAAATATGTTTTCAGTAGTTGACTGGATAGAAATTTCTTGTAGGAACAGTATTTTCTTGAAGGCTGAAGCAGACAGAGAAATCTCAGGTATTTAGTGAAAGTTCCTAGGTAGCAGAGCCATCTGGAGACCCTTGTTCAAATATTTTCAGACAGTTCTTGAAACTGGTGGTTTACAATTATTATGATACTATCTTTTACCCATCTAAAAATGAGTGTCAGCCTATCTTGGTCTGTAGTAATCCACACTTAATTGGCCTATCCTGGTTTAAGATCATGTAAGGGATTTTAATTTAGCTGGTCTGTATGTTATATATACATAGGATCCACATAAGTACATAGACTGTATCAGTGCCCCCATTTCACTCCGGTGACTCAGAGCCTCCATTGAGAAAAAGTGATCAAATGAAAAGTCCTTGAATATCCAGAGGCCAAACTATAGAGACACTTGGGAACACAGAGCAACTATGTTGCAGGAATGGCTCAAATGTTTGTGTGTTTTGTTCACAAACTTAAGTAGCACAGTTTAGTTTTCTTCAATTATAAGGGCAAAGGCTGAGATTGGAGAAGTTCATTGATGGCTCTTCAGTGACACCTCTCAGGCCACCTGTGGAAACCATACAACTTGATCTTGTCTCAGAACATGTGGAGTAGTGGTTTTTTTCTATACTTTATTTGAAGTTGAGATTATTTTGTACTTAAGTGTGTCCAGTTTTGAAGTCATATAGCTTGGCCTTTAATGTCCCACATGAAATACCTTGCTTTATCTGACACACATCCCATTTGAAATGTAGAAAATCAAGTCATTTCCCCCTGGGCTTACAAAATACAATTTTAATTTTTGTGAGTTTGATTTCTATTTGCATTTCAGTGGCCAATACTTCTAATTCTTTCAGCTTTATATTTTTCTCCCGACCTAAGGACTGTGTATGAGATTGTGAAATGATTTAAATCTAAGAGAAACCAATTTGGTCTTGTGGACATTAACAGCATAAGCTATCTAGACCGAGCTTGGGACATCACTGAAGGCCCATCCTAGATTCAGAGCAGCCCCTTAGTTCTCAGTGGATATGCTGGGCCTTCAGTACCCTTCCCATCCCCACTGCCCACTCTTGTCTCTTTCCTTCCTCTTCATTTGTTCACTCAGAGGACTGCCCCTCATTAGCAGCATACTTGCTGGATACTGAAAACCAAAAACTGAAATATAAAATGTTTTTAAATCTCTGAACAAGATGTCCCTCTTGCCCCCTATCTATCCCTGCCCCCCAGAGTCCACGTCTTTAAATACACACCTTCCACAGGTCATTTCTGAGAAATCATTATATGTTAAGAGGTCATGAACTAGTCAGTGGGTAGCAAATAGGAATGTGGTGTTGACAAAATGTGATCCTGCCTACTAATAACCAAAATTTAGTAGGAAAGAGACACTAAGTAAATGGCTTTCCAGTATAATAACTGTTTCAGAAAAGAAAATGTAGGCTATAAAATACAAACAATAAAGTAGTCAACAATAGGTGTGCTGTATACAAATTATTTCCCCTACCATCGAGGTCCTTGTATATAAAACAAGTACATGATCTTTCAACTACCCGGGGGGACGGTGCGGGGGGGGGGGTGTTCTAAATACAGAGGCCCACAGCCAGACATGTAGAGTGAGAGGCCTTGGACCACACAGCCCTGACTGGTATATCTTCACCAAATCACTTCCCTCGGGATTTTAGGAACCCTGCTGAACAGGCTAAAGTGTGTAAGAGCCAGTGGGGATGAAAGACTCCAACAACCTCAGGCCCTCAGCACCAACAAGATCAAAGTTCATTTACCTCTCGAAGACTTAGGCAGCCTGCAAGGGTCTTGAGCGGGTCCTTTGCATATCTGGTGTAGCTTCCCTGTTAGTGGTTTTATAGTGTTCCTGAGAATATAAACAAATGGGTCTGTTAACTGAGACTTTTATTGGGTTCTTTTCCCTTTGTTTGTTTTGTCCAATCCCAATGTGTTAGCTTTTGTTTTGCCTTGCTATATTTTATTTTATCCCTTATAAACCTGCTTGTTTTGTGAGACAGAAAGGGAATGGATCTAGATGGGAGGGAAGGTGAGGAGAAATTGGGTGGAATAGTGAGAGAAGAAAGTGTAATCAGGATGTATTATGTGAAAAAAACTATTTTCAATGAAAGGAAAAAAATCATGGTATACATATAATTTATATATGCATATATACATATACATATATAATCATATACATATAATTAAATAATAAAGCAAATTTTCACACTGAAAAAAATTGGAGGGGGTGAAATAAAATATATGTATGTATCAACTCAATAAATGGCCTATACAGAACATGAATCCAATTCTCTCCTAAATTGTAGGATCTGAATACAGAAAACATCTATTACCTACAACAGCTTATAAATAAAAATATGATTTTCTCTGTTCATGCCATGTAACAGATGTCATAGTCTTTAAAATTAATGTAAAACAATATAGGTAGTAAGAATCTTGGTTTTTATCTTTATTTTATCTGTATGTATATGTGTGTGTAGGTTGTATGTGGCATAGCATTATTACACATGAAGGTCAAAGGAAAACTTGCAAGTATTTTTCGTCTGTAGGCCCCAGGAATTGAATTCAGGTCATCAGACCCCAGCATCAGGTATATATATTAAAGGGGGAAAAAATCTCATCCCTTTATATTGTGTTTTCCAAACCAAAAGAATATATAATGGTGTATATCTCCAAGGCTGTAACTCTGCTCCCAGTGAATGTACCCCTGCTGCTATTCAATCTGTAGCAATTTATGTTTTGCTATACATCCTCAAACCCTTGAACACTTGTTGACTCTTGAATACATGCATACCTGTGATGTACTTACCAGTGTGCCCGAGTATTTCTAGACGATACCCATCAACAAATGCTCAGAACTGACTTTCACCAATTATTATACATATGATGCAGTTTGTGTCAGAATTCATAAATATATTCATAAAGTTTTAATACATATATCATTTTTAATCCCAGCTATCATTCTCTACATTTCTCGCTTGCTCAGGCTGATATAGATTTGGAGCTAAGCAGTGTTCATTTCTCACTTACAATATTTCCTTTTCATATATATTCATAATAATGCCAAATCTGTGTTATATAATAACTTGCCTTCTGTGCTCTATCTTATAAAATCAAACCTCTATCAATTAGCCATTGTGAGCATTGCTTAAAATATATGCTTGGTACTGACACTCCTTTTCCTTTACAATTTAATTGACTCAGATATGAGACGCTGACTGGCTTTCTTGTTTTATAAAGTCCTTTTTCTGTTCCTACCTTTTCCTTTCAGATCATGTAGTTTTGTAAAGCGCTTTTCCTCTCCCCGAGACTGTCAGTCACCTAACACTGCCTTTTTTCCCTTTTCCTCTAAACCTCCCTTACTTGTATCTTTTGTGGCTCCAGAAGCCTGTACATGATAGTGTGGCCTAGGCAGGAAAGGAAAAGGAAGTCACTACTGCTCCCTTCTGACTGCCTGCAATAATAAATGACAATTTACCATTCTGTAACTGTGGCTAGAGATTTATCTTCATCAATGCATGTGACCTAAGAATCTTTGGTTTACAGGCCCTAGCCCTTGGTATTCTTGCCTGTGGAGAGCTTTTTCCTTCCTGAAATTAGACAAAGGTTGCAAGACTTGAAGCTAGGGCTACAAAACACAGGAAAAGAGAGTGTTGTCTTAGCCTGTCGCAGTAGAGATCCAGCTGGCTGTATTTACCTAAGCAGGGTGTGAGACTGCTTGTCCATCTGGGAGGGCTCTGTAAGGACTGAGATGGGCTCTGGTGTTTGAAGTTAGGAACCTTTTAAAATACTGCTTATACATCTTTCTACATGGGTGATTTTCTTTCTTCTTTTATTTTTAGAGAATTTCACCCAAGCGTACAATGCATTTTGGCCAAATCTACACTCCATTCCCTCCATTCCAATCCCCCCTCCCAGGCTACAAATATTCCCTTTGGATTTCATGTGTTCTTAAAAAAAAAAAATACGAAGTCCTTCAACTGTCTTAATTTTGGAGTATATAATTACATTGTTAAGCACTCAGCAGAGTAATACTTTATACTTTTTAGCCATTTTGTAGTCAATCTTAATATCTGTGTTATGCATACAGTGGCCAAACTAATTTCTATGGAGACCATAACATGTGCTCATTGAAAAGGAAACTACCACTATTTGCAGCAGTTCACAGACCCACTCCAGATGACCATGTGCAAGTAAGGATGTGTGCTTATCCTGTTTATACCACGTTCGTCAGCCCAGATCACTTTAGACTGGGAGAATGCTTTAATGACTCTTCACAATGTTCCTCCCTTGGTATGAACTTTGTTGTCACTGAAGAATACCTTGATACCATATCTCAAAGGAAGTATGCTCTAAAAACATGACCATGAGTGTAAGAGCAGAGGTCATGGGCTGGAGAGATGGCTCAGCGGTTAAGAGCACTGACTGTTCTTCCGAACATCCTGAGTTCAAATCCCAGGGACCACAAGGTGGCTCACAACCATCCATAGTAGTAAGATCTGACGCTCTCTTCTGGTGTGTCTGAAGACAGGTACAGTGTACTTACATATAATAAATAAATAAATAAATATTTTTTAAAAGAGCAGAGGTCAGAAATATTACTAGTTGCTATGTCTTGTCCCTCTGTCCTTCTTTTACTAGGAGAGTGACAGCTACTCTTATTCTCATTTGAGGCTTTTTAGAATATTCAACCCTAATAAGAGAGAGAGAGAGAGAGAGAGAGAGAGAGAGAGAGAGAGAGAGAGAGAGAGGTGGAAGGAAGAAAGGGAGGGAGGGAGGGAGGGAGGGAGGGAGGGAGGGAGATCTTTGCTTGCTGATTGCTTTTATCTGTAACACTATACTGCCTTCCTCTAGACACATTTTCTATCTCAGGGCTTTATCTTTAAGGAAAATGTATCTGCTTCTGTATCAAAAGGATAGGGGGACTCTTCTTTCCCTAATGTGCTGCATGGTGGTTCCATACTTCCTGGCCATCTCTAGCCACCCTGTCAAGGTGGGAGTTGGGAAGGAAAGCAGAATTACCACAGTACAGCTCTGTCCTTCCCAGTGCACGCTGGTACTGTGACTTCTCTCACACTCTGATTTGAGGATTTTAAGTAGACTTAATAAATAGCAGTTTTCTGTCACCGAACCATATCATTATGGAAGTGTTGCCCCACAGATATGAAGGCTAAAAACAGGCCTACACAGAGTTTTCCCTTACGGAAAGAGTTTTGGAAAATGAAGTTTGTCAATTAATGTGTTTCTGGACTGAGCATTTATATAGACTGGAATACATCTGTGGAGCAGTTTGTGCCGCCCATTTGCATGGGTCACCTATTGTGTGCTGTATGCCCCATCTGCTGCTTTTCTTTACTACTCAAAATGATACTAGCATTGAGGTACGTTTTATCATGTCCATTGATTGTCTCATAATAAGCACAGAAAATAGTCAAAATGATTGATTTAAGGTATCTTTCCTAGACATGGCTAAGCAGTATCTGAATCCATGGAATACAACTTTAGTGTCCCTGAATTGAGTGCTTGTGTGACAACATTTAGTTTATAAAACCAGAACATGTGCATGTGAAGTGTGAACTGTGGGAGCTGAATATGAGTCTGGTCTGAACTTCCAGCTGGACACTTTTGTCTTCACATTTCATGAACTGAAGTTTGTATAACTCATTATCATCAAGGGGTCAGTGCCCAGGAGGACAGAAGAAAACCTTGAATGCTAGAGCAAAGGAGTTGTCGCTGTCACTGGCATAACATAAGAGATGGCTGACTAGAGCTTTGGTGCACAGCTGGGAATGCCATTTGACAGAGACTATCCAGGAAGAAGTAGACGTGACACGAGAGGATATTGTGGGGTAGGGAAGTTCACCAAGCACATAGCTCTATTCAGGAGGAAATGCTGCGTAGGGCTACAGAGAAAGGGCAAGTAGTACTAGCTCTTAATGCGCTTCAAACTTTTGAAACTGCTTAATATTAATTCTTAACCAACATATCTCTAGAGGGAGCTAATCTATTTTTGTACACATATATTGTTAAAAGACACCACAAACCTCAGCTACACTACTAGATGCAGCGATGATGTGTATCACGCAGTAGTTCTGATACTTGCATTTTTAAATCGCAGTTATGCCAAATTCTAATCTGAAGGAACATGCATTGCTTGATTTCCTTTCAGTTATCCTTTTCTTACAAGAAATTCACATGCTGTAACCTCCAGTACATATGTGTAACATATGTCATAATGTAAAGCTAAGGCATGCCTTTTCTGATGAAAGACTTTGAAAATATTCTCCTCATGTTTAAAGCAGTCTCTTTTAAAATGTAGCTTTGGTTCTGCCTGCACACATGCATATACACTCCCCTGCACTCAGACCACAGTGTCCTTTCAGGGGGTCCTCTAGTCTTGAAAATGTGAGGTCTAGTAAGACACCTGAGTGCTAGTAATGTAGGAAGGTAAACTGTCACTCCTTTCCTGTTAAAGTTAAGCCATCCCAGGTCAGAACTCCCGCCTTTAGGGGGTGAGTACTCTTTGGGGGTTATTTAATTCCCCAAATCTGAGACCCAGAACAAAAGACATGCCAAAGACATCCCAGCAGGCCAGCATGATGTCCTTAAGAAACCATCTTCTTCCTGTCCTCAAATTCAATCAGGACACACCTCTGCCACCATTTTAGGTAAATTACATTAATTTTTCCATGTCTTTGATTCTTTGACAGTTTCACACACACACACACACACACACACACACACACACACACACACACACACACATAATGAGTTTAAATAGTTTTCATTTCCAGTTCCCTTTGCTCATTTCTTTTCCTCTCCCACTGTGAGTACCCATCACAGCCAGTCTCGCTCCTATGTCCATGGCTTCCATTTATGGGTGACACGTTTAGTTTAATTAGGTTACATGCAACAGCTTTGGAAGGAGCATCGTCTCAGTGGTTACACCACTAACGAAAATGATCCACCCCTTCCCCAGCAACTCTAAACTGCCAGGAATCTCTTGGGGAGAAACTCTCCCCTATCCATTGATGAAATGTTGCTGGGTCTAGTCTTGTAGAAAACCACAGCTTCAGTGATCCCACGAACACAATGGCCATGTCACAGTGTTTGAGGTTTATTTTCTGGGAGGGGAAAAAAAAACTCATTGTAAAGTTCCAGGAGAATTAAATCTTGGGAGGACTCTAAGTTTCTAAGTACTGAAGGGAAACTGAACCTCTAGGACGGCATGAAACCTGTAGATGTGTCCAGGGACTTATGAGAAGAGTATCAGATATGTCAATAAGGGCTGTGGGAAGAGCATATAAAGTAAATTAGGTGTCAGAAAAGGCCAGTGATCCTGGAAGAAGACAGCAGCCCTGCAAAAGGCTCAGACCTTATGTGAAAGAGAAGCAAGGGAAGTCATTGCTGACCCAGGGCCCAAGATGCCAGAGGATCTTATGCCCTGACAAGGTCAGCCTGACCCGCCATTGCTTAAAGTTTTAAACTTACCTTGGAAGAAAAAGCAGGAGTAAGTGGGCTCCCACTTCATTTCGGCCCCATCAAAATTGGGAATAATATGAGCCCAAATACAGATGGCATATGCTTTTGATCTGTTCAACGTACCTGTTATTAGTTAAGTTGATTAAACAGTTGTTAGACTAGGAATATGCAAAATAGTGAAGCTAATGCAGATTACTTTACACTGAACCTAAGTTGAAAGAAATATGACTGGATACCTGGGTAGAATTAAGAAGAGGAAAGTAAAGTGGTCTGATAGAATACCATGTACACTAAAATCAATTTAATTCATAAAATAATATCCTTTTAATATAATTATTGAGTTCAGAAATATAAATAAATTTTATAACACTCAGTTATGAGTTTTGGATCCTAACTGGTTCCTGTCTTATGTCTTAGCGTGTTTTTATTTGTCTTTGTCGTTTTCAACATTCCTTTCTGATTTGCACTTGAGTCACTTCTTAATTATTCTTTAAACTCCTAATACTATTGGAGAGTTAATTAGATATGCTTTTATAACAAGAATATCATATATTGCTGAGAAGCATCCATTGTGGTGTGTGTGTGTGTGTGTGTGTGTATCATATTGCTGAGAAGTACCCACTGTGATATATATGTGTATATTGTGTGTGAGTTTATGTTTGTATGGTATATACATACACACATATATGCAACAACACACATCTACTGTCAGGCCACAGTTGTCCTGACTTCATATCTCTGAGACCTATGACCATTTTCCTAACAGGTCTAGGGATGTTTCCTCATCCCAAATATGGAAAATAGCATGTTTAACATAAACTGCAATAGTAGTTATGAATAAATGGGAAATGAATCAATATCCTGTACTAATGAATACATTATTTGTTTTAAAACGTATTGACTAGTTTTTACATATAAATATCAACTGTAACTTTGCCATTTTTTGTAGGGAGCAGAGGAACCCCCAAGTGTGTGAACTCCTGGATGGATGTGCATTGTTGACGTGAGCCATCCATGTCAAGGACCAAAGCCTGAGACTCATTAGAGATCAGTAAAGCCCTCCCCCATGGTGAGGCATAGAGTGGTGGCAAAAACCTTCATATAGTCTTGGAGCAAATGTGGACATTGTGAGCACAAAGTATCCACTGTAGCTTTTTTCCCCAGACATTTATAGTCTGAAGACTGCTGTCCTCCAGAGACTTAATTCCAAGATTAGCTAAACTTGCCTTCTTGCCTTAACTGTTCAATGGCCATATATTTGTCATTTCTTTGTTCCTTAACACCCTACTAGGTTAATGCTTAGAGCTGTGTAAGGACATGACAGAACATAGCATTTTAAGCCATGGATCATTAGGATGTTAACTCTATGAGATATTAAACTCTTTATCACTTCTGTTGAACTATTCTGAAGTTGTTCTGAACTGAAATGAGATATCATTGTTTCTTTCTAAAAGACTGTTATAGATATTAAATTGATCTTAGGTGTGATTGTCCAAAGGAATTGCTTAGATGGATAAATACCCATAGTTCATCAAGAATATGTTAAACATTGAGATTGTTTCTTAGAGATTAAGGGTCCTATTGAGATACTCATGAAAGCTATGGATCATTGCCTAAAAGAGTACTCCTAAGTAATATGAACATAATTTTTTAGTGTTTACATGAATGGATTTAATTAAATACCATTATGTCCATCTTAGATTGGCATGTAGAACTTCAATGGTATGTCTTTTTCCTTTTCAGATTTCTAGAATCCCAGCTCACTGCTATGTTATAAATGACACCCTATAACTTGTTTTCCTGCCTCTCTACTACACCCATTTCTTGCCTCACTCTATTCTATCTAAAATCTGCTTCTTAAACATTCCTGA
Source organism: Mus musculus (assembly GCF_000001635.26). Taxonomy (NCBI): domain Eukaryota; kingdom Metazoa; phylum Chordata; class Mammalia; order Rodentia; family Muridae; genus Mus; species Mus musculus. The sequence continues at coordinate 77,997,355 of NC_000079.6, forward strand.
TCTAGGTTCCTAGGTAGTAGTTTCCACTTGGACTTCCCAGTGTCTTTGCAGTAACCACACAGCATTGTGGAAGTAAAGAGGGAAAGGAGAAAGACTACAGCAGGCCAGCAACACATTGAACAGTGGCTTTGCAAAAGATGACAGCCACACGAGGTCCCACCAGTGCTGAAGTTTTTGAAACATAAGTAAATTGACTTATAACGATTCTTTTTATTGATTCACTGCCATCTAAGGATCAAACATTTGCGATTCTTTGACGCGGGGTTCATCACAGATGAATCTTTAAGTTTCACAAATTGCTCGTTAAGTTCTTTGGGAATTTGGCTATTCTAGACTTCTAAATATGAACTATCAAATTGATTTTTAAACCGCAAAGTTTTATAGCACTATTTGGCTGTATCATAGTGGACTAGAATATGATGTGAAGAACAGTTGTACAAGACACATCAAGTGTGTAAAGTTTCTGTCAGCTAGATGGTCCCAGGTCATTCATCTAGCAGTTCCGTGTCATTCCTGCTCCTAGAATCTTAATCCCCAGACAGTTAGTGTTTGCACCAAGTCTGTTGCCTGTTCGTCTCTTAATTTTATTTCAAAAATGGCTATCACGATTTAATGTCTTCAGATAACTAAGTAAATTTGCATATGTTAGAAACAGCCATAATAAAACCCAGAGCCAGAAGTTTTTAGATTACCCGAAAATGTTGTTCTTCAATTGTAACTTTATCAACTGTATGACCCTCTGTATGTTTGCATGTTAAGGAAATGAGAGCAAGGGCATGAAATTTCTTCCTTAGCCAGATGGATTTACTCTTGTGGGATTTTTAAAAATTAGATGATGTTAATGTATTGTTTAATATTCTAGTGTCAATAGTGGCCCAATTAGAATTTTTTTTTAAAGTTAAAGAAAATAGATACCCATTAGTATGAAACATTTAACTGGACTGTTATATGCCTTAGAGGTTATAGACATTGCTAGAGCAGGGGAGGGTGTTTTTATGTAAGTCTTTGGTACTGCATATCAATATCAATTGTAGTAGCTCATTATTATATGAGCAGAAAATACAAGTTCACCAAAATACAAAGTTATAGGTGCAAAAATGCTTCCAAGGCAACATTAGCAGTGAGTTGAATGCTTTTATGTAGTACTCATTAATAGACATGAAAATGCAGAGTTTAATCTGAGAGAAGAATTGATTTTGAGATACTTAGTTCAGAGTATGACAAGTATCATCTGTCTAGACATGTGACTTACGGTGTCTCTGCATGAGCTCTCCACCATTTGCCGCTATCCCCTTTGTTAAGTGCACTATTATGTTTCTGATGGACAATTCATTGAAATTAAACACAAATGGTAGAGAAGAGAAAGTGCCCTTTTTCTTCAGTATAGGGTCATTGGTGGAAAGAAGTACAGCATTATGACAGAACATGGGCTTTAATTTTTTTGTTATATTTTATATATTAATATGCCACATCAGGGTGTCCAGTATTCACAGATTGAAATAGCTTTTGCTTCTTTTGATACTACAATTTTTACTTTTCCATTTCCTTATCTGGCTAGCCACTGAGAAAGTATCTTTTCAGAAGATAGTAAATTTTATAGACATAACATTGTATAGAGAGCAGTTAAAGTGTAATAATTTGCCAACATAAAGAAATGTATCAGAGATCAAAATAGTATCTGTAGAGTGAATGAGAGTGTGTGTGTGTGTGTGTGTGTGTGTGTGTGTGTGTGTGTCTAAATCATCGAGGAATTGCGTAGCCATGGTAAAGAGCAGGCTAGTTAAATTGGAGAACTAAAGCAAGATGCTTTTTTTCACCAGTGTGCCACCACCTGAAAATTAGTAGAAGACAGTCCCGAGTAGCTAACAGTGAGCCCCAGGTGCTAACTTCTCTGAAGCACTGAAATGGGAAGTGATGGAAGAAATTTATAAAAGAAACCCTCAGGGATTCCCCTGTGATCCCTTTAATCCTTGAATTGTCAAGCCACATGGAAAATAATAGAGCTGTGTCGTTCCAGGACTTAAGTAGTATTAGCTTTTTGAAAGAAAATGTTGGCCTTTTCATATCCATGTACAGGAATAGGATATGTATTCAAATAGAAAGGAGTAACTTGGAGCCAAAGATGCATGTTTTTTTTTTTCATTTCTAATATAGTATTGCCTATGACTAAGCAGGCTTTATTGGGAAGAAAAATTAGAGTCAATGGCTTATTTTGTTCTTTTTTTAAACAGATGATTCAACGAGAAGCAGATGTAAAAAGTAAGGTGACTGCTGTGGCATTGACAGACTCTGTTCACAATGTGTGGCATCAAGAAGCTGGCAAAACCATCCGAGAATGGATGAGAGAGGTGAGGCATGGCTTGGTTTGGTGCTGAGATGAATGGGAATGAGCCTTTGTATTTGGAGACCCCAGCAACTTATATTGCTGCCCATCCTGCATTCTCTAGAGACAGAACACTCAGAATGAAAAGTCTAGATACAGTTAAAATAATAATAGAAACCTTCTTCTGAAGAACAATACTTGCATCCTTTCCTCCATTACTGAATAGAATATTATGCATGTATACACTATGCATTAGAATTTTAGGTGATAAGGTCTTGATATTACAATTTATATTCCCTAATGTTCAATTTTTCTAGCTATTTGTTTTTGCAGCTGCATAATTACAAGAAAGAAGTTTAATGTACACTCAGTCTTGTCTCTTTTTTTCTGGAAATATGATAGGATATGCCACTATGACAGTGATTGGCTAAGTACTGCCATAGGGCTGGAAGTGGTAAAAAGCTGACTTGCTCTTACAGATGTTTGAGCTGGCCATTGCCCCACCTCCATCTGGGCAAGCTGTTTATTGCATGTCCCTGGTGACTCTGAAAACTAACCAGGATCTACTCCTCAACATGGCCCATGTCTTTTTCTTCAGTCCATTATTCAGCCCATTGATCCTATTACAGACATCCAGTTGAAAGTCCTTTCTATGAATTTATGAAATTCCTAGCCAAATGGATGGACCTGGAGGGCATCATCCTGAGTGAGGTAACACATTCACAAAGGAACTCACACAATATGTACTCACTGATAAGTGGATATTAGCCCAAAACCTAGGATACCCAAGATATAAGATACAATTTCCTAAACACATGAAACTCAAGAAAAATGAAGACTGAAGTGTAGACACTATGCCCCTCCTTAGAAGTGGGAACAAAACACCCTTGGAAGGAGTTACAGAGACAAAGTTTGGAGCTGAGATTAAAGGGTGGACCATGTAGAGACTGCCTTATCCAGGGATCCACCCCATAATCAGCATCCAAACGCTGACACCATTGCATACACTAGCAAGATTTTATCGAAAGGACCCAGATGTAGCTGTCTCTTGTGAGACTATGCCGGGGCCTAGCAAACACAGAAGTGGATGCCCACAGTCAGCTAATGGACGGATCACAGGGCTCCCAATGGAGGAGCTAGAGAAAGTACCCAAGGAGCTAAAGGGATCTGCAACCCTATAGGTGGATCAACATTATGAACTAACCAGTACCCCGGAGCTCTTGACTCTAGCTGCATATGTATCAAAAGATGACCTAGTCGGCCATCACTGGAAAGAGAGGCCCATTGGACACACAAACTTTATATGCCCCAGAACAGGGGAACGCCAGGGCCAAAAAGGGGGAGTGGGCGGGTAGGGGAGTGGGGGTGGGTGGGTATGGGGGGGACTTTTGGTATAGCATTGGAAATGTAAATGAGCTAAATACCTAATAAAAAATGGAAAGAAAAAAAAAAAAAAGAAAGTCCTTTCTATTTACATTACCTTCCTGAGACCATAAGAATTTGACATGAGCCACATGGTAGAATATCAGCAATGATCATATAAGTCAGTAATCACTCAATTATGGTACTTACTCCTGGGCATTCTTTTTCTATTATAGACGTTCTTTATGAACATCAATCTAAGTGACAAATAAGCACATGCATGCACATATGCAGACATACACACACCTGTGCACACACAGATGCACTCACATAAACCTACAAAAAAGTTAAAATATTTGGAAGTATCCTCCCTCCTAATAAAGACATTTTGTGAGCTGGAATAATCTATAAACAGTCCCGCTACAGAAAACAGTACTTCTGTGTTCATATCCTGTTGATTAGCTTCCTTATTGTACCAAATAGTGGCCTGAATTTGGAATTAAACAGTGCCAGCAATTGCTTAGTCATTCTTATTATATTAAAGACTGGTAATGCCATGGTTTTATTTCATAAGCAACAATTTAATGTGATAAAGTTGTTTGTATTAAACATTTTTACCGGAAACCCCTTAAATATTTCAAGCCTATCAATTTAGCAAACAGAATAGACTAAGAATTAAATGTGTACAGTAAATAATTATAAAATAACATTTTCTCATAGAGAAGGCTTAAGGAGGACTACATTAATAGTCCCTGAAAGGAAACCTGCCCTCTGCTAAAGGGCTCTTGTCATACCATGTCCCAGTACAGTCCATGCTTAATGTGTGGCACACCTCGGCCATAGCCCTGACGTGAAGTCTGTAGCACCCTCTTTGATACCCTTTGACCCTTAGTATAGGCCCTAGAGACATGGCCTGTTCATGTCTGAGGAGCAAAAACTCCATCAAAAATTAGCCCTTAAGGCCTTAATTATTTACAACTTATGTGAGGGTAATTAATAAATGTGAGTAAAACCTAGAATCAAGCAATAAAGGAAGCTTCTCTAAAACCTTGCACAAAATGATCTTCTTTTTCTCTTCGATATACCAAACTTTACATTCTTCTTAATAATACTTTACTAATTGTTTTAGAATTTCATAGAATATATGTTGATTACTCTGCCTGTCTCTGTCTCTCTGTCTCTCTCTCTCTCTGTCTCTATCTGTCTGTCTGTCTGTCTGTCTCTCTCTCTCTCTCTTTCCTCTTTCCTCTTTCCTCTTTCCTCTTTCCTCTTTCCTCTTTCCTCTTCCTTTCCCCTTGCCCATTTTTATTGGGATAGAGAGATGACTCAACCAATAAGAGAAACTCACAACTAGCTATAATTCCAGCTCCATCCAATGGATCTGGTCCCTTCTTCTGGCCTCTGTGGGAACCTGCACTCATATGGCATACACTAAAGGTTTTTATAAAAAAGATTGATTGATTGATTGATTGATTGATTGAATGAATGAATGAATGTATATGAGTACACTGTAGCTGTCTTCAGACGGACCAGAAGAGGGCATTGAATTTTATTACAGATGGTTGTAAGCCACCATGTGGTTACTGGAAATTGAAGTCAGGACTTCTGGAAGAGCCGTCAGTGCTCTGAACTGCTGAGCCATTTCTCCAGCCTCAAATTAAAATTTTTAAGGTAAAATTGTATTTCATGACAAGATGGCTCAGTGGGGATAAAAACGCTTACTGCACATGACATCCTGACTTCAACCAGTAGATTCCATAACAGAAGAAAAGAATCCACTCTTGAAAGCCCTCACATGCCCAGTGTGATTGACTTACACACACACACACACACACACACACACACACACACACACACGCATGTACACTCAATAAACTGAAAATTAAGTAAGATAAAAACAAAAATTATTTTCATGTCTACCCTAGGCACAAGACAAAGCATGTCACTCTTCACTGTGGCCATTAGGCACTTCTTGTTCCTGTGACTATGTCCCCTATGTCCCCAAACTATGGGTTTTACAAAGAGAAATTCTCAAGCACAAAACTACAAGATCATAGTCACAGCATAAGGAGCCTTTCACATTGGAACTCTTTATTTTTTCTTTATTTTTTACAGACCATATTTTGTCCCACCCACCCCAATCCACCCTCCAACTGTTCCTCATCCCATACCTCCTCCCCCCACCCCCACATGACCTCTAAGTTCCCTGGGGCCTCCAGTCTCTTGAGGGTTAGGTGCATCATCTCTGAATGAACCCAGACCCAGCAGCCGTCTACTGTGTGTTGGGGGCCTCACATCAGCTGGTGTCTGCTGTCTGTTTGGTGGTCCAGCGTTTGAGAGATCGCAAGGGTTCAGATTAATTGAGACTGCTGGTCCTCCTACAGAATCGCCCTCTCCTCAGCTTCTTTCAGTCTTTCCCTAATTCAACCACAGGGGTCAGCTGCTTCTGTCCTTGGTTGGGTTCAAATATCTGCCTCTGACTCTTTCAGCTGCTTGTTGGGTCTTTTGGGGGGCAGTCATGATAGGTCCCTTTTTGTGAGCCTTCCATAGCCTCAATAACAATATCAGGCCTTGGGACCTCCCCTTGAGCTGGATCCCACTTTGGGCCTGTCACTGAAACTTTAGTAAACATTTTTTTTCCCTTTTGGACATGAAGATATGTGAGGTAAGTGATCCATTCCAATCCTCTGGCTCTGCTTTCTTCACGTTTGCTTAATGAGACAAGCGAGTGCTGGACCAGCGTCTCCTGGAAGAACTGCTGGATCTGTGCTGTAACTTACCGTCTTGGCCACTCTACATCAAAGACTGAGATTCAGGACACTGCTGACAACATGTCACTAGGGCTGAAGGTCAGCTAGGTTTCCGAATGTGTAGCCACCCGAGATACCCCTATCCCCTGTGAAGAACTGGAATTAAGAGGATAATCGGGGAAATAAGGAGAGGGGAAAAAAGCATTAGAACAATTTGAATCAAATTTGGTTTTTAAACCATAGAAACACATCTCAGGGAAGTACGTGTGAGAAGGTAAGGTTTAACACAGATTAAATACATGAGAAAGTTCTATATGTCTTTATTTTCGTATTGCAAGGTTTATGCCACTTAATTTCACTTCTTTCAATAGCAAACATTTTACCTTGTACCTGCTTTCTCTGTACCCTTCCCAGTGGAACTACAGTGCCCCATGAGAGAGCATGGACATTCTGCCTGCCCCTCCCTGCCTGCCCCTCCCCACCCTTCAGGCTAGGTTTCTTTTCTTTCCAGTCATAAACAGGGATTGCAGGAGGTGTTTGACATCGTCACATTAACTATGTGCTGCTTCACTTGTCCCTGATTTTTTTTTTTTTTGCATGTGAGATCAAAGGATTCAGCATGTCCTAAAAGAACTAAAATTTCAGAATCATAAAATGGTACCCTTTATTTTCCTTTTAGTCTCTGAACCAAAGGTGATCTTTTTTTTTTTTTAATGGACATAAGGTTCATTTGGCTCATCTTTATAAGTCAAGATGAGTTAGAAAAATGATTAATTGCTTACAGATTATAATGTGCCATCACTTTTATTAATACTAGAAAATTCTGTAAGACATAGTTTTACATGTGTGAGATGTAGGTGATCCGTATTAAGACTGACATATCACCTGGGTAATAGCCAACTTTCATCAGATTTGGAGGCACTAGTAAGATGAATAATAATTAAAATATAGACCTAATCGCTGCCTGTCTGTTGGTAGTGCTAATTGCTGTCATTGAAAAGACTGAATTGTTTAAACGTGGGGGAGAGAAAGAGAAAGTCATTCTTCACTGAAGCTATCTCCCTGTATCATAGGAAGCCTATTTTTAGTACCTATAGAAGTCATGATTTTTTAATTTATTAGGGGCTGTGATGAATGATAAAACAAATCATCCATTTACATATCTTGACACTGCTTTGGAGAATACTTATTTCTTACAAGCGAGTGTCACATTGTATATAAAAGCTGGCTAATTGTGTGCTAATCTTCTGCATTATCTAGAATTCTCTGAAGTGGTCTTCTATCAATGGTAATATTAATTGTACTTATTTCAAATGTATGAAATATCTTCTAAATCCCTATTTCTTTTATAATTCATATTCCTCTTATATTGTCTAATTTTACTTTCAGCTGCTAATTAAGATTAGGAGTGCACATTATAGAATATATATCCATTCCAAACTATCAAGCTTTTGTCACACATGAAAAATACTAATTTTTATCTGTTTTAAATATAAAAAGTGTGAAAGCATTTAAGAACATTACTAGATGTGTTTGTTTTCATGGTTTTTTCCAACACAGTTCAATAGCTTCATTGATCCACTGTTTCTTACAAAAATCTGCCATGCTTTGTGAGCCTCACTTTCTAATCTCATACAGCAACCCTTCCTTTATATTATCGCTGCTCTCTCTGGTCCCAGAACAGTAGGGTTGCCTTGACAAATCTATTCAAAAGCCATTCCTCGGCCTTTATTGGTGGGGACTGGGGCCTTTGAAATTCTCTCCTCACTGCAGCACAGCTGACATCTTCTTCCAGACAGAATGAATTAAGGAAATACAATAAGACACTTGATCTACCAGTCAAGGACCCTTCCTTAGTGAGAACAGATTCCATGGTGCACAGCCAGGGCAGCAAGCATCGAAAATGCACAAGACATACTGTTTACCAGAATAGCAGTCACAGATTTTTCTGACATGATTGATGGAAGAATTTCTTTTAAAATAAACTCTGTCTATGGAAATTCTTTGTGTGTGTGTGTGTGTGTGTGTGTGTGTGTGTGTGTGTGTGTGTGTGTGTTGGTGTTGGGAATATTTCTAAAACTATATAATCACATCTTTAAACTAGTATTAAGTATATATTTAAGTGTATGAAAGAACTAGAATGTTATTTCATTTATGTGACTTGCCAGTCACCATCACCTGCAAGACTGAATATTAATGTTGAAGTTTTGTGTCCTCAGATACAGCTACAGTTCATCAGGTTGTATTTGTATATAATTTTGATATAGTTTTCATTGAAGTGGGTCAGAGTAAACATTGAAAGGAATTACAGGCCAGAGTTGAAGCCTTTACATCTAACTTTTCTTAGAAATATATTGCACCATAGTTTACTGTTTATGTGTCTTAGCATCAACATGGATTATTTGCTGAATTATAAAAGGTAAAGTTTTCTATAATCATTAATAATTACTGACTGTTTAAATAAGTAAAACAATTTAAAATGTATAAAATATAAATATGCCACTGATTTATTTTATAGGACAAATTTACCTCTTCAACCTAGAAATGTAGCTTTCCCTTTAATTATATGTAATCAGCATTGTGTCTGTTACATTGCAGAACTGTTGTAACTGGGTCTCCAGCTCAGAACCATTAGATACATCGGTGGAATCCATGCTGCCTGACTGTCCCAGAGTGTCTGCAGGTATATGTTTGATGAAAAGGGGAGTATACATAAAAGTCATACTGGTGAAGTGTAGAATTCTGTTTTGTGAATTAAATACATTATTGCTCTATCTCAAACTGTTTATAATATATTCCATAAGTCTAAAACAATAGCAAAACTTAGTTAAATAGCTTAAAATGCTTATCAACAAACATGCCAAGAATAATATAGAGAGTTTCTCTTGGAGCTTAGGGAGATGAAACTGTGCTAAAAGACAAGAACTCAGTAGCCATGTAGAATTTCAGAAAAATGTTTGTCTCTGAGTACCAATCCCATAATGTCAGTTAGGCATATGATCTAGAGATAATGTATTTTCATGCGAAGATTTTTAAGTGGACCTTGTGTGTGAATCCTTATTGGATTTGGATGTAGGAAGTTATGCAAGGTGGCATCCTAGGCAAAAGAAACAGCATTGGAAGGAAGAGAGCCAAAATGGTTCTAAAGACATTCAGAAATAGTAAAGGCAAGCATGTTCTGCCCGTTGAAAGAAGAAAGGCAGTAATGCTTCCAGAAGCAGCTGGACTCTGGGACATGGTAGGACAGTGTTCATTTCTTTTGTATCTGAGTATCTAGGTAGAAAGTGACATTATATTTGTCATTGCTTTTTTAGTTTGGCTTTTACAGCTCCCAATAATTCTCTATGATAACAGAGAGTGAGCAGTAGTGATAACTAGTGACAGCAGCTGACTTGCTATGGCTATGAATGCTAGAAAAGAAACAGGAATTTGGAACAGAGACTATTCCATGTCTCAGTCATAGATGACAGCTAATCACCAAGTAAATGTGTTTATTATTTGATGGAAACCATTTGGTGACTGGTTCAAATTGTAGGTGATAACTGCTGATAGTTAAATATCACTCTCATTAACACATTAACTGAAATTCACTGTTATTACAACTAAACTTTTTGTTTGTCAGTCAAGGTCTAATCAGAGAAATAGAACTACCAAGGGGTATCTATGCTATGATACATTTGTATATGTACTTTTTACAACCTGCTTGGTTGCTCGTGGTAGCTATATGCTAAGAAATCTCAAAGCTGGCAAATGCTGTCTCAGTACCGATGGAGAAATGCAGAGTTAGTTTCCTGAGAGCCACTGGCCATATTTTTTTATCAACCAATAATCAAAACAAATTCCTTGTTTTATATGAGATTCTACTTAAATTTACATCCTATCACGTGTGTTGTTCAAATCCATGCCCAACAGCACAGTAATTCATGCCTGTACATGGCTTACACATACATTTCTTCATAGCATGTGTCACAGCTATCTTGCATATAAGAATATCACAGCTGCCTTGGATGAAAGAATATCAATTTGACATTCCCATAACACCATATTCAGGGTATCATTTGAAATGTGAAATCAAAACACAAAAATGTGAAAAACATGATACTAAACAGTCCATGAAAAGCCACTTGTTTACAGTATTAAAACTGAAACAAGAAGATAAACCAGGACCTTGTTGAAACATATGAATGATGATGCAAACTTTAGTAACTCGGTGTATGTATGTAATGACTACAAATGTAGCATAAATGTTGATTTGGGGTTATCAATAAGTTGTAGTGAGCAGATGAGTTCAAAAGTCTAGGATACAGAAAGAATTAAGACATTATTTTATCTGTATAGATGACAGATCTTTTTTCTTTACTGATATTTGACTAGAGCTAGTTAAACAGGCTTTTCAAGGACAAAAATTTGCATTTGATGCTGTGACTTTAGGACCTAGAACAGATACTTACCGAAGTTTGATATAAAGTGGAAAAGAACAAAAATGGGCTAGAACTCATAAAAGCTAGCTTCCACAAAGATGGATTCATTTCAGTGAATCTTGCTTGGGTTGTCTGTGGTACACATGTCCTGTGGAATTCCATGTCCCTTGTTATGGACTTAAGTACACACATACTTGCTCCCATGGGCAGAGGTGCTAAAGGAAAAACAGAGCAAGTAAGAACAGAAGCTCCTAGCTACTGCCTCCCACTACAAGATATGTCCAGATGTTGTATGCTAGGAATGGCTGCTGCTCTGTAGTGTATGGGTCCATGACTTACCCCACCCCCAAACACACACACACACACACACACACACACACTCCCTTGTATGCCTTCTTAATGAGAACCATAGAAACAAATTGTAAGCTATCATTCAGCCTAGACAAATTTACAGTTTTACACTCATTTTCATCTCCTTAATATATCGTTTGACCTAGCAGATGGTTCATATCTGTAACCCTTATACTTGACTTAGATAGGAGGATTACAAGTTCAAGGACAGTCTAGATTAGTCCTTGAGTAAGAAAGTGAGCTCCAGGCCAGCCTGGGTCGTGTGTGTGTGTGTGTGTGTGTGTGTGTGTGTGTGTGTGTGTGTCTGTGTGTCTGTGTGTCTCTGTGTGTGTGTGTGTGTGTGTGTGTGTGTGTGTGTATATATATATATATACATATATATATAATGTATATCCATACCAAAATAAAGAAAAAATATTACTATCTTTTTGAGTCTTTGAAACTGTTCATGTAATTATAGCTGGTGTTTACAACCATCTTCTATGTATTCAGTACCTGTAGGCTTTCAGCTGCTTAGTATTCTTCCCTAGTTCAATGATGTACCCCTTTGTTCCTGGAAGGTCTCCTGCCTAAATTAGAGTTTTATAATCCCCTATTGAATATAATTGCAGGAAGTAATAACAGCCTAGAGAATTTCGGGATTGCTGATTGTCTTACTTATTTGCCTATTGCTCTGATGAAACTCTATGACCAAGGCCACTAACACAAGAAATTGTTTATTTAGGATTTTCAGTTACAGAGGGTTAGAGCCCATGATGGTGGAGCAGAGTCATGGTGGCAGGAACAGCTTAGGTCTTACATCTTGATACTCAAGTAGGAGGCTAGAAGGTAGAGAGAGGCAGAAAGAAGGGGAAGGTGCAAGTCTTTTGAAACCTCAAAGTTTTGAAAACATAGTGACACACATCCTCCAACAAGGCCATACCCCCTAATCCTTCCCAAACAGTTCTACCAACTGAGAATCAACTGTTCAGATATATGAGCCCATGGGAACCATTCTCATTCAGACCACCAAACAGATAAATTCTTCTTTACCTATCATATAGGAGCAACTCTGTTTTCACATAGAAATAAGGATATGTCATCCACATAGTAGCATAACAACAACTATTTCCTGTAATCTCAGAAATATCAGGTAATTAAAGTAGAAAGATAGTGGTTTCAATTTTCTATGGAATCCTTATTATAAAACCAACACACTATTCCTTTTTGTAGAACCAAGACTTTAGACCAGAAGAAACTGGAGTCACCACCAGAAGAGTGGGAAACAGCAGTTTTATTAATAGATCATTAGGGGTAACAGAGAGGTTAGTCACTCTTCTATCCCTCACTCACACATCAATAGTAAATAGCTCTGTCTACTAAACACTCGTCTAGAGGACACTGTTTCAGCTCCACTGGGTTCTGCCTCTCAGCAGGCATCATAAGTTAATTTTTAGAAGGTATTTCCACTGTTTTATCAAGCTTGCTGTTGAGGGACAATAGGGAACATGGTAAGGCCATGGAGTGCTGGCAGACCTCAGGCTCCACCTCGTCTATCACTGGTCCTTCTGATGAAAACTAGCTGCTGTGCTACAAGCTGCTCTTTGGAGAAACGGGCATGGTGAGGAACAGGGGTGTCTCTGGATAAAAGCTAATGAGAACTTGAGGTCTTCCAACAGCCCCATGAAACATCCTTGAAAGAGGATGCTCCACAAGTTGAGCCATGAGTGAACTGCAGCCCCAGCTTGACTGTAGCCTTGTGAGAGATGCCACCAAGATGACTCAGCTAAGCCATGTTAAGATGTCTGACCCACAGGACTGAGATGATAAATGAGTACTGTCTAGGGGATGACGTATTACTCAGAAAGTGGTAGTTAATGCTGCAGAATGAAACTTTGACTCTGGGAGTCACTGTACCCTGTGTAGCAACACCACAATGCACTTACTTAAGTAAGTAATAAAGCTTTATGAGGCTCACTTTCTAATATTGTGACCCAGCAGGGAAACCCTTTCTAGAAAGACATTTAAGTACTCATTGAAGATCATCTGTTTCTACCTTTGCTCCACTCCTCACTCCAACTCCCCAGTTAGACCAACTGTCAAAGTATTCACCTATTTTTTGACCATTTTCCCCTCCCTTAAAGAAGAACTTGCTCCTCTGTAGTAACTTCTTAAGGGATTGAGTCCAGAAAAATTCAAAATATTTCTTGCCAGATGCGGCAACAGGAAAATCACAAATTCATGGGCAGGCTGGGCTGCAAAGCAAGCTCTTGAATAGGCTAGACAGCCTGTACATCATAGCAATAGTCTTGTTCAGGGGTGGGCATGGAGGGATTTTATATAGTCTGAGCAGTACACATATATATATAGTCTTCACATAATAAATACTTAATGAGTTCTGGGTACTATTTGGGACCTGAAAACAGAGCAGTTAGTAGAGCCTACCTTAACCGTATTTCCCCTTGGAGTTAAAACAAGCAAGCAAGCAAGCAGGAGAAGGAGGAAGGGAGGAAGGGTGGAAGGGAGGAAGGGAGGGAGGGAGGGAGAGAGAGAAGGGAGGGAGGGAGAAAAGGGAGGGAGGGAGGGAGGGAGGGAGGGAGGGAGGGAGGGAGGGAGGGAGGGAGGAAGAAAGAGAGGGAGGGAGGGAGGGAGGAAGGAAGGAAGGAAGGAAGGAAGGAAGGAAGGAAGGAAGGAAGGAAGAGAGAAAAGAGAAAGAAAGAAAGAAAGAAAGAAAGAAAGAAAGAAAGAAAGAAAGAAAGAAAGAAAGAAAGAAAGAAAGAACGGAAGGAAGGAAGGAAGGAAGGAAGGAAGGAAGGAAGGAAGGAAGGAAGGAAAAGAGAGGGAAAGAAAGACCAGAAAAGAAAAGAAGGAAGGAAATAAATCTTCTATCTTGCTGATGTCAGATGTGTTTTTCCTTAAATGCTGCATATGGTATCAAATTGGTGTTAGGGCTGGCATCCCTAACTCCTCTCATTCATATGCACTGACAAAAGAGAAATAGTTTTTCCTCCAAAATCAATGATTTCCCACTTTATTTAACTTGTTAACAAAAAGTATCCAGTAAATGCATACAAGAAACAAGAAAGAAGAGAAATAGTTTGGGGAAGGGGAGGCAAAATGATCAAAACCAGTTGTAAACATGTTTAAATAAAATATACTTATGTCAAGACATTTTACCATACTTCATAAATATCTCAAAAGTAAAGAACTTCTCTAGCAGAGGACCTTAACGCAGTCCAAAGCACCTGTATTTGGCAGCTCATAACAGCCTGTAGCTCTCCTTCCCAGAGATCTACACACACACACACTCATACAAACACATATATGCATACTCATACACACATATACACACACTTTAAAAATGATACTTTTTTAAAAGAAAAGAACAAGAAGCTAGAAGCCACAACCTCGGCCAGCCAGATGAAAAGGCAGGTATTTGGGGTTGGTTATGGAAGTTGTAATGGTGCCAAAGGGAATGTGAGGATAGAAGGCTAAACAGAGAGGACCCACACTTCTCTATGATGCCCAGATTTATATGGAAAGGGAGAAGTAGCAATAAGCTCCAGTAGAAATACCTAGTGGGTATTTAAGAAATCTTAGTTCTGTGTCAGATGATCTCTTTCCTACTCTTTTAATTGTTTCATACTATTCAAATCAGTCAGTTATAGCCACTGCTTCTCAGACAAGAATGTGAGCAAGTTCTGTAGACTCTGGAGAAGTGATTTTAATACAGCAGAAAGAAAACATTATTAAAATATAATGAAATACAATGTATTCTTTGTAAGCTTTCTTTTTAACTTTGAAGGTTTTTCTTAGTTTTTAAAGCTATGATTTCATTGATATTTTCCTGTGTTCCCTTAAGTTAGTAGGTTCATAAAATATCATATGGAACCTAGACTCTTAGACAGAAGTTTGAAAAAGGAAAAAGAATAGTTGGATAAAAAGTGTTCCATGGACATAGAAATCTGGATACAATAAAGTCTGGGAGAGACATAATATAGAGGTAAAGTTGAAATGAGATACTATCTTGGGTACTGTGTTGTATGTTTCAAAATAATAAAATAACAAAACTTTCTTTACTGTGTATGGAACAGCATTATCTCAGGGCAATAGGACAGGAAGCTGTAAATATTTGAAAACAGACTATAATATCAAGTGTTGCTGTCTTCTGACTTCTGAGTCTGGCAAAGCTTGCTCTTGCTAGCCCAATACTGACAGGATATTCTTTGTCTACCTGGGGTTGTAGTTGGCTAAATGCTGGTATGTGGTCTTCTCCAAGGCCCCTCTCAGCACACTGATGTCGTCCACGTGTATCATTCAGCCAGTCTACACCATGCACCCAACACTGTCTCTAGTGCTGGGAACTCTGTGTCATTGGAACTATAAAGGCCTCACACAGAATGTCCATTCTAATATGTAAGATTGAAAATTAAATGATAGATAAGCCTCCTTTAGTGGTAGGATAAAATATAAAGTAGGAAAAGAAAGCGTGAACTGTGTGTATGTGGAAGAAAGACGATGGATGGACAAACAGAAAGGCCTAGCTGAGGAGGTGGCTGACACTCCTAGGGCATCCCTTCTAATCCAACCTTCCTCCCACTTCAAGGGTGCTTCAGAGTGCTTGCTAACTCAGACATTCTTTTCTAGATGTTAAGGCTCAGAGACGACAAGTATTCTCTACATTGTCTTTTCTTTTGAGTCCTTAAAAATATGAACTTTTCCCTAAGTCATGCTTTACCACTTTCTTTTTCTGAAATTCAGGACAACAGTAGGGCACATTTACCACAGCGTTATTAGAGTTTGGCCTACTGTTCCTAAAGCAGCTTAACCTCTGGTCCCAGAGCCAGTGACATTCTGAGAAGAGAAGACCGTGCTAGTTCATGCACCTCCAGGGTAGCCTGAAGGATCAGGCCCTCAGCATGCTTGTGAACATGTTGTACTAGGCACCCAGGAGAGAACTGGGTCTACTTAACGACACTGCTCCCTATGTATTCTTCAGGAAGACCTTAAGCTATATTCTAGGTCCCATGTCCATTAGCAGGTCCTCCAAGAGCCTGTGTCCACCCTGTTCCTTGACCCTGTAATAACTGGGACAGGCTTTCCTCTATCCTTTCGGTCTATTCAGAGTACCTTATAGAGGCTGATGATTCAGTGTAAAAAGGAGGAAAGGGAAAATACTACGTGGCTATCTTGTTCTCTAAAAATTGCAGTTGAAAACTGAGCTGCATTGGGATGAACCATTCTTTAAGTAGAAGGAGACTGTTGATAAAATGCATCTAAGTGCCAAACCACATGAACACCAAGTGGAATGTCAGCAATTACTACGTAAATTTGAATTGGAGACAACCTGCTACTGTAACCCTAACTTTTCTTCATTCAAATGGACCATGTTGATTGTTTGGACTGAATATATACAAGTATTCACTTCACTTTATTGCTGAAAATACCTCTTGAGATGACACTCTGAAGTTCATCTCTTTTTTGTTAGTAAATAATCGCTTCCTTTCAAAAAAAAATAGCATGAAAAATCAACAGGAATTGCCTCTGGAAAGTAGTGTCATACAGAACATGCAGCTAAGCTATCTGTTATATTTTCAGACACATCTCTAATTAATTAAGTAATTGAAAGTCTATACTGCATCTTGTAACCATCTTAAAATTCAAAGCATTCACATGTGTAATACTGTGTCAGTTTTGACTGTGTGCACTGCTGAATCTTCTCAGCATTCCTCCTTCCATTGAAAGAGTCTAATCTGCTAAGTGATGTTTTCATTAGCTAATAGCATTTCAGGCAGTTGTTTATTGCTGTGGAACTGGCCTTGTGGCTTTTACTCATCCATTTCCCTATTCATTGTTTTGTGCTACCTTATAATTATAAGTGAATGTAAGGCAGGAATATTCTACAAGTTGACCCCCTAGAATTCTGTTTTCAGTGACTCATTCATTACAAATAACCAGAATCCGAACCTCCGAGAAAATCACTGAAGGAAAGAATATCTTAAGAGACCTATCCAAGTATGATTGTTACTTTTTTAGATCAGAGTTTGTATCCTCTGATTTTGATCACAGTGGATATAAGCAGTCTTATTTCAGAAGTATCACTTTTTAAAACTAAATTTTAAATAGTCACCACATTTGTTGTTCGTTTACCACTTTCTAAGATAATTTGTGAAAAAACTTCCTTCACAGAATTTGGTATTTAGTAAAGGTAGCAACTTTCGTTTTACTAAAATCTCCTCGTTTTCCTCCAGACTTGATTTATGAAGATGGGGGGACTGGGGTAGGGGTTGCCCTCTCAGAGGTGAAGGGGAGAGGGAGTGGAGGAGGGATTCTGTGAGGCAGGACCAGGAGGGGAGGCTGTGGAGTCTGCGGTGTAAATAAATAAATATGCTTAAACAAGAATATTTAGGATACTTTTGGATAAGTAACTGAAAGACATGAATATATGAATATTTATTTATTCTTTAAAATTAGTTATGATTGTTAGAAAGTTTAAATTGACCCGGGCTTTCAGTCTCCCTACCTAGAAATCCTTGTTCCTCCCAGGCCTTAGAACCCTCTTCCCCTAGCCTACATATCTGTCTTCCTCTGCCTACCTTTTTAGTTCTCTCAGTTTGTGTGGCTGTGTTTTCTACAGTACAAATATGTTTCTTCCCAAGTATATGTTTTCTCATCCTGTTTCACTGCCTGGTAAGAGACACATAGCAAGTCCACAGTGATCTGTCCACAGGGAAAATTACTTTCAAAATAGGCTTTTCCAGAGAAACAGCATCGCTTTGTAGGAGTGATTCAGACATCTAAAGTCAAAAATCCTTGATGCTAAAATGAAAATCCCAAGTGTATATTAGTCACTAGATATAGTGCAAATATTTTCTACTTATAAAAATCTCAAGACATTCAAAGATTCTTATCAACATGCTGAAAGAGGGAATATAATTTTTAGTTTTTAGTTCATCACATTTCTTAAAATATCATTTTTCCAAAAGGAAATTACTTCTATTTATAAACTTTGAGAGATTGTTTGATCAGAAACTTAAGTTTATATGTGTGAAAACTGATATTGAAAGAGTATTTGACACTTTGCACTTGTATTTCTGTCCAAAGTATCTGCTAATATCTCCTTCAGCTGTACACATCTCCCCCCACTCTTCAACCTGCTGTGCTGGTAAGTGGGGAAACAGACAGCGGCTAGTTTACACAAACTTGGGAACCGTATGGCATAGCTAACTGTGTCTAGTGGGCTTGTACAGTTTCAGTCTCTTGTGCATGAGAAGTAACTCAGTTGGTAAAATGGTTGTTGAACAAGCAAGAGCCCTGTGCTTAGATCCCCATTATCCAGAAGCTGGGCATGGTAGTATGTCTGTAATCCTAGCAATGGGGACAAGGGACCAACAGATTCTTGACACTTGCTTGCCAGCCAACCTAGTCCTATTGAGAGACCCTGACTCAAAAACTAAAGTGAAAGCAATTGAGGAAATCAGCCAACATTGACCTCTGACCTCCGTATGCCTGAGTAGGCAAAAACAATGCACACACACACATCCAGCAAACACAAAATTTCTTCATTTATAAAATACTATGGAAATATTAAATACTTAATATTTAATAGTACTCTGCCACATTAAGAAATTAGTATGTCTTCTGAGGGTATTTACCCTACTTCCAAGCTAACATAAAAGCCTTGCTTTTTACTCTAGGTATACATTCCAACTGTGTGCTGCTTGTATTTTGAAACTTAGGTGGGGTGGGAGGGGTCAGGGGAAAGGATCTCACTCTGTAGCATAGGATGAATTGGGCCTCACTATGTGTACATAGCCCAGTCTGACCTCCAACTAGGAACAATCCTGCTACCTTGTTAGTGTTAGTAATAGGTGTCTTAGTACCACAACCAACTCAAATATGTCTTTATTAACCCCCTACACACTGAGTATGAAATGAGGCCATGCTAGTATTGCTAGCATTGTTCTGTAGAGTCCTGCTGTGAGTGAAGTGACGTCATTCATGTGGATCACTTAAAACAGTGCCTGGCCAAATGGATGGACCTGGAGGGCATCATCCTGAGTGAGGTAACCCAATCACATAGGAACTCACACAATATGTACTCACTGATAAGTGGATATTAGCCCAGAAACTTAGGATACCCAAGATATAAGATACAATTTGCTAAACGCATGAAACTCAAGAAGAACGAAGACCAAAGTGTGGACACTTTGCCCCTTCTTAGAATTGGGAACATAGCACCCATGGAAGGAGTTACAAAGACAAAGTTTGGAGCTGTGACGAAAGGATGGACCATCTAGAGACTGCCATATCCGGGGATCTATCCCATAATCAGCTTCCAAACGCTGACACCATTGCATACACTAGCAAGATTTTGCTGAAAGGACCCAGATAGAGCTGTCTCTTGTGAGACTGAGCCGGGGCCTAGCAAACACAGAAGTGAATGCTCACAGTCAGCTATTGGATGGATCACAGGGCCCCCAATGGAGGAGCTAGAGAAAGTACCCAAGGAGCTAAAGGAATCCTATAGGTGGAACAACAAAATGAACTAACCAGTACCCCCCTGGAGCTTGTGTCTCTAGCTGCATATGAATCAGAAAATGGCCTAGTCGGCCATCAATGGAAAGAGAGACCCATTAGACATGCAAACTTTATATGCCTCAGTACAGGGGAAGGACAGGGCCAAGAAGTGAGAGTGGGGGTGGGGGGAGTCAGTGGGGGAGCGAGTGTGGGACTTTTGGGATAGCATTGGAAATATAAATGAAATAAATACCCAATAAAAAAAAAGGTGAAAGAAAGAAAGAAAGAAAGAAAGAAAGAAAGAAAGAAAGAAAGAAAGAAAGAAAGAAAGAAAGAAAGAAAACAGTGCCTGGCATGTGTGTAATAAGCCATGAAAAGTATGTGAGGTTCTTGTTTGGAATAGTTCTGATAAACACAAGTTTCAGTGACCCTAATTTTTTTAAGTAACATGGATTCTTTCAAAATGGTGTTAAACTTTTCTTACCACAGTGGAAGCACAATGAGTGCTTGACCTTTGCCACTAGACCTTCCAGTGCTCTGTGGGAATAACAGGAGCAGAGTGTACTCAGTAGTCATGATATTGCTTCCTATCAAGTTTTTCACAGGATTGGGTTATGCTTGTTGAGGTCACAAACAGTACTATCTTCTCCTCTATGCCAGTGGATGGCCAACACATTCGGAAATCAGCACAGGAAGAAAGCAGTAAGAGAAAAGCTGAAAGGTGTCCATGAAAAAGTTAGAAAAGGATGCAAACCTATTTGACAAAAACCTGTACGACACTACTCAGACTGCTTTGAGCAAGCTTTCTGGCAGGATAGCAAGCTCTGATATTTTTGATCTCCCCATTTTAAATTTCCATACACTAAGCAGCAAGCCCCACCTTCTCATCCATCTATTTATAGTCATCCAAAGAAATGGCTTCCCGGCTTACCATTTTTGGTGTCTCTTTGTCTAGCAAGTACCATAGTTTTGGAGCAAATACTTACTTCTCTTGCTATTTGAGAATTCAAAACATCTGACATTTCCTTTCTGCTCTAGGTTGCCTCTGTCCTGATTCTGGTTCCATCCTGATCACCACCTTTACCAGGACAATTTTTAAGCTCTTTACTTGAGTGTTCTAAAATATTCTACCTTATTTCTCCAGCCACTACGTCTCCTTTTAATCTGATGCTGGCACTGTCTCTTTTACTCTTTTTCTTCCTGCCCATTACTTACTAGCCCTTTCTCTCCTTCAGTCCCTGAAAGTCAGTCGATTTTTCTTAATATTTTGTCTTCCTTTCAAAATCATCCTAATAACAAACTTATGCTTGTTGGTTTCATTGCACTTCATCTACACTTTTGACAGTCATAACAGGTCAATGTCTTCTTGAATTTAAATTATAGGAAATGTAACACAAGTGAACTATGAAGTTCTAGATGGAAATTAACAGGTTAACAAACTTGCCACTGATGCCCTGACTGCTGACAGTGTGTCAGTGCCATGCACTTGTGCTGCGTCCCTTTGCACTTTTCACCAGGTGCATATAGAATAAATATTCAAAATGTAAAGTTTACATTTAAATAGGTCCTGATAATCAACAATGGTGATAGAAATCTTGCTTTTACTTTCCTAGCCCTAATTAGATTGATAGAATTGTTTCCCAGAGATCATATGCCCCAGTACAGGGGAATGCCAGCGCCAGGAAGCCGGAATGGGTGGGTTTGGGATCAGGGCATGAGAGGGTATAGGGCACTTTCGGGATAGCATTTAAAATGTAAATGAAGAAAATATCTAACAAAAAAAAAGGAAAAAAAAAGAATAAGAATTATTTCCCAGAGTTTAGAGTCATTTAAAAGATGTTTTTATCTGTTTATATTTTCTGTATGCAAAGATTGTATGCAAAGCAGACTGCTGGGAACTCAAAGAATGCACTATAGACAGTTTGATTTAGACATGACTCAAAAGAAGATCTCAGAAGACGGAAAGATCTCCCATGCTTATGGATTGGCAGGATTAATATAGTAAAAATGGCCATCTTGCTGAAAGCAATCTGCAGATTCAATGTGATCCCCATCAAAATTCCAACTCAATTCTTAACAGAGTTAGAAAGAGCAACTTGCAAATTCATCTGGAAAAACAAAAAACCTAGGATAGCAAAAACTCTTCTCAACAATAAAAGGACCTCTGGTGGAATCACCATGCCTGACCTCAAGCTGTACTACAGAGCAATTGTGATAAAAACTGCATGGTATTAGTACAAAGCAAGGCAGGTAGATCAGTGGAATAGAATTGAAGACCCAGAAATGAACCCACACACCTATGGTCACTTGATCTTTGACAAGGGAGCTAAAACCATCCAGTGGAAAAAAGACAGCATTTTCAACCAATGGTGCTAGCTCAACTTGCGGTTATCATGTAGAAGAATGTGAATTGATCCATTCTTATCTCCTTGTACAAAGCTCAATTCTAAGTGGATCAATATTCTCAACATAAAACCAGAGACAGTGAAACTTATACAGGAGAAAGTGGGGGAAAGCCTCGAAGAAAAGGGCACAGGGGAAAAATTCCTGAACAGAACAGCAATGGCTTGTGCTGTAAGATCAAGAATCGACAAATGGGGCCTCATAAAATTGCAAAGCTTAGTCACTGGAGAGGAGGGAGCATCAGTTGAGAAAATGCCTTCATGAAACTGGGGTGTAGGCAAGTCTGTAAGGCATTTTCTTAATCGGTGATCAATAGAAGAAGGCCTAGTACATTGTGGGTGGGGCCACCCCTGAGAAAGTGGTACTAGGTTCTATAAAAAAATCAGGCTGAGCAAGCCACTGGGAGCAAGCCAGTAAACAGCATTCCTCCATGGCACTGAATCAGCTTCTGCATTGTTTTCGTTCCTGTCCTGACTTCCTTTAATGATGAACAGTAGTGTGGAAGCATAAACCAAATAAACTCTTTCCTTTCCCAAAAAAAAAAAAAAAAAAAAAAAAAAACTGCAAAGCTTCTGTAAGGCAAAGTATACTATCAATAAGACAAAAAGGCCACCAACAGAGTGGGAAAGATCTTTACAAATCCTACATTCGATAGGGGGCTAATGTTCAATATATATAAAGAACTCAAGAAGTTGGACTCCAGAAAACCAAATAACCCTATTTTTAAAAAAATGGGGTACTGAGCTAATCGAAAAATTCTCAACTGAGGAATACCAAATGGCTGAGAAGCACCTGAAAAAAAAAATGTTCAACATCCTTAATCATCAGGGAAATGCAAATCAAAACAACCCTGTGATTCCACCTCACACCAGCCAGAATGGCTAAGATGAAAATTTCAGGTGACAGCAGATGCTGGCCAGGATGCGATGAAAGAGGAACACTCCTCCATTTCTGGTGGGATTGCAAGCTGGTACAACCACTCTGGAAATCAGTCTGGCAATTCCTCAGAAAATTGGACATAGTACTACTGGGAGATCCAGCAATACCTCTCCTGGGCATATATCCAGAAAATGTTCCAACTTGTAATAAGGACACATGCTCCAATGTGTTCATAGCAGCCTTATTTATAATAGGGAGAAGCTGGAAAAAAACCAGATGTCCCTCAACAGAGGAATGGATACAGAAATACACAATGGAGTACTACTCAGCTATTAAAAACAGCAAATTTATGAAATTCTTAGGAAAATGGATGTATCTGGAGGATATCATCCTGAGTGAGGTAACCCAATCACAAAGAACTCACATGATATGCACTCACTGATAAGTGGATAGTAACCCAGAATCTTAGAATACCCAAGATACAGTTTGCAAAACACATTAAACTCAAGAAGAAGGAAGACCAAATTGTGAATACTTCATTCCTCCTTGGAATGGGGAACAAAATACCCATGGAGGGAGTTACAGAGAGAAAGTTTGGAGCTGAGATGGAAGGACCATCTGGAGACTGCCTCACTATTGCATATGCCAGCTGACAGGACCCTATAATAGCTGTCTCCTAGGAGGCTATGCCAGTGCCTGGCAAATACAGAAGTGGATGCTCACAGTCATGTATTTGATGGATCACAGGGCCCCAAAGGAAGAGCTAGAGAAAGTACTCATGGAGCTGAAGGGGTCTGCAATCCTATAGGAGGAACAACAATATGAACTAATCAGTACCCCCAGAGCTCATGTCTCTAGCTGCATATATAGCAGAAGATGGCCTAGTCGGCCATCACTGGGAGGAGAGGCCCTTGGTCTTGAGAAGATCATATGCCTCAGTACAGGGGAATGCCAGGGTCAGGAAGCAGAAGTGGGTGGGTTGGGGAGCAGGGCGGCCAGGAGAGGTTATAGGGGACTTTCGGGATAGCCTTTGAGATGTAAATGAAAAGGTATCTAACAAAGAAAAGAAAATATCTAATAAAAATTTTAAAATAATAAAGAATAAAAGTCCTCATAGAAATCCAAATACAAATGCATTTATATTTCTACTTAAAGCATCTGCTTCAGAGCATACCCTTAGTTCCAAAGTCTGATAATAGACAGCAACTTCCCCTTGGGTCAGTGTGGCTGAACTGGGCATCTATCAATTTAGCTTCTCTTCTCCCTTTTTCAGATGCTAAGTACCTAGAAACCTGTGCTTCTCGTCCTTTCTCTGTGATTCCTGTGGATAAGCGTGACCTGGTTCTTACATTATAGACCAGTCACTTAGGAAGGTTTCCACCTTTGCTGAAGGTGATAGTTTTGACTTTCAAGCTCTACAGTCCATGCAGTACTGTTGTCTAGGGCATTTCCTTCTGCTGCTTCCTCTGATCTCTGTTATGTCTTATTTCCTCTGATCGCACTATTACTATGGTGCATTAAACATTTAAATAGATATCAAAATCTTAGGTCTACAAGTTCAGTTTCACTTTGTAGTCCCTCCCCTCCACCCCATATGCAAAAACCAGGATATGTGCACATTGGCAAATGAGAGTAACTGAGTATAAAGAAAGCCTTAATTGAGAACACCCAAGTTAATTTTAAAACTCGTCAAGCTAATATAGCCTCATTTTTTAATTTAATGTTTTTAGCCACTCTGTTTTAATTCGTGTAATATAATAAAGCTTAGTTCAAATTCATTTGAACTCATCAGATTTTTTTCCAATTCACTGAAATGTTTCTATTCAGCTATTGTTTTTAAACAACTAATGAATCTTTTTTCTCTGCTAGTGAGACATTTTTTTCAATGCAGATCTTAATATATAATTGCCCTGTCTCTCTTTTATCTCTCTTTGTGTTCCACCTTAGCAGACACTGGTTGCTTTGTGAGTTATGGGTTGGGGGAGCATACATATATATGTGGAAAGAATAGGTATCAGTCCAGTTATTCTTTAATGAAATTCCTTACATTGTAAGCTGCATTTTAGAAGCTGTCATCCAATCTGAGACAAACTGGAAGTCTTTTCAGCACTAGTGCCAAGGAGGTTGGTTCGTTTATCTATCATTTATTTTCCTAGCAACACAAAAATAAATGAATAAATAATAAACATATCTTCTCTTTGTACCATGTGTCAGGTATAGTTCTGGTGCCAGGGATCTCGCAGTGAGTGAGACATGGCTCCTACGTTTAACCTATACTTATTGCATAAATTGATATCTTCAGATAAAATCAGATACTCAGCCTGCAGATATGGCAGTAGATTTACAGCTGATTTACAACTTCAAGGCCATATCTACAATTTCAATTTCTGTAATTTTGAGTCTGATTTCTCCTCAAGGTCCTCCCCTCACCAAGAGAGAGGTACCTGACAAGTTCCTTGTTGTAATAGAACAGATGGAAGATGAGAAGCTCCTAAGGTCCATCTTCTTGGTGTTTCATTGGCATTACGTTACGTTATTAGCAGCGTAATATTCACCATTCAGCAAAAAGATTATTAGTCAGGGTTCTCTCATGTTGTAGACTTACTGACTCTTCCATGAATGTCCTTAAATTGAAGAGACCGAGACATATAAGATTTGTTGCTATCTATTCCAATGATGAAGTGAAAAAATAATGATTAAATATGGGAGGAATGCTACAGAAGCAATACAGACCTCTTTTCTGCCTGGGGAAGGGAGGGTCTCCACGAGGGGATATCTACCCCGAGTCTCATAGGTGACAGGAAATGCAGCATGGTTCTTTTATTCTGAGTTCTTTGTGTCAAGAAACATACAGTGGACACATAGACAAATATTTATTAGATAGCAGTACATACTAAGCACAAAGTAAAATATGTGAGAGGGGAAACCAGAGTTACAAGGACTGTGGTTTGCAAAGAGTGATGAGTGGTGTCCTTTTCTCCTGGGCTGTCTGAGCACCCTCACAAACAGTAATGGGAAAGATGCAGGGAAATCATTTCAAGCAGGAACAGGGGTACACAGGGCACAAATGATATTTAGGAGAAAACAACAGGTTTTCTTCTTGACCACTAATTAAGATAGGGGAGAGTGTATAATGAGGCTGAATCAGGTAGTTTAGAGGTCTGTGAGCATCCCTCCATGTCAGCTGAGAGAAGCGTGGGGGCTGGGGGAGAGTTGGGGCTGGCTTTGGAAGAGGTTTGAAGAGTGAAGTGATATGATTAGATTTTCTGTGGTTATTTGCGATTAGGTTTGGATTGCTTTGACATGATTATGGAAGGTTATCTGTGGCAGCACTATGAAAGATGAACCTGAAAGGGAAGCAGAAGAAGACCCTGTGGCCTAAGTTAAATTAGTAGGGAAGGCATGGCTAAGACAGCAAGGTCTAGTGTACAGGGGCCGGTGCCTTATTGATATGAGAAAACTGAAGATCAACTGGTGTCTGACTGATGGTAATGTCATGAGCCGGCCCTGTGGCCTCTGGAGAAAGGGCACAAAACTAGTGTAATTTGGTCCAGCAGAAATACAGATGTGGAAGTCAGAAAGTCCAGTCAGAGAATACTTGGCTGATACTCGCACATACATTTTTAAAGAAAGAAAGAACAAAAATTATATTTGTTCTTGCAGATACTGCAGAGAACATTAGTAGAATATAGAATTTTATGACCCTTTGGATTTGGTAGCTGGAAGGCAAGAAGACCAATTTCTTTAGACACTGGGAGAGACAGAGCTGTATTGTAGTTGGCTTAAAGAATTATAAGGCATGAGGCTGAGATCTTCAAGTCACTTCATCATCTTCTTTAGAAGCTTTGAATCTGATGTTAGATCTTTCTTTTCTTCATTTTCCCTACCTGGGGCCTAGAGCTGTAAACCTGAGCTAGGAGCATGGTAGAAAGACTTAATAAGATCTTTGTATATCTGGAGGGAGAGGCCTTGGCTAGAAAAGCTTTGTGTTGCTGAGTCGGTAGTGCAAGTGTCATTCTCAGTGCACAACAGCAGGTCATGTCTCCAGGGAGGAAAAGATGACAGAGTTTGCTTTCCACTGAGTGGGAAAGCTTGGCGTGGGAGGCTGGGTTGGAATGCGTGTCTACAGAAATGCACAGGGCATACACAGGATGTACTGTTATCATGAAGATTATAGAGATGGAAATCATAGAAGTGGATGAACAAGTACTGTCAACGATGCTTGAAATATACATGGCTAGTTGGTGTCCGTGAAGCTAAGATGGTGGTTCAAAGGGTGTGAGTGGAAGGAAGGGGACACCTGAGTTTTTGAGAGCTTAAAGTCAGTGATTGCGTCCCAGTCAAGGATAAGATCCAGGTAGTTAAGAGTTGAAAACAACGGTCAGGACAGGAGGCTCCGTGTTTTCAAACCCGAGGACTGACTAAGTTACCTCAGTCTCCAAGCCCCAGCTTTCAAACACACTTTGTTCCAGTGTCTTGCTTGCAGTGCTGTCTCCGCCCACTGGGGGGCGGGGCTCGAGGGCGAGGCTAGTGGCTGTTCAGAAGCCTCGAGAGCTATCAGTTCCTACCAGACTCCTGCTGGGGGTCCCATCCACCCCATGGCCGGGCGGAGGTCTTCAAACGTCTTCCCTCTCTCAGGCAATAGTGGTGGTGGCCTGGAAGTTGACACCCCAACATGGTTGAGCAGCCAGGCAGCCACAAGCAGATTAATGGTGCGACCAAGTATGGGTCCAGGCATCTGTCCAGGCCCTGAGGTATGGGGAGTGCCTCTGGGCTCCTCACCTTATGAATTCCGAGGTGGGATAGCACCCTACAGAGCTTGTGAGGCAAGGGCCTGGTCCCAGAGTTCCTCTGAGGATACCTGCCCAGGACCTTACATCGCCTTGAGATACATGCCAAATTTGGCACTGCCAGAGGACGTTTCAGCCATACAGAAAGAGATGGAGCAGCTAGCCAAGGAACTGAGACAAAAGAGGATGACCCTGGGGTACTCACAGGCCGATGTGGGATTCGCTGTGGGAGCTATGTTTGGGAAGGTTCTCAGCCAGACGACCATATGCCGCTTCGAGGCCCAGCAGCTCAGCCTTGCCAACATGTGGAAGCTGCGACCCCTGCTGAAAATGTGGTTAGAGGAAGTAGATGAGAAGAACCTTCTGGGCATATGCAGAATGGAGATGATCCTGGAGCAGGCCCGGAAGCGGAGACGTGCAAGCAGAGAGAGACGCATTGGGAGCAATCTGGAAAAACTGTTCTTGCAATGTCCAGAGCCTACGCCCCAGCAAATCAGCTATATTGCTGGGCGCCTCCGGCTGCAGAAAGACCTGGTCCAAGTGTGGTTTTCTAACCGGAGCCAGATGGGCAGTTGGCCAACCAATGATACCTCCCGGAGGGAGGATGTGGGGGCAACTGGGTCTCCTTTCCCAGGTCCACCAGTGTGCTTTCCCATGGCACCAGGGCTCCATTTTGATTTCCCCCACTATGAGGGATCATGCCTTACACCCCTGTACTCCTCTACCCCATTTCCTGTACGAGGAGCCCTTTTGTCTGCCCCAACCACCACTCTGGGCCTCCCCAGGCTGTCAAGCTGAGGGGCCTACCCTGCAGGGGAATAAGAGGCTAGAGAGAAGAGGGTTTTGTTTCAGGGTTAGCGTTCAGTTCTCTGACTTAGTGGGTATGGGTGGGAGTTGTTTACAGAAGGCTTGGGAGGGAAGTTAAAGAGTATCACTTGCTTCTTTTTGTTCTTACCTTGGTTTTTTTCCCCCCGGTGTTGGCATTGCAATATCTTTATGGCTATAATGTTTTGTTTCTCTTTTTATTGTTAATTAAAGATGTCCATTGTTCCTTGTTGTTATCAGGAAACACAGTTTCTTTATAAACACAGTATAAAATTAGAAGCACAAGTCACATAAAACTACTGTACTAGTGTTTATTAAAAACAAGCAGAACCCTGTCTCAAAAAAAAAAAAAAAAAAAAAAAAAAGCAGAACTTTGTACAAACACAAAATCCAGGCTAACAGTTACTTCTCAGAGAGGCCCCAAACCAACTGACCTTTTCAAGTTCCACCCAGTTGCTAGCCTGCTTGGGACTCCGGAGTGTTGCTCCAGGGTGAGTACACACATGAGCTTCTGCTGTCCTTCTCTTCTGTTCATCAGTATTCCAAAGGATGTGTCAAGGATAGTTTCAAAGATACCCCTTATTACACTTAGGAATTTGTTTTCCAAGTTGACTTTGGATTTTATTTTTGTTCATGGCCTTTTCCTAGTTCCTTCTGGTTCTTTTCACTATTCTTTTTTCTAATGTGATTTTGAAATGAACACTTTGTCTACATGATATTTTCTTGTCTTGTTTTGTTTTCTGGTGTGTATGTGAGATGCCTCTGTGGAGTCAAAAGTAGAACCCTGCAAAACGACATCATGACCCTTTGTTCTGCAATGACAGGACTGATTTTATCAGCACACATGAGTCAGACAGCTCTATTGCATCCACTTAGGATTTTCTTCCATTCACTGTAGAAACTGATACTCTACTGTTAACTAGAATACCTGGTTAAATTTGCCATTGCCATCGTTTTCTAAGTGCAAATTCAGTTTGTACAACTAAATTATATTAATAATATGTAACTATCACCATCCTATTCCAACTCTATGTCAGAATTCTAAAACGGAAAGTCTGTCACCACTAAGCACTAAGTCCTTTCCTCCTCCTCCTAGCCCATCTGCTTTGTGTCTCTCTGAATTTGTGGACTCTAGGCATTTATATTCGTAGGCTCACCTAATAATTGTTCCCTGTGTCTGACTTACTTCACCTGGCACACTTTCAAGGCTCATTTATATTGCAGTATTTATCAGACTTGATTCTTTTCTATGATTGGGCAAGATTCCGCTGCATGAGTGCACGCTGCTTTGTGTAGAACTCAGCATTTGTTTAGCCCCTCGTCAGTCCACTGAGAAGAGTGCTGTATGAAGACCTAGAGGAGAGAATCTGTTGATCCCTGTGGTCAGGTCTTTTGAATAAACACCTAGAGATGGAACTGCCGAATCAGGTGATTCTATTAACTTCTTATTTATTTTATTTTAATAACAGTTTATTAATTCTTTGAGAATTTCATTCAATGTATTATTCACATTCCCAGTACCCAACTCCTCCAAAATCTATCCCCATCTCTCCACCTGCCCAATTGGGTGTTTTCTCTCAATCTACTTTTTTCTCACCCCATCCCAGTCCAGTTTTTGTTGCCCCAATAGTCTTTGCGTGTAGGGCCTGCCCTGAAGTGAGTTCAACCTACACAAGGTCAGATCGTTAAAGAAAACTGACTCTCCTTCTCCTAGCAGCTATAGAATGCCCAGAGCTCATGAGTTAGGGGTAAGAATCTTTGGTGGTCTCTCTTTCTCCTTGCTGGCATTTTATCTGCTTAAGCTTCAAGGATCCTGTCACAGTCACATGAGTTCTTCTGTGCAGATGCCCTGTGATGTCCAGAGAACATTCTTTCCTGTAGTCATCCACTACCCCTGACTTTTAAAGCCTTGCCACCACACCCCCTCTTCCACAGAGACCCCCAAGCCTTTGGGGCAGGGGTTTAATATAAATGTCCTATTTAAAGATGAGCACTCTGAAGTCTATTATTCTCTGCATATTGACCAGTCATGGGTCTGTTAATTGCCAGCTATTGCAGAATTGTTAACTTGTTTACATATTGCCAAAGGTCTTCCTCAGCAGGTATGTCATTCTGAATCCTCTTGAGGAATATATAGGGTTCAGTTCTCCAAGTCCCTGCCAACACTTGTTACCCCCACCACTTTTCCATTATTCTCATCCTAGTGGATATGAAGTAATAGCCCATCTTGACTTAGTTTGCATTTCTCCAATGAATGACATTCCATAAATGGTATTATGCTCATATGCCAATTGCCCATTTATATTTTTCTTCTTTCAAGAAATGTTGATTCAATTATTTTGCCCATTTCTAAATTGGTATGTTTTTCCTTACATATTGTAAATGTTAAAATCTTTTTTTTTCTTGTAACATTTTTAATTTACATTAAGTAGCATTTACTTACATTTAGCAGATATGCATGTAAGTATTTCCCTTTACAGTCTCACACTTGCTATTTAATTTTTTATTGGTTATTTTATTTATTTATATTTAAATGTTACTCCTTCCTTCCCAGTTTCCCCTCCATAAACCCCTTATCCCATTTCCTTTCCCCCTGCTTTTATGAGGGGGCTTACCCACCCATTCACCCACCCACCTCCACCTCACCACCCTAGCATTCCCCTGTGCTGGGGCATTGAGCCTTCACAGGACCAAGAGTCTCCCATCCCATTGATACCAGATAAGACCATCCTCTACTACATATGCAGCTAGAGCCATGGGTCCCTCCATGTTTATTCTTTGGTTGTTAGTTTAGTCCCATCAATCAAAGTTCTGGGAGGTCTGGGTGGTTGATAATGTTGTTCTTCCTTTAGGGTTGCAAAACCCTTCAATCCTTCTCCTAACTTCTCCACTGGAGTCCCCGTGCTCAGTCCAATGGTTGGTTGTGAGCATCCACATCTGAATTGTGGCAGAGCCTCTCAGGGGACAGCTATGCCAGGCTCCTGTCAGCATGCACTTCTTGGCATCAGCAATAGTGACTGGGTTTGGTGTCTGCATATAGGATGGAACCCCGGGTAGGGCAGTCTCTGGATGACCTTTCCTTCAGTCTCTGCTCAACTCTTTTTCCCTGTATTTCCTTTAGACAGGAGCAATTCTGGGTTCTTCTCAAAATTTTGAGAAGGGTGAGTGGCCCATCCCTCAACAAGGGGCCTTGCCTACCCTCTGGAAATGTTCTCTGCAGGATCTCTCTTCCCTTTGTTGTGTATTTCAGATAATGTCATCCCTGTTGGGTTCTGGGAGCCTCTTGCTTTCCTGGCATCTGGGTCTTTTTGGTGGCTACCCCTAGTTCCCCATCTCCCATTGCTACATACCTCTGTTCAATTACCTGACTCTCTTTACATCCCCCACTCCACACCCATCTTCTCCCATACCTGATCCTGGCACCCGTTTTCCCCTCCTCCTCCTCTTTTCGTCCCAAGTCCCTCTCACCCTCTACCTCTCATGACTATTTTGTTCCCCCTTCTAAGTGAGACAGAATACCTACACTTTGGTCTTCCTTCTTCTTAAGTTGTATTGTGGATATTCTGAACTTGTTCCCTAATATCCACTTAGTGAGTGCATACCATATCTGTTCTTTTGTGACTGGGTTACCTCACTCAAGATGATATTTTCTAGTTCCATCCATTTGCCTAAGAATTTCATGAAGTCATTGTTTTTAATAGCTGAGTAGTACTCCACTCTTAGTGAGGTAATATGAAATATCAATGTAGTTTGATTTGATTTCCCTGATGACCAAGGATGTTGAACATTTATTTCTTTAAATGATTCTCAGCCATTTGAGTTTCCTCTTTTAAGAGTCTTCTCTTTAGATCTGTACCTCATTTTAACAGGATTATTTGTTTTCTTGATGTCCAGTTTTTGACTTCTTTGTATATTTTAGATATTAGCCCTATATCAGGTATGTAGTTGGTTAAAACAAAAACTCTTACTATGTAATCTGCTGCTTTGTTCAAATGACAGTGTATTTTGCCATGCAGAAGCTTTTTGGTTTCATGCACCCCCATTTATTGATTATTGTTCTTAGCACCTATACTATTTAAAAAGTTTAAAACTATCCCCCACTTTCTCTTGTATTAAATTCTGTGTATTTGCTATTATACTGAGGTCTTTGATCTATTTGAAGTTGAGTTTTGTACAGGATAATAAATATGGGTTTATTTTCCTTCTTCTACATTCAGCAATCCAATTTGAGGAGCATTGTTTGTTTTTCCAGTATGAATTTCTGGCTTCTTTCTCAAATATCAGGTGTCCATTAAATGTGTACACTTTTGTAGAGGTCTTAAATTATATTCTTTTGATCTATAGATTGCTATTGGTAGGATGGCTATTTTCACAATATTAATCTTACCAATCCATGAGCATGAGAGATATTTCCATCTTCTTATAACTTCTTTAATTTATTTCCCTAGTATATTAAAGGTTTTAATCAAGCCTGTAACGTTGCTGAAAAGTGTTTACCATCGATATAAGTTTTCTGATGGCATTTTAGGGTCTTTTATGTGTAAAATTATATTGTCTGTAAAGAAAGATATTTTGACTTTGCCTTCTCCTATTTGTATACATTTGATGTCCTTCACTTGTCTTATTGCTTAAGCTAAGATGACAAGTACTATACTGAGTAGGTCTGGAGAGAGTGTACATCCTTGTCTAGTTCTGACTCTACTGGAAATGCTTTGTGTTTCTCCTTGTGTGGGAGGATGTCATCTCTGGGCTTACTGTATATTTCCTTTAAGATTTGAGGGATAGTTCTTGTCTCCCTGGTCTCTGCAGGATTTTATCATGGAGGAATGCTTGTCAGAAGCTTTTTCTGCATCTAATGAGATGGTCATGTGGTTTTTGTCTTTCAGTCTGTTTATGTGGTAGCTTACATTTGTCAATTTACATATGTTCCAACAATATTTCAGGAAAACCTGTAAGAAATTTGATGTTCCAGAATTACCCCAGTCATTTTTGTTTCTAAAATAGTAATTTTTCATTGGAAAGCACTTTTTTATTAAAGTAATTTATTTTTTACACTCCATATTGCATTCCCTGTCCCCCTCCCCCAAACCACCCTCCAACTGCTCCACATCCTATATCTCCTTCCTACCCTACTGTCTCCACGTGGATTCCCCGACCCCCCACCCCACCTGACCTCTAAACTCCCTGGGGCCTCCAGTCTCTTGAAGGTTAGGTGCATCATCTCTGAATGAACACAGACCCCGGGTCCAGATGAATTGAGACTGCTGGTCGTCCTAAAGGATTTACTTCTCCTCAGCTTCTTTCAGCCTTCCCTAAGTCAGCCACAGGGGTCAGCCGCTTCTGTCCATTGGTTGGGTGCAAATATCTGCCTGTGACTCTTTCAGCTGCTTGTTGAGTCTTTTTGGGGGCAGCCATGTTAGGTCCCCCAAAAAGCATGAGTATTCCATAGCCTCGGTGATAGTGTCAGGCCTTGGGGCCTCCCCTTGAGCTGGATCCCACTTTGGGCCTGTCTCTGAACCTTCTTTTCCTCTGGCTCCTCTCGATTTCCATCCCTGTCATTCATTCAGACAGGAACAATTGTGACTATGGGATGGCAACCCCACCCCTCACTACATAGCCTGTCTTCCTGTTGGAGTTGGGCTCTTTAACTTCCCTCTCACTACTATAGGGCATTTCATCTAAATACCCTCCCTTTGAGTCCTGAGAGTCTCTCACCTCCCAGGTCTCTAGTGCACTCCGGGGTGTCCCCCCAACCTGTTATTTCCTGAGGTTGCCTGTTTCCATTCTTTCTGCTGGCCTTCAGGACTTCAGTCCTTTTTCCTCACCCAATACCAAATCAGGTTCTCCTCTCCCTCATCCAACCTGTCCACTTTCCCTCCCAGATCCCTCCCTCCTCACTTGTGTTTGCTTTCTTCTCTCTCCCAAGTGGGACTGGGGTGTCCTCACTTAGGCACTTCAGGTTGTTGACCTTTTTGAGTTCTGTGGACTGTATCTTGGGTATTCTGTACCTTTTTTTGGGGGGGGGGCTAATATCTACTTATTAGTGAGTACATAACATGCACGTCCTTTTGAGTCTGAGTTACCTCACTCAGGATGATATTTTCTAGTTCCATCCATTTGCCTGCAAAACTCAGGATGTCCTGGGTCATAATAGCTGAGTATTAATTATTCCACTGTGTAAATGAGCCACATTTTTTGTATCCATCCTTCTGTCACAGGACCTCTAGGTAACAGAAGTGTGACTTTTTCATGAAAAGTGAAAGGGTCTTATTCTTTCTATTTGGGGTTCCAGATAATGGTACAATCCATTTAAAAATGGTATCATTTTAATTTTCAAACTGACTTCCTACATTAGTCAGTAAACAATTTATTTGATGAACATTCTTTGTCAACACATATATGCCATGTGGATGTCTGACAAACAGAAGGGACTTGAATTTGTGATGTAAATATTTTCTCACACTTGATCCAGTGATGCTACTGCTCAAATAAACCATATATAAATGAAATATCACTTCCTACTAAGAGGCAAGTCTCGATTTTCACTCATTATTTTAGTGACGACAGTAATGCATCATTTGCTTGGAGGAATATCACATAGGCATTCTGAGATTCACTGTAAAAATCTACCTGTCCTATTCGCTGACAAATGTTTATATATTATTATATTATCTGACTATACATATTTATGTCATTTCCCATAGACCTTAAAGTTTAAAACTATATTTAAGTAATGATTTGATTTCTCATATTATTCTTAATACCTATGCATATAATCATTAATTTTAAATGTATCAGACAAAATGTTATATATGCAGTTGGTAATATACTAGAACATGGCGAGCAACGTAAAAATAACCAGCCCCACACAGATGTGAAAGTCCCCCAAACTGTTATAGATCAAACAGTTTTGACTAATTCCTAGCAAGTTTTCTCTGGCCCCTAACATCTGTTCTTTCTCACATTCTAATAAACCTCAACATTGTCTCTCTCTCTACTTGTTCTTCAGGGATCAAATATCTAAAGGGCAAAATAATGAGAAATAGACAGGGAGTGCTCATGTTGAGTCAGAGAAAGGAATCCAGAGGTCAAGGATAACTACCAAGTGACTCGTTTTAGAGGAAGATACACTTAGCTCTACAAAAGAATAAGCCTGGAACTCAGTGTGAAATAGTTGGACCATTGTGAATATTTAACTAACCAGCAGGTAAGTGGGGGGACTAAGAGAGACAGAAAATCAAACCAGAGCAGACAAAATAAAACAAAACAAAACACAGACAGATTGCTGTGTATGCCTTCTATGTGGTATGCTGGTTTGAATAAAAATGGTTCTGTTGACCCATTATGTAGTGGCACTATTAGGAAGTGTAGCCTTGTTGGAGTAGGTGTGACCTTGATGAAGAAATTCCATCTCTGGGGCCAGGCTTTCAATTTCAGATCTCAGATGCTCAAGCCCAGGATCAGTGGTGCATAGTTCTTTTCTTGATGCCTGTCAATCAAGATTAGAACTCTCAGCTCCTTCTCCAGCACCATGTCTTCATGCATGCCATCATGTTCCTTGCCATGATTTCTCCCTCATTCATTTTTGTCTTTGTGGTAATGTTGATCAAACCCAGGGCCTTGTTACTTCTAGACAACTGATCTACCCTGCATATATCCCAGGAAATGTCCCTGCTAATCCCTACTGGTATCCATCCTTTAGTAGATAATAAGAGACTGTACTGATCAACTTGACATTTTTTTCTGGAACTTTCAAGCTTTGTGTCTCTTTCATTTTATTTGTTACTGTGCCTCACTAAAAGTAATCCCTAAGTCTCATACATAAATACATCTTTTGTGGGGGCTGTAAGTGGGGTTCAAGACAGAGTCTAAGTAGGTAGACTCTGCGTGTCCTGGAACTCACTATATATACCAAGCTGGCGTCTTAACTCAAAGATATCTGTAGTCTATCTTATTACTCATAAATTATTTTATATGTGATTTTAAAATATGGAATTTTATCATTGTCTTCTTTTAGTTCTTTTTTCTAATTCTGATTTTTTAATGTTATTTCTCAAATCATTTTGCTATATAAGAACTTTTGTAGTCTGTGTTATATCACTTTGAAAGACATAGTAATCAAATCAGTCAAGAAAACTTTTTTTTAAAAACCAGCTACTATTTATCCTCTTCTGTCTTCAGAGACAATAAGAAGTAGCTGGTCAGTGTTCACTCACAGTTTCATGTATAGTAATACTATTTAATGACACCCTATGACATGTCATTATGGTTCTCACAATGAAAAACCTTCCTAGATATGCTGAAAGGCAAACTGTTATAAAATATCAATTTTTATAGATTGCAATACTATTTTAATTGGCCAAAATTTGATGCATCTAGCAACCAGTGTGATAGTAAAGGAATGCCATAAACTTAATTTGAGACATTGTTTCCTTAAGGGGCAATAAAGTGATGACAAGTCTTGAGATTGGCAGTTGTCTTGTATTTAACAAGATTAACAGGTCCTCATTTCCCAGGGATTCACCTAGATCAGATTCTTGTTAGTGAACATCTTATAAGAATATTATATTTGATTTAAAAATATAAAATCTTCTTCTTAGGACATTAGACATCATTCCTTAATGTGCATATTTTATAAAATCAGGTTTTCATTACCATATTTACCTGAGCATCCTTAAATTACCTTGGTTTTTTTTTTCTCTTTCTTTTATTGAATAACAAGTTTTTTTCTCATAAAATATATCCTGGTTATAGTAGTTTTTGCTCACTCTACTACTCTCCCTTTCTATCTCTCATTAGGAAAAAAAAATAGACTTCTAAGAAATAACAACCAAAGATGATAAGATAAAAAAAAATAATAAGATGAAACAAAAATTATCATATCAAAGTTGGACATTGTAACCAAACCTGAGGAACAGAGACCCAAAAGAAGACACCAGAGCCAGAGAAACACTTGTTCTCACAGTTGGGAAACCCATAAAAATACTAAGTTGTTCTTAGCTTACGTGTTCATTCCAGCTTTCTATTTTTTAATCTGTATTTTCATAGTTTTTATATTTTTGATACCAAATTATTTTTTAAATTTAGTAGAAATTTTATAGAGTTCATTCAAAGTATTGAGAACCTGCAGTTCCTATCTATGAAGCTAGTCATATTAGTCCTGATAATTCAGTTACGGTTCTCTGATTGGAAATCTCTGTGGTATGTTCCTGTTCTGATTAAATGCCTTGCTTAAAATTTACTGCAGCATCACAGATGGTAATTTGAATCTTCATGGGCTTTGGAATCCTATGCCCACCTCCATATAATCTTAGGTTAACATTAATAAAAATGTTCAGCTTAAAATAGTTCTTTAAAATCTTGGTAGAAATTTCATTTTCCTTTCTAAAAATCATAAATTTTGGATAGATCACTTAGCTAACAAATTTAAAGTAAAACATGTTCCTTACGGTCAAAATCACAAGCCACTTTTTGTTGAACATAAGCATAAAAGGTCTAATATAATTGATTTTTACAAAGCATTCTAAAGATCCAGTTACAGAAGTCCCTGTTCATACTTTTACAGCATCCTTTATGAAAAGCTTTATAGAATTCACAAACACATATTGCTTTTAGTGTCTGTCCTTTGATGTCCATAAAAGACTCTTTCAAAGCTGGATGTAAGTGTTCCTAACATGTACGGCAGAATCTGACTGAAGTTATTTGAAGCTATTAGAGATAACATTTCTCTGCATATGTTTTGGAGTAGAGACTGGTGCCAACAACACCACTAAGCCATGATTCGTGTGACTAACAACTAATATGAGAGAGCAGAGTGGGGGTCACTCTTAAAAATCTAGAGGTATTAACAGGTTAGGGTTGTAGGGCGTCCTACCCTGCAGGTTAATCTGTTGCCTTAGCTGGTGAGATTTGTTGAAGTCATCAGTGCC
This sequence comes from Mus musculus, assembly GCF_000001635.26. Lineage (NCBI taxonomy): Eukaryota > Metazoa > Chordata > Mammalia > Rodentia > Muridae > Mus > Mus musculus. The sequence goes on from NC_000079.6 coordinate 78,035,887, forward strand.
CTCTAACCCCCAGGTGTTGCTCTCTTGCAATTTGTTGGTAACATGCCAAGTTCTTCTTTCCTACCTAGTGAGATGACTTTGGGAATGGCTAATACAGCTTAAAGGCCTTATTACAAATGTCCACAGATTTTCAACCCTTTGCTGTAGGGTTGTTATTGTCTTACAACCCTTAGAATCCATTGGAGTTGCCATTTTGTTACCTTATAAAAATTGACACATTGTACCTGTTTAACAAGAATTATAAGAACTTAAAATCTAACTATTAAATCAGGTGCTGTATAAGAAATTCTAATACGCAGTAAATATTCCACTTTTATGGGCTATTTCTAAGAATTGTATTGCTTAGCAGTGGATTTGGTGTACGTTCACAGTCAGCTCGAATGCACATAAGAGTTTCAGAGAATGACTTTCACTTTCCTGCACTGTAGTTCACCCTCTTCAGTGTCTGGATTCCTCTTCTACCTCATCTCACTTTGAGTCACCAACACATAAGCAAAGGTAACTCCTGTCATGTCCCCCTACCCCCATTAAAGGCGTTCCTGTAGGACGATTTCTTTCGTTTCTATTCAGGAAACATAACATCCTTTTTTTCTTTTTAAGCAATAGGCAGCTGGTTTATTCTGCTGTGAAAGATTCATAAGGAAATAGTTGTTCTTTTAACTTTTTAGATTACTACTTTAGTCTCAGGAGTCCTGATATTTTATGTTATAGCTTTTGCTTTTTTTTTTAACCTATGGATTTTTTTGGTGTTTATAAAGTAACCAGGGCCATGTCACAATAACTGATGTTTAAGGTGGCAATTATCAAGCCTTACAACTCCAAATAAAATAGCTTTTTCTAATAATCCTACCTCTCTGAACACATGGACATTTAACTATTTTAAGCACATTAATTCTTAGTTAAGTACAAGAAATTACTAGGGTGAGGAATTGCCTCTACCCTTGAGCAGAATCTTTTCCACATTTTATACACAAAGCACAAGTAGTTAATGAATGAACTGTAGTTTGTATTGTAATTGTTCTTATAATATGTATTAGAAAAGGGTATGTATAACACAGAAAAGTAGATTAAATTTGTTTGCTTTTAACTTAGAAATAAGCAAATAAGAAAGTATGTTGATGTAGGGAAATACTAAAGCACCAGGAATGCAGCCCAGTGGTAGAGCACAGTGAGCTAATACAGGGTCCACATGAGGTTCATAGGAGGAGAGGGGGAGTCAGTGGGGACACGTGTGCTCACAGACACACACACACAATATATCAGCAATTAAAGAAAATGAAAAGGGGAGCATGGGAGGAGTTGAAAGAAAGAAAAGCAGAGGGGAAATGGTGTGATTGTATTATAATTTCAAAAATAAGCTATTATAAAAACATGATTATATTTGCAAACATAGCAAATATTTGAAACAAGGTGAAATTTGTAACTTTCTAAAACAAAGTGCTGAATGTCTTGGTAGTTGCTGACAGCTTATGCTCACAGCACAGTGTGTGGGAGTTTGGACAAGTGAGTGAAACTAGAGAAGCTGTTGTCTACCAAACCGCACAGTCTGCTGCTCATTTTCCTTTATCAGAGAATGTATGAGACATCTTATGCCTTTCTCTTGATGATTGCTTATTTGATTCATATGTATTCTTGGTAGTAGTGTCTTTTGTTTCTTGTGCAAGCCAGCTTTCTAGACTTATGTAATACATTATGTCTATAGCCTTTTGTAAGTTTTTAGTTGCTTATCAAAATCTCACTGACCTTGTTATTGACTTTCTCAAGTTTAGAAATCCCATCCACTTCCTTAAGTGATACATAACATACTAAGAAAGTAAAATCATCATTAATGTAATCCCCACTAATTGATTCACATATTCTGATGATTTTATACATGTACATATACTCAAATGAATAAAGCATGTTGGCCACTGCATCAGTAATTGAATCTTTAAAAAGCTAAGTGCAGGCTCGAGCTGTGGTTAAAGCTCACAGAAGCTCTGCTCTCTTTTCATGCTAAGATTTCCTGAGTAAAAGTGCCAAGGACAGAACTGAGAAGTCTTATCCCCTCTTCCACCCTGTCTTCTGATGGATGACTGTGAGAGTGCATCAAAGCTGAGCTGACTTCAAAGCCTACAACACTTACTGTCTCCAGCCAGTTCTTTAACAGCCACTTCACCCTCACAGCAGAGGCCTGGCAAGGCTGCACGCATGTGCTTCCCATCATCCCCTCGTCCATACTATCAAATTCAAAACTACTCCCTAAATAAGCCAGTCCAGGGCATTAGCAAATTTACTTAATTTCAAGATTTGCCATTGAACTTTGCTGGATCTATTACTTATTTACTCCTTCCATGACTTTGCATTTGGCTCTAAGGCTTTGGTGCTTGTTGACATTAAATATAATGTTTCTTACTATGTTCACTTCAAAAATAAAACATATGTAGGTAGATAAAATAGTATATACACCTATTAGCTTATGTTAACATTATACAGTGACATGGGGTGTGGTATTTGGATCAATGAATCATGAAAAAAAAAAACAAAAAGAGACAATCCAAGACATATATAAGTGTCTCAGATGTTAAAAATACTTGGAAGCATGTGCTTTCTTTGGGAAAAAGAAATGAAAATTCATGTATCAAACATTTACAATTGGGATTTAAATATTTTGCAGGCCATTTTTATATATTTAAAAAAAACTTGATAGAATTTTATTTACCTTTCTCTTTGACAATTTCATGTATGTAAAGAATGACATGTATCTCAGTTCGCTATCATACTTGGCTTAGGAACTCCTCCCTCCCACTCCCGCAGGCACTCCTTACACCCCCGCTTACCCAAGTCCTATGTTGGTAAGAAAGTGCTGCCTCCATTTAGTGCAGCTGTTAAAATTTTGACTGTCTTCACCAACTTGGTCTTTTGCAGGTAATCATGACTGCAGTTAAGTTCACAGCAGTAATGATCATGTCATGTCCCAAAGACAGCATGTCACAGCGTTCCTCACCATCCTTCAGCTCTTACTTGCCTTCTACTCCCTTCCAGTAGGTCTCCTGAGCCTTGAGATAGGAGTTGTTACAGATGACCCGTTTAGGGCTCAATAGACTATTCTTAGCAATTTGACTAGTTATGAGTCCCTACATTATCTATTGATCACAACAGAGAGAAGTTTCTTTGAAGGCCAGATTTTTCATGTATGGTTCATATCAATGAAGTCATTAAGTTCAGTGGGAGGAGAGGCCCTTGGGCTTGAGGGTGTTCGATGGCCCAGTGTAGGGGAATGCCAGGACTGGAGAACTGGAATGGGTGGGTGGGTTGGGGGAGCACCCTCATGGAGGCAGGGAGAGGGAGAATGGGATGGGGGTCTCCAAAGGGGAGACCTGGAAAAGGGAAAACATTTGAAATGTAAATAAAATATTCAATAAAAAAAGAAATTTCCACATTTTTATTTTAAAAAAAATTCTAAAACTATTTCCTTGAATTCCTCTATATATTTGATGGTAGATATTTTGAAATCATTGGGAGAAAGCATCTCTTGAGATCTTGAATATGGTGCACATAACTAAAAGATAAGCTTCCCAAAGAATTCAAAAAAGGGACATAGTGATTTAGTCAGCATCCAAATGCTGACACCATTGCATACACTAGCAAGATTTTATCGAAAGGACCCAGATGTAGCTGTCTCTTGTGAAACTTTGCCGGGGCCTAGCAAACACAGAAGTGGATGCTCACAGTCAGCTAATGGATGGATCACAGGGCTCCCAATGGAGGAGCTAGAGAAAGTACCCAAGGAGCTAAAGGGATCTGCAACCCTATAGGTGGAACAACATTATGAACTAACCAGTACCCCGGAGCTCTTGACTCTAGGTGCATATGTATCAAAAGATGGCCTAGTCAGCCATCACTGGAAAGAGAGGCCCATTGGACACGCAAACTTTATATGCCCCAGTACAGGGGAATGCCAGGGCCAAAAAGGGGGAGTGGGTGAGTAGGGGAGTGGGAATGGGTGGGTATGGGGGACTTTTGGTATAGCATTGGAAATGTAAATGAGCTAAATACCTAATAAAAAATGGAAAAAAAAGATTTAGTTGTTCCTAACCCCAACTAGACATGAAATTCCAGATAGACATGACATTAAAGACTTTGATTGTATATTATGAAAATTAAATAGGTTCGATATAGTCATGTCCAATTGTCTTAAACAGAATTGACTACATTGTAAAACCCAAGCTTTCTATCTTTTCCAGTATCCAAGTGAAGGTCTGACAACTGCTTTTTAACCTTTTATCTTGGTGCTGGTACTTAACCCCGGGGCCTGTTGGTATCACTGAGCAGAATCCCCAGCCACTTTTGAAGAACCTGATAGAGGAAATCCCTCTACCTGTTCTTTTAGAGCAAAGAATCTTTAATATGTTTTTGTTTCAGTACTACATCGTATGTTCCTTAAAGGGTATGAGTAAAAGGAATTGATGATTAAATGATAGGAATGATGTAACTGCTGACTGAGTCCAGTAATTTGATTTCATTGTTTTACAAAACAATAGAAGTTAGAGGGACTTAAGGAAGAAAAGAGTCATCCATTTCTGGAGGGTATCATCCTGAGTGAGGTAACCCAATCACAAAAGAACTCACATGATATGTACTCACTGATGAGTGGATATAAGTCCAGAAACTCAGAATATCCAAGATACAATTTGCAAAACACATGAAACTCAAGAAGAATGAAGACCAAAGTGTGGACACTTTGCCCCTTCTTAGAATTGGGAACAAAACATCCATGGAAGGAGTTACAGAGACAAAGTTTGGAGCTGAGATGAAAGGATGGACCATCCAGAGACTGCCACCAAACGCAGACATTATTGCATACACCAGCAAGATTTTACTAAAAGTACCCTGATATAGCTGTCTCCTGTGAGGCTATGCCAGTGCCTGGCAAACACAGAAGTGGATACTCACAGTCAGCTATTGGATGAAACACAGGGCCCCCAATGGAGGAGCTAGAGAAAGTACCCAAGGAGCTGAAGGGGTCTGCAACCCTATACGAGGAACAACAATATGAACTAACCAGTACCCCCAGAGCTCATGTCTCTAGCTGCATATGTAGCAGAAGATGGCCTAGTCAACCATCAATGGGAGGAGAGGCCCCTTGGTCTTGCAAACTTTATATGCCCCAGTACAGGGGAACGCCAGGGCCAAGAAGTGGGAGTGAGTGGGTAGGGGAGCTGGGGGGTGGGGATTGGGGAGGGGATTGTATAGGGGACTTTTGGGATAGCATTTGAAATGTAAATGAAGAAAATACCTAATTAAAAATTGGAGGGTAAAAAAGGAGGAAAAGAGCCATGATTGCTCCAGCAGACCAAAGAGAACAGCCGAAGCCAGGCCACAGCACCATTCAGGGCTAAAGAATGGTGAAGTGTCCAAGTCTAAAATGCTCAGAACGCAAACCTAAGGAAAGTGAGAAAAGAACATGTTTTGTTTTTGATTAGGATGCCATATGAATTTTCAGAAACCAAAGTATTTTCTGTTAGCCTTACATAAAAGGAGGGAACAAAATAGATAGGGAACACGAGTTTTTTTGGTTTTTTTTTTAAATTACGGTTTTCAGTGATAAAAGCTAATGACAGTTTTTAATGTTTGGTTTGACTTAGGAAGCATACTTACTAAGCAGTTCCTCCAAGGAGCAGAAGCCTGGGAGCAAGGTTCCTTTGCCGCAAACCATTTAACAGGCATAAAAGGGTAAACTGGGGAAATAGAGGACACAAAAGTTACAGTAGAGTGTAATGAGAAAGTACACAGAAAGTGTAATAATTGAAAAATGAATATGTTTATTCAAAGTAGTAGAAATATTGTGTGTAGACAGCTTCCTAATTGGCAGTTCTCCACATTGGCATTGGTGTTGTAAGACAAGCCCGTGAGGACGAGGGATCTGGAAATGACTGATATGTACAGTTGGTCAGCTGATGACTCTGTTTCTTTCTCATTCTAAGTTCTGTGACCAAATCCATTGTTTCCATGATTCTTTCCAGGCCAAGGGTATTTCTAATGTCCTTTTTATTTACATACCATTGAGTCAGCACTGTACAGCCAAAGATTTTAACCAGATCAAATTTTTCAGTTGGTAAGAGCTGTTTTATTTTGATCTAAGGACATGACCCATGATAGGAACTCAGGATAACTTGGCAAAGATCTTTAAATTTAGTGTGTTATTTTGAGACATAGAAATTTTTAAAGAAATCTCCTGTGAATGCAGGTGTGACGTGAGGAGAGTGTTGCAGAAATGAGTTAGTGCTTGCAGAAGTAAGCAGAAGACCCTCCCCTGTCAACTTTAACGAAATGACAGGCAAAGGGGAGGTCCAATGACAAGCACCTAAACAAGACAGCCAAAGATAACAGTGTTGCCTCCAAAGCACACCAGTCATCTCCAAGGGAAGTAAGACGGTAGGCTTGGTCCCCTGGGAATATAGGAATTCTCATGGGTAGATGACCTGTAGGACAGATGCTACCAAGAGCCACTATGGAGATATGGGGAGAATATTTACCATATGCTAAATTTGTATGAATTGTCATTTTACATAAATTCAGTTATACATTTAGGTCTTTTTCTCAGAAATGCAGGATCTCCCAAGAATAAGGGCATATCCCTTCTTTGTTGTTACAGTGTGATTAGGCATTTTCTAACAGAGTTGTTCCCAATGTCCTGACACTATCTTTAGGCCATAGCTGAAATTGTTTATGACCATTGTTGTATCAGAAATTTTTATTTTGTGTCATGTATATACAGATGTGCATGTGTATGTGTGTGCATGTTTGTAAAGTAAGCCTCAGCCAGAGGTTTCCTTCCTCAGGAACCATCCAGCTTATATTTTGAAAACATATCTTGTAAGAGTTTACTTCAATATGCAAGTCCTTTATGCTGTAGGATTATTTTCTGGATTATTTTCTATTATTCTGGATTTCTAGTATCAAACAAGTTTCATTTCACTGCTGTGATCTTATCAGTATTGGAGCTATAATCTATTTGAAACAAAAGTATGAATGATACTAAAGTGGTGATTGTTTCTAGCAATATTAGCATTCTCCAGTAAATAAAATCATTCCAGTGTTAGTTTCTGGTTAGGAATATATTCTTGTCCTGTTTTTAATGGCATGTTAATCAATAAATTAAATTTGTCTTCGAAAGTTTGGGACAAGTGTAGTTTTCTGACTGTATTTTTATAGTAGTCACTACCTTCAGCACGGATCAGTAACACCCTCTACTCTGTTCTGCGACCCTCATCCATTTACAACTTCTTGTTAGAATATAGAGAAATTACCAAACGAATTTCCAAATGGATATGTGTATGTCTCTTAACAGATATGTTACTTTGATTTCTTGTTTCTTTGTATCTGGCCCTTTTTACAGTTCCAAAGCCAATTTTCTCTTTACTCACAGTAGGGCTGGGGGTGGGGAGCAACTGTGAGCACAGCCCTGAGTTCCTTGGCTGAAGTGCAGCGTGCTGCTTGCTTGGCCACAGTTAGATCCACATCACTGAGCTGAGAAGGCTGGGGTGGCTCTGCTCTGTGTGGACCTCGTGGTCGTCATCCCTCCCACTTCGTGCTCAGGGTTTTCCTCCTAACCTACTTCTGCTTCTGCGTTAGTATGAGAAGATGGCGAGGTTTGCACTCCACTAACTGCTGCTGTAGATCAGCAGCCTCTGGGAATTTACCCTTAGTGCTATAGTATATGTAAGAAAATCACTATATCACTTGTAAGAAAAATTTCACAGTCTCTAACACATAAATTACGTATGTATTTCAAAATATTATCATAAATAAAATACATTTATCTGACCTAGAGAAAACATTCAAGCCTTCATCAAGAAAAATAGTGCCCTATAAATGGCTGATTATACTGTGTGCAGGGAATGAAAGGGTCCTCTTCTAAATAAACTCGATTATGGAATAAGGCAGAACTTCAGGTCCATACTTATGTACTTCAGTCTATTGTAGTTTCTTTCCATTGAAGAGTGCATATCTCTGTCATAAATGTACTGAGGATGAACAACAGAGTCATTTGAGGTTCATTGAAAATATAGGGAACATCATGTTTCCTGTTCTTTTGTTAAACCTGGCATATTGATTTTCTTTTGCACAGCTTGCAGCACAGAGCTGTGATATATAGCTATGGCAAGAAAAGCTCACCACGTGTGAATTTGTTAAGCACTGCTGGATTAGCAGAAATTGTCTGACTGAGCAAATAGCGAGGGTTGACTTCCTCAGGAACTCTATAACTTAACCAGTTAAAATAACAAGTTTTGGTTTTCATGCTTAAAATAAATCATTAGCAAAAATCATTTCCTCTTGATCACTTGTTTGTTTGAATTCATTTTTGCTTCTCCATTTTAAGCAAACTAAATAAATATGTAGAATCTAAACTAAAAACTCAGAGTCAAATATAGGAAGGTACAAACACAATAAATGTTACCTAGTAAATTTTATTGAACTAATTTTCAGTTTTTATTTAATTTTTCCATTGCATTTCTTTCCTAACAGCCCTTCAGTGTCTATTTTCTGTTTCCTTGAGACTCAGAGTAAACAAGATTTAGACTTGACTTACCGTTGCTTAAGTATGGAACCTGTTAAAAAAAAAGGGGGGGGGGGGGTTCAGTGATGAGCTGTTCTTCTTCCCTTACATTATTTTAAAAACAAAAAAAACAAAAAACTTTCTTGAATATGTCCATTACATAGTTGGCTTCTATGACTTCAGAGTAGAGAGGGAGAAAGGAGGGCCAAGCTGGGCCAAGTGGATTCCTGAGCATCCTTAGAGATGGTAATGTATCATCTGCTGTGCTTATGAGTTCTAGAAACAGATACAGTTGTCAGTTTGCTACAGAATAAAGCTGTCTTTTGAAAGCTAGAAAGACTTCATAATATTTATACTAGGTAATGTTGTCACCTGTGTTTTCTAAAAATACTTGTATGTCTCTCTATATAGAATTCTTTTTTAACGAGATTTGGCTATGCTAACACTCGGAGTTCATTGAAAAGTGTAGGCTTCGGGTTCATGCAGGTGCTTCTTTAATTGGCCATGTTAGCCCAGCTGTGGTATTTTGTTGTTGTTGTTTGCAAGTTCTTTACAATGAAGTGATTTTTGTGTTTAAAAATAACATATATTTTCTCCGCCCTCAAAAAGTTATTTAGAAGATTTTCATTTTTAAATATTGTTCAATATACTTTTGTTACATTTAAACAGGTAAGCATCTTAGGAAATTACATGCCAAATTCATTAGAAGGCAGTCTTTTTTAAATTGTCTGATAGAAGCATAAAACATGAGTTGTTTCTATGATAAAGTGTACAGGGTGGAGGGGAGAGCAGGGAAGAAAGTGCCACTGGTTTGTGTTAGGTGACACTGTGCCCTGCTTGTCTAATTTGATTACACAGAGCCCCCGAAGCCTCAGGCAAAGCTGATTTTAGCTATAATCAGCTTCTTAACCTTTGGAGAACCAACGTAAACACTCCCTAGCAGTGGTGATTACGGTGCTCTGTTACTCACTCCAAAGTGCAAAGGGAAGAATGTACAAGTCGGGGAACACATGTTATGGCCAAATGTCACAACATGACTTAAGGGGTTTGCCACAGAACGCAGTCCATATTGGAAGGGCATTTGAAATCAATAACTTACGAGGGCATTCTCTAAAATATTAGCATAGTTTTCAAGTTTTGTTCATAAGTGATAAACACTGTGTACTTCAACTTTGCTAGCTTCACATGTACACTTCTCTATAAAATCTTGTTATTTTATATATATCCATATATAATTAATCTTAGAATTATAAGAGCATTTGCAGATTTCTTTTATTTTTTTATTTTTGTTTGTTTTTTGTTTGTTTGTTTGTTTGTTTGTTTGTTTTTTCAAGACAGAGTTTTTCTGTGTAGCCCTGGCTGTCCTGGAACTCACTCTGTAGACCAGGCTGGCCTCGAACTCAGAAATTCGCCTGCCTCTGCCTCCCAAGTGCTGGGATTAAAGGCATGAGCCACCATGCTCGGCCTGATTTCTTTTATTTTTAAAATAAAGCTGATGCAATATCCATGTAAGTAAAATGGTTCACTTTTTTTATTGGCAGTAAAAATTTATTAGGGAAGGAGTACAATTTTTTTTATAGTTAAGTAGAGTACTGTAGTTATATAGGCAAGAGCCTAGCTTTTTTTTTATTTAAAACAAGAACTCTTAGTACAACAATGTGATGTGCCATGTGGGAAATTAATATGTAAGATGATTTCACTCCCTATATAGTTGGTATGACTCTGGTTTAATGATATAACTAATAAGGTAAAGGACCATAAAAAGGGAATAGTATACTTTTAAAGGCTGTATCTCTAAAGTTATATTTGATGGGGAAATATAGGAGTGTTCTTCTGAAGTTCCAGATGACCAAGAGGAGGTATGGTGCTGTAAGCCATAGTCTATATTGACAGGCTTCTGTACTAGCAGATCTATCTCAAATTTCATATTCTGTGAAGGACAGCATCTTCAACCCCAGCAGTGCACATTATAAACTGTTTCACAGTGTGCAGTAACTCAAATTAAGGAAGGAATAGTTTAAGTCAGAATCTAATATGATGTATGAATATCTAAGTCGGTGACCCATGAACCACCCATGCACGTTATAGTCTGTTATGTGGTATGATTTGCACTGTGCTTGCACTTGCAGGCAAAGAAGCAGTCTTAGGCCTGGGCCCCTCACAGCTTGCAAGGCATCAGAGAACACTCATGGGTAGCATGGCTAGTGCCTTTGACCAGATTGGCAGTGCCCTCAATTTGTTAATATATATATATATATATATAGCTTTTTTATATATTATATCATATATATATGATATTAATATAATATAAAAAGAATAAATAATGCTTTGTATGCATAGCACTATGAGACAAGTGAAGCCAGCTATTAAACAGCCAGATATCTTTTGGCCCCTTATAGACATGTTTGAATTGATTTTCTATCTTGAAATCAGTGTAGTGGGCCTCTTTTCAGATTATTTGTGTTTTATAAAATTTCTGATTCTGTTTTAAGTGACCTTTTATTCAAAATGCTATTGATTTTATAACACAAAATGCAGTTGTCCAGCAGCAGCCTGACTTAGATAAGAAGGGGTTGCTGAAGCCTGAGATCACTAGCACAGGAGTTCCAATTGACCTTGGTCCCTTGTGCCACCCTGGGAGCCAAGGGATCACTGTCTCTGCACTCCTAGAACACTCACTAGGTCCATCACTATGTGCATAACATTTTACAGAAAGTGGCACATGACACACTTTTTTTTAAAGAAAGTTCTGTAGTAAGAAAAAATGCTTCCCAGAATTCATTTCTTTTGATGTTATCAACAAAGAAAATCCTAAAATGTGTTGTGGCAATAGCTCCTAAACTTTATTCCTTAACAGTATAACTTAACCAGCCAATTCCCATCTAAATTAATTCAATTCAGTGTTCATGTTAAAAGCCAGGCATTAGACTTGTTCAAAAACCCCAGATTCTTGCTTGCCACATCTGGGAATGTACCAAATGCCTTCTCTGAGCATTTGCAAGCACAGAGCTAAATATGCATCGCATTTGCAGCAAGCAACTAAGTGGGAATAATCATGCCCATTCCTTAGTGTCTTAACGACTTTTTGACTTTTTCAAAACTTTTCGCAGTGTTGACAAGATTTTGTTGTATTACTTGGAACACTAATGAGATATATTTACAGAGACAAGATATACCAATTCTAAGTATATAGTTCACTGATTCTTAGTAAATTATACCTATGTAGTCACTACTGTGTCCAACTTTAGAACATCTCCATCATCCCAGAAACTGGAGCACTCCTCTCTGCAGCCCTCACCATGCTGCTCCAACCACCAATTTCCGTTTGTGACAAAACCATAAACATGGAAAAAAAATGTGGTTTTGGTGTTCAGCTTCTTTTGCTTATAGTAATGTTTATGAGATCCTTCAGTGTTGTAGTGTGTATTAATCACGTTCCTTGTGTTACTAAATAACCTGCCCTTGTATGATGATTCTGCATTTTGTTATCCCTGCTTAAGTTAAAGGGTATGTAAGCATCTTCAGTATTTGCTATAGTAATGAACTTTCATGTTCAGATCAGTGCAGGCATATGCTTTCATTTCCCTCGGATTACCAGATTAAATGACATCCAGCTTTTTAAGAATCTACAACATCGTTTCCCACAGTAAACTATGTCACTTTATGTTCACATAAAAAATGCATGCCAGTTTCAGTCTCTCCACACCTTTACCAACAGTTAGTGTCTGCCTTGATATCAAAGTCACTCTAGTGATGTACATTGTTATCCCATTATCGTTCTTAATTTGCATTTGCCAATAACAACTTTAGCATTGATTATATATATATCTTTCATGAGTAATCTATAATTCTGATGAAGTTTTAAATTCTTGATTGTTTTATTATTGAATTGTACTTCTTTGTGTGGCTGCAACTTCTTTATCCGACAGAACGCATATAACTCTAAACCCTGATTGTCCTACGTTGGGGGTTATCTGATGCTGAGAGGTGTTTTGGTTCTGATTTTAGGTACTTGTCTGAATTTAATCTTCCAAAGCTGTCTCCCCATCAGAGTGCACACACTCACCTCTCTGTTTTGGTTTATTTCCTAGAGAATATCCTTTGCTTATAAGGCATAATGGTCAGAGTTTGGCTCAATCTTCCTCAAGCCAAGAAGTGAATCCATGCTTCCTTTCCTTTCTCCTGTGCTTTCCCACCGTTGACCCACTGTATAGCTCTCTCCAGTCAGTGTCTTTTTCCCACTGAATTTCTGACTTGTCCTAGCCTGCCACTAACCTACATCCTACATACAAGGAGGACCAGGGACTTTTAAAGATAGTTCCCACTGAGACTTGCTCTATTTGCTAATCTTGCCATTGAGTATTGGTTTCTTTCCTTGTACTCCAAATCAGTCCATCAACATGCAGTTCTCAAGTTGGACTCTAGCTTCTCCAGTGCTGGAATTGTTGTTTTTGACAATTTTGTCAACTTTTATCATGATTTTAGGGATCTGTTTTATTTCTTCACTTGCTATCACTGGGAGTCCAGCCTCAATTTGTCTCTGTGTGATTCAAATTCTTTTTCAGAGCAAAGTAAAGATTAAATTAAAAGCTAAATAAAAGTAAAATAAATATAAAAATATGAATGTAACTTCCCTAGCAATTAAAAGTTTTACTATTGGAAAAAAATTGGTATCACTTTTGGCGACTTTTCAATTAGGAAATAAAGCAAACAAATAGGTACAAAATGAATGTATGTGAGTTAAAAAAAAAGAAGTAGTGAGAGTTTGATTCTATCCTGGGGTTCCACACATTGGTTTCATTTCATTCTGTCTTCTCTCAAAGGTCAGGTTTCAGAAGTTGTGCACTACTTTTTTATGCTTTGGGAGTGCTTTAGAGAATGTGTGGTGAGAAACCTACCAGATTGAAGGTTTCCTGAGTGCCCCTGTCCAGAATCACTAGGTGTGCTTGAAACTAGTCATTCTTGTTAGAATGCACTCTCTCGGTGCCTGACTTATCGGCAGGTGCCAGAGCATATGTTTTAGCACCGAGAAGTGTAAGGTAACAGAGGGAGGGTATTTGATTGCTGTAACCTACTTTTTTTTTTCCTTGTAGCTACTTAAGTCAGGTCGAAAGTGGGTTAAAATACATGCAGAATGAATCAAAGTGTTTAAAGAAAAAATATTCCAAATAAGGTGTATTATTTTGTTTTATTTAATATACAGGTCAAACCTATTAAATTAGTATCTCTCATATAGGAAATAAACTCCAGGAAAATAGTTCTCCAGGAACTCCAGAAAACAATTTCTTTTTCATGTTTTTTCTGTCCAAATTATAGTTAATCCTCTGAACATTGCAGCTCCCTTTGTTTTTATCCTTACTCAGAGTCCTCATTTAGTAATAGCATGTGTGTAGCAATCAGTGAGATGCAGCTAACAAAAACCAGTTAGTGTTTTCTGATTAATATAAGCACTCTTGCTACTTGATTCTGTGTTATCATTCTGTCTTTAATCATTACTAGGGCCTAAGTTACACGATAAACTCAAACCTCTGCTGATTACCAACATAGAGAAATACAGACCCAATGTCAACTAGTTTCTCAGAGGAGCCAAACTCTGTATAACTATTTGAAATTTATTTGACTTAAGAATTGCTATGGACTCGACCCCTGGGCTACCTTGCCAGCAGAGTCTTGCCCAACACCCGCAAGGGCCCACACGGGACTCCCCACGGGATCCTAAGACCTCTGGTGAGTGGAACACAGCGCCTGCCCCAATCCAATCGCGTGGAACCTGAGACTGCGGTACATAGGGAACCAGGCTACCCGGGCCTGATCTGGGGCACAAGTCCCTTCCGCTCGACTCGAGACTCGAGCCCCGGGCTACCTTGCCAGCAGAGTCTTGCCCAACACCCGCAAGGGCCCACACGGGACTCCCCACGGGACCCTAAGACCTCTGGTGAGTGGAACACAACGCCTGCCCCAATCCAATCGCGCGGAACCTGAGACTTCGGTACATAGGGAACCAGGCTACCCGGGCCTGATCTAGGACACAAGTCCCTTCTGCTCGACTCGAGACTCGACCCCTGGGCTACCTTGCCAGCAGAGTCTTGCCCAACACCCGCAAGGGCCCACACGGAACTCCCCACGGGATCCTAAGACCTCTGGTGAGTGGAACACAGCGCCTGCCCCAATCCAATCGCGCAGAACCTGAGACTGTGGTACATAGGGAAGCAGGCTACCCGGGCCTGATCTGGGGCACAAGTCCCTTCCGCTCGACTCGAGCCCCGGGCTACCTTGCCAGCTGAGTCGCCTGACACCCGCAAGGGCCCACACAGGATTCCACACGTGATCCTAAGACCTCTAGTGAGTGGAACACAACTTCTGCCAGGAGTCTGGTTCGAACACCAGATATCTGGGCACCTGCCTTGCAAGAAGAGAGCTTGCCTGCAGAGAATACTCTGCCCACTGAAACTAAGGAGAGTGCTACCCTCCAGGTCTGCTTATAGAGGCTAACAGAGTCACCTGAAGAACAAGCTCTTAACAGTGACAACTAAAACAGCTAGCTTCAGAGATTACCAGATGGCGAAAGGCAAACGTAAGAATCCTACTAACAGAAATCAAGACCACTCACCATCATCAGAACGCAGCACTCCCACCCCACCTAGTCCTGGGCACCCCAACACAACCGAAAATCTAGACCCAGATTTAAAAACATTTCTCATGATGATGATAGAGGACATCAAGAAGGACTTTCATAAGTCACTTAAAGAATTACAGGAGAGCACTGCTAAAGAGTTACAGGCCCTTAAAGAAAAGCAGGAAAACACAGCCAAACAGGTAGAAATCATTAACGAAAAACGGGAAAACACATCCAAACAGGTGATGGAAATGAACAAAACCATACTAGAACTAAAAGGGGAAGTAGACACAATAAAGAAAACCCAAAGCGAGGCAACGCTGGAGATAGAAACCCTAGGTAAGAGATCTGGAACCATAGATGCAAGCATCAGCAACAGAATACAAGAAATGGAAGAGAGAATCTCAGGTGCAGAAGATTCCATAGAGAACATAGAGAACACAACAGTCAAAGAAAATACAAAATGCAAAAGGATCCTAACTCAAAACATCCAGGTAATCCAGGACACAATGAGAAGACCAAACCTACGGATAATAGGAATTGATGAGAATGAAGATTTTCAACTTAAAGGGCCAGCTAATATCTTCAACAAAATAATAGAAGAAAACTTCCCAAACATAAAAAAAGAGATGCCCATGATCATACAAGAAGCCTACAGAACTCCAAATAGACTGGACCAGAAAAGAAATTCCTCCCGACACATAATAATCAGAACAACAAATGCACTAAATAAAGATAGAATATTAAAAGCAGTAAGGGAGAAAGGTCAAATAACATATAAAGGAAGGCCTATCAGAATTACACCAGACTTTTCACCAGAGACTATGAAAGCCAGAAGAGCCTGGACAGATGTTATACAGACACTAAGAGAACACAAATGCCAGCCCAGGCTACTATACCCGGCCAAACTCTCAATTACCATAGATGGAGAAACCAAAGTATTCCACGACAAAACCAAATTCACACAATATCTTTCCACGAATCCAGCCCTTCAAAGGATAATAACAGAAAAGAAGCAATACAATGACAGAAATCACGCCCTAGAACAACCAAGAAAGTAATCATTCAACAAACCAAAAAGAAGACAGTCACAAGACCAGAATGCCAACTCTAACAACAAAAATAAAAGGGAGCAACAATTACTTTTCCTTAATATCTCTTAATATCAATGGACTCAATTCCCCAATAAAAAGACATAGACTAACAGACTGGCTACACAAACAGGACCCAACATTCTGCTGCTTACAGGAAACCCATCTCAGGGAAAAAGACAGACACTACCTCAGAATGAAAGGCTGGAAAACAATTTTCCAAGCAAATGGACTGAAGAAACAAGCTGGAGTAGCCATTTTAATATCGGATAAAATCGACTTCCAACCCAAAGTTATCAAAAAAGACAAGGAGGGACACTTCATACTCATCAAAGGTAAAATCCTCCAAGAGGAACTCTCAATTCTGAATATCTACGCACCAAATGCAAGGGCAGCCACATTCATTAGAGACACTTTAGTAAAGCTCAAAGCATACATTGCACCTCACACAATAATAGTGGGAGACTTCAACACACCACTTTCTTCAAAGGACAGATCGTGGAAACAGAAACTAAACAGGGACACAGTGAAACTAACAGAAGTTATGAAACAAATGGACTTAACAGATATCTACAGAACATTTTATCCTAAAACAAAAGGATATACCTTCTTCTCAGCACCTCACGGGACCTTCTCCAAAATTGACCATATAATTGGTCACAAAACAGGCGTCAATAGATACAAAAATATTGAAATTGTCCCATGTATCCTATCAGACCACCATGGCCTAAGACTGATCTTCAATAACAACATAAATAATGGAAAGCCAACATTCACGTGGAAACTGAATAACACTCTTCTCAATGATACCTTGGTCAAGGAAGGAATAAAGAAAGAAATTAAAGACTTTTTAGAGTTTAATGAAAATGAAGCCACAACGTACCCAAACCTATGGGACACAATGAAAGCATTTCTAAGAGGGAAACTCATAGCTCTGAGTGCCTCCAAGAAGAAACGGGAGACAGCACATACTAGCAGCTTGACAACACATCTAAAAGCTCTAGAAAAAAAGGAAGCAAATTCACCCAAGAGGAGTAGACGGCAGGAAATAATCAAACTCAGGGGTGAAATCAACCAAGTGGAAACAAGAAGAACTATTCAAAGAATTAACCAAACGAGGAGTTGGTTCTTTGAGAAAATCAACAAGATAGATAAACCCTTAGCTAGACTCACTAAAGGGCACAGGGACAAAATCCTAATTAACAAAATCAGAAATGAAAAGGGAGACATAACAACAGATCCTGAAGAAATCCAAATCACCATCAGATCCTTCTACAAAAGGCTATACTCAACAAAACTGGAAAACCTGGACGAAATGGACAAATTTCTGGACAGATACCAGGTACCAAAGTTGAATCAGGATCAAGTTGACCATCTAAACAGTCCCATATCACCTAAAGAAATAGAAGGAGTTATTAATAGTCTCCCAACCAAAAAAAGCCCAGGACCAGATGGGTTTAGTGCAGAGTTCTATCAGACCTTCAAAGAAGATCTAATTCCAATTCTTCACAAACTATTTCACAAAATAGAAGTAGAAGGTACTCTACCCAACTCATTTTATGAAGCCACTATTACTCTGATACCTAAACCACAGAAAGATCCAACAAAGATAGAGAACTTCAGACCAATTTCTCTTATGAATATCGATGCAAAAATCGTCAATAAAATTCTCACTAACCGAATCCAAGAACACATTAAAGCAATCATCCATCCTGACCAAGTAGGTTTTATTCCAGGGATGCAGGGATGGTTTAATATACGAAAATCCATCAATGTAATCCACTATATAAACAAACTCAAAGACAAAAACCACATGATCATCTCGTTAGATGCAGAAAAAGCATTTGACAAGATCCAACACCCATTCATGATAAAAGTTTTGGAAAGATCAGGAATTCAAGGCCCATATCTAAACATGATAAAAGCAATCTACAGCAAACCAGTAGCCAACATCAAAGTAAATGGAGAGAAGCTGGAAGCAATCCCACTAAAATCAGGGACTAGACAAGGCTGCCCACTTTCTCCCTACCTTTTCAACATAGTACTTGAAGTATTAGCCAGAGCAATTCGACAACAAAAGGAGATCAAGGGGATACAAATTGGAAAAGAGGAAGTCAAAATATCACTTTTTGCAGATGATATGATAGTATATATAAGTGACCCTAAAAATTCTACCAGAGAACTCCTAAACCTGATAAACAGCTTCGGTGAAGTAGCTGGATATAAAATAAACTCAAACAAGTCAATGGCCTTTCTCTATACAAAGAATAAACAGGCTGAGAAAGAAATTAGGAAAACAACACCCTTCTCAATAGTCACAAATAATATAAAATATCTTGGCGTGACTCTAACTAAGGAAGTGAAAGATCTGTATGATAAAAACTTCAAATCTCTGAAGAAAGAAATTAAGGAAGATCTCAGAAGATGGAAAGATCTCCCATGCTCATGGATTGGCAGGATCAACATTGTAAAAATGGCTATCTTGCCAAAAGCAATCTACAGATTCAATGCAATCCCCATCAAAATTCCAACTCAATTCTTAAACGAATTGGAAGGAGCAATTTGCAAATTTGTCTGGAATAACAAAAAACCTAGGATAGCAAAATGTCTTCTCAAGGATAAAAGAACTTCTGGCGGAATCACCATGCCAGACCTAAAGCTTTACTACAGAGCAATTGTGATAAAAACTGCATGGTACTGGTATAGAGACAGACAAGTAGACCAATGGAATAGAATTGAAGACCCAGAAATGAACCCACACACCTATGGTCACTTGATCTTCGACAAGGGAGCTAAAACCATCCAGTGGAAGAAAGACAGCATTTTCAACAATTGGTGCTGGCACAACTGGTTGTTATCCTGTAGAAGAATGCAAATCGATCCATACTTATCTCCTTGTACTAAGGTCAAATCTAAGTGGATCAAGGAACTTCACATAAAACCAGAGACACTGAAACTTATAGAGGAGAAAGTGGGGAAAAGCCTTGAAGATATGGGCACAGGGGAAAAATTCCTGAACAGAACAGCAATGGCTTGTGCTGTAAGATCGAGAATTGACAAATGGGACCTAATGAAACTCCAAAGTTTCTGCAAGGCAAAAGACACTGTCAATAAGACAAAAAGACCACCAACGGATTGGGAAAGGATCTTTACCTATCCTAAATCAGATAGGGGACTAATATCCAACATATATAAAGAACTCAAGAAGGTGGACTTCAGAAAATCTAATAACCCCATTAAAAAATGGGGCTCAGAACTGAACAAAGAATTCTCACCTGAGGAATACCGAATGGCAGAGAAGCACTTGAAAAAATGTTCAACATCCTTAATCATCAGAGAAATGCAAATCAAAACAACCCTGAGATTCCACCTCACACCAGTCAGAATGGCTAAGATCAAAAATTCGGGTGACAGCAGATGCTGGCGTGGATGTGGAGAAAGAGGAACACTCCTCCATTGTTGGTGGGAGTGCAGGCTTGTACAACCACTCTGGAAATCAGTCTGGCGGTTCCTCAGAAAACTGGACATAGTACTACCGGAGGATCCAGCAATACCTCTCCTGGGCATATATCCAGAAGATGCCCCAACTGGTAAGAAGGACACATGCTCCACTATGTTCATAGCAGCCTTATTTATAATAGCCAGAAGCTGGAAAGAACCTAGATGCCCCTCAACAGAGGAATGGATACATAAAATGTGGTACATCTACACAATGGAGTACTACTCAGCTATTAAAAAGAATGAATTTATGAAATTCCTAGCCAAATGGTTGGACCTGGAGGGCATCATCCTGAGTGAGGTAACACATTCACAAAGAAACTCACACAATATGTATTCACTGATAAGTGGATATTAGCCCCAAACCTAGGATAACCAAGATATAAGATATAATTTGCTAAACACATGAAACTCAAGAATGAAGACTGAAGTGTGGACACTATGCCCCTCCTTAGATTTGGGAACAAAACACCCATGGAAGGAGTTACAGAGACAAAGTTTGGAGCTGAGATAAAAGGATGGACCATGTAGAGACTGCCATATCCAGGGATCCACCCCATAATCAGCATCCAAACGCTGACACCATTGCATACACTAGCAAGATTTTATTGAAAGGACCCAGATGTAGCTGTCTCTTGTGAGACTATGCCGGGGCCTAGCAAACACAGAAGTGGATGCTCACAGTCAGCTAATGGATGGATCACAGGGCTCCAAATAGAGGAGCTAGAGAAAGTAGCCAAGGAGCTAAAGGGATCTGCAACCCTATAGGTGGAACAACATTATGAACTAACCAGTACCCCGGAGCTCTTGACTCTAGCTGCATATATATCAAAAGATGGCCTAGTTGGCCATCACTGGAAAGAGAGGCTCATTGGACTTGCAAACTTTATATGCCCCAGTACAGGGGAACACCAGGGCCAAAAAGGGGGAGTGGGTGGGCAGGGGAGTGGGGGTGGGTGGATATGGGGGACTTTTGGTATAGCATTGGAAATGTAAATGATTTAAATACCTAATAAAAAATGGAAAAAAAAAAGAATTGCTATGAAAGATGGGTGTGATGGTGTACACCTTTAGTCCCAACACTGAGGAAACAGACTTGGGTGAGTTGGAGCTCAGCCAGGGATCTCTATGTAGATGAAGGATCTACATAGTGAGTTACAGGTCTGCCAGGCTACATCGTGAGGCCCAGTCCAAATATATAAATGGAACTGTAACTAACTAGAAACTTCAAAACTGTAATATAGAGTAAATAACGTAACTGTCATAAAACAAACCCGTAGGCTGGCAACTTGTAAAATCTGACAGGAAAAAATAATCAGGACCCATTGTGATGACAGTGTCTGCCTGGCTTCTTATCCTGTGTCTCTTGCACGTGAAAGAGTGCATCCTGTGCTCCCCAGGGGCCTCTGTTCACTGAGCCACTGTAAAACGCTAAGGTTGCATGCTTTATTGGGAATTGCGCTGACCCCAACATCTGTGAACTGTGCTTCCCAAGCCCGAGTCTTACACCTCTCACAGGTTAGCCAGGCTCGTGGCTCAATTCTTCATATGTACAGATTCACTAAATGACTTTAGGTATTTTTCTTTATAAAATTGAGGTAGGTCAGCCATTTAGCTTATTTATTTCATTTCTTGAAAATTATAGACAAAGCAAATATATCCCCTCATTCTTCTCCTTTATTATTATGTCAGAATTATAAATGTATGCTTATGAGAATATCTATAGCTATTCAGATGACTGGATAATGTCCACCTCACAGAGGCACAGCCTAATCAACACATATTGGATTGAACTATTACAAGTTTTAAGCAAGGGTACCATGTAATATTCAGTTTTCTTTTTTTGTTTTGTTTTGTTTTTAAATTTTTTATTAGATATTTTCTTCATTTACATTTCAAATGCTATCCCAAAAAGTCCCCTATACCCTTCCCCCACCCTGCTCCCCTACCAACTCACTCCCAAGTCTTGGCCCTCGCATTCCCTTGTACTGGGGCATATAAAGTTTGCAAGACCAAGGGGCTTCTCTTCGATGGCCAACTAGGCCATCTTCTGCTACATATGCAGCAAGAGACAGAAGCTCTGAGGGTACTGGCTAGTTCATATTGTTGTTCCACCTATAGCGTCGCAGACCCCTCCAGCTCCTTGGGTACTTTCTGTAGCTCCTCCATTTGGGGATCCTGTGTTCCATCCTATAGATGACTGTGAGCATCCACTTCTGTGTTTGCCAGGCACTGGGATAGCCTCACACAAGACAGCTATATCAGAGTCCTTTCAGCAAAATCTTGCTGGCATATGCAATAGTGTCTGTGTTTGGTGGCTGATTATGGGATGGACCCCCAGGTGGGGCAGTCTCTGGATGGTCCATCCTTTTGTCTTAGCTCCAAACTTTGTCTCTGTAACTCCTTCCATGGGTATTTTATTGCTTATTCTAGGGAGGAATACAGCATCTACGCGTTGATCTTCCTTCTCTTGATTTTCTTGTGTTTTGGAAATTGTATCTTGGGTATTCTAGTTTTCTGGGCTAGAATACCCAGTTTTCTATTTCAGTAGAAATAGTTTTTATTCATGTCTTTCACTCAGACTTCTAATAGAATCAGAAAAACTCACGATGATATTTGTATTAGTGTAGAACATTACATGGCAGAGAATGCACTACTGTAACTCCTTGCACTGCCTTCACAGCATCATGCACATACTGTCCCCTCTCAATTTCAGACTTCTTCCTATTAACACCTAAACAAACCTGAAGCCCTGTGCAGTCACTCAGGCCATCACCCTTTCCTCCCAGGCCTGGGCAGGAATCATCGACCTTGTGATCTGAGTGCACTAGGTGGGCATTTTATAGACATGGAAATACATATACACTATGCGGGCATTTTATAGACATGGACTTACACATACACTTGCTTTACCTCCTGACATCTTTCTCTTCATGTCCTCAAGGCCTTATAATTTTTCAATTCCTCATTGTGTTTTGTGCTGAACAATGTTGTTTTGTAAGACTATACCACATTTAGATTGTTTTCGTGTTTTATTGTTAAAGATCACATGGAAATTCATATTTTTCTTTAAACTATATCCAATTTTTTTCAGAAGGAATTGATCCTGTGTCATATAATATTACCATGTATACTTTTTTGAAAAATCTATAAGTATTTATTCTGTACACATTTTTTTCAATTTTTTATTAGATATTTTCTTGATTTACATTTCAAATGCTATCCCAAAAGTCCCTATACCCTCCCCACCACCCTGCTCCCCTACCCATCCACAATCCCCCTGTCCTGGGGCATATGAAATTTACAAGACCAAGGGGCCCCTTCCCAATAAGGGCTGACTAGGCCATCTTCTGCTACATATGCAGCTAGAGACATGAGCTCTGGGAGTACTAGTGAGTTCATATTTTTGTTCCTCCTATAGAGTTGCAGACCCCTTCAGCTCCTTGGGTACTTTCTCTAGATCCTCCATTGGGGGCCCTGTGTTCCATCCAATAGCTAACTGTGGGCTTCCACTTCTGTATTTGCCAAGCACTGGCATAGCCTCACCAGAGAGAGCTATATCAGGGTCCTGTCATCTAAATCCTGCTGGCATATGCAATAGTGTCTGCGTTTGGTGGCTGATTATGGAATGGATCCCTGGGTGGGGCAGTCTCTGGATAGTCTATCCTTTCATCTCAGCTCCAAATTTTATCTCTGTAACTCCTTCCATGGCTATTTTGTTCTCTATTCTAAGGAGTAATAAAGAATCCACACTTTTGTATTCCTTCTTGATTTTCATGTGTTTTGTATTTTGTATCTTGAGTATTCTAAGTTTCTGGGCTAATATCCACTTATCAATGAGTGCATGTCATGTGTGTTCTGTCGTGATCAGGTTACTTAACTCAGGATGATATCCTCCAAATCCATCCATTAGCCTAAATAAATTGTTTTTAATAGCTGAGTAGTACTCCTTTCTGTAAATGTACCACATTTTCTGTATCCATTCCTCTGTTGAGGGACATCTGGGTTCTTTCCACATACTGGCTATTATAAATAGGGCTGCTATGAACATAGTGGAGCATGTGTTCTTATTACCTGTTGGAATATCTTCTGGATATATGCCCAGGAGCGGTATTGCTGGATGCTCTGATAGTACTATGTCCAATTTTCTGAAGAACTAACAGATTGATTTCCAGAGTGGTTATACAATCTTGCAATCCCACCAGAAATGGAGGAGTGTTCCTCTTTCTCCACATTTTTGCCAGTGTCTCCTGTCACCTAAATTTTTGATCTTAGCCATTCTGACTGGTGTGAGGTGGAATGTCAGGGTTGTTTTGATTTTCATTTCTCTGATGATTAAGGATGTTGAACATTTTTTCAAGTGCTTCCTGGCCATTCGGTATTCCTCAGGTGAGAATTCTTTGTTTAGCTCTGTACCCCATTTTTTAATGGGGTTATTTGTTTTTCTGAAGTCCACCTTCTTGAGTTCTTTATATATATTGGTATTAGTCCCCTATCTGATTTAGAATAGGTAAAGACCCTTTCCCAGTCTGTTGGTGGCCTTTTTGTCTTATTGACAGTGTCTTTTGCCTTACAGAAGCTTTGAAATTTTATGAGATCCCATTTGTAAATTCTCGATCTTACAGCACAAGCCATTGCTGTTCTATTCAGGAATTTTTCCCCTGTGCCCATATCTTCGATGCTTTTCCTCACTGTCTTCTCTATAAGATTCAGTGTCTCTGGTTTTATGTGGAGTTCCTTTATCCACTTAGAATTGACCTTAGTACAAGGAGATAAGTATGGATCGATTCGCATTCTTCTACATGATAACAACCAGTTGTGCCAGCACCAATTGTTGAAAATGCTGTCTTTCTTCCACTGGATGGTTTTAGCTCCCTTGTCGAAGATCAAGTGACCATAGGTGTGTGGGTTCATTTCTGGGTCTTCAATTCTATTCCATTGGTCTACTTGTCTGTCACTGTACCAGTACCATGCAGTTTTTATCACAATTGCTCTGTAGTAAAGCTTTAGGTCAGGCATGGTGATTCCACCAGAGGTTCTTTTATCCTTGAGAAGACATTTTGCTATCCTAGGTTTTTTGTTAATCCAAATGAGTTTACAGATTGCTCTTTCTAATTTGTTGAAGAATTGAGTTGGAATTTTGATGGGGATTGCATTGAATCTGTAGATTGCTTTTGGCAAGATAGCCATTTTTACTATATTAATCCTGCCAGTCCATGAGCATGGGAGATCTTTCCACACTCTGGGATCTTTTTTGATTTCGTTCTTCAGAGACTTGAGGTTCTTATCATACAGATATTTCTCTTCCTTAGTTAGAGTCACGCCAAGGTATTTTATATTATTTGTGACTCTTGTTAAGGGTATTATTTCCCTAATTTCTTTCTCAGCCTGTTTATACTTTGTGTTGAGAAAGGCCATTGATCTGTTTGAGTTGATTTTATATCCAGCTACTGCACTGAAGCCTATTATCAGGTTTAGGAGTTCTCTGGTGGAATTTTTAGTGTCATATATATTATCATATCATCTGCAAATATTGATATTTTGACTTCTTCCTTTCCAATTTGTATCTCTTTGACCTCCTTTTGTTGTCTAATTGTTCTGGTTAGAACTTCAAGTACTATATTGAATAAGTAGGGAGAAAGTGGGCAGCCTTGTCTAGTCCCTGATTTTATTGGGATTGCTTCCTGCTTCTCTCCATTTACTTTGATGTTGCCTACTGGTTTGATATAGATTGCTTTTATTATGTTAGGTATGGGCCTTAAATTCCTGATCTTTCTAAGACATTTATCATGAAGGGGTGTTGGATTTTGTCAAATGCTTTCTCAGCATCTAATGATCATGTGATTTTTGTCTTTGAGTTTGTTTATATAGTAGATTATGTTGATAGATTTCCCTATTTTAAACCATCCATGCATCCCTGGGATAAAGACTACTTGATCATGATGGATGATCATTTTGATGTGTTCTTGGATTCAGTTTGTGAGAATTTTATTGAGTAGTTTTTGCATCGATATTCATAAGGGAAATTGGTCTGAAGTTCTCTTTCTTTGTTGGATCTTTGTGTGCCTTAGGTATCTGAGTAATTGTGGCTTCATAGGACGAATTGGGTAGAGTACCTTCTGTTTCTTTTTGTGGAATAGTTTGTGCAGAACTGGAATTAGATCTTCTTTGAAGGTCTGATAGAACTCTGCACTAAACCCATCTGGTCGTGAGCTCTTTTTTTTGAGGGGGGGGAAGACTATTTTTTTTATTATTATTAATGACTGCTTCTATTTCTTTAGGGGATATTGGACTGTTAAGATCATTAATCTTATCCTGATTTTACTTTGGTACTTGGTATCTGTCTAGAAATTTATTCATTTCATCCAAGTTTTCTAGTTTTGTTAAGTATACCCTTTTTTAGTAGGATCTGACAATATTTTGGATTTCCTCAGGTTCTGTTGTTATGTCTCCTTTTTCATTTCTGATTTTGTTAATCAGGATACTGTCCCTGTGCCTTTTAGTTAGTCTGGCTAGGAGTTAGTCTATCTTGTTGATTTTCTGAAAGAACCAGCTCCTAATTTGGTTGATTTCTTGAATCATTCTTTTTGTTTGCACTTGGTTGATTTTTGCCCTAAGTTTGATTATTTCCTGCTGTCCACTCCTCTTGGGTGAATTTGCTTCCTTTTGTTCTAGAGCTTCTAGGTGTGCTGTCAGACTACTAGTATGTGCTCTAACTAGTTTCTTTTTGGCAGCATTCGGGCTATGAGTTTTCCTCTTAGGACTGCATTCATTGTGTCCCATAAATTTGGGTATATTGTGGCTTCATATCATTAAACTCTAAAAAGTCTTTAATTTCTTTCGTTATTTCTTCCTTGACGAAGGTATCATTAAGTAGAGTGTTGTTCAGTTTCCACGTGAATGTTGGCTTTCTATTATTTATGCTGTTATTGAACATCAACCTTTGTCAGTGGTCATCTGATAGGATGCATGGGATAATTTCAATATTTTTGTATCTGTTGAGGCCTGTTTTGTGACTGATTATATGGTCCATTTTGGAGGAGGTACCATGAGATGCTGAGAAGAAGGTATATTCTTTTGTTTTAGGATAAAATGTTCTGTAGATATCTGTTAAATCTGTTTATTTCATAACTTCTGTTAGTGTCTATGTGTCTATGTTTAGTTTTTGTTTCCAGGATCTGTCCATTGTTGAGAGTGGGGTGTTAAATTCTCCCAGTATTATTGTGTGAGGTGCAATGTGTGCTTTGAGCTTTACTAAAGTTTTTTTAATGAATGTGGTTGCCCTTGCATTTGGAGCATAGATATTCACAATTGAGAGTTCATCTTGGTAGATTTTACCTTTGATGAGTATGAAGTGCCCCTCCTTGTCTATTTTGATAACTTTGGGTTGGAAGTCAATTTTATTCGATAAGAGAATGGCTACTCCAGCTTGTTTCTTCGGACCATTTGCTTGGAAAATTGTTTTCCAGCCTTTTACTCTGAGGGAGTGTCTGTCTTTTTCCCTGAAGTGAGTTTCCTGCAAGCAGCAAAATGTTGGGTTCTGTTTGTGTAGCCAGTCTATTAGTCTATGTCTTTTTATTGGGGGATTGACTCCATTGATGTTAAGAGAAATTAAAGAAAAGTAATTGTTGCTTCCTGTTATTTTTGTTGTTAAAGTTAGGCTTCTGTTCTTGTGGCTCTATTCTTTTAGGTTTGTTGAAGGATTACTTTCTTGCTTTTTCTACAGTGTAGTTTCCATCTTTGTGTTGGTATTTTCCAATTATTATCCTTTGAAGGGCTGGATTCGTGGAAAGATATTGTGTGAATTTTGTTTTGTTGTGGAGTACTTTGGTTTCTCCATCTATGGTAATTGAGAGTTTTGCTGGGTATAGTAGCCTGGGCTGGCATTTGTGTTCTCTTAGTGTCTGTATAACATCTGTCCAGGATCTTCTGAGGTTTCATAGTCTCTGGTGAGAAGTCTGGAGTAATTCTAATAAGCCTGCCTTTATATGTTACTTGACCTTTTTCCCTTACTGCTTTTAATATTCCGTCTTTATTTAGTGTATTTGTTGTTCTGCTTATTATGTGTTGGGGTGAATTTCTTTTCTGGTCCAATCTATTTGGAGTTTTGTAGGCTTCTTGTATGTTCATGGGCATCTCTTTCTTTAGGTTTGGGAAGTTTTCTTCTATAATTTTGTTGAAGATATTTGCTGGCCCTTTAAGTTGAAAAATCTTCATTCTCATCTACTCCTATTATCAGTAGGTTCGGTCTTCTCATTGTGTCCTGGATTCCCTGGATGCTTTGAGTTAGGATCTTTTTGCATTTTGCATTTTCTTTGATTGTTATGTCCATGTTCTCTATGGAATCTTCTGCACCTGAGATTCTCTCTTCCATCTCTTGTATTCTGTTGCTGATGCTCCCATCTATGGTTCCTGATTTCTTTCCTAGGGTTTCTATCTCCAAAGTTGTCTCCCTTTGGGTTTTCTTTATTGTTTCTACTTCCATTTTTAGATCTTGGATGGTTTTGTTTAATTCCATTACCTGTTTGGTTGTGTTTTCCTGTAATTCTTTCAGGGATTTTTTTTTTTTTTTGCTTGTTTCTTCTTTAAGGACTTCTACCTGTTTAGCAGTATTCTCCTGTAATTCCTTGAGGGATTTTTGTACTTCCTCTTTAAGGAATTCTACCTGTGTAGCAGTATTCTCCTGTATTTCTTTAAGTAAGTTATTAATGCCCTTCTTAAAATCTTCTACCACCATCGTGATATATGATTTTAAATCTGAGTCTCGCTTTTTGGGTGTGTTGGGGTGTCCAGGACTTACTGTGGTGGGCATACTCGGTTCTGATGATGCCCAGTGTTCTCTGTTTCTGTTAGTAAGATTCTTATGTTTGCCTTTTGCCATCCGGTAATCCTGGTGTTAATATTCAAGCTGTCTCTTGCTGGAGCTTTCTCCTCCTGTGATTCTGTTAGTCTCTGTCAACACTCCTGGGAGTCCAACTCTCACCTGAGTTCCAGTGGTCAGAGCACTCTCTGCAGGCAAGCTCTCCTCTTGCAAGGCAGGTGTCCTGAAGTCTGGAGCTCTGATCCACCTCCTGAGTCCTGGGTCAGAGCCCTCCCTGTAATCCAGCTCTCCTCTGGCAAGGAAGGTGCCCAGGGGACTGGGTCTAAGCTCTGCCTCCTGGTTGAGGATGAAGGCACAAAGGGACCCTGTCTAAGAAGCTCTGTTACTTCTGTCACCCACGTGCTCTCTGGTGATCATGAGGTCCTGGGTGTGCTAGGGGTCCTGCAGCATGAAGAGTACTCTAGGGCCCCTGGTGGCCTCCAGCTGGAAACATTTCTTTTTCTTTTTCTTTTTCTTTTTCTTTTTCTTTCTTTTTTTTTTTTTCCTCTTTCAATTTGAGGCAGGTTTTCCCTGCATAGCCCTTGCTGTCCTGGAACTCACTCTGTAGACCAACCAGACTGGTTCTCAAACTCATAGAAATTCACGTGTCTTTGCTTCTCAAGTGCTGGGTAGAATTAAGGCATGTGCCACCACTGCCCAACTTTCATTAAAAAGTTTAAAGCCAATTTATGGGGGCTTGGGGAGAGAATAGTTTAGCTTAAGAACCCCCAAACTCCTAAAGCTCACACCCAAAACATATATACACAGATGCAGATGAATAGTTATTTGCATGTACATACATACGGAGAATATCTATAGGTTTAATTAGATTTTCATTCCAGGTCTGGTATTAGCTTTGACCTATATTTTCTTAATTATAAATAGAAAGATACGGATGGTTAGTCATTAGGATTTGATATTTTTTAATACACCTGAACAAGAAGTTCTCACATACACTTACACACATACACACACACACACACACACACACACACACACACACACACAGTTTTGCTAAGTTTTGTCTTCAGTTGAACAGGACAAATGCTTTACCCTACAATTTAGAAGCATGATACCAGGAAATGTCAGACCCTGATCTGATGTGTCTTAAAATAGCTGTAAATTATGGAGGTATCATCCAAGTTCTCAATAGCTATGTTTTAGATTTGCTAGTGTGTTCCTGAAAAGATCAACAAATCTCCATTAGGACATGTTCCAATAAGCTCCTCAATAATTTCCAGCTATTTTGTTTAAAATGATTATATAATTAAAATATGTATGCTATGAAATTTGTAAAGTTTTTGAGAAATTAAATATTTATAAAATACAAAAAATGTTTTAGCCTATTTGGTTTATGTTTTAAGAATTTAGCCTATGATTATTGCCTTCATGGAGCTAAAATATTTTTAGCTGGAATTAAGCCAAATCCACTAGGAGCATGTATTTAACTTAGATTGTATGCATTCCAGTCTTGACACTTGCATGGTCTTTTCATTTATCTGAAATCCTTCTGGCATAAACAACAGTAATATTTAACAATAGAAACTTTGCTCTCCATTCAGTAGAGTCTACTGGGAAGCCAAGCAAGAAAGTGTATGGCTGCCTGTGGGTGAAGACATGTTCTGACCTCTTCCTGGTATGTTGAAGAGGCCATGCCATCTCAGAGTGAACCTGGGTAAGGAAGGTAGCTGCCACTGCATTGTCTCCTCAGGAAGCCAAGGATAACCTAAAGCAGACTCTCTGAATAGGAGATGTCCGTTCACAGGAATAGCCAGAGAAGAGCCATGGGATAACTGCCAGATGCCTCTATCAGGACAAAACAAGAGGTGCCTAGGGTTACAAGGGTTTTTGGGGGGTTTTTTTGCATATTTAATTTACTTACATTTCAAATGTTATACCCTTTTCTGGTTTCCCCTCTGCAAACCCAGTATCCTATCCCCGCTTACCCTACTTCTATGAGGATGCTCCCACATGCACCTACACACTTCTGCCTCACTACACTAGCATTCCTATACACTGGGGCATCAAGCCTTTACAGTACCAAGGGCCTCCCCTTCCATTAATGCCAGATAAGGCCCCTTCAGATCATCCCCTAACTTCTCCATTGGGGTCCCTGTGCTCAGTCCAATGGTTAGCTGTGGGCATCCACATCTGTGTTGCTCAAGATCTAGCAGAGCCTCTCAGGAGACAGCTGTATCAGGCTCCTGTCAGCAAGCAGGTCTTGACATCCACAATAGCGTCTGGGTTTGGTGTCTGCATGTGGGATGGATCCCCAGGTGGGGCAGTCTCTGGATAGCCTTTCCTTCAGTCTCTGCTCCACTCTTTGTTTCTGTATTTACTTTAGAGAGGAGCAATTCTCAGTTGAAATTTTGGAGATGGGTTGGTGGCCCCATCCCTCAAGCAGGAGGCCATGCCTAACCTCTTGATATTGTCTCAACAAGTTCTCCCTCCCCTTTGTTGAGTATTTCAGCTAATGGCATCCCCATGGGATCCTGGGAGGCTCTTGCTTTTTTGGCATCTGGGACTTTCTGGTTGCTACTTTCAGTTTCCCATGCCTTGTTGCTACACAACTATGTTCAATTTCCTGATCCTCTATACATCTCTTCCATCTCCTCCCATACCTACTCTTCCCCTGTTTTCCCCCTCCCCCTCTTCTCTTCCTCCCAAGACCCTCACACTGACTACTTCGCCTGATTATTTTGTTGCCCCTTTTAAGTAGGACTGAAGCATCCACTCCTTGGTCTTCCTTCCTCTTGAGCTTCATGTGGTCCATAATTTTATCATGGGTATTCCATGTTCTTTGCCTAATCTCCACTTATTAGTGAGTACATACCATGTATGGTCTTTTTTGTGACTGAGTTACCTCACTCAAGATATTTTCTAGATCCATCCACTTGCCTAAGAATTTCATGAATTCATTGTTTTTAATAGCTGAGTAGCACACTACTGTGTAAATGTACCACATTTTGTGTTTCCTCTTTAAGGGCTTCTAGCTGTTTACCTGTGATTTCCTGTATTTCCATCTTAAAGTCCTCCATCATCATCATGAGAAGTGACTTTAGATCCATGGCTTGCTTTTCTGGTGTGATGGTGTAGCCAGGACTTGCTATGGTAGGAGAGTTTGGTTCTGATGATGCCAAGTAACCTTGGTTTCTGTTGCTTCTGTTCTTACACTTTACTCCTGCCATCTGATTATCTCAAGTGCTTGCTGCCCTCAATATATCTGATTGGAGCCTGTCCTTCCTATAATCCCAGTTGATTCAGGATTCCTCAGAGTCCAGCTTTCTCTGTGATCCTTTGATTGTAGGGTTCTGTGGACCTTCTGGGTGTGTCAGAGTTCTTGGCAGTCAAGCTTCCTCTGAGACCCTGAAATACTAGTGTGACCCAGCTCCTGTTATCCTGAATCCTGTTGCTCTAAGATCCTGGGCGTGTTACAGTGCCTGGAAGTGGTGTCTCCCTTGAGGACCGAGGAGCTGTCTGGTCTGTTCAAAACCAATATAAACCAGTACCAATCAAAAGGAACCCGAGCCTCTGGTCCGGTAGGGCTCTGGTGTCCTTGTTCCTGCTGTCACAGGCCCGTCACAATTGGATTGGAACCAATGTTGTGTTCCGCTCACCAGTGATCATGAGATCACGTGGTGAGTCCTCTAGGGACAGTGGGGGTGTCCACCAACTCTGCGCCCTAGGTGACCCGGTGCTGGTGCCTACTGGAAGGAGGATGATATTTTCTATTTCCATCTCATCCATTTGCCTCCAAAATCCATGATTTCTTTGTTTTTCCATGGTTGAATACTATTCCATTGCCTAAATGAACTACATTTTCTATATCCACTCTTTGGTTGAGGGACATCTGGGTTGCTTTCAGTTTCCAGTGATTACATAAAGCAGCTATGAGCATGGTGGAGAACACATCCTTGTGCTGTAGGAGAGCATCTTTCGGGTGTATACCCAGGAGCAGTATAACTGGGTCCTCAGGTAGAACTATTTCCAGTTTGTACCAGCTTGTAGTCCCACCAGCAATGGAAGTGTGTTCCTCTTTCTCCATATCCTCACCAACATGGTCGTCATGGGGAATAATATTTTTGATGTGTTCTTGGATTCGGTCTGCAAGAATTTTATTTAATAATTGTTGCATTGATATATATAACTAAAATTTGTCTGGAGTTTTCTTTCTTTGTTGAGACTTTTTGTGGTGGTTTGGGTAAGGGGTAACTGTGGCATAATAAAATGAATTAGGTATTGTTTCTTCTGTTGTTATTTTGTGGAATAGTTTCAGGAGGATTGGTATTAACTCTTCTTTAAAATTCTGATAGACTTCTGCA
Organism: Mus musculus; assembly: GCF_000001635.26. NCBI lineage: Eukaryota > Metazoa > Chordata > Mammalia > Rodentia > Muridae > Mus > Mus musculus. The sequence goes on from NC_000079.6 coordinate 78,068,816, forward strand.
CTAAAACCATCTGGCCCTGGGCTTTTTTTTTTTTTTTTTTTTTTTTTTTTGGTTGGGAGACTTAATGACTGCTTCTATTTCTTTAGGGGTTATGATTTTCCTTAGAGGTTTGTGGGAAAATACTGTGTAAATTTAGTTTTGTCATGGAATACTTTACTTTCTCCATCTATGAGATGAGAGTTTTTCTGGGTGTAGTAGCCTGGGCTGGCATTTGTGTTTTCTTAGGGTCTGCATGACATTTGTCTAGGATCTTCTGGCTTTCATTGTTTCTGGTGGGAATTCTGATGTAATTCTAATAGGTCTGCCTTTATATGTTACTTGACACTTACTGCTTTTAATATTCTTTCTTTGTTTTGTGCATTTGGTGTTTTGATTATTATGTGACAGGAGGAATTTCCTTCTGGTCCAAACTATTTGGAGTTCTGTAGGCTCCTTGTATGTTCATGGGCATCTCTTTCTTTAGGTTAGGGAGGTTTTCTTCAATAATTTTGTTGAAGATATTTGCTAGTCCTTTAAGATTGAAATCTTCCTTCTCATCTATACCTATTATCCTTAAGTTTGGTCTTCTCATTGTGTCCTGGATTTCCTGGATTTTTGTGGCTAGGATCTTTTTGCATTTTGCATTTTCTTGATTGCTGTGTCAATGTTTTGTATGGAATCCTCTGCACCTGATATTCTCTCTTCTCTTGTATTCTTTTGGTGATGCTTGCATGTATGGATTCTGATATCTTTCCTAGATTTTATATCTCCAGAGTTGTCTCCCTTTGAGATTTCTTTATTGTTTCTACTTCCATTTTTAGATCCCTGATGGTTTTGTTCAATTCCTTCACATGTTTGGTTGTGTTTTCCTGTAATTCTTGAAGGAATTTTTGTGTTTCCTCTTTAAGGACTTCTACCTATTTTGCTGTGTTCTTTTTTATTTCTTTAAAGAAGTTATTTATGTTCTTCTTAAAATCCTCTACCTGCATGATGAGATATGATTTTAAATCCAAATCTTGCTTTTCTGGTGTGTTGGGTTATCCTGGACTTGCTATGGTGGGGGTACTGAATTATGTTAATGCCAAATAGTCTTAGTTTCTTTTTTTTTAATTTTTAAAATTTTTGTTTTTTATTAAAAAAATCAAAACCTGTCATTATGAAATTCAAATTCTTCAGTATTTTACAGTCTTTTTTTTTTATTACGTATTTTCCTCAAGACATTTCCAATGCTATCCCAAAAGTCCCCCATACCCTCCGCCCCACTTCCCTATACACCCATTCTCATTTTTTTGGCCCTGGCGTTCCCCTGTACTGGGGCATATAAAGTTTGTGTGTCCAATGGGCCTCTCTTTCCAGTGATGGCCGACTAGACCATCTTTTGAAACATATGTAGCTAAAGTCAAGAGCTCCAGGGTACTGGTTAGTTCATAATGTTGTTGCACCTACAGGGTTGCAGATCTCTTTAGCTCCTTGGATACTTTCTCTAGCTCCTCCATTGGGGGCCCTGTGATCCATCCAATAGCTGACTGTGAGCATCCACTTATGTGTTTGCTAGGCCCCTGCCTAGTCTCACAAGAGACAGCTATATCTGGGTCCTTTCAGCAAAATCTTGCTAGTGTATGCAGTGGTGTCAGCATTTGGAAGCTGATTATGGGGTGGATCCCTAGATAAGGCAGTCTCTAGATGGTCCATGCTTTTGTCCCAGCTCCAAACTTTGTCTCTGTAACGCCTTCCATGGGTGTTTTGTTCCCAATTCTAAGAAGGGGCACAGTGTCCACACTTTGGTCTTCATTCTTTTAGAGTTTCATGCATTTGGCAAATTGTATCTTATATCTTGGGTATACTAAGTTTTGGGCTACTATCCACTTATCAGTGTGTACATATTGTGTGAGTTCCTTTGTGATTGGGTTACCTCACTCAGGATGATGCCCTCCAGGTCCATCCATTTGCCTAGGAATTTCATAAATTCATTCTTTTTAATAGCTGAGTAGTACTCCATTGTGTAAATGTACGACATTTTCTGTATCCATTCCTCTGTTGAGGGGCATCTGGGTTCTTTCCAGTTCCTGGCTATTATAAATAAGGCTGCTATGAACATAGTGGAGCATGTGTCCTTCATACCGGTTGGGACATCTTCTGGATATGTGCCCAGAAGAGGTATTGCTGGATCCTCCGGTAGTACTATGTCCAATTTTCTAAGGAACCACCAGACTGATTTCCAGAGTGGTTGTACAAGGTTGCAATCCCACCAAGAGTGGAAGAGTGTTCCTCTTTCTCCACATCCTCGCCAGCATCTGCTATCACTTGAATTTTTGATCTTAGCCATTCTGACTGGTGTGAGGTGGAATCTCAGGGTTGTTTTGATTTGCATTTCCCTGATAATTAAGGATGTTGAACATTTTTTCAGGTGCTTCTCTGCCATTGGGTATTCCTCAGGTGAGAATTCTTTGTTCAATCCTGAGCCCCATTTTTAAATGGGGTTATTTGATTTTCTGAAGTCCATCCTCTTCAGTTCTTCATATATATATATTGGATATTAGTCCCCTATCTGATTTAGGATAGGTAAAGATCCTTTCCCAATCTGTTGGTGGCCTTTTTGTCTTATTGACAGTATCTTTTGCCTTGCAGAAGCTTTGGAGTTTCATGAGGTCCCATTTGTCGATTCTCGATCATACAGCACAAGCCATTGCTGTTATATTCAGGAATTTTTCCCCTATGCCCATATATTCAAGGCTTTTCCCCACTTTCTCCTCTATAAGTTTCAGTGGCTCTGGTTTTATGTGGAGTTCCTTGATCCACTTAGATTTGACCTTAGTACAAGGAGATAGGAATGGATCAATTCGCATTCTTCTACAGCATAACAACCAGTTGTGCCAGCACCATTTGTTGAAAATGCTGTCTTTCTTCCACTGGATGGTTATACCTCCCTTGTTGAAGATCAAGTGGCCATAGGTGTGTGGGTTTATTTCTGGGTCTTCAATTCTATTCCATTGGTCTACTTGTCTGTTGCTATACCAGTACCATGCAGTTTTTATCACAATTGCTCTGTAGTAAAGCTTTAGGTCAGGCATGGTGATTCCACCAGAGGTTCTTTTATCCTTGAGAAGAGTTTTTGCTATCCTAGGTTTTTTGTTATTCCACATGAATTTGCAGATTGCTCTTTCTAATTCATTGAAGAATTGAGTTGGAATTTTGATGGGGATTGCATTGAATCTGTAGATTGCTTTTGGCAAGATAGCCATTTTTACAATGTTGATCCTGCCAATCCATGAGCATGGGAGATCTTTCCATCTTCTGAGATCTTCTTTAATTTCTTTCTTCAGAGACTTGAAGTTTTTATCATACAGATCTTTCACTTCCTTAATTAGAGTCACACCAAGATATTTTATATTATTTGTGACTATTGAGAAGGGTGTTGTTTCCCTAATTTCTTTCTCAGCCTGTTTATTCTCTGTGTAGAGAAAGGCCATTGACTTGTTTGAGTTAATTTTATATCCTGCTACTTCACAGAAGCTGTTTATCAGGCTGGACTTCAAGAACAATGTTGAATAGGTATGGAGAGAGTGGACAGCCTTGTCTAATCCCTGATTTTAGTGGGATTGCTTCAAGCTTCTCACCATTTACTTTGATGTTGGCTACTATTTTGCTGTAGATTGCTTTTATTATGGTTAGGTATGGGCCTTGAATTCCTGATCTTTCCAAGACTTTTATCATGAATGGGTGTTGGATCTTGCCCAATGCTTTTTCCACATCTAAGGAGATGATCATGTGGTTTTTGTCTCTGAGTTTGTTTATATAATGGATTACGTTGATGGATTTCCGTATATTAAACCATCCCTGCATCCCTGGAATAAAACCTACTTGGTCAAGATGGATGATTGCTTTAATGTGTTCTTGGATTCGGTTAGCGAGAATTTTATTGAGGATTTTTGTATCTATATTCATAAGGGAAATTGGTCTGAAGTTCTCTATCTTTGTTGAATCTTTCTGTGGTTTAGGTATCAGAGTAATTGTGGCTTCATAGAATCAGTTGGGTAGAGTTCCATCTACTTCTATTTTGTGGAATAGTTTATGCAGAACTGGAATTAGATCTTCTTTGAAGGTCTGGTAGAACTCTGCACTAAACCCATCTGGTCCTGGGCTTTTTTTTGCTGGGAGACTATTAATGACTGCTTCTATTTCTTTAGGGGATATGGGACTGTTTAGATTATTAACTTGATCCTGATTTAACTTTGGTACCTAGTATCTGTCTAGAAATTTGTCTGTTTCATCCAGGTTTTCCAGTTTTATTGAGTATAGCCTTTTGTAGAAGGATCTGATGGTGTTTTGGATTTTCCAGGATCTGTTGTTATGTCTCCCTTTTCATTTCTGATTTTGTTAATTGGGATGTTGTCCCTGTGCCCTCTAGTGAGTCTAGCTAAGGGTTTATCTATCTTGTTGATTTTCTCAAAGAACCAACTCCTCGTTTGGTTAATTCTTTGAATAGTTCTTCTTGTTTCCACTTGGTTGACTTCACCCCGGAGTTTGATTATTTCCTGCCATCTACTCCTCTGGGTTGAATTTTCTTCCTTCTTTTCTAGAGCTTTAAATGTGTTGTCAAGCTGCTAGTGTGTGTTCTTTCTAGTTTCTTTTTGGAGGCACTCAGAGCTATGAGTTTCCCTCTTAGAAATGCTTTCATTGTGTCCCATAGGTTTGGGTATGTTGTATCTTCATTTTCATTAAACTCTAAAAAGTCTTTAATTTCTTTCTTTATTCCTTCCTTGACCAAGTTATCATTGAGAAGAGTGTTGTTCAGTTTCCACGTGAATGTTGGCTTTCCAATATTTATGTTGTTATTGAAGATCAGCCTTAGTCCTTGGTGGTCTGATAGGATGCATGGGAGGATTTCAATATTTTTGTATCTATTAAGGCCTGTTTTGTGACCAATTATATGGTCAATTTTGGAGAAGGTCCCGTGAGGTACTGAGAAGAAGGTAAATCCTTTTGTTTTAGGATAAAATGTTCTGTAGATATCTGTTAAGTCCATTTGTTTCATAACTTCTGTTAGTTTCACTGTGTCCCTGTTTAGTTTCTGTTTCCATGGTCTGTCCATTGATGAAAGTGGTGTGTTGAAGTCTCCCACTATTATTGTGTGAGGTGCAATGTGTGTTTTGAGCTTTACTAATGTGTCTTTAATGAATGTGGCTGCCCTTGCATTTGGAGCATAGATATTCAGGATTGAGAGTTCCTCTTGGAGGATTTTACCTTTGATGAATATGAAGTGACTCTCCTTGTCTTTTTTGATGACTTTGGGTTGGAAGTTGATTTTATTCGATATTAGAATGGCTACTCCAGCTTGTTTCTTTAGACCATTTGCTTGGAAAATTGTTTTCCAGCCTTTCACTCTGAGGTACTGTCTGTCTTTTTCCCTGAGATGGGTTTCCTTTAAGCAGCAGAATGTTGGGTCCTGTTTGTATAGCCATTCTGTTAGTCTATGTCTTTTTATTGGGGAATTGAGTCCATACACTCGGCAGGGTCCCGGAACCGAGATGTCTGCTGCGGATGCTCAGGCAATGTGCTCCCGCGCAGGGCAGATCCCAATCCTCAGAATTCTGAAGATCTCGTGGCTGGTGTTGTGGGTATCTGGCGGTAGTCAGCTGACTGTGCGCCCTAGCTACCCTGGTGCTGCTCACATGGAAAGGGGCTTGTGCCCCTACTCCAACCGGGTCTCAAGTCCCGGGCGATTGGATTGGAGCAGATGCTGTGTTCCACTCACCAGAGGTCTTAAGATCGCTTGGCGGGTGTTGTGGGTAGCTGGAGGTAGTCAGCCGACTGTGCGCCCTAGCTACCCCGGTACTGCTCGGACCGGAAGGGTCTAGTCTTGGTTTCTTTTGGTATGAGTCTCGCTTTTGCCTTTCACCATCTGATAATATCTGGTGTTAGATGTTCCTGCTGTCTCTGGCTGGAGCTTGTTTCTCCTGTTAGTCTGTAAGCCTGTGTCACATTTCCTGGAGGCAAGCTCCCCCTTGGCAAGTCCAGTGCACAGAGGGCTATAAAATAGCCACATCTCTTGGGTGCAGATGAAAGCCAGTAGGATCCTGTACCAGCTGCTCTGCTGCTTCTGTGACCTGTGAGCGCCTGACTGGTCTGCCTTAGAGGGTCACCAGAGAGAAAATGGCGATCTCCCCTGAATCCCAGGTCAGAGCACTCCCTGGAGGCAAGCCCCCCCCCCAGGCAGGGAATGTTCTCAGAGGGCTACAGACATATAGAAGACTTTAAACAGTAAACAAATAAATTCCTTAAAGATATACAAGGAAATATAATCAAACAGGCAAAGAAAATAAATAAAACAGTCCAACCTGGAAGTGAAAATAGAAACAATAAAGAAAACACAAATAGAGGGAACCCTGGGAATGGAAAACCTAGAAAATAGACTAGGAACTACAGAGGCAAGCACCATCAACAGAATACAAGTGATAGAAGGGAGAATCTCAAGCATAGAAGATACCATGGGAGAAATTGATACATCAGTCAAAGAAAATGCCAAATGTCAAAAGTTTCTAATTTAAAAATCCAATAATGAAAAGACCAAACCTAAAAATAATAGGAATAGATGAGGGTCAAGATTCCCAGTTCGAAGGTACAAAAAAATACATCTTCGACAAGATCATAGAAGAAAATTATCTAAACTAAAGAAATAGTTTTAAATGCACAAGAAGCTTAGAGAACACCAAATAGATTGGATCAGAAAAGAAAATCCTCCCACCACATAATAATCAAAACATTAAATGTGCAAAACAACAAAAGGATATTAACCCTATCATACCATATACCTAAATGTAAAAAATCCCCCTGCCTTCTTTCCTGAGCTTGGTTCATTACTTATTCAGTTCATGGTCAATTTTTCCTGAAATTACCCAAACAGACATTTGCAATAGGTGACCATTTGCAATTATCTGATATCATGCTAGAATCAGACTTAGCAGTGATGGGGTAATGAGGTGTCTGCCATTCACACTATACCAGGAACTCAGTATTATAGACACTAATGCCATTGTTGCTATAGCAGGGACTTGATCTCACAGGGTTAAAAGTTGCAAGAGAAAAAGGCCAAGTAACATATAAAGGCAGACCTATCATACATCTGATTTCTCAAAGGTATTCTAAAAGCTAGAAGATTCTGGACAGATGTCTTGAAACCCTCAGAGACCACAGCTGCCAGTACAGACTACTATACCCACCAAGAAATTCAATCACCATAGTTGGAGAAATCAAGATATTCTGTAACAGAACCAAAATTAAACAATATCTTTCTTGTAATCCAGCCATACAGAGAATACTAGAAAAAAAATCCAACTCATGGAGAATAACTACACCCACAAAATCACAAGGTTGACATGGACATGAGCTTTGTGCAAGATGATAAATATGAATCTATTTTCCTTTTCCTACATATAGGCTGTCAGTTAGACCAGCCCCATTTATTGAAGATGTTATCTTTTTAATATTATATATTGTTGACTTTTTTGTCAAAGAGCAAGTGTCCATAGGTGTGTGGGTTTATTTCTGGGTTTTCAATTCTATTCCATTGATCAATCTCTCTGTCTCTGTACCAATACCATGCAGTTTTTATCACTATTGCTCTGTTGTACAGTTTGAGGTTGGGGAAAAAGTTAATTTTATTAATGAGAATTGTTTCCAATATCCTGGATTTTGTTTTTTCCATATGAAATTGAGAATTGCTCTTTCCAGGCCTGTGAGGAATTCTGTTGGAATTTTGATAGAGATTGTTTTGAATATATAGATTGCTCTTAGTAGGATGGACATTTTTACTATATTAATCCTACCATTCCATGAGAACAGGAGATCTTTTCATTTTCTGAAGACTTCTTAGATTTCTTTCTTGAGAGACTTGAAATTCTTGTCATACAGTTTTTTCACTTGTTTGGTACAGACAAAAGTTACCCCATGATAGTTTATATTATTTGTGACTATTGTCAAGGGTGTTATCTCCCTATTTACTTTCTCAGCCTGTCTATCATTGGGATAAAGGAAGGCTATTGACTTGTTTAAATTCATTTTCTATCCCACCAGTTTGTTGAAGTTGTTTATCAGATGTAGAAGTGCTCTGGTAGATTTTTAGGGGGGTTGCTTAAATATAGTATTATATCATCCACAAATAGTGATACCTTGAATTTTCTTTTCCAACTTGTACTCCCTTGATCTCCTTTACCACATACATTGAAGCAAATAGAAGTGAAAGTGGGAAAGAGCCTCTAACACATCAGTCAGCACAGGAGAAATTTCCCGAACAGAACACCAATGGCTCAGGCTGTAAGATCAAGAATGTAAATGAAGAAAATATCTAATTAAAACATTGTTTTAAAAAAAAAAGAATGATAAATGGGATCTCATGAAACTGAAAAGCTTCTGCAAGGCAAAAGACACAGTTAATAGGACAAATCGGCAACCTACTCATTGGAGGGGAAAAAACACTTCACTAACACCTCATCCAATAGAAAGATAACAAAAAACCTAGAATAACAAAAACTATTCTCAACAATAAAAGTGCTTCCAGTGGAATCACCATGCCTGACCTCAAGCTATACTACAGAGCAATTGTGATAAAATACTGCATGGTACTGGTGCAGGGACAGACAGATAGATCAATGAAATAGAATTGAAGACCCAGAAATGAACTCACACACATAAGGTCACTTGATCTTTGAAAAAGGAGCTAAACATTCAGTGGGAAAAAGACAGTATTTTCAACAAATGGTGCTGGCTCAACTACAGGTTATCATGTAGAAGAATGCAAATTGATCCATTCTTAACTCCTTGTACAAAGCTCAAGTCCAAGGGAATCAAGGACCTCCATATAAAACCAGAGACACTGAAACTTTCATAGGAGAAAGTGGGAAAGAGCCTCGAAGATATGGGCACAGGGGAAAAATTCCGAACAGAACAGCAATGGCTTGTGCTGTAAGATCAAGCCGGGCACTGGTGGAGCACTTGGCAGGAAGAGGCAGGCAGATTTCTGAATTCGAGGCTAGCCTGGTCTACAGAGTGAGTTCCAGAACAGCCAGAGCTACATCTAGAAACCCTGTCTCAAAAAAATCAAAAAAAGAAAAAAAATCAAGGATCAACAAAAGGGACTTCATAAAATTGCAAAGCTTATGTAATGCAAAGGACACCGTCAATAAGACAAAAAGGCCACCAACAGATTGGGAAAGGATCTTTACCAATCCTACATCTGATAGAGGGCTAATATCCAATATATACAAAGAACTGAAGAAGTTAAATTCCAGAGAACCAAGTAACCCTATTAAAAAATGGGGTACAGAGCTAAACAAAGAATTCTCAACTGAGGAATACCAAATGACTGAGAAGCCCCTGAAAAAGTGTTCCACACCTTAATCATCAGGGAAATGCAAATCAAAACAACTCTGAAATTCCACCTCACACCAGTCAGAATGGCTAAGATCAAAAACTCAGGTGACAGCAGATACTGGCAAGGATGTGGAGAAAGAGGTACACTCCTCCATTTCTGATGGGATTGCAAGCTTGTACAACCACTCGGAAATAGTTTGGCAGTTCCTCAGAAAATTGGACATAGTGCTACTGGAGGATCTAGCAATACCTCTCCTGGGCATACACCCAGAAGATGCTCCAACTGGTAATAAGGACACATGCTCCACTATGTTCATGGCAGCCTTATTTATAATAGCCGCAAGCTGGAAAAAATCCAAATGTTCCTCAATAGAGTAATGGATACAGAAGATGGAGTACTACAGAGATATTAAAAACAATGAAATTATGAAATTCTTAGGCAAATGGATGTATCTGGAGGATATCATTCTGAGTGAGGTAACCCAATCACAAAAGAACACACATGACATGCACTAACTGATAAGTGGATATTAGCCTATAAGCTCTTAATACCCAAGATACAATTTGCAAAATACATGAAACTCAAGAAGAGGGAAGGCCAAGTGTGACTATTTCTATCCTTCTTGTAAGGGGGAACAAAATACCCGTGGAAGGAGTTACAGAGACAATGTGTTGAGCAGAGACTGAAGGAATGACCATCCAAAGACTGCCCCACTTGGTAATCCTTCCCATATACAACCTCCAAACACAAACACCATTGTGGATGACAACATGAGCTTGCTTACAGGAACCTGATATAGCTGACCCCTGAGAGGCTCTGCCAGTGCCTAATACAGAAGTGGATGCTCACAGTTATGTGAGCACGGGGTCCCCAATGAAGGAGCTAGAAAAAGGACCCATAGAGCTGAATGGGTTTGCAGCCCCATAAGAGGAACAACAATATGAACTAACCAGTACCCCAGAGCTCCCTGGGAGTAAACCACCAACCAAAGAAAACACATGCTGCTTATCTAGCAGAGGATGGCCTAATCGGTCATCAGTGGGGAAGAGGCCCTTGGTCCTGTAATGGTTCTATGTCCCAGTATAGGAGAATGTCAGGGCCATGAATCTTGAGTGGGTGGGTTGGTGAGCAAGCAAAAGGGGATGGGGATAGGGGGATTTCAGAAAGGAATCTAGGAAAGGGGACATTTGAAATGTAAATAAAGAAAATATCTCATTTAAAAAGTCTGGCTGACACAGCTACAGAAGTAAGTTGGCAAAGATGTGTCAGATGAGAAGTGATGAGACTACATCTGGAACGCACTCAACTCAGGGCCGGTTGTCCCAGGATACGGCCATGCAGTACTGAGGAAGACTGATCCATGCATGAGATTCCTGTCATCGAGAGTTTGCTCTGAAACATGTGCCTAAGGATCCCAAGTTCAAGCTGGTTGCTCAGCTGAACAAGATTGTGCCCCATATCCTCTTAGAGCAAGGGAAGGCTAAGAACCCTTGGCCCAAAGTAGACGCTCACAGTGGGGTGCTGCTCCAGTACAATGGCATGTTGGAGATGAACTACTACACAGTCCTGTTCGGAGTGTCTCGGGCACTGGGTATTCTGGCCCAGCTCATCTCTAGCAGAGCCCTAGGCTTCCCTCTAGAAAGGCCCAAGTCCATGAGCACGGATGGTCTGATGAAGTTTGTGGACCCTAAGTAAGGGTAAAATGGGAGACTGGGGGGGAAACTGACTATAAGAAAATGAGGAAGCTTAAAAATTAAGTGTAATTTTGTTTCAAAAAAAAATAAAAAAATGTTCTACATGTTTGATTGTGGTTTCCTGTATTTCTTTAAGGGAATTATTTATATCCTCTTTAAAGGCCTCTATTATTTTCATGAGATGGGACTTAAGGTTAAAGGCTTGCTCTTCAGGTGTGTAGTATATCGAGGGCTTGCTGGAGTAGGAGCGCTGGGTTCTGGTGATGCTGTATTGTATGGGCTTCTATTGACTGCATTCTTGCACTTGCATTTTGCCATCTGGTTGTCTCTGGTATTGCCTGGCCAGGGTGTTCTGGGTTAGAGAAGACCTCCTGGGAGCAGTCAGAGCTGTGGGTGGGTCACAGTGTGCCTATCCGTGACTGCAAGTGTATGTAGACTAGAAGGAAGATGAAGCTCTGACAGAGCAGGGCAGAGGTCATGGCTACAGCGCTTGCTGGAGTCCCAGTGGTCAGGGGAAAGGTGTTGGGATGGACCAGGCGGGGTGGGGAGTGGCTCTCACCTATGTGACTCAGGTTTGAGCAGACCTACTGGGAGGCAGGAAGGGCTGTGTAGTGGGACTCAGTGAACTGTTGGGAAAATACAATCACTGGACTACTTATTTATTTATTTATTTATTTATACCCCATATTTTATTCCCCTCCCACCCTGGTCCACCCTCCATCTATCTGTTCCACATCTAATACCTCTTCCCACCCTCCTGTCTCCCCAAGGATGTCCCCACTCCCCTCCCCACCTGACCTCTAAACTCCATAGGGACTCCTGTCCCTTGAGGGTGAAGTACATCATCTCTGAATTAACACAGACCCAGCAGTCCTCTACTGTATGTGTGTTGGGGGCCTCATATCAGCTGGTGTATGCTGTCTGTCTGGTGGTTCAGTGTTTGAGAGATCTCGGAGGTCCAGATTAACTGAGGCTGCTAATCCTCTTACAGGATCGCCCTTCTCCTCAGCTTCTTTCAACCTTCCCTAATTCAACCACAGAGGTCAGCTGCTTCTGGCCATTGGTTGGATACAAACATCTGCCTCTGACTCTTTCAGCTGTTTGTTGGGTCTTCTGGGGTTTGGTTATACTAGGTCCCTTTTTGTGAGTGCTCCATAGCCCAGTAATAGTGTCAGGCCTTGGGACCTCCCCTTGAGCTGGATCCTATTTTGGGCCTTGCCACTGGACCTTCTTTTCCTCAGGCTCCTCTCCATTTCCATCCCTGTAATTCATTCACACAGAAACAATTATGGGTCAAAGATGAGGCTCTGAGATGGCCCCCTTCTCCCTCATTTGATACCCTGTCTTCCTGCTGGAGGTGAGCTCTATAAGTTCCCTCTCCCTACTGTTGGCATTTCATCTAAGGTCCCTCCCTTTGAGTCCTGGGAATCTCTCACCTCCCAGGTCTCTTGTGCATTCTAGAGGGTCCCCCCAACTTTCTATCTCCTTTCAAGAGAAGATATAGCAAAAGATTAATGCATCAAATGAAACAGCATTCCCTGACACTCTTAGGCCACCTGTACTTATATAGAGTCTCCTTGCAAGCAAACTATGTATTTTTTGGCATGTGATCACACAAGTCATTCTGTGAAATAGTTTACCTTTCAGTTTGCTTCTCTTATCAATTTCCCAAAAAGTACTCGTGATCTTACGTTTAAACATCTAAAAAGATTTTATTCTCTACACTGCTGTGTAAATATAAGCAGACTCAAATTCTGTTCCTCTATTCACCCAAGTAAGTATGCAAAAGGTATGCCAATATTGCTATCTTCTTTCCACCACTGGTGGGAGATAAAGAAGTAATACTTTCATTTTCTCAGTGATTTTTTTACTCACTAACACATTAAAATAAGAAAGGAGCTAACCCAGGCAGCAACCTTTAATGTGCCATTCACACATTTGCAGCATATTTGTTATTTGTTCCTTGGGGCTCATCTTTGCAGTGAGACATAATAAATTAACACATCAGTAAATCAAGGACAATAGAGTTTATATGTAAGAGCTGGAATAATAAATCAGCTGGTAGTTGTAAACCTCAGACCTCCTGACACCAACCAGAACAGAACACTGGTGGGTCTACAAGGCTGCTTGTAATCATAACTTGTAGAAGACTGCGTACCTTGCCTCCACGCTGCTGAAATGCTTACAATATATGGGTGTAGGGGCTTGGAAAGAAAACAGTATTTATAAGGAGTCCAGAATTTCCTGAACGTTTGCACGATGTTCCTTAGTGAAAGAACTGCATACCAGTGAGTAGGCTAGAAAAAGAATTAGCTGAATTTTATTTAAATACTGTTCTTTATTTCAATGAAATATTGTTAAGTAAAATGAAATAATAAATTTGTAACAATTATGTTTTAGAAAATAGAGCAAACAAATAGAGTCTAAACAAAGTTTTAATATCTTGAATAATAAAACTTTTAAACTTGAAAATAATTATGAACTTTGACCAAAAAAATACACAGCAGATATATACCCAAATTCCCTTTGACACTTAGTTTTGAGAACTCAGGGAAATAATAAGAGAATATTAGAAGGAACCCTTGAAAGTTTGAAGAATTTCTCTCTCCAACATAACAGAGCCAAACTTCTCTGTTACTGGGTCCATCCTACAATCATCAATTAAGTGTGTGTGTGTGTGTGTGTGTGTGTGTGTGTGTGTGTGTGTGTAGCCTTCTTCTAATTCAGACAATATTGTAGATATTGTGCATTTCATAACATGAAACATAAAACACCTATAGTATAGAGCTTTAATTTTAGAAGAACAATTATAAATATGTAAATGTTGTTGATCAGTGTGTTCAAAATTGAGTAAGGGTTAAAAAAAAAGCTTTAGAAATGGCAATTAGCAAAAGGCTCAAGAAGGAACCATAACTCTGAGAGCCCAAGCTCTTCCTACATAAAATGGAAGCATGGCTAGTTAATTGCTAAGCATGTAGGGGAGGAACGAACCTTTGGTTTTTGTTCCTTGTTGTTTTATTTTGTTTTGTTTCTTAAGAAAAGGTCTCAGTCATGTAGCTCTGACTGTCCTGGAACTCACTCTGTAGATCAGGCTGGCCTTGAACTCACAGAAATCAGTCTGCCTCTGCCTCCCAAGTACTGGGATTATAGACATGCACCACCACACCTTTTTAAAAGGGCCTATCTTAGGCCAGATAATCTTCTTCAGTAAGTGTAAATTGTGGTCTTTGTTGTCCATTGATCTCAGAATGTAATAAAAATGTCCATTGATCCCCAAGGTTAATTCCATTTTACATTTGAGGAATTTAACCTAAGAATAAAACACCATGCTGAAGGTTGCATGGGAGTAAAAGGACTAAAGCTCCCTATTCCTACAATTCTAGCTCTGAACATTCAACCTGGCTATACTATGTAAGGAGAAGGAAAAATTGAACTGTCAGAGTGCTTCAAAGTAGATTACACATGTGTAAGCTATACTAGACTGAAATATTTATAAACAAGGAACTAGGTAACTTTATCTAACTGCCCTCACTTATTACAGGCAAGTAAGCTATGTAATATGTGTTAAGCTAGTAAAATAGCAAACTCTCCACCTAAAAAATCTATAATTTTAATCAAAAGTTGGTTTCAGTCATTGAAATTCTGTTATTGCTGCTTACAAACATTAAAGTCAATCAAAACATCAGTAGCTTTGCAAGATCAATATTTTTAATATGTTTGCATTGCAGTGCTGCAAATTTTTGGCTAATAGATCGTACCCATATTGATTTCCATGGGAAGTGTTAGTCTGATACTGATATAATTAAAAAAAAACAGGGATTATTGGTTTGAAATTTTGAAGAAGATAGAAATATAAAAATTGGCTATTGACTAAATTACTTGGGGTGAGTGAACCTTGTGCACTTGCAATAAACTGGTAGCACCGAGTCCTTACTGAATACTACCTTAGTCCCTTAAACTGAAAATCAGTCAATAACCTATTATAACAATGCAGATTGTGTTGGCAAAGTGCCATACTCTGGATGTAAGAGCCACATTTTATCAAAAAAAAAAAATCTACATAAGTACATGTATGCAAATTGTTTTCTACTGGAATGCAGTGGCTGATTTTGACTTTGAAATTCATGCTGAACATATTTTGAGTAGCCTTTTTAAAGAGATAAACTACTTCAAAATAAAAGAAGCATGCAATTACTCTATAAGCAATAATGAAAATGCAAGCACTGTAGTATGTTAAGTGACAGATCCTGTTATTTTGACTCAGAGCAGTATTACAGTTGTTACTCTGTTCTCAGCATATGGGAGTGATGTATGCAAGCATGAGATCAAATGCAGATGCATCCCCACAATATAGATTCAGTGTTCATTGCACTGTTCCTGTGTGTCAGCCTTTGGTTATTAGGAGAACCATATTTTCATCTTGGAAATCTCCTCTGTATTTCTATTTGGTTACCATTATACATTTATGAACTCTTTAAATCTTGGAGGCAATCTAGTATATTTGGGTTTTATAAAAGAACCATATAGATTTTGCCTTTGATAATAATACTTAGATATTAGAGTTATATATTCTCTTACACACTTTTATTCACTGGATTTTTTAAATTTTTAGGTTATTTACATAATATGGGAATGTTTGTTTGCTTTAATGGGACCAGAAGATTAAGCTATAAGATAAACCTAAGTATTAGTAGCCACAACTGTTGTTTTTATTGCCATCTCCATAACCCCTGTCAATACTTTCCTTTCATAACCTAGCTCTCTTTATGAAGAGAAAATTGATTGTGATTCCTTCTGCTGCATGATATAGTAATGCCTACAAAGTGGAATTGGATGTCCATTGCAATTTAGTATTACCCTTTAATCAACATTTTTGTCAAATTTCTTTCATTATATTCTAACCTTTCCTACCTTTAGTCATTGTAATTAGCATTACCCTAAATTCAGTTGGAAAAAAAAATCACTCTCCTTATTGTACTGCATATATACTTGAATCTGACTTTCTTCTACTTTCTCAATTATTCCTATTCATAATTCCTCATTTAAAAATTATGGTTTACTTAATATTCCCCCTTTATTCAAGATGGAGTATTCTTTTGTAGTTCAAGGTGGCTTTGAACTGAAATCCTTCTACCTCAGCCTCCTAAGTGGTTGGGATTAAAGGCATGTACCTGCAAATCTTGTATCCAATAAACATTTATTGATTACAAAGAGAGCTAGTTATTACAGCATTAATGACCATAAGGTAAAGTTTTACCTTCATGAAACGTACAGACGAATGGAGGCAAAACAGATAGCATTGTATGGCATGCCATGGTGGGAGCGGCACAGGGTAACACAGAAGTGAGAACAAGAGGAGTTCTAGATTACAGGAGGCAGGACTGTAGAAAGAAAACTTCTGTGCCTCAGAGCAGATTATATGTAAAACTAAATAATATATGCTAGACATGTAGTCATTCTTACAGCAACTTGGTGAAGGAATTTGAGGTCAGTAAAGTTAGGCAAGCTGTCCAAAGGCAGAGGTGGGAAGTGGCAAAGTAATGAACTCAGTCAGTATGGATCCAGACCTCAGCTCTTCTCCATCCTTGTAAACACTCTGACATGACATCTATTAGAGTTCCATAGCTGCAGCTTGGTCTAGACCACCTGAATAGTTCAATTCTAGGAGCTTTTATCAGCACATCATTGAATACGGAAAGTCTTTTTGACTCAAAATTAAAACTAACCATGTTGTTCAGACTATATGAACGTCTTACATCAGTATTCACTAACCAAGACTGTGATCAAAGCAACTCTGTGCAATTCTTTCTTTCCCCATCTTCTGATATTCTTCACAAATGAAGAACTATGTTCTTGATAGCTAAGTATTGTCTAGAGAATGAAACAGATTTCAGCTGATGTTCAGTGTCCACAAAAGATTTTTTAAAGTGTGTATTTACTGGAGCCTCAACTCTGTCCCCAGTCAGTATTTCAGTGGAGTCTCTGAACTACTGGAACACAGAATGGAATGATTTTAAAGGGAGTCAGGGTGGATGTTATGCTAGGAGCATGTCTACAACTCCAGATATTGCAAATGTAGTCCCTGTGTTCCTGGACATTGGAAAAGAGAAGAAAGCATAGAAATTTAGACTTGAAGTTAAACTGTGCATTCAAATGTTGTGTTATTAAATTCTCTGAAGATTCAGTTAATGCCACCATCTTCTAAGATCATTAAAATATTAAGATTATCCTCTCAAAGGAAAGGACTGGTCTTGGAGAACAAAGTCATTTGGGAGCCACTATAGAAAAGAAGTGACAGACAGAAAATTTGTTAAGTGATATGACATATTTTGATGGGGAATAGGTGGAGGGATAATCAGAGTGCATCTCCACACCTTGTCCTCTTGGATACTAGAGGAGTATCCCATCTGTGTCTAGTGATTAACGAGTGGTGACAATTACATTCTGGGCTTTACCACCAAATACCACTATGATTTTTTGTGTCCACTCTTTGACTCCATGTTCAGTACCAACCGTCCCTTCCTTAGGTGAGAAGATTGACTAGGTCTATTTCTTGTTTACACAAAATGCAAAGTTTTGTTTTTGCATCTCCCAAAGGATACCAGAAAATAAAAAGAAGACTAAGTTCTTAAAATGTGGCCATGTTCTCTTTCTGTGTGTGTGTGTGTGTGTGTGTGTGTGTGTGTGTGTGTCTTTCTGTCTCTCTCAAATGCTCATCATTTTGTGATGATTTGGAAAATGTAAGAAGGTAGGAGTTAAGACAGAAGAAAACTAAGGCTGTTGCATAGACTTCAAAGAGAAATTTCAGTTATCCAAGCCACTTGTACACAGTATTCATGACATATTTGTGTCACTCAAAGGCTCAGGTTTATGTCCTTCTACAATGTTATAGTCATCCTAGTGCTATGTAGGAAGCCAGAGTGATCGGAATGATTTTTTAAAAGCAATTTTTATCACCTCTTAGTGTGTTGCTGAGTTTTCTGAGCTCAGCTGGTAGAGTCTTGCTTAAGATCTCTCATGACTAAGTCATCAAAAAAGCACTGGCCGCAGACAGACATCCAGTGTTCTGGATCTCACTCATATGGCTGCCAGTTGCTGCTCACTATCAACTGAAATTAAGCTGAGAAATTCTGCTGTAGTGCTGTGAATTACCTCTCTCTGTGGGATTTCCTCAGTATATTCTGGATTCCCATAAGGGACTAGGCACGAATAAATATTTTGAAGATGCCATAAAGAAACTACATAAGTCATGACATAGAATCCAAAGACATCAACAGCCTTTCCACCTTATTCTGTGTTCAAAAAGTTATGAGATACCTGCCCAAGATACAGAAAATAAGCAAGAGATATGACTCCAGCTAAATAAATCATGTAAACTACCCCCTCTAAAGATCAGTAAATGTTGCCAAAGACAGAGCAGGAAGCATGTAAAAGCCAGGAGATAAGGTGAAGGACTATGAAATTATGTTTCCCAGATTCTGTACAACTACTATAATCATTAACTCACATCAACTGATCAACTGTGGTTATCAGAACTGGACCCACTTGACACCAACTCCATCAGCATCAGTAAAGGAAAGGGTTCATTGGGTCTTACCCTTTACTTCTGAACTATTGGTTATAGATAGGAGAATCACTGATGTGTTTTATATATATATATATATATATATATATATATATATATATATATATATATATATATATATATATATATATATATATATATATGCTATTGAGCACTAAACAAAAATGAACAGACATGAACCAAAAAGAGGAATGTGAGGATGGTGTGGACCCAGATGGTAAGAAGGGAGTTAAGAGTAGACATTGTGAACAAAATACATATGTAAAATTGTAAAACTAATAAGAATAGTTTTGTCATGAGATAGAAGCAATGGTTCAGCAGTTAAGGATGTGTCTTATTTAGTGTTTTATTTAGAAACATCGTGCAAGTAAAGGATTAATGGAATCTTCCTCCACTATTAAGGAGAGTTGCTGAGGCCATTGTGCAGCAAGGGAGTCTGGACATGGAGGCCTTGAAAAGCCGTTGTGTGAAGATGTGAGAGTGAAGCCTGGAAGTCCGCCAAAGAGAGCTATAGATAGGCAGCTGATAGTGAAGTGTGTTGCAGGCAGCAAAGCTGTGAAGGAAGAAACTCCAACCCTCTAACATCAAGCATAGAGCTATAGGATAAGAAACTTTCCCTACTGGGTTTTGATCCAGTCTCCCTCACTATACCCATTCCTCCCTTTTGGAATGGTAATGTATATATGGTGACAGTGGGTATTGGACGTATGGTTTTGTTTTTTTTTTATTAGGTATTTTCTTCATTTACATTTCCAATGCTATCCCAAAAGTCCCCCATACCCTCCCCCCCACTCCACTACCCACCCACTCCCACTTCTTGGCCCTGGCGTTCACCTATACTGAGGCATATAAAGTTTGCACGACCAATGGGCCTCTCTTTCCACTGATGGCCAACTAGGCCATCTTCTGATACATATGCAGCTAGAGACACGAGCTGGGGGGGGGGGCGGTACTGGTTAGTTCATATTGTTGTTCCACCTATAGGGTGGCAGAACCCTTTAGCTCCTTGGATACTTTCTCTAGCTCCTCCATTGGAGGCCCTGTGATCCATCCAATAGCTGACTGTGAGCATCCACTTCTGTGTTTGCTAGGCCCCTGCATAGCCTCACAAGAGACAGCTATATCTGTGTCCTTTCAGCAAAATCTTGCTGGCGTATGCAGTGGTGTCAGCGTTTGTAAGCTGATTATGGGCCATCCCATAATCCCCAGGTATGGCAGTCTCTAGATGGTCCATCCTTTCATCTCAGCTCCAAACTTTGTCTCTGTTATTTCATAGGTAGCTAGCATTAAGAGAATGCCTGAATCTCAGAAAAGACTTTGGTCTTTTAAATAGTGTTGAGACTGTGAAACATATGGAAACTTTTGAAGTTGGACTAAATACATTTTGCATTATGTTATGGTCACAAATCTGTGGAGTGCAGGGCATAGAACATGGTAGTTTGAATGACAGTGGCTGTCACAGGGTCATATATTTGAATATGACCCCCAGTTAATGGAACTGTTTGGAAAGGATTGGGAAGTGGAGCTTAATTGAAGGTGTGTCACTGAACGTGGGCTTTGAAGCTTGAAAAGACTGACACCATCCCCAGTGCCTCTCTCTCTCTGCCTCTCTGTCTCTCTCTGTATCTCTGTATCTCTTTGTCTCTGACTCTCTATGTCTCTGTCTCTCTCTCCCTCTTCCTCTCCTTCTCTCTTTCTCTCTTTCTCTCTGTCTCTCTCTCTTTCTCTCTCTCTGTCTCCCTCCCTCCCTCCTAAATGTGGAGCAAGATGTAAGCTCTCCTGCCAGCACGAATTCGCTTTGCCAATATAGACTCTGAAACTATAAGCCCAAATTAAACTCTCTCTTTTATAAGTTGTCTTGGTCATGGTGATATATCTCATCAACAGGAAAGTGACTAAGACAAGTAGCCAAACCCACCATCTGCAGATTCAGTGAGAGACCTTGCTTCAGTAAATAGAGAGGGACTAGATAGGATGCCTCCTGTCAACCTTTAAGTTCCACCTGCACACATGTGCCTAGGTTTGAGGCCCTCACTACAAGGAAGCATACATGTCTGTTACTGTAAACCCACTCCAAACCCCATGGCTGGGGAGGTCACAGTCCATAAGGGAACCTCACTGTTGTAGTTTAGCTAAATTGACATGACCCCAAACTGTAGTCTAGATATAGCTATTCAAGGCAACCTTGAGGACTTACTGTTCCATTCCTAGCACTGCCAAAAATATGAGGGTGGGATATAACTTGATTAACACTTTTCAGTGGTGGGCATTAGCTAGCTGTGATAAAGATTAGCTAATTGTAAATGCAATGAAGTAACTTTCCCTGAAAGTTCTGCTGTAGTTTGTAAAATAAATTCCAAAAGGTGAAACTACTAGGTTACAATGTCGGCACATACATAGTTGTGAACTAAGTAGCCATACTGCTTTGTAGATGTGTGTATATTTATACAGTATATGCTGTTGTTTTAGTCTTTACTGACCTACAAAGAAATCCTCATTTACATCCATATTACTTGTCAAGAAGAAAGGTTAAATATTTTTTATAATTATTTTCCTGTTATATATTTTTAAATGTATTTATTTTATATGTTTTGGTATTTTGCCTACATTTGTCTGTGAACCACATACATTTACAGACAGTTTTAAGTGGTCATGTCGTTGCTGGGAATTGAGCCATCTTTCCAGTTCCTTCTCCAGTTATATTCATTTTGTAAATTAGCATATCCCTGTCTTCCCATTAAATCTTTGTTATTTTGCTATTGATTTTATAAGAGTTCTTTATAAGCAGTGGCTGATGATCTATTTGATGGACCTTTTCCCTTTTATGATTGTACTTTGATATCGTAGCTCCGAAAGAGTTACTAAGGATTCCGTAGTAACAATGGCTGAGCAGCATTGAAGCAGATCTGATGATGGTGTACTTTTAACAGTGGTAGCAGGCTCTTTATCCAGAAAGTACAAGTACCTTAAATAGTCTATGACATGCCCACCTAGAAAACACAAGGAAATGTTCGACCATGGACTCCAAGTACTTAAGAAGTGAGGACAGAAGAGAACAGAAAAGAAGGTTTAAAGGTTGTGGAACCATGATAAAACTTTCTGTAAAGGTAAGAGAAGGGAGATGTGAGTCAGATGCTTAAGGACAAGAGTTTGTTAAACTCATAGGATCGATCTCTCTCTCTCTCTCTCTCTCTCTCTCTCTCTCTCTCTCTCTCTCTGTGTGTGTGTGTGTGTGTGTGTGTGTGTGTGTGTGTGTGTGTGTGTTCTTTCTGTAGAATACAGCAGTGTCCAAAACAAAATATCAAATCTGGATGAAGTAGAATGGGAAAATTAATTAATTAATTGAAGATTAAAAATGACAGAGTCCCAACTTATAGCCAAGATTCCTCATTTGACTGCCAAGGCTTCATCCACTCCCAGCCCTGGCCTGTGGCTGCAC
The DNA here is from genome assembly GCF_000001635.26 of Mus musculus. Lineage (NCBI taxonomy): Eukaryota > Metazoa > Chordata > Mammalia > Rodentia > Muridae > Mus > Mus musculus. Next base: position 78,090,883 of record NC_000079.6, read on the forward strand.
TTCAACAGAAATGTCTTTGAACAGCTAGGCCTTTTTTCACACACATTCTGGCTACTGTCATTCATCCCTAAAGGGCTTATTCCTGGATACTAAAAAGTAGAAAGACAGTTTGTTAGAACTCACTAAATCAGACCACTATCTTAAACATACAGCTGGCAAAATATACAACTTTATAGCTTTTTATATATAAAAATAGCTAGTAATGTATACAAGACACTAAGTTCATGTCAGACACGTTACTGTACTCAATTCATTATAGTTATTACTATGATATTTCTAGAAGATGACTTTTATGAGTTTTTAATTAATGTTTAATATTCCTTTTCAACTTGTGTATTTATATATGCACATGTATATGTGGTTTCATGTGCACATATATATGCAAGTGGAAGCCAAAGGTTAACAATGAGCATCTTCTATAATCACTCTGTGATATCCTTGAGACAGCATCTCTCCTTGAACCTGGAGTCTATTGATTTGGCTAGGCTGGCTGCCAGTGAAGCATAGGGGTCAGCTTGTCCTGGCATCCACTTCCCCCAGCATGGGTACTTCAAAGCTGTATACCTAGGCTTACTTTTGTTTTCTATTTACAATGAGGCAGTTAACAAACATATATCTCTATAGTTTCTAAGTAAGCCATTTTGACTATGGTTTCCAGTAAGAAAGTATAATCATCCTCACATTTTAGAATCTTAATCTGTAAAAACATTGCAGGAAACATAAATGTTGCAAATAGATTATTAAAATAACATGAAATTTTAATTATTTGCCCACTTTAAAAAATTATGTTGGTTTGGTTTCAATTTTGTTTTATGTGATAATTTTAAGCATAAATGATCCAAACCTCTCTGCTAAGACACTACCCAAAATCAACAAACAATTTAAACAAAAAACAAAAAACAAGTGTTACCCAAGGAACTATTTTTTTAGCAATTACTATTTATCTGAATCCTGCCTAAATCTACACTGATGGCAGTCAAACATATTTGTGTATTCGAGTGACAGTTGTTCGACACATCCTTTATTTAACATGCTTTTATTGAGAATATGCTAAGGATCAGAAATAGGAGATAATGGTGACCAAGAAAGATACAAAGGAAGATGGTAATGTTGAAATCCCAGCTAGTGAGCTCCCACTGAATACTCCAGAATGAAAGGTTATGAGTGTGGACTCCCTCACAGTAACTGTCTGAGGGACAGCTCCCTGCTGTGCGCTGTTAAGATGAGGACACAGTTAAAGGTGAGGACAAATTAGCACATAGTGCAGCCAGAATATCAGCACTGCACATCTGACTCTGACACCAGCTTGCCAATGAGAACACTGTCACAGATACTCATTGTCTCCAGGGAACATATGCTGTAGTAATTCACTTACTTTATAAGCGCTTGTTGTCTACTGTGTATCAGGGAGAGTCCTGAATCCTGAGTTGCAGGGATGGAGATTGGCCGTCAGTGCTGGGATGGCTCATGATTTCCATGGCCTTTACTTGGGATACTTTGAAGAAAGCAAATATAAACATTTTAAAACAAGAATTATACATACAGCAGCAGGAATCATAAGAACTGTTAACTTGTTGACCAGAATACATGAGTCAAAAAATGTTGCACCTTCAAAAGGGACAGTGTTACTTGTATGCCTGAAGTGGAATTCTTTTTAATCTGTGGTTCCAAATCTGTATCACAGTTTTTAAAAACTTTCAGCCTAATCAAAATTCCTTTAAGAGGTGTTTGGCTGATTTCAGCTGCTAAAGGGAGCATTTTAAGAAAATTAGAACAAAGTAGAAATCCATTAAACCTTTGAATTATTTGAAATTAAGATTCTATCCAAGTTTCAAGGTTAATATTTCAATGAAAAATATTGTCATAAAGCACATATTTCTCTTAGTGGATAATATCAAGTAGATAATAAAGCATATTTTAACTGTATTACTATATCCCAGAAGTAAGATGCAAATTATTAAATTCTTTGTTGTTTTGTCAAATTAAAATATTAATTAAAACATGACCATTTAAAACCTTGGTCACAGAATCCATCTCCCTGTTAAAAATATCTTTGTTAGCATAGAAATTCTAGTTTGAACTAAAAGCATTTATGTATAATGTGGTGAAACCTCTATCTAATAGAATCTCGATATTTTACCAGTGTTCCAGTTAAATTAACCTTAAATTATTAAAAATTAAGTTAAAAACCCATTCCTGAACAGTCACAATTTGACATTTAGAAAAAAATGATTAATATTTTTGTAACATACTTTTGTAGCTCATTTGTAATGAACATTTTGATCCTAGTTTAGGTCTTTTTCTTTCTTGCACTTTTTCCAGTGTTATAAGTCGTCTTATTACCCCCATTTGAATGACACCATTGCAGAGATGAGAACAGGTTAGCTTCTGAGATGTCAGACCTGTGCCTGGCCTCGGTGAGTTTGTGCAATGCCACAGCTGCTGTACTGTCAAAGAGGCCAATGCACAACTTAAAAGAAAAATACCAATTCTTAAAAGTCCTTCCGTAAGACCTTTACACCATATGCTTCAGTCCATTAGACGTCACATATTGTGTCCATTCACTAAGCCCATTCCTGCTCTGAGCTTTATCAGAGAAGGAATTTGGGCAAGTGGGAGCACTCTGCGATAGGGGAAGTACTGGGGAAGTCTCTTGTTTGGCTAGTGTTCATTTAAGGACATTATGAGGGGAAAATGTTAGAGAAATTTGTAAGCAGCATTTAGAGTATCTAGTAAGCTTAAATTTTAGTTTACAGGATAGGGAGTTTGAATTATCTCTGCAGTACGTGTATAGGCTGGGTGGTTAGAGACCAGAGACTAGGTAGCATTTTCTAGAAGGATTTTTTTCATTGGATATTTTCATTGTTTACATTTCAAATGTTATCCCCTTTCCCGCCCCCGCCCAGAAGCCTCATACACCATCCCCCCCTCCATCTGCTTCTATGAGAGTGTGTCCCTGACCACCCACCACTCCCACCTCCCTCCCACCACCCTCCCACCTTCCTCCCCTAGCATTCTACATTGGGGCATCAAGCCTTCACAGGACCAAATGCCATTGATGTCTAACAAGGCTGTCTTCTGCTACATATGCAGCTGGAGCCATGGGTCCCTCCATGTGTGTACTCTTTGGTTGGTGGCTTAGTCCCTGGGAGCTCTGGGGTGTCTGGTTGGTTAATATTGTTGTTCTTCCTATGGGGCTGCCTTCAGCTCCAGAAGGATCCTCTTAAAATAGTAACCTGACAGTTGGAAAAGGGACAAAAATCTCTTCATTGGAGGATGTTTTTCTTGATAAAGGAAAAAAATGAAATATTATATGTTAAATTTCCATTTGTGGTTACAATCTGCATTTAACAACATAAAAGCATATACTATAATTTCACAAAACTATTTGCATATTAAAGTCTTTGTTCACTGCATACTGATTTGCAAAACTATTGAGTCCTCTGAGAGTATCAGTTGAAGTGATATCTTACCAGTTACCTAGTTGTGATAGGAAATAAAGGGAAATGGAAAGTCCTTTTTCCTCTCCAGAAAGAACTAAGGCATCACTTAGCTCACTTGCCTTTTATCCAGATAACCCGAGACTGAGTCATCTTCAGTTTTATTCTGGGGGTGGATGCTGTACCTGCATGGGTGTTGGTGCACAATATGTGTGCAGTTCCTTTGAAGGCCAGAAGAGGGCCTTGAGACTGGAGTTAACAGATGGTTGTGATTTACCGTGTGCTTGGTGGAGTTTGCATTCTGGTCCTCCAGGGAAAACAACCTGTGTTCTTAAACACTGAGCTATCTCTCCAGCCCCATGTTACCTTTATTTTTGACAGCTTTCTAGTAAATTACTTGGTGCCTCCAATATTTGTTTACTGATTTTCTCTTCCTCACTAGACCATAAATACCCCCCAAAATAATATTAAACCATTTACTACATCTACATCTGATTGGTACTAGATTATAAAAGACTGTTTATTAAATTGCACATACTGAGAAAACTAGAAGGACCACCCTGTGGTTACAGCAAAGCAGCCACAGCATGTACTGAAAGGGAATAAAGTACACGGAGTGTGTGGGACTGCAGCTATGGAAATGCTGAAGACTTAAAGACCAAATACTCGGTCTACCCTAAACCTAACTGTAACTAGCTTTATGATGCTGAAACAGCTCTCAGACTCTGATGAGCTAATTGAGCTAATCCAAGTTCCAGCTCCAAATATTGGAGATCCCCATTTTTTTAGTTGATCAAAAATTGACTAAATGTTACTTCTTGTACATTGGAAATATTCTAATGAGGGGCCACATTAAATACAAGAGTTTTAAGTATTTCTTATGATTTGTACTTACATAACTTCATAACTTCCTCCCCCCCCCCCATATCTGACTTATTGGGCATGATGAAATCTTTGAAAACACAGCAGCCTGTGTGCTTATGTAATATTTGGGCTGGAAATTTAAAATTGTCAGATATGAAGACTCCAGTTGTCAGAAGATCATAAAAGGCTTTACTGTTAAGGACTGTTAAAAATCACCTTCTGTGAGATCTCAGCTTTGGGATTTTTCTGACATTTCAAGGCTTAAATTTGAAAGTGTAGAATCTCTATAAATACAGCATTACCACAAGCCCAAAAAAGTCAAGAAATGCAAAAGGTTAGATTCTTACTAACTCCTCTCCCACATTATGCTCTAAATTGAGTTATGTATGTTAGAGTTAAATATGTAATCAGGAATACTTGATGTGAAATATAGTTTAAATTATGACATATCAAGTTTCTCTCTGAATTTTGGAGAATAAAACTATGTATGTAAATCATTCAATAGCACATTTTTTGCATGTGCCCTTAAGGCTTTTTTATGTTTTCCTCACATGGTCCCTCATTTACAACTTTATCTTGCTGTGGACGAACCATATGGGAAATCCACTATTTTAAACTTTAGCTATTTTTGTGGTGTTACTGCATAAGAAAATGCCTTGAGAGTAGAAAATCATATACTTACATATTATGTAAATAAAAATTAATTCTCTTCTGATAGCAATTTATTGATTCAGTTCAAGGTACATAAGTTTAGTCCCTAAATATTTCTGGAAAGCTTTTACTTCTGTGGCCAAGTAAGATAGAAAATAGTAAAGAAGAGATACCATAAGACCTGGCCATTCTGGATGTGTTGAAGACTTAAAGTATGTGTAATTTACATGAGACATATAAATGAAAGGATAGACTTCACTGGGATTTTTTTTCTTGCTTTAAAAATAGGTTATTTCTTTCCTGCAGCAGCAACTCACATCTCATACATATGTGCATATTTAGTTTTCTATTTAGCTTTCAGTCCCAAGAACACTAATTATAATTTTAAATTATCAATAAGATATAGACTTGTACAGTAGATGTTGAATTTCTTATCTCTTGTAAGATTCCCTGTCTAAAGAAAGCATCTATTTTATGTCTTTATTTTCATTTTTTAAAATTCTTATGAACTTTATAGTCACTTATATTTCACCCTCTTTAAAGTTGAAAATGTAGCTTGAATTTGTGTACTAAAACGTATATTACTTTAAAAAAAAAATACTGGAAACAATTCCTAAACGTACCAGAACAGATGGAAATTTAGCGCAGGGCTTCAGTCCATACTGGATCACCTGAGAACGTTTCCTTGTAGCCTATCTCGGTGATACTTATAAAAGGGCTTCCACCAGGTTGTTAGTGTTAAAAAAAAAAAAGCCTTCTCCACACTGCACCTAGAGCTATTCGCAGTTCATTGTTTTTGTGTTTGTCATGGTTATCTTTGAAATACTTCTGCCTGGTTTGGCTTCTTTTGCCTACAACAACAACAAAAAAATTGCCCAACAGTAGTTCCTATCATGCTGATCTTTCCAAAATCTGTACCCTAATTTTATCTGTTTCTTTGATAAGGGAAGGCTGATTTCTATAGTTTTGTCATCTTAGACATTTTATCCTTATAAAAATTTTTCTGTACAAGAAAAAATATCATCTGGGGTTTGGTGCCATATTAAAGCCATCCTCTATCAACTAGTCTTCCACAAAATATGCTGTTCTTTTTATACAGCAGGATGATTTTTTTCTTTTTAACACCTCTTTATTATATCTTTTGTAAAAATTTAATTTTTAAAAAATTTATTTCATTTTTAATTTATTTTTTACACTCCATATTCCATCCCCCCCATTCACCCTCCAACTGCTCCACATCCCACACCTCCTCCCCACCCCACCTGATCTCCTCGTGGATGCCCCCAACCCCCACCCCACCTGACCTTTAAACTCCCTGGGGCCTCCAGTCTTTTGTGGCATCATTTCTGAACACAGACCTGGGAGTCCTCAAGTATGTGATATGGGGGCCTCATATCAGCTGGTGTATGCTGTTTGGTGGTCCAGTGTTTGAGAGATCTCGGGGGTCCAGATTAAATAAGACTGCTTGCCCTCCTACAGGGGAGGGAAATCACCCTTCTCCTCAACTTCTTTCAACCACGGGGCTTTGCTGCTTCTGTCCATTGGTTGGGTACAAATATCTGACTCTGACTCTCAGCTGCTTGTTGAGTCTTTTGGAGGGCAGTCATGATAGATCCCTGTTGGTGAGCTCTTCTCAGTGTCAGGCCTTGGGGCCTCCCCTTGAGCTGGATTCCACTTTGGACCTTGTCTCTGGACCTTCTTTTCCTCAGGCTCCTCTCTGTTTCCATCCCTGTAATTCATTCACACAGGAACAATTATGGGTCAGAAATGAGGCTCTGAGATGGCCCTTCTCTCCCTCACTTGATGCCCTGTCTTCCTGCTGGAGGTGAGCTCTATAAGTCCCCTCTCCCTACTCTCAGGCATTTCATCTAAGGTCCCTCCCTTTGAGTCCTGGGAATCTCTCACCTCCCAGATCTCTGGTGCATTCTGTGGGGTCCCCCCAATCTCCTATTTCCTGGGGTTGCCTGTTTCCATTCTTTCTGCTGGCCCTCAGGGCTTCAGTCCTTCTCCCTCACCCAATACCAGATTAGCTTTCCCTCCCCTGCCCACTTTCCCTCCCAAATCCCTCTCTCCCTCCCCACTTGTAATTTCTAAGACTGGTTCTCTTGGTCCTAGATGTGCTGCTCTGTCCAGACACATCTGGATGTTTTAAGCATTTAGACTGAGTGCCACAATAGTTTTCACTCCTCCCACTGTGGCTTCATTAATATTGCCTGATACCCAGAGGCATAGACCTTCTTGCAGGGATGATGCAGATGAGAGATGAAGACCTAGAACTCAGAGACCCATCATGGGTACCAGGACCCAGTTTGGTCTCTGGCTAAATTCCATTTTGGACAGCTCTTTGTTTTCCTTTGATATGTAAGGTTTCATTGCTTATCTCTAAACATAAGGCTCAATTGGTGGGAGCTTGAGCAGGGTCAACCATTTACCCTTTCCTAAATTAAAAACCAAATATAGTTAACTGTTTATTTCCAGAGAGATACAGAAATGATTTTTTTTGCCTGACTAGTTTTGCCAGATTACTATCTGACTTATCTTATGATCTTACTATAGCCCCTGGCATAAAGTTTGGAGTTTTATCTTAGTTGGGGATTCAGTGTAGCTTCCATGCTCGTGGCAGCAGAATGTGGCACTATGCCCATTCACATCTCTGAGTGACTATAATCAGATTATGCCTTCTCAGCATTTCTTACATCAGCTGCCTACAGTGCTCAGAGAGGCTTAAAATCAGCCCTTAATAGAAGACAAAACAGGACCTATAAGGGGGTTCATATATGTCTATTGATATGTAAGTCAAAAAATCTAAATACTGAATATCTCTATCTGCAAATAGTTTTAACATAAACTTTTGTGCATCGGTGAGTTTTTCAACTTCAAAATTATTTTCTCAGCTATCAGGTTTTAGCTTTCGGCTCTTAGGAATTTCCCTAATATCTTCATAATGATAGAAAAATTTTATTGTTCTATAATGATGATTTCAGATCATCAGAATTAGTAAAGCACACTTCTCGCCATCCGTGCTAGGTATTCATGAGATGTGGGATTACTGCTCCTGCTGACATTACAAAAGGAAAGCACGGTGTCCAGCAACACTGTGGTATGACATGGAAAACTGAGAACTCTTCCTGTATGTTTCTTTCATCCAACACATATGGTGGTCTAGCCACTATAATATGTGGGTGCTCAGTGAGACACTGATAACAAGGGTGAGATTGCTAAACTTCCTGTTCTGGGAGCCAAGATTATAGCCTTTGAAAATTAGTCCTTATCTATAGAAACTTTGATGAGAAGTTTTGTTTTGTTTTGTTTTAATCTTTTTTTTACAGTCTAAAATTTATCCCCCTCTTGGTACACCCTCCAACTGTTCCATATCGCACACCTTTTCTCCCCACCCTCCAACCCCTGTCTCCAAGAGGATGTACCCACACCCACCCCATCAGACTTCCCTACTCCCTGGGGCCCTAAGACTCTCGAGGGTTAGGTACATCTTTTCTGACTGAGTCCAGACCCAGCAGTCCTCTGCTATATATATGTTGGGGGCCTTATATCAGCTAGTATATGCTGTCTCGTTGGTGGCCCAGTGTCTGAGAGATCCCGACATTCCAAGTTAGTTGAGACTGGTAATCTTCCTATAGTGGCACCTTCCTCCTCAGCTTCCCCAAATGTGAGCTGGGAACTAGAGTCTGAAAAGGTTTTACCTTTACATCACCCCCTTGGTTCTGGGGAATCTTCCCTGTGGTCTGCCTGCTCACTTAAGTGGGCAAAATATGCAATCCAGAGCTCCTTGTTCAAAAATGAAGGCATCATGACCTTAGATTAAGATTTTCTGCAACGCAGACAAAGCACTGTTAAAAGAGTTTTGGTTTTTATCATTCATACATGCAGTGGGCACAAGAAGAAAGCTTGGAAAATGAAGCATAAACAATGTGGTGCCAGTTTGATTTAAAATCCTAATACATGTTTATAAACAAAGCTTATAAAACTTAGTAGTATACTAATTAAATAAAGATTTTTATGAATACATGAAAAGCTGGAATTTTAAATGCCTGCAGGGAACAGGTGCTGTAATGACGTCACTGTGAGTCACATAGCTTTCCCCCATTGAGTTTGTGTTTGGTCATAATGGAAAGAAATTGATTCCAAATGTGTTTTTGTGACCCCCCCCCTTTCTCCATTCATGTTAGTGCCTAACCTTAAATGATGTTTCTACAATCGTGGTTGTATTTACAGTAATTATATGCATAATGTAGCATATTATTGTCCAGACTTCCTGTTTAATCAGTACAGCGCTTCTTACAAGTGCAGCTGAAAAGGGCAAACAAAATTAAAGCTTTATACACCAAAACAAGTTTGATTTGCTAAGCTCCCAGCATTCCAAAGTACACAAATTTGTTCCACTAAGTTTTCCTATGGCTTGCAGATGGGCAATGATTAATCAGAGAGCTAACTGTGAAGTAGTTTGCAATTAAACTGGAAAGCTCTGAAGCATGCTAATTGAATCAGAAAATTAGAGACACTGAACAGTAATTGGCTATTTCTCATGCAGCAGGTGCCAGGCCACTCATCTGTGGAACAAGGTATTTAAGGCACATTAGCACTAGTAAAAATACTTCTTGATATGGAACAGTTAGATTTTCTGCTCATTTTCACCATGGATGTCAAAACATACAGCTGTGCTATCTGGTACTTGCAGTTCCTGTTTGAAGAGTCGGAGTTAGGTAAACATATGGAGGAGAAGCGGTGGGCAACCTTTAAGCACACAGGAAACATTTTCAAAGCAAAACCAAAAATAAGGGGCTGGGATTTTGTTTTTCAACTCAATCACTTTTGCTTTCTTAAAGTGCATTTTTAGAAGTTGAGCTTTCTGCTTAGTGTAGTTTAAAGCAGCATCCATATATATCTAGTACTGCTGTGAGCTTCGTAGATGCATAAGCCAATTCATATCATGTCTCAGCGTGAGTTTATATCTTCTAATTAGTACCACCATTTTATAGAGTGATCACATGCTATGAAAGTTTGTTTGCCATGCCAACGGGGACCAGGATGAGTAGTTTTCCTTTAGTGCAACAATCCTGCCATAGAATCATGAACAACTGTAACCTAGCCAGTGGGTAATCAAGCAAGAATAGGATTTAATAAGTTCAATTGTTGAGGTTTAAAAAAATGATTTGCATCTTATCAAAGCTGAGGCATATGACTTCTGCCTCTGAATACTTTCCTTGGGACTCAATATTGTTATTAGAAAGTGAAAAGTACAAATGAAAATAAAAGCATGCTAAATTATACTGTGTTGGGAAGCAGAATATTGTAATATTCACATGCTAATCATATTACTTAGCAGATGACTGTAGAAAATAGTAAGTTTGAACCAAGAGGCATAAATTATGAATTATAAATTGTAAACAGTGCATAAGGGATGTGTTATAACAGTGCTCATTTAAATTAAGGCAGGGAGTTTTCTCTGCACAAAGAATGTTCCTTCATTAAGTTTTAAAGTTTCCTTTATATGGTTTTATTAAGAACATTCTGCAGCACTAAGCTAAAAGTGGTTTTAAGTTGAGCAGGCAGTTTTTTTTCTTAAGGACAACACATTACAAACATAATACTGCAGGTCTCCAAAGCTATGCATTTCTGAGCAAAAACTGTTCTTTGCTACACCTCCTTCCCCACTCCCAAACACCGCGTACATTCTGCTTTCCTTAGTTTTAAAGGAGTCCTGAAGCATTTACATGATCAATGTCTTTTGCTTGAGGGATAAAGTTTGCTCTTCCATGGACAAGTGAGAACGTATTGATCATTCTATTCTATTTGCTATTTCTAAATTCAATATACCTCTCGAGTCGATAAGCAAGATCGAGACTATATTCTTTTTGTGTGTGTGCCTGGTTGTAGCTTGTTCTCAAGATCCAAGATACATTTTTGATTAATCACAAATGCTTAGAGGTCATGGAGAGCAAATGTGTTTGTGGAGTGTCAGCTGATGCTGTCAGATAAATGTCTTAAGCTTTGCCAGGGTTCATGCCCCAGCTTTAGGCTGTACCAAATGTCTCCCCTTGTTGAAGAAGATAACAGCTACACTGGAGGCAACTGAACTGTTGGTTAGCTTCAAGGGTTGACCTTGCCATATGGGGCTGCAATCAGGTGAAAGAAAGAGTGTGGATGTTTTAATTGAAACTTTATAAATTTAAACTTCATTTGAGTCAGATGGTCTTGGTATTTACTGACATTCTAGGCCTGTGACTACTCTGATTATAATGGTGTCACTTGTTTCTAATTAGACTCCTTAAGATAAATAATTTCTCTAATATTGTTCTTGGTGTATTCTGAGAGCATTTTGGCACCATCAGTGTGTTATTAAAAAAAAAAAAAAAAAAAAAACCTCACAGCCATGAAAAGTTTTTGGTTTTTGGTTTTACAATAAAAGTAATACACATCTCCTTGGAAATATGTGACAGAAATTATTCTTGCTTTGCAGTGATTTTAGTTCCACTAAATAAAAATATGGTTTTGGGCAAAGAGAAGTCACTTGTGATAATGACCCCAACCATGTCCCGTCTTATCTTCAGAGGCCTCACTTCATCACAGTCACCCCACTTACAGTCATTTGTCTTCTTTTCCTAGACAGAGTCTATAAATAGGAAATAATGACAAAGCTAAACTAACACCTGGAGAATGCTCTAGGCTGAGGCTTTGTGGGTTCTTGTGAAGGAAATTGCATTGGTCACATGTGCATGCATAAAGGGACCCAAGATAGGCCATTGGTGGATTTGAAAGTCCTTGTCTCCATCTTATCCCAGTTGCTTCTTTTCTTCGGGGAAGCTGGTCTGCTTTTCTTTTCTCTCAAGAAGTTCACTCTGCCATGGGTAAAAATCATCAGTGCTAATGAGACACAATAATACTGTTTAAAAAAAGAAAAAGAAATAACACATCTGTCATGAACTCCCACCAGATCTCTTGGCAATGAGACATTTTAAATATTTTATGCTGAACACAAGATATATTGAGGAAATAGTTTTCTATTCTGTATCCCAAAACAAAGCCATCAGCGTCAGTGAGGAGCACGACTAAAACATTTCACTTTAAATTACTTCACTTAAAATTGCCTCAGACTTAGCATATGTATTCTATTGGAGATATATGTTTTCCCAATTATAAACTAGGACAACATTAAAAACTTATAAAAAAATAGGAGATATTCTATTAAGTGTGAAAGCTTTTATGATACTATACCACAATAGTATTGTATTTTACTTCATTGGCTAGAGACAACCTGTGTTTTGAGTATGTTAGTATTAATGAACAAAATGGTTTGGTTTGTTTGTATATATAAAAAACTGAACACTGGTGGTAATTACGGAGAATGCTGTCCTTACCACCAGTGAAGGAAAGAGATTCTGAGGTTAAGTCAACACAATTTGAGCAGCCTGTTCCTGCTCGGTGTCGACTTCCTCAGCACCCTCCAGTCCTTCCCAGTCACATAAGGAAGTGTGCTCTCTCTTCATATTAGCTTCTGCTTTTAATCTTTTCCAGGATATTTGGGGGCATAGGGGAGGAAACTCCTATTCTCTAGGCAAAGTCTTTGTGCACATGTCCTTCAGTGACTGGCTAACATTCTAAAGATTTAGAAAACAAAGAAAAGAATAAGTCTATGCATTACCATGGTTTCTTTCCTAGGTTTTGAACATTTTGCACAGTATAAGAGGGTGGGTTTTTTTTTTCAGTTTGAGGTGTCACTTTTTTAAATCATAGAAACAAGTAATAAATGTCCAAACTGTTTCCTATAAGTCAAGTTCTCCAGCATTTAAAATGATAAAGTCTGGCAATGGTCTCAGCATCTGGCTGAGACATTAAATCCTGCTTCCCTGCTTTTACTAATCAGATGCTAAGGATGGTTTCAGTTACAGAACAAAGTCTCTCTTAAGGTCGTTAACCTTCTGTTCTTATCTGCCATTTAGAACAAACTGCACCAAGAACACTTAACATCCAAAATGACTTTTTACATTTGAATTTTATCTGCATTCTTTTCTTCATACATCAAATCTATGCTACTAAACTGGGTGTGTGATTCACTCAATCCCAGTACTCAGGAGGCACAAGAAAGTGGATATCTGTAAAGTTTTAGGTCAGGCTGGTCTACATAGTAAGTTGCAAGCCAGCCACAACTGCATCGTCAGATCTGTCTAGCATCCCCCCCCCCAAACCCACACATATAGAACAGAAATGCAGCTTGATCTTCATGTGGGTCTCCCAACAAGTGGAACAGGGGCAGTCTCTGACTACGTTGCCTGCCTATGGATCCCCCGGGCCACCTTGTCTGCCCTCAGTGAGAGAGGATGCACCTATAAATCTGCAGAGATTTGATGTGCCAGGGTTGGGGGATACCCAGGAGGAGCTTCCAGCTTCTCAGAGGAGAAGGGGGAGAGGAGGAGGGACATGAGTAGGGAGCCAAGAGGATAAGGGGGAGGGGCTGCAATTGGGATATAAAGTGAGTGAATGAATTAATGAATAGATGAGATATGAAACATAAACATATGATGCTGGAGTTTCTCTTTTGTTTACTTATATTCTACACCCTTTACTCAATTATACAACCAATATCAATCCTTATTTAATAATAGTGCAGCAGGGTGACTATCCAACTTCTCTTTTAAACTAACTTGGTTTCTTTAAGGATCTGGAAAAATGTGAAATTAGTAGTGTCCTGTCAGATACAATTATGTAAAATACCTTGTTTCAAAGGTTTATATTGCTTCCCATAGTGCAGGAGAAAACAGTTTCCATTTTCTAGTGTATAATCAGTGATAGCATTTTGTGTATTGCAATGACAGTCCTGAGACAGTGACTTATTCCTAGGAGGAGCCAACACTCTAGTGTAAGGAAATTGCTTCCTTCTTACACAATACTTTTACAGAAATTTAAAAAAAAAAACACAAATTGGAGAATTATTTTAAATAGTATACATATAAATGAAATTAATTTTGAACTCTTCAGCATTTATACAGTGTACCAATCTCCAGTACATTTTACCTAAATAGAAGATGGACTTCAGAAAGCCTGTCTCTTCATAGATATAATTTTTCCATATTTAAACAGAAGGAGGTAACAGCACCATGAGCAAGGAGAGGCTGCAGTCCATGCAGAGGCCTGCACACCGCAGTCTTATCCTAAGGCAGTTTTACAGAAGGAAGCTGTCATGTACTAGAGAGTGGAGTAGTAACAGTGCAAATGTAAGCAGCTGGGTGCCGTCCAAAGGCAAGAAATCCAGGCATGAGATAGCAGCACTAGGAGTGAAGATAGAGCTGAAGGGGTCTGCAACCCCATAGGAAGAACAACAATATCAACCAATCAGATGCGCCCCCCCCCAGGAGCTCCCAGGGACTAAACCACCAACCAAAGAGTACACATGGAGGGACCCATGGCTCCAGCCGCATATGTAGCAGAGGATAACCTTGTTGGATATCAGTGGGAGGAGAGACCCTTGGTCCTGTGAAGGCTCAATGCCCAGTGTAGGGAAATGTCAGGATGGTGAGGTGGGAGTGGGTGGGTGGTATAAGGGGAAGGAGAAGGGGATAGCAGGAAGGAGAAGAGGAAGCCAGGAAAGGGAATAACATTTGAAATGTAAGTAAATAAAATATCCAATTTTAAAAAAAAAAAAGTGAAGATGGAAGGAGGTAACCAAAACACAGTCTCTTAGATAAGGGAAGCCATCGGATGAGAAGAACAAGGAGTGGACCCAAGGGGCTTGGATTCAGCTTCAGGATGATGTCACTTACTGAGATAAAGATGTCTGAGAGAAAACCTGCTGTGGGAGGGAAATCACAACAAAATTTTTGGCACTTAGAAATGCTCCTTAAACTTTTATGAAAATCAATCCTAAGCACATGTACTTACTAGCAACAGTGTGTGTGTGTGTGTGTGTGTGTGTGTGTGTAAATAAAGTTGTGATTTTAAGAGAGTGGGGGGCACACAGGAGGAGCTGGGAGGAAGAGGGATAGTGGGAATGATGTAAATAATTAAAGTACTGCATATATGAAATTCTCAAAAAATTAATAAAATGAAAATAGTCTACAGATTTTTTAAAAATGTGGTGAAGAAAGAAAAAATAACAGTTTTCTCATTATTTGCATGTGAAACTTGTCATATGACCTAGAAGTTACTTGACTAGAATGTACATCTCTGACACCATGAGTGATCATTGACTAACAGGAGCTGTATGCACAATCAAATCTCCACACACCTTACCAATGCAAGCTCCACTGAAGAATGCAGATCAGCCATTACTGGCCACGCCAATGTAGGAAGTTTGGCAGTAGCACCCATATGGCAATGACCATAAATGGAAAGTCTCTTGATAGACTCTTAGATCTTAGTAACACATTAAGAACTTGTAACTTGATCTGGAGAGATGCTCAGCAAGGTAAGATGCCTGCTGCTCTTACATGGATCACAGGTTCAGTTCCTAGCATCCACACCATGGCTTATAACCATCTGTAACTCCAGTTCCAAGGACATGTGCTACACATTCATTCCTTGGGTAAAGCACTCATAGATCAACTTAATATGCTTTAAAAAACAAAAGGAATTCATAACTTAATACCATCTTATAAATTGAGGAGCTCTGTTTAAGATGCTTTTTTAAATGATTAACTATCTAACCCTTTAGGGTTTTCTCTAGTTCACCCACTTCAAATGTGATTTTCCTTTAAAAAGCACCCATTATACTTTATCCATCAGGTATGAACACCCGTTCCTACATATTAATTTTATCCACCTCCTGCCATGGCAATGGTATGCCAATTTGCTGTTATGTTACAATTGCCTGAAAATAATACCCTTGCTTATTTTGTCCCTTCTATCATAGGTGAAGTGTGTGTGTGTGTGTGTGTGTGTGTGTGTGTGTGTGTGTGACAGAGACAGAGAGACTATGTGACAGAGAGTTGTGTGTGAGAAAGTGTATGTGTGTGAGAGTGTGTGTGTGTATGTGTGTGTGAGAGAGAGAGACAGAGTATGTGTGTGAGAGAGTGTATGTGTGTGTGAGAGAGAATGTGTATGTGAGAAAGAGTGTGTATGTGTATCTGAGAGTCTGTATGTGTGTAAGAAAGTTATATGTGAGAGAGTGTGTGTATGTGTGTGAGTGTGTGTGTGTTTGTATTTTATTCTTTTGTTCACAAGTCACAGGAACAAAGTCTGAGTTGTCTGTTTTAACATCCTGTTTTCATTTTCATTTTCTATGTGGTGAGAAACATAGCTATACCAAGAAAAACCATTGGGAATGGATATGTTTGGCATTTTATGTCCAAAATGAATGTTGGAATGGCATGTAAAGTTTAGGACCTTCAACTTAACTTGGGTGTTCCAGACTGATTATGAAAAACATCTAAGGATCTCAGACTTCTAAGTAATTATAGACTTATGTTTATGCACATCAGTAATAGGCCAGTTCACTTTCCCCCCATTCAATGTTCATGCAATGTCCGCCTTTCCTGTGAACTCTGGTGATGCTCTCCATTGTCTCTTTTCTCGCGTGGTCTGAGAGAACTGACTCTAATCCCAGAGAAAGGAGCCCTTCCTACAAGCTGCTCGCCTCAAAGTGTGCTGTAAGAGAAGATCAAACACAGAAAAATGGCATTGGGTGTAGCTCTAGTTGTATACTCTTCCCGTTTCCCTCGCCATAACTGAAAAGAAAAGCTATGAAATAGAATCTAAAAATTATTAGCCAGAATGGACACATTCACATTTTCTTCTCTGTCTTGACTGTCTGGTATTCTGTGATTTCTGTGATTTCTCGTGTCTCTGTGTTGCTTTTCAAAAGCCTCTGTCACCCAGGCACTATCCTGCTTATCTTGATTTTCTTACACATATGGGCTATATTTTAATTAATTATAAAATAAATGATTAAAATATAAACCCAACCCATATTGCTGATCCTTACATCCTTGCATCTTTAAAGTAACCCTTACTAGTAAACTAGTATTAAATCAACACATTGTTTTTTGATTTGGTAGTAGTTGGAGGGGCACACATGGAGGCCCACAGACAACCCTTAGGAATAGGTTCTCCACTATAGGTTCAAACCACCATAGGTTCAAAGCGCCAACCTCAAGTCACCAGTCTTATGAGGTCAGAGCTCTTACTCTCTGAGCAGTTTCACTGACCACACCACAGCGTTTTTATATTGCCTTTTAAAATGGTGTTTCCTTAACAATGGAAAAAGAATCATAAGCACAAGAAGACATTTAGAGAGTGGTACTGGTTGTCACAGCTGATAAACCTGATGACATCATAGGTCCTTACTGCTCTGCTGCCATTCAGGGACATGCAGGCTATCTTCTCCAACCGTGATAAGAGTTGTATACCAAAAAGGTATACAACTAGGACATCATTTTACTTACACACTTGCTAAAGACTGTAGTAAATATTCTGAGCTAAATTGTGGCTTGACCTTTTAAAATGCATTTTTAAGAACAGTGGTGCTACGGCCATCTAGCAAAGATAGTCTGTGCTTAGCAAGATCTGGGGTAATGCTATCTATGGTTGTGGGTAAGCAAAATGGTGGGTAGGGTTCCTGTGACTAAGATCTTATAGCTGAAGGAAAACACTTTTTGTTGTTTGTTTGTCTTGGTTTGGGGGTCTTTGTCTTTTTGTTTTTTTCAAGACAGGGTTTCTCTGTGTAGTAACGCTCACTGTTCTGGACTTGTTCTGTAGACCAGGCTGACCTAAAACTCACAAAGATCTTCCTGCCTCTGCCTCCCAAGTGCAAATTAGAAAACGCTAATTTTAACCTTGAAAACGGTTGGGAACAAAATAAGGGGAGGCCCAGGGAAGGCCCTGGGGAAGAAGGGGAAGGGAAAAGGGGCCAAATGTCGGGGCAGAGTTCCTGTGCTCTGGGCAGGCAGACGCAGGTGTTGGGGTGGCTGCTATGACGCTTTCCACTCGGCCCTGGGTGGGCATGCAAGCCTTCAACCCATGATGTGGGGGGGTGGACAAGGGGCAGCCCTCAACTGGGGACCCTGAGGTGACACCCTGTCATCCCGGGGTTATAGGAGAGAGGGATGAGGAAAGAGGTTCCCAACACTGACCAGAGTGCACAGTGGATCTTGATGGAGCAGAGACTCTCTATGGTTTAAGAGCTTTATTATAGAAATGCAGGGGGAAAGAGAGAAGGTAGGAGAGAGAGAGGGAGGGATAGATAGATAGAGAAAGCTAGAGAGAAAGCTAGAGAGAAAGAAACTAAGGGAGAGAGGAGAAGACAAAGAGAGAGGAGAGAGAAGAGAGGAGAGAAGACAAAGAGAGGAGAGAGAAGGTGAGAGTGAGGGGTAAGAAGTAAGAGCATAAGAGAGCAAGGTGGGGCTGAACACGCCTTTTTATGGTCTTCACAGTTGCTAGGTTACTGGGGAAGAGTTTAGCCTGAAGGTCAGAAGCTTGGGCCATTGTCTATGTGACTACTGACCATGCTTCTGTTGTAGGGGCTGTGGGATGTGATAACTTAGGCAGGTGCTAGAGTTCCAGGAGCATGAAGAGAAGAGACCTGAGATGGAAGAGGTTTCAGCTTAAAAATGTTGGGGAGCAGGGTGAGGGGAGGGTATAGGGGAATTTTGGGATAGCATTTGAAATGTAAATGAAGAAAATATCTAATAAAAATGAAAAAAGAAGATATATTTTAAAAGCAAGAGAGAGATGAGAGAAGCAGTTGAAAGGATTAAAAAGAAAGCCCCTCATGTGAAAAAGACACAAAAATAATTAAGCACATCAAAACCTGTTTACTGCCAGAATGCTGATTATGCAACTTGTTACAAGAACTGCTAAGACTTAAATCCTATAACTCTTCGTAGTCCTGCCATTTCTTCAGTCTGAATTGTGATCTGGAATTTACAAATTCCATTCTGGACTCCAAGTGAATAAAAATTTGCAATTTCCTTTTATGAACCACAAATTATACATTTCTTATATTTACAACTCATGAATAAAATTTATTTTTAAGACTGTGGGCTGTTGTTGAGTGCTGGAGTCCATGTACAGACTTAGTGCTTACCAACCACCTTATGTATCCAATGCTACACCAACAGTAGGACCTAAGGCAGAATTCTTGTAACAGTAGGTTCTGAAGAAATGTGAAGGCAGTCAGAGAGCTTGGTGAGTAAGCAGACAAACATGTCCTGAGGTAGAGCTGTGGTCCACATGTGACTTTGAAGCAATAATTAAAGGACAAATGTTAATTTTACTGACTTGGGTACCTGTGACTGACTAGGAGGCTACAGTGGAATGGTGTATTAATATTAATTTGGTAATGGATCTCTGTTTCTTTGTGAAATGAGCCAGGACAAGTGTTGTTCATTTTCTGTTTCTGCAAAACAATTATGGCAATATATGTTTTCCTATTTTTGATAAATATTTAAATGTTGAACCAAGGAGCTCTGATTTTGAGAAAATGTAACTGGTGTATTTTTCCAAGTGTGAAAGCTTTACCTGGTTTCTTTATTTTTAAATCCTCAGGACGGATTCTTATCATCAAAGTGGGCAATGTCTGCCATACACCATTTTTGTGTAGTAACTGTATTCTGAATACATTCTGGATGAAAGAGCATCCATAAGCCTGCATGTATGAGAAACAAGGCTGGAAGACTTTAAGGATCCCACCTAGGTATCTTGTGTAATCTTCTATCAGGGTTGTATCTCCATTTCAATTTGTATGACACTCCCTGTTTTGAGTAGGATAAAGACTCATTGTTGCTGTCAGGCCTATTTTCACACTAAATATTCATCTAGTCCTTTGTGGCTGCCATTTTTATCAGGCATTCGCCACAGCTTCCCTATGCTGACCTGCCATTTCTCAGGAAATCACTGTTTCACGTGTATGATTTCTAGTGAGACAAGCTTGGGGCTGGCTGCCTTTCTCCCAAGCTCAGAGAAAAGGAATATCTCTGGTGCCTGTGCTGTAGGGAAGCTGATTCATGTGTAAATTATCATTTGGCCTTTATTGCACGGCCTATGGAGAGTACACACACAGATAAAAGGCTGCATAGGTCACAGCTCAGTGCGTGCAGGTTTCTCAGGTGGCCACTGTGACAGCGCTAGGATTTTGTCACCACAGATTATCAGACATGCTATGAAGGTTTATCATTATTTATTTGCAGTTTTCTGTGTACAATAAACTCTAACATGAGAAATGCTTCTGTGTTAATCAAGCACTGTGTACCTGCTCCCTGTATTCTCGAAGTTAAAGCTATGCTATCTGGGCTTTCTGGATACCTGTGCCAACTGTCCATGATCTATCTCCAGTCTGTCTTCTCCTACTTGGACTTCATATTTTTTATTCTTCCTTTCTTCTTATACTTTATTTCTTCAGATTTGATTGTTGTCCACATGTGTTTTCAAATTTGGTCCTATCTTCGTGACATATTTGTTAACCAAGATAGATACAAATGCTATTTGGAGATGGGAAACAACTCCTGGGATCCATGTGGAGATTAGGTATTGTGTGTGCCGTGAGGTGTGTTCTCACTCAACTTGTTTTCTGTGATCATCACTCCATGCAGACTCATTCTTTCCTTCACCACTGAAAAGCATAAATAATGGCCTCCATGTTCTAATATATTACAGTAGTGCTAGTTATTATGGCTACATCTAATTAATTTCATATGTATGTGCATGTCATTCCAAAACATATTGATAACACTGTAAGTGATTCTTTCTGACTCCTTCCATAAGGCTCTATAGTATCTGTACTTAAGGGGAGGCTAATATGCCTTCTTGTACAACTTTATTTGTTTATAGAAATCTTGCTAGTATATTTGTTATCATAGTTTGATCTATGTTATTTTTAAAGTATATCAAAAACCAAGGGAATATATTTTATAGTTTTTGTTAGTTTTTATTAGAACATCTTTGATACAACTCTGTTTTGATAAGCTTTACGCATATATTAGCGAGATTAAATGGGTTTTTTAGTTTTAGATTTATTAATTTTATTTTCTATATATGATTGTTTTGCTTGTATCTTTGTGTGTATACCGTATCCATTCCTGTTACTCACGAAGGCCAGTGGAGGGGGTTAGATCCCTCGGAACTGGCATTGCACATGGCTCTGAGCCACCATGAGTCCCCTCGAAAGAGCAGCATGTGCTCCTGGCCGTCTCTCCAGCCCCTTCCATGAGCTTGTTGTCACTGTTTTACTTTTGTGTTTCCTAGTCACCTTCCCTGGCTGCCCTGGAACTCACTCTGTAGACCAGACTGGCCTCATTCAGAACTCTTCTTGCCTCTGCCTTCCAAATGATTGAAAGGTGCACAACCACAGCCTGGCAAATGAGTTTTAAACAAATGAAGTTAGTATGATAAAATAATACCTTCACTTACACCCCAGAAAAACAAAACAGCACTCTTTTAACTATTAAAGTAAAAATGTCTAAAAACAAATATCTTCAGTTGAGCCAAGAGATTAATTTCTCATTGTAATTTTTGATATACTGCTGGAAAAAATACACCCTTCATTTAGCAAATACTTGTAATTACTATGAAAATTACCTTTGGCATGTGAAATGGTGTTCCCACTTGTCTCTCTCCCTTCCCACTCCTGATGTCCAGCAGTGCAATGGAAGGGGAGCAGAGCTACTCTGTTTTTATGAGCACATTTCAGAAGTAGCCCTGTGCAGTCTATAACACATATGAAAAATAAATATGTTCCTTTAACTTAGCCTTCTTAAGGATTGTTGTAGGAACAGTATAAAACAGTGTGGTCAACATAAGAGATGAGAGCTACCATGCTGTAAAGATAGCTCTGTCACTTGAGAGTCTGGCACACATGCATGGTGACCTAAATTTGATCCCCTATATCCTTATAAAAAGCTAAGCATGGTGGTGTAGGCATGTAATCTTGGCTTGGGTAGGTCATAGTGGCATTTGTTTGTAATTCCAGCACTAGGGAGGTGAAGGCAAGTAGAATCCTGTTCTCTAGCCAGCTAGCCTAGACTTATCAGCAAACCTCAGGTCCCAATTCTCAAAATCAATGGTAGACAGCTGCTGTGGGACAACACCTGAGGCTGACCTCTGACCTCCACTGTCAGGGACATAGACACAGATACTCACACTCACATGTTCACTCGTGCACATGCACGCACGCAAACACACACACACATACACTGAGGAGAGGAAGAGGGGAGTAAAGTTATCAAGGAACAGATGTGCCACTGTCTATATAGTGATCAGCACTAAAGAACTGGAGGGAGAAAGCCCAATGGTGAAAAAAGGGGGTCACTATCTCAGGGCTGCTTACACATGCAGAGTCGTGTGAAGGGTTACTTTGCTCCAGTTACTGCTCTCATTGTCGGTTCTGTTTATTGGCTTACTCTGTTATTTGGTATAATTGGTATCTTACTAAAGACATTTAGTTAGGTGTGTAGGTGTATTTGAATATATTTCGTCTGTATGTGTCTGGTATATAATGTACAAATATAACATTTGAGTGTAAGTATCAACATTTGTGGCAATTTTCCTAAGAACGTATCCCATGCATCTGTGTTGAGATAAGAGTGCTATAATTATGACAATTAAAGACATTTAAAAGGAGTGAGCAGATTTGTTTCTCTTTGTAGTCATTTATTTACCCTGGTAGCTGAACTCAATACAGTCACTCCTTTTTAGTTTACTTTTATCCAATATGGGATGACCTGTTTTAATTGAGCCTTTTTCCCTAAAAAAAGAATCGAAACTTGCACAGCTAGCTAGCTCAACTCTTAGTTCTTATAGTGAACATGAAATTTATCTCCTAAAGAAATTCTTACAAAAATTGCTGAAAACTGGATCCTGCATGGAATTTATAATTGAAGGCATTTAGACTTTCTAATACTGGTCTAATGTGAAATGTGCCTGTTTTCAAGAATGTAGTTATTTCCTTGTGATTGGAAAGTCATAGAAAATTAGTATTGTTCTACAAAAAAAAAAAAAAAGTTAAAAGGTCTTCTTGTTCACTGAATACATGGCATCTTTCTTGAAAAAGGTCTCTGTTTCTCCCTCACTCACTCTGGCTGGCACCTGTTCTGCCTTCATTCTCTTTCTGGTAGCAACTTTTGGCAAATGCATGGCCTCTAGCTTCCCTCAGGATAGTTCAGCTTCAATGCCACAAGAATTTCTTAGTTTCTTCTACTCAAACTCTTGAAAATGATTTATTTTATAAGATCGTAAGTGACAGGCCAATGGACTTGCCGTATCAGCTCAATCCCTTCCCAGATTTAATCAGTCATGAGTGAGGATGACCCCTTATTGTCCTGAAGTATGTCTGGCAGCAATGTAGCCTCCCAAGAAGGAGCAGATGGTGAGAACGCATTGTGATTGACACTCTCTCAACATGCTATGCCTGGTTCAGGGCTCCCAACTACTAACAAGACCATTATTTAAATGTTATTTCCTCAAAGAAATCCCAAACTCTACTCTGTGTGTGCTACCAACATATGTTCCATTATACTCTAGGGCTCCATCATAAACATCTATGTCTCTGTCTTGCGATCAAGCCCTTCCCCTGTATTATTATAGCTTCTCTGTTTTCTCATAATCTCTTAAGCCTGTGGCAACAGGAGCAGCATTTGCCCCACTCATCCTTCTGTACCCTCTGACCTAATGCCGGGTTTATTAGCAGTGTCCTATCATGTATTAAGTCATTGCTTATAATCATTGTTTTGATTTTTATTAAACTATGACTTTTGCTGTTAGTGATATTATAAGGATGTGTCACACAGACCTTCTGACTAGCCCCTCTCTCCAACTTGTCATGTGTTCTGTGCCTTCTTCCTCTCCCTTTGGTTTGTAATGTCTTCTTTATTCTCAGGGCCATCATCCTACTCTCACTGGTTTCACCTTTCCTTATCTGGTCTCCCTGACTGCTGCTATATCCTACAAGACTCTCTAGAAATTGGCTCTTCATAGCTTTCTCTGTATATTAAAAAAAAAAAAAACAAACAAACAAACTTGTTTTCCCTCTTCTGCCTAAAGAAGAATTGTAATCCAAATTTGGTCTCTTTTATATCTTATTCCTGCCAGCCTAATAGGTTCTACTAATAAATGTACAGGAGCACAGCTAAGTACAGGGTTTAAAATAAAGATGTCTGACAGCAGGACATGACCTCGTTCCTGTCTACCAATTAAACATAAGACCCTTGTGTTCTATTCCTTCAGTTCATACATATTTATTGAGCATCTCCTATCTTCAGGACCCAATGAAATATATGTGGAATTACAAGCAGGTAAAAAGGAACTTGTGGTGGCTTAGAAAGAAGAGTAAGAAGATTTTAGCATTAAGGAAACAAGAAGTTAGGTGAGGCGGGGGTCGGGGGAGATGCTAGAGAAAAGAGTGAAAACTCCATGCTTAGAATATGGGTCTTTCAGGACCATTATAACTTGCAAACCCCATTGTGTTTTGTACATGGAGAGAGCTCAAGAACTCAATACACATTTATTGGCAAGTATGAACAGGGTAGTGATGATGATAAAGCCTTCAGAATACAAGTTCCAGCTTCTCCTTAGAGCTGTTAACTTTGTTATTTAGCATCTTAGTTTTTTTTTTCATTTTCTAATGAATGAATGCCAGCAAGTCTTTTTAAATTTTTTTCCCATCTGATCAAGACTTAGATAATTTCTGCTTCTTTGGTAGCTAACATCCCACAAACTCAGCTTCATGCTTCAGTGTGAAGATATTATGGTACTGCCAATGGAAACCACTTCACATTTGGGCAACATCATCATGTCTAAATGGCTCAGATTCAAGTTTCAGGATAGATACAGGTTCCTACACATTTGCTGTCAAAAAACCACTTTGTAGGAGCCAAACAGTGGAATTCTTCCAAGTGGTAGGCACTATTAGAAGCACCATTAAAATACTGCAGAATTTGAAAGATGATAGTTGTTTTTTTTTTTTTTAACATAGCATGATCTGTGGTATTTCTATGAAATGTTAATCAGTTCTTGTTTCTGTTGTGGAGCTGAAGGTAATAGAAAGTTCCAACTTTGACTTATCTTAAAGCCTGTCATTTGTAAAGACTATGACGGGATTTAAAGATAACTCAAAGTAGGAACTTGTATAAAAATTTTGTGTTGCTTTATACAAAAGTGAGTGTGTAGAACAATTCAAGTGTTAAAATGCAACTATAAATGCAACTTTAAGAAGACATTGTGGTCAATGTGAACTAACCAGTACCCCCAGAGCTCCCTGGGACTAAACCACCAAACGAAGAAAACACATGGTGGGACTCATGGCTCCAACTGCATATGTAGCAGAGGATGGCCTAGTCGGTCATCAATGAGAGGAGAGGCCCTAGGTCCTGTGAAGATTCTATGCCCCAGTATAGGGGAATGAATGCCAGAGCCAGGAATGGGATTGGGTGGGTTGGGGAGCAGGGGGAGAGGAGAGGGGGTAGAGGATTTTTGGAGGGGAAACTAGGAAAGGGGATAACATTTAAAATGTAAAAAAAAAAATTTAATTAAAAATAAAATTAAAAATAAAATTAAAAAAGAAAGAAAGGAAGGAAGGAAGGAAGGAAGAAAGAAAGAAAGAAAGAAAGAAAGAAAGAAAGAAAGAAAGAAAGAAAGAAAGAAAGAAAGAAAGAAAGAAAGAAAGAAAGAAAAAGACATTGTGGGACTGGAGATATGAGCAGTTAAGAGCATGGATTGCTTCAATTCTCAGCAACCACATGGTGGCTCACAACCATCTGTATTGGGATCTGATGCCCTTTTCTGATGTGTCTGAAGGCAGTGGCAGTCTCATATAAATAAAATAAATCTTTTTTTAAAAAGACATTGTAGTAGGGTGACTGTACCTAGAATCGTCTCTCTATGGCCTTTCCTTTCTATTAAAGTAGAAACTAGTTCAAGATAAAAGTAATTGGCCATCAGCATATAAGAAAACAATCATATTATATCATAAAATTTATCTATGAGTTTTCTTACAGTCAAGACCAAACAAAGAATGGAAATGATGGCTGGCAAGCTTGACCTTGCTTAGAAAGCAAAAGCATGCAAGCTCATATGGAAAGCTATACTGTGTATACTAAATACCAAAAAAGTCACCACATACATGCTGTTTTCTCATAAATAAGTTGTTATTTATTAAATTCTTAGACTGATGTCTCACTCCTCCTAAGACTACAAATGCCTTGAAGTCAGTGATCTCATCTTTTTTGTTAACCTCTTAGCCTCAGCTGTCTAAAGTAAATGTTTCTAGAAGGAAAAAGGAAAGCAAAATTACATAGATTACTCACTATCCAAGAAATAGAAACTAACACAGTGGGAGATGTCTTTCACCAAAGCACTACAAAATAGTCAGCCTCCCTTACATTGTTGGTGTTTTATATCAATGATTAATAAAAGCATACAGTATAATATTGGATTATGTCTAAATTTTAGGATTAAGAGACAAACTACATTGATTCTTATCATAAGTCACTGTATAATGGAAGAACCTAAACAATATGTAATGTATGTACCTTAATCTCAACTCTTCAATGTCTGTTAGTTTTTCTGGTAGGAAATGAATGCATAAGAATAAGGCCTCCAATGAGAGCCTGAAGTAAGCATCTCTTGAGCTTTAAGTAACAAAGATCCTAGAAAAACTGAGAGAACAGTTGCTGTTGCATTAGAAATAATAGAAGCCCAACTTAAAATCCTGAGAAAGGCCATTTACTCTTCACAGAGAGAAAACTTTGCAAAAGTCCTGTCCAGTGTAAAGAATAGCCACTTACCTCACTAAAATATATGAAAATAAGAAGTATTACCTTAAAAACAGTGCCCATGAAAGCAAATTTAGTTGCTGATGTTTTTAATAAGAATTTGGACAAAAAAAAAAAAAAAAAAAAAACTTGCATGTCAAGGAAAAATCAATTGCGACATATCTTCCATAAAGTCAAGTGTTCTAATGGAACTTTCTGCTCATCTCCCTTCTCCCTTGCTAATGTCTGCCCAATGGGCTAACAGGTTGTTCTCGTCAAGTGGACTGTATCTCGGTTTTCTCAGTTCTTGTGCTGCCTCTCACAGAGTGGACACCTATAAAACATCAAGCAAACTGCAGACTGACTATTGGCTGTGCTCACAGAGAGGCTGCACACTCAGGGCTCCTGATATTCTATTCCTCTTATCTGAGATCTGCAGATAGTAAAGTGTTAACTTATCCCTGTATACAATTCTCCATGCTCTCTCAGGCATATGGGAAGCACACTCTTTACAGAGGCTCATCTTCCATAGCTACAGTTCACATGTACTGAAAAACAATGTATGTGAGGCACCTAACCCCTGGTGAGCAGCAAGGACAGCATGGAAAATTAAAAAGATGTAGGTGGCCCTGGAAAAGCTTTATCCATCAAGCATACATCTTGTGGGGTGTTACTAACACCTTGGGGGCTCAGGAAGCAGGTTCTTACCATGTGAGAGACCGTGCAGGCATAAAGCTGCATCCTTACCACACGAGAGACCATGCGGGCGGAAAGCTGCATCCTGCCCAAGCCTCAAAACTCTGCCTGGTTTTGTTGTGAGTAATGTCCATCTGTCATTTGGTTGGACCAAAAGGAAGATGTGAGGTGTTCTCTGTTTGTTTCTTTTTTAAATGCATTAAGTGTGGTGAGATATTAAAGATCAAAATAATATAGCAATACCCTATTTCTTCCTTTTATGACTTTTAAATAAAAAAATAAAAGTAGATAAATCTGAATAGCATATGAATCCATAAAATTATTTCTCGGTAATAGAAATAGTTCTTTTTACTGAGAACCCTATTAAAACAGAAAGTAGCATTAAATCCAGTTTTAACCAAATGTATTCTTTAAGCTTTGTTATCTGTATATCCAAAGGCTTCTCACAGTCATATTTGTATGATGAGGTTGTTGAAGATAAGAGACTTCTAAGTGGGTTAGAGGCAGACATGCCTTAGCTCATCATTTTTACTATTTGGAACCTGACACCTGCATTTTTAAAGCATATATTTATGCTTAGAAAATAAAACATTTGCAGTACTTAGAACATTTATGTTTCTAGTTTTCAGTGAGGTCCAATTGAGCTTCCACTACTTCATATTCACATTCATATTCAGTCAACAAATGCATGTTACATGCTGACTTTGCAAATTCTCACGGGAAGAAGACACAACAGGAGCCATGGCAGAGCCTCTGCCTTAAAGGAGTAGACATTTTAGAAAGAAGAAATGAACAATAAGCATGAGGCAAAATGAAATCTATTACAAAAACTCCCCAACAAATAATTGATATCACATATTAGGAAGTGTGTTGACAAACACTTAGAAAGGCAACGAGATCATGAATAACTAGGACTGGAAAGCTTAGGAAGTGGAGACGTGGTTCTCCTTTGGCTAAGGATATGTATGTGGACTCTCTGCACTTCTCTGTCCATGTTAAGGCTGTGTGCTTTCACTCATGCTGTATCACTGCCTAAGATATTTTATCTAGGAGACGAAAAAGAAACACACTAAGCCACTTAAATTTCTTGTCCCTTCCCTTGTAAATTACCGACCTTCTTTCAAAGATGAAATTTCTCACCTATTCGCCAATACCACTTATAGGCTAAGTGTTCCTTTAGCCATTGGGAGTGAATCAGATGCTGTGCAGAAGAACATCACAAATGTCCACATTATGTGAAATTTAAGGCTACAAAGTCAAAGAACTCCTAGTAAGACAGTGAGAGAGAGAGGTGGATAGGCAGAGCATAAAACTCTGTTTCTGAATTACTGTAACTGTAAAACTCCTGGAAGTTGGTACAAGGTAGTGTGTGTGTGTGTGTGTGTGTGTGTGTGTGTGTAACTATAAATGCTTCCATAAATTGGACTAAACGTATATGGTCAATGCAACTGACAATTTTATGAAAAGAAATAACAATGCATCTAGACTTGAGAATAAAGAACACAAATAGCTCATATATCTGACACTGAAATTTATATTTCCATCGGGATGGTGCTCTAGGATGTATAAAACCCTTTTTCATATATAATTTTATACATTCCCCAAAAATGACATAACATGAATATTATTGTTTCTACTTTGTAAGTGAAGAAATAGAGTCTCAGCAATGTGATTTTCAGAGAATCATAAAGCTAAAAAAAGTTAAAAATTGATATCTTATCCAGGAATTATCTGTGTAAGTCCTGGGCACATTCTACTGCTATAGTTGCCAATGTGTCCTCAAGAGGAGCCACATAGAAACAGAAGCCGTTAGACGACTTGTGATAGGACTGAGGACCCGAAGCTGCGATTGTCATGTGCATGGGGGCGTCATCAGTAGCACCCTTTAACAACAGAAAGCTACCAAAGTATGAACAAGAAAAATGGTTCCCGGATTCAGTCAGAAACATAATAAATGATTTTTATAAAGAATGTTTCTAAACATAGGAGTTGTATTCATAAAAGTTGCACAGGTGTTAAAGAAAGCTTTGATAAAGGAAAATGGAGTTTGTGTGCTGATCATACTCAAATGTTTTATAAACAAGGGAGCATTAAAAATTAATGTTGTTTTATAGTTGATAGGAACAGGGAAGGTACTGTAAAGTGACTCTAGACACTAGTAACAAACAGTAATTTCAGCAGGGTTTAGGAAGGATCTTGAGAGACTTTAGCATAGAGAAATATAAACCTATTTAATTCTTAAAATGTAAAAACTACATTTTAAAATTTAGTAGTCATGCCATTAGTTTTGGAGAATAGGGACTTTCAAAAGAAATGAAAGTAATGCCATCAACATGGAAATATGTGTCTTTAATATGATGCACCATTACTATGGTTCTAAAGTAGAAAGAGCACTCTGGGGCTGAAGTTTCTGTGAGTAGTAGAGCTGTGCTTAATATAGACAGAACCCTGGGCTCAATCCCTAATTCTTTTAAAAAATTCTGTCACTCGATAACATCATTAAAATGTACGTCAAAGTAAGGAAGACATTTCCTATTAAATTATTTCTCTGCCCTTACCCCAGTGGTCCTTTCTGTCTTCCTGTTCACTATTGGTACTCCTGATTCAACATATGAAGACCTTATAGCCAGGATCCACATGTACAAGGAACTGTGCAGAATCTGTCCATCGGGGCCTTGGTTACCTCACTCACAGCTTAGTTCTTATCCAGCCCTATCTTTTACCTGCAAATGTCATAATTCCACATTTCCTTAAAACTAAATAAAAGGAAGACTTCCTCTCTCTCAGTGACAGAGCCTCTTGGTTCCGTCTACATTTTGAGCCTGGGCAGGTAAATTTAACACAATGGATTTCTCCAAGCTACCCAAAATCCATGATGAAGATAAAGAAAGCACATTTAGTTCTGTGCATGGAGACTCAGGGCCTATGATTACAGCCTGTGACATGGCAAGTGCTACTATGTATGAGCTGGTGATAGTGGGGCACAGCAAGCTGGTTGGAGAGATTATTCAATTGGAAGGTGACATGGCCACCATTTAGGTGTATGAAGAAACTTCTGGTGTCTCTGTTGGAGACCCTGTACTCTGCACTGGTAAAGCTCTCTCAGTAGAGCTGAGTCCTGGCATTATGGGAACCATTTTGTCAATGAGAACTCACTCATCAAACACAAAATCATGTTACCCCCATGTAACAGAGGAAGCGTGACTTACATCGCACCGCCTGAGAATTATGATGCATCTGATGTCATCCTGGAGCTTAAATTTGAAGGTGTGAAGGAGAAGTTCAGCATGGTCCAAGTATGGCCTTTTCAGTGACAGGTGCAGCCTGTCACTGAAAAGCTACCTGCCAATCATCCCTTGCTTACTGGCCAGAGAGTTCTCAATGCCCTTTGTCCGTGTGTTCAGGAAGGAACTACTGCTATTCCAGGTGCTTTTGACTGTGAAAAGACTGATTTCCCACTCTCTATCCAAGTCTACATCAGATTCAGTGAAAGAGGAAATGAGATGTCAAAAGTTCTCCAGGCCTTCCCTGAGCTCACCATGGAAGTTGATGGCAGTCAACCATGCAGAGGACAGTGCAGGTAGCCAATACCTCCAATATGCCTGTGGCTGTAAGAGAAGCCTCCATTTACACTGGAATTACACTATCAAAATATTTCTGTGACATGGGCTACCACATCAGTATGATGGCCTACTCTACCTCGAGATGGGCTGAGGCTCTAAGAGAAATCTCTGGTCTCTTAGCTGAAATGCCTGCAGGTAGTGAATACCCTGCATACCTTGATGCCCGGCTGACTTCTTTCTGTGAGCGAGCGGGCAGAGTGAAATGTCTCAGAAACCCTGAGAGAGAAGGGAGTGTCAGCATTGTAGGAGCAGTTTCTCCACCTGGGAGTGATTTTTCTGATCCAGCCAGTCACTTCTGCAACTCTTGAGTATTCTTCAAGTGTTCTGGGGCTTGGATAAAAAGTTAGCTCAACGCAAGCACTTCCCCTCTGCCAGCTGGCTCATCAGCTACATACATGCCTTGGACAAGTATTATGACAAACACTTCACAGAGTTTGTTCCTCTGAGGACCAAAGCTAAGGACATTCTGCAGGAAGAAGAGGATCTGGTGGAAATTGTGCAGCTCGTGGAAATGCTTCTTTAGCGACGATGGATAAAATCACTCTGGAGGAAGCAAAACTTATTAAAGATGACTTCCTACAAAAAAATGTGTACACTCCTTATGACAGGTTCTGTCCATTCTACAAGACAGTGGGGATGCTGTCCAACATGATTTCATTCTATGACATGGCCCACCAAGCTATGGAGACCACTGTCCAGAGCGACAGTAAGATCACATGGTCCATTATCCTGGAGCAGATGGGGGAGATTCTCTATAAACTCTCATCCATGAAATTCAAGGATCCAGTGAAAGATGGCGAGGCAAAGATGAAGGCTGACTATGCGCAGCTTCTTGAAGATATGCAGAATGCATTTTGTAACCTTGAAGACTGGAACTGTGATTTCGTTCTTCTTCTTCTTCGGCAAGCTCATACCTATATATTTTCCTGAATTTCTCATCTCCAACCTTTTGCTTCCTTATTGTGCAGCTTTAAGACTAGTGCCTATGTGTGTTCTTGTTCATTTTGCTGTTTCTTTGGTAGGTCTTATAAAACAAGCATTCATTCCTTTGTTCCAGTGTTTAAAGGGACTCCCTGACCTTTATATGAAGAGGTGATGCATATGATACACATGTAACATATGCATTGTAACATATATACTGTAAACTTGTATGTAGGGTGACTACCCCTTCTCTCTTCTCCAGTAAACTGTAAGCAGGACTATTCCATGTACTCTGTTGGGAATGGAAGGACTGATCTCCATACCGTGTATGGGTGCATACGAAACTACTCAGCGTTTGTAGTCAGACCACTTGCAACTTACTGTTTTGTTGAGTAACCATTTTGCAGGAAATATTTCCATTTAAAAACATAAAAGATTAATGTTCCAATTATTTATAGCTTCCCTAGTATCAATCAGGACTGTTTGTGGACACTTGGGAACTATTTTGTTTTTTTTTTAACAGACATTTGCAAGGCTGAAAATAATAGATAAATCAGTTCTCTCTGAAAACGTGAAAGAAAGAAAAAGAGCCAGGTGGTCAAACTTAAATTGACGTCAATTAAAGTATATTTTATTTAAAGAGAAATTTAATATCAAGGACTTTTATATACTCAATTACTAGGAAATCTTTTCTTTTTTAAATACAATTTAAAAATCATTGAAAATGGGATCCACATCATAGCCATTCTTTTCCTCAGACTTAGTCAGATGAACTCAGAGTGGGGGTGGGGTGGGGACTAGAGTCCCACAGACACACTGCAGTGCCTGCAGGCAGTCTTCCCCTGGAGAACCACTTGCTGTAGGAGTTTGGAGCCAGAGTGGCATGGTTTTCACAAGGTACATGTGTCACGTGTTTGTTTGCCTTTTGACCTTCTGAAAACAGCAAGTTTACCAATTGCAGAAAATATTTTCTCTGTTTCTCTTTCACTGGCCCAGCAAGTTTCTCAAAGGTATCAGGTCAACAGCTTCCTTCCCGTTGATAGAGATGAAAGTTGTTCTTGTATTTAACTGGTAACAAAAACAAAAGAAGAAAGAAAAGAAAAGAAAAGAAAAGAAAAGAAAAGAAAAGAAAAGAAAAGAAAAGAAAAGAAAAGATCAATTTTTGTCTCACTGTTTCAGTGTTTAAATAATAATTCCCATATTTGCATAATAAGACTCTCTTCAGAGAGCTTGGAGAGCTAGCTCCCTGTTCACTCTCTCCAGCTGATTGTGCTGGCGCCATGCTTCCTCTTCAGGAGGGGGAAAGACTATTGGAAGATGGCTAACACTCTCAAGTACACAAGTGTAATAGCATGAAGTATTTATTTTAAGGCTTGGTATGTTGTTTAAATTATTAAGTAGTGCATTTCTTATGGTCTTTTGGGTAGACACAGTCAGTAAACACTTCAGATGTAATGTGTAAATCCTTGCTAGTGCATGTCTACACGGTGGACTGCTATTGAAGAAGGCTATTCTTCCAACTATTGAACACTGTTGACAGATATGGATTATGCAATGGCTTGTTGGGAGGTGGATTAGCGGTGCTGCTTAATTGGTTTGCTTCCAATGTGGCTTCGTATCAAGAAGCCCTGACTAGTGGAGATGAGAAAGATTTCAAAATCTGTCTGCTTATACCTACCAGCAACCTAGGCTTGTGAGCAGAACGAATGATCCCAAGAAACTACTTGATCAAGTTTGTTTTTGTTGTCCTGGATTCAAGATGTGCATTCTTCCTTGATCTAAGACTGTTAATGTATGAGGCTATAGAAAGAGTCCCCAGATTTTCACTGTAACTTTCCATTTGCACACACTGTAGAGCTTCAGACTGTTCACTGATAGTGCATCTTTAGTGGGGATGTGTTCAACAACACAGTTTACTGCTTCTGTCCATTGGTTAGGTACAAATATCTGCCTCTGACTCTTTCAGCTGCTTGTTGGGTCTTCTGGAGTGCGGTCATGCTAGGTCTCTTTTTGTGAGCACTCCACAGCCTCAGTATAGTGTCAGGCCTTGGGACCTCCCCTTCAGCTGGACCCCACTTTGGGCCTGTCACTGGACCTTCTTTTCCTCAGGCTCCTTTCCATTTCCATCCCTGTAATTTATTCAGACAGGAACAATTATGGGTCAGAGTTGTGACTGTGGAATGCCCCCCTCCCCCCCTCCCTCATTTGATTCCCTGTCTTCCTGTTGGAGATAGGCTCTATAAGTTCCCTCTCCCTACTGTCAGGCATTTCATCTAAGGTTCCTCCCTTTCAGTCCTGGGAGTATCTCACCTTCCAGGTCTCTGGTCCATTCTGGAGGGTCCCCCCCCCCCCAACCTCTTATTTCTCGAGGTTGCCTATTTCCATTCTTTCTGCTGGCCCTCAGGGCTTCAGTCCTTTTCCCTCACCCAATAGCAGATCAGGTTCCCCTCTCCCCCACTCCAATCCCTCAACCCCCTCCACTTTCCCTCCCAGGTCCCTCCCAACTTGATTGCTTTCTTCTATCTCCCAAGTGGAACTGAGGCATCCTCACTTGGGCACTTCAGCTTGTTGACCTTTTTGAGTTCTGTATCAGGTATTTTGTACTTTTTTGGGGAGGGGTGGCTAACATCCACTTATTAGTAAGTACATACCATGCATGTCCTTTTGGGTCTGAGTTACCTCACTCAGGATGATATTTTCTAGTTCCTTCCATTTGCCTGCAAAACCCAGGATGTTCTCGTTCTTAATAGCAAAGTGTTCCCCTTGCTCCACATCCTCACCAGTATGAGCTGTCACTTGATTTTTTGATCTTAACCATTCAGATAGATGTATGATGAAATCTCAGAGTTTATTTAATTTGTGTTTCCCTCTTGGCTAAGGATATTGAACATTTATTTAATTGCTTCTTGGCCATTAGAGATTACTCTGTTTAGCTCTGTAGTCCATTTTTAAATTGGATTATTTGGTTTGTTGATGTCTAGTTTCTTGAGTTCTATATATATATATATTAGATGTAAATCCAGAAGTAATTCCATACCCCTATTGACACTTGATTTTTGACAAAAAAAGCCAAAATTATACAGTGTAAAACAAGAAAGTATCTTCAACAAATGTTGCTGGTCTAACTGGATATCTGTATGTAGAAGAATGCAAATTGATCCATATCTATCATCCTTCCCAAAACTCAAGTCCAAATGGATCAAACACCTCAACATAAAACTGGATATACTAAATCTGATAGAAGAGAGTAGGAAATAGCCTTGAACGCACTGGCACACAAAATAACTTTCTGTAGCTCAGGCACTAAAATCAACAGTAAATAAATGAGATCCCATGAAATGAAAAAGCAAAGGACACTGTCAATAGGACAAAACAACAGTCTACAGAATGGGAAAAAATATCACTAACACTACATCCTGTACAGGGCTAACACCCAAAATACATAAAGACCCCAAACCCTTTCATTATTTTGTCATTGTTTTGTTTTGTTTTGTTTGTTCATTTGTTCATTCATTCATTTGTGTGTTTGTTTTGATAATAGCCATTTTGGCTATGTTAAGGTGAACATAGTTTATAATATTCATTTCCCTGATGATGATAATAAGGATGTTAAACACTTTTTTTCTTTTGAGAAATCTGTTTACTTCTGTAGCCTGTTTTTGAATTGGCTTTTTATTTTCTTGGTGTTTAGTTTTTGTTTTAGTTCTTTATATATTCTAGACACTAGCCTTCTATATAGCTGGCAAAGAATTTCTCCTATGCTATAGATAAATCTTCACTCAGCTTATATGTTTCTTTGCTGTATGAAGCTTTTTAATTTCATGAGGTCCCACTTGTCAATTTCTGCCCTTATTTCTGGAACAAATGAGATTCTATTAAAAAGATCTGTGCCTATTCCTGTGTCTTTGTAGCTCTGTTTTTTTTTTTTGTTTGTTTGTTTGGTTTTTTTTGGTTTGTTTGTTTTTCCTCTAGGTCGAGGATTTTAGATTTTAGATTGAGATCTTTAATCTATTTAGATTTTATTTCTGTGCATGGTAAAGATAAGGGTCTAGCATTATTCTCATACCTATGAGTGCCCAATTTTTAAGCACTGTTTGTTTGAGTAAACAGATCACTAAAGGACAGCAGTCTTAAACTAATGTAGACATTTCTACTTAGAGTGGGCCACTAGTAGTAAAAACTGCTTCTTCCTGTTTTCTTTTCATCCAAGAAAATTTTGAAGATTAACTTATTTAGTCTTCCCATAGCACAATCCTCCACACTGTTACCTACAACTTTTTGTTCAGTACCAGCCAATTTTAACCATATTCCCCTTCATTCTTTGAGAATCTCGTACATACTTGGCATACTCACAATTTTCCCCACAGTTCTTCCCATAACCAACCTCCCAACATTTCCTCCCAATCTTAAGATTCCTTTTTCCCCCATCAAGTTCAGTTTGTGTTGCTCAGCTAGACTTGGGGGCCAGGGAAAAGACCTGAGTCAACTTATCAGGGATCACATCATTAATGAAAAACTAACGCTCCCTCTCCCGACAGCTCTCAAATGCCAATAGCTCCTCATCAAATGGTAGGATTTCAGGTCCACCTTCTCTCCTCTATGCTTTGATTTTGTGCGGCTGCAGGGTGCACAGGTCTTGTGTGTACACTCTCACAATAGCTGTGAGTTCATGTGTGTAACCACTTTGCTATGTATGATGTATGTTGTTTCCTTAAAGTCATTCTTCACCTCTGGCTCTTATAATTTTTCACCCCCTCTTTCATGAAAATCTCTAACCTTTGCAGGGAAGGTGATAAATATATACAAATAAATGTAAATATAAATATGTTCCATTTAGGGCTGAGCGCTCTACAATCTCTCATTCTCTTCACATTGACCAGCTGAGGCTCTCAATATCTGACTAGTTTTGAACTTCAAGTAGTTTTTGCTCAAATAAAAATATACTACATTGTCTCTGTTTACTCTGAGAAAAACAGTACATACTTGCCAGGCTATGTTCTTACCTCATGGTCAGATAGCTCACTAAAATGTCAGAGAGTTTAAGTTATTCTATATGCCCATTAGTTCTGCTGCTTTGGGATGTAATGACTCATATTAGTAATCTACATAATAAAAAGGGTTGATGAATTTTTACCAGACTGTCCTTTTGGGACTATAATTTTCAACACGATGGAAGCTTTGCCAATCCTTCAGTGCTCAAGCATTGCCTGCACTGACTGACAGCAGCATAAGTACTACAACTTTGTGTTATCTGCAAAGTCAGACATCACATCATATAGATCGGGCAAGGCCTTTTCTTGAAGAGTTACCAAATATACTTGATTAAAACATCACCATCCTGTAGGCAAATATAGTGACTTTGAAATCTCATTAAAATTGATTTCAGATTTGGTGCTATAGATTAGTTGATAAGTCTATTCTTTTCAGAGACTCTAAATCAATTAGAGCCAAAACATAAGAAGAAAATCCTGGTCTTCACAGGTTGGTTTGATTTTTAGCACTTTCAGAATGACTGAATTTCCAAATAGGCAATGACCGTCTCTGCATCTTATTGGGGTAGGGGTGGAGGAGTTGGACTCCCAGGGATTATAACAGCATATACAAGTTGTAATCAGACAAAACTCCCAGCAGAGAGAGGGGAAGTGAGCATGAAGTCTCACCCCTAACTGAGGAGCTATTGGCAACTAATAGCTCCAGCGGGAGGAAGAGTCAATTTTCTTTACTAGTGTAGTCCCTGGTCAATTGACCACTATGCAGTAGAAGAACACACTCGAGAATATTGGCAGCACAAACGAGACTCAGTAGGTTTTAAAAAGGGGTTGGAGAACACACAGTTGTGTGAACAGGAAAGGGAGGGTGGATCTGGGAGGAGCTGGGAGGATGAAAATGAATATATCTAATGAAAATACATCATTTGAAATTCTCAAAAGAATTTTAAAAAACAGGAAAATCAATGAAGTGAGCTTATTCACTGATGTAAACTGACTGTTATTCTATATGTAGCTGAGGTATGATACCTTGGTACATTTTTGTAATTTTTTA
This sequence comes from Mus musculus, assembly GCF_000001635.26. Classification (NCBI taxonomy): domain Eukaryota; kingdom Metazoa; phylum Chordata; class Mammalia; order Rodentia; family Muridae; genus Mus; species Mus musculus. The sequence goes on from NC_000079.6 coordinate 78,128,812, forward strand.
TTTTGATTTTGATTAATTTTTTATAATTTAGGTATAGGTTTTATATCAGATTTTCTATTTTCAACTTGTTGGGCTCAAAAAAGTACATATACCTATGTCTCAGTGCCTTTTGTGCTAAGTAGTTTATAATGCAAAAACATATTGTCCCGTAGGTCTGGAGACCAGGAAGTTGAAGGCCAGATTCTACAGCTCTCTCTCTCAGATCCTGTCTTGCCTTCTGTAGTTCTTAACTTTTCTTTCTGTTTTTATGTTTGTTTTACATTTTGTCTTTTGTTTCTATGCTGAGAATTGTTTCTTTATTGGAATTGGTATATTTTATAATATATGATGGTCTCTCTCTTGATAATGTATCTTGGAAGGGATCCACAGAACAGGTTATACCTGTACTTTTCATAATCTCAAGGGTAATTACCCATCACATTCTTCTCCTCACAGACCCCTAGCAGCGAGCTAAAATTTGAAAGTGGTGAACTGTGACCTACTGGCCACACAGACCTTTTTTTTTTCATTTCTTTCTGGTGAGTCCTCCCCTGCCAAAATCCCCATCATACTCTTCAGACTTTATTCTGAATTCTATCACCGTATTTTTTTCCATTTTTAATTTCATATAAGTAGCATATACAGCCTTTACTCTGTGTTTGGTTTTATTCACCTAATCAGATGTTTTCAAACTATCAAGTAGATCACTGTCTTATTTTAACAACTGCTGTATTAAACACTCTGATAAAAGCAACTTAAGGAAGAAATGGTCTATTTTGGATCATAGTCCAAAGTACAGTCCAAAGTACAGAAAGCAAAGAATCAGAAGCTTTAAAAAGCTGGTCCATCCTGCATCCACAATCAAGAAATAAAGACAGGGCTGGAAAGATGGCTCAGTGGTTAAGAGCACTGACTGCTATTCCAAAGGTCCCAAGTTCAAATTCCAGCAACCACGTGGTGGCTCACAATCATCTGTAATGAGATCTGATGCCCACTTCTGGGGTTTCTGAAGACAGCTACAGTGTACTTACATATAATAAATAAATAAATTTTTTTTTAGAAAAAGAAGAAGAAGTAAAGACAAGTGATTTGTATGCTGGTGCTGTTTGCTTTCTCTATTTTATGAGGTGCAGGACCCCCCCCCCCCCACACACACACACACACACACCCTGCCCAGAGAATGATCTCACCCGTGGTAATGGACCCTCTCACATCAGTTTATCTAATGAAGATAATTCCTAACAGGCATGATCAGGGGCAATCTCCCTGGTGATACTAAGTCTATCCAGTTGACAATTAAAACTAACCATCATATTCACTGATTTGTAACTGCTAAGTAGTATTCACATGGTGAGTTTCTTACAGTTCACCCATTTTTCTATTGACGGGCATTAGAACTATACTCAACTTGGAGATATTGTGAATAAACAGCCCATAACAAGAATACAGTCATATGTGTATTTTGCTTTACTTTTCAAATATCTGACAAGTGATTTCAAAAAATAATTACACATTTTCACCTGTTCATGAGTGATATATAGGCATTTGTCCTACCTGAGTTGCTGTACCTTCATGGATGTTCATTATTATGGTATTTTTAATTATAGTTTTAATTACAGTAACTAGACCATGTAAGTATCATGTCGATATTGATAATGTTGCTTATGCTACATTTATATTTCTTTGCTATTTTTCCAGTCAATATTTTGTTCTTTCGTTCTCCTTTTTAGTAGCCATGGCTTGCCTCGAACTCCCTCAAACTCATAGTGATTTGCCTGTCTCTGACTCCCAAATGCTAGAATTAAAGGTGTGTGTGCTACCATACCCAGCTGCCTCCCACCTCAGCTTTCTGAGTGATAAGTTTCAAGTGTAAATTGCCACCATTCTTGACTTGATGCTCAGCTTTGGCGATCCTATTGTTCAGTTTTTAACAGTGCTTTGCTCTTTTTCAGTCTTTTTCTGATTTGCTATTAACATATTTTATTGTATTGGATTGTGAATGATAACTTGTTTCATCGTTGAACTATATTATCCTCTCTTGGATATTTGTTATGGTAGTTATTTATTTTTAATTGAAAATTCATATAATGTATTCTAATTCCCCCTCCCCCATCACCTCCCTGATTCTCCCCATTTACACGTCCATCCAACTGCATGCCTTCTTTCTCTTTAGAGAGCAAACAGACAATTAAAAAAAAATCAAAAAAATAAAGCACAACAGAAAAAGTAAGAAAGCTGAATAATTGTATTCCATTGTGTAAATGGACCACATTTTGTGTATCCATTCTTCCATTGAGGGACTTCTGGGTTATTTCAAACTTCTAGCTATTACAAATAAGGCTGTTCATGAACATGGTGGAGCACACATCCTTATGGTATGGTGGGGCATCTTTTGGGTATATGCCCAAGAGTGGTATAACTGGGTCTTCAGGTAGAACTATTTCTAATTTTCTAAGGAACTGCCAGATTGATTTCCATAGTGGTTGTACCAGCTTGCAATCCCACCAGCAGTGGAGAAGTGTTCTTTCTCTATATCCTGGCCAGCATGTGTTGTCACTTGAGTTTTTGATCTTTGCCATTCTGATTGAAGTAAGAGGGAATCTCAGGGTCATTTTTGATTTGCATTTCTTTGGTGACTGAGGACTTTGACCATTTCTTTAGGTGCTTCTCTGCCATTCAAAATTCTTCTGTTGTGAATTCTCTGTTTAGCTCTGTACCCCATTTTTAATTGGGTTATTTTGGGTTTTTTGGAAGTTAGCTTCCTGAGTTCTTTAAATATTTTGGTTATTAGGCCCCTGTCAGATGTAGGGTTAGTGAAAATTTTTTTCCCAGTCACCTGCAGGTTGCTGTTGATGGTGTCTTTGGTCTTATAGAAGCTTTTCAGCTTCATGAGATCCCATTTATTGATTGTTTGTCTTAGAGCCTGAGTTCTTCACACATTGTAATACTATTCAGCTGTTAAAAACATGGACATCATGAATTTTGTAGGCAAATGCATGAAACTAGAAAATATCATCCTGAGTGAGGTAACTCAGACCCAAAAGGACATGCATGGTATGTACTCGCTGATAAGTGGATATTAGCCTAAAAGTACAGAATACCTAGGACACAACCCACAGACCATAAGAAATGTAACAAGTAGAAAGGCCCAAGTGAGGATGTTTTAAATCCAATTAGAAGGGGGACAGAAATAATCATGGGAGGCAGAGGGTTACCTGTGCTCTTTTGCTACATTTGTACTGTTAGTTCAGTAGGTTACTCTGTGAGGTCCTCATGTGGAAAACAATACTCACTCTGCCTTAAAAAGAGAGAATTAAGACAACAAAGTTTAAAAGCTTACCCAGAATTGCAAGCATATTGGTAGAGGAGCCAAAAATAGAACTTAATCATTAAGTCTCTCAGTTCAGCTGTGTACACTATTTCTAAGCCCTCAGCATAAGTATATGTAGTTAATTGTACATTTTCTAATGAGTTTGGGGAAATTATCATAGTTAAATATAAGTCTCAAATATTTTGGAAACTTTAGCTACTGATTTCAGTCTTCTGTATCAAACATCTTACTAAAACTCCTAGCAAGTACAAAATTTGCCTGGTTTTAATTTTACTACAGTTAACCCTCCAAGGACCACCATCAAAAGAGCAGTAAGGCTCGCACTGACATAGCAAATGGTTTCTTTCTTTACTGCTTGTCAGTTTCTTTATATACAAGACCCAGTCAACAAATGAGAATTTAATATAGTTATTCACTGATAGATATAGAAATTTAGCTAGGCACATTTTAATCATAGTCCTAAATTTTCTTTTCCATTTTTTATTAGGTATTTCGCTCATTTACATTTGCAATGCTATACCAAAAGTCCCCCATAGCCACCCACCCCCTCTCCCCTACCCACCCACTCCCCTTTTATGGCCCTGGCGTTCCCCTGTACTGGGGCATATAAAGTTTGCGTGTCTAATGGGCCTCTCTTTCCAGTGATGGCCGACTAGGCCATCTTTTGATACATATGCAGCTAGAGTCAAGAGCTCCGGGGTACTGGTTAGTTCATAATGTTGTTCCACCTATAGGGTTGCAGATCCCTTTAGCTTCTTTGGTACTTTCTCTAGCTCCTTCATTGGGGGCCATGTGATCCATCCAATAGCCGACTGTGAGCATCCACTTCTATGTTTGCTAGGCCCAGGCATACTCTGACAAGAGACAACTATATCAGGGTCCTTTCAGCATAATCTTGCTAGCGTATGCAATGGTGTCAGCATTTGGAAGCTGATTATGGGATGGATCCCCGGATATGCTAGTGTCTACATGGTCCATCCTTTTATCTCAGCTCCAAACTTTGTCTCTGTAACTCCTTCCAAGGGTGTTTTGTTCCCACTTCTAAGGAGGGGCATAGTGTTCACACTTCAGTCTTCATTTTTCTTGAGTTTCATGTGTTTAGGAAATTGTATCTTATATCTTGGGTATCTTAGGTTTTGGGCTAATATCCACTTATCAGTGAGTACATATTGTGTGAGTTCCTTTGTGAATGTGTTACCTCACTCAGGATGATGCCCTCCAGGTCCATCCATTTGGCTAGGAATTTCATAAATTCATTCTTTTTAATAGCTGAGTAGTACTCCATTGTGTAGATGTACCACATTTTCTGTATCCATTCCTCTGTTGAGGGGCATCTGGGTTCCTTCCAGCTTCTGGCTATTATAAATAAGGCTGCTATGAACATAGTGGAGCATGTGTCCTTCTTACCAGTTGGGGCATCTTCTGGATATATGCCCAGGAGAGGTATTGCTGGATCCTCCGGTAGTACTATATCCAGTTTTCTGAGGAACCGCCAGACTGATTTCCATAGTGGTTGTACAAGCCTGCAATCCCACCAACAATGGAGGAGTGTTCCTCTTTCTCCACATCCACGCCAGCATCTGCTGTCACCTGAATTTTTGATCTTAGCCATTCTGACTGGTGTGAGGTGGAATCTCAGGGTTGTTTTGATTTGCATTTCCCTGATGAATAAGGATGTTGAGCATTTTTTCAGGTGCTTCTCTGCCATTCGGTATTCCTCAGGTGAGAATTCTTTGTTCAGTTCTGAGCCCCATTTTTTAATGGGGTTATTTGATTTTCTGAAGTCCACCTTCTTGCGTTCTTTATATATGTTGGATATTAGTCCCCTATCTGATTTAGGATAGGTAAAGATCCTTTCCCAATCTGTTGGTGGTCTTTTTGTCTTATTGACGGTGTCTTTTGCCTTGCAGAAACTTTGGAGTTTCATTAGGTCCCATTTGTCAATTCTCGATCTTACAGAGCAAGCCATTGCTGTTCTGTTCAGGAATTTTTCCCCTGTACCCATATCTTCAAGGCTTTTCCCCACTTTCTCCTCTATAAGTTTCAGTGTCTCTGGTTTTATGTGAAGTTCCTTGATCCACTTAGATTTGACCTTAGTACAAGGAGATAAGTATGGATCGATTCGCATTCTTCTACATGATAACAACCAGTTGTGCCAGCACCAATTGTTGAAAATGCTGTCTTTCTTCCACTGGATGGTTTTAGCTCCCTTGTCGAAGATCAAGTGACCATAGGTGTGTGGGTTCATTTCTGGGTCTTCAATTCTATTCCATTGGTCTACTTGTCTGTCTCTATACCAGTACCATGCAGTTTTTATCACAATTGCCCTGTAGTATAGCTTTAGGTCAGGCATGGTGATTCCACCAGAGGTTCTTTTATCCTTGAGAAGAGTTTTTGCTATCCTAGGTTTTTTGTTATTCCAGATGAATTTACAAATTGCTCCTTCTAATTCGTTGAAGAATTGAGTTGGAATTTTGATGGGGATTGCATTGAATCTGTAGATTGCTTTTGGCAAGATAGCCATTTTTACAATGTTGATCCTGCCAATCCATGAGCATGGGAGATCTTTCCATCTTCTGAGATCTTCTTTAATTTCTTTCTTCAGAGACTTGAAGTTTTTATCATACAGATCTTTTACTTCCTTAGTTAGAGTCACGCCGAGATATTTTATATTATTTGTGACTATTGAGAAGGGTGTTGTTTCCCTAATTTCTTTCTCAGCCTGTTTATTCTTTGTATAGAGAAAGGCCATTGACTTGTTTGAGTTAATTTTATATCCAGCTACTTCACCAAAGCTGTTTATCAGGTTTAGGAGTTCTCTGGTGGAATTTTTAGGGTCACTTATATATACTATCATATCATCTGCAAAAAGTGATATTTTGACTTCCTCTTTTCCAATTTGTATCCCCTTGATCTCCTTTTGTTGTCGAATTGCTCTGGCTAATACTTCAAGTACTATGTTGAAAAGGTAGGGAGAAAGTGGGCAACCTTGTCTAGTCCCTGATTTTAGTGGGATTGCTTCCAGCTTCTCTCCATTTACTTTGATGTTGGCTACTGGTTTGCTGTAGATTGCTTTTATTATGTTTAGGTATGGGCCTTGAATTCCTGATCTTTCCAAAACTTTTATCATGAATGGGTGTTGGATCTTGTCAAATGCTTTTTCTGCATCTAACGAGATGATCATGTGGTTTTTGTCTTTGAGTTTGTTTATATAATGGATTACATTGATGGATTTTCGTATATTAAACCATCCCTGCATCCCTGGAATAAAACCTACTTGGTCAGGATGGATGATTTCTTTAATGTGTTCTTGGATTCGGTTAGCGAGAATTTTATTAAGGATTTTTGCATCGATATTCATAAGAGAAATTGGTCTGAAGTTCTCTATCTTTGTTGGATCTTTCTGTGGTTTAGGTATCAGAGTAATAGTGGCTTCATAAAATGAGTTGGGTAGAGTACCTTCTACTTCTATCTTGTGAAATAGTTTGTGCAGAACTGGAATTAGATCTTCTTTGAAGGTCTGATAAAACTCTGCACTAAACCCATCTGGTCCTGGGCTTTTTTTGGCTGGGAGACTATTAATAACTGCTTCTATTTCTTTAGGGGATATGGGACTGTTTAGAAGGTCAACTTGATCCTGATTCAACTTTGGTACCTGGTATCTGTCCAGAAATTTGTCCATTTCGTCCAGGTTTTCCAGTTTTGTCGAGTATAAGCTTTTGTAGAAGGATCTGATGGTGTTTTGGATTTCTTCAGGATCTGTTGTTCTGTCTCCCTTTTCATTTCTGATTTTGTTGATTAGGATTTTGTCCCTTTGCCCTCTAGTGAGTCTAGCTAAGGGCTTATCTATCTTGTTGATTTTCTCAAAGAACCAACTCCTCGTTTGGTTAATTCTTTGAATAGTTCTTCTTGTTTCCACTTGGTTAATTTCACCCCTGAGTTTGATTATTTCCTGCCGTCTACTCCTCTTGGGTGAATTTGCTTCCTTTTTTTCTAGAGCTTTTAGATGTGTTGTCAAGCTGCTAGTATGTGCTCTCTCCCGTTTCTTCTTGGAGGGACTCAGAGCTATGAGTTTCCCTCTTAGAAATGCTTTCATTGTGTCCCAAAGGTTTGGGTACGTTGTGGCTTCATTTTCATTAAACTCTAAAAAGTCTTTAATTTCTTTCTTTATTCCTTCCTTGACCAAGGTATCATTGAGAAGAGTGTTGTTCAGTTTCCACGTGAATGTTGGCTTTCCATTCTTAATGTTGTTATTGAAGATCAGTCTTAGGCCATGGTGGTCTGATAGGATACATGGGACAATTTCAATATTTTTGTATCTGTTGAGGCCTATTTTGTGACCAATTATATGGTCAATTTTGGAGAAGGTCCCGTGAGGTGCTGAGAAGAAGGTATATCCTTTTGTTTTAGGATTAAATATTCTGTAGATATCTGTCAGGTCCATTTGTTTCATAACTTCTGTTAGTTTCACTGTGTCCCTGTTTAGTTTCTGTTTCCACGATCTGTCCATTGATGAAAGTGGTGTGTTGAGGTCTCCCACTATTATTGTGTGAGGTGCAATGTGTGCTTTGAGCTTTACTAAAGTGTCTTTAATGAATGTGGCTGCCCTTGCATTTGGAGCGTAGATATTCAGAATTGAGAGTTCCTCTTGGAGGATTTTACCTTTGATGAGTATGAAGTGTCCCTCCTTGTCTTTTTTGATAACTTTGGGTTGGAAGTCGATTTTATCCGATATTAGAATGGCTACTCCAGCCTGTTTCTTCAGACCATTTGCTTGGAAAATTGTTTTCCAGCCTTTCACTCTGAGGTAGTGTCTGTCTTTTTCCCTGAGATGGGTTTCCTGTAAGCAGCAGAATGTTGGGTCCTGTTTGTGTAGCCAGTCTGTTAGTCTATGTCTTTTTATTGGGGAATTGAGTCCATTGATATTAAGAGATATTAAGGAAAGGTAATTGTTGCTTCCTGTTATTTTTGTTGTTAAAGTTGGCATTCTGTTCTTGTGGCTGTCGTCTTTTAGGTTTGTTGAGGGATTATCTTCTTGTTTTTTCTAGGGCGTGGTTCCCGTCCTTGTATTGGTTTTTTTCTGTTATTATCCTTTGAAGGGCTGGATTCGTGGAGAGATAATGGGTGAATTTAGTTTTGTCGTGGAATACTTTGGTTTCTCCATCTATGGTAATTGAGAGTTTGGCTGGGTATAGTAGCCTGGGCTGGCATTTGTGTTCTCTTAGTGTCTGTATAACATCTGTCCAGGCTCTTCTGGCTTTCATAGTCTCTGGTGAAAAATCTGGTGTAATTCTGATAGGCTTGCCTTTATATGTTACTTGACCTTTTTCCCTTACTGCTTTTAGTATTCTATCTTTATTTAGTGCATTTGTTGTTCTGATTATTATGTGTCGGGAGGAATTTCTTTTCTGGTCCAGTCTATTTGGAGTTCTGTAGGCTTCTTGTATGTTCATGGGCATCTCTTTCTTTAGATTTGGGAAGTTTTCTTCAATAATTTTGTTGAAGATGTTTGCTGGTCCTTTGAGTTGAAAATCTTCATTCTCATCCACTCCTATTATCCGTAGGTTTGGTCTTCTCATTGTGTCCTGGATTTCCTGGATGTTTTGAGTTAGGATCTTTTTGCATTTTCCATTTTCTTTGATTGTTGTGCCGATGTTCTCTATGGAGTCTTCTGCACCTGAGATTCTCTCTTCCATCTCTTGTATTCTGTTGCTGATGCTGGCATCTATGGTTCCAGATTTCTTTCCTAGGGTTTCTATCTCCAGTGTCGCCTCACTTTGGGTTTTCTTTATTGTGTCTACTTCCCTTTTTAGGTCTAGTATGGTTTTGTTCATTTCCATCACCTCTTTGGATGTGTTTTCCTGTTTTTCTATAAGGACTTCTACCTGTTTGGTTGTGTTTTCCTGTTTTTCTTTAAGGACTTGTAACTCTTTAGCAGTGTTTTCCTGTTTTTCTTTAAGGACTTGTAACTCTTTAGCAGTGTTCTCCTGTATTTCTTTAAATGAGTTATTGAATTCCTTCTTTATGTCCTCTACCATCATCATGAGATATGCTTTTAAATCCAGATCTACCTTTTCAGGTGTGTTAGGGTGTCCTGGATTGGGCGAAGTGGGCGTTCTGGGTTCTGATGATGGTGAGTGGTCCTGGCTTCTGTTAGTAGGATTCTTACGTTTACCTTTCGCCATCTGGCAATCTCTGGAGTTAGTTGTTATAGTTGTCTTTGTTAAGAGATTGTTCCTCTGTTGATTTTGTTACCCTCTATCAGCAGGCGTGGGAGACAAGCTCTCTTCTCTGAGTTTCAGTGGTCAGAGCAGTCTCTGTAGGCAAGCTCTCCTCTTTCAGGGAAGGTGTACAGTTATCTGGTGTTTGGACCTCCTCCTGGCTGAAGGTGAAGGCCCAAAACAGGATCTTTCCCAGAAGCTGTGTTGCTTTGGCCAGGAAGGTGGCCAGTTGTCTGGAGTCGAAGATGTCGCCGCCTGAGAAGCTCTGTGGCTCTTGTCCGGAAGGAGGCCGGCTGTCTGGAGCTGAGGATGGCGCTGCCTCAGAAGCTCTGTGGCTCTTGCCGGGAAGGTGGCTGGTTGTCTGGAGCTGAAGATGGCGCCGCCCAGAAGCTCTGCGACTCTCGCCCGTCCCAGAAACGGCTGGCACTCTGTATTCCACACGGTCACCCGTGCAGCCTGCCCTCCGCGGAGTCCCGGAGCCAAGAAGGCTCCCGCCGGCGCCTGTGCCACAAACCTCTCAGGCCTGGCAGACCCCCGTGCTCTCACCAGGAAGGTGGCCGGCTATCTGGAGCTGAAGATGGCGCCGCCCAGAAGCTCTGCGACTCTCGCCCGTCCCAGAAACGGCTGGCACTCTGTATTCCACACGGTCACCCGTGCAGCCTGCCCTCCGCGGAGTCCCGGAGCCAAGAAGGCTCCCGCCGGCGCCTGTGCCACAAACCTCTCAGGCCGGGCAGACCCCCGTGCTCTCCGTCCTAAATTTTTAATAAGCTAATTTGCTAAAAATATCAGAAAACTTACTTATGAATTAATTAGAATTCTCATTCTGAAATTTTACATTGAAGAAAAAAATAACATTTAAAAGATACAAAATAATGGGAAGAGAAAATGGGGCTGGAAAAACAGATCCAAAGCAGGTAAAGATGGGATAAAAATGATTACATGAGCATGCACATGCGTATCTGTGTGTGTCTGTGTCTGTGTGTGTGTGTGTGTGTTTGTGTGTGTGTGTCAGTGTCACTGTTATTTTGTACAATTAATATGTACCAATAAAAATATTCCCATAAAGAGGAATTATAGTGGTTCTGTGGAGAAGACATCACATGGCTGTACTTGAGTAGCGCGTAAATCCTAGGTTCCATCATCAATACCACATGAAGCCAGATCCGGCAGCACAGTCCTAGAAACCCGCACTTGGAAGTAAGACAGGATAATCAGGAGTTCAAGAGCATCCTCCGCTCCATGGTGAGATGCAGGACGGCCTGAACTACATAAGACGCGCTCTCTCTCTCTCTCTCTCTCTCTCTCTCTCTCTCTCTCTCTCTCTCTCTCTCTCCCTCTCTCTTTCTCTCTCTCTCTAAAACAAAGCAAAACAAAGCAAACAACAAAAACTGTGACAGGCATAAGTGACTCATGCCTGTAATCCCAGAGCTCCCAGAGACTATAACAGGAAGATCACAAGTTTGAGGCTAGCCTGAGCTAAAGAATAAGACCCTGCCTCAAGCAAATACACAAATAAAACGTAATCTTAATAATAAATTAATTTAAATAAATTAAAACCTTAATAGAAATTCCTGAAAATAGGATGTGGATCTTGGGAGCGAACTCCGTGGAGGGCCCCATTGTCCCCAGAGGACTCTCCACGCTGCAGGCACCCTAGCACACCCAGGATCTTGCGATCACTGGTGAGTGGAATGCAACATCTGCTCCAAAAAACCCAGAGGGTCTTGTGCCAGCAGGAACAGGGTCAAAGGAAACCTACGCGACCAGTGGCTGGGTATCATTCCAGTCTGTACCAGCCCTGCGCCATCTTGGGTGCGAACTCAGCGGGCCCTAGCACACCCAGGATCTTGGCATCACTGAGAACAGTCTACTCTGGAGAGCACGTGGGCAGCAGAAGCAACAGAGCTCTTAACCTCTGTGCCATCTTCCTAGCCCCTAAAGCTCAGTTATTCTTAGTATGTAACCCTAAACTTAATTTTGTTCTGGAAAGTAGTTTAAGAACAGGTAGCTAAAGTGGCATGCAGGGTTCTTTTTTTTTTTTTTTTTTTTCATTATTTTGTTTATTTACATTTCAAATGGTGTCTCCCTTCTCAGTCTCCACTCCCCCCTCCCCAAAAAAAACCTCCCCACCCCATTGCCCCTTCCCTTTGCCTCTAAGGGGGTGCTCTTTCACCCTCCCACTTCCACCTCATCCATCTAGCATCCCCTTCTCTGGGGCAACAAGCCTTCACGGGAACAAACGCCTTCCCTCCCATTGATGCCAGATAAGGCAGTCCTCTGCTACATATGTAGAGGGAACCAAGGACAGACCCACTCTTTGGTGGGTGGTTTAGTCTCTGGGAGGTCTGAGGGACCTGGTGAATTGATATTGTTGTTCTTCCTATGGGGTTTAGACTGAGACGCTCTATATCTGTGCACAGCCTGCATTTGGTAGCTGCATTGCGCCCAAGGAAAAGAATACCTTGTTGCTAGGAAATGCATTCTAAAGGGGATAGACTTCCAGTTTGCTCTCAGCCAACTTTGTCCTGTGTGTGCACACCTATAGAGATGCAGACACAGTGAAGGATTGAAGGAATACCTGTGACATGTTTTCGAAAATAAATGAATCTGAATAAAAAATAACTAAAGCTAATCTACAATTTTATACATCTAAAAGTATTTTTAATTGTTTTTTTAATTTTTTAGGTATTTTCTTCATTTACATTTCCAATGCTATCCCAAAAGCCCCCCATACCCTCCCCCCCCACTCCCCTACCCACCCACTCCCACTTCTTGGCCCTGGCGTTCCCCTATACTGGGGCATATAAAGTTTGCAGGACCAATGGGCCTCTCTTTCCACTGATGGCCAACTAGGCCATCTTCTGATACATATGCAGCTAGAGACATGAGCTCAGGGGGGTACTGATTAGTTCATATTATTGTTCCAGCTATAGGGTTGCAGACCCCTTTAGCTCCTTGGGTACTTTCTCTAGCTTCTCCATTGGGGGCCCTGTGATCCATCCAATAGCTGACTGTGAGCATCCACTTCTGTGTTTGCTAGGCCCCGGCGTAGTCTCCCAAGAGACAGCTCTATCTGGGTCCTTTCAGCAAAATCTTGCTAGTGTATGCAATGGTGTCAGCGTTTGGAGGCTGATTATGGGATGGATCCCCGGGTATGGCAGCCTCTAAATGGTCCATCCTTTCGTCTTAGCTCCAAACTTTGTCTCTGTAACTCCTTCCGTGGATGTTTTGTTCCCAATTCTAAGAAGAGGCAAAATATCCACACTTTGGTCTTCATTCTTCTTGAGTTTCATGTGTTTTGCAAATTGTATCTTGTATCTTGGGTATTCTAAGTTTCTGGGCTAATATCCACTTATCAGTGAGTACATATCATATGAGTTCTTTTGTGATTGGGTTACCTCACTCAGGATGATGCCCTCCAGGTCCATCCATTTGCCTGCGAATTTCATAAATTCATTCTTTTTTTTCCATTTTTTATTAGGTATTTAGCTCATTTACATTTCCAATGCTATACCAAAAGTCCCCCATACCCACCCACCCCCACTCCCCTACCCACCCACTCCCCCATTTGGCCCTGGCGTTCCCCTGTACTGGGGCATATAAAGTTTGCGTGTCCAATGGGCCTTTCTTTCCAGTGATGGCCGACTAGGCCATCTTTTGATACATATGCAGCTAGAGTCCGGGGTACTGGTTAGTTCATAATGTTGTTCCACCTATAGGGTTGCAGATCCCTTTAGCTCCTTGGCTACTTTCTCTAGCTCCTCCATTGGGAGCCCTGTGATCCATCCATTAGCTGACTGTGAGCATCCACTTCTGTGTTTGCTAGGCCCTGGCATAGTCTCACAAGCGACAGCTACATCTGGGTCCTTTCGATAAAATCTTGCTAGTGTATGCAATGGTGTCAGCGTTTGGATGCTGATTATGGGGTGGATCCCTGGATATGGCAGTCTCTACATGGTCCATCCTTTCATCTCAGCTCCAAACTTTGTCTCTGTAACTCCTTCCATGGGTGTTTTGTTCCCAATTCTAAGGAGGGGCATAGTGTCCACACTTCAGTCTTCATTCTTCTTGAGTTTCATGTGTTTAGCAAATTGTATTTTATATCTTGGGTATCCTAGCTTTGGGGCTAATATCCACTTATCAGTGAGTACATATTGTGTGAGTTCCTTTGTGAATGTGTTACCTCACTCAGGATGATGCCCTCTAGGTCCATCCATTTGCCTAGGAATTTCATAAATTCATTCTTTTTAATAGCTGAGTAGTACTCCATTGTGTAAATGTACCACATTTTCTGTATCCATTCCTCTGTTGAGGGACATCTGGGTTCTTTCCAGCTTCTGGCTATTATAAATAAGGCTGCTATGAACATAGTGGAGCATGTGTCCTTCTTACCAGTTGGAACATCTTCTGGGTATATGTCAAGGAGCGGTATTGCTGGATCCTCCAGTAGTACTAGGTCCAATTTTCTGAGGAACCGCCAGACTGATTTCCAGAGTGGTTGTACAAGCTTGCAATCCCACCAACAATGGAGAAGTGTTCTTCTTTCTCCACATCCTCTAAACTAAGTTTTTAAACTTAAAACTAAGTTTTTAAACTTAGTTTTTTGTTGGTGTTCCTATGGTTTTTATTGTTTTAGATTTTGTGTGCATGAGTGTTTCTCTGCATGTGTGTATGTGTGCCATATAAATGTCTGATGCACAAGAAGGTCAGAAGTCTTCAAAACCTCTAGGATTAGAACATGGTTATGAACAACCCCATGTGTGCTGAGAACTGAATAAAAAAAACCAACTGGATAAAAAATAACTAAAGCTAATCTTGCAACAACAGTGCTAAGGGACTGCTGAGCCATCTTTGCTTCTAGCTCCATATTTAAGGGTTCTATTTGGTGTGTGTGTGTGTGTGTGTGTGTGTGTGTGTGTGTGTGTGTGTGTGTGGTGTACATCTGTATAAACAATGTGCACATGTATAGTATGGAAACCAAAGAGGGTGCCAACTGTCCTCCTTCATGCTCTTGGTCTGTCCCTCCTCTAAGGCAGAGACACTGTAGCCAGGCCAGATGCCAGCAATCCTAGCAGTCATCCTGCTCCCTTCCTAGCTCAATTCTGGAACCATGGGCCTTTCCAGGAATGTTTGGCTTTTCCAATTCTTATATTTGTAGAATGTAAGCTCTTAACAATAGAAACATGTTGATTCTCTGGTTTTGGTTTTCAATCAAAATGGTAACACAGACTGGCGGGATGGCTCAGTGCTAAAGAGCACTGACTGCTCACAAACATCTACAATAAGACACAAGATAAAGCTGTCTCCTGAGAGGCTCTGCCAGTGTGTGACTAATACAGAAATGGATGTTCACAGCCATCCATTGGACTTAGCACAGGGTCCCCAATGAAGGAGCTAGAGAAAGTACCCAAGGAGCTGAAGAAGTTTGCAGCCCCATAGGAGGAACAACAATATGAACCAACCAGTACCCCCCAAGAGCTCCCTGAGACTAAACCACCAGTCAAAAAAAAAAACACATGGTGGGACTCTAAACTGCATAATTAGAGGATAGCCTAGTCGCTCATCAGTGGGAGTACAGGCCCTTGGTCCTGTGAAGGTTCTTTGTCCCTGTATAGGGGAATGCCAGGGCCAGGGAGCGAGAGTGGGTGGGTTGGGGAGCAGGGGAAGGGGGGGCAGGAGATAGGGTATTTTCAGAGGGGAAACCAGGAAAGGGGTAACATTTGAAATGTAAATAAAGAAAATATCTAATAAAAAATAAAGTAAATTTAAAAAAAGAAAAGAAGCTGTGGGCCGGAATGAGTGGTGGTCAGAGTGGGGCTGGAGCAGGAGAAGGGATGGGGGCAGCAGGGGTGGGGGAGTGGCGGGAGAAAATGGCTACCACAATGTAGCCTAGGCTGTCCTGGAACTCAAGGTGTAGCCCAAATTGGCCTCAGGCTCATGGAAATCTATGTTAGCCTCCTTTCAACTGAAGCTGTAGAACAACATAATCACTAATGGCCTCCTGCTCTCGGCTGTCCCTGCTGCCTGTAGTTCTTTGTGAAGGGCTGAGGCGTTGTGGACCTTCCCACATGTATTTTTGTAGAATGTAAGCTCTTAACCATAGAAACATGTTGCTTTGTTCATCAGTGCCATCCTTGTTCAGCTCACTTTGGGGCAGTCATGTTGGTGAGACTTTACAACTGTAGCTTCTGACATTTCGAGGAGACAGTGGTTTTTTGGTTTTGTATTTGTTGTTGTTTAAAGAGAAACTTAGAAACTTTGGACCCAGATCAGAGGAAAGCTTTCATGTTTGAATTTACTTTAAAAGATTAGATAGTTCATTGTTGAACCTAAATGTAAATATTAAAAATTAAAAATAACTATTATGAAAGAAATAATTTCAAGTCAATTTTACTCACAACAGAACTGCTCATAAACTCATCTACTTATGATGTGTTCCCACCATATGAACCTGTATATAGGCATCCTGAAATGTATAGACTCTTGCTCTGGGACCTCAAACTTCAACATATAAAAGGTCTCTTCAAGGATCTCTTAGGGGAACCTTTTTTTATTTTGACATGAGAGATGATTAAAGACACGCAAGTGGCTTGAAGAGCAGAGTAAAGGACACAGACACTCTTGTTTGTCACTGTTTGTCACCATGGGAAACAGTTTTAATTGGAAGTGTTTTATTTGCCATCTAAGGTCATTGCAGGCACTTCCAGAGGTAATGTTTGAAATTAAAGAGATACTAATTCTATATGATGGCTCATCTTTCTTGTCTTGGCATATAATTTGATAAGATTTGTGTAAATGTAATATGGTAAACTATGTCACTGTGACAGACTGAGATTGCTCTAAAAATGCAGTGTAGGAAAACAATTGATAGCCCACAGAAACCAACTTTTTTCTTTTTATTATATTTTTATTATTAGAACAATTTTTTAAGTTTAAATGTATTTGATCATATTCCTTCCATTCCTCAAGTCCTTCCAGGTCCTAACCCTCCTTAGTCGCCCAGCCTTAAGTTCGTTGTCAAAGACAAACAAGCAAAACCCAAATATAACAAAACTCTCTACAACCAAGAAAACAGAGCAATACCCAAAAAGAAAAAAAAAATCACTGTAACCAAAAATCTGTGGTGAGTATTATATGTTAGTCAACTGTTTCTGAATATGAGTGTGGCATACATGCCCACTGTCACTCCATCGGAGACAGTACAAATTCAGTTGTTAAGACCTAGTTGATTCAATTCATTATTTAAATATAATACAGTAACATAAAAGAAAAACTACCACTTTAAAGTTAGACAGGACAAATCAACACAAGGAAAAGAGCTGAAGAGAAGCCATAAGAATCAGAGATCCACTCATTTACACACTCGGAAACACCATCGAAATGTGAAACTGGAAGCCATCTATATGTGCAGAGGTGCTGGTGCAAGGGCGCGCTCTTGGAACCATAAAAGAAAGTGAAAGGCCAGCCACACTGCAGCACAGGAAATCTGATTTTCCTGTTAAGAAAATATTAACCTTCCTCCCTATAAGGACTCCTTTATGCATTTCTTCCTTCACTTGTAGTCCATCTTTCTGAGTACATACCATGTTTAGGCCTTGGGCTTTCTGCAGTGAGTATTAAAGCATATTGCTATGCACAAAATTAGCAAAAATATCTATTATCCACTTTCTTGCCAAAGAATATACTCACTAACTTTATAATATATGATTCTAACTGACCATAAATTAAAATAGTAACTGTTCATAAGCATATCTACTCTGCCTTGCTTCTCTGCTGGCTTCTGCGCTTTACATAGTTCTCTATTCTACTACATCTCAAGTGTGTTTCAGCAGAAAGCAGGAGTAAGCAACCACTGTGCAAGCAAAGATAATTATGACTCTAGTGTCATTACAATACGGTGTCATTGCAATTTTTTTATTTTTTTCCTTTTATTAGTTTTTTGTTTTTTGAAATGGGTGAAATTTTATTTCTTTTACAGTTGGAAGGCAGAGCTAGTTTTCTAGGCACACTTAAATAAACACTTCATATTGACTTTAGATTTCCAGGTGCACTACATACATAGGCAACTGAGCCATACTAATTTGACAAACCTTTACATAAGATAGAAACTTGTGCTCCTATTCCTTTTTTTTAATTATTAGATTTTTTTATTTACATTTCAAATGTTATCCCCTTTCCTAGTTTCCCCTCCGAAAATCCCCTATCCTCTCTTCTGTCCTCCTGCTCCCACCTACTCTGCTTCCTGGCCCAGGCATTCCCCTACACTGGGGCATAGAACCTTCACAGGACCAAGGGCCTCTCCTCCCATTGATGACTGACTAGGCCATCCTCCGCTACGTATGCAGCTAGAGCCACGAGTCCATCCATGTATTTTCTTTGATTGGTGGTTTAGTCCCAGGGAGCTCTGGAGCTACTGGTTGGTTCATATTGTTGTTCCTCCTATGGGGCTGCAAACCACTTCAGCTCCTTGGGTACTTTCTCTAGCTCCTTCATTGGGGAACCTGTGCTCCGTCTAATGGATGACTGTGAGCATCCACTTCTGTATTAGTCAGGCACTAGCACAGCCTCTCAGGAGACAGCTATATTAGGCTCCTGTCAGCAAGCTCTTGTTGGCATCTGCAACAGTGCCTGGGTTTGGTGGTTGTTTATGGGATGGATCCCCAGGTGGAGCAGTTTCTGGATGGTCATTCCTTAGTCTCTGCTATTGAATTCATGAAACTCTTAGACAAATGGATGGATCTGGGGGATATCATCCTAAGTGAGGTAACCCAATCACAAAAGAAAACACATGATATACACTCAATGATAAGTGGATAATAGCCCAGAAGTTCAGAATACCCAAGATACAATTTGCAAAACACGTGAAACTCAAGAAGAAGGAAGACCAAAGTGTGGACACTTCAATTCTTCTTAGAAGGGGGAACAAGATACCCATAGAAAAAGTTACAAAGTTTATTTTATTTTTAATTTATTTTTTGCACTCCATATTCCATTCCCCACCCCCTATCCACCCTCTGACTTCCACATCCCTCACCTCCTCCCCACCCCACCCCCACCCCACCTGACCTCAATTCCCTGAGGCCTCCATTCTCTTGAGGGTTAGGTGCATCATCTCTGAATGAACAGACCTGGAAGTCCTCTATTGTATGTGTGTTGAGGGCCTCATATCATATGGTGTATGCTGTCTGTTTGGTGGTCCAGTGTTTGAAGGTTCTTGGGGGCCAGATTAATTAAGACTGCTGGTCCTCCTACAGGATCGCCTTTTCCTCACCTTCTTTCAGCCTTCCCTAATTCAACCACAGGGGTCAGCTACTTCTGGCCATTGGTTGGGTACAAATATCTGCCTCTGACTCTCTCAGCTGCTTGTTGGGTCCTTTGGAGGGCAGTCATGCTAGGTCCCTAGTTTTGTGAGCTCTCCATAGCCTCAGTAATAGTGTCAGGCCTTGGGACCTCCCCTTGAGCTGGACCCTACTTTTGGCCTTTTCACTGCACCTTCTTTAACTCAGGTTCCTCTCCATTTCCATCCCTGTAATTCTTTTTTGTTTGTTTGTTTGTTTGTTTTTGAAATATATTTTTATTAGATATTTTCTTCATTTACATTTCAAATGCTATCCCAAAAGTCCCCTACACCCCCGCCCATCCCTGTAATTCTTTCACAGAGAAACAATTATGGGTCAGAGGTGTGACTGTGGTATTGCATCCCCATCCCTCCACTTGATGCACTGTCTTCCTGCTGGAGGTGGGCTCTATAAGTTCCCTTTCCCTACTGTAGGGTGTTTTATCTAAGATCCCTGCCTTTGAGTCCTGGAAGTCTCTCACCTCCCATGTCTCTGGTGCATTCTAGGGGTGTTCCCCCAACCTCCTATTTCCTGAGGTTGCCTGCTCAACAAGCTGAAGTACCCAAGTGAGGACTAATCAGTCCCACTTGAGAGGGAGAAGAAAGCAATCACAGTGGGGAGAGAGGGAGGGACCTGGGAGAGACAGTAGGCTGGATGGTCACCACCACCATGGGGAGAGGGAAACCTGATGGCGGTACTGGGTGAGGGAAAAGGACTGAAACCCTGAGGGCTAGCAGAAACAATTTTTATTCTTAAATCACTAGTATAGTTTTACCATGCCTTATCTCACTTTATTATAATTTGTAAATGCTACAATTTTCTGGTAAACAAATTATGGCATTCTTTATGTTGGAATTCTTAAAGTGTCTGGGTCTTGATACTAAATCTTCATGTGCAACTTCCTTTAGGAAGATTTTTTTAAAAGCCTGTATTTCTACTGGTAGTTATAAATTTTGGTCTAAAAACATTAAATGTTGACCAATGCAAAACACTTTCTTCCCATAAGCCAACATTATTCTTCATGTGTAGATTAACCTTCCACCTTAGTCTTAAAAGCAGATGTTCCTTTCAGGATGATTTTTTAAATTTACTCTGTGACATAAAAATAAAATAGTAGATGTCATAAACCTATAGTGATACCCAAAAAGTATCTGAGAGTCTCTGGAAAATAATCTCTATCCTTTGCTACTTTAATATGATCAAATATAAGTCTCACACTAATATTAAATTACTTGACAAAGAAGGACTTTCATAGCTAAGTGATAAAATTGTAAGTATTATACATGGGACTGGAAAGATGCGAAAGATGCCTCACTAGTTCAGAGCACTGGTGCTCTTTCACAGGACCTAGGTTTAATTCCGAATTCCAACATGATGGCTCACAAACCTCTATAACTAAAACTCCAGGTGATCTGAGACACTCTTCTGGACTCTGTGAAAACTATACACATATGTTACATAGGCATACATGCAAACAAAACACCCATACACATAAAATAAACATCAAAAATTCGCAGACAATGGTAGCACATGCCTATAATGCCAGCACTTGTGAGGCAGAGGCAGACAGATCTCTGAGTTTAAGGCCTACTTGGTCTACCAAGTGAGTTCCAAGAGAGCCAGGGCTACACAGAGAAACCCTGTCCACAAAGTAGTAGTAGTAGTAGTAGTAGTAGTAGTAGTAGTAGTAGTAGTAGAAGTAGAAGTATTGGGTATAGCCAGTATATAAAACAAAAGTAATGGAAACAGTATGTTCTTGCCAAATTCTGTATCACATTTAAATTCATTTTAAGTTCATTTCTTAAGTATATTCATTTTCTATTACTGTGTATCAAACCCAAGATTGTAAATGTTTACAAATCTAGAAGTAAACTTAATACCAGAGAAAGAAAACTTAATTTTATCAGTAATAAATTATGAAAGATATTTGTGCAGGGGTCATCTGAACAGTTTGAGAAGGCCTCTATGTGAAAAATCCAGCTACAGCTATGTCCGAAGACATCTCCACATAAATGCTATATATGTGACTATAAACAACCTTTAAAATGTTTCCTAGTCATTGTTTAGTCATAGCTGGCTGTATGCAGTTATATCAGCAAGCATTCCTTAGTTAAAGTTTATATTCAGTGTAATTATTTATAAATTCTCCTTGTCCTCTGTAATATTACCTGATAGTATTCATAAAGTAATCAACAGTACAATTTGCTATTATTACATGATAGGTCTGTGAATATATTAAGCTATACCATGTAAATAAGCTCAACGTCTTTTCAGAAATCTTGCCGTGTAAAAGGCAGTATTTGATTTTTCTAAGAGCTAGGTCTGTGATGCAAGTTTTAGTCCTCACTTCTTGAGCACTTAAAACAAGAGGATCATAAGTTCAAGACTTGCCTGACCTACAGAGGGAGCTAATACAGCAAACCAGGTAGGCAACAGTTCCATATTTTTGCATAGCTTTAAGCAGGATGAAAAGAATCCCAGATCAGATATGTAACTGGCAATATGAAAACCAGCGTGATTTCTCCTGAGGATACTGCTTGGTCACTAGCCAATAACAACCAGCAATGCCTGATGGGTAGAGATGCTCTCCCAGAAATATATCATCTGGAACCAGCAAAAAACAGAGCATGAGGTGATAACTTGATGCAAGTTTTACATGTTCATAACAATTGCACTCTCTAGCTATAGTTATCAGTGTATTAGACTCTGCTTTGTTTATAGTTTAAGGGCTTTTAATTTAACTTTTTTTTTGAAAATAGATTCTTCTCTCATACAGTAAATGCTGACCACAGTTTCCCCTTCCTTCCGGTCCTCTCCACCCTCAACTCAGATTCACTCCCCTTCCATTTCCCTTAAAAAAATGAGCAGGCCTCCAAAAGACAACAAGTAAAGATGACAAAACAAGATACAATGACACAAGTCAAAGCCTTCATATGAGGCTAAACAAGGCAACCTAGTAGGAGGAAAACAGTCTCAAAGATCAAACAGAACTAAGAGACATACCTGCTCCACTGTTAGGAGACTCACAAAAGCGCCAAGCTACCAGCCATAGCACATATGCAAAGGACCTGGTGCAGACCCATGCAGGCCCCACGCTTGCTGCCTCAATCTCTGTGAGCCCATGTGAGCCTGCTTAGATGATTTAATGCCCCATCTTCTCCTGGTGTCCTTCATTTCCCCGGACTCCTACAGTCTTTCCTCCCTAAAAAGGTTAAACTTTAAATTACAAAACTTTTGTTTCTAATTTAAAGTTTTACAGCTGGAAAATATAAAGCACCTAATCCTTAGAAAATCAAAACTAAACTTATGGCTGGAGAGATGGCTCAACGGTTAAGAGCACTGACTGCTCTTCCAGAGGACCTGAGTTCAATTCCCAGCAACCACATGATGGCTCACAACCATCCATAATAGGATCCAATGCACTCTTATAGTGTGTGTTTGAAGACAGCTGCAGTGTACTCATATAAATAAAAAATTAATTAATTAATTAATTAAAAAAAACTTATTCATACTATAGTTATGTAGAAAACTCAAAATCTAGAGATATTTTTCCAGTGTTTTCAGACAGAGTTTTCTGTGTCCTAGAACTCACTCTGCAGATCATTCCGGCCTCCAACTCATAGATCTGGGATTAAAGGTGTGCACCACTATGCTAGAGATACATTATTAGTATAAAAAGTATCCCAGCTAGAGATACATTATTAATATAAAAAAGCTAATTCAGCAAGATAGTCAGAAACAAGTTCAATATATGAAAATGCATTTTATATACCAGTCACAGTTAAAGGTAAAGTGTTTTAAAATCCATTTACTTTATCATCAATGAATATTTAATACTAAAAATTTTTAAAAACATATACGTGTATATTTATTATCTAACATTGCAAAGTGCCAATTTTTCTCAAATTGAAACATAAATGCTGGCACAGTTTTCTTGTTTTTTTTTTTTCTTTTCCCTCCCATTTTCTTTTTTTTTTTATTATCTTCCTAGGCTGGCCTCAAACTTGTTATGCAGTTGCTGATGGTCCTCATCTTTCTGCCTCTATCTCCCAAGTGCTAATATTACAGGTATACAACATCTCTCCTCCCTGCCTGCCTGCCTGCCTTCTTCCCTCCCTCCCTCCCCACTTCCCTCCCTCCCTCCCTCCCTCCCTCCCTCCCTTCCTCCCTCCCTTCCTCCTTCACTCCTTTCCTTTCTTATTTGTTTGTTTGTTGATTGATTGAGTTAGGATATGCACAGGAACCCCAATGGGCACTATGAAGGTCAGAGGATGGCTTTCCCAATCCTCCCACATGTGGATTCTGAGGATCAAACTCAGGTCATCAGGCTTCAGGATGCTTTCTTTTCCCTCTCCTCTGTCCCCTCTCCCCTCCCACTCTTCTTTCCTGAAAGACTGGCCTTGAATTCCTGGTCTCAGTGAGAACTGCCTCAGCCTTTAAGTAATTTAGATGAAAGGCCTGTACCACCATATCAAACTTAGCAGGTCTTTCATTTAGTTGGTTCTTTGGGGTTTTGTTCATGTGAAGTTCTAGATTCCCACCTTGTGTTTGATGCTTCTACCAGAATGGAAAACTGACAAGAACCATAGACACCCTCCTTGTCATGATACATCAGCCAAAATAAATCTCTCTAGGGATAGAAAACATGACAAATGCAGAAAAGGACAAAAATGTGGGTTTATTACTCTGACTACTGATACTGTGGTTTAGAAGCCTCTGCCAGTGTTTTCTGGAACCTGGGGAAGCTTAAAGAACCAGGCTAGAGAAACTCTAGGATGCTGTAAGCCTTTGCAAGTTGTGATTCTAATGGGAGCACAAAAGACCTGAATGTTGGCAGGTGTGGGCCATTATGCCTATTCTTATGATGTTACAAATGGAAATAAGACACTACAGGGAGTTGGGCTTGAGGTCATTCATTTCACATTGTGCTCAACACCTTGACTGCATTTTGTCCATGTCCTGAAACTTCATGGGATGTTGGATTTGAAGGTAATAATAGTAGCTAATATGGTAGAAGAATTTCAAGGCAGTCTAGCATTTGCACTGTTGTATGGTATAGTAACCAAGAGGACCGTGAGAATTGTGAGCATAAAGCAAAGAATAAAAGCTTAGAAACCTTTTAGTTTACCAAGAAGAGAAGCACACATGAAGTTGTGGCCTAGGAGAGTAGAGTGAACCAGCTAGAAAGAGGATAACAGGCGAAAAGAAATCAAGGGCTTTGCTTCTGGTTAACAGGAAAGGTGTCTTTACAGGCATCTCGGGCACACAGCCCACCCATCACAAGTTGAAGCTATAAAGTTCAATTCAGTTCAAAGACTGATTTAAGGGGAGAGCTCCAGAGTGCAGTGTTCACACAAGGCCACCTCAGAATATCTGTCTCATGTTCAGCCACCTGCATGAGACATGCAGCCTAAGGCATGAGTCTCTTACTACTTCTACCAGTGGCCAACTGTGCCCATGGGATACAAATTTTGCAGTCATACAGAATGCAAGGCTTAAAAACTCACTGACAATTTTACCCAGATTTCAAAAGAAGCCTGGGGTGGTCAGACAGTGTGTGGCAGGATTAGAGCTTCAGACAGCTCCTGATGGATGCAGTGCAGACCCCAGGAAGTCAGAGGACAAAACATGGAACATCGGCCACAAGAAAGCTGAAGCACTGAGCAGAGACCATGTGAGCCACAACCCTTGAGAACTAACCGCTCGCTCTGGGTGCCAGAGATGGAGATATATAGGGTTTGAATTTTTACCTTTCTTTGGTTCAGTCTTTTCTTGTTTTCCTTTTTTTTTTTCTTCCTTTTTGGAAAGAGAATGCTTGCTCTATACCAATAAATCTTGGAAGTATGAACTTGATTTTTGATTTTACAAGGGCTCAAGGCTGAGTTTGCCTTGCATCATAACACTTTGAACTCAGATTTTTTTTTTTTTGAGACAGGGTTTCTCTGTATAGCCCTGGCTGTCCTGGAACTCACTCTGTAGACCAGGTTGGACTGAAACTCAGAAATCTGCCTGCCTCTGCCTCCCAAGTATTGGGATTAAAGGCATGTGCCACTACCTCCTGGCCAGTTTTTTTTTTTTAATTTTGGTGTATGATGTTTTTATTTCCAAGTTTTTCATAATAAAGTTAATAAAAGGAGACAATCACACATAAACGTGCACATATAAAATACATACTACA
The DNA here is from genome assembly GCF_000001635.26 of Mus musculus. Lineage (NCBI taxonomy): Eukaryota > Metazoa > Chordata > Mammalia > Rodentia > Muridae > Mus > Mus musculus. The sequence continues at coordinate 78,153,859 of NC_000079.6, forward strand.
GTTATACATACATGCATATGCTCATGCAATAACTTAACATTACCCTTTTTATTGAATATAGAGTCTTTCCTCATAAAGTATATTCTGACCACAGTTTTCCAGTCCAGTTTCACTTTTGTGTGGAATATCAGTTTTCTCAGACCATTTGTTAAAGGTATTTTCCTTCCCTCTTGTATCCTCTTACTACCCTTGCCAAAGTTAGTTGACTACACAGGGTTTGATTTTCAGACTCTATGCTGATTCACTGTTTTATACTATTTTGATTACTGAAGTTTCTTAAAACAGTTTTAAGTCAGGAAGTACTGTCCCTCCTACATTGTTTTCTTTGTTTTGTTTTGTTTTGTTTTTTAATTTAAGGCATTTTTATTAGATATTTTCTTCATTTACATTTCAAATGCTATCCCCAACACCCCCTATACCTTCCCCCTACCCTACTCCCAACCCACCCACTCCCACTTCCTGGCATTCCCCTGTACTGGGGCATATGATCTTCTCAAGAAGAAGGGCCTCTCCTCCCAATGATGGCCGACTAGGCCATCCTCTGCTACACATGCAAGTAGAGACACAACTCTTGTGGGTACTGATTATTTCATTTTGTTGTTCCTCCTATAGGGTTGCAGACCCCTTTAGCTCCTTGGGTATTTTATCTACCTCCTGCATTAGGAGCCCTGTGTTCCATCCAAAAGATGAGTGTGAGCATCCACTTCTGTATTTGCCAGGCAATGGCATAGCCTCATAAGAGAGAGCTATGTCAGGGTCCTGTCAGCAAAATCTTGCTAGCATATGCAATAGTGTCTGGGTTTGGTGATTGTATATGGGATGGATCCCTAGCTGGGACAGTCTCTGGGTGGTTCTTTCTTCTGTCTCTGCACCGAACTTTGTCTATGTAGCTCCTTCCATGAGTATTTTGTTCCCCATTCTAAGAAGGAGCAAAGTATCCATACTTTGGTCTTCCTTCTTGAGTTTCATGTGTATCTTGGATATTCTAAGTTTCTGGGCTAATATCCACTTATCAGTGAGTGTATATCATGTGTGTTCTTTTGTGATTGAGTTACCTCACTCAGGATGATATCCTCCAGATCCATCCATTTGCCTAAGAATTTCATAAATTCATTGTTTTTAATTGCTGAGTAGTACTCCACTGTGTAAATTTACATTTTCTGTATCCATTCCTCTGTTGAAGGACATCTGCATTATTTTCAGCTTCTGGCTATTATGACTAAGCTGCTATGAACATAGTGTCCTTATTACAAGTTGGAACATCTTCTGGGTATATGCCCAGGATAGGAATTGCTGGATCTTCCTGTAGTACTATGTCCAATTTTCTGAGGAACCACCAGACTGGTTTCCAGAGTTGTTATACCAGCTTGCAATCCCACCAACAATAGAGGAATGTCCCTCTTTCTCCACAGCGACAGACAGATAGACCAATGGAATAGAATTGAAAAAATGAACCCACACACCTATGGTCACTTGATCTTTGACAAGGGAGCTAAAACCATCCAGTGGAAAAAAAGCATTTTCAACAAATGGTGCTGGCACAACTGGCGGTTATCATGTAGAAGAATGCAAATTGATCCATTCGTATCTCCTTGTACTAAGGTCAAATCTAAATGGATCAAGGAACTCCACATAAAACCAGGACAGTGAAACTTATAGAGGAGAAAGTGGGAAAAAGCCTTGAAGATATTGGCACAGGGGAAAAATTCTTGAACAGAACAGCAATGGCTTGTGCTGTAAGATCGAGAGTCAACAAATAGGACCTCATAAAATTGCAAAGCTTCTGTAAGGCAAAAGACACTGTCAATAAGACAAAAAAGGCCACCAACAGATTGGGAAAGGATCTTTAACAATCCTAAATCAGAGAGGAGACTAATAGCCGGTGTATATATAATGAACTCAAGAAGATGAACTCCAGAAAATCAAATAACCCTATTAAAAAATGGGGTACAGAACTAAACAAAGAATTCTCAACTGAGGGATACTGAAGGGCTGAGAAGCACCTGAAAAAGTGTTCAACATCCTTAATCATCAGGGAAATGCAAATCAAAACAACCCTGAGATTCCACCTCACACCAGTCAGAATGGCAAAAATTCAGGTGACATCAGATGCTGGCAAGGATGTGGAGAAAGAGGGATACTCATACATTGTTTTTTATTCCCGGTGTTGCTTTGGCTAGTCAGGTTTTGTAGATCTGTACAATTTTTTCTATTTCCATGGAAAACGCCATTGGTGTTTTAATGGGGATTTGCCACAATATGGATAGACGTCTAGGTCCTAAGTGGGAAAAAAATAAAAGCCAGACATAGAAAAAACATCACATGCTCACTTACAGGTACTCTTTTTTTCAAAATCAAATAGAAGTCAGATTTAATGGTACATACCTTTAATCTCAGCACTCAAGAAGCTGAACCCAGCCTAATCTAAATAAAGAGTTACAGGCCAGGGTACTTAGAGAGACCCTGTCTCAAAAAAAAAAAAAAAAGTCAAACAGAGAGACAGAGAACAAGAATGATGATGAGTGAGGAGGAAAGGGAGAAAAAAGAAGCTGATGTGCTCAATGCATAGCAAGAACAAGTTTCCCTACCTGCCTAGCATGCCTGCAGAGCACGAGCTAAGCAGGAGAGTTAGACAAAAGACATGTTGAATTAGTGATTTCGTGAAGCAAATGTTTTTAGCTGTTAGAGGTGTTTCACCCTCTGTATATCTTATCAAACTGTAGGCATTAAAAATATTCAATAACATTTGTTTTTAAATAATACTTAAATCATTTCAAATAGCAGAAGAAAGCGGCAACTGAAAATGGAAGGTTTTGCCCATCCCTTTTAAGAAATAAAAATTATTTTATTTTTTTCATAGGTAGTTTTGCCTGTATGTGTATCTGTGCACCGTGTGTGTACAGTGCCAACAGAGGCCAGAAGAGGTCATTGAATCCTTTGGAACTGGAGATACAGATGGTTGTGAGCTGCCATGTAGATTCTAGGAACTGAACCTGGGTCTTCTGGAAGAACAGCTGATGCTCTTAATTTCTGAGCCATCTCTCCAGCCCCTTTTGCCCACTCTTAAAGGGAATTGATGTATCTTTAGAGGCCAAGTCTTAGGTAACATATAATGAAACAATCATTTCAAACAAAGATGGCAGGCCAGGCATTGTGGTGCACACTTTATTCCCTGCCACTTGGAAGGCAGAAGTGGGTGGCTGTCCATGAGTTCAAGGTCACTCTAATAGTGAGTCCCAGGACAACCAGGGCTACACAGTAAGACCCTGTCTCAAAATTGAAAAAGAAAAAAAGAAAGAAACCATCTGTACTCCTGCAGTCTAGATTCAATAGATAATGAAAATACATCTGTTTTTATTGATTTTGTGGGAGCTGATTAGGAAGGTTTGCCTTGGCTTCAATAAGAGACCTGTAGATTAGGCTCTACTCTGCCTCAAGAATAAGTTTACTTCCCAGAGTTATCTCCATAGTCTTAAACTACCTAGTGTCTCTAATTGCCTTCTCATGTCCCACCAGAGCTAAGAGATATTTGGCAGCATGTTAGTATACAAACAAAAGGACAGGCTCCCCAGAAGCTGCAGATAATGGGGGGGGGGGTTCCACATCCAGTGTTTCTGTCCATATCCTAGCCTATCTCTTCGCTTAGGTCAAACCTAACATCGCACTTTTAGGGTCTCAGCACAATGTTAATGGACTTGCTACCATGTTAACAATGTGTTGACTTAGCTGCAGTCAGTATTGCTCTCACAAAGTCCCAATCAATATTTTACTCTGTCTTCTACCTCCCTGTGTGGCTGTCCCACACTTGTGTAACCGTGGCTACCTTTCTACCAGTGTCCCGGGTCACAAATAATGACTCTGGGACTTAATTATTTATGAATAAGCTTGGGCTTGTTCCCTGACTAGCTCGTAACTTACATAACCCTTATTCTATTCTGTGTGTGCCACTTGACTAGTTACCTCTTCTCAGTTTTGTATGTAATATCCTCAGAGTCCAGGTGGCAAATCCTTCTGGTCTCTCCCCATGGTCTCTTCATACCATCTTCTCTTCCTCTGGTCTCTCTGGGACCCCCTAACTGGAATTGCCCTATTCTTTTCTGCCAGCAAAGTGGCTTTATTAACTAATCAGAGGTGATGGAGAAACAATTTTTACATAATAATGAGGCCCAAGATGCTTGACCATACCATGGTCTGGACTGTAACCAGATGTCTGGGCACAGACATCAGTATCTGGATCCACAGTGCACAAGACCAACCCCCAACACACTTTCACTGTGCACTCACAGAGCTTCCTTGGCAATCCTTCTCTGTTCAAATAAAGTTTGTATTTTTTTTAGAAACTCTGGGGTTCATTTTCAGACATATCTCTGTGGTTTTGTTTTCTTTTTAGAAGGCACAATATTTCTTGGTGCTCTGGTTTTCTCTGATTCTTCATAACATTCTAGAAATAACTGTTGGTGAGCTCATAAATTCAGTAGTTAATCCCACTGCGGCTCACCAATACCTATTTCAGACTCTCATTTTTTATATATGAGACTCCTTCAACAATTCCCCTACCTGTTATTATCAGCATACCTGTATTGACAAGATCTTCATTGCCTCTTAATTGTACACACTTTTTTCTTGTTAAAGATCAATTTTTAAAATCAAACTTTGTCATTTAGAAAATATCATAGACATGTTACCCTGCTAATATTAATGTGTCTCATATACCCATATTTTCTTTTCCCCTTTGTCAAATGAGTTTACAATGTTTTTTATCTTTTGCTTTAATACATATTATTATAATATATAGTCTTATTATATTTTTTGCTTTAATATATACACACACCTATATATGTATGTATACACATATGTATGCATGTGTATATGTATATATGTATATACATATATATGCATGTGTATGAATATATATGTATATACATATATATTATTCTACAAAGAAGATAAAATAGGGGGACATAGACAGTTCTTCATGAAATAAAGATATAAGAAAACTATCATATTTAGAGGTGACTTTGTGAACAGTGACATTCCCTATTCTAACCAGAATCTAACATGTAAATTATACATGGAATGTTAGAATTATTCCATAACCTTTTGATCTTAGGCCATTAAGATAAAGTAACTAGTAATAATTAAAACAATGAATCAAACCAAGAAATTATTTTGAATTATCTTTTTTGGTAAATGTTTCTCTACAATTATAATGTTCTTCAATCTCTACTCTCTATTCATCACTTATAATTTACCAGTAAATCTCATAATATCTGGCAAAAGTGTGTGTGTTTGTGTAAAATATCACTTGTTTTATTTGTCTGTTAGAGACTTTCCCTCTGTTATAGAATGTAGATGGTGCGAGGTGCATAGTTATTCACACTATGACACTTCTTTTACTGGGCTGGGAGTCAAGTGTTCAAAGGTCCGGCCGGGGCTCAATCCCAGCACCATAATACATACCAAAAAATCAATTTCAATTTACAATGTTTTAACTTTTACAATGTTTCTTAACTTTTTGAAACTTTGTTTTTGTTACTTTTAATTATGTAAGTTCAGTTGCCCATGATGGGGAGAGGCATTAGGTCCCCTAGAGTTGGAGTTGCAAGTGATTGTGAGCTGCCTGGAGCAGATTCTGAGATTGAATTCAGGTCTCCTTAAAGACAGAGCCATTTCTCCAGCCCCCTATTTTTGACTTTTTAAAACAAATACTAGGGAAAAAAGTGGGTTACAACTTCAAAACAGTATACATCTGCCAAAATATTTTTGACCAAGATTTTTGCAGCTACATCAGTATTGCATTTATATGTGTTTCTACAGAGGGGGGAAAAAACATGCATTAAGGTCACGTGAACAAGAATATAGGCTGGTATCTTAGTTTCCCTTTTTTTCCCAAATAAGAGCAACCTGATGAAAAAAAGGCTTGTTTTATTGGCTCATAAGCATGCACTCACATGCACATACCCAGACACATGCTTACACATTATTTGAAAATAAATATTTTAAGTGGCCATTCTTTGAGCACTATTTTTGCAGGTTTTCATATTAATTTATCAAAATATTCAGTGGAATTTTTTAAGGTTTATTTTCATTTCATTTATGTGTATGGGTGTTTGCCTGAATTTATTTCTGCACTGCACGTCCCACAAAAGCCAGAATAGGGTGTTATATTCACTACAGCTTGAATTACTGGTGGTTGTTAGCTACCATGTGGGTCCTGGGAAAAGAACCTCAGTCCTCTGCAAGAGCAACAGTGTGCTTAACAGCTAATCCAATTCTCTAACCCCACTGATGTGTGCAAACCAAGACTGACATGACTGTAGTTATGTATCTTCCAAATGCTACTTATGAATGTTAAAAATTCACTTTCAGTGATAGGAGGATGACTCCATTGATAAAATGCTTGCCTTTCAACCAAAAGAGCCTGAGTTTCATCACCAGAACACACATAAAAGAAAGTCAGACATGATGGCATGCACTTGTAATCCCAGCACTGGAAGGGCAGAGTGAGACAGGCAGAGCCATGGAATTCAGCAGCTGGCCAGCTTACCCCAAGGCCAATGAAAGACCTGGTCTCAAAAACAAAACAAAACAAAACAAAGCAAATGAGAGTGCCTGAGAAAGAACCCCCAAGGCCCTTCTCTGCCTTCACATGCACACACACAATCTTGCATACACATGAACACATGCACAATGACCACTTCCAAAACTTAAGAATTTCTTAAATTAAAAAAGTTTTTGGATAATTTCATACATGTACTTCCAAATTTTCATACATGAGTGTTTTGTTCACAGCATTTCCACCCATCTTTCCTCCCATTCCAACTCCTTCCATGTTACCCCCTTATCCTCAAATTTTGACTTCTTCTTTATTATTGCTGCATGGATGTGTGTATAGAGGCTGTCAAGACATCTAGTACTGCTTGAATGTACACATGCATGTATTTGTGAGTGTGTGTGTGTGTGTGTGTGTGTGTGTGTGCTTGGAACTGAATAACTTAGCAAGGGCATGCCCCAGTGGAAGACAGATTTTTCACCCTATTTCAGCAGTCACTAATTGCCTGTAACTCTATATCTAAGATGTTATATTTTCTAATAAAATTTTATATTACACTTCAGTGTATAATTTACCAACTTTACTTTGGAAAGAATTCTTTGTTCCCTGCCCTAACTCGGTTACCTAATGTAGGTAATTCAGCTGGCAACCTGCTTTACTTACTGATTGTCCCTCTTCTGATAAAAGCATAAAATCTAATTATTTCATCTTTATTTGCAAGAGTAGATGCTCAGAACAACTGCATGTACCCAGTTCTCCTTTGCACAATGGTCTTTTCAGAGCAAGACTGCTCGTGCAGAGAGTTGTCATAAGCCAAAACCAAAAAGAATTTTGGAGTGATTTTTATCATCAAGGACATTTGTTCATCCTTCAGAAAGATTGTCACTAGGGAAGTGGGGGATAAAATTGCTTGAGCCCATTGACTCAAAGTCTCTCCAGAGTCATAGACTGAATTGGTTTTTAAGGAGTAAGAGGAACTGTGAGAGGAGACTCCCACGACCTTTACAAATTGATCCTCACCTGGTCACCACTGGCAGGTGTAGCTGATCTTATGGACAAATGGTAGATGTGAGCAGGTTAGGATATGGGAAGGAAAGACAGCTAATACTGGGGGACACTCGGTGCTTAGGAATAGCTGTTGCATCTGAGGATGGTCATTCAAAAAGAACAAATACGGATTAACTAGTCTGTCATCAGGAGTGCAATTTGATACTTGGTACTGAGCTGAAAGCAGATTGTAGACCATACAGAAAAAGACAAACTCTTCGTAAACCTTCCCAGAGACAGGGCCTTCTTCTAGAAATATTCATGACATTTACTTGAAATAGACATGTTTGAGGATGTCTAGAACTGTACACTTGTGTTTTAAGAATATAATTCCCTCCAAATTCAAAGGAATCCATGGTGGGCATCGTTTGACAAACTTAGTAAAACAAAATACAATAATGGTATCAACATGTTTCATGTGTTTTAAAGAACTTGTAATTTTGCACACATACTGGTGAAGTCCGACTTTTTCCTAAGAATTCTGTTAAGAATTATTAGAATTTATTCAGGCCCTTTAAGACTTACCAGTGAAACACCTACTCACCAATTCCTTCCACTGAATAAATTGAATTTTTCCAGAAATGTGTAAGCAAATAGAGAAATGACCTCATTTTTCAGTGTAGATACAGTGCTATAGGAGGCTCTGTCTCCAGAGGATGACTTCAATATTGGATCTTAGTTCCAAGAACAAGTTCACAAGGCCAGAGAAGAGGGGGCGAAGACATCATTGTGAAGGGCACCTGGCAAGAAATGAGTTCTCCAGTAGGGACAGCTCCCACAGCTAAGTCACATGCACAAACTTGTAGCTTTCTGCTCTCTGGCCAACCAAGTGCAGCCATAGCATCTTTATTGTTATATCTCCCAGATTGTGATACTGTCACAAAGCTGTTGCTAGGCAACAAATGTGGTTACCAGGTCTCAGCGAATAGCTGAAGGGGGAAGGCAAAGTGTTGCACCATTGTAGAGTAACCATAGCAATGACCTACTATTACAGACTAAAGAATTATCATTAACAATGTTAAAGTATCAGAGGCCCTGAATTCAGAGACTTCCAAGCAGATTCTGCATAATTGAGTGATTGCAGTTGAGATTTCAACTGTTTCCTAATGTCTATGAGGGAGGATTTGTAATTATTTTTATTTTAATTAAAAAATTGATTATGAAGTTATTGGTTAAATTATATATGCTATCACAAATATTTTTTTTCTTAAGCCCATATTATTTCTTCGTGTATTCCCATGCCTACATGCTACCTGCTTCCTTTTTCACAAACTAAAGGTTCCATTTGGTTTGAAGAATAGTGTATAATATTCAACCCAATATTAAAACCACAGAGAGAAACTGTAGTAAAATAACCTGGTAAATTGAAAATCTAACGTTTTTCTGAATTCCCCGACTGAAGAGGGGGCCTAAATGCTCTTTCAGTGGTTCTGCTTTGAAACAGGGTTTGTCTGGCTTTTCTAGATTTGTTCTAAAATCTGTAAAGCATGTGGCCCGCCTAGGATACTTTCAAGGCCCCTGGTCTCCTTTTGAATCCGTCCTTTCATTAAATATCTCCAGTGATTTGATCCCAGTGACCTCACTGAGACAGTCGTGTCCAACATCAGAGACTAGGACAGGCCAGAAAAAGAACTATTCCCCCCCATTCTGCCTGGGAAGCCAAGACACCGAGGCGCTCCGGGGTGGGTGTGGTGGAATCGGGATCCTGCACGCTGGGGAAACCAATCCCAGGCCTGGAGAGGTGGGTGGTTTCTGGGCGGGAGAGGGAGTGGCCCTTCCCGCTGAGCTACTGGATTGGCCCTGAGGGCCTCGGGGCCCCAGGAGCTCCGGGCCGTAACTCTGGGGCCCCGGGAGCAAGTTTTAGCCCGGCGAGGAAGGGCGGGGGTGGGGGCGCGCTAGGTGGCGCGCCCCGGGGACACCAGGGACAGGCGGAACCTGGGCGGGTGAGCGGGAGGCGAGCTCGCCGGCGGCGGTGCAGTCGCCTGGAGGGTGGGCTCCTCGCCTCCGGCCACACACCCGTGCGACCCCTCGTAACCCGGTGTGTGTTTCCGCAGGCACCGACCGTCACGAGCTCACTTCCTGGAAGAGCTTCCCGTCTATCTTCAAGTTCTTCGCGGAAGCCTCGGAGGCCAAGAGCAGCTCGCAGAAGCCGGCCCTGACGCGGCGCTCGCACCGGATCAAGCACGAGGAGCTGTGAGCGCGCAGCCGCCCGCCCGCCGCCCGTAGCCTCCTGGCCCCCATTAGATTGCTTTCTTTCTCCAGCGCAGGGTCGTGATGTGTCCGTCTAAATAGCGTTTTGCATTATTTCTAGATGAGTGCAACTGTCAAAGCAATATGGCTTCAGCGGCCGAGTTGCCTGCGGCTGAGCCGGGCCTCGCACTGTGGGCCCCGGCGACCGAGGCTGAAAGCGCCGGGAGTGCCAGCGCCGGGCGCTCCTAATTGCCCGGCTGATCCGCGGGCGCGGCTGGCCGAGCGGCGTCTGCGCGGTCCTACCGCCCGCTGCAGCGCGGTCGCCGCTGCCCAGCCTCAATTGTGCCCATTTTTAATCCCCTTTAAACCCAGCAAGCTTTTATTCTAAACCTCAAACTTGATTTTAACCAGGTTTTTTCCTCAGGTCATCTAATGAGCCTCTGTCTTTTACACAAAGCCACACACTCGAGTCCTAAAAATGCCAACTTTAAATTCAGAACATGATGGACTATGTAGTTTGGGGAGTACAAGTTCTTTCTCCCTATAACGACTTATTTTCACTTCAACCCCCCCCCCCAAAAAAAAAAAAACTGTACATGAAGTACCGAATCCGAATCCTCATTTGTGCCCAGTTGAACTCCAGTCTTTATGTCTCTGATTTCAGGAGGGAATGTCGAAAGGAAAATATAAACAGATCTTTTAGATGTAGGTATAAGTCTCCATGTTCAGTGAATTTTCCAGTTACTTATAAGAACTGACCTTACTATTAAAATATATAACACGATGTGTGCGCCAATGCAGGGTGATGGTGGTGGCTGTTGATCCTTACAACCTGTACTTTCACCTTTCTTGTAGCGTGCCCTGTCAGATGCAGGACTTTTTTACTATCATCAAGAAAATAAAACTACATAACCTCTTTCTTCCAAAAGTCCAAGTAGGGTTAATGTGCTTCAGTTTTCATCTGCAGTAGGAAAAGAGAGGCGTAGTGTGAATGGGTTGCTCTTTTGAGGCCAAAATGTTTACTGTTCTCTTCCTGTGATAGGGCGCTGCCCTGTAATTCCAACAGTAAGGCCAACGCGGAAGATAAAATAAGTTGACATTTTACTGGCTTTTGAATTAAAGCATTAGACATTAATTACTTGAAATTTTTAATTAGTGAAGGTTATATCCAGTGCATGGTGAGATTGTGATTTAATACATCCATCCTTTTTAAAATGAATGCAATAAGTAATTTGTCTACCTTGTTTGAGACCTTGAGACAGTATAAGCAAAATGAGTCTGAGTTGCTAATGACAGGGAAGAAAACCTGAGCTCAGCCACCTCATGAGGAATACTCTCATCCCATGAACTGATTTTAGCAAGGTTTAAACTGGTAACATGTCATGCTCTTTGCACATGCATACATTCAGTAATTCTGTAAGGACAGTAAAGTCCTCAGTGCCATGGCTGGGCATCTCCTGACATTACTTAGGCAGAAGTACCTTAGGAAAAACCAAAATGGGGCTTTCTCCAGCTTTTGGGCAGTTTAAATATGTTACTCCAACAGTGTCAAGCACATTGAACTGTCATAGTGGCCCTTTACATTTCTGCTTTTAGAAGGATTGGTGAACTCTGTGAAAATAATATCTTTCCAGTTACTGGGCTTGAAACACTGGTGTGCATTGATTATATTTTACCAAATGTTATAAATTGTCTGGTGTTTTCAGTATGTGAAAATGTTCACAAGAAAGTGAGTTTGCAACATGTAGAGGTTGGAAAAACCTATGCAGGGCTAAATTTGCTAGACTTCTGCAGCTAAATTAAAGCAGAGTTAAAGTGCTCAGCTTATGAACCAAACAAAAGTATCCTGCTCCTGCCCTCCGGGTTCCTCTCTGCAACTCTTAAACCTTATTCAGAGAAAGTCTCTGTTTCCTTGGGATGAGTACTTTACTGTCACTGGATTGTAACCTTGTCTTCTGTCTAGCAGAGAGCTATTTACAAAGTTACATTTTGTAAATGTCTGTTACTACTTTTGAATCTGTGCTATAGCAACCCAGAGGGAGCCAGGCGCAGCACCCCAGATCACCAGCTGATGAGTGACAAATGATTCTTTACAATGTAGGATTTCTTGACCTGTTGATTGGGTTGCTGTTGGTATATGTGTAAGGATGTTATTCACCTCAGCTTTCTTGGGATAACAACAAGCACTTGGCAGTACCCTGCCTACAGGGAGGCCAGGGTTAATATTTCTCATCTGGCCTTCTCCCTATTTTTATTCTAGGCACACAGTGGTAGAAAGGTAAGGTGTGAGCTTTTTTAAAAATAAATCTTATACTTAGTTCTTAAAGTAAATAGATGGAAAGAGACATAAATTGGAAATTCAAAATAGTCTGATTCAAGCTTTGGAGCTTTTTCGGGTACCTAACACACAGTCCTTGGAAGTCATCATGGATGTTTGCTAGACCATCTACGTGTAATAATTGTTCTTTTCTCACAATTCTGCCTTGTGCTTCCTGAAATGCATTTTTGTTTGTTTATATGTCAAAAATAATAAAGTGTGGACCTCCTATAATCTTGTTTACCATTTTAAAATAAAATTTTCCAACAAAGCAACTGTGTCTTCTGTCTTCCTCCTCAGTTCGTTTTTCACCAACTGCACAGAGGCTGTTAAGACTGAAAGCTAGCCGGGTGACTGGGCCAGGGCCACCAGTATTATAAGACATAATATTACTGCTACTACTGATGTAAGGCAATATCCTAACTTCAGTTGAGTCACAAGCTCACATATATCTTGTAGGTAACATTTTTACCACATATCCTCAATATACAAATACCTTCTTAGCAAGGAAATTAGAAAACTTGTCTTCAAATGTTTTATAAAATAAACAGTACTGTACATTTCCAAAGGGAGCTTGGTAAGTTGCTCCCCAACTACTGCTAGCAAAGCTCCACAAAGTGTGTTCCGCTCCAAACTACCTTGTTTACATTTATGCTACAGCTAGCTATTCCTTCCTAAACCTTGCACTCCTTTGAGAGGTTGGGTGACAGAGTGTGTTAACTAAATTAGCACTGCTAATAAACTAGATTTTTTTTCATGTTTCACTGTATTGCCTAGAGTTCCAATCCAAACATGTGAATCCCACATGTTGTAATCAGTGTATAGATTGGCTAACTGATAGGTTCTTGTTGGAAGCTATACTCTGAATTCATTTAAGAAAGCCTGCTATTAAGTAATTTTCACAGTGTAAATTTTCACAGTAATTTTTTGAAAACTTTTCTCATGTGGGGAGAGGTTTAAAAAACATGAGATATTTATATTTTTGAAATATGGGTGGCAAAAAGGGAGATAATTGTGGTGACTACTTAAATGCTCTCTAGCATAATATTATAAAATAGAAAACTCTAAGACATATGAGACATACTCCTTTCAAAAACTGCAATACTTTCCTTCCCTGTATAAAATGACTGAGGAGGAATCTCTTAAATTGTTCACCTTCCTTTTATCTAATGTTCTATTAGTCTCCAAAAAGGAAAAAAAAATAATAATAAGTTTGGGCCTGGGAGAGGGGTTTTTAATCAACACTTCACAGAGCTTAAAACTATCCCGCCTAAAGCGTTAGCTTTGTGAGATGATTTTAAATTCAAACCACTGCAACTGCCATCACTGTACTCGAAGAATGGACACCAACTGGAATTTTGGGGCGGGGGGGGGGGGAGATAGCATAAAGTGCATTAAGAGAGGTCCAGGAATAGAAGTAGTTATCAAAGCATTCCAGCATTTATCTTGAAATCTGCATATTTTATGGGACAATGGTAGTTTTAAACCTCACACTTAGAAGGGATGGATGTTGATTTAATTGATTCATTTGGATCAATGTTTTTAAAGTTTCACACCACTGCTCTCTCATAAAGTGATGTCTTTAGCAGTCAGTGATTTGACATGAGACTTCTTGGATCTCCTCACTGGGACCCTCCATAACATGTAAAACTAGGCAACAGCCTGTAAAGGCAACTTTAGGACTGGGAGATCTCAAGACTAATGTAGCTGATGAATGCAGAAATGGTGTTAATTCTCAGCACAAAAGTTTTAAAGGAATAATAATGGGAAATAAAGTACAAAAACTAAAGATTTGCTATTTAGATCAAACCTTCACGTTTGATCAATAACTGGCCATCACAGTGTTGCCAGTATTTTCCCTGTGGACATAAAACTTAGAAAATGAAGATTTGACTTAATCCATAATGGCTTTCAGGCAGCTCTCCCTGGCCCTTTGCCTTGGGGTTTGTGGAAAACCTCTTACTATACTCTGTATTGTGGGACTTGAACTTTGTTTAAACAGCTATGAAACATATTTCTATGAAGAAATGTATGGAGGTCCAGCATCTGTCTCACCAGATCATTCAGCTTCATTATCATTCTGTGCCTCTTACACTGGGTGACATGAGAAGTTGTCATAGGTAAAATGATATTGAACTAACTTATTCTGTGACTAAAACCAAGAATCTGAAATGAAAACACCCAACACCCCAAGAACGATATGTCTCTTTAAAGTTTACAGTTTGAATAATGAACTCAGATAGAAAGTTGGCAGGAAAGCAAGCTATGGCACCGTCACACTACAAACCATTTTCACTTTTCTGTCCAATTTCAGAGTGCATGTGTTTGTGAGTATTTCACTAGATCAGTGACAGCTCTTTATTTGCATAATTATATGCTCTGGTCTGAAGAGAAAACTAACCCCCAAATTTCATGGGTCACCAGACTGCAACAATCAATGTTTTATCACGTATGCGAAGCAAAATCTAAGAAGCTATATGAAGTTTCTTGGGGAGTTTTTACTCCTCAGAAAATTAAAGAGTTTTCCTCTCCTGAATAGATTCAAAATCTTTCCAAGTTCTTTGTAACTGAATTCTGTTTGAAGGCAAAACGAGAGATTAACATGTAGATCTGATTGTAGGCTCAATAATATTGCTTCAAAGTGGCTTAAGTAGAACAGCATTTTCCTTCACTAAACCTTAAAATTCTTCATACTATGAGGAGAAATATTGGTCAAGTTATGAGTTGCCAAAAGGAAGTCCATGTTTTACCATTGAATATAAAGTTTATTTTCTTCCTTAAAATACATCAGAGTTTTTTAAAGACCAAATAGGAAAAGAATGTGTACCTAAATACATAGATTTGTCCCACATATACATAGCTTCTTACTGACTGCTATGTCCACTGCTGTTCATTTCATGCAATCTCCAGACAACATGTGCAAAATGTGTCTGTCTATTCTGTGCCTGTATAGACAGTAGTTGCTCTATATGTGCTGGTCTACATAAAAGTTTGTAAAAATTTTTGTGATACAAATTTATCATGTTCAAAATATTCAAAACTTTGCAATAAATATTTTTAAGTGCTCCAAGCTTATTTGCGTCTGTAAATCTCTGCTGGTGTATAATACATACTTGTGTGTAAGGTTGGCTTTACTTCATTAAGGAAAATTGATTTTAAGTGCTAATGTCTTTAGTTTATAGGCACCCTGCCAATTTTGAATACAAAAGAGCATAGAGACACATGCAAACTGTGGTGGGTTTTTTAAAATGGAATTATTAAAATTCTGGAAAATTCTGTTTCTACCTAGTTTCTTAAAGAGTACAACATGGAGATGCACTTTTGTAAAAGCACTGGTGTGTGAACTTCATTTAAAGTTCATTACTTCAGACAACATGTTAGAGTCAAGAAAAGGGAAGCACTTGGGGGTGAGAATGCCATAGTTTCAAAGTATTTTATTCTCTGTCTAGAGATTGATAGGTCTTTAAATCTAGGTGTCAGAAATTTCCTAAAATGTTCCTATTATTTCAGTGAAAAGCAACCCCCCATAAGTTTTAAATTAAAATTGAATTATGAATGAAAGCTATTTCTTGGTCTTCCTCATTTGAGAAATCAAACCTCTGCTTGTCAAGAGCACCCCCCAGTGCTCTTGTCACCTGTGTGTGGGGCCTACTGAGATGGGCTCCTCTAGCTGCATAACCTCTGGCGCCCTCCCCAGGAGTTTCCTTCCAGAATGAAGGCCTTGGATCCCTTTAAGTCGAAACTCCTCAAAAGTGGATCTCTAAAACCCAGTAAGTCCAAGTTAAGAATTCCATCCAAATAGAACTAAAGGTTAGAGAACTGTGTTCTCCTGTGTCAGGTCACCAGCAACACCAACAACATTTCAGTTTTACTGTTTATACCTACCTGGGTTTTTGTTTTTGTTTTGTTTCTATTTTACCTTTGTGGGAGCATTGCTTAAGTATCAGGTGCTGCTCTCAGCTCTGCTCTGCCAAGAATGGAGAAGAATGTGTTCTTTCCTACTTGGTCCTATAGGAGGGAAGACCACAGTCACCCTTTCTATCATGAACATTTGTGTTTGTTCAGCTACCACCTAATTCTTACAATGTCAAAGATTGCTCTCTGATCCAGCTCATCGTGCCCCCCCCATACCTCCTAATTATTTTTCCAAAGCTTTTCATCTTTTTAAGTCACACTTAAATAAGTGGAGTTTTTACATAAACATGTAGTACATCCTGGACCCATGGACCATCAGAATGTGTCAGCTGAAGCAATATTCACAGTAAGTTGTGTTTTGTGGTGTATTCTCCCACCCTCACCCCTTTTGCTTTGCTTCAGTAAATTACTTAATATCATCCCCTGAAATAACCAGCTCTAGAGATAACAGTAGCACAGAGTGACACAACTTGGCTTTCATGCAGTTTTGAAAGAAAACCATTAAAATTGCATTGATCTCACAAATATTGATCTAGTGCTTGATATCAAATATCAAATGTGATGCTGTCAGTTGCTGCCGATCATTGTGTCAGCTGTTTGGATTCATGTCCTCTTTCTTCTTCATTGTCACATGGATTCAAGGTGCTGAGGCTACATAAGATTTCCATGATTAAAACAATTATGGTCAATTCTTTCCCTGTTTCTCACAATTCTGGCTTAGCTAAACATTGCATGATGCATTTGTTATATCATTATGTACAATGCTTTTCAAGAACATGGTGCCTTTCTGGATAGCTTACATTTATGTTTACAGAGCTTATATTTCTATTTGCAGTTCTTTACATTATTATTGAAATTATTTCTGTCTGAATTTGCTTTCTTTCTGATCACAAGCCTTTTGTAAAAAAAAAAAGATTGTTTTGCTTTTTAATAATGCAATTAAAAGCATTGCTTTACAACACAGAATTAATTCCTATCCAACAGGTAAATCGCTCCTTTTATTCTTGTTGACATCTATAGTATTTCACAAGTGTAGAATTCAAAGAAGTATTTAGGTGAAAAGTATATCTTCCTCAATAAAATGGGATCTAGCACAGTTAAGTCACCCTCTGCTTTTATCCCTAGCACTCTTGAAATAGCTAACTATCCTACCCTTGAACATATTTAGAGTGTCCAGTAATGCTTTTTCTCTTTTCTTTCCTCTTTATTTTGCAATCAGCAATTGCTGATTACATAGTTTGAAGTGTGATGATACACTTTAAGGAGGAAAATACCCCACAACAACGAATGACCAGTTAACACTGCTGTCTACGCTGTAATGAACCAGAAATGAAAGTAGGACCCGCCTAGAATATTTTTTATTGTGCTGTCACTTTTGTATTTTCCACATTTGCTAGGAGGGAAATTTTCTAATCCTGTGAGTTGGTGTCCCTTTTTACTTTTTACACCTCACCTCAGTTTGGAGACAGCTAAAAGAAGCTACGTGAAGGCACCGTGCTCTTCCCAGAACCATGGACAGCGCCCAGCTTCCCCTTTCTTCTCCCCTTGGCCCGAACCCCAAAGTTCAGGCCTAGCGGGATTCCTCACTCCAGCCACTCCCACGCCATAGGATATTCTCTTCTGAAACCTCTGATCTGAGCCCAAAACAACAGTGAGCTTAAAGACTACAGTTTGTGGGTGGAGAGTCTTGCTTGCTCCCTGCCCGGTAATAATCTTAGCGCCCAGAGTTGACTCTCCCTTTGCCAGCGAGTCTCCCGAATTTGCATCTAGTCTGCGCGGAGTAGAACGTAGCTCCACCCCGCAGTCACCTTGGTAAGCGTCTTTGCTCCCCCAACCCAAATTTCTTGAACCAACTTTTCATCACTCCCACCAGTTAGGTGGCAGAATCTGTAACAACTCCGCTTTAAAGGGTCTCTGATGGGACCACTTTATTCACAGGCCTATAATCTCAGTCACCACAGATCTACGTTTCAACGGAAGGAAGGAAGGAAGGAAGGAAGGAAGGAAGGAGGGAGGGAGGGAGGGAGGGAGGGAGGGAGGGAGGGAGGGAGGGAGGAAGGAAGGAAGGAAGGAAGGAAGGAAGGAAGGAAGGAAGGAAGGAAGGAAGGAAGGAAGGAAGGAAGGAAGGAAGGGGAAAAAAGAAAAAAATGCACACTCAGATGCACCAGCCGCTGATCCCACCACCCTGTTGGCTGAAGCTGTCGGACTAACTCTGGAGCTCCTAGGAGCTTAAGCGAAGCAAGCGAAGCCGATCTGCAGCAGGCTCTCGGCAGCCCTACTGGCCAGCTAAAAAGCCTGACAGCAACTTACTTGACAGCCTCAACCCAGGGGTTTCTGGCTAATACCCGCCACTTTTTCTCAGCTTCAAATCTCAGTCCTCTCAAGGAGTTTTAGATAAATCTCCTTGTTTGGCGTTTTACTTATTTTGTTTTGTTTTAATTATCGCGTTGAGCAAAGTGCAGTAATGGAAGACCACTTCCGTGTGGCATCTGATTTTTCTGCGTAGTCTCCCTGGCAACGCCAGGCGCCACTCCTAAGAGGAGATTTACAGATTCCAAATCTAACACCTTTGCTGTGTTGAAACTCGAACCTTATTTTATTTAGCTTTGAATGAAATTTATCCCCTCTCATGAGAACAGAATTTGCATCATCCGCTCTCTTGAGTCTCTGACACTGGGGTGTTCAGAGCAGGTGAGACTGTCAAAACCATGTATCTATTAAAGAGTGAATAAACACCGTTCCACAACAACTTAATGCAAAACTTTTCAAGTAAAAAATGATAAGAAAGTGAAATGGGTAAAGAACCCTGGTGTGTTTCCTTAGCAAACGGATTTCCACACTGCTCTGTATTATATGAAATATATGATACATTTCAGGAGAGTACTTTTCTTTACCTGACACAGCACTGCAATAGAAACATCAGTGAGTTTCTTAACCTAGCAGCAAGTTAGCCGCAAAACAGCATGTTTTTCTTTCCACTGAGACGTGCAAATGGTTAAATATTTCACCTGTGTGCATTTTAATTTGTTCTCTCAGAGCTGCTGTAAGAAGGTTCCTCTCTCATCCAACACACTCACAGGAACTTTATTCTCTCTCCCCCACTGCAAAGTCACTTCTGCGTTTGCTCCCCTCAAAGAGAATGTTCCCCTTAATTCGACCATTAGTTCAGTCTCAAGAGTAACTGTGTATAAATTCATGCCACTAGAGAAACTCATTCATGGTGGAAGTGTTTAAACTAGCAGCTGGACCCTCTATGAAAACTGATGGAAACTCACAGAGCTTAATGCATTTTGGCAGCTGGAGTGTGCAGGGCTACAAGGGGACCTGTTGAATCTTAGTGACCTGGGGACTCATTTATTCTGAACTATAGCACTCTCCACATCTGAATGCACAGCTCAGATAAATATCACTAGATGTTTGTAAGTCATTGGTCAGTGTGGTTTTTCTATGAATTGAGTTTCTACTTTGAAAATGTTTTATTCTAGCCTTCTGGGGTTCTGGAGCAAAGGAGACTCTGTACAAGGAAAGGCACAAAGTTGGAAACAAGAATTGGAGAAACTTGCGGTGACAGAGTGAATTCACTGAGTGGGTTTGGTCTCAGTGTGGATGCTGAGGGATCTTTTTGCTTCATGCCAACTTTCCTTTATTATTAAGTTTTTTTAGCCTTAAAAAAAAACAAAACAAAACAAAACAAAAAACACTGAATTCCTGATTCAATTTCAAAATGACTTTTCTGGGTTATTTAAATAAGTTAGAAACGTCCAGACAGGCATGTATATTTCAAGGCGACTTTTGCCAGAGAACACTAAATTTTGAAAGAAAAAAAAAAGTATGGCTCAGTTTCTATATTTCAAAATGTTGAGGATATAAATAACTAAGTCTCCATGAAATAAACGTCTGTATCAATGTTTTGCTACCTATCTGTGTATGTGTTTGGTGGAACTTTAAACCTTCCTAAGCCTTCCAAAAGCATAGATGCCTGTTGTTGTTGTTTTCTCTCCTTTAATTTTTAAGCATTTAATCCGAGTGCTGTCCTATGATTACTGATGTTCTGACCACTTTTGTCCCTCAAATCTTTTAAATTTTCTTCTACCTTGACCACTTGTCGATGTCAAATACAAAGTTCTTAGTTGGAGAAGTACATCTTATACATTAGAAGAATAATGTTTCTTGAATGAATTGGGGGAGGCAGGAATTAATACGTTTTATTCTTGAAGGTTCTGTGGGGAAGAGAAGTATAAGCCATAACTACCAAATGTCAATAGGTATTAATATTGGTTAAAGTGCACTACAGAGATCATCTGGAGGTAGAAGAGATGCAGTAGATCCCAAAATCAGGAAAGAGGTTGTCTGGGTTGCTGGATCCCCGAATTCCACTTCTGTAACTTGGCCAGGGGAGCTACCTGAGAGACTGAGGTTAATTCTGACCTTTTTTCCTGGGTGCCTTGCTACTCAAAGTGGACTTCAGATAATTCAGTTTGGGAGTCAGCTGTGTGACTATATGAAAGTTACTCCCCTTGGAAAAACACCGTGGTCTCAGCCTTTTCTGAAACACAGGCTTTGTCCTGTGCTGTGGAAAGAAACTCTTTCCATGAATAAAACTTTTGAAGAACTTTAAACTGTGAGGTTTTGCATCCGTTTTTTAAATGAGTGGCTATATTAGGAGCTTAGATGAACCATTAGGATTATGCTTTTGATATCAAGCAATTCAATATTGGAGGGACAAATGACTCAATTTGCAATTTATCCAGCTTTCACAACTACATATATTTCCAGAAAATAGCACCTGACTACATTCAACTTACAAGAGTCTAAACTAGTATTTCAGGAAGGCAACAAAATATATGAAGTCTTTCAGTAAATGGTTAGGAGAAGATTTGTAAACACTTGAGTACCTAGTGATCCTTGGAAGTCCAACACACTTAAATTTAAATTTTCAGGATCAACTTAACCTTGAAAGAAATGAGAGCCATTTGCTTAACTTAATCTGGAACATATGTTTGCAACAGTAGCAGGTTCTGTGGTGTGTGGCTGGGGATGATCAAGTTGTAAATTTTCCTCTTTAGGTTTCAGCGCCTGCTAATTTCAGCCTAACACCCAGAGTGAGACTGTGCTCAATCTTCACCAAACCAACCAAGATTTTACAAAAGGTTCTAAGGCACTTAGTTCTGGATGTCATTGATATCCCCAAAAGTAGAACATTTGTATACAAATCAGTTCTCAATGCCCAAAACCAAGTTCAGCCTCCACAGTTAAGGGGTCTTATGTTTATACAGACAGGCATTGCTTTCCCTTGTGAGCACTTCCTCAGCCATCAACACCTGCAGCTCTCTTTTTAAAGTGCACAGGGGCAGTAGATGCTATAAAATGATATCTTCAGCTAACAGAGCTATAGGTCTTCATGGCTTGTCTTCATTTTTTCTATCAGACACTTAGAACTATTTGTTTGTCTCTCTTTATATTTCAACATGACTTCCCCCAAACTGGTTTTGAATATCTGAAAATTTGCTAATGATTACATTGTAGAACCCACAAGCCATTCTTCATTTAAGCCAGCTTTGTGGTGGTTTTTATTTAAAAATATTTAAACATGTATCTGTAGGCATTGATTTTTAACATTTAGGGTTTAAATAAAACAGACTACATTTTACATCAATTGATGACACTCCATGATAGCAAATGGACGTAGTGCTGGAGGCGGATGGTAGGAGTGCAGGGTGAGTTCTTGGACCCTGCTGATGAACACCAAGGAGTTTAAATATCTTTACTTGCTGATTTATCTTCCTGAAATCCTTTAAAAGATTACTTGTGGAAAACTTAAGTGCTTTTTGAAATGTATCAAAACAAGTAATTGATCCACAATTATGCCATAAATTCAGAGGCAGAATTTCTCTATATTTTATTATTATAAGGATTAAGTGGACAGCTCCCACTTGGATGCTGCCTTAATACAAAAGGATGACAAAAATAATAATAAAAAAATTAAAGCAACAGTAACATTACTGGCACTGTGCTAATCAAACGCCCAAAACTAGTTCAGAATGGTGCTAAAAAGCTACTTTAATTCTGAATTGGAAGGTCTTGAGACACCGAGCGCCATCTAGCAAGCAAAGTTAGAATCTAAGAGAGTCTGTGTCAAGAGCACAAAACACCAGGAGACCAGCGGAGCGGGGAAAGGTGGCAGCTTGAAGATGTACCTGCAGTGACTTATCCATAAGTCCGATCTCACCTGAGAGCAGCATCACCTATGGGTTTCTACTTTTACCTCACTAGCCAACTCGGACAAACTAACTTCTGAAGTGAGGTGGCCAGTCTTTGTCTCAAGCTAAAGATAAAAGATAGCTCCTGAGTGGATTGCTTCTTGTCTTTAATTAGAACTGGCAGCCTCTCCATCTCTCTTTCTTGCATTCCCCAAATCAGACTAGCTTCAACTAGCACCCTCCTGTCCAGAAAAGGACAAAGAGAGCGGCTAAAAGCCCACCTTGAGCCAAAATGAGTCCCAGGGCTTCAGCACACAGGAGAGAGCATCCCTGGAAAAACCTAGCAGAAGTCATTTTGAGTTTCTAAGTCTGCCCAGATGTCTCCTGACAGGCAAGCTGAGATATCTCTGAGTGACACACAATTTACTTAACAAGCTACAAATGATCCTGGAAACTGAATGGTGCTATCTAAATATAAATAGTATAACTTTTATTCTTCTTCAGGCAAGCTGGTCTTTGCCATTTTCTACTACCTGAAGGAAAATCCAAGGTGGCTAGGATGTTCCACAACCACCCCTGTTGGTTTTCAGCCCTAGGTGATAAAACTGCCTTTTTTCAGTTTTTGCATTCTGAATCATGTTACTGAATATGAATATTCTTGAAAAGTGGGCTAACTTTAAACAGTACAACTTTAAAAGAACGCTAACAGGACATCTATGTGAAGAAATCAAGAAGATCCTCCTGTGCTAGATAAAAGCATGAACCCATCTTTTTCTTTTAAATCAGTAGCTTTCCATTCAATAGGCTAAAGAAGTTCTTCCCAGCAATATCTCTCCTCTAAAGAACTGACAGGTTTTGTGTGTGTGTGTGTGTATGTGTGTGTGTGTGTGTGTGTGTGATTTGATTTCAAGCCTGCAAAAATAAAGTCTAGCCTTAAATTCTTCCTAATTTTTTTTGTTATTAGATATTTACCTCTGTAAATACATATTGGTTCACACTATATTAGGATGTGGCAATAGAGCTTGGGTTTTCTGTGGCCCTCTCTTGCCCCTCTCCCCACATCTCCCACAATATCTCATAGTGGAAAGCTTTACAACAGGAAAAAATAACCAAAAAAGAAATACTAAAATATTAGAGTTTAGTTTAATGTTACTTGAATATCAACTTTTATCTCAGTAAAACCATGTATAACAGATACAAAATAATTGTCTTTATATTTTAATTTGTTATTTGCTGTGTAAAACAGCCACATCAAGAATAATAGCATCAGAAACAAAATGCTAAATATGTTCATTATAATATTTCTTCAGGTTAAATTATTTACAGAAAAATATGCAACAACAGCAACAAAATAACCACAACATATCCAACAAACTAAACCAGTAAATAGAGATGATTTCAGAACTAAGCTAGAAAAAGTCTATACCAGTTGTTCAAAGTCTCCTCGTTTCTTATCCCTGGAAATATGTCAGATTCTGAGGATGGATTGTAGAGTCCATTCATAGTCTCTGTTCTTTTTTCTCTACCTCCCTGCAGTTCAAGGGAAGTGTCAGAAACGGCTTGCCTCTGGATATGCACAAAAATCTAAGTGTGTGTGTGTGTGTGTGTGTGTGTGTGTGTGTGTGTGTGTATGTGTGTATGTGTGTGTGTGTGATGTTAAATAGCACATTTCTCCCATCAAGATCTTCTTAAACATGGAAGCTTCTCCTACACAGGGTACCCAGCTGTTTAATTTAACATTGATTTATTGCTTTTAAAAGTAAATTTACACACATGCCAGCAGCGCTCCGTTTTGTTTCCCCAGACTCTGAGATTTATTTTCTACTTAGCGCTTGTCTGACAAAACAATGTCCTTTAACTTTATTACACATCGATGAGGAAATCTGTCTTATTTTTGCTCAGATTTATTGCTGTGTTACTAGTGGGGACATTTGTGATCCAAAAAGGCTGAGGTCCAAAAATAAGTAGAAAATTAAGCAGAGTTGAGCACAAAATGGTAGAAAACAACAACTACTACTACTACTGCTGCTGCTGCTACTACTACTACTACTATTACTACTACTACTATTAAGAATTTGGCCCAACATACACCAACTTGCTGAGCAAAGTCAAAAGGAGGACTAAGGTCCCTATTAAGTCAAGTAACCAAGCAAGGGAAGACATTATTTTAGTGGACACTGTTTGGAGGGGGAGTAGTTGAATCTGAGCCCTGTGATATCACTAGGTTGTTAGTTAAAATGTCTGACATTATAGTGCAGGGATCTTCCTCTGTGTGACTCCCCATCCATGGCCACCTTACCTCCACGAAGAACTGCCAGCTATCACATTTGGATGATGACTGAGCCCAAGGGAAAGAGATGGACTTTGAAGCAGCTTTTGTGGAAACACTTCATCTACATTTGGGTTTTCTTTAGTCCCCAATAGAAAGGCCACTTTCTTCTTTTCACTGATAAACTGTCTTTGTGTCCTTTGCTTCACACACTTTTAAAACTTCTCCCATCAGTTCTTCTGCTCTTACAGATAACAACAACAAACAAATGTGAGTTCAAATCTACTTTAAACGTTTTTGTTTTTGTTTTTGTTTTTGTTTTTTTCCTCTCTAAAGCATGGTCTTCCATAGCTAAGGTTGGGAATGGACATAACAATAGTGTCTCTAAATGTGATGAAGTGGGCTTTGAAGAAATCTTCCTGTGAGATAAGGTTTTCTTGGCCACTGTGATTTCTCACAGAGATATCTAATATCAATTTACAGGCTTTCCAGTGAGAAATTAGGATGCTGTATCTTTTCTGTAAAAAAATCAAGATGTGACCAGATTTGCTATGAGGATCACGGAGAACTTTTTTAAGATGTCCCTGTCTTTTCTTTCCAGATATAGCATCTTTCAGGATCCTTGGGTGAGATCCCGACTCCTCTGCGGCTGCTCCAGTCACTGAGTACACAAAAACATGCTAACATGTTGGCTGCAGTATTTTTTTTCCAACCCAAAAAGATTTTTTTTAAAAAAGTGAATGGCTCACACTACTGACACACAAGACATGTTTAGCCAGGCGCTTCCAACTTAACACGAAATAAAAAGAAAGAAAAATGAAAAAAAGAAAAAAATACCTACAAGGGGGAGAAGAACTGTGAAACACTGAAAATTCTATTCATATTAGGATGCCCCTCACCCATTTGCCCTTGAAAAGGGGTCCTGTCACTCAGAAAGAACTGTTTCTTCAACGTCCCCCCACCCCACCCCGGCACCAACACACCAGCGGGCCCTGCTCGGCCGTGCGGCTCTGGCCCACTCCGCAGCCCTCCCCGCGCCGCACACACAGTTTCTTCCAAGTGCTGGAGAGATGGGAGATGCAGCTTCTCCTTGGCTGAGCCAGACGGGAACTTCTCACCCCGGCCCAACCCTGGGACCGCTGAGGGCCGGGCAGTTCTTTTTATGGTGGCTATCAGGCACCCTGGCTGCAGCCCCTCCCGGTTGCGGGACAGCGACCCTGCGCGCGCTCGCTCGTCACGTGCCTGATTTCCGAGCCCCCGCAGGGCCCTTTGTTAAGCACCGCCGTCCCCTTCCAGGGCTGGAGCCGAGAGGCGAGACCCAGAAGGATGAACCAACTGGACAATCCTGCAACCCTGGTTTTGCTTCGGCTCCTAGGAAGGCCCTGAAACTCGTTGGGTGGGTGCCCCGAAGCACTTAACAAATCAAGATTCCCAGCCATTTAGAGGAAGCTACTTGGGCCACCTCCAAAGTTTTGAACCAAAGGCACAAAGGAGCTAGGGGCCCAGTGGAGGGCGAGCCTCTGCGCACTGGGCATAACCATTGGGCCGACTTCCCTCCGTTCCATTCCACCCTCAATTCTCCCACCGCAGTCCTGTACAAGGCTCAACGACTCAGTGGATGGGAGTGTGTGTTTAAAGTGTGTGGTAGGTGCATGTGTGTGTAACCAGGTGGAAATTTCAAAGGATATATCCGACACATACAGAAGATGGGCCTTGAGCAAATGAACTGTCAGAGAGTTTAAGTGACTTGCATGGGTGGAAAGAGAGGGTCAGGTCTGCTCTGAGTGGAACATCTGCACAACATTCTAGCAGCTTACTCAACAACAACAACAAAAAATCTAGCCATTTACTGTAGAAAAAATAATAATAAAAAAGGCACTAATGATTATGGTTCCCACCCCTTCCCCCAAAAGGCCAAATCCTAATGAAATAATTCAAAGGTAGGCCCCACTTCCTAATAGTGGAATTAAACAACAACAAAAAGAACCCAAGAAAAAGAACTTCCCAACCTAGCCTTCCTAAGAGCCTGGGAACCTTGCTGAGGAACTAGGTAAACAGAAGATGAGCGAGTTTCTTTTGCGCTGAGGCCATGAAGCTGGCTTTACATATAGTTCCGCCTGGATACACAATTAAATTACAGTAAATTCCTCTTTAAATAGTAAAATATGGAATGCTCTTCAGAATTCAAATGTCTAGGGTTAAGTAGTTTTAAAGGTAGGTTTGAAATGGCTTGTGTGGAGAAGCAACCTTTAAGCCCTAAAACTATTATAAATATGCTAATTATCTGGGTGTCAGTTTATCTCTCCATATTTCTTTCTAAAATGAGGAAAGCATTCATAAAAAGCTACTTGGCACACTTTATTTTTGGAAAGCAGATGTTAATTTTTTCACGTATCATTTTATGACCAAGTACATGTGTAACATTGGAAGGCATCCAGAACGCCTCTATTATTTGCTAAATGACTGTTAGTTGAAACATATTATTCTCGGCCTAACTACGATATAGGTTATATCAATAAAGTAAACATCTGTTTTTTTTTTAATGGAGGGGGGGCATGAAGAGTTAAAAACGACAGAAGAAGGAAAAAAAGAGTTTGGGAAAGAAGACGCACCTGTGCTGTAGAAAATGGGATATTTATATTGTTCTGTGCAAAACAAAGTCTCCCAATCGGGCACTCGGGGATATTTACATGGCGGGAGATAAAGTTGAAAGCCTTTCCCGGCGTGCCAAATGGGATTCTCCCTGAGGCCTTCTGCGTGGTAAGATAACAGGTACTGAGCGCTCCTGGCGGCTGGGGCCTTCTCCTGCCGCCCCGCCCTCCCCCTCCTCTTTCCCCCCACCTCCAGCTCCCGCCCCAGGCCAGCGGGGCTCGGAATTCCCAGGCACCACGGAAATTTCAGCGGGGTTCCCAGCCGAGAAGTACGCTCCGGAAGCGTCCTCATTTGCCCTGCGTCGCTCGAGGACGCCGGCGCCCAGGATAAGCCAGTGGCGTGATAATTAATGGAATACAATATTTATGGCCCAATGTATTGACTCCGAGGCAAGTACGCCGCGTAGACAGTCCGTGGGGGTCTGGCAAACAGGGGGCGAGTGAGCAAACATAATGACCGGAGTACTTATGTCTATCGGGTTTGCTCACTTAAATCCGAGGTATGTAACATCATGATAAATATTAATATACACCTGCACAGCCCCTCAGCAACGCCATCCTAAACTCTCCCTTCCTGAGTGCTGCCCTTTACAAAAAGGCCAGAGAGGAGGGCTTTAACATAAAATGCTGCAAATATGAAAAATAGGTCACCAATAAAATTGGTCTCAGCATGGAGTGTAATTGCAACAAAGTGCCGCCGAGTAAAATCGAGGAGTGAGCTGGCTGAGGCGGCACAGTCGCGAACCATCTGGTGTGTATTAAAAGCGGTGCTGTAAATATTGCTGAGAGCTAATGCATTATCGGCTTCTATAAGTGCACACGGCCTGTAAGCTTTCCATATGTTAGAACATGTAGATCGGATGGGAGCAAGGAAAGGTGTTCTATCAATCACCAGCTTCGGAAACATCGGGTTTTGCCACTTTTGATGGAATTTTGGCCAAAACGTGTCAAATGTACATCTCCATTATCTGCCCCTCCCAGCAGCCCCTTCCTCTTGCCGCAGCTCTTCTTTCTCATTTTCTCTAGCTTCTCTCCTGCTCCCATCTTCCACCCCC
Source organism: Mus musculus (assembly GCF_000001635.26). Taxonomy (NCBI): domain Eukaryota; kingdom Metazoa; phylum Chordata; class Mammalia; order Rodentia; family Muridae; genus Mus; species Mus musculus. The sequence goes on from NC_000079.6 coordinate 78,182,056, forward strand.
CCCCCCTTTTCTTACTTTCCACGGGGATAGGGCAGGCACTGCTGACGTCACTTCATAGCAGTAAAAGAGAGTAACTGAGAGAGAAAGAGAGAGAGAGCGAGAGAGAGAGAGAGAGAGAGAGAGAGAGAGAGAGAGAGAGAGAGAGAGAGAATCATGTGTTTTTCATCAGTGCTAAATTTTTGCCTTATTCATAGAAACGAGCCTCCCAGCATGGGTACTCCTTCTGTTCTGAAGCTAGTAACCGTCACCACTCCCTTTTGTGGGGTGGTCCACAAGGTGGGGCGCAGAGTAGTCCTGTGCAGGGGTCTAGTGACAGAACCAGCTCTTTCGGATGAAACCAGGGGAAAATGAGATTCAAAGAGCACTTCTAGGGACGATTTCGCACCACAACGTCCAAGCAACCTCTACAAGCCGGCTGGAGGGCTCCTGGCTACAATGCAGTTTTGGTTTGCACCCAGGAACTTCCTTTTTCTAACTCGTCCCTCCATAACCCACCCCCCTACTGAATTGCCACACACAACATAGCTAATAATTTTCCCTGTCACATTACTTTTCTGGGGGAAGCAGCTCAAGTCTTCTCTTTCCTGATGATACCCCTTATTTAAGCGGTTACTATAATTACAACCTCGTCTCTTCTGAATCCCCCCCCCCCCCGCCTCATATTACTCAGCTACAAGTTTTGTTTTTCTTTCTTAAGTCCACTGGTAGGAACTACCTCTATTGCGTCTATGCTGTCCCGCAGAGATCACTTTTTCCCAGTTGGCCTGGTCTCTCTCATTATTTCTACTTCTTGCCATGCACCTCTTTCCCTCCTTTCCCTCTCACCTGTACACTCAGAACAAACCTGAGACTTCAGTGTGGGTAAACCTGTCGGCCATGACAATCCAGGCTCAATCAGCAAATAAATAAAATTCTTACTTTCTTGGTTTTTGGCTGCGGGCTGCGTTCCCCTCCGGCGGTAGCCTCCTGTAATTATAGGAGCTATATTTCTTCCCTGGGAGACATTCGAGGGGATTTTTAGTTGGAAGTTTGTTTCTGCTGAGTTACTTTGGATCCTGGACCAGGGACTCACAGTGGCCAGGACCAAGAGGCTCTGAGTGAAGTGCAGATTGAGACATATCCAGTTTCTTCTAACAGGATCATTTCATGTGGGAGGTTGGACACAAAGTTTGCACTGGCTCGTGACTAGCATTCTAGTGAGAGACGTGCATATTTTAAAACAACAAAGCAGGCTGGAAAGAAGGCTCAGGGGAGGGGGGGGGGAAGCTGGAAAGAAGTTACTAAGTGACAAACATCTGTCAACATGGGATAACTTGTATACTCCAGTGTGCAAAGCTATCTGGCCAGCTCTATGAAGTTCAAGGAACAGAATGTGGGATAGTCCAGTGGATACATATTTGTCTCTGGGAGACCTAGTAATTTTTTTTAAAGACCCTACCCCTTAAGTAAAAGGACAATTAAAACTGCACAAGTGAGTATAATTTTACAATTATGCTTTCCTGAATTAATACTGTTCGAATCTCTGAAACTGTTGAAAAATGTACTTTACCTTAAAACGATGGGCAGGGAATAGAAACTAATAAGCAGGGTGTCTAGGATACCAAACCGAGCAGAAGAAAGGAGAGAGACAAAGCTCAAGCGGCCCATGTGCTGGGTCCCAGCTATCTGTAACCAGCAAACTGTAAAGCACAGGTTTCCACACAACATGTGTGTTGGGAGCAAAACGCATCAGCATCCTTCCTTCAACAAGGAGGGATGGCAAAGCAGTTCCAGGGGATTTTCTCTTTTATTTAAACCTGGACTTTCAACAAGAGTGTTATGCATTTTCAGAGAAAAACAATAACAGTAACAAAAAATAAAGTTATTAAAAGATGATGAAAAATACTGGTAGGCGTCTCTCTCACCACACACACACACACACACACACACACACACACACGACCTCTTAACAATCATATAAAAGTTTAGGCTCCAGCGTCTACTGAGAAATCTTTTTCTCTTCCCTCTTCCAGCTCTGAAGACAAAAGGAGAAAGGGCCCAGTGGTGAGAGGGATATCTCTGTTAGTTGTCAGCATAGGTCCATGGGTTAGGAATGCTAATGAGCCTCTTGGCCAGCTCAAGACTTGGTTCTTGCTTTCTCACACACTGATGCTCACACACACTGGGGTCCTGCAAGCTGGCTGACAGGCACACAGACAGAGCATCCTGCCCGACTGCCTCTCTGGCCTTTTTCCTCTGAGCCCAGAGATCGATCGCTGACCCCATCATTAGGCCAAAGCTTTATTTATCTGGCTGTGCAATGATATTATCAGCCTTAAATGTTATATACAGCAAATGTCTTCCTAAATCAACACAATAGGTTAGTTTGCAGAGACTAGCTTGGTCTGTCTTAAAGAAACCCCTAGATATTCTCTCTCTCTCTCTCTCTCTCTCTCTCTCTCTCTCTCTCTCTCTCTCTCACACACACACACACACACACACACACAAACACACACACACACTCTCCCCCTCTTCTCTTCTCTTCTCTTCTCCACAATTGGGGGGTATTTTATAGTCTAGACTTGGGGATTTGATCCCTTGCTGTCAGCCGGTTAGATGAGGCCTTAGCAGTTTGGAAGACGTTTAGACATCATTATTTAGCTATCACTAAGATTCCCATCAGGGGTTCTCTTGTCCGCAGGATCCGACTGCCTAGATCCACTCTATTCTACATGATCCGGATTTCTCCAATTCGGATAGAAATGAAAGCAAGGGGTGGGGATTCCGATGTGCAACCTTCCACCGTGTTAATTGTTTTCTTTCCTCTCAATTACATTCATAAACCTATTTTCTGCATTGCATGTTATTTCTTTGTGCTTCAAAATTGAAACCACGTGCAGTCTTTTCCCCTCAACACACAGAATAAATGCATTGCCTCCTCCCCCAACCCATCACGTTACTATTTACATTTTGGTTACTCTGTGATCGGCCCCAGAAGGAGAAATTGGCCAATTGGAACTAGGTGAGGCTTTGTCAGAGTATCTCTCAAATCCAAATCTCTGGTCCCCATCTCCAGAAAGGACTCCACCTTTTACTCCCTATTCTCCACCTACCTCAGGTTGTTGAAGCTTTCATGGCGGAGAGTTAGCAGGGAGAACTTCCGAGAAGAAAGGCTACCCAGCAACTTTGGGTCTGTTCCACCCACTGTCCACTCCACCCTTCGCTCTCCAGCCATTTGGTGTCAGTAGCAGTCACCTCTGTTATTCTCTGGTCCAAGATCTTGGGCACAACAGAACCTGATCCCCGAGCCGCTGGCTGCTCCTTGGGGAAAGGGTCTTCCCAAGCAAAGAAGTCCGACGACAAACAAACAAACAAACTCGGAAGGGGGAGGGGGAGTTGGAAAAATGGATTCCCTGACAAGAAGAGATAATAAATGAGAGGCGCTTTCAGATAGATATCTCAGACGTGAAATTGCGCCCAGCTGGTTGTGTAAGCAAACAAATAGTTTCATGTTAGGAACTCTCAACTTGTGGCTTGATGAATAGAACACGACAGAGGTAAATGGGTCTTTAACTCATTTAGGAATACGACTCTTTGGCTTCCCAAGTAAAAAGCCCAGTGATGCCACGGACCTCCGAACAGGCCCTTTAACAAGAGTTTTATTGGTTCCCACTTCTGTTCCCCCTCCCTCCCTCCATATGCTTCTTATGGTCTTCTATTTGCAGGACAATTAGGTTGTTTGTTCTAAGGAACAGGGGAGTTCCCCAAATATGAATCAGGCATTAGGAAATAAAAGGGCTGCCTATACAAGAAAAATTTAAAAAATAAACATTTTGCTTTTTTCTTTTCCTCTTCCTTCCTTTCTTCCTTTCTTTCTTTCTTTCTTTCTTTCTTTCTTTCTTTCGTTCGTTCGTTCTGTCTTCCTCCCCCTACTACTCTTAAGAGCTGTGTTGCAGCTCTCTAGTGTTCCTAACAGCAAGGCTGGTTTGTGAAGTCTCAGGGATTCTGCTAGAGACCTTGAGCCTCTACTAAGTTCTGGAGGGACAGAGTTCTAGAAGAACAAGCTGAACACGAAAGGACCCACATTCCTGTTCTGAGTTTTCTTTCATTCAGCCTAGTCCCAAGTCAGAAATGGTGTAGGAAGAATAGGGTGTCAAAGATCATATCTTCTCATTCTGCCTATGGTCTGTAAAGGCAATATTTTCAGGTAAGGTAGTTTAAACCTACTTCAAAGTCACTGAAGTTCTCTGGTGCCCAGCAAGTGTTTGGATTAAAAGAGAACATTAAACATGCCTAAGTCGTGGTAATTTCAAGAAGGAAGCCACTCTACAAGGGTTGCCTCAGTTTCCACTGGTTCTGGGGAATCCATGTCTCCATTTTCCCAATTTTTGGAGGTAGGAGCCGGTACTTACCCAGAACGACCTCCAGACTCACACCCTGCTTCGATGGCTCCCCCTGGCGCCTAGCATGAAAGCAGCTCAACGTTGTGCGCACTCCATCTGGCTATCCAGACAGAAAAGGTTCCCACCTGTACCACCTAAGCCTCCTGTTAAGGCCTGAGACCACAGAAATTACCTGAGCCGGAGAAAGCACTAGATGATCACAAGTTAGGCTATTACTACAGCCTGTTCTCAGCACTGAAAGCCCTGAAGTTGCTGGCCCGATCCTTTATGCACCCACCAAGGGCAGCTAGAAAGCCTAGGACGTTTCCCTGGTGTGTGTGTGTGTGTGTGTGTGTGTGCTTCCGGGTTGTTAGTAGGCTTCACCTACAACTTAGGGGCTGCAGTCTTGGTTCCTCAACATTTCCTTGGGGTGATCGGATTTGTGTGTGAGTGTGTGTGGTTTCTGTGCCCTGTGCTCTGAAATGGAAAGTCAGTGGGCTCAAGCAGCCTTAGTGTGAGCGCTCACTGACCATAACCCGGAGTCTCCTATCTTAGGAAGGAGACTTAAATCCAGAAACACAAGTTGTTCTCAGTGCATATTGCAGGTAGGTCGGAGGTTGGGGAATACTGCCCAGGATCCCCAAAAAGGCCACTGGGCAAGCAAGTAACCCTGGCTCCTCTTTCCCACTCAGCTCTGGGTTTCCTGGCAGCTGGAAGGGCCCCTGGAGAGGCCTGCTTCTCTTTTCACATTAGGACTGGCTGGGAGGTTGGGCCAGGATTTCAAAAGTCGCAGGGATTCTCTGATCAAAAGCACTCTCCAGACCCCAGGCAGCAAAAGTCAAATGACCCCCTTACACCCCTAGAAACCTGAGGAAGTAAGTGCCTTGGACATCTTGGATCCATGCTGTCCACCCTTTTCTACACTGGGGGGCTTGGACTGGGTCTCCATATTGAAATTAATTGAAATGTATAGTTCAGAACTATGAGAAATGTTTATATGTTTTCATCAGAGGGATCACGTTGTAATGAATATATTTTCATCTCATTTCCAGAAGGCAGGAAAGGTCGGTGAACTCTCCTGGCAGCTCGGCTTCCCTCCCTCTCAGCATTCTAGCTGCAACCCACCCTTGAACCCTCACTCTGCTGCTGCCGGTCAGTACAAGAGAATTCCCAATACTTCCTAGGAGGCCCCTGTGTTTAACAGGAATACCTCTCTCTCCTCTCTGCTTCAGGTATCTAGACTGTAGGAAAGTGAATTAAGGGTCAGTCTTCCTATGCATGAAATATAGCTAGTCCCCTAGTGGCCTAGTTTTAAGACCATGGTCCTACAGTGGCATCCTGCCCCATAGATACTCAGATTACTCAAAATGTCAACCAGGTGGGGCTTGCTTAAGAATTTGGGGAACCTGAAAACTTTCAGACAGTGAAGTGAAAGGGCAAGGTTATGGGTGGCTTCTAAAAGTGAACTCTTCCCTCATCTAAACCTGTCTGGGACTAGGGGTTGGGGGATCCGTGTGTAAGAGGGGTTTTAATTTTAAAGATACGGCTTTATCAATATGTTAAGGAAGAGCTCCCTTGGCAGTGTGTGTTTTCACAGCTCCGGCTCAGATTCCATAAAACATTCAGACTCTGAAATCTGTCGCTCGCCCCTCACCTCAATGCATGCCCAGCTAGATTCCTCAAAGAGAGATATCTGTCTTCCAAGGGCCCCTAGGGCCATAAGGCACTTTAGGGAAGAACCCAGTCTAACTTAGCTTCCTGACACCTAGTCCTACTTTCTGAGTTCAGCTTGTAAGTACCATAAAGTGTGTGTTGGGGGGTGCTTCTTTTGACACCCCCCCCCCACACACACAGGAGAGGTCCTACTGGGAACCCCCTTGACAAGAGCCTGAGAGAAAGGCAAACCAACCACAGGTGGGTAGATCTCCAAGAATGCATAAGAGAAACAAAGTCAGAATCCACGGTGCTTTGTCTCGGTTTGCCCAGAGGCAGGGAGAAGCAAGACTTGGAGCAGACAGTCAGTGGCCGTCCAGTCCACCCAGACTCAAACGCTTTGAGGAGCCCTCAAAACTCCACCCCACCCACAAAAGCCTGCCATGAAACCTTTGCAAACCCCTTCCAGCTCAGAAACTTTCCCACTGCAGTTAGAGTCTAGGTGACCTGACACTGGGTCACTGAAGCTGTGACGCCCATGTGCCTGGAAATTGTGCCTCAAAAGCAATTTGGCTTCCCCTGGCCCCTGACTCAGGGCTGTCCTCAGAAAGAATTAAAAAACAAACAAACAAACAAACAAAAAAAAACAAAACAAAACTCCTGTCTGGCCACCAAGGCCCAGCCTTCCCCTCCTATCCCATCACATACACAGCCTGGCCTTGCCTTCAGCTTTGCAAAAGTGATGTAGTGGCCTAAGAAAAAGGTACAGCCGACTTAGTACTGGACCTTAAAAGTCTCCTCTACCTCTCAACAATTCAGATCCTAACAATACTCAGTTATCCACAAATTATCCAGGAGCTCCTCTTGCTCTGAGGGTGTAGTTCAAGCAACCAGACACATGGGTTTTGCTAAATTCTTTTATTTTTGTTTAAATTTTCACTTCAATTTTAATTCTTGAAGAACAGCCTCGACAACATATATCGCACTCATTATAAGAAGCAAAGGGTTATATCAAAAATTATTAGTATAGAATCACAGGAAATCTGGTTTGGAACCAGAAAAAATACAAAACAGATATAGATACATAGACACAGGACAAATTTTTTATAATTATTTGGAAAATGTTATTTCCCCCTAATTCTTGTTCATTTTTGTTTATGCGCATACGATGTTTAAATTTTACAAAAAATGAAAATAAACACTAGTATTTTACAAAATGAATAACAATGTTCAGTGTATGTTTCTACATAGGATTCAGTCCACTTCCATATGAGTAGTTTTCTGTACAGAATATATCCACATCCATCCACAATAAATCCTGGAAGGTCCATCTATTTTATTAAATTTCTCATGGTCCTCTCTTCCAAATCGTTCTTTTTTTTTTTTTTTTTTTCATTTTCTCACCAGACACGAGGTCCTTTTTCTTTCCTTTCCAATGTACTTACAGATCAGATCCTAAATGAGTCTCCTTTTCTCCTGGTTTGCAGCTCAGGTTGCATTCCTGCAGAGTGGGCTGCTCTTGTTCCCAGCCCTCCTCCCGTCTGCCTGGCCTGCCTGGTCCATCATACCAGCATCCCCAAAGGCTTTTTAGTCCTTGGTCAGGGAGAGTCCTCTTAGTCTCTAGGGAGTCAGGGAGCAGGATTGGGTGGGAAACACCCAAAGTCTAGGAACACTGGATGGACATGTAAGGCCAGTTGAAACTGCTCCCTGACAGCAACATATCTCGGATGAGAGTTTCGATGGGAGTTTTACCTACCAAACGTACGAAGAAGAGTTGCTCGATGACAGAGGAGGACACTGTGCGAAGAGAGGGCAATCGCAGCAGCAGTTTGCCAAAGCGGCTGGGCTGGTTGGGGTACTGGCTTCTCACATACTCCTCCAGGGCACACTGTGATTTCTCCTGCAGGCTTTCGATGTGGGCAGCATCCGACAGGCCACAAGCATCTGCCAGAGCAGCCACAGGAGGGAGAGACAGGGAAAGGGGACAGATTGTTAGGTGAGTGAGATGGAAAGGCATACACACCATTAATATTTTGAGGGGAAAAGGAAAAAGAAATAGAAGAAAAGGAAAATAACTCCTTCCCTCCATGCCTCTTTGCCATCCTCTTTCCCACCCCCTACACAAATAACAATAAATCCAAGCCTCACCATGCTTGGGAGACCAGGAGAGAGGTGCACATGCACAGAGGTGCAACCTGGCCATAGCTTTGTTTCCCCTCTTTCACCTTTGGATTAAATAATGCATGATGGTGAATCCATGTTTGCTGTGTACTGCGACCTGTTCTCTCCTTCAGGGGAGCACATTTCTGGTTGTGCTCATTAAAAGGAAAGCATTTGCCCCTTTCCTGCTTGATTTTGGGGTGCTTGGAACCCCTGAAGAAATATACAGCCTTGGAAACAGTTTTTAAAGGCTTCTTCGAGTCTCCCCCCACCCCCGCCAACCCCCAACCCAGCTGACCCCAACCAGCAAGCTCAAGGAGAACCTAGATTGTGTAGTGAATACACGTGGCAGGGGATCGGGGATCACAAGCTGGCAGAACCGAGAACCAGATCAAGCCTGTGCTATACCAATATAGAATTGGAGATCAACTATATATGCAGGACAGAGCCCTGCAACAAATCCTCCTCGGTGAGAGTGGACACTTCTATCTTTCTTAGATCATGTAATTGAAAATTGGTCACATCTCTGTAAGCTGTATAATAACCAGGAGGAATATGGCTCAGTTACTCCAGGCTGCAGAAGGGAACATCTTCAGCAATCAGACACAAAGCTAGGCAGCTGAGGCTTCTGTCTCAGAACTGGGGTGTAGGGAATTGGGAGGCATGTGGTGGTGGGGAGACAGGATTCCTACAGCAGGGGCCAAGGGAGAAGCACACAAGGCACTTTATACAATAATGGCAACTGAAAACCTTTGTGGTTATTTCAAACCAACCAAAGTTCTTTTGGGTCATCTAAAAATACTTCAAGACAGCAGATTATCCTATATCCACTAACCAGGGCCAAGCAAAGGGAGAGGAGCGTGGAATCAGAGAAACAGTGGCCCTTCTCCCTCATTTCCTATGTTACTTCTTAATACAAGTAAGATGTATTTTAAAAACAGGAAGATCACAGAGGAACCCTTAGCCAGTCAGGAGGTTGGCTAGAGATCAAAGACAGCGCTTGCTAATATATACATCTGGGAAGGAATTTATGTATGACAACACCTGTAACAGAACATTGTATAATGGGGAAGTGTGACCCTAAGAAAACAACAAATTATTCAAAGCGAAATCTATGTCTGCTGTTTCCATTTTGTGTATCAGTCCAAGAACTAGGCTTCACAAAGCACTCTGCCACCTTCATCTACAAGGGTATGGCCTTAAGCAAATATTTAAATAAAACTGGTGATATAATTCAAGAACTTCAGAGGCAAGTCTCCTTTGACCCCAGGTCCAGACTGGGTTCCTCTCAGATGTCTAATTACTGCATCCAGCTGGTGCAGTGCATCCACACTGGTCTGAGTTGGGATGCCAGGGATTATTATGGCCAGCAAGACCAGGACAGGAGCACATCTTTGAGGCATTAGTACATAGATAGGGGACTCTTAGGTCAGCCCTTGGACCCATTTTCTAGCCTAAACTTGCTGAATGGCCATCACACAGACTTGTGTGTGATGTATTTACATATATCTTGCACTGCATACATTTTCTGTCCCTCACACCAAGGGGATAGTCTTAGCCACACACAACACAATATGAGAAAGACAACATGAGATGTTCCCTTAAATATCTATATGACATCTTCTTAAATCAGTAAAACATCAGGACCCCTGGAGTAAGTCACTTCCTCATTCTTTAAACAACTCCAAAGAGAAGTCTAGACAGGTACACTTTGGCCCTACACTGGCTGCTTTCAGGCCCTTCTACCTTTGAAATGGAATGCCTGAGACTGAGGCTGCCCCTTCAAGTACCAGTCACCTATCCCTGGTGGTCTTTATCATCCCAGTCACCTATGCCCATGGCCTTTATCATTGTGAGTCCTAGTTCAGGCCCACCTCCACACACTACTTAATCATTCCCCCCCAGTAGCAGGATTCTCCCATCTGTAGACAGACAGAATGAGTGTTTGAATCAATTGGTGGGTTGTGATGGTAAAGAGAGGTGAGCAAAGGGTGTAATTTAGTACATATTTGCCCCCATGGATTATACTCCAGATAAGAAAAGGAGACAGAACATAGAAAACCCATGTCTCACTTTTTATATGGTATTGTCAATGTGAGAACCTTTAATATTTCTTCTACAGTATAAGGAGAAGAAATTATGTAAATAAATAACCATTACTGCTCAGGCCCTCCCGGTTTAGCCTTTGTAGAGCAGAGAATATATTTCATGTTGTGCATTCAGAAGAGTTTAGTGTTCAGGAAATATAGATGTAATCAGCTGCCATAACTAGAAATCAAAGTTATTCTTGTGCAGAAAATGGATTTATTGTATTTATGTTAACTAGATGGTTCTTTTCAGAGCCAGTCTCATTTATTTGAAGGGATATTTAGGTGTATGAATTAAAGAATTTTTTTTCAAAGTAAGTTCAGGTCATGACCTAGTCTTTGGATGATGTCCAGAATATTAAGGATTAAACACACCATCCGGAGGCCAAATGTGAAAACCACCACGGGGGATGCTCATGCCAGCTTCAAATACTTAGCCAGAGCAAGCCATATTGGACAATATGTCTAAAACTGTCTTTTCCATCATTCAAAGTTTTCTTAAAAGTTGGATGGCGTAGGGAAGGCTTCCCGTGAATTCTCTTCTTCCAATGAAGTCCCTTCTGGCTAGCAATCAAAACAAGTTTAGTCAAAAGTGGAAATGTGCTGTATGGAAGGGGGTGGGTGAAGGGGGGTGAATTACTACTGATAGGTTTATTTCCATTTTCAGATATTCTGTCTGCGATTTTCCAACAAAATAATGTTACTATTCATGTCTCAGCATCCCTTGCACCTTGGAGACTTGGTTCAAAAAAACTCCTTTGGAAAACTTTTTTTTTTTTTAAGTGAAGGGACTTTTCACAGGAATGTTTTAGGATGGAAAGTTTAAAAGTGAAGGTGCATAATTCCACAATGTTCCCTGCAGCCCACACAATCCTAGGCCTGCCTTCCCCCACTCTCTTTCTCTGGGAAATGGCACAAGACCAGCAAAGTAAAGGGTATTTGGAGAACTTTAGGCGCATAAGGAAAAGAGAAGGGAGACCTTTGCTGAGAAAACCTCTGTACAATTCCCCGGCACACACTTCTGCTTTAAGATACTTCACTGGGTGGGATTTTACAACCCTAGCTTCTCCACACTGGCTCCCTTCCTGGTGGATTTGGCTAAACGATGGGTAGGAGTGCACCAGCCAGGCCTGGGCCTGCCAGAGTCAAAGGACCCTGCTCACTGCTTCCCAGGCTCTTTGTCACTTTTGAAAAACACATTTCCATCAAGAAGACTTGTTAAGATAAAATGCATTCAAAGTCGGAGGAAGCTATTCAATAAATCTTCCATTTGTTTTAAGTTTTGCACTTAAAACCCTTGCAAAGAATGACTCTCTCTCTCACAAGCAGACCTGCATTTGCACTGAAAGTAAAAGGGGAGGGGGCAAGTCCAAGGCTCTAGCCACCTTGCATACAAATGAGCTGCTCTTATCTAAATAAATTATCTGCTGCTCAGATCGATATTAATACTACATTTGCTACATTACAATATTGTGCAAATTTTAGTGTCATTTTAATACAATGTAAATATGACTCTCCATGCATGGAAGTCGAAAAATCTTGATAGATTATCCCACTGCTTCCTGTTTTAACAAGGCCTTGGGAAAAAGAGTTTTGCCATCTCCACTCATGAATGGTTTTAATTTGGCTTTTGGAGGGCCTGACTAGGATAGATTTATTAGAATGGTTTATTTGTTCTCCTAATCTAGGAATTAAAAACAATAGTGTCAATAACGGTGGTAAAATTGCAACTAACCTTGCTTATAGTGAGCAAAGCCCAAGATCCATCTAAGCAGCTCTGCCCAAGCAGAGTTCTTTCTGGCTTTGTTTGTATTTCCTTGTTACCTGCTGTCCCTAGTGTGTATATAGTTCCCTCTTGTAGGTTCCAATAATAAAAAGCGGATAGTGTTCTCACAGGCTTAGACCAGAGCCCTTCAAAGGCAACGTTAATGCACTTTCCTGGAAGTTAATTTGAACCATCTATCATAAGAGAGATTGTTAACATGCATGCTACCACCGCCTACACTTAATTTGATATTTTAAGGCATCCTTTTAAATTTCTAGTGTTTGTGTGTTTGCATAGCTATGAAATTTATCTCCCGGCCCGGAGTGCTCTCATGCTTGCGGGTTTTACAGTATTGCTTTTGTTTTTTATCTTTCTTGTTTAGATCGAATCCGTTTTTTATGACCCTCAATAACCTCAGCAACTGCAAACATGAATGGTTTCCGATAAGGGAAAATCAAGCAGCAATAAAGCGAGATTATTTATGATTTATTTGTGCGTATTCTTCCCTTTCCGCCTCTGTCTGTGTCTCTCTGTCGGGAAACTCATCCAAGGAGTGTGCCACACAGACTAGGAAGCCACCTTCCCACGTTCTCTTCTTCCTTCTGTATCGTTCCTCCCACAGAAACACCGAGCTCTTGTACACACACACACACACACACACACACACACACACTCACACGCGCGCGCGCACACACACACACACACACACACGCACACGCACACGCACACGCACACAGAGAGTTCACACACAGAAGCTAGACGATCCACAATGCCCTGCCTCCCTAGACACACAGTCGCCTCACTCTCGGGGCGCGCTGGGTCCAGGCCATCCATCAGGCCAGGCCGCTGGCCTCACTGAGCTTCCTCCGCTCCAAGCACCACTACGCTCCCAAGATGGCAGCGGCGCGGTCGGCGACAACCACATACCCGGGCTGCAGACCCTGGGCAGGCCCAAGGTGGCTTGAGCGCCCGGCCTCACAGCGACAGCGGCGGTGCGGGAGCTGCAGGATGCCAGGGACTCGCCTCGCCATGCCCACCAGCTCCCCGCACAGTCTGCCCTCCTCGCGACCGCATCCTCACCTGACGTGAATAGCACGATGGCTTTGAGGCAGCTGTACTCGGCAGAGTCGACGTGCAGCGCCTTGAGCTTCTCCACCTGTTCCTGAAAGATGCGGATGTGGTCCATGAAGGCCACGACGCGGTCCGCGGACATGGGCGAGGCGTGCAGGCCGGCTGCGGCCAGCAGCGGCGCCACGTGCAGGGGCATGGAGCACTGGGCCGCGTTGAGCACGAACAGCTCGCTCCAGGTGAGGCGCAGCAGAGACACCTGGTCCGTGATCTGCAGATCCGGGAAGAACGGGATGTTGCGGGCCCACTCGACGGCGCTGAAGAGGAGGCGGGCTGCCAGCTCGCAGATGTTCTCGATGCCCATGATGTTGTTGGGCTGCATGCACTGGCTGCCATAACGCGACGTGGGGTAGGGCTCTGCGCGCAGCAGCAGAGAAATGTAGCCAGACAGGTAGCAGTGGCCATTGAGAGGATCCCCGTTTGTGAGTGCATACTGGCCTGGATTGGGCTGGGTTGGAGGCATTCTTCCTCGCTGAACCGCTGATAAAAAGAAAGAGAGAAAAGAGGCAATGTGCATCCAGGGGGGCTTGTGAACATCGCCGAGCCGCAGCGCGCACCCAACGCACTGTGGTTCTTTCCTGCAGTCACTCGCTCCCGAAGCATCTTCTCCTGCTTGCTGGGTCTTACTCACAGATCACACTGCTAGGAGATCTAGGGTGAAGTCATCTACCTTCACCGGCTCCGTGTGTCCATCCATAGTCTGCATCCCTGGCTATTTTAGCTAGAGAAGAAGAACTAGGCCTGACTGCAAGGCCCCTAGCTCAGGATGGCTAAGAAAGTACCACCCAACCTCCCAGCTACTAAGAAGCAACACAGATATAAATGAAATCCTTTCAGAATGATACAAATCAAAGTTTCTCTTTTAAAAATGAAACCTGAGAAAGCCACAAACCTTAGAGTACTCTTCACTTGTAAACAAGCAGCAAGTGTATAAAATGTTCCCATAATCTCTAAAGTGCTACAGAATAATTTTTAAAAGATACAAGTTATATATATATATCTTACTGAGTTGGACTACCAGCAAGCATAACACACACCTCCTCCCATCTTCCCTCCTCCAGACTGCCCCATACAAATTTCTCACTATTAAAAGAAACAGAAAATTAAAAAATTTCAAAGAAGTTGAACTTACAGTAGCCAAACATATTGAAAAAAAGTAGGAACTACAATTAATGTCTGTCCTGTGCGATGCCACTGCAACCTGCAGCCAGCTTTGCCCAGTGAATGCGCGAGCTTGCAACTGCAAAAACACTGGATTCATTACCCATCTGAATGCAAAACGTAAGCATGCATTGAGTTCTTAAAGCTGACCAAAGTTTTTTTTTTTTTTTTTTAAATGTGTATGTTTTACTTCAACAGTGCCAGCATTTTCAATTGCCATGTAAACAAAGACAACTCTAGGGAAAGTTAGGGCTACTGAACTGCCATCCCCCAACAAATTAGTAGAGCGAGGTCCATGTCCACAGAGCTGTCCTACCTCAGGCTCTACATCATTTTCTTTGGTTCTAATTCCAACAAGAGTTTCAGTGCGGTTTACGCTCTTTGAAACACAATGGTTAGAATACTTTTTCTAATTATAGTTTTGAACTTGGCAGTTATTTTTCAATTAAATGAGAGCACAATTCAAAGTTTTTTTGTTTTTTTTTGTTTTTTGTTTTTTTTTTTTTCAGATGCCTAAACAATCTCCCTGGAGCTAGCAATGGAGTCGTCATATTTGCCTTCTCCTTGAGATCTGAAGGAATTCAATTTCTTTTCTTGTGGCATATAAAATATAATTTTGAAGTCAATTACAAGAAGAAGTAATCTATGTTCTTCGAAATTGACTGGTTCACTAATTTGACTATAAGATATGTTTAATGATTGCCAGGAGATAAACTTTAACTATAAACCGCTAAATATATTTGTAAGAAAAGTGTTCCATCTCATGCCACATGAATATGAAGCATATCCAAATTAAACATCAAAAGTTGTGCTTAATAAAAAAAAAATCTCACACATCGATTAAATGATGCAGAAGCTCAAGCCAGCTGCAGTCTGTGCATTATAGCCAGATCAGAAGGATCGGTAAATGCCGTTGTAAATTGTAATTTGTATGCAGTATTTAAGCAGAGGGTGGAGTTTGATGAAGAAATAAAACGAGTATCAAGCTTTAAAAATGACACTACTATGAAAGCAGGGTTCAGTCACAAACTTTCCTTTCAAAGTATAGGGGTGAAAACAAGGCCACAGCTCGGGAGGAGGCGGCCCCAGATCCCTGAAGAGGAGAGGGAGCCAGTGAACAGGCCAGAAGCCCCCCTTCCCCCCTAATTAGACCTACAAGTGCAATAAATCTCACTCCTCTTTTTCCAAGCTAAGCTTCCTAAAGGATGGTGGCAGCAATGAATCTATGGTTCAGGGTCCTCCAGCCCCAGTCCTCTCCCATTATAAATAAAAGGTACGATGAGGCAGAGGAGAAAGTAGAATGGGAAAAACAAAAAAAACCAAAAAACAAAAACACACACGGAGAGAAACGGTTTTCTGCAGAAAATCATCACCCCTCCCAAGTTCATGCTAGCACAGCCCCAAGCATCCTCACACACAAGCGGGAACGAGACACACACGGAGCACATCCAACAGAGGAAGGGAGGGATTTTTAAGCTACAGCTCACGATCCCAGGGACACAATCTTGAGCAGGCAGCGGGCGGGGTGGAGGAGCCGGGGAGAGGAGCGCAGGGCGGGAGGGGGAGGCAGCGGCAGCGAGCTGGGGGGGGGGGGACGCTGGGGGAGGAAAGCAGCGAAGACTGGGAAGCCCGGACCGGCTGGGACCACAGAAGCCCCATCCCCACAGCCACAGGCACCAAGGCGAGAGAGAAAGAAAGAGCAGGGAGGCGGGCGAAGCGCAGGGAGAGAAGCAGAGAAGAAATATTCACCTTCCCGCCTCATGCCCACTTTGAGGCACTTCTTGAGGCGGCAGTATTGGCACTGGTTGCGGTGGTGCTGGTCGATGGGACAGTTCCTGTTGGCACGGCATGTGTAAGTTAAGTTCCTGCGGACGCTCCTCTTGAAGAAACTTTTGCAGCCCTCGCAGGTGAATTGGCCGTAGTGCTTGCCGCTCGACTTGTCCCCGCACACCACGCACTCGATGTGCTGCTGGCTCTGGCCTGAACCGGGCGGGCCCTGGCCCTTGTCCCCTGCCGTGCCGGGGGTGGCGGGCGCTCCGGGCTGGCCCGGGGTCTGCGGCGTGTGCGGCGCGCCGGAGCCCGCCTGCTGCTGCTCGCCGCCGCCGCCGCCGCGGGCTGCCTGCGCTGCGGGGTTGGGGCCGCCGGGGTTGCCCCCGGCCACGTCGTCCTGCGGATCTCGCCAGCTGCTAACTACCATTGCCATATCTTTGGGCCCAGGGAGCGCTGGGGGGAGCCGAGCTGCTCGCCGAGGGCCGCGGGGCGCGCGGGCGCGCTGGGAGGGGAAGGGGAAGGGGAAGGGGGGAGGGGGAGGGGGCGGGGGGCCCACCGGGCGCCCCGGGGTCGCCGGAGCCGAGCCCGAGCCGGGCACCGGCCTCTGCCTGCGCCGCCGCCGCCGCCGCCGCCGTTACTGCCTCAGCCGCCCCGCTGCTGCTGCGCGCCCGCCCGCCCTGCTGGCGTTTTGTTGTGGTTCCTGCTGTTTTCTTTCTCTCTTTTTGCAGCCCCCCCAGGCTCTCAGGCTCCCCCCCCCCAACACCCCTGCTCCCCTCGCCCGCTCCCCCCGCACTCCGTTCCTGGGGGGGCCTCTCTCTCTCTCCCCCCTCCCCACCCCCCAGCGAGCGAGCTCCCTTCTCTCGCTTTTTTCTTCTTCCCCAACTTGCAAAATCAGAAATGGCACAGGCGGCAGCCGGGAGCGGCGCGGGGCGCAGCGCCGGGGGCGGCGGGCATGGGCCACGGCGCGCGCACACTCTCGCCCTCCGCCTCGCCCGCACCCCCGCGCACACACACACTCGCACACACACTCGCTCACCCGCGCCGGGCGCCCGCCCGCCCGCCCGCCCGCCCGCTGGCCGCTGGCCGCTGGGGCTACGCGCAGAGCGCGGGCTGAGCCGACATAGAGGAAGCGGCGAGGGCGGCGGCGGCCGCGGAGGAGGAGGTCGCGGCTGCAGACGCTGCTGGAGGAGCTGGCCGCCGCTGCGTGCTCCGCTGGAGGAGCCCGGGCCCGGGCGGGAGTCCGAGCCGGAGTCGGGGCCGCAGCCCGAGAGCGAGCCGAGGCCGGTGCTGCCCGTGCCGCCGCCGCTGTCCTGGCGGGAGCCCTCGCCCGGTTTCAAGAGTGCGGGGAGCTGGGAGAGTCGAGCAGGATCGGGACGAAGCTGCCGGCGAGGATCAGGGCGCTCGGGTGTCTGGGGGCCAGGTCCAGGGCCGGACGCAGCCAGCCATTCAGGAAGGCAGCGCTGGAGAGCGGGAGGCAGCCGGCGAGGAAGATCACACACTTTGCTCTTTTTGTTGTGCGGGTGGCGCCGGGTTCTCTCTGCCTTCTTCTTTCGGGAGGTGACGGAAGGGGGAGAAAAATACGAGATAATTCACGCCAGCGACGAATTCACAGCGAAATAGGAAAAAAATAAAAATCAGAAGAAAATGCTTGAGAAAATAAGGAAAAAGAGAAAGCGAGAGAGACATCCAAAGTAGGTCGAATAAATAATCCTCTTCTTTTCCTCTTTCTTGCTTCTTCTGCTTCTTCTGCTATAACACACAGAGCTAGTTAAAAAACCCTGGAGATCGCCCAAAAATGTTCTTTTTTTAGTATTTTAAATAAGTGCTCTTCAGCTGGGAACCAACACCCTCCCTCCAAAAAAAATCATATATATATATATATATATACATACATATATATATATAATAACGATAAGAAGAATACTGAGGGGTGCCTCCTCCTCCTTTTTTTTTCAAGTTTAGTCTTCTCTCTTCTAGAGGAAAGGAGTGAAAGAGAAAAGGAGGGAGAGAAAGAGGAAGGGCGACAACTAGTAGAATATGTAAGGAAAAGAAAGGGGGAGAGATAGGGCAAGAGGAGAGTGGGTGAGAGAAAGGAGAGGAGGGAGAGAGGGGCGAGAGGAGAGGAGAGGAGAGGAGAGGAGAGGAGAGGAGAGGAGAGGAGAGGAGAGGAGAGGAGAGGAGAGGAGAGGAGAGGAGAGGGACCAAAAAATTGAATGCGTTTAAACGGGAGGACACTCAGAGCAATGTTTCCGAAAGGGGGATCTGCGCGAATGTCTGTATATAGTGAACTTTGACACTACTATTGAAACTGACACGTTTCTATGGAGATCTCTGCCTTATATGGAGCTCGTGTCAAGGAGCCAAGAGAAGGGCTGCTGGCAACTGATAATCAAAGGCGACTGACTGGTCAGAGCCCTGAATGGGGGGTGGGGGGGGGGAGAGAAAATGGGAGGCTAAGGTTAGCCAAGCCTCCTTCACGCCATTGGTTGGAAAGTCCTTTTCCCCTCCCCCCAGCTACCTACAGTCTGGGATGTCGAGGGGAGGAGAAGAGAAAGTGAGGGGGGGGGTGCTTCTGACAAGCATAATTTACATTGAGATCGCCCTGCGCTGCTATTTACTCTGAGACCTGATTAGTATGGGTCGTGTATGGTCACACACACACACACACACACACACACACACACACACACACGAGGGGAAAGGGATGATGAGGGGAGAACGCGTTGTGATGGGAAAAAACGAGGAGAAAGAAATTACTGTATATCTTATGAAAACTTTTCAGAATTAGGTTTTATGAGCGTAAGGAGTGGCACTGAAAACGTTAAGAAAAAAATTAATGAGGAAAAAAACTCCATCATTTTAATGATTTGTGAAGTCTACTTGGTTTAGAATCTTAGTTCACATTCAATATAATCTTAGTCTGTATCCCGCTCATTTTATATAATTATGAAAAGCCTCCTCATTTAAAAATCTGAAGTATATCATAGTTTCGGAGGCGTAATTACGACAAAGCACACACATGAAACTGCAGCTACTGCCACAAATTCGATCCGAATCGATGATTCCTATTCATCCCAAAGATGATCTTAAAATAAACTTTCCAATCAATCCTCTTTTTCCTTTTTCATCATTTTTATTCCCAGGATGCTCAAACTCCAAACAATGCTTCAATGATTATTAATAAAGCATTTGTAACTCCTCATATTGTTGTGGGGCGGCTGTTAGTGCGGACAAGTCAGTCACAGGAAAAGAGCAAACGAACGAACGAGAAGACGGGGAAGAGGGAGAGGGGAGGAGGGGAGGGGACGAGAAGTGGGAAACGGAGGGGGAGGGGGAGGGGGAGAGGAGGAGGAGGAGGAGGAGGAGGAAGAGACTGAGTCTCTCACTCGCTGTGTGGTGGTGGTGGTGGTGGTGGTGGTGGTGGTGGTGGTGGTGGTGGTGGTGGTGGTGTGTGTGTGTGTGTGTGTGTGTGTGTGTGTGTGTGTGTTGGGGTGTGTGTGACTGAGACCCCATTCCCGAAGGTGATTGGTCGCAAAAGGAGGGGTAGGCAGGAGGAGCGGGTCCCGCCGCGGGCCTTGCAGGAATCGCTAGGTCGGCCTGCCACCTAGCGGACGGGAGCCGCTCTCAGGCGGCACGCAGCCGAGTCCCTCCTCCCCTCCTCATTGGCAACCAGTGCCTTTTCTCCAAACCAAGACAGCACTTTGAAAATTCTTTCAATGGAATTTTTTTTTCCTTGAAAGATGGTACTGGGGAAAACGATACTTCTATTAGTTACATATTCTCCAATCCCACACTCGCAACCCCCCTCGTTTTAAGATCGCTCTCATCCGCAGGCTCAGGCAGGCACAGGGCGGCAGAGTGACAAAGCCACGGCTGCCTCCACCCGAAGTGGGAGTGGGAGTGAGAGTCCCTCTTACCAGCCCTCAACTAGGGAGAGCGTAAAAGTTTGTCTCAAGCGTTCCGAGCGCCCCAAGGTAAAGGTGGAAGTAAATGGCCAAGTTGTATGGAAAGAGGTAGGGTTTGGCTATTAATACTGGTTCCCACTTTAAATCTCACTAGTGAGGGCTTTAGAAAGCGCTGAGTGTTTGGGGCACGCTTTGCGCTTTTTGGTCTCTGGGATCTACCACTTAGTGGCCAGTGATATATATTTTTTTTAAAGAGCAGAATAAAGACTTTCTTATGTATGCCCTTCTATTTGGAATAATGGAGACTGCATTCTGCGTGCTGCGGCCCATTGTACGCAGATGATGGAGAGGCGGGACATGGGGTGGCAGGGGCTCCTGGCCTTAGCCTCTCAGCCCTAATATTCGTGATCAAGTCTTCCGGTTCGTTTAAAGGTGAAATTGATATGATAAAAAAAAGGAGGGAAGGAAGGGAGGGGGGAGGGAGGGAGGGAGGGAGGGAGGAAGGAAGGAAGGAAGGAAGGAAGGAAGGAAGGAAAGAGGAGAGAGAGAGCGTGTGCGCGCTGTTTATATAGAAATTCTAAATTTTACTCCCCAAACAATCAGAGACAGGGAGTAGTGAGCAGCGGAACGCAGCAGAGAAAGGGAGGCTGGGGGAGGGAAGAGTCACAAAACAGTGGGAGAGGAAGCAAAAAGCAAGCGTCCGGGAACCGGAGGCCTGCTGGGTGCGGGGTCTGCATGCCTAGTCTCCCTCGGACTCTGGGCTGTACACGGTGGGCACCAGAAGTGAGACTCGGCCAAGCCCTGCCGTACCAGGCAAGTAACGCAAAGATAATCGTGTGTGTGTGTGTGTGTGTGTGTGTGTGTGTGTGTGTGTGTGTTTTGAAACTTGGGGTCTGTAATCTTCGATAACGTGGCTAGGTAGAAAGGCAATCGTTACTCGTCCTCGCCAGCCTAGATAAACAGTCAAGGCAGCCCAGGTAGGACCCGGAGAACTTTCGTCCGGGCCTGGAAGGTACGCCTCCTTGGAGGAGAGGATCCTTGCCAGCCCATCAGTCCAAACCCAAAACAGGTCCTCTCACTAACCTCTCCCACCCGGAGCGGGAAACGCTACGTGGGCAGGGGACCCGAGATTGCATCAAGTTTAGCTTCCGCGCGGCCAGCCTGCAGCTTGCAGAGATGGAGAAGCCGTGGAGCCCGCCGGCCTCGGCACCTGTGCCTAGCCGCGCCGCAGACAGGACTTCGCGAGTCGCGCTCAGTCGCCAGCCTGAGGTCGCCCCGAATAAAATAAGGCAATCGATGGCTGCCCGTTTGATGTGGGCGATAGTGTCAGCGGATTAAAGGGGACAGCGGTTCTCCAAAGCACAGAACCTCGGTGGCCGTGCAGAGCTGTGAGGTAGAGTAGAGCTAGATTCTACTCGCTGGGCTAGGCGGGCTGGGGGCGGGGAGGGGGTCGCCTCCCAGGAGTGGGAACCGAGGTTGTGTGTGTGAAAGGAAGAGCTTCAATTAAAACCAACAGGAACGCTCACCCACCCCACCCCCCACCTTCCCTGCGCCTGGCAGGGGCGCGCGTTTGCGTCAGAGGGCGCGCAGGGCGGGCTCGCTAGGAACGGGTGGGGGTGGGGAACGGACACGCGGGACCGCGCCCGGGGGCTGGGTGGGCTCTTGAATGAGTCAGCCCTGCCTGGAAGGGCTAGTCGGGGGTCAAGTCCCGCAACAAAGCTGCTGGGCCAGCCGAGACTCAGCGGGAGAGATGGCGTCCACACATCCTCACTGTGGCTTCTCCTTCCTGGGTTCCTACCCCGCCCCAAGCTTCCAAACTTGCAAAAAGGCCTCTGGGACTTAGATTGACCCCTAGAGTGAAGAAGTCTGCCTCTCCAGGCCTTGGGCGAAGCAGCCGGCTCCTCTGAAAAGAGATTGCAATTCTCAGTCTTAGCTCTAGGAGCAGGGATGGGATGCTGTTTGTTGGTGCTGCACACAGCAGGGGAAGCCTCAGGCTTTCCGAAAGGGGAATTGGTTGTGCACTTTTGAGTCAAGTGTCCCAGTCTCTTGTGATGGGGATAGCATGAAGCAGAGACTTTTTGAAGAGGGCCTTACCCACCCATGGGACTCGGTCTACTTAGGACTCTATCTCCTGGGATTCTGTGTTGCTCAGAGCAATTGCACACCCACATGTGTTCACAGTCCTGCCTCTACCAAAATGGCTTCCCTAGAGATCCAGAGGTCAGCTCAAGTCTTGTGGAGCTTTGGCTTTGTTTCTTAAAGCTGTGGTTTGTCACCAGCTATACTCGTCACTGGTCCTAATATCTGTTGTTGGATAGGTAGTTCATCTAAGAGAAAATGCTCGAATTTTTCCAAGGGCACCAGAGATCTCAAACTGAATTCCCACACACGCTCAGCTGCTGGACTAGGAAAAGCAGTTGCAATTTTCACCCTTTCCTCTTCTGTTTTCTTTTCTGAATTTCTTCCCTTCTCCCTATCCACTCTGTTTGCCTCGCACCAGTCAGAGCCCTGGGAAAGTTAAATTGAGTTTGAAAGTGGCAACTGGACCAGACTGTGGCCCTAACCTTAGCACTGTATGAGTCTTGTTAGTGCAGGCAGAGAGCAGGGGCATGGTGCTCTGACTTCTCCAGGAGCCTTGTGGGAAGACCAGGGGAATACCTCAGATCCATAGCCTTCTTTTTTATAATTTTCCTCTACTTTCCTAGTTCCCACAGACCTGTTCAACACACAGGGTCCAGTGCAAAAAAGAAAGTGCTCGGGTGGAGGAATTAAGCTGTGAATTTACTATATTCTTTATGAGCTTCTAGCATCGTGGTTGGCTGTTAATCACCTTTTAAAAAAGCTTGCCACACAACACTTGATCCCTCAGCTAGGCATCTGGTAAATAGCTGGTGGGAGAAGGGAGAATCTGAGGGGAGGGCAGTCTGTGGCTTTCCATATGCTAGGAACTCATGATCCAAGCCCCAGAGTCTGAATGTAAATGGTCTCTTTACCCAATTTACATAGCTTTTTAAATACAATTTTTAACAGGGTAGGAAGAAGGCTAACCTATTCTTCACTAATCCTTTGGTCTCTTTCACATTTGCAGTTTGCTTTATAGAATGACACCAGATCATGCATTTTAGGTTATTGTTAAGTCACACTGAAAAAAAAAGTAGCTTTGTAAAGACATTTCATAAATCTAGCTAAAGAGACACTGAAACCTACCAATGGTCATATTACAGAAAATTCTCTGGTACACCACTTCCATACCCTTAAGTCGTTCAAACAGTATTATTCTGTTTAGAGAAACCACAGGACAGAAATAGCACCCTTCTCAAGCTCATGTGGAGTGATGAACAAGCTTGCAAACTCTGAGAGAAAGGTCAGGTCCTCTGATCTTGATACAGATTTTCCCCAGAGAGCTTGTTTTAAAGGTATCAAAACAATTAGTCTCCCTTGGCATGAGATTAAAGCCAGGGAGAATACAGTTAAAGAAGATGCATTTAACATGATAGTGAACAGATCTTTGAGGGAACAGTGAATGGGTACAGGATTGCCAGCCAAGAGCCTCAGGCTAGATCCTAAATCTCTCCCCCAGTCCCAAGATTGAACTCAGTCAGCATGATAGCTGACCAACTGTAAAAAATATGACTATGTCAACATGTAAGCCAGAGTGGAAAGGGCAGTTTAGGATGTGGGCTTCTGCTGGCCTGAGTAGGGCAACCTAACTGCCCATAGGCTTCAATGAGGCCCAGAACTTGCAGGCTTCCATACCCACTGTTATTCTGGTAGTCTAGGCTTTTCTTCTTTGTCACCTTTGAGTAAAACAAGCTCAGAGATAAGAACTTCAACTTAGTGTTTTAGTTGTCCAACTCAAACCAAGACATTTATAAAACACATTTTGGAAAAAGATAAGAGAGATGCCTCCATTGTTCCTGAGCTTCAGGTTAGAGGGCCCAGGATTAACAACCTTAGGGGTGGGAGGACAGATAGCAGGAGAATAAGGCAAGAGCTGACCTTTCGATGCAAACTGAGAGGGAAAGCAACAGTCATTTCCAGTACATCAGTGAAGACAGAGGCAAATATTTACCTTTTTAAAGAACCAAGTCTTGACTATATAAGATCATTTGCAAAAAAGAGAAAGAAGGTTGGCTTTTTATGTTACAGTACATATTCTTTTATTTTTAAATGCTGGACTTGACTGAAGAATAACTACATGGCTATTCTTTCCAGAGAAAACGGGTTGATTTAGATGAAAAGTTGAAGTTTTGAAATGAGTTTAAAGGTTGTTAGACTATCCTGACAATACAATCAGCTGTGCTGTAATAATCATTTCCCTAATACTTACCTGTCAGAGTACCTATTTCTTTTACTACAGGATTAGCCCATCAGAGGTAAAGCTAAGCTGGACATTTTACTGACTAAAGACTGCTTGACCATGTTTAAATCTCTAATGCTCTTTTCTTCACTGACTATGATACAAACTAGTGACTGGGAAAAGCCCAGCAAATCTACTAACTGCAGTTATACTGCGGTTGTATTTACCTACCAGAAAATGGATCAAAGTGGTAAAGCTAATATTTCCTTCTAAACTGTCAGTAGAAAGACATGTTTATTACAGTGTCCTCCATCTTTGAGGGGGGAAGGGTTCCTGTAAAGTTTAAATGAAAAATGATGAATATAGTCCACCTCTGATACAAACCATACAGAAAAGTAAGAAATTATACCCTATGTTATGTTAGGAGATGTATGTTTTATTTACCTGGTTTAGAGGTAGAAAAATCCATGTCCCCATCCACAGAAGGAGTTAATAAAGTATTCCAAATGCATGGCCTAAAAAAAAAAAAAAAAAAAAAAAAAACTCAGGGTAGTTTTATGTTTTATTGTTAACCCTTTGCATGAAGTCTTCTGCAGCTGAAAGGAGAAAGCAAAGGGCTTTTGTGTTAGTTGATCCTAGGCTATTCTGGGGCTCAGGTTGATGTGAAAGGGATGAGGCGGTCACTTGAAATCTCCTTTTATCTACTCTTATTTTCTCTCTGGATCAGCAACTTTGAATAGACATCATCTAATCGCTCTTAATGGAAAGAAACTACGGGAGCAACACAAATGCCTTTGCTCCAGAAGCGAATACACGCCTGTGGCAGCTAGCTGAGCTTACATAGGACTGCATCTCTGCATACATGAGCTTAGGGCATGGGGGGGGGGAGCAAATGCACACTATATGTATGTGTCTCATACGCTGAGGGATTCTGTTGCTCTTCGTGTATATGTGTGTACAACACATGCACATTTTAATTGGAGAGCACATTGGGTGATACTTTTAACTGGTCTTCCCTTAAGCTTTTCCTTGCACTCAATTTCTGGCCACATTTCAGCATTATAAAAGCACAAGTCCATGAGAACTCAATTGTCAGCCTTTAAAAAAAAAGTCACCTTATTTCCTTTCTGTTTTCAGGCAGAAGTCATCTAGTAGAAAGGTTTCTCCTAGAGTGAGGCTGCTCTGACAGCCGGGATGCAGTGGTACCAAGCTTTACTTTCAATTTCTCTTGCTTCAAATTCGATTAGACAATAAATAAGTGGGAAGCAGGAGCCCAACTCAAAGTTGCTTAAAACTTTTTCCTCCTTTACATTTATATCTCTAAATCCTTGAAACTGATAATTGTTTACAAATTATTATTTTGAAATTAGAAATATTTTAGTAAGACTCAGACTGACTCAAATAGGACTCAGTGTGCCTTCCTTTTGGTTTGCTACATTTACTTTTAAAAAGAAATATGAATAGCTATCCAGAAAGGGACATTTGCTTCCTAGGACTGAAAGCAATGGCCCTTTCCCCTTCTTAGGAAGCACCCCCTTCATGTTCTTCTAAGCAGAATTCTAAGCCGAGGACACTGCTATAAATTCCATTAGGGGAAGGCTCTGTTACCAGGGCTACAGGTTCTCATGTCAACCTGCCAGCCTCTCTGCTCCCTGATATAGATACCCTTGGCTGTAGAGGCTGGGAGCTCCAGCGGCCCTTCTGCTACCGGCCTGCTGAGATTGCAGCTCAAAAGTTGGAGGCTGGGTGGGGGCAGAATAATCTCTCTTTAACGCCTCTCTTTCCCGCCCAGGATTTTGAACCCCAACTGACATATTTCCTCGGGTTTTTCTGATGAATAGAAGCACAGGAGCAACCCTGTCCACTAAAGATTAAATGAAGTAGAAGAAGCTTAGCCGTGGATACTTGGAAGTACTGGTGGGGTGTCAAACCAACGTTTAACACATTGTTTCCACTCAATGTGCATATATCCTGGACCGATTGGGTTTAATTTCAGGAAAGAAGGAAGAAAAAGATCGAGCAAGGAAAAAAGGTGAAAGGGAAAATGACAAAGAAAAGAAAGTTAAACTTATGAAGAAATCCCATTTTCAAGGGGGAAGTAGCTTTATGCTAAGAGTGGTCGGGGTCAGTAGCCAGGCATCCTGACCTTTCTGGCCTTTTCTTTCCTGGAGTCACTTTGGGAATTAGAAGCCGATTCTCTCAGATGAGGACTCAGGGCTCTTCTTGGGTGGGTGCTATTTGATTTACATTTACTTCTTAGGGACAGTAGGGGAGGTCCTGGGTGGCTGTGAAATTCAGAACCCACTTGCTTCCTCTTCATTTTGATTTAAAAAAAATAAATGGAAGGTTTTGGTAGCCCAGACTGACGCTTTTCTCTTATTACTTACTGCTCTGGAGAAGAAGCAACAATTTTTCTCTGTAGATATTCAGCTTGATGGACACTGACCTTGAAGTTTCGACTGGATAAGGCACCCTCCCTCACATCCTGGCCCCCAAATATCACCTGTTTACGCCCCTCCCACCTGCTCCTTTAGTTCCTGGGTGCAGTCCAGAGGGAGCAAACGGCAAGTCCGTTTGTGGCAAAGACTTGTCCACGCAAATTCAACATTGAATAAATTAACCTCAAACCAGCAAGTTGGGGTGTAGTAGTTTAGCAGGACTAATTGCAGACAATGTAGCTGAAATGACTTTTCCAATTAGCTGCTGGTTGGAGTTTAGTCGGAGGAACTGTCAGCTCCAACGATGGGTAATTGCTTTATTGCTCACAAAACTATCATCTATTTAGAACATATGTGCTAATTACTCTGGATGGGCGTCGACAAAGAGACCATAAATCTAATAGCACTTTAAAAAGTCTACAGTGTTTGTAAGTAACCCTAGTCCTTTCACTCTGTGATGGGGCCTAGGTTAGTGTGGCAGATGATTCTGGAAGGCTCAGGTTGGACTGGAGACACCAACGCCAACCGGTGCTCTGGTCAAACTGCATATGAAGAGCAAACGTCCTCTGCTTGCGTTCAGTGTGAAGGAGATAAATCACTATCATCACCACCAGACTCCCCACCCCCTTAACCGTACATCTTTTAAGTTTTTTTTTTCTCCGTAAAAGATTAGTTTAGAAATCTTTTAATTGGATTATGTTGGGAAATTAATCTCCTTTAGCCTTGGCTTAATTTATTGTGGATAGTGTCACGAAAGAAACCTTGTAACTGCAGTAAGGGCCATGTCCCTTTGTTTCTTTCCTTAGCGCTCCAAGGTCTCCCAGCTGCGGGCGACAGTGGTGCCTTAAAGTGTCTGGACTGAGAAAGGATGGAAAGACACATCTGGGTGGAAGGCCACAGGAGTCCCAAGTCTTTTTCCTTTGTCTTAAACGCACCCTTCTGTTCCGGATTCTGTAGCTTCAAATCCCCCATCCCCACTGCACCGCGCTTTGATCTACAATTCAGGGGACCTGCTACCCAGGAAGCAGGTTGGGGAGGCTGGAGGAGGAAGCGGAGTACCCAGTAGCGGACTTCCAGGCACACTGACTCCTTTGCTTTCTCTATCGCAATCTCCTCCTCCTGCATCCCCAGCTGGGAGCCAGCTATTAACAGATATTCCCCACCTCTCTGAGAAAAAAGATAAAAGAAGAAAAAAGAAACCCGTTCAGCTAGCTTTTGGCGTCGTCCTCTACTCAACTCTGTAGACACTTCTTGACTTGCACAGAGCTTGAGATGGGCTAGAGTCCATTCCTAGCACCGGCGCGTTGTTTTGGCTGCGACCTCCGGTTCTGCCTCCTCGCTGCGCGCGGGAAGCCGCGTTCAGCTTGACTAGGGCGGTAGAGGGAAGCGGAGGTAGAGCCCGGCTGGCCGTGCCTCAGCGGGAGATAACAACATCTGCCTGAAACGGGATACCTACTTTTGCAGCTCAATTTAGCTCTTAATAGCAGTCCTCTGAGGTGTGCTTAATTGATGGGGATAAAGGCGTAATGACTTGACAGGGAGACGCCAATGATCCTTTAATATACTTTTAAAAGAACAACAACCACCCCAAACACCCGCGGGTCCTCGCTCGGTAGGGAGTGTGTGGGAGGAGGAAGAGCGGGTCAGGCTGGGAAAGTGCGCTGAGCTGGTCCTACCTGGGGAAGCGCCTAAGTGCCCTGGCTCTCGGGAGCCAGCCGGCGCTCAGGCCAGTCCGGCCCAGTGTTTTCCAGTAGCTGCTGGGAGGGAAGGGCAGCCTAGTGAGCTAAGGTTGTCAAGTGTGGAAGGTCTGATTGGCAGTGAGGAAGCTAGAGACCCGGAGATGCTGTCCATTGCTAGGCTCTGGATTGCCTCACGTCTGCCAGCCTCCGCAGGCCGGGACGCCCTCCGGTCTGATGCCTGAGTAAGGGTCGAATGTGGGTGCTCTGCGGGACCTCACAGAATTCTGTCCTTCGGATAGCCTTAGAAGGTCTCGAGGAGCACGCGCCGTGTGAGAGTGCGTGTGTGCGCAAGCCGCCCCCAAATGCAGAGTTGGGACACAGCAGCCCTGAGCACGTCTAGGTCCGGGGCTCCCAGAGCCCTGAGACCAGACACTCGAGAGTTTATCTGCTCTGGAGGCAGGTCCCAAAGCTGGGTCAAAGCAAACCCTGAGCAGTTTCGGCTTAGGACCTCAGCTCAACTACCCTCTCTTCAGTAGCTTCCCTTTTTTTGGCCCAATTTCCCTTTGCGTAGTTCCAGATGGATCTTTAGGGTTAAAGGAATGTTAACTAGGCTCAGACTGAGTAAGGTTCACACTAGCACCTTAAGAAAAGGGGGTGGATAATCGGGTCTCCTTTTCTGTTTGCCCAGGATAAGGGCAGCAGTGACTTTAGCTGGTTTGTGCAAACCTCTTGTTGCACCCTTTCGAGAGGAATTACCTTAATGCTCCAGGGTACACTCGCACTGCACACAGAAGGAGAAATCACTCCTCAAATTGGGTTGCTGTAAGAAATCGCAGGTGTTTAAGTTGTAGCTATTGTCTACCTTAAGCACACACAACAGGGACCAAAGAATGTTAAGAAACTGACTTTCCCCAAATCCTCTTGTGGAGGAAGTATATGTTGCGGGGCTAGGAAATCTTCAAGGTCAAGAATTTCAAGACCTGAAATTAAGAATCCTAATTCCAAGTGTGTGTTTTCTTGGCGTGATTCCATCCTTCTGCGGGTCGCTGTCCAACCTCACCTAGAGTGATTCTGTCCCGATTCACCCAAGGTCCTAAGCCTAAATTCCTGGCCTGCCTGATGACTCCTACTCAGATGCACCCTTCTCCTGAAGCTGGGGAGGGGTGGGTTCTGGCTGAAGACCGGCTCTGGCCAGGGTATCCAGGCCTCTCAAAGGCCCAATGCTCTTTGGGAGGCCCTGACCTGGCTGCTGAGCACCCTTGTCCACGGGGTGGGGTGGGGTGGAGGGAGGTGGATCCTTGCGATCTCGGTGTAGGCAAATTCAGGCTCCTTCTCCTCACAGCCAAGGGTCCTTACTCTCCTGTGTAACCTCAACCCACAAAAGGAAGGCCCTTGGGCCGAATTATTCGGTCTGAGGACTAAGCTTTCCCTTCCTGGCCTGGGAAACTGTAGTCTCAAATTCCATTTTGCCAAGAGCTGCTTCTGCAAGGGAAGTCCTCATCCTGCCTCTGTCACAGGGTCATCACCAGGTGCTGAGTGCGAGTGCCCGGCCAAGCACTGCCAGAGTCTCCTGCTAGAGATCCTCGTGCTAGGCTGCCGCAGGGCATTAACAGGCCATGGTCTTGGTGGCACTGAAGGCCACCGACAGGTTAACCCTTGCAATGACAAAGTCCGCAGCTTGCTCAGGGGTATTCTGGAAGGAACCGTGGCCTGGCCGAGGGTGTGTGTGTGTAGGGGGGTGGGTGGGTGGCGCACGCTCCCCAAACCCGGTGCGGGTCCCTGGGCTCACTGGGACCTCGGGTCATTCTTGCTAAGTGCCTAGGAATAGGCCCCACGGAAGTGTAAGCTGCCCAGTCGACCCGCTGTCGGTTGAAACTGCTTTTGCAAGTCATTGCCTGGGTGTTGGCCAAAGCTTGGGGGCCTCGCAGCTCTTGAGGGCTGCCTGAAGATGCAACATGCCTGTCAATGGTGTTGGAAGGGAGGAAAAACCCGTAGGAGGGCACGGTTGTAGAACCTCAAAGCAGAATTTTCATTTTAAGGAAGATCCTGGGTTTAAGAAGCAGAAGAGCTAGTGGAAGTTAATGATGGCCTTCTATTTTTAATATCGATTCCCTCCCACCCCGCCTCGTGTGTGGTAGTGCACATGCCTGGATTGTGTGGAGGTCAGAGAACAACTTTCAGGATTCAGTTCTCCTTCCACAGGTTCGAACTCAGGTAGACAGGCGTGGTGACAAATGTCTTTTTATCTTGTGGGCTCCTCCTCCTATACATTAAAGCATCTATCTGAAGATTAGGGTGACACGGACAAACTTTCAGTGTCATTCATAGCATACCAAATCTTAAGAGTGTTTCCAGAGGTCGCTTTATGATCTCTCAGTTTAGGAAGATAATTTTTACTGTACACCAATACATTGAATAGCATCTTCCTCCAGACAGGGATGGGATGGGGGAACAGAAACACCATCTTCCAACCAAAGTGTTGGAAGACCTGACTGCAGAACTGGTTTTCCAGATGTTGTACTAGTGGGGCTGCAAGTGTGAGCAGGTAATACAGAGAGAGTGACAGTGTTAACAAAAAACCCATCTAATTAACAGTGACTTCATCTGATTGGAAGGATGAAGAAGCCTTTTTAAATCAATCCAGATTTACAGGCCTAAGCACAGCCAATTCATGAATATGGAGCCCAACTGGGGTCTGCTTTCTTTCAAAGATGTCATCTCAGAGGTAATAGCATAGGTGAAGTCATTTGGTTACACTGTAGAAACTTTTATAGTGCCTTCCTTGGGAATTTAATTCAGTGCTTCTTCATTTTATTAGGAACAGACTGACTCCATCAACTGGGTTCTCTCTGTTTAGAGGCAAGACTTCTTGAAGCAATTAGGTTTACAATTAGCATAGCTTTAGTGACCCCTGCCGCAGCACTCCCGTACATTAGCCATTTCTTCAAAGTCAGGGAAAACCTGGGGCACAATGTGCTTCCCAGGCACCAGGTTGGGGAACTAAGCACACAAACAGGGGATCTATTACCCAGTACCCAGGAGCCCAGGTGTTTGCTCAGTCTCTGATCCTGACTTCACTTTAAAAACCTTTTCTTTGATTCTATTTTGTCAGAACTGCCTTTAAAAAAATGAAATTTCTCCCATTGTGTTCAGTCCTTCTGTGTGCTTAGTAGTGCTGTAGAAATGTTAGGATCCAGGGAAGGAAGGACAGTAACTACTTAAAATTCTGTTAGGTGACAATGTTCAGATGTGTGAGATGTGTGAGGTGTGTGTGTATGTGTGTGTGTGTGTGTGTGTGTGTGTGTGTTTCTTAAAACTGATAAGGATCCAGAATTCAGGAGAGTGATTGAGGAGGAGTTAGCCTGGGCCCATAGTGAGTTCAAGGCCAGGCTGGACAGCTCTGTTAGAAAAACAAAACCCAACAGTACAAGGAGAGGCTAGAAGGTAAGTGTGGGCCAATCTTTTCCCCTCAGTTTTAAAGGGACCTCTGCCAAGTCACACGCCAGAGCACATAGCCTTCACTTCAGCATCCGTAGGAAAAGAAACTATCTGGAGTTCAAAGCGGTTGGAAAAGAACCATTTTGGCTTTTGCAACAGCCATGAATAGTGAGTGGTTATACATAGGTGAACACTGCTCCCTCTCACCCTCTCCCATCCCTTAACACACATATCTCTGTAAGATTTCACTAGATTAAATTGTTGACAGTTCATCAGTATCAGCAACAATGTAATTCCCCTAACCTTATTAAATCAATAACTACTAGATTCATGCATTGAATTAAAAATGCATCAGCATGGCCAGGAATTGTGATCAAATGGTTACAGACCTTGGGATTTAAGATGCCACTCAGAAACACAATGGGAGTTAGCATTTATTTAATCTGATAAAGTAAGTATTCTACAGTTTCAACATCCCGGAGTCTTAGGGATTTTTAAATTTATTTTTGTTTTTATTTGCTTAGTTATTTAATATCTCACTAAATCTTCATGTGTAACCTCAGTAATTATGACTGCCAGGAACAATACCACTGTGCTGTGACGTCATTACTTTTCCTTAGGACACATTAGCTAAGTAATTCTTTTGTGCATAGATTTGTACATAAAAAATATAAACTTAGATCATATGTTTTTGTTTGTTTGTTTTGAGGTGCTACATATCAAATTTAAGGTTTCATGCATACTAATCTAGCAGCCTGAGACAAGTATATCCCCAGTGCATGCTTTCTGTATAACTGAACGGGAATGTATCAGTAGACACTGACTGTAACAATTTTGTTTTAAAAAGAAGCCACATATATCTCTCAGCACTGTTGATGATTATAAACAAAATAATTATATATCACATTAAAATGCTATTTATTTATACAACCTGGTTTGCTTGGTGAAATTCACACTGTAAGGAAAAGAAGTGATTAAAAATTTAAACTCTTTAAACTTTATATAGCACTTAAAATTTTACATATGTCCTTAACATTGCATCTGAGGCATAAAGAAACACCTTCTATGGGGTTTACTAGGAAATATTATATAAGTTGTAGATTTGTATGTAGATTTACAGTTAAATCCAGCTGAGAATAGGACACTTCTAACATGTGGAAGTTAGATGGAAAAGGCAAGATTACATGTCAGCTATTCGACCATATTAATTAATAATGCAAATTATTAAAACATGTACCCCCCTTCAGTGTAGGCTAGAATATTTGGTACCAAATTCTAAAGATATAGTCATGACTCAGGTTCATCACACTGTGGAAGAAAAATATTTATTTGACAAAACAGGAGATCAACGGAAATCTATCCTCTTTAAATAAACTGATTCTCAGTGTTTTCCCAGTGTTGGTGAAGTTGTTGTCTGTGCTCTCCCCCAGGGCTCTTCCTGCTGCTCTCTGATTTGGTATAGAAAGCAGCTCTGAATGATGGATTACTGTGTCATTGCGGCCAGCCAAGGATTAATTTGTTTCATTGATTTCTCTTTAGGCAGATTGCCAGAATTTGCTGCTTCCCACCTTTCCTCAAGACTTGTAGAAGTAATGGACAGTAACAGTCTAAGACAAATCAGCTCCTTCCTGTAAAATAGAACAAGGGAACCAAGAGTCCTGAGAAAGCTGTGGCAAATATTTTTATTGGCATAGAGAGAAGAGCAGTTAATAAGCTACTTAATTGGCTTTAGAAACACTTTTAATGGAAAAATTTCTAGAATTGATGGCATATAGCAGAACATGTATATTGTAAGTAAACACTTATGTTTATGCTATAAATATTTTACAATTTGTAGCTCACCTGTTTATCTAAGGGAAGAATGTATATTATCTATGTGATTTGCAAATGCTTTTCTTTCTCTGCCAGATTTAAAAATTAAAAAGCATATTATGTAATTTTAAGTCAATTTTCCTCATAGGACTTTTTTGGGGTAGAATTATTTGATCCAAAAATATTTTGGAAACTCTGGACATTGACAGTTGTATTAAAACACAGAAATACAATATTTAAAGAAAAAAGAAACTCATAACGTTTTCTGATTCAAAAGGTAGTGTCTCCTTCTAAGAGAGAATTTGTAAAAATTAAAGAGACATTTTTGTGTGTTTTTCCAACCTAGTTTCCTCCAAGAATTTAAATATGATTAAATTATTATTAAAGTGATTTATACTGACTTGATGATGTTTTAACACATGCACTGTAATTAATCATTGCTGGACTTTTGGAGAAATGAGATTTCTAATTTTTTATTATTACAAAGTTGAGGATTTAAAACAAATCTTTATTCACATATGGCTATTTCTACATAATATATTATTAGAGAAAAGTAACAACTCACACGGAAGGCTCAGACTGCTTCGTAGACCTTTGGCACCGATTGTAATGCAGTTTTTAAGAAAAGTTCTAGCCATCATACCAACACCCTGAAAAAAGGGTCTCTGCAAATGCAGAATTTTAGTTTATGAGCCAAGATGGCAGGACAACTTCCTTTTCCTTGTGTTCTGAAACCAGTGGTAGCTAGTATTTTGCATACACTTAGTATCTCAGAAATATTTTTCCAGTTGCAGATATGAAATAGGGAGGCTGGTTATACAAATCTACTTATTTCTTTTCTGTAGTGCTGAAAATTATATTGATTTAATGATCTCAAGTTATACTTTTTATGCAATTAGTTGTGTAGTAAAAACTAATATTGTCATGAGCTAATGTCTTTTCCCCCTGCTAGTATGATGAGGTGGTAGCCCATGCTGCATCAGCAAATTTACACTTTTCCTGTGTGCTGCTGAGAGGAAAATGGAACATCTGTTTCCATTCCATGTCTGCATCATGAGACATTATGGTAGTATATAGTCAATATATTCTGCTAAATGATCTACACTTTCTTGTTGGAAAATTTCAGCTATATCAGAGGCACTTGGGTTTTACAGATAGGTTCCAGGTAGAAGCTACAAGGACCTGTGCTTTCTTTAAGATAAATTATTGCAGTTGTGACTTGCCTTAATAAAAACAACCAACAAGGCTTTCAGATGTTACTCTCACATGTTTCCGTTTCCCAGGTATGTGTTTAGAGTACATATTACTGGGCATCATCTGTCTCACCATTCTTTTGTTTTTGTTTTTGTTTTTGTTTTTGTTTTTGTTTTTGTTTTTGGTGGGGGGGGGTGTCGAGACAGGGTTTCTCTGTGTAGCCCTGGCAGTCCTGGAACTCACTTTGTAGACCAGGCTGGCCTCCAACTCAGAAATCCGCCTGCCTCTGCCTCCCAAGTGCTGGGATTAAAGGTGTGTGTCACCACCGCGAGGCTCGGTCTCACTATTCTTAAATTGGTTTATCAAGCTACCAATATAACTTGTTTTGTCTTCTTTTTGACTTTTGTGAACTTTTTGTTTTTACTGTAATGGAAGAGCAGAATTAATACAGCATATTTCATACTCAGGGAAGAGGATAACTACACTGAAGATGTATTGCTAATGGCAGAACCCACGCTCTAGCACATGCTGAGCGCATGCTTGCTGAACTGCATCTCTACTGCAATATTTACCTTTCAAGTCCAGCAGGAGAATGTTTGAAACCACGCAGAACTATTCTCATTGGTGTTTAAAATTCCAGAGAAGTGTTTTCATTTATTTTAGGTTTCGGTTACAGATGCTTTGGTGGTTACATAAAAGATGATTAAAAAGTATTTCATATAAAATGATTGAATGTATAGGTATGATTATAGGTATATATATTAATTTACTCTAAACTTGCTTGGGAAATAAGATATTACCAATAAAATTGAAGCCCTCTGGAATATGTTCTCATATGTCTTCTATTGACATGACTTTGTCTTAGGTTTGGTGATTATTATCTATTTGCCTTAAAAATTGTAGTTTAAAATGTGATATCAGTGATTTGTACTTAAGTAAGTAAATTAAAAATGTTGGATCTGTGACTGCTGTTAGAATGTCTAATCACCTCTGACTAGGCATTTCTCTGCTTTACCATTTTTTCCATGAAGTTGTTTTCTGATGTTATTGTAGCCATATGTAGAAAATAGAAATAATCATATGTCCTCCATATTAAGCAAAGTAAAAAAAAAAAGTAATGATAGAACTTAGCGAAGTTGGCTAGCCTGAATAAGAACATACATACAGCAAGTCAAAGCAAGATCCCAGCTTGGGAACCCATTTCCTCTTCTGTGGTATAATGGTTGCATGCTCTAGAGATGGTTCTCAAGGAGAAGGACTGCTATAGAAAGAGAGGCTATGGTGGGGGCCAGAGAAGAAAGGTTTCTTCCTCAAATATTTAATACTTCTGTAGGGGGAAAATAGTGAGGTTACATCAGCCTAAAAAGCTCATATAGAAGACTGTGTGTCCCCCAGAGCCTTTGAATCCCTCTTGTATTTTTTAGAAAAAGTTGCCGGAAAGAATGATAGTTTAGATACTAAGATAGTTTCTGCTACTCTCTTCGTTTTCAATTAATCTTCTGAGTTCTTTAATGTAATTGGACCAGGAAAACAGGGACAGCTGCAACTCTCTTTCCACACTGGTATCTAGTCTTTGATAAGTTCTTCCACTCAGGGCTCTAATTAATTTGTCCTTTTTTTTTTTTTTTCTGAGCTTATTCTATGTTCACCTTAGAAATGACTTTGTATGTATGTATGTATGTATGTATGTATGTATTATTATTATTATTATTATTGTTATTAGATAATTTCTTTATATACATTTCAAATGTTAACACGTTTCCTGATTTCCCCTGCAAATACTCCCTATCCCCTCCCTACTCCCCCTGCTCACCAACCCACGCACTCCTGCTTCCTGGACCTGGCATTCCCCTACACTGGGGCACAGAACCTTCACTGGACCAAGGGCCTCTCTTCCCATTGATGACCAAAAAGGCTATCCTCTGCTACATATGCAACTAGAGCCATGAGTCCCACCATGTGTGCTCTTTGGTTGGTGGTTTAGTCCCAGGGAACTCTGGGATTGCTAGTTAGTTCATATTGTTGTCCCTCCTATGTGGCTTCAGACCCCTTCAGATCCTTGGATCCTTTCTCTAGCTCCTTTATTGGGGACCCAGTACTCCATCCAATGGATAGCTGTGAGCATTCACTTATGTATTTGTCAGGCAATGGCAGAGCCTCTCAGGAGTCAGCTATATAAGGCTCCTGTTGGTAAGCACTTGTTGGCATCTACAATAGTGTTTGTGTATGGTGGTTGTATATGGGATGGATCCCCAGGTGGGAAAGTCTCTGGATGGTCATTCCTTCAGTCTCTGTTTCACACTTTGTCTCTGTAACTCCTTCCATGGGTATTTTGTTCCCCCTTCTAAGAAGGATTGAAGTATCCACACTTTGGCCTTCCTTCGTGTTGAGTTTCATGTGTTTTGCAAATATTGTTTTTGCAAATGTTTTTTGGGTGTTCCGAGCTTCTGGGCTAATATCCACTTATCAGTGAGTGCATATAATGTGTGTTCTTTTGTGATTGTGTTACCTACTCAGTATGATATCCTCCAGATCCATTCATTTATCTAAGAATTTCATAAATTCATTATTTTTAATATCTGCACAGTACTTCATTGTGTAAATGTACCACATTTTCTGTATCCATTCCTCTATTGAGGGACATCTGGGTTCTTTCCTGCTTCTGGCTATTATAAATAAGGTTGCTATGAACATAGTGGAGCATGTGTCCTTTTTACATATTGGAGCATCGTCTGGGTATATCGTTGGATCCTAAGGTAGTACCATGTCCAGTTTTTCGAGGAACTGCCAAACACATTTCCAGAATGGTTGTACTAGCTAACAATCCCACCAGAAATGGAGGAGTGGTCCTTGTTCTCCACATCCTTGCCAGCATCTTCTGTCTCCTGAGTTTTGTTTGTTTGGTTGTTTGTATTTGTTTTGTTTTTGTTTTTTGGTTTTCTGAGACAGGGTTTTTTCCGTGTAGCTCTGGCTGTCCTGGAACTCACACTGTAGACCAGGCTGGCCTTGAAATCAGAAATCTGCCTGCCTCTGCCTCCCAAGTGCTGGGATTAAAGGGATTTTAGCCATTCTGGCTGGTGTGACATGGAATCTCAAGGTTGTTTTGATGTGCATTCCTCTGAAGACTAAGGATGTTGAATATTTTTTTAGGTGCTTCGCAGCCATTAGGTATTCCTCAGTTGTGAATTCACTGTTTAGCTCTGTACCCCATTTTAATAGGGTTATTTGGTTCTCTGGAGTGTAACATCTTGAGTTATTTGTATATTGGATATTAGCCCTCTATCAGATGTAGGATTGGTAAAGATCTTTTCCCAATCTGTTGGATGCCTTTTTATGCTATCGACAGTGTCCTTTGCCTTACAGAAGCTTTGCAATTTTATGAGGTCCCATTTATCGATTCTTGATCTTAGAGCATAAGCCATTGGTGTTCGGTTCAGGAAAAATTCCCCTGTGTTAGAGGTTTTCCCCCACTTTCACTTCGATTAGATTCAGTGTATCTGGCTTTATGCCGAGGTCCTTGATCCACTTGCACTTGAGCTTTGTACATGGAGATAAGAATGGGTCGATTGGCATTCTTCTATTTGCTGACTGCCAGATGAACCAGCACCATTTGTTGAAAATGCTGTCTTTTTTTTCCACTGGGTGGTTTTAGCTCCTTTGTCAAAGATCAAGTGACCACAGGTGTGTGGGTTTGTTTCTGGGTCTCAATTCTATTCCATTGATCTATCTCTCTGTCACTGTACAAGTTCCATGCAGTTTTTATCACAATTGCTCTATAGTACAGTTTGAGGTCAGGCATGGTGATTCCCCCAGAAGCTTTTATTATTGAGAATAGTTTTTGCTATCCTAGGTTTTTAGGTACTCCAGATGAATTTGCAAATTGCCCTTTCTAACTCTGTTTAGAATTGAGTTGGAATTTTGATGGAGATTGCATTGAATCTGCAGATTGCTTTTGGCAAGATAGCCATTTTTACTATATTAATCCTGTCAATCCATGAGCATGGGAGATCTTTCCATCTTCTAAGATCTTCTTCCACATCTTTCTTCAGAGACTTGAAATTTTTATCATACAGATCTTTCAGTTGCTTAGTTAGAGTCACACCAAGGTATTTTATTTTATTTGTAATTATTGTGAAGGGTGTTGTTGCTTCCCTAATTTCTTTCTCAGCCTGTTTATCCTTTGTGTAGAGAAAGGTCAGTGATTTGTTTGAGTTAATTTTATATCCAGCTACTTCACTGAAGTTGTTTATCAGGTTTAATAGTTCTCTGGTGGAATTTTTGGGGTCACTTATATATACTACCATATCTGCAAATAGTGATATTTTGACTTCGTCCTTTCCAATTTGTATCCCTTTGCTCTCCTTTTGTTGTCGAATTGCTCTGGCTAGAACTTCAAGTACTAAATTGAATAGGTAAGGAGAGAGTGGGCAGCCTTTTCTAGTTTCTGATTTTAGTGGGATTGCTTCAACTTCCTCTCCATTTAGTTTTATGTTGACTACTGGTTTGCTGTATATTGCTTTTACTATGTTTAGGTATGGACACTTAATTCCTGATCTTTGAAAGACTTTTTATCATGAATGGGTGTTGGATTTTTTTCAAATGCTTTCTCAGCATCTAATGAAATGATCATATGATTTTTTCTTTGAGTTTGTTTATATAGTGGATTATGTTGATGGATTTCTGTATATTGAACCATCCCTGCATCCCTGGGATGAAGCCTACTTGATCATGATGGATGATCATTTTGATGTGTTCTTGGATTCAGTTTGTGAGAATTCTACTGAGTATTTTTGCCTCCATATTCATAAGGGAAATTGGTCTGAAATTCTTCGGGGCAGTGGGTGCCAGGGGGATAAAGGGAGTGGGGGAAAACTGGCATTCTGCCAGAGTTCTTGTGCTCTGGGAGAGTGGAGGTGGAAGGAGTGCTGCAAGCTTTCCAGGCAGCCCTGGTTGGGTGTCTGGTTGGGTGAAGCCAATGGACCCCAGCTCAGCAGGTGGTAGACAATGGACAATCCTAGGTATCAGGATCTCAGCCTGGGGCATCCCAGGCACTGCTGGACACTGCAGAAGAGCTGAGAACAGAATGGAGTCCCCGGGGGTGGCTCCGCCAGCCCCAGGATTGGAGGGAGAAGAGGGCAGGGGGAGAGGGAGGCACTGTGTGGTTCCCACAGGGGCAAGAGTCCTTTGTCCATTCTGTGGCTGGAGTGCAGGAAGCCCTTACTGCAGGAGGTTAGAAGCAGCTCATTACCGGAAAGCCTATCCCATTGTTCAAGCATGGCGGACCTTGATCAGCAGAGACATTCTATGGAGCTTTATTGTAGAAAGGCAGGGAGAAAGAGAGAAGGTAGAAAGACAGAGGGGATGGCCATGGCTACGTGGAGAGAGGGGGGAAGGGAGAGAGAGAAGGAGGGCTAGAGAGTAAGAAAGATGAGAGCTTAAAGAGAGCGAGAAGGGGCCAAGCAGCCTCTTTTTTATTTATTTTTTATTTTTTTATTGGATATTTATTTCATTTACATTTCCAATGCTATCCCAAAAGTCCCCCACCTGCTCCCCCATCTACTCCCCCACCCACCCACTCCCACTTCTTGGTCATTCCCCTGTACTGAGGCATATAAAGTTTGCACAGCTAATGGGCCTCTCTTTCCACTGATGGCTGACTAGGCCACTTTCTGATTCATATGCAGCTAGAGACATGAGCTCCAGTGGGTACTGGTTAGTTCATATTGTTGTTCCACCTATAGGGTTGCAGATCCCTTTAGCTCCTTGGGTACTTTCTCTAGCTCCTCCATTGGGGGCCCTGTGATCCATCCAATAGCTGACTGTGAGCATCCAGTTCTGTGTTTGCTAGGCCCCGGCATAGTCTCACAAGAGACAGCTATATCTGGGTCCTTTCAGCAAAATCTTGCTAGTGTATACAATGGTGTCAGCGTTTGGAAGCTGATTATGGGATGGATCCCCGGATATGGCAGTCTCTAGATGGTCCATCCTTTCGTCTCAGCTCCAAACTGTGTCTCTGTAACTCCTTCCATGGGTGTTTTGCTCCCAATTCTAAGAAGGGGCAAAGCGTCCACACTTTGGTCTTCGTTCTTCTTGAGTTTCATGCGTTTAGCAAATTGTATCTTATATCTTGGGTATCCTAAATTTCTGGGCTAATATCCACTTATCAGTGAGTACATATTGTGTGAATTCCTTTGTGATTGGGTTACCTCACTCAGGATGATGCCCTCCAGGTCCATCCATTTGCCTAGGAATTTCATAAATTCATTCTTTTTAATAGCTGAGTAGTACTTCATTGTGTAAATGTACCACATTTTCTGTATCCATTCCTCTGTAGAGGGGCATCTGGGTTCTTTCCAGCTTCTGGCTATTATAAATAAGGCTGCTATGAACATAGTGGAGCATGTGTCCTTCTTACCGGTTGGAACATCTTCTGGATATATGCCCAGGAGAGGTATTGCGGGATCCTCCAGTAGTACTATGTCCAATTTTCTGAGGAACCGCCAGACTGACTTCCAGAGTGGTTGTACAAGCTTGCAATCCGACCAAGAGAAATGAAAGTATTCCACGACAGAACCAAGTTCACACATTATCTTTCCAAGCAGCCTCTTTTATAGTGGGCTGGGCTATCAGGCAACTGTGGGGAGGAGGATACCTGACTATAGTCAGGTAACTGTGGGGATGGAGTCTAGCTAGAATGCCAGAAGCTTGGGACATTGACTGTGTGACTTATAGTCACAGAATTATGGAGTTGGGGGCTCTGTGGTATCAGGCATCTGACTCTGGGAATGTGGCTCGCTTTTCTGTCCCCTGTAGAGTTTTCTACTTGGTTGCCAGAGCAAGCCTTATTCAACAAAAATAGGCTGCCTATCACGGCTCCACAAAGTTCTCTTTCTTTGTTGGGTCTTTGTGTGGTGTAGGTATCAGTAATTATGGCTTCATATAACGAACTGGGTAGAGTACCTTCTGTTTCTATTTTGTGGAATAGTTTCAGGAGTATAGGTATTAGGTCTTCTTTGAAGGCCTGATAGAACTCTACACTAAACCCATCTGGTCTGGGCTGCTTTTGGTTGAGTGACATCTAATGAATTCTGCAATTTCTTTAGGGGTTTTTTGATCCTGATTTAACTTTGGTAACTGATTATATCTAGAAAATTGTCCTTTTCATCCAG
Organism: Mus musculus; assembly: GCF_000001635.26. Lineage (NCBI taxonomy): Eukaryota > Metazoa > Chordata > Mammalia > Rodentia > Muridae > Mus > Mus musculus. Next base: position 78,224,076 of record NC_000079.6, read on the forward strand.
ATTTTCCAGTTTTGTTGAGTATAGACTTTTGTAGTATGATCTGATGATTTTTTTTTTTTTTTAGATTTCCTTGGTTTGTGCTGTTATGTCTCCCTTTTCATTTTTAATTTTGTTAATTAGGATATTGTCTTTGTGCCCTCTAGTTATTCTGGCTAAGGATTTATCTATCTTGTTGATTTTCTCAAAGAACCAACTCCTGGTTTGGTTGATCCTTTGTACAATTCTTTTTGTTTCTACTTGGTTGATTTCAGCCCTGAGTTTGATTATTTCCTGCTTTCTACTCCTCTTGGGTGTATTTGCTTCTTTTTGTTCTAGAGCTTTCAGATGTGCTGTAAAGCTGCTAGTGTATGCTCTCTCCATTTTCTTTTTGGAGTCACTCAGAGCTATGAGTTTTTCCTGTTAGGATTGCTTTCATTGTGTCTCATAAGTTCGGGTATGGCGTAGCTTCATTTTCTTTAAATTCTAAAAAGTCTTTGATTTCTTTCTTTATTTGTTCCTTCACAAAGTTATCATTGACTAGAGTGTTATTCAACTTCCATGTGTATGTGGGCTTCTGTTGTTTATGTTGTTATCGAAGACTAGCCTTAGTCCATGGTGATATGATAGGGTATATGGGATTATTTCAGTATTCTTGTATATTTTAGGCCTCTTTTGTGACCAATTATATGGTCAATTTTTGAGACGGTACCATGAGGTGCTAAGAAGACGATATATTCTTTTTTTTTTTTCTGATAAAATGTTCCATAGATATCTGTTAAATCCATTTGCTTCATAGCTTTTGTTAGTTTCACTTTGTCTCTGTTTAGTTTGTGTTTCCATGATCTGTTCATTGCTGAGAGTGGGGTGTTGAAGTCTCCCACTATTAATGTGTGCAATGCAATGTGTTCTTTGAGCTCTAGCAAAGTTTCTTTAATGAATGTGGATGCTCTTGTATTAGGAGCTTAGATGTTCAGAATAGAAAGTTCTTCTTGTTAGATTTTTCCTTTGATGGGTATGAAGTGTCCTTCCTTATCCTTTTTGATAACTTTAGGTTGAAAGTTGATTTTATTCAATATTAGAATGGCTACTCCAGCTTGTTTCTTGGGACCATGTGCTTGGAGAATTGTTTTCCAGCCTTTTACTCCAAAGTAGTGTCTGTCTTTGTCACTGAGGTGGGTTTCATGTGTACAGCAAAATGATGGATCCTGTTTAAGTATCCAGGCTGTTAGTCTAGGACTTTCTTCTTCTTCTTTTTTTTTCTTTATTATGTATTTTCCTCACATTTCCAATGCTATCCCAAAAGTCCCCCATACCCTCCCCCCCACTTCCCTACCCACCCATACCCATTTTTTTGGCCCTGGCTTTCCTCTGTACTGGGGCATATAAAGTTTGTGTGTCCAATGGGCCTCTCTTTCCAGTGATGGCCGACTAGGCCATCTTTTGATACATATGCAGCTAGAGTCAAGAGCTCCGGGGTACTGGTTAGTTCATAATGTTGTTCCACCTATAGGGTTGCAGATCCCTTTAGCTCCTTGGGTACTTTCTCTAGCTCCTCCATTGGGAGCCCTGTGATCCATCCAATAGCTGACTGTGAGCATCCACTTCTGTGTTTGCTAGGCCCCGGCATAGTCTCACAAGAGACAGCTATATCTGGGTCCTTTCAGCAAAATCTTGCTGGTGTATACAATGGTGTCAGCGTTTGGAAGCTGATTATGGGATGGATCCCCGGATATGGCAGTCTCTAGATGGTCCATCCTTTCGTCTCAGCTCCAAACTGTGTCTCTGTAACTCCTTCCATGGGTGTTTTGTTCCCAATTCTAAGAAGGGGCACAGTGTCCACACTTTGGTCTTCATTCTTCTAGAGTTTCATGCGTTTAGCAAATTGTATCTTATATCTTGGGTATCCTAAGTTTTGGGCTAATATCCACTTATCAGTGAGTACATATTGTGTGAGTTCCTTTGTGATTTGGTTACCTCACTCAGGATGATGCTCTCCAGGTCCATCCATTTGAGTCTAGGACTTTTTATTGGGAAATTGAGTCCATTGATATTAAGAGTTATTAAGGAAAAAATATTGTTGCTTCCTGGTTTTTTTTGTTGTTGTTGTTAGACATGGAATTATGTTTTTTGTGGCTAGCTTCTTTTTGGTTTGTTAAAAGAAGATTACTTTCTTGCTTTTTCTAGGGTGTAGTTTCCCTCCTTATGTTGGAATTTTCATTTACTTTCCTTTGAAGGTCTGGATTTGTGGAAAGGTGTTTTGTAAATTCAGTTTTGTCATGGAATATCTGGGTTTTCCCATCTATTATTATTGAGAGTTTTGCTGGGTATAGTAGCCTGGTCTGGCATTTTTATTCTCTTAGGGTTTGTTTGACATCTGCTCAGAATCTTCTGGCTTTCATCAGCTCTGGTGAGAAGTCTGGTGTAATTCTAATAGGTCTGCCTCTATATGTTACTTTTTCCCTTAGTGATTTTAATATTCTTTCTTTGTTTTGTGTATTTGGTGTTTTGATTATTACGTGACAGGAGGAATTTCTTTTGTGATCCAATCTATTTGGTGTTCTGTAGGCTTCTTTCATGTTCGTGGCCATCTTTTTCTTCAGGTTAGGGAAGTTTTCATCTATACTTTTTGAAGATATTTACTGGCTCTTTAAGTTGGGAATCTTTACTCTCTTCTATAACTATTACCCTTAGATTTGGTCTTCTCATTGTGTCCTGGATTTCCTGGATGTTTTGTGTTAGGATCTTTTTGCATTTTGCATTTTTTTGATTGTTGTAACAATGATTTTTATGGTATATTATGTGCCCAAGATTCTCTCTTCTATCTCTTGTATTCTGTTGGTTATGCTTGCATCTCTGGCTCCTGATCTCTTTCCTAGGTTTTCCATCTCCAGAGTTGTCTCCCTTTGTCATTTCTTTATTGTTTCTACTTTCATTTTTAGATCCTGGATATTTTTGTTCAATTCCTTCAACGGTTTGGTTGTGTTTTCTTGTAGTTCTTTAAGCTGGGCCTGCAGGGACATGGGGCAAGGTTGTCCTGGTGGTGGCTCAAGCCTTCCAGCAGGCAAAGGATAGGCTCTATTTATAAGCTCCTTTATCAGCTAACTGTGCACCCATACTTGTTGCATCCATTGAGCCTTTAGTTATCCTTCTCTCTGCCACAGACCCCACTCCATTCTACCACTTTTTTTTTTAAATCCTAAGTTTTTCTTTCCTGTGTCCTATATCTTGACCTTCAGGGAGTAAAAGAAGTTTTGCCAAAAACGTATATTTTCTTTCTCATGCTCTAAAAGTCATGCATACTTAATGGTCCAAACAACAGAGATGATTTTTTATTCTCAGTCTTGAAGGCTAGCAGCACAGTCAGGGTGTCAGCAGGTTGGGGCATTCACAGGCTGTGAGGGAGAATTTGTTCTTGTCTGCGGTCCTTCCTGGAGGCTGTTTGGCAATCTTTGGTGTGCTACTTTGGTCTCTTCCTTCATCTTCATGTGCTTTAGTATTTGTTTGTTTCTATGTCCATGTTTCATTATTTTTAAGCATGTAAGTGATATTGGACCAGAATTCACTCTAATGACTTCATTTGATTTTGATTATTTGTAAAAACTCGATTTTCAGATAAGGTCACAATCACAGGTACTAGTGGTTAGGACATCATCTGAGAGAATAAAAAGTATTCCATTAACAATAGTTAATGTTTCTGAGGTAGTATATTAGAAAGTTCTTTAGTTGTGGTTTTATATATAAATTTGAAGTTTATGAAAATATTGGGCCAATTATGAGTGTATGCCAATAGATGAGTCATATATAAATATTTGTTTATGAGACAGGACTCGTTTATTCTTACAAAAATATATACATACATAGTTTAAAGGAAGAATTTCCTTCTGGACAGACAATTCCCCCCAAGATCCAGAGCATAACCAAAGCCCTAACACCACATATGATGATTCATTTATGAATTCTTGGCTGTTGTTGTCAAAGAGACTTCCAAAACATTTTAGGTTATTTCTGTTGTCCCTGGTTACCCTCAAAGGCAGAAAGTAAATCCCCATTGCTGAAGACATCAAGCATTTCCGACATAGGAACAGAGGATTCACACTGTATGAAACCTGAAAGTGTTTCCCAAGCTTGCATAGTATCAGAAAGTGTCACACATGCTTCCAAAGGAGGAAAGAACTGCCAGTCCTGCCCAGACCCAGCTGTGCATCTTATGCACTATAACAATGACCAGAATGGCATGCATTACTTTAAGGGTACAGTAGTGATACATATACCTTGTTGGTAAGCAACAGTTCTCTAATTGAACTTAAGACCCACTCAATAAGAGGGAAACCTAAACAGCTACCCTGAGGTAGTGAAATTATGGGTCTTAGAGAAGAATCTACAACTGCCACTAAATCAGCATTATCCCTAAGTGCTCTATAAATATTTGTCCTTTTACCCACAGATAAGTGAAAGTCTCACCCCTCATCATGGAAACGTCTCTTTCCCTTGACAGACGGAGATGATTACAGAAAACCAGAAGTAATCAAAATACAGAGTTGTGGCATTTAACTGTAATTGATACACCTACAATATAACTCCTGCATTTAGTATTTGTACTGTATCTCTAATCAGAAAATCATGACACATAGCTCTAATAAGCAGAGATAGACATTATTAATATTTCTAAATCATCATATAATACTTGTTTAAGTTCTTGACATACTTTTCATTGAAGATTATGCCACAACAGTTCTTTAAAATAAGGTAGATTCCATAGTATTCTAAATATGTATCTGAATATGAGACCCATTGTGTAATTAGCTTGATGGTCATTGGTGATGAGTTGGGTCACTGTATTTCCAAGCATCAGTAGGCTAAATCAGCCTTGTATTGTGTGATTGAGCTCCTTGTCATCAGTCTTGTACCTCCTACTTTTAGGCTCTTGCCAGGACATTTTTAATACTCACATTATTCTACTGGCTTAACTTCTTTATGAGGAAAACATTCTAGCTTTTTGGTCTGTTGGGCATTTCCACAATCCTTCTCATGTCTTTCTTATCCCATCTTCTACTTTCCCAAAGCTACCTGATGTTTTCAGATAACAGGGTAGTCTTTTACACTGCCATACCTTCACTCCTTCCTCCACTAAGAAGGCTTTGTGTCTTACTTATTCCTCTTTCCAGCAAGTTTGCCCTCCCTCCCTCCATTCTTCCCTCCCCCTTCCCTTCCTCCTTTCCTTCCTTCCTTTCTTCTTTCTTTCCTTTCTTTTAACTTTGGATTGGTTCTTTATGAATCTCACATCACATATCCCAATCCCACTCATCTCCCCCTCCCTGTACCTGCCTTCCACCCTATACCTTTTTGCCTAGATGTCTTTGCTTGCAAAAGTTCATTGTAATGACTCCTTGGTCTTGTCCAAGGCCTCTGACTTCTGCCATCAATACTGGATCCTCACTGGGACTCCTCTCACATACCCTGTTGTTGCCCATGGAGATTCTGTAGTTTAGAATTTGTAGGACCACCCTGTTCACAGCTCCAGCAGTTCACTGATGTGGTAGATGTTGGGGTGGGCCAATTCAAAGTCCTAGATCTGGTCTTGAGAGGTTCCTAGGCTTGTCAGCCTTCTCGCTGTCATGAACCCACCTCACAGAGATAAGCTTTTCTGTCCTATTCTGACTGGCCTATCCAATGTTGTTGTCTGTAAGGGGCAGTGCCAGCTCTCCAGCTCTCATGTCCTTAGGAATAGCTAATCTACACCCACACTGTCAGGGATAACTCTTTTGTGCTGCTCAGGTGAGGTGCTGGGCCTGCTCTCCCAATTGCTGCAGCAGATTCAGCTCACCTTCAATCCTGGCAACAAGGGCCAACTCTTTCCTGTTGCCCAGGTGAGGTTGCAGGGCTTGTTTTCCTGCTCTCATGACCCCAGGGCCAGCTCTTCTGCTTGCTGTAGGTAGCAAGGAGTGAGGGTTGTAGAGGACATCTCTCCCTCACCCATGCCGCTACATGACAGACAAGTTTTGGGGCCTGTTTTCTAGAGTGCTGCAGTAGCTGAGGGGCAGGGATAGCTCTCCTGATCTGATGACTTTGGGGCCAGCTCTTCTGCCTGCTGTAGGTAGCAAGGAGCACGAGGGGAGAATATCTCCCTTGTCCATGTCACTGCATATCAGACAAATGGTAGAGCCATCTTTTTTGCTCTCCTCATACCAGGGTTAGCTCTACTGTATTACCCAGTAGCCTGCTCTACAGAGTGAGTTCCAGGACAGCCAGGACTACACAGAGAAACCCTGTCTTAAAAAAACAAACAAAGAAACAAGCAAAAGAAAAAACAACAACAAAACCCAATTTTATTGATTTTTAGCCATTTAAAAAAAATTATAGGTTCTCCTAAGAGTCACAGGCTTTTGATCAAAAGTTTGTCTTTCTAATGTTCTCCTATGTGATTACATTATAAAGTACATAGAATCATATTGGCTTACTCCAAATGCCAGCTATCTGAAACGTTTTAGAACATATAAATCCAGTCCCCATGACAGTACATTCTACTTCATTAGTTACTAATGTTAGAGAATTGGGATCTGTTCATCTGATCTTTCAATTTTTTTCTGAAACAATTGTTTCAATAATATTGATGCTGCTATTATCCTGAAACTGTGTACTCAGGTACAGGGCCTGTTCTCCTGAGTGTCAGCAAGTACTTTCTTAATATTTATCTCAAATAATATTGTTTCCCTGAACCGTTTATTATAAACCTGACTTCTTTCTTTTAGTGTCTGTAGTATTATATATAAAACACATTTTAGAACTGATTATAGGATAATACAGAGGCCAGGTTTTATATTTTTAACTTCTGCTAGACTTTCATTTTACCACACAAAAAATAACATGTTTAATTTATTATTCAAAAATTTCATACATACATGTATATAATATATTTTGATAATATAGACTTTTGTTTAGAGCTTAGCCATATATTGTAGAAATTGAAAATCAAAATGAAAAACCATCTTCAGAGTTTGTAGCCTTATAGAGAACTCCCAGTTTCAGTCATTTGAAGGATGATAGAGGGACATTATGAAGACTTTGTTGATAAAGAGAATATACCAAAATACTTTTAAACATGCAATTATGACTGACCATGTTTTTGCAGTGCTTTAAAGCTAACCGAACTTATTTGTTTGCAGGTGGCCATGGAATGGTGTAGCAGATTGCTGCAGATGGTTTCAATAGTTCTGCTGAATGCTCCTTGTTTGTGCCTGCAAGAGGAACTCAAGGCTTTATGTATGGCCATTGCTGTGACCTAGTGTGATGCTCTACTTTTCCACTGAACTCTGCTTGCTCTAACTGAGGACCTTAGCTATAATTTAGCCTTTTCTTTTTGTAAGTAACTACACATAGTTGAGACAAAATTATTTTGATGTTTAAAAAACAATTTTATTAACCAGGCGGTGGTGGCACACACCTTTAATCCCAGCACTTGGGAGGCAGAGGCAGGCGGATTTCTGAGTACGAGGCCAGCCTGCTCTACAAAGTGAGTTCCAGGACAGCCAGGGCTACACAGAGAAACCCTGTCTTGAAAACAAACAAAGAAACAAACAAACAAGCAAAAGAAAAAGCAACAACAAAAACCAATTTTATTGATTTTTAGCCATTTAAAAAAAATTATAGGTTCTCCTAAGGGTCACAGGCTTTTGATCAAAAGTTTGTCTTTCTAATGTTCTCCTATGTGATTACATTATAAAGTACATAGAATCATATTGGCTTACTCCAAATGCCAACTATCTGAAACGTTTTAGAACATATAAATTCAGTCCCCATGACAGTACATTCTACTTCATTAGTTACTAATGTTAGAGAATTGGGATCTGTTCATCTGATCTTTCAATTTTTTTCTGAAACAATTGTTTCAATAATATTGATGCTGCTGGGCTGGTGAGATGGCTCAGTGGTTAAGAGCACCGACTGCTCTTCCGAAGGTCCCGAGTTCAAATCCCAGCAACCACATGGTGGCTCACAACCATCCTTAACGAAATCTGTTGCCCTCTTTTGGAGTGTCTGAGGACAGCTACAGTGTACTTACATATAATAAATAAATAAATCTTTAAAAAAAAACAAACAAAAAAATATTGATGCTGCTGTTATCCTGAAACTGTGTGCTCCTAGAACTGTGATTTTGAGTTGTATTTTTTACTGCTTCTGAAGGGTTTCTAACAGTTTCACTTGAATATATTGTTCTTTTATATAATACAGAGGCATAATATTAATTCTACTCATAATGTTTTTTAGTAATGTCTACTCCTCTTTCCAACCCTCATGAAAAAAATTCCTTTTTTATTAGATATTTTCTTGATTTACATTTCAAATGTTATCCCCTTTCCTGGTTTCCCCTCCAAAACCCCCCTATCTCCTCTCTCCTCCTCCCTGCTCACCAACCCATCCACTCCCACTTCCTGGTCCTGACATTTCCCTATACTGGGGCACAGGATTAAGGGCCTTTCTTCCCATTGGTGACCAACAAGGCCATTCTCTGCTACATGTGCAGCTGGAGCCATAAGTCCTACCAAGTGTGCTCTTTGGTTGGTGGTTTAGTCCTAGGGAGCTCTGGGGGTTGCTGGTTAGTTCATATTGTTGTTCCTCCTATGGGGCTGCAAACCCCTTCAACTCCTTGAGTTCTTTCTCTAGCTCCTTACCCTGTGCTCATTCCAATGGTTGGTTGCTGTGGGGAATTGTCTATGCACAGACAGGCTGGTCTCCAGTCGAGCTGAGGTCTGAACCCTGAAGGGAGATAATTCACCTTCATGACACAGTAGGCGTTCCCTCATGCTCTGGCTCCTGCCTAAGTTACTGCGCCCTACAGCCCCCACAAAAGAAGCATGTCTAGAAGTCACATAGTCAATGGTCCAAACCATCCTCTGCTACCAACTGTTGGGAACTAAAAAGGGGCCCTGAGGAAGGAGGGGGAAGGGGAAGACCCACTCTCCACCAGAGTTCCACCTATTCTCTGGTCAGTCAGGTGTGGGAAGGCTACTATCTACCTTCCACTCATCCCTGGATCGCCATCTAAGCCTCTGACCCACTCTTTGGGGGGTGGCAAGGGGCAGCCCTACCTGGGAGCCCCCGGCTACTTTGCTAAAGCCACCGGGGGTTATGAGAGAGAGGGATGAGGGAAGAGAGGTTCCCAACACTGGTGAGAGTGAGTGCAATAGATTTTGATGAGCAGAGGCTCTCTATGGTTTTAGAGCTTTATTGTAGAAAGGCAATGGGAAAGAGAGAAGGTAGGGGAGAGAGAGAGAGAGAGAGAGAGAGAGAGAGAGAGAGGGCTAGAGAGAAAGAGAGTAAGAGGGAGAGAGGAGAGGAGAGGAGAAGACAAAGAGAGGAGGAAGGAGAGAAGACAGAGAAGAGAGAGAGGTGAGAGTTAGGGATAAGAAGCAAGAGAGTAAGAAGTAAGAGCATAAGAGAGTGAGGTGGGGGCCTAACAGCTCCTTTTATGGTCTTTACTGTTGCTAGGTAACTGGGGAGAAGTTTAGCCTGAAGGTCAGAAGCTTGGGCCATTGCCTACATGACTTCTAGCCATCCTTCTCTGTGGGGACTGTGAGGGGCGGTAACTTAGGCAGGAGCCAGAGTTCCAGGAGCATGAGGGAATGCCTACTGTGTCATGAAGGTGAATTATCATCCTTTGGGGTTCATACCTCAGCTCGACTGGAGACCAGCCTGTCTTTGCATAGCCCAATTCCCCACAGGTTGTGACCATCTACCTCTGTATTTGTCAGACACCGGTAGAGCCTCTCAGGAGACAGCTATAACAGGCTTCTGTCAGCAAGCTCTTGTTAGCATCCACAATAGTGTCTGGGTTTGGTGATTGTATATGGGATGGATCCCCAGGTGGGGCAGTCTCTGGATTGTCATACCTTCAGTCATTGCTCCACACTTTGTTTCTGTAACTCCTTCCATGGGTACTTTGTTCTCCCTTCTAAGAAGGACTGATGTATCCACACTTTGGTCTTTCTTCTTGCTGAGTTTCATGTGGAAACCAGAAAAATTCTATTTCAAGAATTGGTAGGAACACATTATTACACAACTTCTTTACTAAGGAGAGTGAATAAGTAGCTAAAAATTAAAGTACTTTTTCTGCATGAAAAGTGGGAATATTTTTCAGAATTCTGGGAAATGTCAAAGTAATTTTGGTTGTAGTCATATTGCATTTAATGCTATTGAGAATATTGCTAACATTAACAAAAATATTCTGTAATTTCCACAGTTATTGCTATTGGTGACAAGGGATGTGAGTTGGCTTGCATCCATGCTTTGAGCATCACCATTAGACACATCTGGTTCCACATGTCAGAAACAATCTTTCCTTTAAGACAGTTGAGAAAATTTTCAGTTGGGGGTAGTGGTTAGGGTTGATTATTCTATATTTTAATCAATGATATTTTAGAGTATAACAAATGTTCCAGAGTAAACACAAGTGTAAAATTTTATGTATAAGACAATTTTTAAACATTTCTTTGATTTTTAAAAAAGTTTATCAGAATATAGTGGTTTGGAACCAAAGGAAAATTTTATTCTATAATAATCATTTTATCTTTTTGTTTTTCCCTGTGACATTGGCAACATCCACTTTACAGATATTAAGCTGTTGTTGAGGAAGGAGCTTTGGCAATAGAAGAAACCAAGCAGCAGGTTAATTTCCACTGTTGACACAACTGGAAACGGATCCCTACTTTATGCATTGGAGATGCTATGAAGACTACTCTGTCTGATGTTTCCCTATTGGGATAGTGAAGTATGATGCTTCATTGGTTGAGTGTATGCAATCAAAGTAAGAGTGAAAAAGGAAGATCTGAGGAGTGGGCAGATGCCTGCCGGGTAAACTATTTGTGGCATAAACTTGAGGACCCCACAGGAAAGCCAGATGTTGTCATGTGCTTCAAACCACAATTCTGCTATTGAATGGGGGATTACTGGTCAGTGACTAGCCAAAATGGTGAGCTTCATGTGCTGAGAGAACTACCTATCTCAAAAAAATAAGGTGAAAGGGCTAGAGAGGTGGCAAAGTAGCACTGACTGATCTCTCAGAGGAGAACGTGGATTCAACTCCTAGCACCCACATAGCAGCCAACAACCATCTGTAACTCCAGTCTCAGGGGATTTAGTGCCTTCTTATATCCTCAGTGAACACTGCACATATATTGTGCATAGACATACATTCAGTCAAACAAACACTCAGACACATAAAAATAAATGAAATCTCAAAATATTTTAAAAAGATAATGTGGAGGGTGATTGAGGCCTTATATTAATCTTTAGACTTTACAAAATGAGTTTTACACACACACACACACACAGAAAACACACAAACACACTATATGTACACACACATATATACACTGACACACACACTTGAAAAATTGTTATTGCTTAAAATTTTTTTGATAACTTGTCTCAGAATTTTTATTATTGATTTTATTATAATATTAATTTTTAGTCTACAGTAAATCTTTATGCTGGAACTAGACTTCAGGATTATTATAAGATATATTTAATGTATAAATTTGAGTTCATAATTGTGAGAATAATTCTTTTATGGTTGTGGTAATAAAGTATCATTATCTTCTTAGATCTAATGTAAGATTCAAACTCTGACCCACTAACTTCCAAGTCCCTTCTTAAAAGTGCTGTATTAAACTGCATGAAGCTTTTTTTCCCTTTTTTCTTTTTCAAGTCAGGGTTATTTTGTGTAGTCCTAATTGTCCCGGAACAATGGTTGCCTGTGAGCCCCAGCATCTGTAATAGTCAGGATCTGGCAGAGCCTCTCAGGAGACACTGTATCAGGCTCCTGTCAGCAAGCACTTCTTGGCATCAGAAATAGTGTCTCGGTTTGGTGTTTGCATATGGGATGGATCCCCAGGTGAGGCAGCCTCTGGAAGGTCTTTTCTTTCAGTCTCTGCTCCACTTTTTGTCCCTGTATTTCCCTCAGAAAGGAGCAATTCTGGGTTAAAATTTTTGAGATGGGTGGGTGGTCCCATCCCTCAAGTGGGATGCCATGCCTAACCTCGAGATATGGTCTCAACAGGTTTTCATTCCCCTTTGTGGGGCATTTCAGCTAATGTCATCCCCATGGGGTCCTGGGAGGCTCTTGCTTTCCTGGCATTTGGGACTTTCTGGTTGCTACCCCCAGTTCTGTGAGGAGAGGGTGTGGCAGTAGTCCCAATATGGCGCCTGGGACTGTGACTAAGTCTTATGACTTGCACCTGACTTCCTCATACACCTGAAAATAAGCCATGACCATCGTGAGAACTGTGCAGGTGCACCATGATGCTGGCGGTGTAAACAAGTCCATATTTGGTGGAGATGTGCCCCTGCCGCCCTAATTGGCTGAAGCCACGTGCCTGGTGAGGTGACATGGCCTGCCGTGAGTGGATGGGGGCTGAGAGTATATAAGAGTGAGAGGCCTGGGGTTCAGGGGGGAAGAGATGAAGAGGGAGAGAGATGAAGACTGAAGATTGCTGAATAAACTACTGTTAGAAGAACTGGTGGTCGTGTTGTTCTTGCTGGTAGAGAGTAGATGCAACAAATGGTGGCCCATATGGGGAACCAATTCCCCCACCAATGAGTTCAGAACTTTCAGCAGTCAGTGTTTGCTGGCAGGGTAAGTTCACGGTAAGTGAAACTTATGACCCCAGGAGTTTGGGAAGGACCTCAGATAAAACAGAGGCAAGTTTATACTTGCTAGGAAGCAGGCATAAAGTAAAAGTGAATTGGGAAGGACCTGGGGTAAAACAGAGGCGAATATAAAGTTGCCAGGAAACAGGAACAAAGTAAAAGTGAAACAATGGGAGCTTCCTCATTGCGTCCTATTTCTTCAGCTCTTCAGGAGCTCCTTAAGTGTAAAGGTTTAAAAATTCAAAGAAAAACCATAGAAAAGTTTCTTGATGAGTGCGATACCGTTGCGCCTTGGTTCGCTGTCTCAGGCAACCTCACAGTCGCTTGCTGGGAGGAGCTAGGTAGGAACTTAGATGTTGCCTGGGAGCAGGGGATCTTGGAGGGAGGCATGAAGGCAGTGTGGAGGATAGTAAGGAGCTGTTTGGATGATGAATGCTGTTGCAGGGTGCTAGAAGCTAGCCAGTAAATTCTGGAACAGTTAAAAGAGGAGAGGTCGTTACAATCTGAGAAGGACGAGACATCGTCGAGCAGCTCAGAAAGTGAAACAGAAGAGGAATTATAGCGATTGGCAAAGAGACTGGAAAAACACCAAATTGTACCCTGACTTGACTAAGCAAAAAGGGGAGAAGTCGAAGGAAGAGGGAAGTAAGACTGAGAAAGGAGACACAGTGTTATCAGGTGGACGGAAAGGACAAAAGAGCCGAGGCAGAGGAGGAAGGCGAATTAGCTTCTGCGCCTCCTCCCTATGCCTCCTCAGCAGTCACCTATGGGCGGACCTTCTGTCCGGAGGTTTGGAGAGAGGTTAGATTCTCCTTGCTGGGATGTCCTATTTTCACCGACCAAGCAGGGCAGAGATAACATGAGCCTCTAGATTTCACAGTGATCAGGAATTTGGCTGAGTCCGTGCGGACGTATGGCCTAACTGCCTCCTATACTGTGGCTCAAGTAGAGGCCTTGAATAGACACTGCATGACACCATCCGATTGGACAGGCTTGGTGAAGGCTTGCCTTTCACCTGGGCAGTATTTAGATTGGAAAGCCTTCCTTATTGAATTTGCAAATGAGCAGGCAGCGGCTAATGCTGCTGCAGGAAATCCTGCATGGGACAGGATATGCTGCTTGGCCAAGGTCGCTTTGCACAACAACAGACAGGATATCCAGTGCAGGTGTTTGAGCAGGTGAATCAGATTGCCATAAGGGCGTGGAATGGCTGCGCAGCAGTGGATAGACATATTCAAAGAGTGCCTGGCCTACAAGGATATGCCAGGTGGAAAGATGTGCTTACAGGCATATGGAAAGGACCAGATCTGGTGTTGACGTGGGCGAGAGGGTCTGTTTGTGTGTTTCCACAGGACCAGACAGAACCCCTTTGGGTGCCGGAGAGGTTGGTGAGACGCTGCAAGAATAAGGCTCCTGATCCAATTGCTCCTGTGGATGTGGTGGATGATCCCACGAGCACAAACGATGGAGCCGAGATGGGGAATCCTTTCAGTGTTCCTGAAGTCAATGCCAGTTCTACATAATGCTCAAGTTTTTCTGCACTTTTTTTTCTTCTTCTAACAGCAGTTTATTCAGCAATCTTCAGTCTTCATCTCTCTTCTTCTTCATCTCTCCCCCTGAACCCCGGGCCTCTCTTATATACTCTCAGCCCCCATCCACTCACGGCAGGCCATGTCACCCCACCAGGCACGTGGCTTCAGCCAATCAGGGTGGCAGGGGCTCGTCTCCACCAAATATGGACTTGTTTACACCGCCAGCATCATGGTGCACCTGCGCAGTTCTCACGATGGTCATGGCTTATTTTCAGGTGTATGAGGAAGTCAGGTGCAAGTCATAAGACTTAGCTGCAGTCCCGGGCACCATCTTGGGACTGCTGCCACACCCACTCCTCACACAGTTCCCCATCACCCATTGCTATACAATTTCCTGACCCTCTGTACATCTCCTTTATCTCCTCCCAAACCTGATTCTTCCCTTCCCTCCCTCTATTCCCTTCCCTTCCGCCTGTTCTCTTCCTCGAAAGTCTCTCCCACTCTCTACTTCCCTTGATTATTTTGTTACCCCTTCTAAGTAGGATTGAAGCATCCACTCTTTGCTTGTCCTTCCTCTTGAGCTTCATGTGGTCTAAGAGTTGTATAGTGGGTATTACAGCCACTTTGCCTAATATCCACTTATCAGTGAGTACATACCATGTGTGGTATTTTGTGACTGAGTTGCCTCATACAGGATGATATTTTCTAGATCCATCCACTTGCCTGTGAATTTCATGTAGTCATTGTTTCTAATAGCGGAGTATTATTCCATTGTGTAAATGTACCACATTTCTGTATCCATTCTTCTATTGAGGGACATCTGGGTTCTTTCCTGTTTCTGGCTATTATAAATAAGGCTGTTATGAACATAGTGGAGTATATATCCTTATTACATGTTGGAGCATCTTCTGGGTATATGCCCAGGAGTGGTATAGCTGGATCCTCAGGTCATACTATGTCCAATTTTCTGAGGACCTGCCAAACTGATTTCCAGGGTGGTTATAACAGCTTGCAATCCCACCAGCAATGGAAGAGTGTTCTTCTTTCTCCATATTCTTGCCAATATCTGCTGTCACCTGAGTTTTTGATCTTAGCAATTCTGACTGGTGTGCAGTGGAATCTCAGGGTTGTTTTGATTTTCATTTCCCTGAAGACTAAGGATGTTGAACATTTCTGTAGGTGCTTCTTGGCCATTCGAGTTTCCTCAGTTGAGAATTCTGTTTTGCTCTGTTTTCCATTTTTTCATGGGGTTATTTGTTTCTTTGGAGTCCAACTTCTTGAGTTCTTTGTATATATTGGATATTAGCCCTCTAGGATGTAGGATTGGTAAAGATCTTTTACCAATCTGTTGGTGGCCGTTTTGTCCTATTGACAGTGTTCTTTGCCTTACAGAAGCAATTTTATGAGGTCCCATTTGTCTATTTTTGATCTTAGAGCATAAGCCATTGGTGTCCTGTTCAGGAAAATTTCCCCTGTGCCCATGGGTTCAAGGCTTTTCTGCACTTTCTGTTCTATTAGACTCAGTGTAACTGGCTTTAAGTGGAGGTCCTTGATCCACTTGGACTTGAGCTTTGTACATAGAGATAAGAATAGTTCAAATTGCATCCTTCTACATGTTGACCATCAGTTGAACCAGAACCATTTGTTGAAAATGCTGCCTTTTCCCACTGGATGGTTTTAGCTCCTTTGTCAAAGATCAAATGACCTTAGGTGTGTGAGTTCATTTCCGGGTCTTCAATTCTACTCCATTGATTTACCTGTCTGTTATTGTACCAGTACCATGCTGTTTTTTTAATCACAATTTCTCTGTAGTACAGCCTGAGGTCAGGGATAGTAATTTGTATCTCTTTGTCCTCCCTTTGTTGTGTAATTGCTCTGGCTAGGACTTTGAGTACTATATTGAATAGGTAGGGAGACAACAGGGAGCCTTGTCTAGTTCCTGATTTTAGTGGTATTGCTTCAAGTTTCTCTCCATATAGTTTTATGTTGGCTACAGGTTTGCTGTATATTTCTTTTACTAGGTTTAGGTATGGGCACTTAATTCCTGATCTTTGAAAGACTTTTATCATGAATGAATGTTGGATTTTTTTTCAAATGCTTTCTCAGCATCTAATGAAATGATCATATGATTTTTTTCTTTGAGTTTATTTATACAGTGGATTATGTTGATGGATTTCTGTATATTGAACCATCACTGCATACCTGGGATGAAGCCTACTTGATCATGATGGATGATCATTTTGTTACGTTCTTGGATTTGGCTTGTGAGAATTCTATTGAGTATTTTTGCTTTGATATCCATAAGGGAAATTGGTCTGAAGTTCTCTTTCTTTGTTGGGTCTTTATGTGGTTTCAGTATCAGAGTAATTGTGGCTTTATATAATGAATTGGGTAGAGTACCTTTTGTTTCTATTTTGTGGAATAGTTTTAGGAGTATAGGTATTAGGTCTTCTTTGAAGACTTGATAGATCTCTGCACTAAACCCATCTGGTCTGGGCTGTTTTTGGGTGAGTGACATTTAATGACTTCTGCTACTTCTTTAGTTTTTTTTGTTTTTGTTTTTGTTTTTGTTTTTGTTTTTTTTGATCCTGGTTTAACTTTGGTATCTGATTATATCTAGAAAATTGTCCTTTTCATCCAGATTTTCCAGTTTTGTTGAGTATAGACTTTTGTAGTAGGATCTGATGATTTTTTTTTGGATTTCCTAGGTTTGTGCTGTTATGTCTCCCTTTTCATTTCTGATTTTATTAATTTGAATAATGTCTTTGTGCCTCTGGTTAGTCTGGCTCAGGATTTATCTATCTTGTAGTTTTTGTCAAAGAACCAGGTCTTGTTTTTTTTTTTTTTTTTTTTTTTTTTTTTGATTCTTTGTATAGTTCTTTTTGTTTCTATTTGGTCGATTTCAATCCTTAATTAGATTATTTTCTGCTTTCTACTTCTCTTGGGTGTATTTGCTTCTTTTTGTTCTAGACTTTCATGTGTACTGTCAAGCTGCTTTTGTGTGCTCCCCCCCCCCCCAGTTTCTTTTGGAGGCACTCAGATCTATAAGTTTTCCTCTTAGCACTGCTTTTGTTGTGTTTCATAAGTTCTGGTATGATGTGTCTTTATTTTCATTAAATTCTAAAAAGTCTTTAATTTCTTTCTTTATTTCTTCCTTGATCAAGATATCATTGAGTAGAGCATTTCTCAGCTTCCATGAGCATGTGAGCTGGTTTTTTTTTTTTTTTTTTTTGTTGTTGTTGTTGTTATTGAAGACCAGCCTTAGTCCTTGCTGATATGATAGGATGCGTGGGATTAATGTCAATCTTCTTTTATCTGTTGTTTTGTATCAGTTTTGAGATGGTACTATGAGGTGCTGAGAAGGAGGTATTTTTGTTTTAGGATGAAATGTTCTATAGATATCTGTTGAATCTATTTGATTTATAACTTCTGTTAGTTTCACTGTGTTTCTGTTCATTTTGTGTTTCCATGATCTTTCCGTTGCTGAGAGTGGGGAGTTGAAGTCTCTCACTATTATTGTGTGTGGTGTAATGTGTGCTTAGGATTTAATAAAGTTTCTTTTATGTATGTGAGTACCCTTTCATTTGGAGCTTAGATGTTCAGAATTGAGAGTTCATCTTGTTAGAGTTTTCCTTTGATGAGTATGAAGTATCCTTCCGTATCCCTTTTGATAACTTTAGGCTGAAGTCAATTTTATCCTCTATTACAATGGCTACTCCAGATTGTTTCTTGGGATCGTTTGCTTGGAAAATTATTTTCCAGCCTTGAACTCTGAGGTAGTTTCTGTCATTGTCACTGAGGTAGGTTTCCTGTATGCAGCAAAATTCTAGGTCTTGTTTACATATCCAGTTTGCTAGTCTATGTGTTTTTATTAGAGAATTGAATCCACTGATGTTAAGAGATAGTAAATAAAAGTGGTGGTTGCTTTCTGTTATTTTTGTTGTTAGAGGTGGAATTATGTTTTTGTGATTATCTTCTTTTTAGTTTTTTGAAAGAACATTACTTTCTTGCTTT
Source organism: Mus musculus (assembly GCF_000001635.26). NCBI lineage: Eukaryota > Metazoa > Chordata > Mammalia > Rodentia > Muridae > Mus > Mus musculus. The sequence continues at coordinate 78,242,246 of NC_000079.6, forward strand.
TTCTAGGAGGTAGTTTCCCATCTTGCGTTCGAGTTTTCCTTCAATTATCCTATGTAGGGCTGGATTTGTTGAAAGCTTTTAGGTAAATTTGTTTTTGTCATGAAATATCTTGGTTTCTCCATCTATGGTAATTGAGAGTTTTGCTGGGTATAGTAGCCTAGGTTGATAATTGTCTTCTCTTAGCATCTGTATGACATCTGCCCAGGATCTTCTGTCTTTCATATTCTCTGGTGACCACTCTGTTGCAGTCCTGACAGTTTTGCTTTTATATGTTAGTTGACATTTCCCCCTTTCTGCTTTTAATATTCTTTCTTTGTTTTGATTAGTATGTGACAGGAGAAATTTTTCTGGTCCAGTCTATTTGGAGTTCTATAGGTGTCTTGTATCTTCACAGGCATTTCTTTTTGTAGGTTAGGACAGTTTTCTTCTATCATTTTGTTGAAGATATTTACTGACCCTTTATGCTGCAAATCTTGGCTCTCTTCTATACCTATTATCCTTAGGTTTGGTCTTCTCATTGTATCCGGGATTTCCTGTTTGTTTTGGGTTAGGAGCTTTTTGCATTTTGCATTTTATTTGGCTGTTGTGTCAATGTTTTCTATGGTGTCTTCTATACCTGAGGTTCTCTCTACTATCTGTTGTATTCTGTTGGTCATGCTTGCATCTATGACTCTTGACCTCTTTCCTAGGTTTTCCGTCTCCATGGTTGTCCATGGATTTCTTTATTGTTTCTATTTCCATTTTTAGATCCTGGATGGTTTTGTTCAATTCCTTCACATTTTTGTTTTGTTTTCCTGTAATTCTTTAGGGAACTTTTGTGTTTCCACTGTAACAGCTTCTACGTATTTATCTGTATTCTCCTGTATTTCTTTAAGGGACTAATTCATACCTTTCTCCTTTATCAGCATCATGAGATGTGATTTTAACTCAGGGTTTTGCTTTTCTAGTGTGTTGGGTTATCCAGGACTTGCTGTGGTGGGAGAACTAGTTTCTGATGATGCCAAGTAATCATTGGTTTCTGCTGCTTTTGTTCTTGCCCTTGCCTCTCACCATCTCATTATCTCTGGTATTTGCTGCTCTTAATGTCTCTGAGCCTGTGTGTCAGTATTTCGGTGAGATCAGTTCTTTTCTGGAGGAATTTGGCTGTGGAGAGCTGGGACACAGGTTCAGCTCCAGACACAGATGTAAACAGGAAGGATCCTGTCCCTGGCTGTTCCTTGGTTCCTTTTCCTCAGGGCTCCAGGTGGGTCCTTCGGAGAAGAAGTGTGGTCCTACCTGTGCTTACAGGTGTGTCAGCACTGCTGGGAGATCAGCTCCTTCCAGGCAGAATCTGGATATGGAGAGCTGTGGCACAGGGTCAGCCCTGGAGCACAGGGTCAGCCCTGGGGCACAGGGTCAGCCCTGGGGCACAGATGGAAACCAGAATGATTGGGTCTCTGGCTGTTCCTTGGTTCCTGTGTCCTGATGTCTTTGGATGGGTCCCTCTTGGGCCAGGTATGTGAACAGAAGTGGTGGTCTTACCTGTGTTCTCAGGTGTGTTAGCACTCCTTGGAATCCTGCTCTCCCCTGTCAGGATCTAGGTATGGAGATCTGTGGCACAGGGTCAGCTCCAGGAGCAGATGGAAACCAGAAGGCTGTTGGTGAGATTTTATGTGTGTTGCTTTTGACATCACTGGAAGACACAATCACACAGCAAACTTTCTCATCTTATGACACTTATAATCTTTTTTTATAATAGATGTTTTCTTCATTTTCATTTCAAATGCTATCCCCATTCCTAGTTTCCTCTCCAAAAATCCCCTACACCCTCCCATCTCCCCCTGCTCCCCAAACCACCCAGTTCCACATCCTGGCCCTGGCATTCCCCTATATTGGGGCATAGAATCTTCCTAAGACAAAGGGCCTCTCCTCCCATTAATGGCTGACTAGGCCATCCTATGCTACATGTGCAGCTAGTGACATGAGCTCTGGAGGTACTGGTTAGTTCATATTGTTGTTCCTCCTATAGGACTGCAGATCCCTTCAGCTCCTTAGGTACTTTCTCTAGCTCCTTCATTGGGGACCCTGTGTTCTACCCAATAGATGACTGTGAGCATCCAGTTCTGGGATCCACTATGAGGCACTGGCATTGCCTCACAGGAGACAGCTATATCAGGGCCTGTCAGCAAAATCTTGTTGGTATATGCAATAGTGTCTGGGTTTGGTGGTTGTTTATGGGATGGATCCCCAGGGGGGCAGTCTCTGGATGGTCCTTCCTTCAGTCTCAGCTCTGAATTTTGTCTCTGTAACTCTGTCCATTTGTATTTTGTTCCCCCTTCCAAGAGGGAAGGAAGTATTCACACTTTGGTCTTCCTTCTTCTTGAGTTTCATATGTTTTGCAAATTGTATCTAGGATATTCTAAGTTTCTGGGCTAATACCCACTTATCAGTGAGTGCATATCATGTGTGTTCTTTTGTGATTTGGTTACCTTACTTAGGATGATATCCTCCAGATCCATCCATTTGCCTGCGAATTTCATAAATTCATTCTTTTTAATAGCTGACTAGTACTCCATTGTGTAAATGTACCACATTTTCTGTATCCATTTCTCTGTTGAGGGACATTTGGGTTCTTTCCAGCTTCTGGCTACTATAAATAAGGCTGCTGTGAACATAGTGGAGCAGGTGTCCTTATTACAAGCTGGAATATCTTCTGGGTATATGCCCAGGAGACACTTACAATCTTTAGTCTCTCTCTTCCACAATGATCCCCGAGTCTTAGGTCAGGAGTTGTTGTATAGATATAGTCACTGCGACTGGGTTTTTCAGCTCTGCATTTGATTGGTTGTGGCTTTCTGTAGTGATCTCCATCTGTTGAAAAGAGAAGTATATATAAGTGACCCTAAAAATTCCACTAGAGAACTCCTAAGCCTGATTAACAGTTTCAATGAAGTAGCTGGATATAAAATTAAACAAGTCAATGGCCTTTCTGTACACAAAGGATAAACAGGCTGAGAAAGAAATTAGGGAAACAACACCTTTCTCAATAGTCACAAATAATATAAAATACCTTGGTGTGACTCTAAGGAAGTGAAAGATCTGCATGATAAGAACTTCAAGTCTCTGAAGAAAGAAATTAAAGAAGATCTCAGAAGATGGAAAGATCTCCCATGCTCATGGATTGGCAGGATCAACATTGTAAAAATGGCTATCTTGCCAAAAGCAATTTACAGATTCAATGCAATCCCCATCAAAATTCCAACTCAATTCTTCAATGAATTAGAAAGGGCAATCTGCAAATTTATCTGGAATAACAAAAAACCTAGGATAGCAAAAACTCTTCTCAAGGATAAAAGAACTTCTGGTGGAATCACCATGCCTGACCTAAAGCTGTACTACAGAGCAATTGTGATAAAAGCTGCATGGTACTGGTATAGCAACAGACAAGTAGACCAGTGGAATAGAATTGAAGACCCAGAAATGAACCCACACACCTATGGTCACTTGATCTTTGACAAGGGAGCAAAAACCATCCAGTGGAAAAACGACAGCATTTCAACAAGTGGTGCTGGCACAACTGGTGGTTATCATGTAGAAGAATGCGAATTGATCCATTCCTTTCTCCTTGTGCTAAGGTCAAATTTAAGTGGTTTAAGGAACTCCACATAAAACCAGAGACGCTGAAACTTATAGAGGAGAAAGTAGGGAAAAGCCTCAAAGATATGGGTACAGGAAAAAAATTCCTAAATAGAACAGCAATGGCTTGTGCTGTAAGATCGACAATAGATAAATGGGACCTCATAAAATTGCAAAGCTTCTGCAAGGCAAAAGACACCATCAATAAGACAAAAAGGGCAGCAACAGATTGAGAAAGTATCTTTGTCCTAAATCTGATAGGGGACTAATATCCAATATATATATATAAAGAACTCAAGAAGGTGGACTCCAGAAAATCAAATAACCCCATTAAAAATGGGGCTCAGAGCCGAACAAAGAATTCTCTCCTGAGGAATACCAAATGGCTGAGAAGCACCTAAAAAAATGTTCAACATCCTTAATCATCAGGGAAATGCAAATCAAAACAACCCTGAGATTCTACCTCATACCAGTCAGAATGGCTAAGATCAAAAATTCAGGTAACAGCAGATGCTGGCGAGGATGTGGAGAAAGAGGAACACTCCTCCATTGTTGGTGGGATTGCAAGCTCGTACAACCACTCTAGAAATCAGTCTGGCGGTTCCTCAGAAAATTGGACATAGTACTACCGGAGGATCCCGCAATACCTCTCCTGAGCATATATCCAGAAGATGTTCCAACTGGTAAGAAGGAAACATGCTCCAGTATGTTCATAGCAGCCTTATTTATAATAGCCAGAAGCTGGAAGGAACCCAGATGCCCCTCAACAGAGAAATGCATACAGAAAATGTGCTACATTTACACAAAGGAGTACTACTCAGCTATTAAAAAGAATGAATTTATGAAATTCCTAGGCAAATGGATGGACCTGGAGGGCATCATCCTGAGTGAGGTAACCCAATCACAAAGGAATTCACACACTATGTACTCACTGATAAGTGGATATTAGCCCAAAAACTTAGAATACTCAAGATATAAGATACAATTTGCTAAACACATGAAACTCAAGAAGAACGAAGACCAAAATGTGGACACTTTGCCCCTTCTTAGAATTGGGAACAAAACACCCATGGAAGGAGTTACAGAGACACAGTTTGGAGCTGAGACGATAGGATGGACCATCTAGAGACTTCCATATAGGGGGATCCATCCCATAATCAGCCTCCAAACACTGACACCATTACATAACACTAGCAAGATTTTGCTGAAAGGACACAGATATAGCTGTCTCTTGTGAGGCTATTCTTGGGCCTAGCAAACACAGAAGTGGATGCTCACAGTCAGCTATTGGATGGAACACAGGGCCCCCATGGAGGAGCTAGAGAAAGTAAACAAGGAGCTGAAGGGATCTGCAACCCTATAGGTGGAACAACAATATGAACTACCCAGTAACCCCCAGAGCTCGTGTCTCTAGCTGCATATGTATCAGAAGATGGCCTTGTCGGCCATCAGTGGAAAGAGAGGCCCATTGGTCTTGCAAACTTTATCTGCCTCAGTACAGGGGAACACCCGGCCAAGAAGTGGGAGTGGGTGGGTGGGGGAGTGGGTGGGGGACTTTTGGGATAGCATTAGAAATGTAAATGACATAAATGCCTATTAAAAAAACAAAATAAAAAAAAAAGAAAAGAAAAGAGAAACTTCCTTCATGAGGGGTGAGAACTGCACTTATCCGTGAGTATAAGAAGAAATATTTAAATGTAGTTAGAGATTTTGCTGGTATAGTAAAGTGCCAGTTGTAAGTTCTCCTTCACAACCCATAACTTTACTTGTGGGTAGTTGGCTAGGTTTCAAATACCAGGCATGTCTTCCCTTGTGTTGAGTGGGTTTTAAGTCCAGTTAGAAAGTTGTAGGTTACCAACAATGTATGTATGGCATTACTGCATCCATAGGGTTATTCTTCCACGCTGATTATTTTTGTGGTGCATAGGCATCAGAGCTGGGTATGAGGAGGACTGTTGTTTTCAGGTCAGTTTCTGCCTGGAATTCTTGAAGTAGAATCTGTATGGTACCTCCTAGGAATATTTAGGAATATCTTGAATATCTGCCCCACTCTTTAAGGAGTAGAACTGGTAATTCTCATGTTTTCTACAGGCTGGCACTAGGGCTCTGGAAAATGTATTTAATATTAGACAGATATATCAGTCATCAATTAAGAAAATGCTCTACAGGCTTGCCTACAGCCAAGTCTTATAGAGGCACATCTCAAGTTGGATTCCTTCCTCTCAGATATCTCTAGCCTCTGTCCAGTGACATAAAATTAGCCAGCATAACCATTGTCAATGAAAAAGTGGAATCTTATGTTTCTGTAAGAGTTATTTTATTGTATTTGTGGCTGTAAAGATTGACTCCTGAGCCTTGCACATGATAGGTTAGTGTTTTACCTGAGATATGGCCTCAGATGTCTGTGATTTCATGACATTAGCCAAAACACCCAACAGTGGAGAGATAGAACTTGAAGAGTCCACCTCTAGTAGATAAATATGGCTCGTAGTAAAGGTATGGGGTCTACCCATACATCTCAAATTTTTTTTTTTAAGATTTATTTATTGATTATATATGTAAGTACACTGTAGCTGTCTTCAGACACTCCAGAAGAGGGCATCAGATTTCATTATGGATGGTTGTGAGCCACCATGTGGTTGCTGGGATTTGAACTCTGGACCTTCGGAAGAGCAGTCGGGTGCTCTTATCCACTGAGCCATCTCACCAGCCCCATCTCAAAATTTTTAATTCAGAATTTTTCCTGACTAAAGGAAATACAGGAACAACAACAACAACAAAAATAAATGGAGCAGAGACTGAAGGAAAAGCCATCCAGGGACTGTCCCACCTTAGGATCCATCCCATCTGCAGATAACCAAATTCTGATAACTAGTGCTGATGTCAAGAAGTGCTTGCAGACAGGAGCCTCGTAGTCTCTGAGAGGATCTGCCAGCACCTAACTAAGACAGATGCAGATACTCAGCCAATCATTGAATTGAGCCTGGAGACCCCAATGGAAAAGTTAGGAGAAGGACTGAAGGAACTGAAGGGGATTTCAACACCATAGGAAGAACAATATCAACTAACCAGACTCCAGGACCTAAACCACCAACCAAAGAGTATACATGGGTATACTGTGGTCCTCCACTACATATGTAGCAGAGGACTGTCTGGCATCAGTGGGAGGGGAGGTGCTTGATCCTGTGGAGGCTTGTTGCTGGAGGAGTGAGCAGGGAGTAAGTAGGTGGGGGACCACCCTCTTAGAGCCAAAGGGGAGGGAAGTGGAGTGTTTGTAGAGGGGAGACCAGGAAGGGGGATATCATTTGAAATGTAAATAAATAAAATAATTTAAAAAATTGTACTATGGCCTTTATTGTTTATAAAATATATAGATCCATTATTTCTGGTCTTTAGTGGTCTTCTGCTATCGGGCCACTGCAGATTGCTCTAGCCTCACTCATGACAGCCTCTTCTTTTCTCATCCAACAGCATGCTTAGTCCTTGCATCCTTGGCAAACTCAGTGGCTCTTGGTCATGGGACAATGACAGTCTGTTTTGCACTCTTGTCTTCAGTCATATTTTTGTTTTGACTCATCTTGTAAGTAGCAGCTTCCCATGTGAGATTCTGTTTTCTTGGAGAATAGCTTCTATCACTGAGTTTTTCCACTTCAGGGCTATGTTGTAGAAATTGTTTATTGTTCTTAGTTGTATGCCTTTTTGTTGCTATACTAGACTTTTTTTAAGGGTAAGTACAAAAGTTACCTGCTTGATGGAATTTTGCATTTCCATTTTTAATGTGATCCATGACACAGGCTGTCTAACAAATAGCTATTGAATTAAAGAATGGTTATTCTCTCTAAGAAAGAAAAGGAAACTTATCAATTGCTGTGATAAAGGCTGTAACATGGCTTTCAACCTGAAACGGGAGTGTGCTTTTCAGTGACTAGTCAGTTATTGTGCCAAGAAGTATTCATGAACCCCAAAAGGCCACCAAGGAGCTAACTTCAATGTTACATTAATTAATTAATTACATTAGGGTCTCTTTATTACAAGCTTGAGTTTGGGCTCTCTGCCAACCCTGACACAGCAGGACAGGAAGGTGGAGCAGCCCCAAGGCTCCATCAGGATAAGGTTTTATAGGGAATGGCAAGCAAACAAGGAGGTTTAGCCAACATATGTGTGCTTTGAAGCAAAACCATGAACAATCACAAATAGTCTGAAAGTACATTTGAAACAATCAGACTAGTCTTTGATTGACTGTTGCTAGGAAGTAGCTAGGGAGTAACTCTGGGGCCAAGGACAAGCAGTGGGGTCTTTCCTAGTACTTGGGTTCAGCCTGGGTTCAGCTATAGGTCAAGTTTCTCTTAAGATGGAGGGTGGTCTCAAGATGGAGTAGGTTTATCCTCCCCACACTCTTTCTCTGATAACTATAAGGCCCAATCATGGAACTTCCTGAAGTTCATAGGCGTTGTTATGGAGTAGCCTTTTTATTATCATAAACTGAATAGTCTCACATCTGTCTATATCAACTTCTATTATTTGTTTCAGTCTATCATAACATTTGTTTTGTCAGGAAGGTTATCTCAGTGTTAGTGCCAGCTATATCTAATCTCATGAGAACATCTAGTAACAGGGCTATGTCTTTATGACTCAGTTAGTTTAAGCCTGGATGTATTGGTGACTGGACTATTATATTTTAGAGGGGGTCAGGGTTGTCATCACTAAGTCCTCATGACATCATTGGGGCTTGGGTAGGGACCTCAACAATGGGAAACAGGAGGGAGTTATGAAGCTGAGTTTATCCCTGCTGGTCTGTTTAGTCTTCAATTGCAAAATGACTCTGTGATTCAAGTTTGTGTGACCTTTAGAGATGTCAGAGTGGTCAGGATGATGGCATAGGGACCTTTGTAACAAGACTCTAATGACCCATGATGGTGTCTCTTTATAAGAACCCAGTCTCTGGGCCACCAGTTCTGGAGGAGGAGCCGTTTGATAGAGAGTATGACGTTTAGGACAAACATATTTATGAGGCCATTGGACACCTTTGAGATAGTCCAGCAATTGGCCATCCTTGAACTCAGTGATGACCTCTGCCTGTATGTTAAGAACAATGGGGGTGGGGTGTGGTAGTATCTGGAACATGATTTTAAAAGAGGTGTATCCCATCTGGTAAGGGGAGTTTCATACCTGGTAGAGAGCAAAGAGATGGAGAGTTATTCAGCCATCCCCAGTCTTTTAGGTCAATTTAGTTAAAGTCTCTTTTAAGATTTTATTTATCTATTTTACCTGTCCTGAACTCTGGGGTCCATATGAACAATAAAGTTTTAGGTTAATCTCTAGAATATTGGCTAGTCTCTGACTTACCTGGGACACAGAAGCTGGTTCATTTTCTGACACTGTCATGTGGGAAAGCCCATACCTTGGCAGTATGCCTTCTAAGAACTTCTTTGTCACTGTGGATGTAGTTTCATGCTTGGTGGGGGAAGTCTCAGTCCAGCCTGAAAAGGTATCTATAAACCCGACTTTCTCCAAGGTTTCTACATAATCATACCAGCACTTTGGGGTCAATCCATAGAACTTGTAATTCTGAACAACTATTTGCGATAGAAAAAATGACCTACAAAATTAAGTAACTAATTTAAAAATACATATTAGATTTTAAGGTTCATAGACCTTAATCTATTATTTTCCTGAAGAAGGTTTCCACATGCTTGGGTATTAGGAGTTCAAGTTGGAAAAGGACATTTCTGCTTGGAAATTATGAAAGGGAAACAAAATGATGTCCCATTTGCTATCATATGAAAAATTTCATTTGCTTTAAAGGTATTATCCTGATGTCATGAAGTTTTTATTAAAGTGATTATTATGTCTAGAACTACTAAACTGATACATTTTACATGATTCTACAGGTTTACATTTAAAAATACCCATTTATTATATTACTCTGTAAGTAACATGTAAAGATTTCCATTGGCTCTGTACTTTGTTTTATAATTGCACAAGTGTATGTCAAACTTCTTTTTAGCATCTGGTTATGTCATAATTTTGACTGAAAAAAAGAATGTACAGTAAATATATTAACTTAATGCAGCAGGAAACATAAAGTCTGATATAAACTGTATTTCAGTGACTGACTTATTTATTTTAGAATATACAGAAATAACTTAATCAGATATACAGAATTGAAATGGACTTTTCTGAATCACTCATCCACTAAATAATTTAAAAATAAATGGGGAAATACTTTGGAAATACAATTTTTCTTGTTTGAGCAACAATCACTATGACTTAATTTTATAGGAAAATATTATATACTTAGGCCGTTCAAATTGTATATCCTTTAGCCTGATAAATAATGAAAAACTTCTAAGTAAATATATGTGATCTAATTTGTGCTGCTAAGAAACAGTGATCAAAAATGGCAATAAAAGACATAATGAATACAATATTAAGAGGAAAATTATGAGGTGCTTGCTTGGCTTATTATTTATTCAATTTCTGTCAACCTTTATGATTACAAATCACTTGATTGACTACCTAGACATTCTCAATGTGAATTATGAATCAGATTAATTTTTCCTGGTTGATTGTTGACACATGCTGTAACTCTTCTACTTTGTGATATATCAAATTTTCTAACATAAGTTATATCATCAACTCTTTATTTAAGAAAAATAAATTAAGTTCAAAAAATAAAGCCCAGTTTTGAACAATTTTAACAACAGTATCATTTCTGCCTTTGTATTGCAAAGTGGATTCATGGTGGTGAATTTTATTTTTCAAATATGAAAAATCATTAATGTGCTTGCAATTTCTATAAACTGATATCAGTTTTATATGCATTTGGGCATTTTCTTGTATCCATGCTATAAATATAAGTTGTTTTCCTTTCTATAATCAAAGAAAATGCACAGAGAGAAACTGTGCATTAAAAAAAAAAGACTTTTGCTAAGGGAAGTATAGTTTCCCTAAATGTATTAGCATAATTTGCAAAGAGGCCATGACACTGCAATTTTAAGGAGAGGTAATATTTCGGTGGTGGTTGATAGGGAGGATCTTCCTGAGTAGGGCAAAGTTCTCCAGGGATCTGAATCTTGACTCTTTCCATTTGTAAAACTGATTATAGTCAAACCCACTTTCAAATACATCTGTATTCATTTGACTTTTAACAGTTCTTTCATGCTTAAGTATACTGGCAGGTGAGTGGCAGAAGAGTTCTTTACAGCTACCGCATCATGCTTAATTCCATCCACCCAAACGATCAAAGAGAAATAGTTCATGAGCTCTTTCTAGTTGAACAAAAATGTATTTCCGGATGGGGGTGTCATTTAGTCATAGGACACTTCACTGACACAAGTGAAGCCATGGATTCATCCTTTAGCAATGAAAAAAAAAATAAATGAACATGATTTTGGTGTTACACATAGCTATAGGGATAGATTAATTGTCCATTTTATGTTCTGTTCTATATAAAGTGTGAGCCAGAGAATGGGTGTCGTCTTCTCATGTATGGATCCAGTTTTCATTTTTAACCATTTGAAGGCTATATTTTCCCCAGTGAAATTCTCAGCACATTTGTTGACTATAAACAACAATTTATTTCTGTGCTTTCAAGTTTGCTTTAATGATTTATATGATTCTTCCTGTCCATATTGCATTATGTTATTAGCTAAAGTTTATAATAGGGTCATTTAAAATGTTTTAAAGACAGTGTCTCATTGTGTAGCACTGACTGGCTTGAAGTTGTTGCTGTTGTTCTTTCTTCCTCCCCCCCCTCTTCCTCCTCCTCCTCCTCCTTCTCGTCTGCCTCCTTCCTAATGCTGGGCTCAAATACAGGGCCTTGAGCTACTGAACGGCACCCTGAACCCAATAACATAACCATAAAGGGTATGAATTGTTTCTTATGCATTCTATTTGCTTTGAAGTCTGTAATTTTTCTGATAGTAAATATTTCCTCAGTTTTGCTGCTTGATACAAACAAGAAAGAATAACATAGCTTTATATACTTATGTTTGGGTCCTGTAGATATTAGTTGCCAGTTCTGTGATGTTCTATTTGTTACACGACACAAAAGGGTCTAAAACAATTATTTCCCTGTCTGAAGACATAATTCCTGAAGTCTTTTAAAAAACAAGCTGAATTTCTTTACTTATTGACAGACAGTACATGTTCATCAGCTGATGTGTCTGCAACATGAACAGCACAAATATGACAAGACTACTTCTGGGCCAGAGAAACCACCAGCTTCTAGGTGTATCTTGATTCAAAGATGTTTAAGAAGTCTGTATGTTACCGTTGGTAATGAATGTGGATGTGAGCACTTCTTCCTGTTCTCTTTCTGGAACCGAGGAAACCTGTATGTTAGATTTTCTCACCCTTCTTTGCTTGATGGTCTTGGATTGTTTACTGCAGATTTTTGACTGCATAATTCTCCACTTCATTAATTCTGTCTCTGGGTTAAATCTGCTGCTAAAGAAAAATATTGACTTATAAAATTTCAGAGATTATATTTTTCATGTCTAGAAATTTCATTTGGATCATTTGCAAATTGATTTCTCACTTTTATAGTTTTCTGTCCTTGTGTGGCATTTAAAATGATACTAAGCATCACTTTACATGATAATGCTAATACTTTTGTCTCTTTCAATTGTCTTTTATATATGACTGTTTTTAATCTCTGAAGCTCTGTGTCTTTGAAAGCTTAACATTCTCATGGCCCTTGCAACAATACCCGATGTGTTTTGAAGGCTGATAGTAAAGATGACTTTTTTTTTTTTGAAAGGGAGAATTGATTTTTACTGGTACTTGGAATATTAGCCAGCATCCCAGCTTAGCATTCCTCAGTTCCTTAGATGATGAGAACCTTGCCAGCAAATTCCCATAACTGGGAAAACAAAGGTCACTTTCTCTTGCCCTCTCTCTCTTAAACATGTCTTCTCTTTGTTTGCATCAGAATAGCTTTCATTAAAACCCCATGGGAAAAGGTATAGAGTGTGGAACAGGCTTCAGGCTAATTCTAAGACTTAAATTCCATCTATTAGTTACTATTATTATAGTTTGCACATGACATATATGTGTGTTTTCGGGGAAAGGTAGGCATACAACAGTGTGCTTGCGTATAACAGTGCTCATGTGTACACCAGTATGTGTGTGCATACAGTCAGAAGGCTGTCTTGTGGTATTGTTTCTTTCCTTCCAATTTTACCTCAGAAATGGGAGTGGTACCCAGGTTCCTCATTCTAGTTATTTGGCCTTTTGAAGTCCAGCTTAATGGGAAGAGTATTTCCTTTTTGATTTTTAATTTTAGATGAGCTTTGATTTCTAAATCCCTGCACTCCATGTTTCAGGATTGAGGCTTAAGGTTGCCAATGGGCAAATGTATTTAAGGAAAAAAAAAAGGTCGATTTCTTTTGGTGTTCTGTTTATTAGAGAAGAAAATAATGTTTTGTTGTTGTTGTTGGTGGTGTTTTTTTTTCTCTCTTGTGCCTTCCTGTGTCTGCTTCTTCCTCTTGGGTTCATTGCCCCAGCAATGAAAACACAACACAACAGAACACATGCTGTACCTAGACGGGGCAGATCTACCACTACTCTACCATCTTCCATATCTGTGAGACCCTTTAGAACTTGCAGTTCTCCATGCCATTTGCTTCTGCTCCACTTTTCTTCTTTCTCCTCCTCCTCCTCTGCATCCTCTCCCTTGTCCATTTTCTCTTTCTTTACACTCTACCTTCCACTCCATCTTCCCCTTTATCTGCCCAATCAACTCTCCTTTACTTTACAAATTAAGGTGGCAAGCAGGTTTACAGGAAATCACCTGAGTGCTGGTTTATTCCTTGTTCAAAGCCACTCACATGAGAATGGAATTAACATCAAATGTAATTAACCCCATGGCTATTTACAACAGGGGTTGGGGGTAGGAAATTTAGCCAGAACCTGTTTTACCTGGTTAGGTTTACTCTGGTGAGGCAAGGGTTGGGGGCATAGGGCTAGGAGGGGTGCTAGAATATGCAGTCATGGGGCAGGAGGGGATCGATCCTGTTCCTGTGGATCTCAGGATGAGATTTCTAAGGTTCGGAATGCTTGGACCTGACTCTTGCTCCAGGCCTGCACTTCCTGGTCCCACAGCTTCCCAGCCTCACAGGTTTTGTTGAGAGGAACACTCCTCCATTGTTGATGGGATTACAAGCTGGTAAAACCACTCTGGAAATCAATTTGGTGGTTCCTCAGGAAATTGGACCAGTCAATATCACTCCTGGGCATATACCCAGAAGATGCTCCAACATGTAATAAGGACACATGCTCCACTATGTTCATAGCAGCCTTATTTATAATAGCCAGAAGCAGGAAATAACCCAGATGTCCCTCAACAGAGAAATGGATACAGAAAATGTGGAACATTTACACAATGAAGTACTACTCAGCAATTAAAACCAATGAATTTATGAAATTCTTAGGTAAATGGGTGGATCTGGAGGGTATCATCCTGAGTGAGGTAACCCAATCACAAAAGAACTCACGTGATATGCACTCACTGATAAGTGGATATTAGCTCAGGAGCTCTGAATACATAAGATACAATTTGCAAAACACATGAAACTCAAGAAGAAGAAAGACAAAAGTGTGGATACTTCAGTCCTTCTTACAAGGGGGAAAATACCCATGAAAGGAGTTACAAAGAGAAAGTGTGAAACAGAGACTGAGGGAATGACCATCCAAAGACTGCCCCACCTGGGGATCCATCCCATATACAATCACCAAACTCAAACACTATTCTGGATGCAAACAAGTGCTTGCTGACAGGAACCTGATATAGCTGTCTCCTAAGAGTCTCTGCCAGTACCTGACAAATAGAGAAATGGATGCTCACAGCCATCCATTAGACAGAGCACTGGGTCCCCAATGAAAGAGCTAGAGAAAGAACCCAAGGAGTTGAAGGGGTTTGCATCCCCATAGGAGGAACAACAATATGAATTAACCAGTACCCCCAGAGCTCCCAGGGACTAAACCACCAACAAAAGAGTACACATGGTGGAATTCATGGCTCCAGCTGCATATGTAGCAGAATATGGCCTTGTTGGTCATCAATGGGAGGGGAGGCCCTTGTCCTGTGAAGGTTCTATGCCCCAGTATAGGGGAATGCCAGGGCCAAGAAGTGGGAGTGGGTTGGTTGGTGACCAGGGGGAGGCTGTAGGGTATAGAGGGAGGGGTTTTTAGAAGGGAAACTAGGAAAGGGGATACCATTTGAAATGTAAATAAAGAAAATATCTAATAATAATAAAAAGAAAATACCTCATTTAAACTACAGACGATTTCCTAAGCAAGGTGTTTTTTTGTTTGTTTGTTTGTTTTCAAAACCATTACTATTAAGGTCACATTTTTCCATGTAGTATGTTTTATTCTGATGCTTATTAGCAGACCTAGGGTGAGAGGAGTGACATGCTAGCTTTGTGCACCAAATTCATAATGAGCAAATGTCAAAATTTTAAGCACAGACAAAATTATAAATATAATTTGCTATGTGAGAACCTTAGGCAACAAGAAAACTCAGTAATATTGTTTATTTAAAATTTTAATATTTTAATGCATCATAGAATTTGCCTTGGTTTTGACTTACTAAAATATTACAATAAAATATTAATGTGTGGGCTGAGTGTGGTAGCTCCTAACATTAACCTTAGACCTTGGGATGTTGAGGTATGAAGGTTGCTGTGAATTCAGTGCTCACTTGGAGTACAGAGTGTGGTCCTATCTGAAAAGCCTCACCAGTGTTTAGTTGTGATGGCTGCTGTTTGTGTTCTGGTTTGTGGTTTTGTTGCTATGATAAACTCAGTTCCCAGAAGCAACTTGAGGAAGAAAAAGGTTCATTTCAGCTTAGAAATGAAGGGA
This sequence comes from Mus musculus, assembly GCF_000001635.26. Lineage (NCBI taxonomy): Eukaryota > Metazoa > Chordata > Mammalia > Rodentia > Muridae > Mus > Mus musculus. The sequence goes on from NC_000079.6 coordinate 78,257,729, forward strand.
GGTCAGGGCAAGGACTCAGGGAGCAAGAACTGAAGCTGAGGCATGGAAGAGTGCTGCTTACAGACTTGCTCCTCATGGCTTGTCACCTTCCATTTTTATACAATGGAGGACCATCTGCCTAGTAGTGGCACTCCTTTCAGAGGGCTAGACACACACATCAATTATTCCTCAAGAAACACCCTACAAATTTTCCTATAAGGTATCTGATGGAGAAATATTCTTAACTGAGGTTCCCTCCTTCAAGCTGACTCTAGCGTTAGTCAAGTCAAAACCCAACCAGGATATATGGCAACATTTATAGATTGACTCTGAAGTGAATGTCTTGTTTTTCTCATTGTAGTTCTGGCCTTGCTTCTGAGTGAGCTTTTCTGTTAGAGTAGCTCATATAGGGTAAGGAGATTAGGGAAGACCTAAATGTTATTTCTATGGGCGAATGCTAGACCTAGTATCTTAATATAGGGTTAGAGGAAAGTTTGAGAGTCAATGGTTTTCACTTTTAATTACTTTTAGTCTTACTTTGAGTACAAATTCTTGTTCAGGGGATTCAAGGTAAATTAGGAAGGCCTCAATAGGATACTACCCATATCAATGCAAAAAGTCAGTTGGCAATTCTAGCTGGATCGGGCAGGTATGTATAAAACCTGCCACTGGCGTCATTAGAGAGGAAGCATTGCCACCAGGATTAATACCATAGTCATCAGGATCAGAGTTATGGTATCCATTGAGAAAGAACAAAAGATCGTGGCTTTACTCATACCTTGGAGGAGAAAAGGGTTATGAGAGCACCTTCATTCTGACAGAGGCGCATAAACAGCAAGGGGAACCTCAGAAACCTCCTGGGAGCTGTTTGTCTCTGAGGAAGGGTGGGGCTTAAAAGCAGGAAAGATAAGGATGAGCATCTATCACCTTCATCTTCCATGTTCCTTCACATCAGCGTTCCAAGTAAGTAAATACTATGAACTGAGCATGCCCTGAAGTAGTTTTGATATTTCTTACTTCAATGAAGATGGACTCTGAAACTCAGTTACAAAGGTAGGATAGATCCTGGAGGAGGAGGAGGGTAAAGACATTGTTGGGGTCTCATTCAGGGCAAAGGGAACCCAAAAGAGGGAGTGAAATGAGGGTTCATGTTAGAAAGCATTTTGAAACCTTTGTAAGCCATCACTGTGAAACCCCATTTTCTTCCATTGGACTAGAAGCATGTATGTCCAGGGCCCCTAATGAAGGAGCTAGAGAAAGTACCCAAGGAGCTGAAGGGGTCTGCAACCCTATAGGAGGAACAACTATATGAAATAACCAATACCCCCCACCCCCAGAGGGGTGTCTCTAGTTGCATATGTAGTAGAGGATGGCCTAGTTGGCCATCAATGGGAGGAGAGGCCCTTCGTCTTTCGAAGATTATATGACCCAGCACAGACGAATACCAGGGCCAGGAAGTGGGAGTGGGTGGTTTGGTGAGCAGGGTGGGGGGAGGGTTTAGGGGGGCTTTGGGGATAGCATTTGAAATGTAAATGAAGAAAATATCTAATAAAAAAAAGAAGTATGTATGTCATCAAGAGTACTAATGTGTGCAAGGCAGATCAGAAACTGTATTCCTGTGGTGGTGTTCTCAGGTGATTACTCCAGAATCTCTTAGTTCTAATAGAGTCATAAAATTTTTATTATATATATATATATATGTATATATATATATATATATATGTTTTTAAAGACAGGGTTTCTCTGTGTTGCCCTGGCTGTCCTGGAACTCACTCTGTAGACCAGGCTGGCCTCAAACTCAGAAATCCGCCTACCTCTGCCTCCTGAGTGCTGGGATTAAAGGTGTGCGCCACCACGCCCGGCTTTATTATATTTTTATTGAGCAAAGATATGTATGTTTTCCTAGGTCTAAAAATTTTTGAAAGAAAAACATTTTTTTGGTTTGCATATTTCTAGAATAAGTTTGTGTTTTAGACATTAGCACTTTACTAAAATTATGAAAGGTCACTTTTGAATAAGACTGAAAAATTCTGTTAAAAGGATCACTATTTGTACTCTGAAGAAACACCAAGTAATTCACAGTAATTTTTTTAGTGTTGGAATGTCAAAGAAGTAAGTAGATACTAGCAACTAGATAGTATTTCATGAGAATCTGGCCCTTGAGCCATTGGTAAAACATTAGAGCCACCACAGAGGATGGGTGTCTTTGCAATGTGCTCTGGAAATACAAAGAAAGAAACAAAAATGTCCATAAACAACTTTAAACAACTTTAAACAACAACAGGCTTCAGCACTCCTCCGGAGATGATGCTCACTGGAAATGCTTCCTTTGTCTGAGACATGAGTGTGATTGCTTTCTCATGGCACATGCACTCCATAGCCTTAGTCCCAACCAGACATTGGTGGGTTACTCCCACAACATTTGTGCCACTATTGCACCAGAATGTCATGAAGATGGGTCACCATTGTAGATCTAAAGGTTCATAACTGGGCTTGTGTTTACCTTTGCCTTCTGGTAGTTTGCAGAGTAGCTTTCAGTCCCAAATACACTAGTCAGCCGGGTGAAGGCTCTAGGTAAGTACCAGCTTAACTTTTTCATGTTCATTGAGTAAGTCAGTTAATTGAAAAAACATGTAATCAGATTTAATATATGTTAACAACACTGAGGCTCATATAAACTCACAGAGATGCTGAAGACTGTGCAAGACCTGTAGAAATTCGAGTGAGAAAAAAACCCACACTATTCAGATGGTAAAATCCCATCCCTAACAAAGATGTTATTTGCAATTGATACCTGCTGCAGGAGGAATATGCATTTTCTCCAATCAAATGACACTGGGTATATCAAATACACTTTAGGGCTGGACACATGCTCAGGAGTAATTGGCCAACACAAAGTGGATTTAATTTGTCTGTGTGTTTTCTGTTGTTGTTTGTTATTTTTTAGTTTCTGCTTCTGTTTAGTTTAGTTTTCTGAGATAAGGAAAGCACATGAAGTTGGATTGGTAGGGAGATGGAAGACGATCTGGGAGGAGTTGGGAAAGGGGAAGAATACTATCAAAATATATTGTTTGGAAAAGGCCAAGAAGAAAGAAAAAAATCTTACAATAAAAATGTTTATAAAGTAAAAACAATTTGTGTGTGTATGTGTGTTTAAGCTTTTAGAAAGAATGTTTAGAATGTTAGCTAATGTCAGGTTTTGGCCTAATTGGTAAAGGCCCTTGCCATGAACATCTGAGTTAGATACCAGGGGTTCATAGTAGAAAAAAAATTACTCTGGAAAATTATGTTATGGCATGTGGATTCCTGCATACACACACACACACACACACACACACACACACACACACACACACACACACTTCATTCACTGAAAATAGATTTTGTTATACGTTATATTTTGACTATGATTTCTTCTCCCCCAACTTCTTTTAGATTCTGCCCAGCTCCCCAAATCCACTTTCTTTCTTTCTCATTAGAAAAATAATAGACGTCCGGGACTCAGCAGAACTTAGGAAATTAGTCTGAACAGGTTAGAGGGTGCGCCAGAGAACCGGACAGCTTCTGGGACGGGCGGAAGCACAGAGCCGCTGAGGCAGCACCCTTTGCAGGCTGCAGACAGCCGGCCACCATCCGGACCAGAGGACAGGTGTCCACCTGGCTCGGGAGGCGGCCTCAGCCTCAGGAGCAGCGGTCGCCATCTTGGTTCCAGGACTCCCTGGAGCTTAGGAATTTAGTCTGCACAGGTGAGAGTCTGCACCACAGAAGCTGACAGCTTCTGGGAACTGCCAAAGCAACACAGCTTCTGAGAGAGGCCCTGTTTTGGGCCTTCTTCTTCGACCAGGAGGAGGTCCAAAAACAAGGTATCTGCGCACCTTCCCTGTAAGAGAGCTTGCCAGCAGAGAGTGCTCTGAGCACTGAAACTCAGAGGAGAGAATCTGTCTCCCAGGTCTGCTGAGAGATGGTAACAGAATCACCAGAAGAACAATCTCTAAGCAGAGTCAACTATAACTACTAACTCCAGAGATTACCAGATGGCGAAAGGTAAACGTAGGAATCCTACTAACAGGAACCAAGACCACTCACCATCATCAGAACCCAGCACTCCCACTTCGCCCAGTCCAGGGCACCCCAACACACCCGAAAACCTAGACCTAGATTTAAAAGCATATCTCATGGTGATGGTAGAGGACATCAAGAAGGACTTTAATAAATCACTTAAAGAAATACAGGAGAACACTGCTAAAGAGTTACAAGTCCTTAAAGAAAAACAGGAAAACACAATCAAACAGGTAGAAATCCTCACAGAAAGAGGAAAAAACATACAAACAGGTGATGGAAATGAACAAAACCATACTAGACCTAAAAAGGGAAGTAGACACAATAAAGAAAACTCAAAGTGAGGCAACACTGGAGATAGAAACCCTAGGAAAGAAATCTGGAACCATAGATTTGAGCATCAGCAACAGAATACAAGAGATGGAAGAGAGAATCTCAAGTGCAGAAGATTCCATAGAGAACATCGGCACAACAATCAAAGAAAATGGAAAATGCAAAAAGATCTTAACTCAAAATATCCAGGAAATCCAGGACACAATGAGAAGACCAAACCTACGGATAATAGGAGTGGATGAGAATGAAGATTTTCAACTCAAAGGACCAGCAAACATCTTCAACAAAATTATTGAAGAAAACTTCCCAAATATAAAGAAAGAGATGCCCATGAACATACAAGAAGCCTACAGAACTCCAAATAGACTGGACCAGAAAAGAAATTCCTCCCGACACATAATAATCAGAACAACAAATGCACTAAATAAAGATAGAATACTAAAAGCAGTAAGGGAAAAAGGTCAAGTAACATACAAAGGCAAGCCTATCAGAATTACACCAGATTATTCACCAGAGACTATGAAAGCCAGAAGAGCCTGGACAGATGTTATACAGACACTAACAGAACACAAATTCCAGCCCAGGCTACTATACCCAGCCAAACTCTCAATTACCATAGATGGAGAAACCAAAGTATTCCACGACAAAACCAAATTCACACATTATCTCTCCACTAATCCAGCCCTTCAAAGGTTAATAACAGAAAAAAACCAATACAAGAACCGGAACAATGCCCTAGAAAAAACAAGAAGGTAATCCCTCAACAAACCTAAAAGAAGACAGCCACAAGAACAGAATGCCAACTTTAACAACAAAAATAACAGGAAGCAACAATTACTTTTCCTTAATATCTCTTAACATCAATGGTCTCAACTCCCCAATAAAAAGACATAGACTAACAAACTGGCTACACAAACAAGACCCAACATTTTGCTGTTTACAGGAGACACATCTCAGAGAAAAAGATAGACACTACCTCAGAATAAAAGGCTGGAAAACAATTTTCCAAGCAAATGGTATGAAGAAACAAGCTGGAGTAGCCATTCTAATATCTGATAAGATTGACTTCCAACCCAAAGTCATCAAAAAAGACAAGGAGGGGCACTTCGTTCTCATCAAAGGTAAAATCCTCCAAGAGGAACTCTCAATTCTGAATATCTATGCTCCAAATACAAGGGCAGCCACATTCATTAAAGAAACTTTAGTAAAGCTCAAAGCACACATTGCACCTCACACAATAACAGTGGGAGACTTCAACACACCACTTTCACCAATGGACAGATCATGGAAACAGAAACTAAACAGGGACACACTGAAACTAACAGAAGTGATGAAACAAATGGATCTGACAGATATCTACAGAACATTTTATCCTAAAACAAAAGGATATACCTTCTTCTCAGCACCTCATGGTACCTTCTCCAAAACTGACCACATAATAGGTCACAAAACAGGCCTCAACAGATTCAAAAATATTGAAATTGTCCCATGAATCCTATCAGATCACCATGCACTAAGGCTGATCTTCAATAACAAAAAAAATAACAGAAAGCCAACACTCACGTGGAAACTGAACAACACTCTTCTCAATGATACCTTGGTCAAGGAAGGAATAAAGAAAGAAATTAAAGACTTTTTAGAGTTTAATGAAAATGAAGCCACAACGTACCCAAACCTTTGGGACACAATGAAAGCATTTCTAAGAGCGAAACTCATAGCTCTGAGTGCCTCCAAGAAGAAACGGGAGAGAGCACATACTAGCAGCTTGACAACACATCTAAAAGCTCTAGAAAAAAAGGAAGCAAATTCACCCAAGAGGAGTAGACAGCAGGAAATAATCAAACTCAGGGGTGAAATCAACCAAGTGGAAACAAGAAGAACTATTCAAAGAATTAACCAAACGAGGAGTTGGTTCTTTGAGAAAATCAACAAGATAGATAAACCCTTAGCTAGACTCACTAGAGGGCTCAGGGACAAAAATCCTAATTAACAAAATCAGAAATGAAAAGGGAGACATAACAACAGATCCTGAAGAAATCCAAAACACCATCAGATCCTTCTATAAAAGGCTATACTCAACAAAACTGGAAAACCTGGACGAAATGGACAAATTTCTGGACAGATACCAGGTACCAAAGTTGAATCAGGATCAAGTTGACCGTCTAAACAGTCCCATATCCCCTAAAGAAATAGAAGCAGTTATAAATAGTCTCCCAGCCAAAAAAAGCCCAGGACCAGACGGGTTTAGTGCAGAGTTCTATCAGACCTTCAAAGAAGATCTAATTCCAGTTCTGCACAAACTTTTTCACAAGATAGAAGTAGAAGGTACTCTACCCAACTCATTTTATGAAGCCACTATTACTCTGATACCTAAACCACAGAAAGATCCAACAAAGATAGAGAACTTCAGACCAATTTCTCTTATGAATATTGATGCAAAAATCCTCAATAAAATTCTCGCTAACCGAATCCAAGAACACATTAAAGCAATCATCCATCCTGACCACGTAGGTTTTATTCCAGGGATGCAGGGATGGTTTAATATATGAAAATCCATCAATGTAATCCATTATATAAACAAACTCAAAGACAAAAACCACATGATCATCTCATTAGACCCAGAGAAAGCATTTGACAAAATCCAACACCCATTCATGATAAAACTCTTGGAAAGATCAGGAATTCAAGGCCCATACCTAAACATGATAAAAGCCATCTACAGCAAACCAGTAGCCAACATCAAAGTAAATGGAGAGAAGCTGGAAGCAATCCCACTAAAATCAGGGACTAGACAAGGCTGCACACTTTCTCCCTACCTTTTCAACATAGTCCTTGAAGTATTAGCCAGAGCTATTCGACAACAAAAGGAGATCAAGGGGATACAAATTGGAAAAGAGGAAGTCAAAATATCAATTTTTGCAGATGATATGATAGTATATATAAGTGACCCTAAAAATTCCACCAGAGAACTCCTAAACCTGATAAACAGCTTCGGTGAAGTAGCTGGATATAAAATTAACTCAAACAAGTCAATGGCCTTTCTCTACACAAAGAATAAACAGGCTGAGAAAGAAATTAGGGAAACAACACCCTTCTCAATAGTCACAAATAATATAAAATATCTCGGCGTGACTCTAACTAAGGAAGTGAAAGATCTGTATGATAAAAACTTCAAGTCTCTGAAGAAAGAAATTAAAGAAGATCTCAGAAGATGGAAAGATCTCCCATGCTCATGGATTGGCAGGATCAACATTGTAAAAATGGCTATCTTGCCAAAAGCAATCTACAGATTCAATGCAATCCCCATCAAAATTCCAACTCAATTCTTCAACGAATTAGAAGGAGCAATTTGCAAATTCATCTGGAATAAAAAAAACCTAGGATAGCAAAAACTCTTCTCAAGGATAAAAGAACCTCTGGTGGAATCACCATGCCTGACCTAAAGCTTTACTACAGAGCAATTTTGGTAAAAACTGCATGGTACTGGTATAGAGACAGACAAGTAGACCAATGGAATAGAATTGAAGACCCAGAAATGAACCCACACACCTATGGACACTTGATCTTCGACAAGGGAGCTAAAACCATCCAGTGGAAGAAAGACTGCATTTTCAACAATTGGTGCTGGCACAACTGGTTGTTATCATGTAGAAGAATGTGAATCGATCCATACTTATCTCCTTGTACTAAGGTCAAATCTAAATGGATCAAAGAACTTCACATAAAACCAGAGACACTCAAACTTATAGAGGAGAAAGTGTGGAAAAGCCTTGAAGATATGGGCACAGGGGACAAATTCCTGTACAGAACAGCAATGGCTTGTGCTGTAAGATCGAGCATTGACAAATGGGACCTAATGAAACTCCAAAGTTTCTGCAAGGCAAAAGACACTGTCAATAAGACAAAAAGACCACCAACAGGTTGGGAAAGGATCTTTACCTATCCTAAATCAGATAGGGGACTAATATCCAACATATATAAAGAACTCAAGAAGGTGGACTTCAGAAAAGCAAATAACCCCATTAAAATGGGGGCTCAGAACTGAACAAAGAATTCTCACCTGAGGAATACCGAATGGCAGAGAAGCACCTGAAAAAATGTTCAACATCCTTAATCATCAGGGAAATGCAAATCAAAACAACCCTGAGATTCCACCTCACACCAGTCAGAATGGCTAAGATCAAAAATTCAGGTGACAGCAGATGCTGGCGAGGATGTGGAGAAAGAGGAACACTCCTCCATTGTTGGTGGGATTGCAGGCTTGTACAACCACTCTGGAAATCTGTCTGGCGGTTTCTCAGAAAATTGGACATAGTACTATCGTAGGGTCCAGCAATAACTCTCCTGGGCATATATCCAGAAGATGCCCCAACTGGTAAGAAGGACACATGCTCCACTAAGTTCATAGCAGCCTTATTTATAATAGCCAGAAGCTGGAAAGAACCCAGATGCCACTCAACAGAGGAATGGATACAGAATCTCTGGTACATCTACACAATGGAGTACTACTCAGCTATTAAAAAGTATGAATTTATGAAATTCCTAGGCAAATGGATGGACCTGGAGGGCATCATCCTGAGTGAGGTAACACATTCACAAAGGAACTCACACAATATGTACTCACTGATAAGTGGATATTAGCCCAAAACCTAGGATACCCAAGATATAAGATACAATTTCCTAAACACATGAAACTCAAGAAAAATAAAGACTGAAGTGTGGACACTATGCCCCTCCTTAGAAGTGGAAACAAAACACCCTTGGAAGGAGTTACAGAGACAAAGTTTGGAGCTGAGATGAAAGGATGGACCATGTAGAGACTGCCATATCCAGGGATCCACCCCATAATCAGCATCCAAACGCTGACACCATTGCATACACTAGCAAGATTTTATCGAAAGGACCCAGATGTAGCTGTCTCTTGTGAGACTATGCCGGGGCCTAGCAAACACAGAAGTGGATGCTCACAGTCAGCTAATGGATGGATCACAGGGCTCCCAATGGAGGAGCTAGAGAAAGTACCCAAGGAGCTAAAGGGATCTGCAACCCTATAGGTGGATTAACATTATGAACTAACCAGTACCCCGGAGCTCTTGACTCTAGCTGCATATGTATCAAAAGATGGCCTAATCGGCCATCACTGGAAAGAGAGGCCCATTGGACACGCAAACTTTATATGCCCCAGAACAGGGGAACGCCAGGGCCAAAAAGGGGGAGTGGGCGGGTAGAGGAGTGGGGGTGGGTGGGTATGGGGGACTTTTGGTATAGCATTGGAAATGTAAATGAGCTAAATACCTAATTTAAAAAAAAAGAAATATGCAAAAAAAACAAAAAGAAACAAACAAAAAAAACAAAAAAAAAGAAAAAGAAAAATAATAGACATCTAAAAATAATAAAATAACAATTAAACAAACAAACCATAATAGGACAAAACAAACTAACACAAACAGACAAAAGAGCCAAAGAAAAATATAAGAAACACATAAAGATATGGAGATATACACATTCACACATGTAGACAACCTATTTAAAAATATGAAAACACAATATATAAGCAAAAGACCTGTACTGCTAAAAAAATTGCCCAGACATTATGAGATTATGTTGGCTATCTGCTTCTGGGCATGGGGGTCTGACCTTAAGTGTGTTTTGTATATCCAGTTAGACTCATTGGAGAAAACTAACTTTCCCTTATGATCAGTTGTCAATTGGAGATAAGTTCTGGGTTAGGAATGGAAGCTCATACTTCTGCTTTCAGCACTGGGAACCCATCTGCCTTGAACTTGTGTAGGCCCTGTGATTGTTGCCACAGTCTCTCTGAGTTTACTTGTGCATCAGTCCTGTTGTGTTTAAAAGAACTGGTATCCTTGGTGTTCTCATCCCCATGACTTTTACAACCTATCTATTCTTTTGCAAAATTGTCTGAGCATCAAGGGAAGGACCTGGGGTTTGTAGCTGGACTGGTGTTTGCCTTTCTCAGAATAACTTCCAGTACCATGAATACTACTTAGTAGGGCTGAAGGCAACAGCTTGACTTCTCTGTGTCCAGTAAATTATGCAGGTGTTATTTTCAGCGATAGTGGTGTACCACCATTTGTGGAGTTCAACCAATCATCGTGGTAATAGCCTGAGTTGTTTGGGGGTCTTCACAGGGCTCTTTAGCCAATAACTTGATCAGCTGTAATCCATTCCTGGCACTGAAGCTTTCAGTCAGTGGTGAGAGATGTCTTCCTGGGACTGTTTCTCCATTATTTGGTGATTCCATTTATAGTTCCTTCACATTTATGTTCAAGAAGTTTCTACCATAGTAGGTTCCATACGATACCACAAGAGTCCTTAGTTTTAGTTCTTCTTCTCCACATTCCCTCTCTTCCCCCTCCCCCCCCGTTCCCTTCCCCTCTCTATGTAATATTCCTCTTCCAGTCTTCTTTGTTCTATCCACTCATAATATATATTCTATTTCCCCTTCCTAGGGAGGTCTATTCTTTCCCTCTAATCCATTATGCTATAACTAGCATCTGTGATTATAAAGAATGTAGCCTGCCTATCAAAGATGTAAAAGCTAATGTACACATGTTAATAAATACATACTGTATTTGTCTTTTTGGGTCTGGGTAATCTCACTTAGGTTGATTTTTTCCTAGCTCTATCCTTTTACCTGCAAATATCATGATTTTTAAAATGCAGGTAATATTTCATTGTATAAATGCACCACATTTTTATTATTCACTCATCTGTTGATGGGTCTGTCCAGGCTGTCCAATTCCTGGTTATTATGAATAGAGCAGCAATTAACAAGGTTGAGTGAGCATCACTGTAGTAAGCCATGGAGTCCCATTTTAATTGCTTTATTTTTTTCTCTTGAGGTGGAGATTTTTTTGTGTTCTTTACATATTCTAGATAGTAGCTCTCTATTGGATATGTCCTTGGTAAAGACCTCTTACTATTTTGTAACCTGCTGCTTTTTCTGAATGATGGTGTCTTTTACTATAAAGTAGATTTTGAGCTTTATGAGTTCTATTTATTAATTTTCCTTAGTGCCTGTGTTATCTATTAGTGTTCTGTTCAGAAAGTCTTTACTTGACCAATGAGTTCAAGGCTCTTCCCCACTTTCTTTTCTATCAGAGTTAGTGCATCTGGCCTCATGTGGAGGTTTTGATGCATTCAGAGTTGAGTTTTGACTAGGTTGATAGGCGTGATTTATTTGCATTCTTCTACATTCAGGCACCCACTCTGACCAGCACAATTTGCTGAAGATGCTGTCTTCTTTTTCCAGTGTGAATTTCTGGTTTCTTTGTCTACAATCAGGTGTCCATAGTGTGTGAACTTTTATCTTGGACTTCAATTCAATTCCATTGACCAAAGAGTCTGGTTTTCTTTTTTTTTTTTTTTTAATGCCAATACCATGCTGTTTTTAATTACTGTAGCTCTGTAGTACAGTTTGCCATTGGGATACCTTCAGCAGTTTTTTTTTTATTTTTTTAAATTTTTTTATTCAGGGTTGTTTTATCCATTCTGGGTTTCCTTTTTTCTTTAAACAATTTTTTATTAGATATTTTCTTTATATACATTTCAAATGCTATCCTGAAAGTCCCCTGTATACTCCCCCTGTTCTGGTCCCCAACCTACCCACTCCTGCTTCCTGGCCCTGGCATTCTTCTGTGCTGGGGAATATAATCTTTGCAAGACCAAGGGCCTCTCCTCCCGATGACGGCTGACTAGGCCATCCTCTACTACATAGGCAGCTAGAGACATGAACTCTGGGGGTACTGGTTAGTTCATATTGTTGTTCCTTGAGTGCTTTCTCTGGCTTCTCCATTGGGGGCCCTGTGTTCCATCTTATAGATATCTGTGAGCATCCACTTCTGTATTTGCCAGGCACTGGCATAGCTCACAAGAGACAGCTATATCAGGGTCCTTTCAGCAAAATCTTGCTGACATCTGCAATAGTGTCTGCGTTTGGTGGCTAATTATGGGATGGATCCCCGGGTGAGGTAGTCTCTGGATGGTCCATCCTTTCCTCTCAGCTCCAAACTTTGTCTCTGTAGCTCCCTCCATGGGTATTTTGTTCCCCATTTTAAGGAAGAACGAAGTGTCCACACTTTGGTCTTTCTTCTTCTTGAGTTTCATGTGTTTTGCAACTTGTATCGTGGGTATTCTAAGTTTCTGGGCTAATATCCACTTATCAGTGAATGCATATCACGTGAGTTCTTTTGTGATTGGGTTACCTCACTCAGGATGATACCCTCCAGATCCACCCATTTTCCTAAGAATTTCATAAATTCATTGGTTTTAATTGCTGAGTAGTACTTCATTGTGTAAATGTACCACATTTTCTGTATGCATTCCTTTGTTGAGGGACATCTGGGTTCTTTCCAGCTTCTGGCTATTATAAATAAGGCTGCTATGAACATAGTGGAGCATGTGTCCTTATTACAAGTTGGAACATCTTCTGGGCATATGCCCAGGAGAGGTATTGCGGAATCCTCCGGTAGTACTATGTCCAGTTTTCTGAGGACCTGCCAGACTGATTTCCAGAGTGGTTGTACCAGCTTGCAATCCCACCAATAATGGAGGAGTGTTCCTCTTTCTCCACATCCTTGCCAGCATCTGCTGTCACCTGAATTTTTGATCTTAGTCATTCTGCCTGGTGTGAGGTGGAACCTCAGGGTTGTTTTGATTTGCATTTCCCTGATGATTAAGAATGTTGAACATTTTTTCAGGTGCTTCTCAACCATTCAGTATTCCTCAGTTGAGAATTCTTTGTTTAGCTCTGTGCCCCATTTTCAAATGGGGTTGTTGGATTTTCTGTAGTACAGCTCCTTGAGTTCTTTGTATATGTTGGATATTAGTCCCCTATTGGATTTAGGATTGGTAAAAATCCTTTTCCAATCTGTTAATGGCCTTTTTGTCTTTGTGTGTGTGTGTGTGTGTGTGTTTTTCCAGACAGGGTTTCTCTGTATAACCCTGGCTGTCCTGGATCTCACTCTGTAGACCAGGCTGACCTCGAACTCAGCAATCCACCTGCCTCTGCCTCCCGAGTGCTGGGATTAAAGGCATGTGCCACCACTGTCCGGTGGTCTTTTTGTCTTATTGATAGTGTCTTTTGCCTTACAGAAGCTTTGCAGTTTTATGAGGTCCCATTTGTCGATTCTTGATCTTACAGCACAAGCTATTGCTGTTCTGTTAAGGAATTTTTTTTTTTTTTTTTTTTTATTTTTTTATTTTTATTTTTTTTTTTTCCATTTTTTATTAGGTATTTAGCTCATTTACATTTCCAATGCTACACCAAAAGTCCCCCTTACCCACCCACCCCCACTCCCCTACCCACCCACTCCCCCCCTTTGGCCCTGGCATTCCCCTGTACCGGGGCACACAAAGTCTGCGTGTCCAATGGGCCTCTCTTTCCAGTGATGGCCGACTAGGCCATCTTTTGATACATATGCAGCTAGAGTCAAGAGCTCAGGGGTACTGGTTAGTTCATAATGTTGTTCCACCTATAGGGTTGAAGATCCCTTTAGCTCCTTGGATACTTTCTCTAGCTCCTCCATTGGGAGCCCTGTGATCCATCCATTAGCTGACAGAACAGCAATGGCTTGTGCTGTAAGATCGAGAATTGACAAATGGGACCTAATGAAACTCCAAAGTTTCTGCAAGGCAAAAGACACTGTCTATAAGACAAAAAGACCACCAACAGACTGGGAAAGGATCTTTACCTATCCTAAATCAGATAGGGGACTAATATCCAACATATATAAAGAACTCAAGAAGGTGGACCTCAGAAAATCAAATAACCCCCTTAAAAAATGGGGCTCAGAACTGAACAAAGAATTCTCACCTGAGGAATACCGAATGGCAGAGAAGCACCTGAAAAAATGTTCAACATCCTTAATCATCAGGGAAATGCAAATCAAAACAACCCTGAGATTCCACCTCACACCAGTCAGAATGGCTAAGATCAAAAATTCAGGTGACAGCAGATGCTGGCGAGGATGTGGAGAAAGAGGAACACTCCTCCATTGTTGGTGGGATTGCAGGCTTGTACAACCACTCTGGAAATCCGTCTGGCGGTTCCTCAGAAAATTGGACATAGTACTACCGGAGGATCCAGCAATACCTCTCCTGGGCATATATCCAGAAGAAGCCCCAACTGGTAAGAAGGACACATGCTCCACTATGTTCATAGCAGCCTTATTTATAATAGCCAGAAACTGGAAAGAACCCAGATGCCCCTCAACAGAGGAATGGATACAGAAAATGTGGTACATCTACACAATGGAGTACTACTCAGCTATTAAAAAGAATGAATTTATGAAATTCCTAGCCAAATGGATGGACCTGGAGAGCATCATCCTGAGTGAGGTAACACAATCACAAAGGAACTCACACAATATGTACTCACTGATAAGTGGATACTAGCCCAAAACCTAGGATACCCACGATATAAGATACAATTTCCTAAACACATGAAACTCAAGAAAAATGAAGACTGAAGTGTGGACACTATGCCCCTCCTTAGAAGTGGGAACAAAACACCCATTGAAGGAGTTACAGAAACAAAGTTTGGAGCTGAGATGAAAGGATGGACCATGTAGAGACTGCCATATCCAGGGATCCACCCCATAATCAGCATCCAAACGCTGACACCATTGCATATACTAGCAAGACTTTATCGAAAGGACCCAGATGTAGCTGTCTCTTGTGAGACTATGCCGGGGCCTAGCAAACACTGTTAAGGAATTTTTACCGTGCCCATATCTTCAAGGCTTTCCCCCACTTTCTCCTCTATAAATTTCAGTGTCTCTGGTTGTATGTGGAGTTCCTTGATCCACTTAGACTTTAGCTTTGTACAAGGAGATAAGAATGGATCAATTCACCTTCTTCTACATGATAATCGCCAGTTGTGCCAGCACCATTTGTTGGAAATGCTGTCTTTTTTCCATTTGATGATTTTAGCTCACTTGTCAAAGATCAAGTGACCATAGGTGTTTGGGTTCATTTCTGGGTCTTCAATTCTATTCCATTGATCTACCTGTCTGTCGCTGTACCTGTACCGTGCAGTTTTTTTTTTTTTTTTTTTTTTATCACAATTGCTATGTAGTACAGCTTGATGTCAGGCATGGTGATTCCTATCTTGGGTTTTCATACACATACTTTGAAAAAAGTGCCTAATGCATTTGTAGTTATATCCATCTCTTTCTTTCTTGAATCTTTTTTGAAATAATGGTTGTAACAATTTCATAGCTATAGCAAAAAAAAAAAAAAAGTACAATAAAACAAGGAAATCCAGAAACTGTCATAGGGATGTACTACATGATAGAATTTTTTTTTCCACTTTGCAGTCCCGGTACTTTATTTCTTTGTGTACATTAGGCCATGAATTTGTATGGAATGGGCTCCAACAGCTCAGGTTCTTTTCTGTTAGTCCTCACAAAGTGTGCTTCTCTGAGTGGCGCAGGCTGGCGCTTCAGCTGCACCCAGGTGCCTTTCCCTTTGGCTTCCTTTTTCTTCTGGTCGTTCTCCTTCACCAGCTTTAGGAAGCTGTTCCTGCTCTTTGAGTGCTTGCTGTGCTCAATCCGCACATTGATCCTCTTGGCCAGAATTTTGCCCTTAACCTGCTTGTTTACAATGATGCCCAAGTCATGCTGGGTGACATTGTAGACTCTTCTGGTTTTGCCATGGTAGCACTTATGGGGCATTCCTTTTTTGAACAGTGCCCATTCCCTTGATGTCTACAATAACACCCTTCTTGTAGATTCACATGTATGTGGCCAAAGGAACAACGCCATGTTTCCTAAAAGGCCTAGAGAACATACACCGGGTGCCTCTCCTCTTTCCCTTTGTGTTCGTCATTTTGGAGAGTTACTGGAAGATGTCTGCGGTGCCCGAAAGGCATGATAGAATTTTTTAAAAATTATAAGAAAATTGACACACACACACACACACACACACACACACACACAAAGAAAAGAAAATTGGTGGGGGAGGGGGGAATTTTAAGCCTTTAATTTGTCTCTAAGAAATTCTCAGTTTTAGAAAGGCTTTCTAAAATTTCTTGCTCTATGAACACAAATTAACTTTGCACCTGTACTTTCTACTCTTTAGATATCATATCAAGGCTTTGCTTGCTGATGCTGCATCCAGCTCCTCTATGGGAGCTGTATTTTATAAAACAGATAGATAGCTGGTTTGGTGGTACTGACAGCAGAGGATTAATAGTAAGGAGTGATGAACTAATGAACAAGGACTCCCCCTTTAAGATTGATCTATCTATCTATCTATCTATCTATCTATCTATCTATCTATCTATCTATCTATCTATCTATCTAATGTGTATGTGTGCTCTATCTGCATGTACACCTGCATTTCAGAAGACATCAGATTACATTAAAGATGACTGTGAGCTACCATGTGATTGTTGAGAATTGAACTCAGGACCTCTGCAAGAGCAGTCAGTGCCCTTAACTGCTGAGCCATTTCTCCAGCCCTTTTCCTTTTTCTCTTCCCTCCTCTCCTCTCCTCTCCTCTCCTCTCCTCTCCTCTCCTCTCCTCTCCTCTCCTCTCCTCTCCTCTCCTCTCCTCTCCTCTCCTCTCCTCTCCTCTCCTCTCCTCTCCTCTCCTTTCCCCTCCTCTCCTCTTCTTCCCTTTCTTACTTTCCTTCTTTCTTCCCTTTTTCTTTTTTCCTTCCTTCCTTCCTTCCTTCCACCCACCTTTCTTTCTTTCTTTCTTTCTTTCTTTCTTTCTTTCTTTCTTCCTTCCTTCCTTCCTTCCTTCCACCCACCTTTCTTTCTTTCTTTCTTTCTTTCTTTCTTTCTTTCTTTCTTTCTTTCTTTCTTTCTTTCTTCCTTCCTTCCTTCCTTCCTTCCTTCCTTCCTTCCTTCCTTCCTTTCTTTCTTTCTTTCTTTCTTTCTTTCTTTCTTTCTTTCTTTCTTTCTTTCTTTCTTTCTGAGATGGGACATTTTTATCTACCAGTGGCAGTTAACACAGCACAAGAAGTCACATCTCCCAGAGGTTTGTTCCAGGACAAAGGAAGCAAATACTGGATAGAGTGTATGGTCCCTTACCTGTGAGAACATGAATAAGTAGAGAGGAAACAAAGTGTCTTCCTATCACTCAAGTCAGCTCTTGTAATCCACCAGATCCTTGGGGTGAAACCACAAACTGATCTCCTTCTCTCTTTCTCCACAGAATCACTGCTGTGATTGATGTTCTAGCCAACTTGGATGTAAATGTCTCCTTGGATGGTCCCAGGCTTAGAGTCTCTCCAAGCATCACCCAGCCTGTCTTCACAACATTCAGCTTATCCCAGACCATAGAAGCCACTGGTCCTGAATACATATATTTCACCAGAACAGTAAAGAAGGGGTGATCCTTCATGTCGATGGAGTGTTCAAGAAGGTCCTCTGAAGACTGCATGAATTTCAAACCAGCAAGGAGGAGTTTCTTCTGTTTAAAATGCTGGATGATTTCTCTCATGATCAATCTCCTGCTGGATCCTATCAGACTTGATAGCAATGAAGATTTGCTCACTGTTACTTATGGTCCATGTCAGAAGTCAGGTCTTTAACTTGAATTCCTCTCAGTTAGCTTCTGATATATCTAGGAGACTCTCTGATCCTCTTGATGTTACTATTTCCCTGCTTCCTCTCCTACAATGTTAATGTCCCCTGAGCCTTAGGTACAAAAGTATTTGGTAGAAATATCTGTTGGGACTAGACTCCACAACTCTAAATTTTGGTTGGCTATGCCTTTCTGAAATGGTCTCTGCTGCAAAGAGAAGTTTCCTTGATGGGGTGAACTAAACTGATCTGTGGATGCAAGGACAAATGTTAAGATTGTTTGTAGGTGGCTTCTCAGGGGATACACAAACCTCACTCAAGGGCCTCATGCCCAACATTACAGCTCAATACCAAACAAACTCAATAGTATTTTTTTTTGGAAACACACACACACAGGTCCATATATATAGTCCAAAATATTTTGTATTTGTATATGTATAATGTGTGTGTATCACAAAATGGTTTATATGGTAATGTTTTTTGCTTGTTGTTTATCTGCTGTTTATTTTGTTTTGTCCTATTTTTATTTACTTTTTTAGATGCCTGTGTTTTTAAGTGAGAGATACCAAGAAAAGATGTTGATTTAGGTGGGTAGGGAGCTGGGGAGGATCTGGGAAGAGTTAGGGAAGGGGGAATTATAATCAGAATTTATTGTTTGAATGAATCGATTTTTAAAAAATTCTTCTCTCACCCAATCCATCCTGAACACAGTTCCACACATGGGCTCATCCTAGCTCCCTCCCCACTTCAGCCCATCTCTGTGTCCTTTCAGAAAAGAGCAAACTCCAAGAGATGTCAACCAAACATGACAAAACACAATACAACAAAACAAGACGAAAGCCCTTACAGTAAGGCTAGACAAGACAACCCAACAGAAGTAAGAGTCCCAAGAGCAGGTAAAAGAGTAAAGGACACACCCATTCCCAGAGTTATGAGTTTGAAAAAACCACCAAGCTGACAGTCCTAACATATATATACATGTAGGACCTAGTGCAGGACCATGCAGGCCACTTGCTTTCCGGCAATCCTGTACGAGCCCTGCTTAGTTGGTTCAGTGGCCCATGTTCCTCTGGTGTCCTTCATCTCCTCTGACTATCTGATTCTCACAATCTTTCCTTCCCCTCTTCAATTTGATTCAACAAGCTCTGAGAGGAGAGACCTGATGGAGACTGCAGTTTAGATTTTCTGTCCACATAATATCGGTCTGTGGGTCTCTGCATCTGCCTCCATCTGCTGGAGGAAGCCTATTTGATCATGGTGGATTTTTTTAATGTGTTCTTGGATTCAATTTATATGAGTTTTATTGAATATTTTTGCATCTATGTTCACAGGGAAATTGGTCTGTAATTCTCTTTCTTTTTTGAGTATCTGTGTGGTTTAGATATCAGGGTGACTGTGGCCTCATAAAATAAATTGGGCAATGGTTCTGATTTATGGAATAATTTAAGGAGTATTGGCATTAGCTCTTCTCTGAAATTCTGGTAGAATTCTGTGCTAAAACTGGGTGGCTCTGGGGTTTCTTTGGTTGGAAGACTTTCAATGATTGCTTCTGTTTCATTGGGAGTTATTTGTCTATTTAAATTGTTCATCTGATCTTGAATTAACTTTGGTAGGTGGTATCTATCAAGAAAATTGTTCATTTCTTTAAAAATTTTCAATTTTATGGAGTACATGTTTTTGAAGTAATACCTAATAATTCTTTGGGTTTCCCAAATTTCTCCTGTTATGTCCTTCTACTTTTATGATTTCATTAGTTTGGATATTCTTTTTCTGTCTTTTAGATAGTTTGGATAAAGGTTTGTCTATCTTGTTGGTTTCCTCAAAGAATTAACTCTCTGTTTCATTGATTTGTTTTGTATTGTTCTCTTTGTTTCTATTTTATTTATTTCAGCTTTTGGGTTAATTTGCTCCTGTTTTTTCCTGGAGCTTTCAGGTGAGCTGTCAAGTGTTTAGTATGAGATCTCGCCAACTCCTTTATAAAGGCACTTAGTGCTAGGAACTTTTCTTCTATTACTGTTTTCATCTGTCCTATAAGTTTGGGTATATTGTGCATTCATTTTCATTGAATTCTAGACAGTTTTTAATTTCCTTCTTTATTTCTGCCTTGAACCAATTCAGTATATGAATGTTCAGTAGTTTTTTTTTTTTAATATTCAGCTTTAGATAGATATATCTATCTGATGCATATCTGATAGAATTCAGCAGGTTATTTCAATTTTCTTGTATCTGTTGAGATTTGTTTTGTGACTGAGTATGTGGTCAATTTTGGACAAAGTTCCATGAGGTGCTGAGAAGGAGGTATATCCTTTTGTCTTTTTTTCCTTCTCTTTTTAAAGTGATTTACTTATTTCTTCAAATTGTTTGTTCGTGTTTTCCTGAATTTCTTTAAGAGATTTATTCATTTTATCTTTAAGGATCTCTATAGTTTTCCTTTTAAGGTCCTTTTCTTGTGCTTCAGCTCTGTTGGAATACTCATGTTGTAGTATAACTGAGCTCTAGTGGAGTCATGTTGCCCCGACTGCTACTGATTATGTTGCTAAGTTGGCATCTAGGCATCTGGTTTGGGAACATTTTAGGCCTAAGTGCAGGTTTCTGGATGTGTTTCTGTTGGGCACATGTTTTGTTTCTTGATTTCTGTTTCCTCTTTGAATTTTCAGATATTTGTGATGACTATATGTTGCCTGCTTTCCTGTCCTGTTCAGCTGTTGTGTTGACAGGGAGTGTCTTCTGGTCCTGGATGCTGGGTTGCAGGTGGGTGTAGGGTGAGGAAAGTCAGGTGAGATCCACAGAAGTAGCCTAGAGGAAAGTAATGCTGCAGCTGATGTTCTGTTGCGGTGCTAGCAGGGAGCCTGAGGAATTAGGTCTGCTGGGAGAATGGAGAGAGAAAAGTCTGCAAGCAGATTATCTAATCTTCTGTCAGGTATAGTCTGTGGTTGAGTCCTCTTGAGTGTCCTCTGGAGTTAGGGGCTGTGACACTGCAACAAGTCTGGGGTAGGATTCACAGGATGCATAGTGACACAAAAGGGAGGCTGCAGCTGCTGTTCGGTTGCAGCAGTGGGGCAAAGGAAGATCTATTTTTAATATAAAAATGTTGTTGTTAGTGATTATGTTGTTAGTGATTATGCTGGCTTAGATAAATTAGATAAATGGATAAATGGATAAATGGATAGATAAATAGATAAATGGATAGGTTCTCCTCAAGATTCATGTCTTCACTATTACTGAGGAATTGGCGATATTCCCAGGATCAGGCATGCCATTCCTCTTGTTGCCATTCCTCTTGTTGCCATTCCTCTTGTTGAGAGGGATTCCAGTTCCATTACTCCTACCTAAATTGGTCACTCCTAAGATATGCATGCCACTACTGCACCCTTGAGAGGATCATGCCATGGTGCTCATGTTTTGGTTCTTAGGTACCATCGATTGGTATGCTTGTTGGTTGCTTCCATCTTTTGAAGCCTGCATGGCTCCTTCTGGTGTCAGAAAATGTAGTCCTCAAAGAGGAGGCATTCAGGCAATTCTAAAAGAGTGGCCTCTGGGCTCTGTTTCTGAAGTCCATGGTGTCTTCAGCAATAGGGACTCACCTTCCACCTTTCTATTGGTAGATAGTATTGATAAACTGTGTGCATGTATTACTTTGGTAAAATTTGATGTCCTCAATGGGGAAATTAAGATAATAAATCCTTTTACTTATTATTTATCGTTACTACTCAGTAAATATCTCTGAAATGTGATCATTCAGTGTTTTATTCATTGTATGTATTGGTGTTTGAGTGGGTAGTACATGTACATGTGTGTGTGTGTGTGTGTGTGTGTGTGTGTGTGTGTATATATGCTCATGTATATGTGTGTGCATAAAGATGAAATGCATGAGCATGTGCGTGTGCATGAAGGTGAAGTACTCATGCATGTGCGTGTGCATGAATGTGAAGGCCAGAGAAACATCAGTCTCTTCTCAGTCACTTCCTACCAGGTCTTCTTGACATTGAATCACTCACTGAACTCAAACATTACAGATTCAGCTAGGCCAGTGAGATCCAGAGATTCTCCTGTCTCTGCTTCTGTAGGTCTGTGATTACAGACACACTGCCATTCCTGGCTATTGAAGTGGGTCCTGGAAATCTGAACACAGGCCTTCATGCTTGTAGAACAAGCATTTTACTGACTGGCTGTCTAGGAAGCCCCTGATTTATTTATGCTGAAAATAATTTTTTTTGCAGGGTAAAAGAAAAATCTGGTTATGTTTGTGCTTATTAATACTTTGTGAGAATTGATTAGTTAATCTGTTAAAAAAGAAGCAATGAAATGATCAAAACTGCAGCCTTGAGAGGTCTGAGTTCAGACATGCTGGAGGTAATGGACTTAAGCTAGGATTTTTTCCAGGTGAATACATAGCATATAGTCTAACTAAAAGACCAGAATTTGAAAATGCAAATAGCTAGAACATTGTATAATTTTTGCTGTATAATAATGATTAACAAGATGTAGGGCAATGTAGGAGTTGAGATTGACTTTTCAATTTTATATGATTTTATTTTATGTGTATGAGTGGTTTGCGTCCATGTATGTGTATTCACCATATGTATACCTGGTGCTCCTGGAGGCTAGAAAAGGCTGTCAGATGATCCCCTGAAACTGGAGTTATGCAAAGTTGTGAGCTGTCATGACAGTACTAAGAAGCTCAGATGCTCCACAAGGGCAGCAAACTCTTGTCAGCACTGTGCCAACTCTTTAGTCCCGAGATCAACTGTCAATACTGAGGGTGAAAATCATTGCTTTTTCCCTCTTCCATGTAAGAAGCCATAACCTATTCCATTTGGCAGTCAACTGATTGCTGTCATATTTTATGTGTCAATACTCAGATGGATTATACAGAAAATTAAATGATTGATGATTGCTACAGAATCCAAGGTTAATTTCAACCAGTCAAAAATGTTGCAGCTTTGCCTTAATTGTAAGAAAATCTGTGGCCCATGGTTTCTGTGAGGACTCATGGTTGTGTGACTTGGGTATGTCTTCTCAAGCTGCTCCTGAGAAATAAGTACATTATTTGTAAACAGAATTGATAAGCCTTCACTCAAAAGATTTTAAGTTTACAAAGTGTGAGACAGCTGGGCAAAGGGTCAAAGTTGAAAGGTAGTGAGCCATTTGGGGCCTATTCTTTTGTTGAACCTTTGGCTGTCTTTCAGACTGAGATCTTGGAAACAGTTCACACAAAAGCCTTCTGCCAACAGTTGGCTTAGACAGGAACCCCTCACAAAATCCTCTTCTTTGCTTTTTTTCTCCCTCTATGTCTTGGCTTTGGAAGTTTATAAAAACTCAAGGAATATTATACAAACCACCTATGTAAATGAACTAACCAAGTCAACTTGGCAATTTAGGTATTATATAAAATACATTTAGATTGATTTTTCTTTTTTAGAGATAGAGGTTCGGAAATTGGATGTTTTCTTTTGAGACAAGGTTTCTCTGTGTAGCCCTGGCTGTCTGCCCTGGAACTCTGTATTCCGGGCTGGTCTCAGCCTCAGAGATCTTCTTGCCTCTGTCTCCCAAGTGCTGGATTAAAGGCATGTGCCACCACCACCTATCAAAGTTATAGTCTTGAAAAATTTATGGAAAAAGAGATTTTGGAAAAATAGCAAATATAATAAAATAATAAAGAAGATTAAAAATAATGGCAAGAAAATTCTTGGGTCAGTTATAAGCTTCTTAAATTTGAAGTGCTCACATAGGATACCAGAAGCAGTGTAATAGTTTTCAGAGACATGGTAATTTATTAGTTCTTATTTATTTGTTATTTATATGTTATTTATTAGGAGCTAATTCATTTATTTAAAATATTTATTTACTTTATAAGTAAAATATATGTTTTCATGTTTCCTCGGAAGAGGAATCCTATTACAGGTGGTTGTGAACCATCATGTGGTTGCTAGGAATTGAACTCAGAATCTCCAGAAGAGCAGCCAAGTGCTCTAAACCGCTAAGTCATCTCTCCAGGCCAGGAGCTAACTTATTAGTATATGTTGTGATATTGACTGCTATGATTTTCTGAAACAGGAAGGGAAGTTAGGATTCCTCAGAGCTTCTTGTCTTCCTTTGGACATCTTTATTGCTATTGTTAATTTTGCTTTGGGTAGGAATTCAGGTGTGGAAGATACAAAAAAGCCCAAGCAAGCACTATGTCTCCCCTCTCAAACGTTAGTGCCTTCTTTAGGTACTTGGCTATTACACTGACTTACTGTCTTATTTGTCTCACATGTTTGTAGATTTCTATTTCTACAACTTCTATTTTGATCAGTTTGAATATATCTTCTACCCTGGATCTCTGATCATTGCAATATGTTTTATTTTTCGTTTAAGCTGAATATCCTTTCTCTCCCTCTGCTCCTTCCACCTGTCCTCATTTTCTTCCATCCGGATAGTAAAGATGTGTTGCACTAAGGAAAGTGCTCTGTTTTGTTTTTGACAAAGTAGCCTAGGTTATCTAGAAACTCTTGATTCTCCTGTTTCAGTCGGGTCTGCTGGGGATACAAGTGTGAAACCTTCCCTGGCTGTACCTTTCTAAAGGAGCAAGTTATGAGGCAAAAGACAATGGAAGGTCATCATTGCTCAATACAAACTAGGATTCACCAATCACTGCATCTATGAGGATGCTTTTCTAGAATGCTAGAGATTACAAAGATCACATGGCAGAATCGAAAATAAGCACCTTTCATTAGAAAATTTAATTTACTTCTTATGGTGGAACCAGGGTGTACAATTTGTGTCATAATGAGTAAGATACCTCTTGCTTTTATTTTACCTGTATGAGTGAGGCAGGCATGGGAGAGTTGGCCTTTGCAGTATGTTTTAATTTTCTTTTAATCTGAATATCCTTTCTCTCCCTCTGCTTCTTCCAGTTGTCCTAATTTTCTTCCATTCAGATATATTTGGTTACATTTTTGCATATTGATGATATTTAGTTATTGGAAAGCAAGTTCTTTAAAAGTACAAAAAAAATCATTGAAGTTTTAATGAGGGCAAACAAAACAGATTTGCAACATTAGTTCTACTGAATTAAGATTCCCCATATTCATCAAAGTGAAGAAAATATACAGGTTATTTGTGAGAATATAACACAATGCTTCTGGGGCTGGAGAGATTGTTCAGCAGTTGAGAGCACATGCTCTTTTAGAAAACCCAAGTGTGGCTTTCTACAGTTCCAGGGGATCTGACACCCTCTTTTGACTTCCTTGGGCATCAGATATGTAAGTTGTGTATATACATACATACATACAGGCAAAATAATCATACATATAAAATAAAAATAACTATTTTAATAAATAGAATAATGTTTCTACAAATTCCAAGATTTTAAAAATACATGATTTACACGTTTACTAAAAGAACAACGAAAATTACGAAAGAAGTGCTTGGAAGTGTTACAATATGGTGATAATGGGTTAATAATGGGGTGGTAATGGGGTAATAATGGGTTGATAATACTTACAAACGTTTTATATTTTGTATTTTCTAATTACCCATTAACCGGGGAATGATGCAATAGTATGATTTTCCAATATTGTATACTGCTTCCTCATAAATTTAGACGGTAGCTATATTTAATTTATTATAATAAAATATAGTCAATGATAAAAATAAACATTATGAAGGACAATTCTTACTATTGGTTGAATGCAGTTCAAAATAGAAAGCAGTAAAGAAAATATATTGTGTGTGTATGTGTGTTTATTTTTGCTGTATAGCTTGGATTTGTAATGCTAAAGATTGTAATGGTAAAGCTGTTGTTGATACTGCTGGATGAAACACAAAGAAAGATATAAAATTTCCTGAAACAGTACTATATTAAAGGCATTGAAATTACTGGTACTGATGTTGCCACTGGTAGGCCAAATGCTGTCTTTTACATGCTAGAAGAAAGTAAAGATGTCTTGGCCAACATCTTAAGGTTCTACCAATCTCCATCTGGCTCCTATCATTTGGGCTGTAACTAAGATGCAGTCTCCAGCCTCAGTAGCCTAGTTGTTGCCTCTCATTGGAGGCCACAGAAACAGGATCAATGGTGACAATCTTCACAAAGAAGAGAAGAAATGACAGCTAGGTCTACCATGGACATGCAGTATTGTGCTCCTGCAAACTGTGTTCATGACCTATTTCATCCTTCATGGTACCAATTCCCTTCTTCACAACACTTACTGAATAAGAAAAGTGGTAAAAGGGTTGAATTGGATTAAAAAGTAAGAAAGTGTTTAGAATGCAGTGACAATTTTTATTGGTTTAGGAAAGGGGCAGCAGAAAGTTCTCTTCTCAGCTTTATGACCTTTTAGCCACAGTAGAGGCTAGGTTTACAGTGCCCAGTGTTAAGACCTTCCTATGTGTCGGCTGTAAGTCCAGAGCTGTTATTCTCCAAGATAAAAGTTTTGATACTTTGACACTGCAGATATTGCCAGTCCAGCCAGTGCTGTAGTTCACAGGTTTTACATCTGGGTACAACTGATTGCCTCTCCGTTGGCAGCTTGTATAGCACCTTCCCACTCTAGGAGAGCCAGTCCTTAGGGAGGAGGTTCCCAATTTGATTACTTCTACCTTGATTTCTTTCAGTCCTGTCCAAAGTGTGTGTTGTCTTCAGCAATGGAGTTTTACATTCTGAGAGGCAACAAAGGGGAGCAACAACAACCTATAATTTTTTCAAATCTGTTGGACAACCTTTACCAACAACTCATAGCAAGGTTTCCCATGTCTAGAACTGGGGTTTTGTTAGAGAGTCTACAGCTTTTGTGGGAGCATTATCACCTTAAGTGGCATAACTTCAATTATTTATGCATTCACATATGCTTGTATGCATTTATTTATTTTTAAGTAAATACAAAATAATGTTTTCTATGGCTTTCCAACCACTGCTGATGTTCTCCACCCTGCCTCCCCCCCCCCCCTGCCCCCACATCCCTTCAGGCTCCTCCCTAGTGCTTCCTTTCCCCCAAAAGAGCCACTCCCATTTTTCTCATCCCTCACCCTGATAGCACTTGTGTCCCACTAGTCTCTTCTCTGCCTCCAGCCTTGCATGATGGTCCCTTTTAACTTTAATAGTTTCTCCAGTTACTCCAAGTTATACTACTTGCATCTGAACATTGGCACTAGGAACTACAAATGAGAGAGAGACGTGACATATGTCTTTCTCAGCCTGGGCATTCTCACTTAAGATAATATTTTCCTCCTCCTCCTCCTCTTCCTCCTCCTCCTCCTCCTCCTCCTCTTCTTCCTTCTCCTTCTTCTCCTCCTTCTCCTCCTCCTCCTCCCCCTCCTGCTTCTCCTCCTCCCCCTTCCCCCTCCTCCTCCTCCTCTTCCTCCTTCTCCTTCCTTTTAGTTTTTCGAGACAGAGTTTCTCTGAGTAGCCCTGGCTGTCCTGGATCTCACTCTGTAGACCAGGCTGGCCTCGAACTCAGAGATCCGACTGCCTCTGCCTCCCAAGTGCTGGAATTAAAGGCGTGCGCCACCATTGCCCCGAAATATAATATTTTCTAATTCTATCTTTTTACATGTAAATACAGCAACTGTGCACATCGTTGAGGAAGTACCTGTGGATTAGGATCCTGATCATTTGGACACACATTAAAGAGTGCTTATAGCTTGGCCATATGGTAGGTTTTTTTCCCCCCGTTTTTTTAGACTTTTGAGAATATTCTATTGTCATTTTCAGAGTGTCTGGTCCAGTATGAAATCTCAGCAATAGTGAATGAGGGTTCCTTTCCCACGGACTAGATAGCTTATGATTTTTATTTGAATGGTTTATACAATACTATCATATCGTAAATTTACTTTACTTGAACATCTATACACATATTTGCTCAACAAGAAAAGCAAAAAAAATAAGAGTAAACACGTGTTCTGAAATTTGCATTGAGTGTGGCTCTGTTGCTCGTTTTAGTCACCTTGCAGGTCTGGTCACAGAATATAAAGACACATGTTTCTTTGTTTCTGTGTTTTTGCTGGTTCTTGTCATTGAACCTATGGCTTCAAGATTGATAGACAAACATCCTGCCACTGTAATACATCCACAGCCTCAAAAATCTATTTTTAAAATAGGATGTGAAATAGAAGATGAATTAATTCATCTGCTACTTAACCAAAGAAAAGCGATATGCAAGTATGATAGAAAGCATATCTATTTTCAACATGCTATTGTCTAATTTTACTTATATTCTGGCTCTATCTATCTATCTATCTATCTATCTATCTATCTATCTATCTATCTATCTATTGCTTGTAACTATTGTGAAGTATGTTGTTTCCCTAATCTCCTTCTCAGCTTGTTTATCCATTACTGATTTGTTTGTGTTGGTTTTATATCCAGCCACATTGCTAAAGGTTTTTTTTTTTTTTTTTAAATCAGGTTAGGAATTCTCTGGTAGAATTTTTGGGATTGATTAT
Source organism: Mus musculus (assembly GCF_000001635.26). Taxonomy (NCBI): domain Eukaryota; kingdom Metazoa; phylum Chordata; class Mammalia; order Rodentia; family Muridae; genus Mus; species Mus musculus. The sequence goes on from NC_000079.6 coordinate 78,286,087, forward strand.
GTATACTATCATATTCTCCACAAATAGTGATACCTTGAGTTTTTCATTTCTAATTTGTATTCCTTGACTTCCTTTTGATGTCTAATTACTCTAGCCAGAACTTCGAGTACTGAATTAAATAGATAGGAAGAGACTAGGCAGCCTTGTCTAGTCCCTGATTTTAGTGGGATTGCTTGAAATTTCTCCCCAATTAATTTGATGTTTGCTATTGGTTTTCTGTATATTGCTTTTATTATGTTTAGGCATGTGCCTTGAATTCCTGATCTTTCTTAGACTTTTAACATTAAGGGGTGATGCATTTTGTCAAAGGCATTTTCGGCACTTAAGGAGATGATCATGTGATTTTTTTCTTTGAGTTTGTTTATATAGTGGATTACATTGATGGATTTCCATTTATTGAAACATCCCTACTTCTCTGGGATAAAGCCCACTTGGTGAATCCTACTTGGTGAATGATAGTTTTAATGTGTCCTTGGATTTGGTTTTCAAGGTTTTTTTTTTTTTTAACTCAAAGTGACTTTATTACTTGTGTATACAACAGCATTAATGTCACTGGAGCAGAGGCTGTGGGCGACTCATATTTCCAATTGGGTGGGAGCACCTGCTTAGTTTTATAGTATCAAGCCAGCGGGTGAATTCTGCTCCCTACGAGAGTCAGGAGGAATTCAGCATACTTATCCTTTCTCTTCCTCTCAAGGTGCTTTCAGACAGCAGCTGCTTTCTTAATCAAACGGTAGAGATCCCCAGGGAGATCAGGGGCAAGGCCTTTGGACTAAAGGATTCTCAAGATTTTAATTCCAGTCACAAAATGGACCTGGGCCACCCCGTGTGAGTCCCTCAGGATCACACCTATCTGGGAGGGAGTCAGGCCTTTATTGGCAAACTTGTAAATTTGTTCCTTCACCTCGTCAGATGTCAACTTCAGCCATGTGGGGACACTACAGCAGTAGGGCTGCACTGACTGGGACACACTTCCTGGGAGCATGCATGCAACCCATGATGGTGGACGTCTGACAGCAAGGAGAACAGTTTTTGAGAATTTTATTAAGTATTTTTGCATCAATATTCATAAGGGAAACTGGCCTGAAGTTCTCTTTCTTTGTTGGGTCTCTGTGTGGTTTAGGTATCACAATACAACTATGGCTTCATAGAATGAATTGGATAGTGTTAGTGTTAGTTCTGTTTCTATTTTTGTGGGATGGTTTAAGAAATATTAGTATTAAGTCTTCTTTGAAGGTCTGATAGAATTCTGAACTAAAACCATATGGCTTTGGGTTCTTTTTGTTGTTGTTGTTGTGAGATATTTAATGACTGCTTTTGTATGGGACTGTTTAGATAGTTTATCTGTTCCTGATTTAACTTTGGTACTTGGTATCTGTCTAGAATTTTATTCATTTCACCTAGATTTTCTAGTTTTGTTTAGTATAGGCTTTTGTAGTAAGACCTGATGGTTTTTGGAATTTCCTCAGTTTCTGTTGTTATGTCTCCCTTATCATTTTTGATTTTGTTAACTTGGATACTGTCTCTGTGCCCTTTAGTTAAGCAAAGGTTTTATTTATCTTGTTTATTTTCTCAAAGAACTATCTCCTGGTTTTGTTGATGCTTTGTATAGTTTTTTGTTTGTTTGTTTGTTTTTACTTGGTTGATTTTAGCCCTAAGTTTATTTTATACTTTCTACTCCTCTTGGGTATATTTGCTTCTTTTTGTTCTAGAGTTTAACAGATATATACAGAACATTTCACTCTAAAACAAATACATATTATTGCTATGAGTACCTCATGGTACCTTCTCCAAAACTGATGATATAATAAGACACAACACAAGCCCCAACAGATACAAAAAGACTGAAATAATCCCATGGATTCTATCAGATCACCATGGAATAAGGATGGTCTTCAAAAAACAACAACAGAAAGCCCACATACATGTGGAAGCTGAACAACACTCTACTCAATGATAACTTAGTCAAGGAAGACATAAAGAAAGAAATTAAAGACTTTTTAGAATTTAATGAAAATTAAGTCACAACATACCAAAATTTATGGGACACAAAGAAAGCAGTGCTAAGAGGAAAACTCATAGTTCTGAGTGCCTCCAAAAAGAAACTGGAGAGAGCATACACTAGCAGCTTGATAGCACACCAGAAAGTGATTTGTTTCATAACTTCTGTTAGTTTTACTATGTTTCTGTTTACTTTCTCTCTCCATGATATGTCCATTGGTGAGAATGAGGTGTTGAAGTCTCCCATTATTATTGTTTGAGGTTCAACGTGTGGTTTGAACTTTATTAATGTTTCTTTTACAAATATTGTGCACATTTGCAGTGTAGACATTTAGAATTGAGAGATCATCTTGGCGGGTATAAATTGTCTTTCCCCATCTCTTTTTGAAAACTTTTGGTTGAAAGTCTATTTTATTGGAAGTTAAAATGGCTATACAGCTTGTTTTTTTTGGGACTGTTTGCTTGGACAATTTTTTCATTTTACTCTGAGGTAGTGTCTGTCTTTGTCACTGAGGTGTGTTTCCTGCATGCAGCAAAATGCTGGGTCCTGTTTACATATCCACTTTGTTGTCCTATATCTTTTTATTGGGTATTGGGTTCATTGATGTTCAGAAATATTAAAGATCAATGAATGTTGGCTCCTGTTATTTTTGATCTTAGACATGTTATTATGCTTTTGTGGTTGTCTTCTTTGGGGTTTGTTGTGAAATGATTAATTTCTTGTTTTTTCTTGGGTTTAGTTTTCCTCTTTGTGTTGGGATTTTTTTTATTATTCTCTGTAGAGTTGTATTAGTGGGAATAAATTGTTTAAATTTGGTTTTGTCTTGGAATATTTTGGTTTCTCCATCTGTGGTGATTGAGAGTTTTGCTGGGTATTGCAGCCTGGGCTGTCCTTTGTGTTCTCTTAGGGTCTATATGACATCCTCTGGCTTTTAGAGTGTCTGGAAAGCCCAGTGTAATTTTGATAGGTCTGCCTTTATATGTTACTTGACCTTTTTCCCTTACTGCTTTTAATGTTCTTTCTTTGTTCTGTGCATTTAGTATTATTTTGATCATTATGTGATGAGAGGATTTTCTTTTCTGGTCCAATCTATTTAGAGTTCTATAGGCTTCTTGTATATTTATGGCCATCTCTTAGGGAAATTTTCTTTTGTGATTTTTGTTGAAGTTGTTTTCTGGCCCTTTGGACTGGGAATCTTCACTCTCTTTTATTACTATTATTCTTAGGTTTGGCCTTTTCATTGTGTCCTTAATTTCCTGGATGTTTTGGGTTAACTTTTTGTACTTTGTATTTTCTTTGAGTGTTGTGTCAATATCTTCTATGGTATATTCTACTCCTGAGATTCTCTTTTCTGTCTCTTGTATTCTGTTGTTGATGTTTGCATCTGTAATATCTGATCTCTTTCCTAGGTTTTCTATCTCCAGGGTTGCCTTCTTTTGTGATTTCTTTATTGTTTCTCCTTCCATTTTTAGAACTTGGATTGTTTTATTCAATTCCTTCACCTGTTTGGTTTTGTTTTCCTGTATTTCTTTAAGGAATTTATGTGTTTCCTCTTTAAGGACTTCTACTTGTTCATATGTGTTCTCCTGGATATCTTTAAGGGAGTTATTTATGACCTCCATAAGGTCCTTTATCATCTTCATGAGATAGGAATTTTGGTCAGAAACTTGCTTTTCAGGTGTGTAAGAGTATCCAGGTCTTGCTATGGTGGGAAAACTGGTTTCTTATAGTGCCAACTGGCATTGTTTTCTGTTCCTTATGTTCTTATGCTTGCCTTTTACCATCTGGTTATCTCGGGTGTTAACTGGCCTTGCTATCTCTGGATCCTGTCCCTTTTGTGAGCCTGGTTATAATGGACTTCTTGGGAGACAAATTTTCCCTGGGTGTGGGAAGGGTCTAAAGCACTGAACCTGTCCAGACCAGAGTTGTAGACTAGAAGGAAGATGGCACTATTTTCTGGTAGTTTTTAGAAGTCTGTCAGTGCATGCTGTTCTATTTTGAATGGTATTTGGTTTGGCAATGTTCACTACTAGCCTCTGCAGTGATGACCCCAGATGTGTGCACATATGTACAAGTGTATAGCCACATAGGGCACATGTATGTGAAGGTCAGAGGTTAACATTGTATGCCTTCCTCAATTATTCTCTTCTTTATTTTTTGAGACAATAGTTCACACTTAACTTGAGGCTCATTAATGCTGCTAGACTTGCTGGCTAGCAATCTCCAGGGATCCTCTTTTTTCTGCTCCTTCCTCTCAATTCTGCAGTTATAGACTTGCACTTCAGTACTTGGCTTTTTAATTGGTCCTGAAGATCTGAACTCAGGTAGTCATGCATATTCAGCAGGCACTTTACTATTGAGGGATCACATTAGCTGTGTTTTATAAACCTGAAGATCTGTCTTGCTGTTGGTAAACCATCAGCTTTTATATGAATTGTTGGGATCGACCCCGTTTGAATGTTAACTGCCTTGTCAGCCATAAGTGCTTACTTACAAAGCTTAGCTTAGTTGATATTTCTGTGGGAAAAAGTTGAGGCCTCTATGTGAAAGTACTACCCCCAGTTAAGAATAAATAGCTATAGATCTTGTGGACAGTATCTAGCAAGCCATTCTGTTCTGTTTCTCCTGCTGAACTTTTTACCTAGCCAATATCCTGCTTTTGGGAACAGGTGTGTTTTCCCAGAAACAAAGCGATTCTGTGCCATCTCCCCTCCCCATACCCTGCTTCTGTGGGCATAAAACCTGCCTGGGAATAATAAAAAATTGACAGCTTGATCAATCAGACTTGCTGTCTGTCCTTGTGTTTCTTGCCCTTCATTCTCTCCACAGGTGGTTCCCCAGACCCTGTTTGACTGCCCTGAGGGCCGGGACAAACTGGTGCCTGAACAGGGACCCCAGGGAATCACAGAGGAGAGAACGCCACTCATCATTGGAGGGTAGGCCTACCCGCTCATCTTGAGAAGTACCAGAGAGCGACTTCTGTTCAGGACGCCACAGATTAACCCACTGTGAGAGTCTGGGAGGAAAAAAAAAAAAAAAAAAAAAAAAAAAATTCAAGCTGCGCAGATCTTAGGAGAAATATGGTAAGACATGGGTTAAGCATGTTAAAGCAGTCACTTTATGTGATAGGACTCAAAACACGAGGAACTAGGGTTAAGAAAAAAGGATTTAACAAAACTTTTTGGTTTTTGTGGGAGATATTTGTCCATGGTTCCTCTCAAGAGGGGACAATTGATGAAAAATATTGGTATAGAGTTGGTGATTGTTTTAGAGATTATTATGAAGCATTTGGATTTATAAAGATACCTGTTATTGCCCTTAGCTACTGGTCTCTTATTAATGACATTTTTAGAACCACCCCTGAATGGCCAGATCTTTAGCATTTAGTGTTTGAAGGAGAGCAATCTCTTAAGGAATCCACCTTTCCTTTACCACCACAGTCGCTAGAAAAGCAGTTTCTTAAAGAACCTGTCCCCGTTCTCCTTCTGCTAATCCAGTGACTCATACACCGCCTTTGTCCCCTTTAAGAGAAGGATCCTTGCCTGCTTCACCCTCTGTGATTGATGTTTTGGATCTTTCCTTGCCTCCATTTAGGGAGGAAATTAGGATGGCAGACCTTTACCCTTCCCTTATTAATTTTGATAAGGAGCTACTACCCACTGAGGAGGCGGCTCTCATAGGAGAGGCAGCTCCTCCCAAACCGGCTACAATCACTCTGATCTTGGCTCCTCCACTGAGAAATGTTGTTACATTCCCATCTTTCCACCATTACCCTATGGGATGTTAGATGTAGTTTTTGCTCTGTCTGCCATGCCCGGTGCCCACCACCAGTTAACTGCTGAGGTGGCATCTCTGTGCAACATGGTAGAAATCTGAAAGGAGCAAGTGCAGCTGCTTAGAGCTCTCCAGTAATTAGAGGAGGAATGGCTTGATTTAATACCTTCCTCCTGCACCTGCCTTTTATGTGTACCTACACATGCCAGAGCAATGTGTCTTCCTGAGATGTGTTCTGTGCAGGCTGTGTCAGTTGCTCCAAACCACTCCGTGTCTGATATGACTGACATTTATTTGAATATTGCGGATTTCTTTTTTGTTGACTTTTTTTGATGGCAGTGAGTTCCAAGGCTAGCTGTGCATCCCCTGCATAGGGTAAAGAAGTTACCAGGAGAAACTGTGAAGCTATCTGGGCCTCTATGTATTGCTTTTAGAGTTTTTCTGATTTTTAGCACCTGTCCTAAGATTCTTGAGTTTGATGAAATTTAAAACCCCTGCTCTGTAAGCGTCCTCCTCCACTGCTAACTGGCTGAGCCAATCCAAAGGTCCTTCCCTCCCTTCAGCTCTGTCAGAGGTGGCTGCTTAATGATTCCCTTATACAGTTTGTAAACATGCATTCCTTGATTTTCCCCAAAGTTACCTCCCAAATTCCATTCCTTGAAGGCACCTTGGTGTTTACAGATGGTTCCTCAACAAGCAAAGCTGTCTATGTTGTACAAGATAGTACTTGCAGTCCCCATATTCCTCTGCCCAGCTGGTGTTATAAAAAAAACGTTATCAATGACCCCATTTAATTTGTGCACTGACAGTGCTTATGTGGCTCATTCTTTTCCTGTTTTATAGTCGGTCCCATATATTAAGCCTGCTTCCATTGCTTTCAAATTATTTGTGGAGATTCAATCCCTAATTATTAAAAGGACAGCACCATTTTTTGTGGGATATTTGAGAGCCCATTCTGGCCTGGATGGTCCTCTGTCACGTGGAAATACCCTAGCTGACGGGGCCACTTGAGAAACATTCTCCACCTTACTTGATTCCATAGATTTGGTTAAACGGGCTCATGCTTTGCATTATTTAAATGTTTCTACCTTGGGCCAAAATGTTTAAGATTTCTAGAGATCAAGCAAGAGAAATTGTTAAGTCCTGTGGTATATGTGTCACAATGCTGCCAGTTCCTCACCTGGGAGTTAACCCCAGGGAACTCATTCCTAATGAACGATGGGAGATGGATGTTACCCATTTTTCCTCCTTTGGAAGGTTAAAATATGTGCATGTTACAGTTGATACCTATAGTGGATTTATACAGGCATCTCCCCTTTCTGGAGAGGCATCACGTGATGTGATAACACATATTTACAGTGCATGGCTGCCATGGGAAAACCACAGATCATTAAAACTGACAATGGCCCTGGATATACAGGAAACAAATTCCAACAGTTTTGTTTCCAGTTTGACATCAAACATGTCACTGGTGTTCCCCTATAATTCTCAGGGCCAGGGCATCATAGAATAAGCCCATCAGACTCTAAAAAATATGCTCCAGTGGTTGACTGAAGTTACAGATGCTTATTCCCCCTTGACACCCCGAAATAGGCTTCATCATGCTCTTTTTGTTCTTAACTTCTTGTCTCTGGATAATGAAGGCAGGTCAGCAGCTAACTGCCTGTGGCATCCTAAGTCACAAGATTCTCATGCATTAGTTCAATGGAAAGATCCCTTCACTGGACAATGGAAAGGACCAGATACCATCCTTATATGGGGATGAGGGTCTGCTTGCATTTATGACAAAGAAAATGCTGGCCCAAGATGGTTACCAGAGAGGCTGGTAAAAATTGTTAACCTGCCTGTGTCCAGAATGAAGCATGTAAAAATTGTTAACCCATCTGTGTCCTGAGACAAATCTTATTTCCTTTCTAGATGCTGCTCCAAATGAAGATACTCCTGATCCTACTCTCGATCCTGTGGCTGATCAAACTGACCACCAACCTTCAACTGCTGCGACCCAAATCTCCTAACTATAGATATCTCCCTTGGAATTATACTTGGATGGTCCTCTCAGAGAGAAATGATGTTGTTGGGCCACTTTTAAGACCTCCACCAATTTGATTTATTCTTTTTACAGCAGGGAGGGCTGTGTGCAGCTCTTAGGGAAAGAGTGTTGCTTTTATGTAAGTAAGACAGGGATGGTTAAAAAAAGCATGAAAAAGGAAAGAGAATGCCTAGAAAAAAAGACAGATAGGGAGGGAGAGAGAGAGAGAGACAGAGAGAGAGAGAGAGAGAGACAGAGAGACAGAGACAAAGAGAAAGAAGAAGAGAGCTGGTATAAAAATTGGTTTTCAACCTCTCCGTGGTTGTCAACTGTACTTCCTCCCATTTTGGGACCGTTAGTTGGATTGTTTTTGCTTATTTCTTTTGGTCCCCGAGCCCTTAACAGACTTACCAATTTTTGAAACATCAAATAGACAATTTGGCAGTGAAACCTATTCAGGTGCATTATCATAAGTTACCTATGAAGGATCAAGAGACCCGAGACGAGGTTGTTATTCCTTCCAGGGTGTTCCCAAAGGTCATCTCCACCCAACCTAAGGAAGCAGACTCCCGCCCCAGGACCAAGAAGAGAGGGGCCACCCAGAACCCCCCTATGACCGGCAATCTAAGTTCTTGTTTGGGCTGTGAGGCAAAGCACTGCAAGGGAAAATAAAGCAAAAACTAAAAACATCTTTCTGGGTTCTCTGAGAGACAAGCCTGACTGCATAGGGGTTGATGTCCAAAAACTGACACCTCTCCAGGAAAAAGACATCAGGACGGGTATGGCCCCCATGCCTCCCTGGACAACACCAGGAGAACCGGACCCATTACAAGGTCCCCTTTAGTCACTGGAGGCCAGGCCTTTATCCCTGCCTTTGCAAAGAATAACATTGCCATCGTCCCTCTATACTAAAAAGAAGGGGGAGATGTTGGGAACGACCCTGTTTGAATGTTAACTGCCTTGTCAGCCGTAAGTGCTTACTTACAAAGTTTTGGCCTTAGTGGAAAACTATTAGATTAGTTGAGATTTCTGTGGAAAAAAATTGAGGCCTCTATGGGAAAGTACTACCCCCAGTTAAGAATAAATAGCTATAGATCTTATGGACAGCTACCTAGCAACCCATTCTGTTCTGTTTTTCCTGCCGAACTTTTTACCTAGTCAATATCTTGCTTTTGGGAACAGGTGTGTTCTCCCAGAAACAAAGCGATTCTGTGTCATCTCCCTCCCCATACCCTGCTTCTGTGGGCATAAAACCTGCCTGGGAATAATAAAAAATTGACAGCTTGATCAATCAGACTTGCTGTCTGTCCTTGTGTTTTTTGCCCTTCATTCTCTCCACAGGTGGTTCCCCAGACCCTGTTTGACTGTCCTGCGGGACAATGAATCTCCTTTAAAAGTCATCCAATTTCTTCATTGCTGCCAACAAACTATTAAAAGCACTTTTTGGTATTTTCATTCCCTGAAATATAGTAGTTACTCAGTACAGATATGAGAAATAAATGAACAACTATTTCATGGACATGTCCCTATTGTAAAGACAGAGAAATTGAGCTACACATGAAAAAAAAAATTGTAAAATCTGGGTTCACCTTCCATTTTGAAATCCTTTGATCTTTGTAAAATCTATTGATCTTTTGGAAGTTCAGTTTTCTTATGTGACAATGGGAATCTTTTATCCTGAAAGCTTATTGGAAGGGTTGGAGTAAAACAGATGTAGGGAAGCTTTCAAATTGAGGCTATCTGCCCTGTGTTCTAGGACTAATGTATTAAAATATACTGCTACTCGTGATCATCAGTACATAGTAGTCTAGTGCTCTCTCTTCTGCTTCCAAACAGGTCCAGAGACTCTATGTTTGCTTACACCAATTTTGTATATATCACTAACATTTATCATTAAAGAAATGTTGTCCATGTACTTTCAAGAAAGATTGTAAAATAGGTTTCTGTAGACTCCTTTCAGGAATCCTGAATGTTACTTCTGCCTCTCTCTTTCCTCCCCTTTACCCTCCTGTCTCCTTTCCTACTTGCCTCCTCATGGTTTTTCCGTCTCTCCCTTTATAACATCTGTTTTATATATACCCCTCTTTAGAGATCTTTCTCCCCTTCCCCCCAGAGTCCCCTTTTAGTACATGGTGTCTGTAATTGCTTCAGGTTAAACAGTCCAATCTAAGGATTTGGAACTGGATCCACAACTAAGAGAACATGTAGTGTTTGTTTTTCTAGGTTTATGTTACATTGTTCATTGTAGTACTTTCCAGTTCTATCTTTTGACCTTCAAGTTTCATTATTCCAGTTTTATTTATAGTAAAAAGAATTATATTATGTATATATACACCACATTTTCACTATCTATTCATCAGTTGATGGCCATCTAGGTCATAGACCACAGAAGAAAATCTACTACTACCATTTTGTGAAGCTGAGATAGCTTCCAACTACCTTCTTATATCTTAAGGATATGTTTATCTTTATTCCTATAGATAAGTGCAACTCTCCCTCCTCAGAGTAGTGTTTTCTTACACTAGATGGACCATCATGGAAAATCACAGATGTCAAAGTGCATAGATTAATTGACTCCGGAATGTGCATCCTTAAATAAGATGTCTACAATACAACTTTTATACCCCTATCAGGAATGTCTCAGAAGAGTGGATGGAAATACTATGAGAGCTGGAGGATTAAGAGAACTGCTGCAAAGTAGTGTCTCCTGGACATTTCAAAGATGCACCAATGAACTCCCAGCATATTGTTTCCTGGACAAAAATTGCACAATGTCACTCCAGTCAGCCAGGATGGATATGGAAGGAACATACAAAGTTCCACTTTTGTTTGAAAAAGTAAAGGCAGTTGGTGGCTGCTGAGGTAGGGAGAGTCAATTTTTTTCAGGGAAAAACCACCTGGTATGTTGTCCCTGCCCAAGTGGTCATCCATACACTCAAGTTTACAATGGCAATGCTATGCTAAGTGGATATAGATCATTTGTGTGTGTGTGTGTGTGTGTGTGTGTGTGTGTGTATCACTGATAGTTATAGACTAAGAGGTGTCAGTCATGAATTTGAGAGCAGTAGGTGAGGAAGACGTGAAAGGAGTTCGAGTGGATGGAATAGTGGTAGATACTATGAAAATACATTTTACCTATGTGTGGAGTTTGAAAATAAATTAGTTCAATATTTTTAATAGATTAAGCATAATTTCCTTTGTAAATGACAGCTTACTAAGAGTGTTAAAGGATGGATTTTATTATTTTCACATGTGCTTGAATATATCTTATAAATTATCTGCAAATAGTAAGATTGACATTTCCATGTGCACTGCCCTAAGGGAAGTCTATGCATACAGTATATCCTAGAAGATCTTTAATTGTAAGAATTCAAGATGAGAATTTCTTACTTTTATGACTTATTCAGTTTTGTAGCCAATGAATAGAAGTACATAATAGACCATTGACACATTCTCATTCTTCCTGTTTTAACCTGGGGTTTCCCCAGTGTATGAAATATAAGTCTTGATACTCTCGTACCTTATCCATTTTTTTCTGAGAATAATATGTAATTTTGATTAGTTACAGTATTTATGTTTTTCATATGAACAGTTGGCTGTTTGTCATTTGCTTTGTTGTTGTAACATTATGAAAGTGGAAGAGAAATTCTTACTCTCTTCAAATAATTTTTCCCTCTGATGGGATTTTTGAGAATATTCTGCAATTTCATAGTTGATTTTTTATTCTAAATATCTCATATAGTATGCAGTTAAACAATAGGGTTGTGTCCTCAGGTCTACTAAAACAAGTAACTTAGTGATAAACAAGCTGTTACTATAGAAAAAATGAAAATATATATGAGTAAATAAATTAGAAACAAAAAGATTGGGATCCCAGGGCTATTGTGAGGAATCCCTATTGCTTGGTGGTAGTTTTCTTTCAGAGAAAGTATTAACAGATGGAGAAAGTTGCTTTATCTTTGTACTAAGCTATGGTTTCTTTAAAATCAGAATTTGTATTCTCAAATCTCTACTCCACAATGCCACCACAAATGCACTTTAGCAGCTGGATGGGATCTAAGCCTCACTTTATGAGATGCAAGCCACACTTAGTACTGCTCAGGTAACCAAGAACCTGAGATTAGATAGGCCAGGCATGAAGGGCAAAACTATAAGAACAATTCTAAAAGAAAAGAAATGGCTACTAAGGACATTCTGCTAGAGATAAACCATCACCAGAGGAACTTTCTTCTTCAGTATGAACAAACACAGAGACCCACAACTGGACAATATATATAGAGAGACTTTGGAACACTCAAACCTAAATGGGATGTCTTCATCGAATCCTTCCCCTCAGAGCTCAGGGAATCCCGTGGAAGAAGAGGTAGAAAGAGTGTAAGAACTACAGGGAATTGAAGACACCAAGGAAACAAAGCCTCCTAGAGGTGACAGGGCTGATACACATCTGAACTCACAGTGACTGTGGCAGCATGCATAGGTCTGGACCTAATGTGGTCCCAGTGCTGAGAGGGAAAGAGGATATAATTCTTCATCCCTAACCCAGAAGCTATCTTCAATTGTTAAATGTACACAGAGGAAGACTTACTTTTCTCCAACAGAGTTTCACTAGGTACATAAACCAAACTGAATGGCAGGCCCAATGGCCAGCAGTATATGGCCAACACAAAAATAACTCAATGGCCATCTAGAAGTTTGGTGTTTTTGTTGTCATTGTTGTTTATGTATGTATGTATGTATGTATGTATGTATTTATTTATTTATTTTTGTCTCATAATGCTTTGGGCAGCTTTTAGAAAGTTCTTTTGCACCCTTCTGTTCCCTCCAGCACAGGGGTAGCTAGGGCACGGAGTCAGCTGACACCTGCAAGCTACCCCCAAGACCTGCCATGGGATCTTAAGACCTCTGGTGAGTGGAATACAGCTGCTGCTCCAATCCAATCGAGTGGGACCTGAAGCTGAATTAATTAGGGAAGCAGAAAACCTGGCCTGATCAGGGGCACAAGTCACTTCTGGTCTACAACAGCACCGGAGTCTGCGGACACTAGCAAGGTATACACAAGACCCTCCACGGGATCTTAAGAACTCTGTGAGTGGATCACAACTTCTGCCAGGAGGCAGGTTCGAACACCAGATATCTGGGGACCTTCCCTGCAAGAGGAGAGCTTACGTGCAGAGAATACTTTGATCACTGAAACTCAGGAGAGGGCCAGTTCCCAGGTCTGCTGATAAAGGCTAACAAAAAACACCTGAGGAACAAGATCTAACCAGAGACAACTACAACAACTAACTACAGAGATTACCAGATGGCGAAAGGAAAAGGAAAGAATCTTACTAACAGAAACCAAGACCACTCACCATCATCAGAGCACAGTACTCCCACCCCACCCAGTCCTGGGCACCCCAACACACCCGAAAAGCTAGACCTGGATTTAAAAGCATATCTCATGATGATGGTAGAGGACATCAAGAAGGACTTTAATAACTCACTTAAAGAAATACAGGAGAATACTGCTAAACAGGTAGAAGATCTTAAAGAGGAAGCACAAAAACCCCTTAAAGAATTGCAGGAAAACACGACCAAACAGGTGATGGAATTGAATAAAACCATCCAAGACCTAAAAAGGGAAGTAGACACAATAAAGAAACCCAAAGTGAGGCAATGCTGGAGATAGAAAACCTAGGAAAGAAATCTGGAACCATAGATGCAAGCATCAGCAACAGAATACAGGAGATGGAAGAGAGAATCTCAGGTGCAGAAGATTCCATAGAGAACATCAGCACAACAATCAAAGAAAATACAAAATGCAAAAGGATCCTAACTCAAAACATCCAGGAAATCCAGGACACAATGAGAAGATCAAAACCTACGGATAATAGGAGTAGATGAGAATGAAGATTTTCAACTTAAAGGGCCAGCAAATATCTTCAACAAAATTATAGAGGAAAACTTCCCAAACCTAAAGAATGACATGCCTATGAACATACAAGAAGCCTACAGAACTCCAAATAGCCTGGACCAAAAAAAAAAAAAAAAAAAAAAAAAAAAAAAAAAAAAAATTCCTCCTGACACATAATAATCAGAACAACTAATGCACTAAATAAAGGTAGAATATTAAAAGCAGTAAGGGAAAAAGGTCAAGTAACATATAAAGGCAGCCCTATCAGAATTACACCAGACTGTTCACCTGAAACTATGAAAGCCAGAAGATCCTGGACAGATGTTATACAGACCCTAAGAGAACACAAATTCCAGCCCAGGCTACTATACTCGGCCAAACACTCAATTACCATAAGTGGAGAAACCAAAGTTTTCCACGACAAAACCAAATTCACACATTATCTTTCCATGAATCCAGCCCTTCAAAGGATAATAACAGAAAAAAACCAATACAAGGACGGGAACCACGCCCTAGAAAAAGCAAGAAAGTAATCTCTCAACAAACCAAAAAGAAGACAGCCACAAGAACAGAATGCCAACTCTAAAAACAAAAATAAAAGGAAGCAACAATTACTTTTCCTTAATATCTCTTAATATCAATGGACACAATTCCCCAATAAAAAGACAGACTGGCTACACAAACAGGACCCAACATTTTGCTGCTTACAGGAAACCCATCTCAGGGAAAAAGACAGACACTACTTCAGAGTGAAAGGCTGAAAAACAATTTTCCAAGCAAATGGTCTGAAGAAATAAGCTGGAGTAGCCATTCTAATATCTCATAAAATCGACTTCCAACCCAAAGTTATCATAAAAGGCAAGGAGGGACACTTCTTACTCATCAAAGGTAAAATCCTCCAAGAGGAACTCTCAATTATGAATATCTATGCTCCAAATGGAAGGGCAGCCACATTCATTAAAGAAACTTTAGTAAAGCTCAAAGCACATATTGCACCTCACACAATAATAGTGGGAGACTTCAACACACCACTTTCATCAATGGACAGATCGTGGAAACAGAAACTAAACAGGGACACAGTGAAACTAACAGAAGTGATGAAACAAATGGATTTAACAGATATCTACAGAACATTTTATCCTAAAACAAAAGGATATACCTTCTCAGCTCCTCATGGTATCTTCTCCAAAATTGACCATATAATTGGTCACAAAACAGGCCTCATCAGATACAAAAATATTGAAATCGTCCCATGCAGCTGGTAAGACCACCATGGACTAAGGCTGATCTTCAATGACAACATAAATAATGGAAAGCCAACGTTCACGTGGAAACTGAACAACACTCTTCTCAATGATACCTTGGTCAAGGAAGGAATAAAGAAAGAAATCAAAGACTTTTTAGAGTTTAATGAAAATGAAGCCACAACATACCCAAACTTATGGGACACAATAAAAGCATTTCTAAGAGGGAAACTCATAGCTCTGAGTGCCTCCAAAAAGAAACTAGAGAGAGCACACACTAGCAGCTTGACAACACACCTAAAAGCTCTAGAAAAAAAGGAAGCAAATTCACCCAAGAGAAGTAGACAGCAGGAAATAATCAAACTCAGGGGCAAAATCAACCAAGTAGAAACAAGAAGAACTATTCAAAGAATCAAACAAACAAACATCTGGTTCTTTGAGAAAATCAACAAGATAGATAAACCCTTAGCCAGACTCACTAGAGGGCACAGGGACAGCATCCTAATTAACAAAATCAGAAATGAAAAGGGAGACATAACAACAAACCCCGAAGAAATCCAAAACACCATCAGATCCTTCTACAAAAGGCTGTACTCAACAAAACTGGAGAACCTGAATGAAATGGACAAATTTCTAGATAGATACCAGGTACCAAATTTAAACCAGGATCAAGTTAATGATCTAAACAGTCCTATATTCCGTAAAGAAATAGAAGCAGTCATTAATGGTCTCCCAACCAAAAGAAGCCCAGGACCAGATGGGTTTATTGCAGAGTTCTATCAGACCTTCAAAGAAGATTTAATTCCAGTTCTTCACAAACTATTCCACAAAATAGAAGAAGAAGGTACTCTACTCAACTAATTCTATGAAGACACAATTACTCTGATACATAAACCACAGAAAGACCCAACAAAGATAGAGAACTTCAGACCAATTTCCCTTATGAATATAGATGCAAAAATACTCAATAAAATTTTCGCAATCCAAATCCAAGAACACATTAAAACAATCATCCATCCTGACCAAGTAGGTTTCATTCCAGGGATGCAGGGATGGTTTAATATATGGAAATCCATCAACATAATCCATTATAGAATTAAACTCAAGGACAAAAACCACATGATCATCTCATTAGATGTGGAGAAAGCATTTGACAAAATCCAACACCCATTCATGATAAAAGTCTTGGAAAGATCAGGAATTCAAGGCCCATACCTAAACATGATAAAAGCAATCTACAGCAAACCAGTAGCCAACATCAAAGTAAATGGTGAGAAGCTGGAAGCAATCCCACTAAAATCCGGGACTAGACAAGGCTTCCCACTTTCTCCCTACCTATTCAACATTGTACTTGAAGTCCTAACCAGAGCAATTCGACAACAAAAGGAGATCAAGGGGATACAAATTGGAAAAGAATAAGTCAAAATATCACTTTTTGCAGATGATATGATAGTATATATAAGCGACCCTAAAAATTCCACCAGAGAACTCCTAAACCTGATAAACAGCTTCAGTGAAGTAGCTGGATATAAAATTAACTCAAAGAAGTCAATGGCCTTTCTGTACACAAAGGATAAACAGGCTGAGAAAGAAATTAGGGAAACAACACCCTTCTCAATAGTCACAAATAATATAAAATACCTTGTCATGACTCTAACTAAGGAAGTGAAAAATCTGTATGATAAGAACTTCAAGTCTCTGAAGAAAGAAATTAAAGAAGATCTCAGAAGATGGAAAGATCTCCCATACTCATGGATTGGCAGGATCAACATTGTAAAAATGGCTATCTTGCCAAAAGCTATCTACAGATTCAATGCAATCCCCATCAAAATTCCAACTCAATTATTCAATGAATTAGAAAGAACAATCTGCAAATTCATCTGGAATAACAAAAAACCTAGGATAGCAAAAACTCTTCTCAAGGATAAAAGAACCTCTGGTGGAATCACCATGCCTGACCTAAAGCTTTACTACAGAGCAATTGTGATAAAAGCTGCATGGTTGGTATAATGACAGAAAAGTAGAGCAATGGAAGAGAATTGAAGACCCAGAAGTGAACCCACACACCTATGGTCACTTGATCTTTGACAAGGGAGCTAAAACCATCCATTGGAAGAAATACAGCATTTTCAACAAATGGTGCTGGCACAACTGGTGGTTATCATGTAGAAGAAAGCGGATCGATCCATTCATATCTCCTTGTACTCAGGTCAAATCTAAGTGGATCATGGAGCTCCACATAAAACCAGAAACACTGAAACTTATAGAAGAGAAAGTGGGTAAAAGCCTCGAAGATATTGGCACAGGGGAAAAATTCCTGAATAGAATAGCAATGGCTTGTCCTGTAAGATCGAGAATTGACAAATGGGACCTCATGAAACTGCAAAGCTTCTGTAAGGCAAAAGACACCGTCAATAAGACAAAAAGGCCACCAACAGATTGGGAAAGGATCTTTACCTATCCTAAATTAGATAGAGGACTAATATCCTATATATATAAAGAACTCAAGAAGGTGGACTGCAGAAAATCAAATAACCCCATTAAAATTTGCACCAGAGTTTCAGTGCTCCTGGCAGGTGGACTGCTGTGCATTTTCCACGTGGCCCCACGTGGGCTTCTGTTTGTGGAAAGCCATAGAACCCCAGTCCTCGGAGGATGGAGAGGGAGCAGTCTGACATCTCTGGACCTCTCCGATGCCCTGAGATGACAGGTTCTCAGTCTCGGACATCCCAGACATCTTATTTTGCCAATGAGCTGAGAACTAACTGGAGGCCCCCAGTGGCAGGCTGGTGAGCCCTGGGGCCTAAGGGAGAAGAGGGCAGGGGGAGAGGGCGAGCTGGGTGGTCCCCCATGAGGGCAGGAGTCCTTGATCTGGTCTGTGGCTGGAGTGTTGGAAGGCTTTCCAGCGGGAGGGTAGACACAGCTCTTTAGAGGAAAGCCTGCCCCATTGCCCCAACACAGTGAGTCTCAATGAGCATAGACAGTCCTTGGTTTTAAATCTTAATTGTAGAAAGGCAGAGAGAGAAGGTAGAAAGAGAATGGCAAGCCATGGCCATGTGGAAAGAGAGGGAAGGGAGTTAGAGATGAGAATAAGAGAGGTGAGAGCTTAAGAGTGGGAGGAGGAGCCAAGCAGGCCTTTTATAAAAGTGTGATGGGCTATCTTGCAGTTGCCAGGTAACTGTGGGGAGGAGCATATGTGGCTATTGTCAGGTAACCATGAGGGTGGAGTCTAGACAGAATGTCAGGAGCTTGGGGACATGACTGATAGTCACAGGACTATGGAGCTGAGTTTCCATGGTGTCAGAAGCCTATTTCTGACTGAGATCATGGCTCACTGTTCTGTTCCTTTGTAGAGTTTCTACTGGGATTCCTGAGTAAGGCTTGCTAGACCAGAAAACAGGCTGTCTTTCACAGTCCCACAGACAATGCTGTCCACTCTCTTCCTACCTATTCAATATAGTACTTGAAGTCCTTGCCAGAGCAATTAGACAATAAAAGGAGGTCAAAGGGATACAAATTAGAAAGGAAGACCGGGACTGCTACTATGTGGTCCCAAACCATGTATTCTGTCTTTATAAGTAGATCTTCATATATCACTGACAGGGCCCCTAAATCTGCTTCTTCATATTTCCTTATGTTCTTGGAGCAGTAACAACATTCTTGTAACTCTGTATTTTTAACCCCCTTCCTCTCCCTCTGTGTGTGTGTATTCTGTATTTTTTTGGGGCATTTATGTCTGTTGATGCCAAAAGTAGAATTGTTTTTATTCCTGACATCCACATGGCACCCTCTCTCTAAGTATTTTGCTGAAAAGAGAGGTGGGTGCCCACATGTACACACACACAGACACACACACACACTCACAAACTTGTGGATGTAAAACAGTTTTATTAGATGTGATTTAGGATTAAATTGAAATTTTCCTATTATAACCACCCTTGTTTCTTTCATCTGAATTGGTAAGTCATCTTCTATAATCATTATTTTAGGAAGTTTTCCATCACATTCTAAAGTTCTATACTTCATCCCCCTCTTCCTTTTCTGTAAATGAAAGGAAAAAAAAAAGTCAAAGAGAAAATGTTCAAGGATGTCAGATCACCTGATTTCAGCATTTGTTTCAGAAAGGCAATAAATAACCAAGTCACAAGGCTTTTAGACAACAGTATAGAGAACTGAAATTATTTTTAGTTAACTAGGTAAAGCTAATGAGTCATAATTAGGTCATATAGTGGACATGGCTGCAGACTGTGTTCTGAATAGTTCCGTGACTCCTTGAGGAACACGTACCCCATTGCGAAGCTTCCTGCATGGGGCGATGTTTCTCTCACTCATTCTCTGATTGTTCTCTATGAATGGCTTTCTTTCAGTCTGTATTTTATCCTCCAGTATAAGCATGCCTCATAGAGAAACTTTGTATTTAATGTATTTTGACTGTATATTTTTCTCTGTTTTCTAAACTGAAATATAACTGAGGCAATATTGACAGAGTCAACTAGCTTAGAAGTATACAAATCAAAGTCAAGGATTCATAAGTCTTAAAAAAGATTTGTAGTATTGAGAAAATACCAGGTTTTGGAAGTTCAAACTGAGGTAAGAATATTGCAAAAGTATAAGAAAATGTATTCTACGAATTTTGAGTGTTAGTAATAAAAGCAGATATTTGATTTACTAAACAAAAAACTTACACAGAATATTTAGCCTGTGGACATTCAATGGCAGAAGCCTTGTTCAATCTGTTCTTAGACTTCTTTAAGTAGTTCCTAGGAAAGTTACTTTTGAGGATTAGAAAAGATGATATCTTCCAGAGAGTTTAGCTATATTTTTGTAGGCCAGAGAAAAGGCCTTCACAGATGAAGCTCTTCAAGGAAAGAGTTTCACTAGTGTGCACAAAAGTGCAGAATTTGATTCTCAGGACCACACAGAACTGGGTGGAGTGTCACAGGCCGTAATTTCAGGACTTGGGAGGTAGTTGCAGAAAGCTTGGAAGTTTAAAGTCATAATGACCTACAAGAGAACCTGTCTTAATTAAAATAACATTTAATTAAAAAATTAAAAAGGAAAGAAAAAGGCTGGGGTAAAAATGACAACATGCTACCCAGTGCTATGAATATTTAAATTAATTATTTTATTTATTTACATCCCAAATGTTGTACCACCTCCCAGACCCCCCTTACAGAGTTCTTTCCTTATTCCCCACCCCTTTATCTCTGAAAAAAATGTCCTCCCATATCCCGCTGCCCTGGGATATCAAGTCTGAACAGGGTTAGGCACACCTTCTTCCACTGAGAACAGACAAGGCAATCCTCTGCTACATACATGCTGGGGAGACCTTGGACCAGCTGGTGTATGCTTTTTAGTTGGTGGCTTAGTCTGTGGGAGCTCCCAGGGGTCCAGGCTAGTTGACACTGTTGGTCTTCCTATGGGGTTGCCATCCCCTTCAATTCCTTCAATCCTTCCTCTAACTCTTCCACAGGGATCCTCAACCTTTCTCACTAATACTTGGCTGTGGGTATCTGCATCTGTATCAGTCAGCTGTTGGGTAGAGCTTCTCAGAGGACAGCCATGCTAGGCTCTTGCCTCCTAATATGACATAGCATCAGTAATAGTGTCAGGGATTGGCACCCTCCAATGGGATGGATGCCAAATTGGGCTGGTTCAGTGGGCCATTCCTTCAATCTCTGCTCCATTTTTGTTCAGATGCATTTCTTTTAGACAGGAGCAATTTTGTGTCTTAAGTTTTGTAGGTGGGTTGCTATGACTGATCAGCAATGTGAATGAGGTGTTCTCAAACTGACCTTTGATTCAGTCTCTGTTTCCCAGCACTGTTCATACTCACATGTATTTAAAATATACATGTGGGATGTGAGAAAACAATGGAGGGTCTTAGTGGACTTTTCCTGACATTTGAGCTAGGACATTTGCCATAAGTTTTTGTTGCTGTTTATTTAGTCTGTCATTTCTGCCTTTCAAAGTTAGACCAACTGGCTTTTATGCACAGTAAATATGTTGTGCACAAAGAACACACATTGAAGTACAAATGTACAAGTGGAACCCATGACACATACAAGTTAACAGTGCTCTGTGGGGAAACCCTCCTGGAGCCTGTAGTTGTCACTCTTCTATAGCAAAGGACAATTAAGACAGAAAGCTTAATTCTCCAGCCAATTGAATTTGCCGAAGAAGAATCTTTTATCCACTTGTTGAAAACCTGTGCATTAGTTAGGTTTCCCACTGCTGGGAAAAAATAAAATGACTAAAAGCAATGTAGGGAGTGAAGGGTTTATTTGGCTTACATATCGAGCATCTTAGTCCCTTGAGGGAAGGGAAGCCAAGGCAGAACTTCAAGCTGTGCAGGAAGCTGGAGGCAAGAGTTGATGCAGAAGCCACAGAGGAGTGGTGCTTACTGACTTGCTCCTATGGCTTGCCTAGTATGCTTTCTTCTAGTACTCAGGATCACAAACCCAGGGTGGAGCCACCCACCAAGGGACTGTCTCCTCCCCCATCAATCACTAATTAAGAAAAATGCCCAACAGTATTGCCTACAGCATTGTCTCAATTGAGATTCTCTCCTGTGAGATGACTATAGTTTGTGTTAAGATGACATTAGCTGGCACAAGTCTTTTCTCAGTCTAGAAACTTACCAGATAAGGGACTGACAACTGAGTGAAGAGTAGTTTTTTGTTTTTTGTTTTCCCAATGAAAACTCAGGAGCCAGATTCTGAGGTGAAAGCCTGCTAACTCAGAGAGGCAGAGAAAGCACCCAGCTGACCTTACTACTCAGCTAATGTCCCAGAAGGAAGAAGATTCCTCTCCTCCATGCTGTCTTAAATCCCCTTCTACTCAAACACCTTCCTTTCTGTTTACTTATGTTCACTCCCTGTGAGCTGGTTGCTTGTTCTACCTCTTGACCTAGGGTTGACTTTATTTAGCTCTTGGGTTCACCGTGTGTGCTAGGGCTGAGCTACACCATAACAAGGTTTTCCCAGTTCACAGCCATGGGGTTCACAATGTGATTAAGTATCCTGCAACAGAGGAGAACACAGCTTTACATTTGGTTTCAGGCAGCAAGAGTTTTAATTGCAGCTCTAGGGATGAGGGAGTGGGAACACATGGCTTTTATGCAACACATTAAGCAAACAGCAAGCTCCCCACTGCTACTGGTGGCACTTCCCACTTCCTCATTCTTTATGTTGGGCATTGAGTTCCTTTATTTTGGAGAATGACAAGATAAAGACACTGCTAACTAAGGGACTGGAAAAATGGCTCAGCAGTTATAAGTACTTGTTCTTACAGAGGACTAGGCTTCAGTTCCTAGCACTCATGTTGTGGCTCAAAATTGTACTTCCAGGGCATCTGATGCATTATTCTGATCTCCTGAGGTACTAGGCATGCACACCGTGCTGAAAAGACATGTAGACAAAACACTCACACATAAAACAAAATAAATAAATCTAGTAAAATAAAATATGGGGCCTTAAATGAGGCCTCTGCGAAATACATTACAAAAGTCTAGGAAAGTATTGCATTAATAGAAGTTCATATTTGGACAGTGTTTCAGAAAGGCTAGGTTCCTTCTCAACACTTTTCTCCATAAGCAGGCCTGTTCCAGTTGAAAACTAGCTTTCTAGCGTATAATTCACACTTTCTGCCTGCCAAGGGCTTGACTTACAAGTGGGTCCGTTGTGCTCACATGCTCACATGTTAGCTCTGGGGATCCAAACTCTGGTTTTCACACTTGCATGACAAGTATTTATCCATTAAGCCATTTCCTGTGTTCCCCACAAATTAGTTTTCTTAATGGTTTTAAGTTAAAAAATAAAGTCAGAAAATTTATTGGAGAACATTTCCAAAATGAACCACAACTACTGGTGTTAGTTCGTGGACATCTAATTGTAAGAAGAAGAAGTAATTGATTTATGCTTAGCAATTGGATGCCCATTTGTAGCCATATTTGTATATGTAAACAGTATTGTACTACAAGATTGCATAATTACAGCTCTTGTATTCAGGCCATGAATCCATTCTGCATTGATTGTAATATAAGGTGGTGGATGTATATGTCTCTTTATTTTATGTGTGGTTACCCATTTCTGTCTGTATCATTTGTCAATTTCTATGCTTATTGAATGTTCTGTACATGTTTGTGGAACATTAGATGGCAGGACTGGAGATAGACAGAACAGTAGTTAAAAGTTCTTGTTATCCTTGTAGAGAACTTGGGTTCAATTCCCAGTAACCACATGATGGCTTATTTTTTTTATTAGGTATTTTCTTCATTTAGATTTCCAATGCTATCCCAAATGTCCCCCAAGCCCTCCCCCCAACTCCCCCCCCACTCCCACTTCTTGGCCCTGGCGTTCCCCTGTACTTAGGCGTATAAAGTTTGCAAGACCAATGCGCCTCTCTTTCCACTGATGGCTGACTAGGCCATCTTCTGATACATATGCAGCTAGAGACATGAGCTCTGGGGGTACTGGTTAGTTCATATTGTTGTTCCACCTACAGAGTTGCAGACCCCTTTCGCTCCTCTGTTGGGGGCCCTGAGTTCCATCCAATAGCTGACTGTGAGCATCCACTTCTCTGTTTGCTAGGCCCAAGAATAGCCTCACAAGAGACAGCTATATCAGGGTCCTTTCAGCAAAATCTTGCTAGTGTATGCAATGGTGTCAGCGTTTGGAGGCTGATTATGGGATGGATCCCCGGATATGGCAGTCTCTAGATGGTCCATCCTTTCGTCTCATCTCCAAACTTTGTCTCTATAACTCCTTCCATGGGTGTTTTGTTCCCAATTCTAAGAAGGGGCAAAGTGTCCACATTTTGTTCTTCGTTTTTCTTGAGTTTCATGTGTTTTACAAATTGTATCTTATATCTTGGGTATTCTAAGTTTCTGGACTAATATCCACTTATCAGTGAGTACACATCATGTGAGTTGATGGCTTATAACCACCTCTAACTCCAGTTCAAGGGAATCTCAAGCCCTCTTGTGTATATGCTCCATAGGCACCAGGCAGGCATGTGGTGTGCAGAGATACATCCAAAAAATGCTCATATGTGTAAAATAAAATAAACAAATCTAAAAAGAAAAAAGAAAACCAATTGGCCAGAAAATTCAGATCTGTTATTTCTATGCCCTGTCATATGCTGTTTCTGTTATTTTAAGTTTGTTGTAAGGTTTGAAATTAAGTAGTATAAATACTCCAACTATTTATTTTTTTGCTTTTAAAATATTGTTTGGTACACTTGTGTACTCTAAAATACTATATGAATTCAAGGAACTGTGTTTTGTTTCAAGGAAAATTGATTTTCCTCTTAACATTAGAGATTTCAGTTTAGAAACACAGATGTGCTATAATTTAACTTGGACTGCTTTAATTTCTTTTCACAAGGTTTTATGGAGTGCCTATGTCTTTCACCTTCATGGTTTAGTTCATAGATATTTTGTTCTTTTGAGTACTTTTGAAAGTAGAACTGGTTTCTTAATTTTCTTTCCAGGTTTATTGCTACTGTATAGAAATACAACTCATCTCTGTTTGTTGACCTCTTAATTTGCAGTTTATTTGAATTGATTTATTAACTTTACTAATTGATTAATTTAATTTTATTAATTGAATAATTGATTAATCAATAAATTTAAAATTCATTATTTTTAATTTGAATTAATTTTATTAATTTATAAATTTCAAATTTGCCTCTCAAAAATCTACACGGCTTTGTATATGTAGAATCATGTTATGTGTAAATAGAAGTAGTTTTACTTCTCCATACAGGGTATCATTTGTTTGAATGTTTTATTTCTTTTTACTTATGCAATTGCTTTGGCTCAAACTTCCTATAAAGTGTTAAGTAGCAGTTATTTAGTTCCCAGTCTTAAAGGAAAACTTTCATTTTTTTCATCATTGAACATGTTATGTGTGAGCTTTTGTAAATGCCCTTTTAAGTAAAGGGTTATCTTAGGGCTGCTGCTGCTGGATTGAAACATTATGATCAAAGCAACCGGAGCAAAGCAAACAAACCATTTAGTTTATCATGGAAGGATGCCAAAACAGGGACTTAAACAGGGCAGAAAACTGGAGGCAGGAGCTGATGCTGAGGCCCTGGAGGAATGCTGCTACTGATTTGTTCTTCACGGCTCACTCCACGTTCTCCTTCCTCCCTCCCTTCCTTCCTCCCTCCCTCCCTCCCTCCCTCCCTTCCTCCCTCCCTCCCTCCCTCCCTCCCTCCCTCCCTCCCTCCCTTCCTTCCTTCCTTCCTTCCTTCCTTCCTTCCTTCCTTCCTTCCTTCCTTTCTTCTTCCCTCCCTCCCCCTCCCTCTCCCTCCCTTCCTTCCTCCCTTCCTCCCTTCCTCCCTCCCTCCCTTCCTTCCTTCTTCCCTCCCTCCCCCTCCCTCCCTCCCCCTCCCTCCCTCCCTCCCTCCCTCCCTCCCTCCCTCCCTCCCTCCCTCCCTTCTTTCCTTCCTTCCTTCCTTCCTTCTTTCCTGGAAATCTAATGAAGATTTTTAATCCCTTTTAGAAGAATAGTAAAATCAAAATCAAAATCAAAAACAAAAACAAAAACAAAAACAAAAGCCCAAACATATTGGTTGCCCCCTGTAGGCTCTTGCTTCCCTGTTCATTGTTTCTCTGGGCAAAGAATCTTGCAGACCAAATGTAGAGAGACCATTTGTCTCATTTTACATTTGTTGCCTGGATTTTGGAGTCTTGTCCTCAAAATCTCACTCCCACCAATTTCCTGAAGTGTCCCCAGTTTTTTCCTCTTATTGGATAATTTCTTTATTTACATTTCAAATGTTATCCTTTTTCCAGGTCTCCCCTCCAGAAACACCCTATCCCATCTTCCCTCACCCTGCCTCTATGGGGGTGCTTCTCCACCACCCACCCACTTTTGCCTTCTCTCCCTGGCATTCCCCTACCCTAGGACATCAAACACCCTCAGGCCCAAGGACCAGTCCTCCCACTGATGTCCAACAAGGCATCTCCTGCCTCATACTCAGTCCGAGCCATGGGTCCCTCCATGTGTACTGTTTGGTTGGTGGTCCAGTCCACGGGAGTCTGGCCTGTTGAAAATTGTTGCTCCCCCCATGGGGCTGCAAACCTCCTCAACTCCTTCAGTTTCTTCTCCAACTCCCCCATTAGAGACCCCCCCCCACTCAGTCAAATGGTTGGATGCTAGCACCCCCCTCTCTATTTGTCAGGCTCTGGCAGAGACTCTCAGGAGACAGCTATATCAGGTTCTTGTCAGCAAGCACTTTACAGCATCCCCAATAGTTTCCAGGTTTGGCGTCTGTATTTGGGATGGATTCCCAGGTAGGGAAGTCTCTGCTCCACACTTTGTCTCCATATTTCCTCCAGTGGGTATTTTGTTCCCCTTTCTAAGAAGCGCTGAAGTATCCATACTTTGGACTTCCTTCTTCTTAAGCTTCATGTGGTCTGTGAATTGTATCTTGGGTATTCTGAGCTTTAGGGCTAATATCCACTTATTAGTGAGTACATATCATGTGAGTTCTTTTGTGATTGGGTTACCTCACTCAGGATGATGCCCTCCAGGTCCATCCATTTGCCTAGGAATTTCATAAATTCATTCTTTTTAATAGCTGAGTAGTACTCCATTGTGTAAATGTACCAGAGTTTCTGTATCCATTCCTCTGATGAGGGACATCTGGGTTCTTTCCAGCTTCTGGCTATTATAAATAAGGCTGCTATGAACATAGTGGAGCATGTATCGTTCTTACCAGTTGGGGCATCTTCTGGATATATACCCAGGAGAGGTATTGCTGGATCCTCCGGTAGTACTATGTCCAATTTTCTGAGGAACCACCAGACTGATTTCCAGAGTGGTTATATAAGCTTGCAATCCCACCAACAATGGAGGAGTGTTCCTCTTTCTCTATATCCTCGCCAGCATCTGCTCTCACCTGAATTTTTGATCCTAGCCATTTTGACTGGTGTGAAGTGGAATCTCAGGGTTGCTTTGACTTGCATTTCCCTGATGATTAAGGATGTTGAACATTTTTTCAGGTGCTTCTCAGCCATTTGGTATTCCTCAGGTGAGAATTCTTTGTTTAGCTCTGAGCCCTATTTTTAATGGGGTTATTTGATTTTCTGGAGTCCACCTTCTTGGGTTCTTTATATATATTGGATATTAGTCCCCTATCTGAATATCTTTTTTGGGTCTTTCTGTGGCTAAGTATCAGAATAATTGTGTCTTCATAGAATGAATTGGGTAGAATACTTTCTGCTTCTATTTTGTGGAATAGTTTGTGAAGAACTGGAATTAGATCTTCTTTGAAGGTGTGATAGAACTCTGCACTAAACCCATCTGGTCCTGGGCTTTTTTTGGTAGGGAGACTATTAATGACTGCTTCTATTTCTTTAGGGAATATAGGACTGTTTAGATCATTAACCTGATCCTCATTTAAATTTGGTACCTGGTATCTGTTTAGAAATTTGTCCATTTCATCCAGGTTCTCCAGTTTTGTTGAGTATAGCCTTTTGTAGAAGGATCTGATGGTGTTTTGGATTTCTTCTGGATCTGTTGTTATGTCTCCCTTTTCATTTCTGAGTTTGTTAATTAGGATGCTGTCCCTGTGCCCTTTAGTGAGTCTGGCTAAGTGTTTATCTACCTTGTTGATTTTCTCAAAGAACCAGCTCCTCATTTGGTTGATTCTTTGAATAGTTCTTCTTGTTTCCACTTCGTTGATTTCACCCCTGAGTTTGATTATTTCCTGCCGTCTACTCCTCATGCATGAATTTGCTTCCTTTCGTTCTAGAGCTTTTAGGTGTGTGCTCTCTCTAGTTTCTTTTTTGGAGGCACTCAGAGCTATGAGTTTCCCTCTTAGAAATGCTTTCATTGTGTCCCATAAGTTTGGGTATGTTGTGGCTTCATTTTCATTAAATTCTAAAAAGTCTTTAATTTCTTTCTTAATTCCTTCTTTGACCAAGGTGTCATTGAGAAGAGTGTTGTTCAGTTTTCATGTGAATGTTGGCTTTCTATTATTTATGTTGTTGTTGAAGATCAGCCTTAGTCCATGGTGATCTTATAGGATGCATGGGACAATTTCAATACTTTTGTATCTGTTGAGGCCTGTTTTTTGACCAATTATATGGTCAATTTTGGAGAAGGTACCATGAGATACTGAGAAGAAGGTATATCCTTTTGTTTTAGGATAAAATGTTCTGTAGATATCTGTTAAATCCATGTGTTTCATAACTTCTGTTAGTTTTACTGTGTTCCTGTTTAGTTTCTGTTTCCACAATCTGTCCATTGATGAAAGTGGTGTGTTGAAGTCTCCTACTATTATTGTGTGAGGTGCAATATGTGCTTTGAACTTTACTAAAGTTTGTATCATGAATGTGACTGCCCTTGCATTTGGAGCATAGATATTCAGAATTGAGAGTTCCTTTTGGAAGATTTTACGTTTGATGCATATGAAGTGTCCCTCCTTTTCTTTTTTGATAACTTTGGTTTGGAAGTCGATTTTATTAGCTATTAGAATGGCTACTCCAGCTTGTTTCTTCAGACCATTTGCTTGGAAAATTGTTTTCCAGCCTTTCATTCTGAGTTAGTGTCCTCCTTTTTCCCTGAGAATGGTTTCCTGTAAACAGCAAAATGTTGGGTCCTGTTTGTGTAGGCAGTCTGTTAGTCTATGTCTTTTTATTGGGGAATTGAGTCCATTGATATTATGAGATATTAAAGAAAAGTAATTGTTGCTTCCTATTATTTTTGTTGTTAGAGTTGTCATTCTGTTCTTGTGGCTGTCTTCTTTTAGGTTTGTTGAAGGATTACTTTCTTCCTTTTTCTAGGGCATGGTTTCCGTCCTTATATTGTTTTTTTTTTTTTTTCTGTTATTATCCTTTGAAGGGCAGGATTCGTGGAAAGATAATATGTGAATTTGGTTTTGTCATGGAATACTTTGGTTTCTCCATCTATGGTAATTGAAAGTTTGGCTGGGTATAGTAGCCTGGGCTGGCATTTGTGTTCTCTTAGTGTCTGTATAACATCTGTCCAGGATCTCCTGGCTTTCATAGTCTCTGGTCAAAAGTCTGGTGTAATTCTGATAGGTCTGCCTTTATATGTTACTTGACCTTTTTCCCTTACTGCTTTTAATATTCTATCTTTATTTAGTGTATTTGTTGTTCTGATTATTATGTGTCGGGAGGAATTTCTTTTCTGATCTAGTCTATTTGGAGTTCTGTAGGCTTCTTGTATGTTCATGGGCATCTCTTTCTGTAGGTTTGGGAAGTTTTCTTCTATAATTTTGTTGACCATATTTTCTGGCCCTTTAAGTTGAAAATCTTCATTCTCATGTACTCCTTTTATCTGTAGGTTTGGTCTTCTCATTGTGTCCTGTATTTCCTGTGTGTTTTGAATTAGGATCATTTTGCATTTTCTTTGATTGTTGTGCCGATGTTCTCTATGGAATCTTCTGCACCTGAGATTCTCTCTTCCATCTCTTGTATTCTGTTGCTAATGCTCGCATCTATAGTTCCAGATTTCTTTCCTAGGGTTTCCATCTCCAAAGTTGCCTCACTTTGGGTTTTCTTTATTGTGTCTACTTCCCTTTTTAGGTCTAGTATGGTTTTGTTCATTTCCATCACCTGTTTGGATGTGTTTTCCTGTTTTTCTTTAAGGACTTGTAACTCTTTAGCAGTGTTCTTCTTTATTTCTTTAAGTGAGTTATTAAAGTCCTTCTTGATGTCCTCTACCATCATCATGGGATATGCTTTTAAATCCGGGTCTAGCTTTTCAGGTGTGTTGGGGTGCCCAGGACTGGATCAGGTGGGAGTGCTGCGTTCTGATGATGGTGAGTGGTCTTGGTTTCTGTTAGTAAGATTCTTATGTTTGCCTTTCGCCATCTGGTAATCTCTGGAGTTAGTTGATATAGTTGTCTTTGGTTAGAGCTTGTTCCTCTCGTAATTCTGTTAGCCTTTATCAGCAGACCTGGGAGGCTAGCTCTCTCCTGAGTTTCAGTGGTCAGAGCACTCTCTGCAGGCCAGCTCTCCTCTTAAAGGGAATGTGTACAGATATCTGGTGTTTGGACTTCCCTCCTAGCAGAACATGAAGGCCGAAACAGGACCTGTCCCAGGACCTGTGTTGCTTCGGCCTGTCACAGAAGCTGTTAGCTTCTGTAGTCCACACTCTCACCTGCACAGACTAGTCTTGGAGGAATCCGGGAACCAAGATGGCTCCCCCAGGTCCTCTGGGAAAGCCCTCCCAGGCAGGTCAGACACCTCTCCTCTGGCCAGGAAAGTGCCCGGATGTCTGGAGCCCGAAAGGAGTCTGCCTCAGAAGCTGTCTTCTAGAGACCTTGGGGGTGTCTGCCAACTCTGTGCCCAAGGTGACCAGGTGCTGGCGCAGACCGAAGGTACTTGTCACCCAGGTGAGGCCAGGTTTTCTGCTTCCCTAATGCTGTCTTAGGTCCCGCGAGATTGGATTGGAACAGAAGTTGTGTCTACTCACCAGAGGTCCTGAGATCTTGTGGAGAGTCCTCTAGGGATCTTGGGCATGTCAGCCGACTCCGCGCCCAAGGTGATCTGGTGCTGGCACTGACCAGAAGGGATTTGTGACCCTGGTCAGGCCGGGGTTTTCTGCTTCCCTAATGCTGTCACAGGTCCCACGTGATTGGATTGGAACAGAATTCCAATTAAAGTTTTAACATCCCATTATGACGCTGTTGTAGTGCTAATAGAGAATTGTAAGATAAAATCATGAAGGTATTTTAGAAAAACAAAACAAAACAATGTGTCTTAGAAACCCTACAAGGTATCTGTTCCTTGTTCTGAACAGTAATTAAATTGGTTTTTGCAGAATATTGATATTTGTACTATTGCATATCAAACTCTTTAGGTAAAATTGACAATCATTATCCAAAAGATAAGTTGTTAAAGATTGCTTCTATGCATGTTTTTGGATTTTCTGTAAATTAATGCATTCATGCATCCCATAAAAAATACATCTATTGTATTCAAAAAGTAGCCCTTCTATGGGAGAGAAGTATATGTGATTGGATCACATGTTTATTCCTTTGAGTTTCCTCCGGCTTCAGCACAGATGATTAAAGTGTGTGCTGCAGCCATGTTTTGAAATGTTAAAAAATCAAGCTTTAATTTGTATACTAATAGTCAATATATATATAGCTCAGGGTTTACAATTGGTTGAAATTGTTTGTTTCTTAAATACTATGAATTCTTAACTTTGTAATTTTTTATATACAACTCAAGTGGAAAAAAAAAGACTGTCTTTGGACATTTAAGAACTCATTCTAGATTGTCTGGGAAAGACCTCTTAAGGTGATACCATGCTAGATTTATATCCTAGGCAGATTACAGGCCTTACACAAGAATAATTGGCCACATAATCTCATTCTTTACATCATCAAAAATAGTAATGGCTTGAGATAATAATTTGGTATTTTTAAAGAATGTGCATATCAAATTGTAAAGACTGTTCTCAGTGTCCTCAGTTTCTACCTGTTCCACATAATGGTGTTAACTCTTGAGGTCTTATATTTAATCAGTTATTGCCAATGACCACTCATATTTCTGATTTAAAAAAATAAAATATGTACATGTGACTATTGATACCTTTTCAGGCTTTCTAGTCGCAACTGCTCTAACAAGAGAAGCAACTAAACGTGTAATTAGTCATTGCCTACATATATATATATATATATATATATATATATATATATATATATATTTGGTGTTCCAAATCAGATTACAACAGATATTGCAACTGGCTATTACAGCCAAGTTTTTGAGATGTTTTGTTGACAATTTAATGCTACCCATGTTACTGAGATTTTTTTTTTTTATATTTCTCAAGGACAAGGTATAGTGCAACTTTAAAACTATATCTTCTGAAAAAACAATAAAGGGGAAATTATATCCCTGTGTACATTATTTATATCACACTTTTTATTTTTAAAATTTTAAAAATTGGATGCCAAAGAACTCCTTGCTGAATGTCTTATAGCATCTTAAAACTAGGCATACTCATGCCTGGGTGAGATGGAAGGATCCACTTATTGGCATATATCATGAGCCTGATCAGATATTTAATATGGGGAAGAGGGCATGTTTGTGTTTTTTCCACAGAATGCTGCAGGAGCATGCCAGCTGCCAGAATGATTTGTGTGACAGGCTGACCTGTGAGCTTGCTGAGTGCTCTGACAATGGTGACAAGAAAGCTATATTGGGTATATGTTCTTGACCCACCTTTGCTTGCCTTTGTCCTAGATTAGACAAGCTAAGCTGCCTTGCTTCAAGCTTTTTAACCTTGTGGGACAGAGAACATAAGAGACTGTGGAAACTGATTTAGAAGAATTAATCAAAAGGAGGATTTATAATGACTCTTCTATTTCCTTTAATGTGACCAGTTATTCTGACTCAATCATGGACTGGTCTAGTAATAAATCCAATAGTAGAGATTCCTGTTATGAAGATAGCTAAAAATATTTATTAGTTAGCAGAGTTAGCTTGAAGCATAGCCTATTTATATGAGAAATAACAGCTTTTCTGTTGATTCTCTAAGTCACCTCTCCCACACAGGGAGGTCAGAGCTTGGGCTTGATCGTTGCTAATTTGCAACTGAATAGAGTACCTAGACTTCCCCACAGACAACTTTAATCTTGTTGCTTTTCAACTTTTGGCTTTGTGTTTCAAGAAGGTCAGTTACCTCTGTGCAGGCTTGCTTTCATCAAGCACAGATGGCAGAAATTCATCGATATGAAGAGATGGATTGAGTGCACATAGTGGCTTTGGTCTGATTGGGAAAATGGTGTGTAATGAGGGCTGGCAGCCAAGGCCAGGCCATTGGGTTTATGGCTTATTTTCAATCTAAGACAGAGGCATGCACCAAGAGGCTGTGGTTTGTTCATAATAACACCATAGAGCAGTGTTTGTGCAAATAAACCGAAACAAACTGCACATGTTCTCCATGACGGATAAGAATAAGTCAAATGAGACTGCAGTCCTAAGACAGGCGCAGCCACCAGCCACCATAATTTCCAGGCAGAACCATGGAGCATTTGTAAGTTTTATGCCCCAGTCTAGCTAATTTTTATTAAATAATTAGGGAGGAATTGTAGCCTCTCCAGCCTTGAGCAGGCTGTCTCAAACCTGTTCTGCCACTGTCACCACCTAGGGTGGAGTCTTCTAACCTAGAGAGGTCTACTCTGCCACCTCTGCAGTTTTCTCCAAGACACCACTACCTGCTAAGAGGCTGAACCTGCTTCCTGAGGAGATCCTGAAGAAGCAACATCCTGGCACAGAGTGATGAGAGCTTGGAGACAAAGCAACAGGAGCATGACATTGTTGGGGATGGGCCTTCCCCTTTATAAGCTCAGACCTTTAAGTAAACTTTGGGCTTTGATCAATATCTTTGTCTTGGTCTCGTATTTCTCCATCTCCTTTCCATAGAGCCCCAGCCTCCCTTTCATGGACCTGGTTCATGTAGCTGTGGACATCAGACCTTATTTAGCCAACTATATTGTTGAGATTTTATCGATAGAGCTTTCATGTTCTATAGTGAAGTCAAAATGCCACAGCACATTTCTTGGTCCTCTGGTTTCTACAGTCTTTCTGCTTCCTTTTACATGTTATCTCCTGTATGTGTATCAATTGAGGTTGGCTATACTTTGGCTTTAAAAATATATACATACAAGCAACCCTAAATGCACTCAGAAGGTTATATTTGTATATTTATTTGTTTATATATGTAACAGAAATAATTAAAGAAAAAAAGGCCATGAATTTGAGAGGGGACAGTTGGAGGAGGTAAGCATGAGAGAAGTCGGAGGTGGGAAAGTGACATAAATACATCTTTCATACTTGAAGCAAAGAATAAATCTAATAAAATTTAAAACTAAGTGGTATATATCAAAATATACAATAAGATGCTTACGTAACTATCTTAAAAGTTGTTTTATTTCTTTTATTATTTTAGTTTCTGTTTGGTGTCTCTAGGTCTTGTTTAGTGGAAAGACCCCCGTTTGCAACTATGGCTGACTAGGTTATTAGCAATAAACTGTCTTAGATTTCATTATATTGGGATATCTTTGTTTCATATCTGAAGGACTGGTTTGCTAGATGAAATACCTGGCTGGCATGTTTTCTCCATTCTATATTTTATGTAGCTTATTCTATTTCCTTCATTTCTGTTCCAGGACTTTTTTCTTTGTCTTTTTACTTCTTTTACTTTTTAATTGATTAATTAATTAATTAATTAATTAATTAATATCCTGATTGTGCCCCCACTTCCTCTTGCAGCCCTACCCTCCTAGTCCCTTTCTTCCATTTCCCCATCCCATTCTCCTCAGAGTAGGGGAGGGTCTCCCTCTGGGTATCAATCTGCCTTGGCACATCAAGTCACATCAGAACTAAACACTTTTTCTCCCACTGAGACCAAACAAGACAGCCCAGCTAGAGGGAAGATATTAAAAAAGAGGCATCAGAGTCCAAGTCAGAGACAATCTCCCCTCCAATTGTTAGGAGACCTACATGAAAGTGAAGCTGCAAATCTGCTACATATGTGTAGGGGGCCTAGGTTTGGTCATGCATGTTTTTTGGTTGGTGGTTCAGTCTCTGTGAGCCCCCATGGATCCAAGGTTAGCCGGCTCTGTAGGTCTTCTTGAGATGTCTTTGACTTCTCCTGCTCCCATACTCTACCATAAGACTCCCTGAGCTCCAACTGATTTTTGGTTGTGCATCTCTGTATCTTTTTCTATATGCTGCTAGGTGAAGCCTCTCAGATGGCAGTTATCTAGGTTCTTGTCTGCAAGCATAGCAGAGAATCATTAATAGTGTCAGGGACCTCTCTTTAGAGGTGAGTCATTGGTTGGCCATTCCCTCAATCTCTGCCCCATCTTTATTCCTGCACATCTTGTAGGTAGGAGAAATTTGGGGCCAAATGTGGATGGGTTGGTGTTGCCCTCCTTCCACTAGAAGTTCTATCTGGATATAGGAGGTAGCCACTTCAGGCTTCATAACTTCTGCTGTTAGGAGTCTCAGCTAGGGTCAAGGCCATATTCTCCTAGGAGCCTCCCAGAGTCCCTGGTCTGTGGCGTATTCTAGAAATTGTTTCCCTTCCCTCAAGGATTTCCCTTCTTTCTCCCAGCCTTCCCATTCCCTACCCCTGCTCTCCCCATACTTGATCCCCTTCCTCACTTTCCTCCACACCCCCTATCCACCCAGTTTTCTCTTTCCATTCACTTCCAATGTCTATTTTATTTACCCTTCTGAGTGAGATTCAAGGATCCTCTCTTGGATCCTCCTTGTTACTTAGGTTCTTTGAATCTGTAGTTTGGAGCATGGTTATCACGTACTTTGTGGCTAATATCCACTTATAAGTGAGTACATAGAGTATTAGTCAGGGTTATTTAGAGTCACAGAACTTATGGGTAGTCTCTATATAGTAAGGGAATTTGTTGATGACTTACAGTCTGTAGTCCAAATCCCAACCATAGTAAACAGCAGCTGTGAATGGAAGACCAAGGATCTAGCAGTTGCTCAGTCCCACAAGGCAAGCCAAAGAAGAAGAAAAAGAAAAAGAAGAAGAAAAAGAAGAAGAAGAAGAAGAAGAAGAAGAAGAAGAAGAAGAAGAAGAAGAAGAGAGAATCTTCCTTTTTCCAATGTCCTTATGTAGGTGTCCAGCAGAAGGTGGAACCCAGATTAAAGGTGTGTGCCACCATTCCTTTAATCCCAGATGACCTTGAATTTAGTGATCTCCCTGTCTTAATCGTCTGGAATTCATAGCCACTATGCCTTAAGATCTGCATGCCAAGATCCAGGTCAGAAACTTGTATCTTCTAGCCTCCAGATTAGGATCACTTGTGAGCCTTCAAATTCTGGATTGTAGCTCATTCCAGATATAGTTAAGTTGACAACCAGGAATAGCCACTACACATACCATGTGTGTCTTTCTGGGTTTGGGATACCTCAATCCGAATGATATTTTCTAGTTCCATCCATGTGCTTTCAAATTTCATGATGTCTTTGTTTTAAGTAGCTGAGTCGTATTGCATTATGTAAATAAACCACATTGTCTCTACCCATTCTTCAGTTGAGGGACATCTGGATTGTTTCCAGTTTCTAGTTATTATGATAACAGATACTATGAACATAGTTGAGCAAGTGTCCTTGTGCATGGTGGAGCATCTTTTGGGTATATGCCCAGAAGTGGTATAGCTGGGTCTTCAAGTAGACCTATTTGCAATTTTCTGAGAAACTGCCAAATTGCCAGAGTGGTTGTATAAGTTTGCACTCACACTACCAATGAAGGAGTGTTCTCCTTGCTCCACATGCTGACCAGCACGTGCTGTCACTTGAGCTTTTGATCTTAGCAATTCTGATTGGTGTAAGATTGAATTTCAGGATCATTTTGATTTGAATTTCCCTGATAACTAAGGATGTTGAATATTTCTTTAAGTGTTTCTAAGCCATTAGAGATTCTTCTGCTGAGAATTTTCTGTTTAGCTCTGTGCCCCATTTTTAAATTGAGTTATTTGGTTTGTTGATGTCTAATTTCTTGAGTTTTTAATATATTTTGAATATTAGTTCTCTGTTGGATGTAAGGTTAGTGAAGACCTTTTTCCATTCTGTAGGCTGCTGTTTTGTCCTATTGATTGTGTTCTTTGCCTTAAGGAAGGTTTTTGGTATCATCAGGTATGGATGACCCGGAGCTTCCTAGTCTATCTTATTTCATGACCTTTCTGCCTTCAATGCTCACTCTTACAAGTGTTTCTATTTGAGCAATCAGTTATATAATTGCCTATTTGCAACAAAATGACAGGATCAAGAAACAGAGATGAAATCATGTTCTAATAAGAAAATATAAGTTATAGGGATCACTGATACACACTTATCAACTGTTGTAAGAGGATGCCACAGGTGAATGCTTCTGGGTTTTCAGAATTCATTTCAACACAGATCCTGCCTTTCAGAAGTGTTTGTACCAGTGCAGTACAGCAGTAGTGGAAAGCCTTTGTTAGGAGGATTGGCAGTTCCTGTTGATTAGCATCATAAGCTTAGAAACATGGCACTGTAACATGTGAACATAGAGGTGGAGTCTGTAGAACTGCCTCATGTCTTCTTCCTGACATGGGTGCCATATTGCAACCCCCTCCACTTGCTTCCCTTCACAAATCTGTGGGTGGATCAAAACAATTGCTTCATGGCTGTGTGCAGTCTGCAGGCCTCTGTGTGTGTGTGTGTGTGTGTGTGTGTGTGTGTGTGTGTGTGTGTGTATAGGCCTGTTGTAGACATTGCTTTTTAATTGGGCAGAAAAGTTGCTGCACTGGCTTCCTTCCCATTCCAAAAAGCTGAGTACATGTTGTTACCACAGCATTTCTGGTGTATGCCAGCTCAACGAGCAAGCATCTAAAACTGGAAATCCAACTAGGGACTGTGCATGCTGGTAACTGAATCTGCATTTCCATTGCTGGGGCTGATCCCAGTTACAGTTGTAAGGAGACATCTTTCTGAAAGTGGATTAATATGTATTTACTCATGTTGGAAACTTGCTAGATGTCAGCTGCTTTTAGGGTCCCACACAAGATGACTTTAATTAAAGTTTTGGTAATTACTCAGGAAAGAATAATAGAGCACATTTAGGGGAAATGTTCCAGTGAATGATCTTGGGATGTATGGCTGGCAGGTGACCTCTATTTCTCCCACTCCTACCCAGAATGTTACAGGTAGGACCAAAAGTAACCTTTTAACAAATAAGTGAAAAGTAGCAGAAGTGACTTACTTACCTGTTGATCTTGATGTGTATTAGTCACAAATACAATAGTTTTGATAGAAACAAATATTGTCCTATTTTCTTAAGTAGCTATATTTTATGGTTTAACTTTAAACCCTGGAGAGCAGGAGGTGGAGATGGAATATCTACCAAAATAGTATCTATGACAAATGAAACAACTGCATATAGTGTCTTCCAAAATTTTTCTCTTAGGGTCTTTGAAAATTGCAATGAAAGTTTTAAACCGTAATCACACACTAAGAAACAAATAGTATTAAATCTTTTGCACACTTCTCCATGCGACAGTATCGTTGTTTTCATTTGTGCTGTTTCAGGTCAATATGACTTTCACTAGAACTAAAGTTGCTAACACCACAATTTTGATAGTGTCTACATGAATATCTAATTATGATGCTATAAACAGCTGTAATGCTACATTTTCACTGAGTTATGATGCGCCTTCTGTTAGTGTTGGCATTTAAGCAACCTTGCTTTCTGTTTTCCTGTTGTATATACAGTGTAAAGTATTCCCACCTGAGCTTTCCCCAAAGTTCCATTTGGTAAACAGAACATGATTTGAAAGATGTTTTTGTTTTATGTTGCCCAAATCAAGCTTTGCTTTGAATCAAGCCAAATGATGAAAACATAGTCCAGCCTTCTCCCCAGCAGAATGCAATTACCTCTAAAGCCCGTGGTAAAAAGACAAACTAATCGAGAACACTTGTATTTGTTTCCAGTTAGCAAAGATTCTTATTAAGAGTGTCCATTTTTTTTTAAAATTCAGCAAGCCTTGTTTATGCTTAGTGAATGAAAAGGTAGGAGTTCTGAAAGGCAAGTGTGCTGGTTATTCACTCCTCATGGGGCTCTAGCACTGCAGCACTTGCATGAGGTAATAATGAGGGACCATAAGCAAACAGTAGATGATTCATGTCAGATGCTTCTCCAATAATGCGAGTGGGGAGCAGCAGCTGATGTATGGGATATTGAAGGCAGATTAAGTTGTTAATGTATATTAGTATATTCTTAATTTCCTTTTAATTGAAAAAGACATATTGACTTTAATTAGAACCATTTCACAGGAACTGTCAATTAGCACATGTCAAACTAGTTAATTCAGAACAGAATTCTTTTAATTAGGGTCTGCTTTCCTTTAACTATGGGGCCAATGAAATCAGCCTCTCCTTATCTAGATTTTAAATGTCTCTGAGACATATAATACAAATGTAGACTCTTATCTATTATTAGAAGCCCATATGGATAACATTAAAATGATGATGCTGGCATTGTTCAGGCTGCACAAATCAGAGTCCCTTTATGACTGCTTGAAAAAAAATGGCTTTGAACAAAGACCACTTTAAATACCAGATTTATCCTACTTTAAAGAGACTACAAAATTTATGACATTCATGTTCACATTTAAAGTATTATTTAATACGTCTGCTCAAATAAATGGGCCTATTCAAACGTTTTGTGTGTTCTATCAGCCGAAGACACATAAAGCATTGTCAAACCATGCAGCAACATTTTTCCCTTAAATGAACTGTAATCAAAAAGGGAAAACAGACTGGATGATTTTTTTGGGGGGCATGACATAAAAATAGCATTGTTAACTTTCATTGCATCCAAAGATTTAATACCAATAGTTGATACAGTGACTTAAAGCACTAGTGGTGAGATGATGCGATCTTTGTTTCTCAGGCAGAGTAAAACCTGAAGCTTGGCTATTACTTAATGTAATGATGTGGAAGTACAGCATTTTAGTTACAGTTGGCATGAGGTGCATGCACTGGCTTGGTGGGACAGGGATGGGCAATGTTCATCTACAGTAAGAATGCCCAAGATTAAGAGAGGAGAACTAAGTGGTACAGAAAATGGACATTTATGTGAAATTCAGTTTTATTTATCACCTGAGGCTTAACAACTGTTTTACTGAGTTACAGTGAGTGAAGATTCCAGAGGATAATGAAAGGAATATTTAATAATCTAACCTCTGGATTCTAAAGAGAATTATCTAGTAAGATGCTTGTTCATCTGGTAGCAGAGATCTAACTGAATGTCGACAGTAAGTACAGTTTACTGTGATTCTGTCAGTGGATGCTCTTCTAGTCAAACTAAATGAGAGCTACCCAAGTTTGTTTAGCACAGGCAAGACAATGAAACCAACAAATGAGCAGCAGAAAAGGTTTCCTCAAGTGCCCTTTATTTGCTTCTGAACGGCTCCCAGCCTGTGTCACAGCATATTCCCTCATTTGATTCTGTCCAAGTCTGTAGCTTTTGCTGTTCTTTTGTTGGTGTCACATAACTCATTCAGTGTGTGGTAAAACTATTTGGGTGGGCATGTATCAAAGTGTATTGTTTTCCCTCAATATTTTGTATACATTATTTTATTATTAATTTGATCTATTTGAGAATTTGATGTGGAAAATTAATAGTCATTCCCCTAAAACCCATATAAATATGCATGGCTAACATTTTAAAGTGGGATTTATTCTCTACTGTGGACTAATTTCTTGTGTGCTCCTAAAATTCATAGGTTGCAATTGAATCACAAATATATCTGAATTCGACCTTTAAGAGAAGTCTGGCACCATCATAAATGATCTTAGTGGCCTTATAGAGAGACTCTAGAGCAGTGCTTCTCGAGCTTTCTAGTGCTGTGGACTTTTAGTACAGTTCCTCATGTTGTAGTGACCCTCCAGCCACAGAATTATGTTCATTGCTATTTCACAGCTGTAACTTAAACATTGTTATGAATTGTAATGTAAATATCTATGTTTTCGGAAGATCATAGTTGACTTCAAAAGGGATTGCGGCCCACAGGTTGAGAACCATTGCTCTAGCGAGATGCCGTTTCTTTCTGCCATTTGAGGATACATAAGCAAATATCTTATGCTTCTGAAATCTCAATTTTAGCCTTCCTAGCCTCCAGAACTGTGAAGAATAAATGTCGGATTCGATCGCCCTAGCCTAACACAGGGCCAGTGAGATGGCTTAGCAGGTGATTGTTTTGCTTCTAAGTCTAAGGACTTGAATTTGATCTCTGGAACCTAAATGGTGGAGAAAACCTGGTGGAGGCACATTACACACATGCAACTCCACCACACTGTGCTCACATGAGTGCACTTCCTCAAACTAATAAACACACAATAAAAAACAAGCAAACAAACTCACAGCAGATCCCACATATTGTAGTGAGTGAGAGGAGGAACTGAAGCCCTTAACTAATGAACTACTGACATGGTTTCACAATTATTGTTCTGTTTTTCTTTATGCACATTTTAGTTTGTGATCCAGTTAAAAAAAAAATAAATGCCTTAGAACCATGGGCCATCTCTGCTCATCAGGATCTGCGTGCTGGAGCAGTGGAGCAGGTTTCCCTCTAACAAGCCGCACGTCTAATCTACTGCTGGGAAGCATCCCTGCACTCTAGCAATGGCCATCAGCCAAATCAAGCAGCCACTGAGCCAGCCACCTGAGCTAGCCAAACTCTCTTGTCCCCACGGTAACCTGCCCGAGCTACCTTTCTCCCTTTAGACCCTGGACCAGAGTCATCCAAGGGTCTGTTCTTAGCTCTTCTATGACATAGAGTGTCATCTGGGATGAGAGCGACAACCTGTCGTCCCTGGCCTCAATATGGCCCAGAGACCCTAAAACCAGCTCTTCTGCTGTACCCAGTGCCTGACAGTCAGAGCCCGACTCTGGCATTTCTGCAGGGACCCAAGACTGCATTTTCCTTACCCTACCCCGGAGCGGGGTCTGGCAACCTCACATGGCCAGACGCCCATCCCAAGGTGGTTCCATGGGGGTCCCACGGTAGTCTCCCGCATCTGGTGCCCAGCAGTTTTGTATTAAGTTTATTTCAAAGAATTTTTGGTTTCTTTGATTCTATTCATAAAATGGTGCTGGTTAAGAATCTCAGGCCAACTAGAGACACACGCTCTGGGGGGTACTGGTTAGTTCGTATTGTTGTTCCTCTTATAGGGTTGCAGACCCCTTTAGCTCCTTGAGTACTTTCTCTAGCTCCTTTATTAGGGGTCCTGTGTTCCATTCAATAGATGACTGTGAGCATCCACTTCTGTGTTTGCCAGGCACTATCATAGACTCACAAGACATAGCTAAATCAGGGTCCTGTCAGCAAAATCTTGCTGGCATATGCAATAGTGTCTGGGTTTGGTGATTGTTTATGAGATGCATCTCCAGGTGGGGCAGTCTCTGGATGATCCTTCCTTCTGTCTCAGCTCCAAACTTTGTCTCTGTAACTCCTTCCATGGATATTTTCTTCCTCATTCTAAGAAGGAACGAAGTATCCATACTTTGGTCTTCCTTCTTCTTGAGTTTCATGTGTTTTGCAAATTGTATCTTGGTATTCTAAGTTTCTGGGCTAATATCCACTTATCAGTGAGTGCATATCATGTGTGTTCTTTTGTGATTGGGTTACCTCACTCAGGATGGTATCCTCCAGATCCATCCATTTGTCTAAAAATTTCATAAATTCATTGTTTTAAATAGCTGAGTAGTACTCCATTGTGTAAATGTACCACATTTTTTGTATCCATTCCTCTATTGAGGAACATCTGTGTTCTTTCCAGCTTCTGGCTATTATAAATAAGGCTGCTCTGAACATAGTGGAACATGTGTCCTTATTACAAGTTGGAACATCTTCTGGGTATATGCCCGGGAGAGGAATTGCTGGATCTTCTGGTAGTACTATGTCCAGTTTTCTGAGGAACCACCAGAGCTTGTGTCTCTCGTTGCATATGTAGCAGAGGATGGCCTAGTCAGCCATCATTGGGAGGACAGGCCCTTGGTCTTTGGAGATTATATGGCCCAGTACAGGGGAATGCCAGGGCCAGGAATCAGGAGTGGGTGGGTTGGGGACCAGGGAGAGGGAGGGTATAGGGGACTTTCAGAGAGGAAACAAGGGGAGGGGATAGATTTGAATGTAAATGAAGAAAATATCTAATAAAGAAATGAACACTGAAAAAAAAAAGAATCTCAGGCCAAAAAAAAAAAAAAAAAAAAACTCAAGTGATACTAATCTAATTTATATATTTGTTAGCTATATGTGTATAAGAACTCTATGATTTGTTTTTTTTTAATTAGGTATTTTCTTCATTTACATTTCCAATGCTATCCCAAAAGTCCCCCACTCCCCCCGCCCCCACTCCCACTTCTTGGCCCTGGCGTTCCCCTGTACTTAGGCATATAAAGTTTGTAAGACCAATGGGTCTCTCTTTCCACTGATGGCCGGGAAGGCCATCTTCTGATACATATGCAGCTAGAGACACGAGCTCCGGGGGGGTACTGGTTAGTTCATATTGTTATTCCACCTATAGGGTTGAAGACCCCTTTAGCTCCTTGAGTACTTTCTCTAGC
The DNA here is from genome assembly GCF_000001635.26 of Mus musculus. Lineage (NCBI taxonomy): Eukaryota > Metazoa > Chordata > Mammalia > Rodentia > Muridae > Mus > Mus musculus. Next base: position 78,329,144 of record NC_000079.6, read on the forward strand.
TCCTCTGTTGGGGGCCCTGTGTTCCATCCAATAGCTGACTGTGAGCATCCACTTCCTTTGTTTGCTAGGCCCAAGAATAGCCTCACAAAAGACAGCTATATCTGTGTCCTTTCAGCAAAATCTTGCTAGTATATGCAACGGTGTCAGCATTTGGTGGCTGATTATGGGATGGATCCCCAGGTATGGCAGTCTCTAGATGGTTCATCCTTTCTTCTCAGCTCCAAACTTTGTCTTTGTAACTCCTTCCATGGGTGTTGTGTTCCCAATTCTAAGAAGGGGCAAAGTGTCCACACTTTTGTCTTCCTTCTTCTTGAGTTTCATGTGTTTTACAAATTGTATCTTATATCTTGTGTATTCTAAGTTTCTGGGCTAATATCCACTTATCAGTGAGTACATATCATGTGAGTTCTTTTGTGATTGGGTTACCTCACTCAGGATGATGCCCTCTAGCTCTATCTATTTGCCTAGGAATTTCATAAATTCATTCTTTTTAATAGCTGAGTAGTACTCCATTGTGTAAATGTACCAGAGTTTCTGTATCCATTCCTCTGTTGAGAGACATCTGAGTTCTTTCCAGCTTCTGGCTATTATAAATAAGGCCTCTATAAACATAGTGGAGCATGTGTCCTTCTTACCAGTTGGAACATCTTCTGAATATATACCCAGGAGAGGTATTGCGGGATCCTCCGGTAGTACTATGTCCAGTTTTCTGAGGAACCACCAGAATTATTTCCAGAGTGGTTGTACAAGCTTGCAATCCCACCAACAATGGAGGAGTGTTCCTCTTTCCCCACAGCCTCGCCAGCATCTGCTGTCACCTGAATTTTTTATCTTAGCCATTCTGACTGGTGTGACATGGAATCTCATATTTGACAAAATCCAACACCCATTCATGATAAAAGTCTTGGAAAGATCAGGAATTCAAGGCGCATACCTAAACATGATAAAAGCAATCTACAGCAAACCAGTAGCCAACATCGAACTCTATGATTTGTAATTATATAAAAATATGTAGAATTACAACTATACGGTTTATAAATTAGTTTCATTTAAACTCAACATAAACTTCCCCTCCATCCCCAACATACAATTCGAAGGGAGGCATCCCATACAAAACTTTTGTGTTTTGGGAGGAGCATTATTCCCCTGTGGAAGGTAACTGAAATTAAAATTCTTTTGCTATATGCTTTTTAGGAAGCTTATGAAATGTAGATTTCCATTTGGCCTTTGCAAATGCCCTCAGTATTTCAAATGCCGTGCTTCCTTCCTTTGCCCTACCCACCTCCTGTCTTATTGTCCTTTCTGCCTTTTTATCTTATTTTTAATGGTTAAAAAACATATTTATCAACTATCTACTATTTTTAGGAACCTTGACTTTATTGAAAATTTTAGATTTATTTATTTAATTTTATGTCCATTAATTTTTGTCTGCTTGTATGATTGTATATCATGTATATGCCTATTGCCTGAGGAAATAAAAAAGGGCTTTGGAATCTCTAGAACTGGTGGATTGTGAGTCAACCTGTGGGGACTGGAAATTAAATCTGGGTCCTTTGCAAGAACAAGTGCTCTTAACCACTGAGCCATATCACCTGACCCTTTAGGGCATTAACTGTAGCACACTAGTTAAGACATTTGCTTTTCACTTGATTTCATTGTAAGAAAACTGTTAAACAACTATTGATATTAAATAAATTAGTGATTAAAATTATTTATTCCGAATGTTATTAGTTGATAAATTTCAAACCGTTTATCTCATGTGGTCTGAACAGTTCATCATTACAATTTTAGATTTAAGGCTGTGCTCACAGAAAATCTGCATATAAGTGACAGGATTCCTATTTATGTGCTTCGTGATCTTAGAAAAGTTTCCTAATGTGTCTGAGTTGCTGTTCTGGGCTCTGATGAGGGTGGAGCTAGGAAGTGGACTTGTGCACACTGTACAGGGGCTGCAGTCACTATGAAAATCAGTGGAGTATTCAAATGAGCAAAAGGAGGGCTACCATATTGTCCAGCCATGTCACTCCTGAGAGTGTGCAAACGCATCTGAGTCAATGCACTACAGAGATACCCCCACATCTGTGGGTTTTTGTTTGTTTGGTTTGGTTTTGTGCCATTATTAACAACAGTTAAATTATAAAATCCACCCAAATGACCATCAACGGATTAATGAACGGAAGAATGTGATATGTATATATAATGGGTTTTTAATTCAGGCACAGAGCAAAATTTTGTCATTTGCTAGAAAGTGGAAGTAAGTTAAAGATCATCATATTAAGTTAAATAATTCAAATCCAGACAGATAAATACCACATAATTCCTCTCCTATGTGGAACCTAGTTTCATGTGTACACATACATAAGTATATTCATGTATACACATACACATGTATGACATGAGGTAGGATGGGAGCTATTGGGAAGAAGAATGAGGCTCACTGGACTGGGGAAAGTTATGGGGAATGAATATAATCGAACTTCATGGTAAATTTGAATAAAAATGTCATTATGACAGTCACCAGATTGTAAAATGAGTAAATATTAATAAAACTTCTTTAAAAATAATTTATTGGAGGAATTTAAATATTCTGTTATCATTCCTAAGATATGAATGAGACATTAAATATTTGTAAACAAAGGCATTAGGTATTTTTGGTATTTTATACAAAATAAGGTGAAAATTTTATTATACCTTTACATATATTCATATTGATTTAAATGACTACACAATATTTATTTACATATTATTTGTTTATTTAAGAAGCTAAGCTTTGGGAATTACAACTGAAAATTTATCTTTTTTTATTATGTCCTCTGTTTTTTTTTTTTTTTTTTTTTTGTATTTTTTTTCCATATTAGCAGCATGTGTTAAAAGCTAAGCCTTTTGATGTTTGGAAAGCTTTGCATTTCTGATTTTTATCTATCATTTATCTATCATCTATCTATCTATCTATCTATCTATCTATCTATCTATCTATCCATCCATCCATCAATCTTCTGATCTCTGAGACAGAGTATCATTCAGCCCAGGCTAGCCTTGAACTCACTGTGTATCTAACAGTGACCTTGATCTCCTGAATTCCTTCCACATTCTCTCAAGTACCAAGGTTACAAGTGTGCACCATTTGTCTGGCTCAAATATAATTCTTTAGTACAGAATCACCCTGACCAAAAACCAGGAACAAGGTTTTCAGACAACACTGTCCCCTCCAGCTTCTTACTACCCACAGTGTGTCTGAGTTCTTGTTATTATTGTTGAGTCAATCCACTGAGCGGTATCTCCTTCAAGATGTTTGATGACAATATTCTTAAGTAAAGTTCCTGCTTTCACAGAATTACTTCAGAATTCATGTGGCAAGGTGAATTTCATACGCCATCATGGCACTACCAATGATTCCATTTACAGTTTGACAATGAGAACATCATCCTGAAACATACTGTCCTGGCATCTTGTTAATGGCAAATAGTGCACTTAACACAAATGGTTGCCATTTTCCTCTTCACTACTGATTCCAAGTGCCTGGATGGCAAGCTCGTGGTCTTTAGGAAGGTAAAAAATGACATGAGTATTGTAGACATCTGGAAGCGCCTAGACCTGCAGGGGCCCTCCATGCTGGCTTTATCACATTTGACTTGCATGTATCTTGACCACCAAGTCTTTCTCTCTGTAGCTTAGGAGAATATCCTTCAAGTCTGCTTAAAGTGTCCTCCAACTCCAACCTTTGTGTTCTCATTGTGTTCTTTTGGTTCTAAGTTTTTCTTAGTCATTTACAAGTCTAGTTTAACTGTAGTGTTAAGTTTACTGCTATGAATAAAAACTAAACAACAAAAGTTAAACCAGGCATGGTGCATACCTTTCATAATAGCTTATTTTTGGGAGGCAGAGATAGGCTCTCTCTCTGTCTCTGTGTCTGTCTCTGTCTCTCTCTGTCTTTCTGTCCCTGTCTCCCTGTCTCTTTCTATCTCAGTTATTTTATTTATTTACATTCCAGTTATTGCCCCATCTCCATGAACTGACCCACAGTTCCCCATCCTATTCCTCCTCTACCTTGCCTTTGAAAGGGTGCTCCCCTTACCAGATCTCCCCCTTCTCTGGGGCCTCAAGTCTCCCTAGGATTAAAGGCACAGACCAGACAGACCTCTGCTAAATAGGTGCCAGAGGCCTTGGGCCAGCCTGTGTGTGTTCCTGGTTGGTGGATCAGTTTCTGGGAGCTCCCTGGGGTGGGATAGTTGTCTGCTGGTCTTCTTATGGGGTCGCTCTTGCTCTCAGCTTCTTCAGTCCTCCTAACTCAACCTTAGGGCTCCCCAACCTCAGTCCAATGATTGGGCATAAATATCTGCATCTTTCTGAGTCAGCTGCTGGTAATGTCTCTCAGAAGATAGCCATGCCAGTCTATAAGCATATCATAATATCAGTAATAGTGTCATGCCTTGGTCCTACACCTCCATGAGATGGATTTCAAGTTGGGACAGTTATCAGACTGCCTTTCATTCAGTCTCTTATTCATTTTTGTCCCAACAGTTCTTTTAGCAGGAACAATTCTGGGTCAGAAATTTTGTCTGTGAGTTAGTAACCCAGTCCCTCCACTTAAGACCCTGTCTTTCTACTGGAGGTGAACTCTGAGTTCCTTCTCCCGATTGTTGTGCATTTAGGCTAAGGTCACCCTCATTGAGTCCTGAGAGTCTCTCACCTTCTGGGTCTCTGGTACTTTCTAGAGGGTCCCCCTACCTACCTGCATAATTCTATTTCTTCTCTTGGCCCTCTGTATTCATTGTTCTGTTGTGGAACATCTGGGTTATTTTTAGCTGCTGACTATTACAAATAAGCTGCTATGAACATGATAGAGCATGTGTCCTTGTGGCATGTGTTCTTGTGGGGGCATCTTTTGGGTATATGCCCAATACAGCTGGGTCTTCAGGCAAAACTATTTTCAATTTTCTGAGGAACTGCCAGATTCTTTTCCAAAGTGCTTGTAGCAGTTTGTAATCCCACCAGCAATGGAGTAGTATTTCTCTTTTTCTACATCCTTGCCAGGATGTGCTGTCACTTGTGTTTTTGATCTTAGCCATTCTGATTGGTGTAAGGTGGAATCTCAGGGGCATTTTGACTTGCATTTCTCTGATGATTAAAAACTTTGAACATTTTTTTAAGTGCTTCTTGGCCATCTGATATTCCTCTATTGTGAATTCTCTGTTTAGCTCTGTAGCAACTTGGTTATTTTGGAGGTTAACTTCTAGAGTTCTTTATATATTTGCATATGGACCCTCTGTCAGACATTGGGTTTGTGAAGATTTTTTTTCCCAATCTGTAGGTTGCTGATTTGTTCTAATTTTTTTTTTTGACTTACAGAAGCTTTTAAATTTCATGAGGTACCATTAATCAATTGTTGATCTTAGAGCCTGAGCCATAGGTGTTTTGTTCTAGAAAATGTCAATGAGCTTGAGGCTCTTTTCTGCTTTCTCTTCTATTAGATTCAGTGTATCTGACTTTATTTTGAGGTCCTTAATCCCCTCGGACTTGAGCCTTATGCAAAGTAATAAATATGGATCTTTTTTTATTCTCCTACATACAGACCACCAGTAGGACCAGAACCATTTATTGAAGATGCTTTCTGTATGTTTTTGACTTTTTTGTCAAAGACCCATAAGTGCCCATAGGTGTATGGCTTTACTTCTGGGTCTTTGATTGTATTCCATTGATCTACTTGTCTGTATCTGTACAAATACCATGCAGGTTTGTTTGTTTGTTTGTTTGTTTTTATCAGTATTACTTGAGGTCAGGGATGGTGATTCCCCCCAGAAGATCTTAAATTGCTGAGAATTGTTTTCACTATCCTGGGTTTTTGTTTTTCCATATGAAGTTGAGAATTTCTCCTTTTATGTCTGTGAAGAATTGTGTTGGAGTTTTGATGGAGATTGCATTGAATCTGTAGATTGCTTTTGGTAAGATGTCCATTTTCACTATATTAATACTACCATTTCATGAGCATGGGAGATCTTTCCATCTTCTGAGGGTGTCTTCCATGTCTTTTTTCATGGATTTGAAGTTCTTGTCCTACAGATCTTTCACTTCTTTGGTAAGAGTTACACCAAGATATTTTATACTATTTGTAGCTATTGTGAAGGGTGTTGTTTCTCTTATTTCTTTTATTAGCCTGTTTATCATTTGTATAAAGGAAGACTACTGATTTATTTGAGTTTCTTTTATATCCCACTACTTTGCTGAAGTTGTTTATCAGCTGTAGTAGTTCTCTGGTGGAATTTTGGTGGTCGCTTATGTATACTATCATATCTTCTGCAAATAGTGATACTTTGACTTCTTTTTTCCAAATTGTATACCCTAGATCTTGTTTGTTATTTAATTGCTCTAACTATAACTTCAAGCACTATATTGAATAGATAGGGAGAGAGTGAGCCACCTTGTCTTGTGCCTGATTTTAGTCGGAATGCTTCTAGGTTATCTCCATTTAATTTGATGTAGGCTGTTGGTTTTCTGTGTATTGCTCTTATTATGTTTAAGTATGTGCCATGATTTTCTGATATCTCCATGACTTTTAAAATGAAGGGGTGCTGTATTTTGTTGAAGGCCTTTTTCAACATCTAATGAGATGACTATGTGATTTTTCTCCTTGAGTTTGTTTATATGGTTTATTGTGTTGATGGATTTCTCTTTATTGAACCATCCCTGCATCCCTTGGATGAAGTCTACTTGATCATGGTGAATAATCATTTTGATGTGTTCTGGGATTGGGGTTGTGAGAATTTTATTGAGTATTTTTGCATTGATATTCATAAGTGAGATTGGCCTGAAGTTCTGTTTCTTTGTTGGGTCTTTGTGTTATTTATTTTTCAGAGTAATTTTGGATTCAGAAATGAATTAGATAGTGTTCCTTCTATTTCTATTTTGTGGAATAGTTTGAGGAGTATTAGTATTTGCTCCTTCTTTGAAGGTCTGGTAGAGTTCTGCATTAAAACCATCTGGCTGTGTGGCTGTTTTGTTGGGAGGTTTTTTGATGACTATTTCTATTTCTTTAGAGGTTATGGGACTGTTTTAGATAGTTTAACTGATCTTGGTTTAACTTTGGTATGCATTTAGAAACTCATCCATTTCATCTAGATTTTTAGTTTTGTAGACTATAAGCTTTTGTAGTACATTTTGATAATTTTTTGAATTGCTTCCATTTCTGATGTTATGTCTCCCTTTTTATTTCTTATTTTATTAATTTGGATACTGTTTCTGTGTCCTTTAGCTAGTTTGGCTAAGGGTTTATCTATTTTGTTGATTTTCCCAAAGAACCAGCTTTTTGTTTTGTTGGTTCTTTGTATCATTCTCTTTGTTTTTCATTGGTTAATTTCAGCTCTGAGTTTTATTATTTCCTGCCATCTATTCTTCTTTGGTGTATTTGCTTCTTTTTGTTCTAGAGCTTTCAGATGTGTTGTTAAGTTGTTAGTATATAATCACTCTATTTTCATTATGGAGGCACGCAGAGCTGTGAGTTTTTCTCTTAGCATTGGTTTTACTTTGTCCCTTAAGTTTGGGTATGTTGTACATCCATTTTTGTTAAATTCTACAAAGTCTTTAATTTCTTTCTTTATTTCTTCCCTGACCAAGTTATCATTGAGTAGAGAGTTGTTCAGCTTTAAATGTGTAGGTGGGCTTTCTGTTGTTTTTGTTGTTATTAAAGTCTAGCCTTAGTCTGTGATGATCTGATAGAAGGCATGGGATTATTATAATCTTCTTATATCTGTTGAGTCTTGTTTTATGTCTGATTATATGGTCATTTTTGGAGAAGGTACCATGAGCTGCTGAGAAGCTGTATCCTCTTGTTTGGGAGTAAAATTTTCTGTAGATATCTGTTACATCTATTTGGATCATATATTCTGTTAGTTTCATTGTCTCTGGTTAGTTTCTGTTTCAATGACCTGTCCATTGGTGAGTGTGGGGTGTTAAAATATCCTACTATCATTGTGTGAGGTTCAATGTGTGTATTGTGGTTTAGTAAAGCTTCTAAAAAGTGTAAAAAGCTCCAAACCCAAAATATCCAAAATGCTGTTTCATTTGATAACTTTGGTTGAAAGTCTATGATATTGGCTATTAGAATGGCAAATCCAGCTTGTTGCTTGGAAAGTTTTTTTCCACCCTTTTCCTCTCAGGTACTGTCTGTCTTTGTCACTAAGGTGTATTTCTTTCATGCAGAAAAATTCTGGATCCTGTTTATGTATCCAGCCTGTTAGCCTGTCTTTTTATTGGGAAATTTAATTAATTGATATTGAGAGATATTAAAGACAGATGATTGTTAGTTTTTTTTTTTTTTTTTTTTTTTTTTTGCCTGAGGTAGTATTATGTTTGTATGATTCTCTTCTTTTAGGTGTGTTGTAAACTGTCTGGTTTCTTATGTTTACTTGTGTTGGAAATTTTGTTTCAGTAGCCTTTGTAAGGTTGGATTAGTAGGAAGATATTGTTTAAATTTGATTTTGTTATGGAATATCTTGGTTTTTCTATCTATGATGATTGAGCATTTTTCTGGGTATAGTATGCTGGGCTGGCATTTGTGTTCTCTTAGAGTCTGAATGACACCTGTCCAGGATCTTCTGGCTTTTAATCTCTGGTGAGAAGTCTGGTGTAATTCTTATAGATCTGCCTTTATATGTTACTTGGCCTTTTTTCCTTTACAGCTTTCAATATTTTTTTCTTTGTTCATTAGTGTTTTGATTATTATGTGAAAAGAGGAATTTCTTTTCTGGTCCAATCCATTTGGTGTTCTATAGGATTCCTGTACATTTATGGACATCTCTTTCTTTATGTTACGGAAGTTTTTTTCCTATGATTTTGTTGAAGATGTTTTCAGGCCTTTTGAGGTGCGATTCTTCATCCTTTTCTGTTCCTATTATTCTTAGGTTTGATCTTTTTCATTGTGCCCTGAATTTTCTGAATATTATGGGTTAGGGGCTATTTTACATTTTGTATTTTATTTGACTGATGTGTCAATATCTTCTATGGTATCTTATAATGCCTGAGATTTTTCTCTCCCATCTCTTGTGTTTGGTTGATGATGCTTGCATCTGTAGCTGCTGATCTCTTTTCTAAGTTGTCCATTTCCAGGGTTGTTCCCCTTTGTCTTTCTTTATTGCTTCTATTTCCATTTTTAGTTCTTGGACCATTTTGTTCTATTCCTTTACTTGCTTGATTGCATTTTCCTGTATTTCTCTAAGGGATTTATTTGTTTCACCTCTAAGGGCTTCTACCTGTTTGCCTGTATTTCTTTAATGGAGCTCTTTATATCCTTCTTAAAGGCCTCTATCATCTTGATAAGATGGGATTTTAGGTTATTACCTTGATTTTCAGGGGTATTAGTGTATCCGGGGCTTGCTGTGGTGGAAGAACTGGGTTCTGATGGTGCCAAGTTGCATAAGCTTCTGTTGCTTATGATCTTATACTTACCTCTGGCTATCTGGTTCTCTCATGTTAACTGACATGGGTGTCTCTGATTGGAGCCATCCTCCTTGGAGGCAGGAAGAGGTCTGTGACCTGAGTTACAGCTTGTCTTCTTGGAGGCCAGCAGTATTGTTTCTGGTTAGGTTGGGACTTCTGTGTCTTTGATTAGAGCAGGTCTCCTGTGTCACTGGTTACTGTAGACCTCCTGTGCCCCTGGTTACTGTGGACCTGCTGTGCTCTTGTTTGCTGAGGACCTTCTGGAAGGCTAGCAGCATTCAGTCTGGTATCTGGCCACTGATCTGGCCCAGGTGGGAAAGTGGGCTGGAACAAAGTTGGAGCTCCAGGGTGGAGAAGGTGTGTATTTGTCCCATGTCAGCTGGGTCCTGTGATTGACCCAGCTAGTATAGGTATTTGGGTGAGATTCTTACCTGTGTCTTTGGTTGCTGCAGACCTCCTGGGAAGCACTCAGGCTGTAGTGTTTGAGTGAGTATCAGGCCACTGATATAGGGAGAATCTCTCTTAATTTAAGACCAGCTTGGGTCTACAGAACAGTTTCCTGACCCAGCCAGAGTTACATAGTAAGATTCTGCTTCAACAAAACAAATCAACAAACAAAAATCAAGAACAAGGCATTTTATACTATGTATCGGATTTCCTTTCTTTTTGTGGCCCACATTCCATTGTGTATATTTTGTTTTCATTTTGTTTATCAATTCATCTGTTGGAAGGTATTTGGCTTGATTACACCTCCGTGCTATGAGAAATATTGCAAGAATGGTTGCATAAGTATCTGGCTTGCCTGGAACGAACTACAGACCAGGCTGTTTTTAAACTTGTGATCCTACCCCAACTTCTGCCCCAACGCCAAGTGCTGAGATAAGTGGTGCACTACCATATGTTTCTTGAGGTAATGGGGATACAAAAATAGTTTGCTGCTATTACTATTTTTCCAGATGTTTGTTCTGGAAATATTTACCTTTCATGGTTACAAGTGATTTCAGAATGGCAATGATTTAAAGAGATATATCTGTCTTAAAGTAAATTAGATGCTTAACCAAAATTGGCAAATTTTGGTAAATGTCAAATTTGTTATCCTATTAACTAATACAAATATAAACAATTGTGACATTGTGCACTTGTGTTAGTGAGGGCAAAACTTTAGTGAAGGTGTGAAGAGAAATGTATCATTATTCGTTTGCAATGATGTAAGCACTCCAGTCCTTTGAACTATTACTGTTTGACAAGCAACAATGGAAATGGTATGTGAATGTTGAAGTTGGAAAGCAGAAACAGGATAAGATAAAAGATTAATGTTTCAGACACATTCTCAAATATTCATGTATTCAACATACATTTTTTGAGAATTAACTGTGTGCAAGGTATTGTGCTATCTGGTGTAGAGGATACATACAAGTCTTGGCCTAAGAAAACTTATACACGAAGGCTTTCCAAACACTGAGTACTGCAGTACTGTGACACAATATTTTTGTAGCAAGTGGATGGAACTTGGAGGCAAGTCAGTTATATGGTGCTCTATCTAGACTGATGAGAACAATCTTTCCTGGGTACCTGAAGAGGATGTGTGAGGGAGGAGATGGTAAAAACCAAAAATGAGAAAGTACCTTGGAAAAGTGAACTGTGGGTGGCAAAGATGAACAATAGTGCTCTTTGTGCTAAACTTAGTTATAAAGTTGGACATAGCAATGGGAGAAGACCTTGAATTATATATACCAAGTGACCCAAATGGTGATTATGTATGAGATTAACTTTATCACATTTGACAGTTTTGATTTTTACTTTATAAAATCAACATATATTAATTTTATTTATTTTGTATTTATGTGTGTGTGACTGAAACTAATTTAGGCACAGTTGTTGAAACCATGTACAACATTTAATAAATTATTAACATTACAAAAATATCACTTTGTATGTTATTTGCTATATCATAGTTGAATAAGTCTTAATAACTTAAAATTATGCCTGCTCATTCTGCCGGGTCCTTGCTGCTTGGGCAGACCCATAGTTGGTCTGCTCCCATGAAGACTTTATATCCCAACCCATCCTAGAGGACCCACTGCACTCAGAGCAGTTGACTCCTAGTCTGCTTCTGTGAAGACTCCATATTCTGATATATCCTAGAGGACCTGCTGTACTCAAAGCAGTTGGACACATTGCACTCAGAGCAGTTGAGAAGCTGAGGACCCTCTGCACTCAGAGCAGTTGAGGGTCTTCTGCTCTCAGAGCAATTGAAGATCGGCTGCACTCAGTGCAGTTGGACAACAGCTTGGCTGCTCCACAGAAGACCCAACAGTCTGAAGGCCTCCCATGACACCTACTGTAGCCAGTGCAAAAAAATCAGCAGCTTATCTGCTCCTGTGAGAAGCCTCCAGTTGGAAGGCACCACAGTGGTCTGATATAGCCAGGGATGCAAGCAAGCCTAACAGGAGACCTGAAGCAACCCTGGGAAAAAAGAGGCAGACTCCATACAGTCACTCATATCAACAAACACAGGGGATATCTGGATGGCAGAAGGCAAGCACAAGACCATAAGCAACAGAAGGCAAAATATGTGGGCATCATCAGAACCAAGTTCTCCCACTACAGCAAGCCCTGAATATACCAAACACACTTGATAATCAGGAATCTTCCCTAAAATCCTATCTCATGAAGATAATAGAGTCTTTTAAAAAGGATATCAAAAACTCATTGAAAGAAAAACAGGAAAACACAGTCAAACAGGTGAAGGAGTTGAATAAAGCGATCCAAGACATAAAAGTGGAAGTAGAAACAATAAAGAAAACCCAAATGGAGGTAAACCTGGAAATGGAAAACCTAGGAAAGAGGTCAGGAATTACAGATGTAAGTATTACCAACAGAATACAAGAGATAGAAGAGTGAATCTCAGATGTAGAAGATATGATAGAAGAGATTGACACAACTGTTAAAAAAATTCAAAACATTAAAATACTCCTAACCCAAAGCATCCGGGAAATTCAGGACACAATGAAAAGACCAAATCTAAGAATAATTAGAATAGAGGAGAATAAAGATTCCCAGCTCAAAGGACCTAAAAATATCTTCAACAAAATTATAAAAGGAAACTTCCCAACCTAAAGAAAGAATTGGACATAAAGGTACAAGAAGTATATAGAACACCAAATAAATGGGACCAGAAAAGAAAATCTTCTCATCATATAATTATCAAAACACTACAATGCATAGAGTAAAGAAAGAATATTAAAAGCTGCAAGGGAAAAAGGCCAAGTAACATACAAAGGGAGATCTATCAAAATTACACCAGACTTCTCAACAGAGACTGTGAAAGCCAGAAGAGCCTGGTCGAAGATCATGCAGACTCAAAGAGAACACAAATGTCAGCCCCTGCTACTATACCCAGCAAGTCTCAATCAACATAGATGGAGAAACCAAAATATTCCAGGACAAAACCAAATTCAAACAGTATGTATCTACCAACTCAGACTTACAGAGGATCCTGGAAGGAAAAATCCAACACAAGGAAGACTAAAGAAAGGACAAAATATTAAGCATTTCAAAACAAATTAAAAAACAAGAGAGCCACAAGCATATAAAACCACCTACAAAAACAAACATGTCAGGAACCAACAGTCATCTCTCTTTAATATCTCTCAATATTGATGGACTCAACTCACCTATAAAAAGACATAAGCTAGCAGATTGGATACACAAACAAGATCCAGCATTTTGCTGCATAGAAGCAACACACCTCAACAACAAAGACAGGCACTATTTCAGAGCAAAAGGATATAAAAAAAGTCTTCCAAGCAAATGGTCCAAGGAAGCAAGCAGGAGTCACCATCCTAATATCCAATAAAAATAGACTTGCAATGAAAAGTTATCAAGTGTGATGAAGAAGGACACTTCATATTTATCAAGGGAAAAAATCAACCAAGAGAAATTCTCAATTCTGAAGATCTATGCCCCAAATGCAAGAGTACCCAAATACATCAAAGAAACTTTACTAAAACTCAAAACACACATTGAACCCACACAATAATACTGGGAAATTGCAACACTCCACTCTCACTAATGGACTGGTCATTCAAACAGAAACTAAACAGAGACACAGTGAAACTAAGAGAGGTTATAAACCAAATGGATTTAACAGATCTCTATAAAACATTTCACCCTAAAAGAAATAGTACCTTCAGCACCTCATGGTACCTTCTCCAAAACTGACCATATAATCAGTCACAAAACAACCCTTAACAGATACAAGAAAATTGAACTAATACCAGGCATCCTATCAGTCCATCATGGGTTAAGGCTGGTCTTCAATAACAGCAAAAACTACAGAAAGCCCACATACACATGGAAACTGAACAACTCTTTACTCAGTGATAACTTGGTCAAGGAAGAACTAAGGAAAGAAATTAAAGACTTCTTGGAATTTAATGAAAATGTTGACACATCATACCCAAACCTATGAAACACAATAAAAGCAGTGCTAAGAGGAAAGTTCACAGCACTAAGTGCCCTGGTATAGAAACTGGAGAGATCTTACACTAACAACTTAACAGCACACCCGAGAGCCCTAGAACAAAAAGAAGCAAACTCAACTAAGAGGAGTAGAAGGCAGGATATAGTCTAACTCAGGGCCAGAATTAGCCAAATATAAAGAAAGAAAACAATACAAAGAATCAGCAAAACCAAAAGCTGGATCTTTGAAAGAATCAACAATACAGATAAATCCCTATCTAACCTAACTAAAGGCAGTATCCAAATTAATAAATTCAGAAATGAAAAGGGAGACATAACAACAGAAACGGAGGAAATAAAGAAATCATCAGATCCTACTATAAAAGCCTATACTCAACAAAACTGGAAAATCTATTTTTTTTATTACGTATTTTCCTCAATTACATTTCCAATGCTATCCCAAAAGTCCCCCACACCCTCCCCCCCCCCCAACTCCCCTACCCACCCATTCCCATTTTTTGGCCCTGGCGTTCCCCTGTACTGGGGCATATAAAGTTTGCCTGTCCAATGGGCCTCTCTTTCCAGTGATGGCCAACTAGGCCATCTTTTGATACATATGCAGCTAGAGTCAAGAGCTCCGGGTACTGGTTAGTTCATAATGTTGCACCTACAGGGTTGCAGATCTCTTTAGCTCCTTGGATACTTTCTCTAGCTCCTCCATTGGGGGCCCTGTGATCCATCCAATAGTTGACTGTGAGCATCCACTTCTGTGTTTGCTAGGCCCCGGCCTAGTCTCACAAGAGACAGCTATATCATGGTCCTTGCAACAAACACTTGCTAGTGTATGCAATGGTCTCATCGTTTGGAGGCTAATTATGGGATGGATCCCTGGATATGGCAGTCTCTAGATGGTCCATCCTTTTGTCTCAGCTCCAAACTTTGTCTCTGTAACTCCTTCCATGGGTGATTGTTTCCAATTCTAAGAAGGGGCAAAGTGTCCACACTTTGGTCTTCATTCTTCTACAGTTTCATGTGTTTTGCAAATTGTACTTTATATCTCGCTATACTAAGTTTCTGGGCTAATATCCACTTATCAGTGAGTACATAACAAAAAAACACTTGGTTTCTATTATTTAAACGGCTTTTCTTCTTCCAGTCAGAAGACCTCTGATCAACTAGCTGAAGCGATCTGGTAGCCATTTGCTTTCATAGTTCTTCTCATGAGAGTGGCGTGGATTAGATACTCAAGCTTTACTCCCGACTGCTTTAGAGAAGTACTTCTTTTACTTAAAATTTTGTTCAGTTTTCTATATGGTGATTTGCATTTTGGTCTTTTTCATTTAGTGGGGTTTTTTTAGATGGGGTCTCTTGCAGCTCAGATTTGCCTAGAACATACTACACAACAAGATTGGATTTAATTTCTTGACTCTCCTGCCAAATGTTAAGATTGCAGGCATCTGCCACCATGTCTATATCCTTTCTCACTTAAAAATTTTTTTTTTTTAAAAAAAGCAAAAAAAAAAAAAAAACCTGGAAAATCTAGATGAGATGAATGGTTTTCTAGACAGATGCCACTTATCAAAATTAAATCAAGAGCAGGTAAACTATCTAAACAGCCTCATATCACACAAGAAAATAGATGATGTCATTAAAAACCTACCAACCAAAAAAGCCAAGGGCCAGATGGATTTAGTGCAGAATTCTACCAGACCTTCAAAGAAGACCTGTTACCAAATTTTCTCAAACTATTCCATAAAATAGAAACAGAAAGAATAATACCTAACTCATTCTATGAAGTCACAATTACTTTGATACCTAAATCACACAAGGACCAAGCCAAAAAGAGAACTTCAGATCAATCTCACTTATGAATATCAAAGCAAAAATACTCACTAAAAGTCTTGCAAACCAAATCCAAGACCACATCAAAACCATCATTCACCATGGTCAAGTAGGCTTCATTCCAGGAATGCAAGATTGGTTTAATATATGAAAACCCATTAATGTAATCCACTATATAAACAAACTCAAGGGAAAAAATCACATGATTGTCTCCTCGGATGCTGAAAAAGTATTTGACAAATTACAACACCCCTTCATGTTAAAAGTATTGGAGAGATAAGGAATTCAAGGCTCATATCTAAACATAATAAAAGCAACTTACTGCAAACCAACAGCCAATATCAAATTAAATGGAGACATACTTGAAGCAGTCCCTCTGAAATCAAGGACAAGACAAGGATCCCCACTCTCCCCATATCTATTCAATATAGTACTCAAAGTGTTAGCTAGAACAATAAGACAACAAAAAGAGATAAAGGGGATACAAATTGGTAAAGAAGAAACAAAGGTATTACTATTTGCAAATGATATGATAGTATACATAAGCTATCCCCAAATTCTACCAGAGAACTTTTCCAGGTGATAAACAACTTCAGCAAAGTGACTGGATATAAAATTAACTCAAATAAACCAGGAGCCTTCCTTTATACAAAGGATAAACAGGCTGAGAAAGAATTTAGGGAAACTATTCCCTTCACAATAGCCACAAATAGCATAAAATATCTTGGGGGTAGCTAACCAAAAAAGTGAAAGACAGTAACTTCAAATCTCTCAAGAAAGAAATTGAAGAAGATCTCAGAAAATGAAGAGATCTCCTATGCTCATTAATTGGAAGAATTAACACAGTAAAAATTGCCATCCTACCAAAGATAATCTATAGATTCAATGCAATCCTCATCAAAATCCTAATACAATTCTTCAAAGACATGGAAAAGGCAATTCTCAAATTCATCTGGAAAGGCAAAAAACCCAGAATAGCAAAAACAATTTTTAATAATAAGAGAACAGCTGGGGGAATCACCATCACTGACTTCAATCTTTACTACAAAGCAACAGTGATTAAAAACTGCATGGTATTGGTACAGAGCAGACATGTTGATCAATGGAATAGAATTGAAGACCCAGAAATAAAACCACACACTTACAGTCATTTGATTTTTGACAAAGGCGCCAAAAATATACAATGGAAAAAAGAAAGTATCTTCAATAAATGGTGCTGGTCTAACTGGCTGTCTGTGTGTAGAAGAATGAAAATAGACCCATATTTGTCGCTTTGTACAAAGCTCAAGTCCAAGTAGATCAAGGACCTCAACATAAAACCAGATACACTGAATCTAATAGAAGAGAAAGTGGGAAAGAGCCTTGAACTCATTGGCACAGGAGGAAATTTTATAAACATAACTCAATGACTCAGGATGTAAGATCAAGAATTGATAAATGGGACCTCATGAAACTGGAAAGCTTCTGTAAGGCAAAGGACATAGTCAATAAGACAAAGCAGCAACCTACAGATTGGAAAAAAAAAAAACTTCACTAACCCCACATCCGATAGAGGGATAATATTCAAAATATATAACGAACTCAAGAAGTTAATCATTAAAAACCCAAACAACCCAATCAAAAAAATGTGGTATAGAACTAAACCGAAAATTCACAACTGAGGAATCTCAGATGGCTGAGAAGCACCTAAAGATATGTTCAAAGTCCTTATTGATCAGAGAAATGCAAATTAAAACAACCTCGAGATTTCTCCTTATACCAGTCAGAATGGCAGAGATCAAAACCTCAGGTGACAGCACATGTTGGAGAGGATGTGGAGAAAGAGAAACACTCCTCCATTGCTGGTGGGATTGCAAACTGGTGCAATCACTCTGGAAATCAACCTGGAGGTTCCTCAGAAAATTGGAAATAGATACTTGAAGACCCAGCTATAGCACTCTTGGGAATAGACCCAAAAGATGCCCCACCATGCCACAGGGGCACGTGTTCCACTGTGTTCCTAGCAGCTTTATTTGTGATAGTTAAAAGTTGGAAACAACCTAGATGTCCCACAACAGAAGAATGGATACAGAAAATGTGGTTAATTTACACAATGGAATACTACTCAGCTATTAAGAACAAGGACATCCTGAGTTTTGCAGGCAAATGAATGGAACTGGAATATATCCTGAGTGAGGTAACTCAGACTCAGAAGGCCATGCATGGTATGTACTCACTAATAAGTGGATATTAGCAAAGAAAAAAAACCATACAAAATACACAAGATACAGTCCACAGAATTCAAAAGGCTCAACAAGCTGAAGTGCCCAAGTGAGGATGCCTCAGTTCCACTTGGGAGAGAGAAGAAAGCAATCATTAGTGGGGAGGGAGGGAGGGACTTGGGAGGGAAAGTGGATGTGGAGGGGGGAATGTGATCTGGTATTGGGTAAGGGAAAAGTACTGAAGACCTGAGGGCCTACAGAAAGACTGTAAACAGGCAACCTCAGGAAATAGGAGGTTGTGGAGGACCCCCCCCCCCCCAGAGTGTACCAGAGACCTGGGAGGTGAGAGACTCCCAGAACTCACATGGTCAGACCTTTGATGAAATGCTGGACAGTAGGGAGAGGGAACTTATAGAGCCCACCTCCAGCAGGAAGACAGGACATCAAGTGAGAGACGGGGTTGCCATCCCACAGTCACACCTGAAAGAATTACAGGGATGGAAATGGAGAGAAGCCTGAGGAAAAGAAGGTCTAGTGACAGGCCCAAAGTGGGATACAGGTGATCGGGAGGTCCCAAGGCCTGACACTATTACTGAAGCTATGGAGAGCTCACAAAAAGGGATTTATCATGACTGCCCTCCAGAGGACCCAACAGACGGCTGAGTCAGATGTAGATATTTGCAACTAGCCAATGGACAGAAGAAGCTGACCCCTGTTGTTAGATTAGGGAAGGCTGAAAGAATTTGAGAAGGGCGATCCTATAGGAGGACCAGCAGTCTTAATTAATCTGGACCCCCGAGATCTTTCAAACACTGGACTACCAAACCGACAACATACAATAGTTTATATGAGGCCTCCCACACATATACAGTAGAGGACTTCCAGGTCTCTGTCCATTCAGAGATGATGCACCTAACCCTCAAGAGGCTGGAGGCCCCAGGGTGTTTAGAGGTTAGATGGGGTGGAAGTGGGGGCATCCATGTTGAGGCGGAGTGTGGTGTGGAGGAGCTATGAGACGTGGAGCAATTGGAGGGTGGAAAATGAGGGGCGGGGAATTGAATATGGAGTGTAAAACATGAATTACAAATAAAATTAAATTAAAAAACATCAAAAAGCATGCCTGCTCTTTTTAAACTATTTTATTACATTTCCTTTACTAATTGGTTGGTTGATTGAGTGAATGAGTGTGTAAGTGTGTGGGTGTGTGTACATAGTATCAGGCTGAAGATTTTTAATAAATATACTTTGGTTGATGTTGAGATTGACTTTTTTTAGTGAAATGCAAAGATAGAAATTGAGTATGCTCCATGTGTCTTAAAGGTTCATTCATGGTAAGGAAGAAAGGACAAGGACAGAGTTGAAAGTGGAAACGTTCGGACTTCCTGATGGAGGGGAAGAAAAGGAATCACTCATAATTCTTGGCTCAGTGCTCACCCTGAATACTTTCTGGTGGTGCTGTCAGTGGTGCTACTCGTGGTAGCCTTTGGAGCAATATTTACTCTCCTCATGTATCTCCATCCCCAGGTAGTCTAGTTTCTCAGGACTCCCACAGTCTCCAGTGGTACCTTTCTTCCTCATTCTGTGGCTCCTAGAATTTCCTTAAATAACCAATTCCTCCCCAAGAGTTAGGTCAACACAATATGTACTTAATGTGTTCTTATGGAATGCATAGTTTGAGCTGTAAGGAGGGAATGTCTTTCTGAACTCGACCTTGCAGCAGATAAAGAAATACACTTTTGATTCATTGTGAAAAGGTGGATTAAGAAGATAGAGAATAACCGACTATGCTATTTTTAACCAGATTCTGAACAAAGTCAGGGAATAAGACATGGGCTTTCAGTTACATTTTGACGATGGTTACCTGGCAGGAAGATTAACTAATCACCAAGATTTATGTTTGGTTTGTCCCGGGCTCAGCAAGTAGCTTGGTGAGTGGGAGAGAAAGTATGAGGAAATGTAGCTAGGAATTAAGAGGCAGATCAAGCAAAGGTTGATAAGCCACAGTAAAGTCCTGGGATCTTGTTCTAAGTGTGACAGCAAGTCTTCAGGGTTAGTAGTTGAGAGTAGGGATGTACAGCAGTCTCATTTCACTCTAGGAATATTTTCTCAGATTAAAGCAAAGCTGTAAAGTATTAGGAGAATGCTTAGGCACTCACACAGTTGCATTTATTTACATACATAATGCAGTAGGGAGCTTAGCTGCTCTGGGACAGCTTATGCTAGAGTACACTTCTGAAGGTCTGTTTTACCCCTGGGAGAGCACTACAGAACAATGACCAATTACACAAACACACAGATACACACACATAGCCCTTTGTGATTTTTTTTTTTTTACTTTTTGTTAATGTGTAAAAAACATAAATTCTATGATTCTGGTAATATTTCTATTGTATTCATTTACATGACTACATAATGAGTTTTTGTTTTTTGATATTGCCAACTATTTGAACATGTAGTTTATTATTTGCAAATGAGTTTGGGAAACCTGGAAAATCTATGTGATAACTATCCAGCAAGATAATACCACAGAAGTCATTTGAAGAGCTATACTCTGTTCCTCGTTAAGTTGAAAGTACTCAAAGTTTCATGACCAGGTAGCTTAAGTATAGTTAACATTATACAATCTAAAATTAACTTAACATAATTAACCTAAAACAGATAAAGCCTAGTCCCTTACTCTTTTGATAATCTCCTCATTTTGAGGCTAAAAAAGCTGGTTGACTTTATACCCTCTGATGGTCAATAAAATTAGACACATGGAGCATACTCAATTTCTTTTTCCTTTTCTTTCTTTTCTCTTCTCTTTCCTTCCTTCCTTCCTTCCTTCCTTCCTTCCTTCCTTCCTTCCTTCCTTCCTTCCTTCCTTCCTTCCTTCCTCCCTCCCTCCCTCCCTCCCCCCTTCCCTCCCTCCCTCCCTCCCTCCCTCCCTCCTTTCTTTCTTTCTTTCTTTCTTTCTTTCTTTCTTTCTTTCTTTCTTTCTTTCTTTCTTTCCTTTTTTCTTTCTTTTTTCCTTTTTTTTAAACACCTATTTTACTTTAAATCTCTCCTCTGCCCAGATGACTGAAATTTGAATCTTGTTTTAGGGTCTGACAATTTTGATGGAGCTCTTGGGTGGGATGGGGGTGAGTCAAGGCTGGTGTATCCTTTTGTTTTTACACTTGTTGGCACCAATTGCTACTACTGTCTCTGCCGTCATCACACTCACAAGTTTTAACCTGATAAAGAAACCCATTCTCCAGCTTTCATGCTGTTGAAGATATTGAAGTTTTCCTGAAGCCTAAAAATTACAATGAGCTGTGGAGATTTTGTCTAGGTTTCACTAAAGTTGTGTGCAATGTAGGACACCTTATGAGGCTGGTGTCATATGTGATTAACAATTACCATGTAATCCTATTGTGTCTTTCTCCCTTTGTATGTCTATACTTAAGAAATAGGAATTAAATTACTTCAACTTCTCCCCAAAACCAGGTAATTGTGATACCTCCCACATTGCTCATTTTTATTGAGATTTTTTTTTGAGTATTCTGTGCTTCTTTATGCATTTTAAGACTTTTTGTGTTGTTTTGTTTTGTGAAGGATGTTATTGGATTTTTTCTATATTTTATTTATTTTTCTGCAAATTTAAAAGGCAAATGGTGCTGGACAAACCGCTGCATGTAGAAAAAAGAAAAAAAGATCCATATTTATCAGCCTATACAAAACTCAAGTCCAAGTGAGTGAAGAGCTTCAACAAAGATACCCTGAATCTCATGTAAGAGAAAATAGCTTGACTATAGAAAATAACTTTCTGAACAGGACATTGATAACATAGGCATTGATACCAACAGTTAATAAATGGATTAGAGAGGAAAGAAAGACAGCAGCAGGTTCCTAGCTACAAAGCTGGGGCGAGACTGGTAGATTAGGTCTAAGGAACAGTAGTAGAGTTGGGGGTCTGCTTTCAGCCTAGTTGTTGCTCTGGGAGGAACAGCTCTTGTTCAGCTGGTGTATGGTGGGGTTGGGGTCTGGCACAAGGCAACAAGTGGGGGAGGGAAGTTAGACCTGAATGATTTGTAGGAGCCACAGGTACTCAGATGCTGAAGGAACAGAGAGAAAGAGAGAGAGAGAGAGAGAGAGAGAGAGAGAGAGAGAGAGAGAGAGAGAGAGACGGAGACAGAGACAGAGACAGAGACAGAGACAGAGAGAGACAGGAGGCATACAGGTAGATACCTGGTTTTCTGGCAGGTGTGGTCTTTGGTGCAGTTGGGTGCTACAGTACAGTGACAGTGTTGCAGACTGAAGTTAGGAGTTGATTGTCTAGAATCCAAAGGAGGAGTGGGGGTGGGGAGAGGGACAGGGAAGTCTGCAGGTGTTGTTCACTGTTGCAGTGCTAGGAATGGTGTGGGGAATTGGAAGAGGGAGCCAGACTACATCCTAAAATCAGAGAGCATTTTTCCCTAACATTTTTCAAAATATTTAAAGAAAAATTAATTTTTTTGGGAAATTTTAGCTGTATGCAATGTTCTGTGTTAGTACAAATTTGTAAATGTTGCAGTTTTCTCTTAACCTGGCTAGCTCCCAAATAATTCAGACAGGACATATTTTATTTCTTTAACAGCTTTAAGGCACAACTGAGCAGTATCAATCTATTTTAATCCTCTAAACTAATATGGCTACCTCTTAGCCAAAATCCCTGAAATAATTGCATTTATGGCTTCCTCTGCCCCAGCTGTTTTCTTATTATATTTCATGGACCCTCTCCTTATGGCTGAATCTCCTCTCCCTTCTTCTTCCTCCTCTGGCTGAGAGGAAGTTCAGCCCTATTCTTCCCCTGCTCAATCTTTGACTGATCAGCTCTTTATTGATCAAGAGGGAATAACTGGGAAGCAATGTTTATACAACACTGAGAGAGGAGATTCTCAGAATAAGAATTGCAGCAAAATATGAGGGCACAAAAATCAGAATTTAAATAATAAAAGGATAATCTTTATACAATGCACAATAACATTATGACTCCAGGTCTGCATTTTTTCACACGAACCTCACAAAATTCTATGAAAGTCTCACTAAGTTTTTGAATGCAACTATTGAAGATATCAACCAATTTGAGAATTGATATCTTAAAATTATATACTTGACATATCGTTTATAACAAATACATACAAACTCAAAAAACACAAAGTGAACCATATTGGTTGATGTTTCTGAAAAAATATTTTTCCTGTAATGTTTGGAGGTGTGTGTGTACCTGGATATGCATATGTGGGATTAAGTTTCTCACTACAGATATTTAAATTAAAAGAGATTAATTTTTAATTATGTATATATGTATGTCTGTGGTCTGTGTCAGGGTATGTGCATGTGAATACAGATGCCTATAGAGGCCAGAAGCTAACGCTGGAT
Source organism: Mus musculus (assembly GCF_000001635.26). Taxonomy (NCBI): domain Eukaryota; kingdom Metazoa; phylum Chordata; class Mammalia; order Rodentia; family Muridae; genus Mus; species Mus musculus. The sequence continues at coordinate 78,352,465 of NC_000079.6, forward strand.
TACCTGGAGCTAGAGATACAAAAGGTGAGAGCATAGAGATGTGGGTGTTGAGTGTTGTACCTAGGTCCTCTGCAAGAGCAGCACATACTCTTAACCACTAAGTCACAGACCCACTCAATGTTACTTGAGTTTTAGATGATCTTTTATTTGCAACCCAACATGGTTACTGATAAACTTCACTTAACATCCTTACAGCATCCTTACCTTCTTATATACTGTTAGATTTAGTTTACCATTTTTGAGGCATTTTACATCTATTTATGATGTATATTTATTTATTTATTTATTTATTTATTTATTTATTCATTTTTAGGGCTAACTGCCTGACTTTGTACAATTTTTTTTTCCATTTTTTATTAGGTATTTAGCTCATTTACATTTCCAATGCTATACCAAAAGTCCCCCATACCCACCCACCCCCACTCCCCTACCCACCCACTCCCCCTTTTTGGCCCTGGCGTTCCCCTGTACTGGGGCATATAAAGTTTGCCTGTCCAATGGGCCTCTCTTTCCAGTGATGGCCGACTAGGCCATCTTTTGATACATATGCAGCTAGAGTCAAGAGCTCCGGGGTACTGGTTAGTTCATAATGTTGTTCCACCTATAGGGTTGCAGATCCCTTTAGCTCCTTGGGTACTTTCTCTAGCTCCTCCATTGGGAGCCCTGTGATCCATCCATTAGCTGACTGTGAGCATCCACTTCTGTGTTTGCTAGGCCCCGGCATAATCTCACAAGAGACAGCTACATCTGGGTCCTTTCAGCAAAATCTTGCTAGTGTATGCAATGGTGTCAGCGTTTGGATGCTGATTATGGGGTGGATCCCTGGATATGGCAGTCTCTACATGGTCCATCCTTTCGTCTCAGCTCCAAACTTTGTCTCTGTAACTCCTTCCATGGGTGTTTTGTTCCCACTTCTAAGGAGGGGCATAGTGTCCACACTTCAGTCTTCATTTTTCTTGAGTTTCATGTGTTTAGGAAATTGTATCTTATATCTTGGGTATCCTAGGTTTTGGGCTAATATCCACTTATCAGTGAGTACATATTGTGTGAGTTCCTTTGTGAATGTGTTACGTCACTCAGGATGATGCCCTCCAGGTCCATCCATTTGCCTAGGAATTTCATAAATTCATTCTTTTTAATAGCTGAGTAGTACTCCATTGTGTAGATGTACCACATTTTCTGTATCCATTCCTCTGTTGAGGGGCATCTGGGTTCTTTCCAGCTTCTGGCTATTATAAATAAGGCTGCTATGAACATAGTGGAGCATGTGTCCTTCTTACCAGTTGGGGCATCTTCTGGATATATGCCCAGGAGAGGTATTGCTGGATCCTCAGGTAGTACTATGTCCAATTTTCTGAGGATCCGCCAGACTGATTTCCAGAGTGGTTGTACAAGCCTGCAATCCCACCAACAATGGAGGATTGTTCCTCTTTCTCCACATCCATGCCAGCATCTGCTGTCACCTGAATTTTTGATCTTAGCCATTCTGACTGGTGTGAGGTGGAATCTCAGGGTTGTTTTGATTTGCATTTCTCTGATGATTAAGGACGTTGAACATTTTTTCAGGTGCTCCTCTGCCATTCGGTATTCCTCAGGTGAGAATTCTTTGTTCAGTTCTGAGCCCCATTTTTTAAAGGGGTTATTTGATTTTCTGAAGTCCACCTTCTTGAGTTCTTTATATATGTTGGATATTAGTCCCCTATCTGATTAAGGATAGGTAAAGATCCTTTCCCAATCTGTTGGTGGTCTTTTTGTCTTATTGACGGTGTCTTTTGCCTTGCAGAAACTTTGGAGTTTCATTAGGTCCCATTTGTCAATTCTCGATCTTACAGCACAAGCCATTGCTGTTCTGTTCAGGAATTTTTCCCCTGTGCCCATATCTTCAAGGCTTTTCCCCACTTTCTCCTCTATAAGTTTTAGTGTCTCTGGTTTTATGTGAAGTTCCTTGATCCACTTAGATTTGACCTTAGTACAAGGAGATAAGTATGGATGGATTTGCATTCTTCTACATGATAACCAGTTGTGCCAGCACCAATTGTTGAAAATGCTGTCTTTCTTCCACTGGATGGTTTTAGCTCCCTTGTCGAAGATCAAGTGACCATAGGTGTGTGGGTTCATTTCTGGGTCTTCAATTCTATTCCATTGGTCTACTTGTCTGTCTCCATACCAGTACCATGCAGTTTTTATCACAATTGCTCTGTAGTAAAGCTTTAGGTCAGGCATGGTGATTCCACCAGAGGTTCTTATCCTTGAGAAGAGTTTTTGCTATCCTAGGTTTTTTGTATTCCAGATGAATTTGCAAATTGCTCCTTCTAATTCGTTGAAGAATTGAGTTGGAATTTTGATAGGGATTGCATTGAATCTGTAGATTGCTTTTGACAAGATAGCCATTTTTACAATGTTGATCCTGCCAATCCATGAGCATGGGAGATCTTTCCATCTTCTGAGATCTTCTTTAATTTCTTTCTTCAGAGACTTGAAGTTTTTATCATACAGATCTTTCACTTCCTTAGTTAGAGTCACGCCAAGATATTTTATATTATTTGTGACTATTGAGAAGGGTGTTGTTTCCCTAATTTCTTTCTCAGCCTGTTTATTCTTTGTGTAGAGAAAGGCCATTGACTTGTTTGAGTTAATTTTATATCCACCTACTTCACTGAAGCTGTTTATCAGGTTTAGGAGTTCTCTGGTGGAATTTTTAGGGTCACTTATATATACTATCATATCATCTGCAAAAAGTGATATTTTGACTTATTCTTTTCCAATTTGTATCCCCTTGATCTCCTTTTGTTGTCGAATTGCTCTGGCTAACATTTCAAGTACTATGTTGAAAAGGTAGGGAGAAAGTGTGCAGCCTTGTCTAGTCCCTGATTTTAGTGGGAATGCTTCTAGCTTCTCTCCATTTACTTTGATGTTGGCTACTGGTTTGCTGTAGATTGCTTTTATCATGTTTAGGTATGGGCCTTGAATTCCTGATCTTTCCAAGACTTTTATCATGAATGGGTGTTGGATCTTGTCAAATGCTTTTTCTGCATCTAATGAGATGATCATGTGGTTTTTGTCTTTGAGTTTGTTTATATAATGGATTACATTGATGGATTTTCGTATATTAAACCATCCCTGCATCCCCGGAATAAAACCTACTTGGTCAGGATGGATGATTGCTTTAATGTGTTCTTGGATTCGGTTAGCAAGAATTTTATTGAGGATTTTTGCATCGATATTCATAAGAGAAATTGGTCTGAAGTTCTCTATCTTTGTTGGATCTTTCTGTGGTTTAGGTATCAGAGTAATAGTGGCTTCATAAAATGAGTTGGGCAGAGTACCTTCTGCTTCTATTTTGTGAAATAGTTTGTGCAGAAATGGAATTAGATCTTCTTTGAAGGTCTGATAGAACTCTGCACTAAACCCGTCTGGTCCTGGGCTTTTTTTTTTTGGCTGGGAGACTATTAATAACTGCTTCTATTTCTTTAGGGGATATGGGACTGTTTAGATGGTCAACTTGATCCTGATTCAACTTTGGTACCTGGTATCTGTCCAGAAATTTGTCCATTTCGTCCAGGTTTTCCAATTTTGTTGAGTATAGCCTTTTGTAGAAGGATCTGATGGTGTTTTGGATTTCTTCAGGATCTGTTGTTATGTCTCCCTTTTCATTTCTGATTTTGTTAATTAGGATTTTGTCTCTGTGCCCTCTAGTGAGTCTAGCTAAGGGTTTATCTATCTTGTTGATTTTCTCAAAGAACCAACTCCTCGTTTGGTTAATTCTTTGAATAGTTCTTCTTGTTTCCACTTGGTTGATTTCACCCCTGAGTTTGATTATTTCCTGCCGTCTACTCCTCTTGGGTGAATTTGCTTCCTTTTTTTCTAGAGCTTTTAGATGTGTTGTCAAGCTGCTAGTATGTGCTTTCTCCCGTTTCTTCTTGGAGGCACTCAGAGCTATGAGTTTCCCTCTTAGAAATGCTTTCATTGTGTCCCAAAGGTTTGGGTACATTGTGGCTTCATTTTCATTAAACTCTAAAAAGTCTTTAATTTCTTTCTTTATTCCTTCCTTGACCAAGGTATCATTGAGAAGAGTGTTGTTCAGTTTCCACGTGAATGTTGGCTTTCCATTATTTATGTTGTTATTGAAGATCAGTCTTAGGCCATGGTGGTCTGATAGGATACATGGGACAATTTCAATATTTTTGTACCTGTTGAGGCCTGTTTTGTGACCAATTATATGGTCAATTTTGGAGAAGGTCCCGTGAGGTGCTGAGAAGAAGGTATATCCTTTTGTTTTAGGATAAAATGTTTTGTAGATATGTGTCAGGTCCATTTGTTTCATAACTTCTGTTAGTTTCACTGTGTCCCTGTTTAGTTTCTGTTTCCACAATCTGTCCATTGATGAAAGTGGTGTGTTGAAGTCTCCCACTATTATTGTGTGAGGTGCAATGTGTGCTTTGACCTTTACTAAAGTGTCTTTAATGAATGTGGCTGCCCTTGAATTTGGAGCTTATATATTCAGAATTGAGAGTTCCTCTTGGAGGATTTTACCTTTGATGAGTATGAAGTGTCCCTCCTTGTTTTTTTTGATAACTTTGGTTTGGAAGTCGATTTTATTCGATATTAGAATGGCTACTCCATCTTGTTTCTTCAGACCATTTGCTTGGAAAATTGTTTTCCAGCCTTTCACTCTGAGGTAGTGTCTGTCATTTTCCCTGAGATGGGTTTCCTGTAAGCAGCAGAATGTTGGGTCCTGTTTGTGTATCCAGTCTGTTATTCTATGTCTTTTTATTGGAGAATTGAGTCCATTGATATTAAGAGATATTAAGGAAAAGTAATTGTTGCTTCCTATTATTTTTGTTGTTAGAGTTGGCATTCTGTTCTTGTGGCTGTCTTCTTTTTGGTTTGTTGAGGGATTACTTTCTTGCTTGTTCTAGGGCGTGATTTCCATCCTTGTATTGCTTCTTTTTTGTGATTATCCTTTGAAGGGCTGGATTCATGGAAAGATAATATGTGAATTTGGTTTTGTCGTGGAATACTTTGGTTTCTCCATCTATGGTAATTGAGAGTTTGGCCGGGTATAGTAGTCTGGGCTGGCATTTGTGTTCTCTTAGTGTCTGTATAATATCTGTCCAGGTTTTTCTGGCTTTCATAGTCTCTGGTGAAAATTCTGGTGTAATTCTGATAGGCCTTCCTTTATATATTACTTGACCTTTCTCCCTTACTGCTTTTAATATTCTATCTTTATTGAGTGCATTTGTTGTTCTGATTATTATGTGTCGGGAGGAATTTCTTTTCTGGTCCAGTCTATTTGGAGTTCTGTAGGCTTCTTGTATGATCATGGGCATCTCTTTCTTTATGTTTGGGAAGTTTTCTTCTATTATTTTGTTGAAGATATTAGCTGGCCCTTTAAGTTGAAAATCTTCATTCTCATCAACTCCTATTATCCGTAGGTTTGGTCTTCTCATTGTGTCCTGGATTTCCTGGATGTTTTGAGTTAGGATCCTTTTGCATTTTGTATTTTCTTTGACTGCTGTGTCGATGTTCTCTATGGAATCTTCTGCACCTGAGATTCTCTCTTCCATTTCTTGTATTCTGTTGCTGATGCTCGCATCTATGGTTCCAGATCTCTTTCCTAGGGTTTCTATCTCCAGCGTTGCCTCGCTTTGGGTTTTCTTTATTGTGTCTACTTCCCCTTTTAGTTCTAGTATGGTTTTGTTCATTTCCATCACCTGTTTGGATGTGTTTTCCTGTTTTTCTTTAATGATTTCTACCTGTTTGGCTGTGTTTTCCTGCTTTTCTTTAAGGGCCTGTAACTCTTTAGCAGTGCTCTCCTGTAATTCTTTAAGTGACTTATGAAAGTCCTTCTTGATGTCCTCTATCATCATCATGAGAAATTTTTTTAAAATTTGGGTCTAGATTTTTGGTTGTGTTGGGGTGCCCAGGACTAGGTGGGGTGGGAGTGCTGCGTTCTGATGATGGTGAGTGGTCTTGATTTCTGTTAGTAGGATTCTTTCGTTTGCCTTTTGCCATCTGGTAATCTCTGAAGCTAGCTGTTATAGTTGTCTCTGGTAAGAGCTTGTTCTTCAGGTTACTCTGTTACCCTCTATAAGCAGACCTGGGAGGCTAGCTCTCACCTTAGTTTCAGTGGGCAGAGTATTCTCTGCAGGCAAGCTCTCTTCTTGCAGGGAAGGTACCCAGATATCTGGTGTTGGAACCTGCCTCCTGGGAGAAGTTGTGTTCCACTCACTAGAGCTCTTAGGATCCCGTGTGGAATCCTGTGTGGGCCCTTGCGGGTCTCGGGCGACTCCGCTGGGAAGGTACCCCGGTGCTCGATTGGGGCGGAAGGGACTTGTGCCCCAGGTCAGGCCGGGGTAGTCTGCTTCCCTATTTACCGCAGTCTCAGGTTCTGCGTGATTGGATTGGAGCAGACGCTGTGTTCCACTCACCAGAGGTCTTAGGATCCCATGGGGAGTCCTGTGTGGGCCCTTGCGGGTGTCAGGCGACTCCGCTGGCAAGGTACTCCGGTGCTCGAGTCGGGTGGAAGGGACTTGTGCCCCAGGTCAGGCCGGGGTAGTCTGCTTTCCTATTTACCGCAGTCTCAGGTTCCGCACGATTGGATTGGGGCAGACGCTGTGTTTCACTCATCAGAGGTCTTAGGATCCCGTGGGGAATCCTGTGTGGGCCCTTGCGGGTGTCGGGCGACTCCACTGGCAAGGTACTCCGGTGCTCGAGTGGGGCGGAAGGGCGACTGCACAATTAATTCAGTTATTGTTGCTGGGTTTTTGTTGTTTGTATTGTGTGTGTGTGTGTGTGTTTATTTTCTGAGTTTGAACAACATTTATATTTATATTTAAATATTTGGAAGTACTTGTTACTGAATTCATCTAGACACACAGTTTCCTCTGTGACAAGATTTTAAAAAATGTAGGGCTACTCAGCTTTGGTCATTTATATAATTCAGGAGATTTGTTCATATCATCTAAATATCTCCATATATTGGTATATAATGATTCATAATTATATCACTATTGTTGCTGTAATGCTAATGAATATCAACACTCTGTTGATATTCATAGTCTATTTCTATCATTAATAACTATAGTCTTCAATTTCTTGATCAGTATATCTAACTTAATAATTTATTAACTCTTCAAATATACAGGTTTGAATTTAATGAATTTTTCATGATTGTTAAACTTTCTTCTATTTTGCTTCTTTCTACTTATATCTTGATTATTTCTTCACTCCTATACACTTTGCCTTATATTTTAAGAAAATTAGCTTATTTTAAATTTTTATATCATCTATAAACGTTATTCAAAGTGGGCTAGTATCTTTTAAAGATGTCACATCTTCTTAAATTAGTCTATGGGCACTGTTTTATCTGTATTACACCAAAGTTGCTGGGTTTTAGTATTCATTCAGTTAAACTTCACATTTTTAGATATATATACATTTCTAACTCTTTGAAATATATGAGTATTTTGTCGTTATTGACTTCTACCTTTCATTCTATTTTGGCCTGAATACTTACATTTTATATTAATTGCATTTATTTGTGTATTATTTTAATTTTCAAAAATTTGTAATTGTAATTTAATTACAATATCTCTCCCTTCCCTATCCTTCTCCAAGACCTCTTACATACTCCTAACTACTCTCATTCAGTTCAAGGCTTCTTTTTTCACCAATTGTTATTGTGTGCATTGAACATATGTAGTGTTACTTGTATGTATGTTTTCAGGGCTGACCATTTGGCAAGGGACAACTAATTGTGTGCTTTTCCCTGCAGAGGACTAAGTCTCCTGTTCTCAGTTTTATTCAGCTGTAATTCTTTAGTTGGGGTTGAAGCCCTTGCGACACTTTTTGTGGTCCAGCATATGATCTGTTTTGGTGACTATATCATGTGTACTTGAAAAGAGGGCATATGTATTCTTTTATTTTTGGTTATAATTTTTATACATACCAATTAGAACAAATTTATTTGCAATGTTGAAAGTCTTAGCATTTTTTGCATTTTTCTATGCAATTATTGAGTAAGAATTATTAAAATCTGTCACTGTCTACTCACTCTCATGTCTATCAACTTTACAATTTTTGCAATTTCTGTTGTTAGTGTCACACATATTGAATACTGTTGTCTTTTCTTGATGTGAAAACCTCTTTGTCACTGTGGAATGCCCACTTTGAAATGTGCTAATATTACTTGAATTGAAGTCTAATTCGTATCAACACAAATTTCCCAGATGTCTTTTAATTACTGCATGCAGAATTTATAATTTTCATGTTACATTTACATTTATGTCTTAGTATTTAGTATATATGTATGAGTGTTTTGCCTGTACATATGCATCATTTGTGTGCCTGGTGCTTGCAGTACTCAGAAGATGGCATCAGATTTTATAAAGCTGGAGTTATAGATAGTTATGAGCCATCATGTTGGGCTCTGGGAATCAAGCTTTGTCCTCTGCAAGAATAACTAGTGCTCTTAACCGTCTTCCCAGTTCCTGTGTGTTGCTCTTAATTACCATTTCCATCTCTATTTTCTCGTTCTGGTTCCTTTCCTCCTTTCAAATTGTCCCCCTGTTGCCTCTGACTCTGTTTCCCCCTCTCTGTCTCTCTGACTGCTGTCTCTGTCTCTATCTATTGTGTGTATGTGTGTGTGTGTGTGTGTGTGTGTGTGTGTGTGTGCATGTGGGCACACACACACACACACACACACACACACACACACACACACAGATCTATGAAATGCACATGAGAGAGAAAACACTTCGTCTTCATTTCCCTATTAAACTTTCTTGTTCACCCCACTCCCCTCCTGTTAGTTCTCTTCCTCCATTCTCAGACTCTGTTCTACTTACAACTCATACACACATAAATCCAGATTTCACATATGAAAGAAAACACGTGATATTTGTTCCTGAGAGTCTCCATTAACTTGATTGACATGTTAGTCTCCAGTTCCAGCTATTTTCTTGAAAATTACACAATTTCCTCCTTCTTTCTGACTGAGTAACTAATTAAACAACATTCTTGCTATCCATTCATCTGTTAATAGGCATCTAGGCTTGTTCCATATGTTGGTTTTTTTGGATAGTTTGGCAACATATTTATATGCAAATCTAAAAAATCCCATAATAAGAAAATACACCTGTACAATTGCACACACACACACACACACACACACACACACACACACACCTTTACTTGTCATATTGCACCTGTAGTAATAGCATTATAGAATTTTATAACACTGTTATTCGTACCATCCATTACTTCCTCATACTTTGTGAGTTTTTAAAAAGAAAACCAATTGGATCTTTTTGTCTACATTCAGCACTACAATTAAAACTTCACCCATGGAGACTAAAATACATATGTAGGTCCTGCCACAAAGCAGTGAACACTACTGTGTGTTATAGGTAAATTAAATTCTGATACTAACTATGTAGTGATAGCCTTATATTTCACAGATAGACTTAGATCTACAAAAGCATCTCCTGTTTTAAATGTTGGGGAGAAGTTCTGGTCTGTGACCTCCTTGCAACAAACCAGCCATAGAGTCAGAGTTCTCTTTGTTTTACCTTTGGGTTCAATTAACTTTTGAGAGAAGCTTAGAGAAGCCAGGAGATCAGTTAATTTAAGTTCACCCTGAGGAACAGACAGATGTAAGGAGATACTTAGGGCAAGGGACCTAGGAAGAAATAGAGTTTTCATGACTTCTTGGTATGCAACAACTTGAACGTGAAACTATGCATGAACTTTCACAATGCAGTGATTTTTATGTAGTCCTCATAAGGTATGATTGATGAAATCACTGGCCATGGTGATCAAATCAACTTTCACCCTATCCCATCCTTGGAAACTGGAGGAGGGGAATAAGATGAAAAGCCGTTTCTCCTGGCAAACAGCACCTGTCTGGACTCCTCCCCCACAGTTACATGGCAATAGCCAGGTAGGCCTGGGCCACTATAAAAGGGGCTTCTAGCACTTACTCTCTCACTCCTGCTTCTCTCCCTTGCCTCTTGCCCCCTTGTTCCCCCTCTCTTCCCATTCTCTTCCCCCATCTCTCCATGTAGTCATGGCCGGGCTCTATTTCTCTACTCTCACCTTCTCTCTGCCTTTCTTTCTGCCTCTAGTACCCTCATAATTCCCCTCCCCATGCCCTGAATAATCTCTATTCTATATTATACCGTCATGTGGCTGGTCCCTCAGAGGGAAGGAATGCCTTGGCATGGGTCAGCTGAGGCACCCCCTTCCCCCATACCTCATCACATCCCCATAAAACATATTTTTATACTTCTTTATCTTTTTATAATCACAACAGCACCTATCTTGATATCTTGCAGCTATTCAGGAGCTCCAGTCATTATGTTTGAACATCATCAGAATATTGAAATTAGGAGCTCTGTAATAGGGAGTGATCTCAAAGATTAAATGGTAGGACAAAATATGATTATACTACCCATATCTACAAAGGTTCTAGGAGATTCAGGAATCAGAAGGAGACACCCAAAATATATTTTGTATTATATCACAATTATGTATTCTTCAAGGAGTTACAAATGAGAGAAAAAATACGCTAGTTGTACTCTCATATTTGTCATTTCTGGTACTTATCCTTTCTGTAAACTCACACTTTACTGTAGCATAACTTTCTGTAAGAACTTAACATTTCTTATACAATTGACACTCTATATCTGTAGGTTCTGCATCTAAAGATTTAACCATTTACATTGTTTTATATTGTCAGTTGTGGTAGCATGCTCTTGTAGTTGCAGTACTTGATAGTTCAAATTCTAGATCAGTCTGAAGTACATAGTGAATTCCAGACCAGCCTCGACTACATAGTTACATCTTGGAGAGATAGATAATTAGATAGATAGATAGATAGATAGATGATAGATAGATAGAGAATCTTCCTTGCCTCTTATTCCTAACAATGCAGTATTATCAAGTACTTAATTAGCACTTATATTGAATTATGTACTGTGACTGACTTAGAGGTGATTTAAGGTATATATCTTGATGTTTTAGTTATATTGCACTGTTTTGTGTAGAGATTTAAGCATCTATATATTTGAGTATCCCCTGGATGATGACACCAATCTCCCAAGGATATCAAGTAATAGCTGTAGTACCAATCTGAAATATTAATAGCACGTCTTCTAAATTCTCTTGATATTTATCATTGTTGGAAGAACTTTATTTTGTGTGCATTGTCCACGTGTGCATGTGTGTATGCATATATCTCTATCTATCTATCTATCTATCTATCTATCTATCTATCTATCTATCTATCTATCTAGTTTGTTCTTTCATTTGTTCGTTCATTCCCAGGTGTCATTTATCTCATTTTTGAGGCAGGATCTCTTATTATCCTGGAACTTGTCAAGTTAAGCCTCAGGAATCGGCCTGTGTCTGCCTCACCAACACTCACATTACAAGTGTATTCTACCATACCTAGCTTGTGAATGTAGGTTTTATGAATTAAACCCAGGTCCTTTTGTATGCAAGACAAGTACTTTATTGACAGAGCCATCTCCTTGGTTTTATTTTTAAAAGATAAGTCTTGGTTTGTTTGCTTTTTAAGTTTTTTAAAAAAGGTTTATTTACTTTTGCTGTATGTATGTGAGTGGTTACAGGAATGTAAAGTATAGAACATGCATGCTGCTGCCTGTAGAGCCTAAAAAGAGGGTGCTTGATCTCCAGGAACAGGAGGTACAGGTCTTGAGCCACAAGGTGGGTACTGAGAACTGATTCTATGTCCTCTGGAAGTGCTCTTACCTTCTGGTCTTTGTAGCCCCTTTCTGTTAAGACATTATTCCATTGTCATTAGGCTTACTCCCTCCACATTTAAAGTAAAAGCTCTCTTAGGTTTTCCCCTCACAAAATAGTGTCTTTTTCTTCCTCTTTGAATTCTAAGGGCCGCATATGCTACCAAGGGTGAAGTTGAAGATCTAGCATGGCTACCCAAACACATTGCAAGTTTTGATCTTGCAATGAGAACGTCATTCTGTAAAGTGTAGATTTGTGGACTCGTTACCTTTCCATCACTTGGAACATTCCAAGAACATGAAAGGGTAGGGAGTGAGGAGAGGAGAACAGAAGGGGGGGGGAAGTAGAAGAGACTAATACAAAAGAGGAGGGATGCGATCTCAAAGCCCCAGGACAGAACATGGGAATTTGAAAGTGTCATCAGGAGGGAGGAGTCCTTGTTTTTTTTTTTTTTTTTTCACATTCCTGTACTTTAAAAGATTTCACTGGAATATGAAAGCCACACTGGGCTTCCTTGTAGGACAATGGATGTCTGCTGTGGATAGTAATGCCCCCAGCTGGTTATCTCAGGGCCCCTAGACCTTGAGTAAGTCAATCTGTGACTTTCTTATCTCTTCTTTTCAATGATTTATTATTCTGTGGTTTTATTATGATACTGTTATATTATCATTGTACTATTATTTCTACCATTATGCTTGATTTTCTTTAGGTTTAGACTATTCAGGATTTCTGTCTTAGTTACTGCTCTGTTGCTGTGAAGAGAGACATGAGAACCAAGTCAACTTATAAGAGAAGGCACTTAACTGGGCATTTGCTTACAGTTTTAGCTCTAAAACTGTTAACTGATGGCTGTCATGGTGTGGAGGGTGGCAGTAGACAAGCTGGCATGGCTCTGGAATTGTAGCTGAGAGCTACATCCTGATCTGTAGGCAGGAGGCAGAGAGAGAGAGAGAGAGAGAGAGAGAGAGAATGAGAATCAGACAGACATGGGCTTTTGAATCTTTAAAGCCCACCTCCAGTGAGACACTTATATAAACAAGGTCACATTTTCTGATCCTTTTTAGAAGTCCACCAGCTAAGAACCAAACATTCAAATACAAAGACCTATGGGGTCAATTCTTATTTTAACAACTACAACTATTAAATTTGGAAGATTATAATGATTACTGTCTAAAATGTTTTCGCTGATTACCCTTTTCTCTCTGAGATTCTAATGATATTTGTATTATTTTACCCGACATTGTCATGTCTGTCTTTGTTTTCCTGGATGTGTTTACTCACATGTTATGTTTTCATTAGACAACTTGGACCACATGAATTAAAGATTGATGCTATTTTATGTGTTTGTGTCACACAGTATGATGTATTATATTTTCTTGATTTTAATACTTTTATTTCTTGTGGACTTTTAAAAGGCACCCTTGCTTCTTGTTTCAGTGTGTTTCCACATCTCTGAATATCCTTAATGTCCCTTTCTGATACACTTACAGTTTCTGTTATTATTTTTACAGGCTTCTCTTTCTCTCTGTTATGGATGATGTTTTTCCTGGTTTATTTGCAATCTTTTAAAATCTCATACTGGACATTATGAATCTTATGGTGTTAGGTGTTGTATTTCCCTACATTCCTTTGAAGAGTGTTGAGCATTGTGTTGGCATGCAGTCACATTGCTTAGAATCAGTTGCACCTTTTCATAGTTTACTTTTAAGCTTTATTAGAGGTTTCAGAGCATTCAGTGGAAGGTCAAGTTAACCTTACTTCAAACATTTCGAATAGTTTATTATATGGCTTCTTGAGGAATTTTCCTCAGCTCTGTGTAAATTATGAGGACTATAGAAATATAGTTTCTTGTCTTCCTTTCCCCAGACCTATAGAGCCTTACTTTATACATATACAGATCAGTAATTAACCATGTCCAATGAATAGCCTATTCATGTCTGGGAAATACTGACTGTACTCAGTGTATGTATTAAGGAGTACACAATACTCCAGGCAGGTTTCCTGACCTCCCCTACTCTCTAGATACCTACCTGATCCCCACTTCCCTCGATGTTATCATGTCCTGGTCATCTTCTCAGGCAGAGTCCCTCTGCCAGCTGCAGTCAGGATCAAAATGCATTGTATTTATATTTACGAAAAATTTAAACAAAATAAACAGTAAACAGCAAATATCCATCAGTTAAATGAAGCAATATAAATAGATTAAAAACTTAACTAATTCTGATGAAAGAAAAAAAAATCACTTAAAGTTAAGAGTGTGACTACAGATCTTCAGAACTTTCTGTCTACCACCTGTGTCTGTTCATAGCTTCCTGTCTGGTAATATCTTTCCATAATCTCCAGCAGTATCTACTTCTTGTTTCAAACTCACTGATTCTTGGGTCATTTGTATTCTTCATTGATAGCTATAGAGTCTAACAAATGCTTCCAGGTAATGAACTGGGGCAATTGAAGATTCAACTAGTTTATTTTCTTCTTTAAGGAATCATAGTCTTAAGTTACCTTTTGTCCAGTTCCTGAACTATTATTTCATGCACTTTTTCCCCATTTTTTTAGAGACACAATTATCATGGCAGTTAAACTTTCATAGTGGAAGTGAATGTTTTTTGAAAACATTTTAAGATATTTAATAATAATTGTTAAGAGTAACTTTTACATCTTTGTCTTGTGCTAAGAATATCTATGATTTTTAGCTAAATTGCATTATATGCCATGCCACAGTGTATTTTACCGGCTTAAAGAGTGAGTTTCTTAATAGAGACTGTTCTTAATTTTCTTTATAATTGAAGACAAGAGATGGCATGTATTGTATAAACATGAGCTAATTCTAAATTAATTTGCTAAGGTCTTTGGATTGTATTATGTGATTTGGGTCACAGTGGAATTATCTTTCAGTTATATAAACATATCAATGAAACCTTTCCTTTAGAAGGCTCAGGCAGATCAGGAGAGCCTACTGCCCTTAATGATATTTAACAATGTTAAAATTACGTCTTGATTAAACAAATATTACTTAAATTACTCTGTGTTGGCTCAGCATATACCATATGTTTATAGGGATGATTCTGAAAAAACGTTCAGTGAGAGATGCCAATTCAGAATTATATTGTAGTATAATCAAGAACTGCCCATATATTATTGGGTTATGTTTATTTAACCCACTAAAAATTGAGTAGATGGTAGTTTTCAATAAATCATTCTGTTTGAAAATTATTGAGAACTAAATTTATCCCCCTTCATATTGCTGCTCATCTATCATTATTACACTAGTCAAAACTCAGATTACCTTGTTGAAGTGGTTATTAAAAGTGTACATTTAAAGAATCTGGTCTTTGATCTTGCAAACATTAACAAAGTAGTCTCACTGGAGTGACAGAGTTGGGCAGACAGTAATAAGCACATCATTGCAACTGTCTTAAATCTGACAGAGAAGATTTCCAAGTTTCTTTAAAATAGAGTATTAATATCCTACAAAAGGTTTGTTAAAAGGGTCCCATTGTCAGATGAGTTTGAGAAATGCTATTTCTGTATTTATTTCCTAATATCCATTATGCATATAAGAGAAAGAGAAGTTTTACAGTAAAGAAAGTTTCTAGTTTTTTACGTTTTATTTAATCTCTCTTTTTTTTTACACCCCATATTTTATCCCCCTCCCAGTCTGTTTTGACTGTTCTACATCCCATACTTCCTCCCTACCCTGTCCCCAACCACCATCCCCTACCCCACCAGACCTCTAAACTCCCTGTGGCCTCCAACGTTTTTCACTTATTTATCAATGACACTTTTACCCACAATACCTCTTAAAATACTTAAGACAATGGTCTCTACACAAACAACTTTGGCTTTACTGCCCCATAATGGTGATTCATATCACTTAACCTATAAGTAATTATATGTGGGGGCACAGAGTGAAGAGAATGCTAAAGAAAATGTGAGAGAGAATATGGAAGTGTTTTGTCAAATGTAAGCTCCACATGAACCAAATTTGTAATTTTCAGGTAGAAGTTTTCAGAGCTAACTTTGTAATTTAAAGTTAGAATGTTTCATGGTGTCATATATGAAAGCAAGCATTGGAAGGCATGTTGGACAATATGTAAATAAATTTTGTTGAACAAACGTTTGATGACAAAAGTGCAAATAAATTAGAAACATGTGGGATAAATTGTGTTTGAAATATGCTTGTGTGTAAAATTTTAGAAATGGCTTAAAATAAGTTTTGACCAGATGTATTTTGGGCTTTACTTAGCTTAGATATTAAAAAGTTCAGGATGTGCATGATAATCATGAAGAAGTCATCAATTTCGGACTTAAAATCTTAGAAAAGAGAAAATGAACATTTTTGTTTAGAAGGTTTTAATGGACCTTAACATGCTACAGAATAATGTACTTGAAGTCATTGAAATCTACCTACTGTCTTTCTTACTATTCTATCAAAATTATTCCCTAAAATTTCAAGCTGAAACACTAATCTCCTAGAATTTTGGATATGCAAACTTGTCTTTTATTCACTTTTGGTAACAAATACTTATGGCTATGTATCATTAAAACATTGTTCCCATTGAGTACCTCTCATTGTAATTTTCTGATATTTGGTATTAGCACATGGCTCTAGTAGGTGCTTATTGTTTATTCAAAACAATAGTCTGTGATGTCAGTAGGCCTCTGGAAACAGAATTTCTTAACTTGTGTTTACTTTGCTGTATTCAAAATAGCAAAACTGAAAAAACCACAGCTCTGTAAAAATGCTTGGGCTTGCTTTTTTATTGCTAGAATTTTTTTATGTTGAACTGTCCCTGTATATTTTGGGATGAAGCCTATTTGATCAAGGTGGAGGATCTTTTTGATGTGTTTTGGATTCACTTTGCAAGTCTTTTATCGAGTATTTCCACATCAATGCTCATGACAGAAACTGGTCTGTAATTCTGTCTTTGTTGAGTCTTTGGGTATCAGGTGATTGTTGCCTCATAGAGTAAGTCTGGCAGTCTTCCTTCTGTTTCTATTTTGTGGAATAATTTGAGGAATATTGGTGCTATATCTTTGAAAGCCTGGTAGAAATCTGTACTCAAACCATCTGGCCTTGGGCTTTTTTGGTTGGGAGAATTTTAATGATTGTTTCTATTTCCTTAGGGGTTGCAGGTCTATTTAAATTATCTGGTCTTTATTTAACTTTGGTAAGCAGTATTTATCAAGAAAATTGTCCATTTAGTTTAGATTTTTCAATTTTGAGGAGTACAGGTTTTTGAAGTATGACCTAATGATTCTTTGAATTTCCACAGTGTCTGTTGTTATGCCCCCCCTTTTAAGTTTCTGATTTTGTTAATTTAGATATTTCCTCTCTATCTTTTAGTTAGTTTGGAGAACGGTTTGTCTGTCATGTTGATTTTCTGAAAGAATTCACTTGTTTTATTGATTCTTTGTATTGTTCTTTTTGTTTCTATTTTATTGATTTCAGTCCTCATCTTAATTATTTCTTACCATCCTTTGTTTCTTTTTGTTAGAGAGCTTTCAGCTGTGCTGTTAAATTGCTAATATGAGATATCTCCAATTTCTTTATTATGAAGGTGCTTATTTCTATGAATTTTCCTCTTAGCACTGCTTTCATTCAAAGTGTGCCATAAGTTTGGATATGTCCTACATTCATTTTCATTAAATTCTAGAAAGACTTTAATTTCCATATTTCTGCCTTGACCCCAAAGTTATTCATTAGGAAGTTGTTAGATTTCTAAGAGTTTGTAGGTTTTCTGTGTTTTGTTTTTGTTTTCATTTTTTTTTCATTTAATTTTTTAAAAAAATTTCATTTTTTTTTTACAGTCCAGATTTTCTCCCCCTGGTCCATCCTCTGGCTGTTCCACATCCCATATGTCTTCCCACCATTTCCAGGAGGATGTTCCTCCAACCCCTCACCCCACCAGACCTCCCTACTCCCTGGGACCTCCAGTCTCTTGAGAGTTAGGTGCATCTTCTCTGACTGAGTCCAAATCTGGCAGTCCTCTGCTGTATATGTGTTGGGCACATATCAGTTGGTGTATGCTGCTTGGTTGGTGGCCCAGTGCTTGAGAGATCTTGGGGTTCCAGGTTAGTTGTGACTGCTGGTCCTCCTACAAGGTCTCCCTCTTCTTCAGCTTCTTCAAGATTTTCCTTAATTCAACCACAGGATACACAGCTTCTGTCCATTGGTTGGGTGAAATATCTGCGTCTGACTCTTTCAGCTGCTTTTTGAGTCTTTGGGATGGCAGTCCTGATAGACTCTTTTTGTGAGTGCTCTATAGCCTCAGTCATAGTGTCAGACCTTGGGGCCTTCCCATGAGCTTGATCCCTCTTTGGGCCTATCACTGGAACTCCTTTTTTGTCAGGTTCTTCTCCATTTTTGTCCCTACAGTTCTTTTAGACACAAGCGATTATGGGTCAGAGTTTTTGACTGTGGGATGGCAACCCCATCCCTCACTTGATGCCCTGTCTTTCTACTGAAGATGGGTTCTACAAGTTTCTTCTCCCTACTGTAGGGCATTTCATCTAAGGTAAGAACTCCCTTTGAGTGCTGAGATTGTCTCACCTTCCAGGTCTCTGGTACATTCTAGAGGGTTCCCCCCCCCACCACCTCATACCTCCTGAGGTTTCCTGTTTTCCTTCTTTCTGCTGGTCCATAGGACTTCAGTCCTGTTTCCCCTACCCAATACCCGATTGTGTTCCCCTCTTCCCTTACCTGTCTCCTTTCCCACCAAGGACCCTCCCTCCCTGCTCCTGTGATTTCTTTCTTCTCTCTCCCAAGTGGGATTGAGGCATCCTCACTTGGGTTCTTCAGCTTGTTAACTTTTTCATGTATTGTGGATTGTATCCTGGGTATTCTGTACTTTTTTGGGGCTAATATTCACTTATTAGTGAGTACATACCATGCATGCCCTTTTGGGTCTGAGTTACCTCACTCAGGATGATATTTTCTAGTTCCATCCATTTGCCTGCAAAACTCAGGTTGTCTTCATTCTTAATAGCTGAGTAGTATTCCATTGTGTAAATGAACCACATTTTCTGTTATGGGACATAGTCAATAGGTCAAATTGGCAACTTACAGATTGGGAGAAAAAAATCTTCACTAACTCCACATTTGATAAAAAGACTAGCATCCAAAATATATAAAGAAATCAAGAAGTTAACCACCCAAAAACCAAACAAACAAATAAAAAATGGGGTATAGAACTAAACAGAGAATTCTCAACAGAGTAATCTCAAATGGCTGAGAAGCACTTAAAGAAATACTCAAAGTCTTTAGTGATCAGGGAAATGCAAATCAAAATGACCCTGAAATTCCACTTTACACCAATCAGAATGTCTAAGATCAAAACCTCAGGTGACAGCACATGTTTCTATTTTTTCTGTTGTTATTGAAGTTTAGCTTTAATCTGTGGTGATCTGATAGAACCCAGGGTTTTATTTCAATGTTCTTGTAACGGTTAAGACTTGCTTTGTAACCTAATGTGTTATCAAGTTTTGAGAATGTTCTGTGAGGTGCTGATAAGAAGATATAGTCTCTTGTCTTTGGGTGAAATATTTTGTTAACTCTATTATTTCTCTGTTTTGTTTTGACCGGATGGCCTGTCCATTGGTGAGAGTGGGGTATTAAAGTCTCCCAGTATTAAAGTATGGGGTTTGATATGTCATTCATGCTTTTGTAATATGAGTGCCCTTGTGCTTGGATCATAGTTGTTGATAATTGAAATACCACATTGGTGGATTTTTCTTTGATGAGTATAAGTGTCCTTTCTCATCCCTTCTAATTAAATTTAGTTTGAAGTTTATTTTGCTATTGTTAAAATGGCTACTCCAGCTTGTTTCTTAGTTCCATTTGCATGAATTATCTTTTTCCAACCTTTTACCCTGCAGTAAGCTCTATCCTTGATGTTAAGATGTGTTTCTTGGATGCAGTAGATATGGATCCTTTTTTCTTTTTAAATCCATTCTATTAGTCTGTGTCTTTTTTATTGGGGAATTGATACTATTGATATTGAGAGATATCAGTGACCAATGATTGTAGATTCCTGTTTGTTGTTGGTGGTGGTGTAGTGTGTGTGTGTGTGTGTGTGTGTGTGTGTGTGTCTGTGTGTTTTTCGCTTTTGGTTTTGCTGGTATGAATTATTTTTTGCCTATGATGTCATGGGTATAGTTAACCTACTTAGGTTGGAGTTTTCCTTCTAGTACTTTCATAGGCCTGGAGGTGGATAGTGAGGCACCTGTTTTTCTGACTGGTTTAGCCTGCACCTGAGCATGTGGAGGTCCTGAGCTTGCCTTTTTATAAAGTCTGAGGTGTATAAGAGAAGTTTAATAAAGTAGTAAGAGTAATAGCACATTTTCCACACTTGATTGGTTTTTACTTATGTTTTCCTGTTATCTGTAAAGTATACAAAAGAAGTAATATCAAATCTAGTAAAAATGCCAAAAGATGACTATTTGGTCATGTAGTCACATGACCATATATTCCAAATGTTTATTGTTTCAGGTTGATGAATGGTCTGGTATCGCTATTTTGTAGCATTGAAAAATTGTTTTCTTTTTTTTTTGTGTGTGTGTGTAGCAAACTTTATTGATGATATTCAAGAGAGTAGAGAGGGTTCACTAGGCCCCTCCTGTTTTTATGGGGGTCTGGGATGGAAATTGTGAGGGAAATGCTCAGTGTTGGGGGCCAATTTGAGATAGGTACCTCTCAGCAACTGAGGGGCTCTCTCCTTTCAGTGTCCTTGCTGGTGTGGGTGGTCCAAGGTTTCTTACTCCTTAGAGACCATGTAGGCCCTGAGGTCTACCACCCTGTTGCTGTAGCCGTATTCATTGTAATACCAGGAAATTACTTTTACAAAGTTGTCATTAAGAGTAATGCCAGCCCCAGCATCAAAGGTGGAAGAGTGGGAGTTGCTGTTGAAGTCGCAGGAGACAACCTGGTCCTCAGTGTAGCCCAGGACGCCCATCAGTGGGCCCTCAGATGCCTCCTTTACCTCTTTCTTGATGTCATCATGCTTGGAAGGTTTCTCCAGGTAGCATGTCAGATCCACAATGGATTCATTGAGGGTAGGAACACAGAAGGCCAGGCCAGTGAGCTTCCCATTCAACTCTGGGATGACCTTGCCCACAGCATTCGCTGCACCAGTGGATTCAGGGATGATGTTCTGGGCAGCCCCATGGCCATCATGCCACAGCTTTCCAGAGGGACCATCCACAGTCTTCTGAGAGGCAGTAGTGATATGGACCGGTCATGAGCCCTTCCATGATGCCAAAGTTGTCATGGATGACCTTGGCCAGCGGCCTAAGCAGTTGGTAGTGCAGGATGCAGACAATCTTGAGTGATTGTCATATTTCTCATGGTTCATACCCATCACAAACATGGGGGCATCAGCCGAAGGGGCAGAGATAATGACCCTTTGGTCCCACTCTTCAAGTGGGCCCCAGCCTTCTCCATGGTGGTGAAGACACCAGTAGACTCCACGACACACTCAGCATCAGCATCACCCTATTTGATGGTAGTGGGATCTCGCTCCTGGAAGATGGTGATGGGCTTCCCATTGATGACAAGTGTAGTGGCTATTCCTGGTTGTCAACTTGACAATATTTGGAATGAACTACAATCCGGAATTGGAAGGCTCATCAGTGACCCTTATCTGGAGGCTTGGAGATCCTTATCTGTATCTTGGTTTGAAGATCTTGAGCCATAGTGGCTATGGATTCCAGAAGATTGAATCTCCGAGTTTAAGGAACACACCTTTAATCTGGGCTATGCCTTTCATCTGGGATTAAAGGTGTGGTGGAACACACCTTTAATCTGGGCTACACCTTCTGCTGGAGACAATATAAGGACATTGGAAGAAGGGAGTCTAGCTCTTGCTCCTGCTCCTTCGCCTGCTTGCTGCGTGAGACTGAGTAACTGCTAGATCCTTGGACTTCCATTCACAGCTGTGACTGAACGATTGTTGGGAATTGAGCTGCCGACTGTAAGTCATCAATAAATTCCTTTATTATCTAGAGACTATCCATAAGTTCTGTGACTCTAGAGAACCCTGACTAATACAGAAGTTGGTACCAGGAGTGGTTCTAGAGTAACAGAAGTACAAGGATGAATCTTTTAAAATACTGGAGTTGGCTTGTTGATCCACCAGCACTTTCAACTATTGAAACCTCCCCAGATTCTCTCCCTCCTGGGAGCTCAGAGAATTTTGAAGACCCATGGTTGAAACTATATTCCGAACTTAAAGAAGCTAATGACCTTGATGTTCTTAATGAATTAGGTGATTCAGTGCACAAAGCTTTCTACAAGATGGGGGAAAAATCGGAAAATGATTTTACTGGCTGGCTGCTCTTAGTATCTGTGGAAAAAATGGTGAATGAAAGGAAGGAGTTGTGTGATAAAATCGAAAGGCTCCAGACACAAGTAAACGATCTAAAAGTTGCTAAGTGTGTCCTTGAGGAGAATCTTCTCTCTTGTAGCAATAGAGCTCAAGTTGCAGAAAATCAAACAGAAACTCTCATTGTAAGGTTGGCTGAACTACAGCGAAAATTCAAGTCTCAGCCTCAGAATGTGTTGACAGTTAAAGTAAGGGCTCTAATTGGCAAAGAATGGGATCCTACAACATGGGATGGGGATGTGTGGGAAGACCATGTTGAAGCTGAGAATTTTGAATCCTCAGATTCTCAAGGGTTTGCCCCACCTGAGGAAGTAGTACCCTCAGCCCCACCTCTTGAAATAATGCCTTCCCCACATGAGGAAATTAATTTTGCAGAGTCTGCTCACGGCCCACCAATAGTTTCTTCTAGACCTGTAACCAGACTCAAAGCAAAACAGGCTCCTAGAGGGGAGGTAGAAAGTGTAGTCCATGAGGAAATTCGCTACACTACTAAGGAGCTTAATGAGTTTGCTAATTCATTCAAGCAGAAACCTGGTGAATATGTGTGGGAATGGATTTTAAGGGTGTGGGATAAGGGTGGAAGGAACATAAAACTAGAGCAGGCTGAGTTTATTGACATGGGTCCTCTGAGTAGAGATTCTAGGTTTAATACGGAAGCTCGCATAGTTAAAAAAGGTGTCAAAAGTTTGTTTGAATGGTTGGCTGAGGTGTTTATCAAAAGATGGCCTACTGAACAGATGGATCATGGAGAATGACAGTTGATTATCGAAAACTAAATCAGGTAGTAACTCCAATTGCAGCTGCTGTACCAGATGTAGTTTCGTTACTTGAGCAAATTAACACATCTCCTGGCACCTGGTATGCGGCTATTGATCTGGCAAACGCCTTCTTCTCAGTACCTGTCCATAAGGACCACCAGAAGCAATTTGCTTTCAGTTGGCAAGGCCAACAGTATACCTTCACAGTTTTGCCTCAAGGATATATTAACTCTCCTGCCCTGTGTCATAATTTAGTTAGAAGGGATCTTGATCGTTTGGATCTTCCACAAAATATCACATTGGTGCACTATATTGATGACATTATGCTGATTGGACCAAGTGAGCAGGAAGTAGCAACCACTTTGGACTCATTGGTAACACATATGCGTATCAGAGGATGGGAAATAAATCCAACCAAAATTCAAGGACCATCTACCTCAGTGAAATTCTTAGGAGTCCAGTGGTGTGGGGCATGCAGAGATATTCCTTCTAAGGTGAAAGATAAGTTATTGCACCTGGCCCCTCCTACAACCAAGAAAGAAGCACAACGTTTAGTGGGTCTATTTGGATTCTGGAGACAACACATCCCTCACTTGGGTGTGTTACTTAGGCCTATTTACCAAGTGACTCGGAAAGCTGCTAGCTTTGTGTGGGGCCTGGAACAGGAGAAGGCCCTTCAACAGGTCCAGGCTGCTGTGCAGGCTGCTCTACCACTTGGACCATATGACCCAGCAGACCCGATGGTACTTGAGGTGTCTGTGGCTGATAGAGATGCTGTTTGGAGCCTCTGGCAGGCCCCTGTAGGTGAATCACAGAAAAGACCTTTGGGATTTTGGAGCAAAGCTCTACCATCATCTGCAGACAACTATTCTCCCTTTGAAAAACAGCTCTTGGCCTGCTATTGGGCCTTAGTGGAAACTGAACGTTTGACAATAGGACACCAAGTTACTATGCGACCTGAACTACCCATCATGAGCTGGGTACTATCAGACCCTGCAAGTCATAAAGTGGGACGTGCACAGCAGCAGTCTATTATCAAATGGAAGTGGTATATACGTGATCGGGCCAGAGCAGGTCCTGAAGGCACAAGCAAGTTACATGAAGAAGTTGCTCAAATGCCTATGGTTTCTACTCCTGTTACAATGCCATCTGCTGCCAAGCATGCGCCTATAGCCTCATGGGGTGTTCCCTATGATCGACTGACCGAAGAGGAGAAGACTAGAGCCTGGTTTACTGATGGCTCTGCACGTTATGCAGGCACCACCCAGAAGTGGATAGCTGCAGCATTACAACCCCTTTCTGGGACAACCCTGAAAGACACAGGTGAAGGGAAATCTTCACAGTGGGCAGAACTTTGGGCGGTACACATGGTATTACAGTTTGTTTGCAAGAAGAAATGGCCAGAGGTACGATTATTCACTGACTCATGGGCTGTATCCAATGGATTGGCTGGATGGTCAGGGACTTGGAAAGATCACAATTGGAAAATTGGTGAGAAAGACATCTGGGGAAGAAGTATGTGGATAGATCTCTCCAAATGGGCAAAGGATGTGAAGATATTTGTGTCCCATGTAAATGCTCACCAAAAGGTGACTTCAGCCGAGGAGGAGTTCAATAATCAAGTGGATAAGATGACCCGTTCTGTGGACAGTCAGCCTCTCTCCCCAGCCATCCCTGTCATTGCTCAATGGGCACATGAACAAAGTGGCCATGGTGGTCGAGATGGAGGTTATGCTTGGGCTCAGCAACATGGGCTTCCACTCACCAAAGCTGACCTGGCTACAGCTGCTGCTGATTGCCAGATCTGCCAACAGCAGAAACCAACACTGAGCCCCAGATATAGCACCATTCCTCGAGGTGACCAGCCAGCAACCTGGTGGCAGGTTGACTACATTGGACCACTTCCTTCGTGGAAAGGACAGCGTTTTGTTCTTACTGGAGTAGATACTTATTCTGGTTATGGATTTGCCTTTCCTGCACGTAATGCCTCTGCTAAAACCACCATTCACGGACTGACAGAATGCCTTATCTATCGTCATGGTATTCCTCACAGTATTGCTTCTGACCAAGGAACTCATTTCACAGCCAGAGAAGTACGACAGTGGGCCCACGATCATGGAATTCACTGGTCTTACCACGTTCCCCATCATCCTGAAGCAGCTGGTCTGATAGAAAGATGGAATGGCCTTTTGAAGACGCAGTTACAGCGCCAATTAGGTGGAAACAGCTTGGAAGGCTGGGGTAGAGTTCTTCAGAAGGCAGTATATGCTTTGAATCAGCGCTCGATATATGGTACAGTTTCACCCATAGCCAGGATTCATGGGTCCAGGAATCAAGGGGTGGAAAAGGGAATAGTTCCACTTACTATTACTCCTAATGACCCTCTAGGAAAATTTTTGCTTCCTGTCCCCATAACTCTAGGTTCTGCTGGCCTAGAAATTTTGGCTCCAGAGAGGGGAATGCTCCTACCAGGAGCTACAACAAACGTTCTATTGAACTGGAAGCTCAGACTTCCCCCTGGTCATTTTGGGCTTCTAATGCCCTTAAACCAACAGGCTAAAAAAGGAATAACAGTGTTAGGAGGGGTGATAGATCCAGATTACCATGGGGAAATTGGATTACCTCTTCACAATGGTGGTAAGCAAGATTATGTCTGGAGTGTAGGAGACCCCTTAGGGCGTCTCTTAGTTCTACCATGTCCTGTGATTAAAGTCAATGGGAAACTACAACAGCCTAATCCAAGCAGGATGACAAAGGACACAGACCCATCAGGAATGAAGGTATGGGTCAATCCTCCAGGAAAAGAGCCAAGACCTGCTGAGGTGCTGGCTGAAGGTGAAGGAAATACAGAATGGGTAGTAGAGGAAGGTAGTTATAAATACCAATTAAGGCCACATAACCAGTTGCAGAAACGAGGATTATAAAGTAATATGAATGCCCATTGTAAATTTACTAATGCGTTTACGATTGTACGAGGGATAGTTATATCATGTTAGGCATATTTACAACCTTGTTATTGTTTCATGTGAACATGAGATATTATTTGTGTCAAGTTGACAAGGGGTGGATTGTAGTGGCTATTCCTGGTTGTCAACTTGACAATATTTGGAATGAACTACAATCCGGAATTGGAAGGCTCATCAGTGACCCTTATCTGGAGGCTTGGAGATCCTTATCTGTATCTTGGTTTGAAGATCTTGAGCCATAGTGGCTATGGATTCCAGAAGATTGAATCTCCGAGTTTAAGGAACACACCTTTAATCTGGGCTATGCCTTTCATCTGGGATTAAAGGTGTGGTGGAACACACCTTTAATCTGGGCTACACCTTCTGCTGGAGACAATATAAGGACATTGGAAGAAGGGAGTCTAGCTCTTGCTCCTGCTCCTTCGCCTGCTTGCTGCGTGAGACTGAGTAACTGCTAGATCCTTGGACTTCCATTCACAGCTGTGACTGAACGATTGTTGGGAATTGAGCTGCCGACTGTAAGTCATCAATAAATTCCTTTATTATCTAGAGACTATCCATAAGTTCTGTGACTCTAGAGAACCCTGACTAATACAACAAGCTTCATATTCTCGGCCTTGACTGTGCGGTTGAGTTTGTCATCGGTGAAGTCATACTGGAACATGTAGACCATGTAGTTGAGGTCAATGAAGGGATCGTTGATGGCAGCAATCTCCACTTTGCTGGGTGGAGAGCAGATGGCAGCCCTGGTAACCAGGCACCCAATATGGCCAAATCACCGACCTTCACCATTTTGTCTTCGGTTCAAGGCTGGCACTGCACAAGTAGATGCATCTGTCTCTGGAACAAGGAGGAGCAGAGAGCTGAAAAATATTTTTCTAACTAAGGCTTTTAAATAAAGAAGAAGTAAATTTAGATGATCTACATTGCAGATATATCTAGCCTTGAAGATTGCAAGAAACTTTTGGAATTGCAAATACAGACAAACTGGTCAGATTGTTCTGTGCTATGATATCCCCCCCCCCCCAAGACTATAGTTTAATGTATAACTCACTACTTAAAATATTTTTATTAAGTCTTTGAGAATTTAGTACAATGCATTTTGATCATGTTTATTCGGTATTCCTCCTGTAATTCCTTCCAGATCTACCTTCCACTTCTCTAATCCAACTTCATGTCCTCTTTTAAAATAATAATAATAATCCACTGAATCCCATTTGCCCTGTGGATATTATCTCAGAGTGGGTACCAGGAGTGTGGAGAAGTGTGAAGAGGCCTTCTGCAGGACACTTAGGTGCAGCTCTATATGAAGAAGTCCTCCCCCATGGTGTTCCCCAAAGAAGGAGACTGTCATGGCTTGTCATGGTAGAAAAGTGATTAAATACATTTTGCAGGAAGGGACGCTTATTGGCTAAACCCTCAGGGCCCATCTAGACCCTCCCTCCCCCCAATTATTAGCCTGGATAGAACTCTGGTTTTCTATGCTATGTGACCAGTTGTTATGGTCTTTTAGTGAAGTGTCATGGTTACATGCTCCAGGACAGGCATCTGATTGGGAACTAGTGAACTGCCATTCTTATTAATAGTTTGGTGTTCTGAACTTTTGCTACTACCTTACCAGTTCTTCTGTCTGGTGGCATGGTCCACTGCTTCACAAATATCCTCACTTTCTAAGATTTATTCAAGTATAAGACAAGTACAAACTGTATATATTTAAGAAGACAAAGCGATGTTTGAGTTATAGAAATGGTTATACTAACCAAACTATCCTGTGATTACCACTTCACAGTAATCATACAACCTTCATATTTAAGAGGAAGAAAGGAACTATAACAGGTCCAGTAACATGAGCTGCTTAGAGTGCTTCTCTATACCCCAGCAACCAATCTATCTTTGCTTTAGTTTTCTATATTAGATGAAAAACTAATCTATCTACTTTTTTTCCTTCTTGCCTCTAGATCAACTAATCACAAATGGTATTTCAGAGAAGATTCTATATAAGTTTTCATCTTGAAATGTTTTATCATTTCAAACTAAGAAGTTTGGATTTTATCCTGAGAGCACATATATGATGACTGAGAAAATTCTAGTTGTAATATGAAGACCAGAGTGAACAAAATAATGCTGAAGGTATTGACACAAATGCTACAAAGGTGAGAGATGAAAATAGCTTGAACTAGTATGGATAGCAGGAAAAGAGAGAAGTAGAGATATTCATGGGACAGAAGAATAAGGACTTTATAACTGGTCTGTGACATGAGGAGCAGGAGTTAAGGTTTATTAGGGTCTAGGGCAGAAAGCTTTATAGTGGTGCTTGTATGAGGTATGAAGCTTGAGGACATATAAGATGTGTCAGTTAAATGGCAGCATAGTGGCTTCAGTTCTAGATAGACTGAATTTTAAATTTCTAGTCCTGTCTAAATAAAGATTTTTTCATAGATATTAACCTATTGAAAACAATATTTGGTATTGTTTATAGAAGTTATGTGAATGTAAAATCTATAAACTTTAGCTGTGACACTCATTTTTAAATAGTTAAGGGTATAATTAGTGTGTTACAGTCAATATTTTATTCATTACAGACTGAATTTGTCTGTTTCCTTCTGTGATCTCCCCAGGTCTAATAATCTTCTAGAGTTCCAAAGAATCCAATACAAAATATAGAAAATAGTGTGGTGAGATGATTTATACAACATGCTAGGAATTGGCTTTCCAACTGTGACTACTACAATAGTTATAATATCATCCCCCCCAAAGGGTGTTTTACTTAAAATCAGGTGTGTATTGATGTATCTATAGGAAGAACATTGGGAAGTGAATTGACCTATGAGGTCTGTCATTGGTAAGACATTCTAGAATTTCATCAAGCAGATTAGGGACCCAAGACTGTTAAAATGTGTTAATTTAATGCACATATTTTATCATTGAGGAAACTTATGTGTTAGAAGAATTAATTGTTACTTTTTACTATTTTTGCTTGTGTATATTCACTGTACAAAATAACAGGTTTCATGATGACATTTTAATACATGTATGTCATGTACTTTTTTGGAGTCTGGCTTATATCAGTTAACATGGTGATCCCTAGTTCCTGTAAATATCATGATTTTATTTTTTTCTGGTTGAATAAAGTTATATCGTGAATAGATAAATTTTGTTTACTAATTTATCTATTAATGGTCACCTAGATCCCATGAAACCATATCTCTTGTAAACAGTGCCATGACAAACAGAAGTGTGCAGACATCTTAGTGGAATAGTGAATTTCCGTCCACCCGGGAGTGACATAGCCATATCATGTTGTTATTTCTAATTTTTTTTCAGGAACCTCAATACTGATTTCTATAGTGGTTGCTCTAATTTACATTCCCACCAATAATATATCTTCCCTAACCTTTTCCCCACTGTGTGTGTGTGTGTGTGTGTGTGTGTGTGTGTGTGTGTGTGTAGTTAAGGGACAGTAGCCAGCTTGTAAAAATGGCTCCTACAGGTCTTTCCTTCTCCCATACTTCCTCTACTCTGCTAAACCCTTGGGTTACATGCCAGGAGCTAGCCCCCAAGGCCTATTCCCTTTTTTGGCCAATTCCTCCTTCTGATGCTTACTTCCAAAGTCCAGCTAACAAAATATCGAAGTCCAGCAATCAAAAGCCCCCTTTAACGCACCTAATTAACATGTCCAATTAAAATTAAACGCCTCATCCTGACACATTTATAAACCATCATTTGCTTTTGGGCCATGTCTCTCTCTTATCTACGCAGAGGCAGTCAAGGACAAATTCCCCTGCTGCCTCTCTTTTTTTCCATTCCTTTTCTCTCTTGTCCTCTATATCCTGTCTTTATTTCTTATTCCCTGCACTCTGGTCCTGGGGGATGGTCAGAGGTCCATCTAGAGGTCTTTTTCAATCAGTTTTTTTTTAATTCCCTGAACCTGTGGGAAGAAGAGGAATTTTTGAGTAAATGTGAACTGTCATCAAAAGAATCTAACATGAGGGACCAAGTCTTGGACTTGGGAATGGCAGTGTCCTCCTGGTCATGCTGAGATGTATGGCACAGTCTTTCTCTGGTTGCAGTACATAGATTTCTGAATGGTGGATCTTTAACTGAAACAGTGTATGTTTCTAGATGTCTTCAGTTTAAAACTTCTCCCCTACAGAAACTTCCTTTCTAGATTAGCTAACCCTCATTTTCCTCCTTCCTGCAGCATATGATAACACACACAGAAATTCAGGGTTGTTGTTGACATTCTCCAACAGAGTTCATGGCCCATGGATCTCAGCTTTTCCGTACTGTTGCTTTGTAATTCCCCCATTACTCTAGTTTGCAACACAGGAGCTCATTGATTTTTGTTATACTGAGCTTCAGGGATCTTCTAGTCTTGAGTGCTGGGGTTGTGTCAGGCTTTTTACATTGGGTGCCAGAGAACCCAGGGAACCAATGTCAGACGGTAGTCCTTAAAATGTTCTTTGTACTTTGGTGACAGGCACTTTCTTGATTGAGGCATTCCCCACCCAACCCCCCATCCCCCAACCTACCCCCCCCCTGCCTCCTCTGGAGTCCTCAGCAGTGTTTGTTGTTGGTTTCCTATATAATCAGATGTCTCATTATTTCGTGTTGTGTCTTGTAAACTTTTACTAGTCACTAGGTTGACAAATGCTGTGGATCTGCATCTCAAAAAATATAAAATCTCTAAATTCCCAAACTGAGCAATTTAATGAGAAACTGACATTCAGAGCAAAAGTTAGCTACCTGGTGAACCCTCAATATGGCTATTGGAAACTATACTTTTGGGGGGTCTCAAGTATGTTAGTTGTTTTAGAAAAAAGACTAGTTAAGTAGATCAAGAAACTCAAAACCTTATAAAATACACGGTAAAAACATACTGAGTTTGCTTTGGCAAACCATAAGCCCTAGAATTTGCTATATATTTTGATGAGAAGACCTTTAACACTAATTGATGAAATGCAGCCACACTGGATTCTATACTCACTGGGGAAAAATGAGTTTCTGTGCTGAATGTGTTAAAAACTTGATTACCTGCAAAGCCTGTGGCAATCTCTTTGATGTTGATTATTATCTGTGATTGTTGAGGGTTTTCTTCTCGTTTGCTCTTTAACAAAACCTTAATTGAGAAAAGCAAGTGTTCTAGTTAAGAGTGTTTTAGAGAGTGTTCTGTACAAAAAAATTAAAAAAGGACAAATATTGCTTTTTATTTGTTAGGTGTTTTTATTTAGAAGCAAACAGCTTCTAATTACATATTGGATTGATTTTATAGCCTTGTTACTGAGTGTGCATAGGCTGTGTGTAATGGAATGGGATACAAAAGCAGAAAGCACCAGGGTAGGTAATATCAACTCTGTTTCCAGGACCAGAAGGACTCTATATAGCTCTCAATACCTGAGGAATTCCACCACAGCAAGAAGGTAAGGGTTAACAATGGTGTCTGACTTAAACATTTAGAAATAATATCCATTGTCACTGAAAATTGTACTTTAGAATGAGACTTCATCACGTTTTGGAAGTTAGGAAAGCATTGTTCTTTCCCTGTGGTTGAAAGGCCAGGAAAGCCAGCTCTCAGGTGCATGGGAAGGGATTCAAGAAGAGGGGACAGTGACTGCCAGGTCCCTAATATAGGAACATGTGTGTTGGATTGGAGGGACAGATGGTTGCCTGCATGGCCACAAAAACAATGGGATTACTATAATTTGTTATCTTTTCTATTTCCAGATCCTATTTATATAATTCTGAATCGAAATGAGGAAAACCAGATGAAGATGCTATAGCAGGACAAAGGATATCCAGTCTTTTAAAGTGTTATTTTAGAAACAGGTACCAAAATATACAATAAATAAAATTAAAGCCCCAATTCTGTTAAGGACATGTCAGGAAATCTTGGAAGTCAGATCAAGGGATTTCTACTGGCCAAACCTGGGTAACATGAGTTTCAAAGTAACAACAACAACTGAGTCTAATCATTGAAAATTTAAATATCCCTACTGAACAATGAACAAATAACAGAAGCAGAACCTGGCTGTGTTCGATTTCTTTCACCATAATGAGACATCTGAGATCCCTAACAGTACCAGCTTTAGAGATATCAGTTCCTGATTGACTGACTGTTCTCATTACTTTAAGGCCTTGGGTCACTTGCAGATGACACTAGAGTGCATGACAGAACAATGTCCTTTAAGGTCAGATCCTTATGATCTACGAGCCACTTATGAGGCCTTACCTCCTCAAAGTCATCATATCTCTTGATAACACCACCCTGAGGCCCAAGCCTTTAGTACTTGGAGCATTGTTGGATGTTCAACACCTGTAGGCCTGTGTGCCAGAGGCTTTCCATGGAGATCTCTGGCACAGCCTAGTCCGAGAGTTAGGAAGGGACGTGAATGCGAGTGCGGATAGGGAGGGGAAGTCCCTTCTGCTGCTGCAGTTGCCTCCACCTCCATCTCTTCCAGGTTACCTGGTTACTCCGAGCTGCCCTGAACTGAGTTGGGTTGGACTGGGCAGATGAGAGGCCAGTGAGGAGAGCTGCAGAGCTACAGGCTTCACTTTGGGAGAGCAGACCTCTTCCTAAATGTTACAGCTCTTAGGAGAGAAGGCTCAAACTACAGAGTAGTTCTCACACCCCTCTAATCCTTCTGGATAAGATTCTTATATACAGTTTTGGGGTGGGTAAGGGTCTGACAAGAGGCATTTCTAATTGCTTTGGTCGGAGAACTTTGGGCAAACCTTATTTGCATGTGGGAGGGCTTAGTGCTACTCCTATGTGACTGATGGCCACATACCTCTCTGTGGGGTGCTGTGGGAGGCTGTAGCTGCAACAGGAGTGGGGTGGGGGCAGGAGAGGTGGCTGAACATCTTCTATCCCATGTCGGTGGAAATCACCACCCACCGGGTAACCAGGGTTCGAGAACTTTCCTCGACCTGGGTCCAGGCTGGCTGTGCATAGCCCACTGCCCATAAACACCTACACAGCAACAGGCAGCAAGTACTTATAAGTGTAAGATCATTGCTAGTTCCAGAAGTGGTTCCATCTTATAACCATTGTAACTAACAGACAAGGGTCGTTATTGGGTACCAAAATCAAAGGGTGAGAATTTGAGAAAAACTGGGATTCTTAGTCTTAAATAGCATCTCTCAAAAGTCACTGCTTAATTATAAACCACGGAACAATAACTACAAAGATCCGCACAGTGGAGTAACATGGCAGATAACACCTTACCTGGATAATAAATTGTCATTAACATTGTCAGTAATTGGGAAGTAGCAACATGAGCACTGGGAAGAGCATAACATCACTCATATAGCATTGCTGTCAAAGATATGTACACTAAGTCTTATCATGGGAAGAAATTAGAAAAACCTAGAGATTTTAAAGTCAAGTTTATCATCTGCACCTGGAGTTTGGGTTGTTCCACAGCCCTCTGTGCACAGGGCCTGCCAGGAGAGAACTGGTCTCCCAGAAGTGCTCTCACTCTTAGGCTCAGAGGTGAGATAACCACTTTCTTTCAAATAATTGTCCTGAGCAGAGGTGGGGGGAGGGGGGTGTCTCTGGGAGTGCACAGGGCACAGGAACTGTGGAATGGCTAGGACAAGATATTTCTGGTAACCATCTGTACCAGGAGCTTGAGCTGTCCCACAGCCCTCTGTACACAAGTTCTGAAAGGAAAGAGCTGGTCTCCCAGGAGTGCTGACACAGACTTACAGGCCCACAGGAAGGACAAGCTCCAGCCAGAGACAGCAAGACCAACTAAAACCAGAGATAACCAGATAACAAAGGCAAGCACAAGAACCTTACAACAGAAACAAAGACTACTTGGCATCATTAGAACACAGTTCACCAACAACAGCAAGTCCTGGATACCCCAACACAC
The DNA here is from genome assembly GCF_000001635.26 of Mus musculus. Lineage (NCBI taxonomy): Eukaryota > Metazoa > Chordata > Mammalia > Rodentia > Muridae > Mus > Mus musculus. The sequence continues at coordinate 78,386,214 of NC_000079.6, forward strand.
TAAAAAAACAAGATTTGGATTTATAGTCACATCTCATGATAGAGATGAAGGATTTTAAGAAGGACATAAATAACTCCCTTAAAGAAATACAGAAATCACAAAGGAAGACCACTCTGAGAATAGAAAACCTAGAAAGGAAGTCAGGAGCCATTGATGCAAGCATAACCAACAGAATACAAGAGATAGAAGAATATCAGGTGCAGAAGATACCACAGAAAACATTGACAGAACAATCAAAGAAAATGTGAAATGTAAAAAGGTCCTAAAACAAAACATCCAGGAAATCCAGGACACAATGAGAAGACCAAACCTAAGGATAATAGGTCTAGACAGGAAGGAAGATTTCCATATTAAAGGGCCAGTAAATATCTTCATCAAAATTATAGAAGAAAACTTCCCCAACCTAAAGAAAGAGATGCCCATGAACATATAAGAAGCCTACAAATAGTTTGGACGAGAAAAGAAATTCCTCCTGTCACATAATAATCAAAACACCTAATGTACAAAACAAAGGAAGAATATTAAAAGCAGTAAGGGAAAAAGGTCAAGTAACATATAAAGGCAGAGCTATCAGACTTACACCTGACTTCTCTCCAGAGACTATGAAAACCAGAAGATTCTGGGAAGATCTCAACAGAGGAATGGATACAGAAAATGTGGTACATTTACACAATGGAGTACTACTCAGCTATTAAAAAGAATGAATTTATGAAATTCCTAGCCAAATGGATGGACCTGGAGGGCATCATCCTGAGTGAGGTAACACATTCACAAAGGAATTCAAAGGGAAGATATCATACAGACCCAAAGAGAAAACAAATGACAGCCCAGGTTACTATACCCAGAAAAACTCTCAATTACTATAGATGGAGAAACTAAGGTACTCCATGACAAAACCAAATAAACACAATATCTTTCTACAAATCCAGCCCTTCAAAGGATAATAAAGGGAAAACTTCAACACAATGAGGTAAACTAAACTCGAGAAAACAGAAGAAAGTAATCTTTCAACAAACCTAAAGAACCACATGAACAGAATTCCAACTCTAACAACAACAACAACAACAACAACAAAACAGGAAGCAACAACGACTTTTCCTTAATATCTTTTAATATCAATGGACTCAATTCTCCAATAAAAAGACAGAGACTAACAGACTGGCTACGTAAACAGGACCCAACTTTTTGCTGCATACAGGAAACCTACCTCAGGGACAAAGACAGACACTACCATAGAGCAAAAGGCTGGAAAACAATTTTCCAAGCCAATGTTCCCAAGAAACAAGTTAGAATAGCCATTCTAATATCGAATAGAAGCGACTTTCAACCTAAAGTTCTCAAAAAAGATAAAGAAGGACACTTCTTACTTACCAAAGGTAAAATTTACCAAGATGAACACTCAATTCTGAACATCTGTGCTTCAAATGCAAGGGCATCCACATTCAGTAAAGATACTTTGCTAAAACTCAAAGCACACATTACACCTCACACAATAATAGTGGGAGACTTCAACACATCACTCTCATCAATGGACAGATCATGGAAACAGAAACTAGCAGAGACACAGTGAAACTAACAGAAGTTATGAACCACACCATGCCTGACCTAAAGCTTTACTATAGAGCAATTGTGATAAAAACTGCATGGTACTGGTATACTGACAGACAAGTAGACCAATGGAATAGAATTGAAGACCCAGAAATGAACCCGCACACCTATGGTCACTTGATCTTTGACAGGAGAGCTAAAACCATCCAGTGGAAAAAAAAGACAGCATTTTCAACAAATGGTGCTGCCACAACTGGTGGTTATCATGTAGAAGAATGTGAATTGACTCATTCCTATCTCCTTGTACTAAGAACAAAACTAAGAGGATCAAGGAACGCCACAAAAAAACCAGAGACACTGAAAATTATAGAGGAGAAAGTGGGAAAAAGCCTTGAAGATATGGGCACAGGGGAATAATTCCTGAATAGAACAGCAATGGCTTGTGCTGTAAGAAAGAGAATTGACAAATGGGACCTAATGAAACTCCAAAGTTTCTGCAAGGCAAAAGACACCGTCAATAAGACAAAAAGACCACCAACAGATTGGGAAAGGATCTTTACCTATCCTAAATCAGATAGGGGACTAATATCCAACATATATAAAGAACTCAAGAAGGTAGACTTCAGAAAATCAAATAACCCCATTAAAAATGGGGCTCAGAACTGAAGAAAGAATTCTCACCTGAGGAATACCGAATGGCAGAGAAGCACCTGAAAAAATGTTCAACATTCTTAATCATCAGAGAAATGCAAATCAAAACAACCCTGAGATTCCACCTCACACCAGTCAGAATGGCTAAGATCAAAAATTCAGGTGACAGCAGATGCTGGCATGGATGTGGAGAAAGAGGAACCCTCCTCCATTGTTGGTGGGATTGCAGGCTTGTACAACCACTCTGGAAATCAGTCTGGCGGATCCTCAGAAAATTGGACATAGTACTACCGGAGGATCCAGCAATACCTCTCCTGGGCATATATCCAGAAGATGCCCCAACTGGTAAGAAGGAAACATGCTCCACTATGTTCAGAGCAGCCTTATTTATAATAGCCAGAAGCTGGAAAGAACCCAGATGCCCCTCAACAGAGGAATGGATACAGAAAATGTGGTACATTTACACTAAGGAGTACTACTCAGCTATTAAAAAGAATGAATTTATGAAATTCCTAGGCAAATGGATGGACCTGGAGGGCATCATCCTGAGTGAGGTAACACATTCACAAAGGAATTCACACAATATGTACTCACTGATAAGTGGATGTTAGCCCAAAACCTAGGATACCCAAGATATAATATACAATTTGCTAAACACATGAAACTCAAGAAGAATGAAGACTGAAGTGTGGACACTATGCCCCTCCTTAGAAGTGGGAACAAAACACCCATGGAAGGAGTTACAGAGACAAAGTTTGGAGCTGAGATGAAAGGATGGACCATGTAGAGACTGTCATATCCAGGGATCCCCCCCCCCATAATCAGCTTCCAAACCCTGACACCATTGCATACACTAGCAAGATTTTATTGAAAGGACCCAGATGTAGCTGTCTCTTGTGAGACTATGCCGGGGCCTAGCAAACACAGAAGTGGATGCTCACAGTCAGCTAATGAATGGATCACAGGGCTCCCAATGGAGGAGCTAGAGAAAGTACCCAAGGAGCTAAAGGGATCTGCATCCCTATAGGTGGAACAACATTATGAACTAACCAGTACCCCGGAGCTCTTGACTCTAGCTGCATATGTATCAAAAGATGGCCTAGTCGGCCATCACTGGAAAGAGAGGCCCATTGGACATGCAAACTGTATATGCCCCAGTACAGGGGAACGCCAGGGCCAAAAAAAATGGGAATGAGTGGGTAGGGAAGTGGGGGGACTTTTGGGATAGCATTGGAAATGTAATTGAGGAAAATATGTAATAAAAAAAGAAGTTATGAAACAAATGGATTTAACTGATATTTATAGAACATTTCATCATAAAACAAAAGGATATACCTTGTGTTTTGCAAGTTGTATCTTGAGTGTTCTATGTTTCTGGGCTAATATCCACTTATCAGTGAGTGCATATCTAATGACTTCTTTTGTGATTGGGTTACCTCACTAAGGATGATATACTCCAGATACATCCATTTGTCCAAGAATTTCATAAATTCATTGTTTTAATAGCTGAGTAGTACTCCATTGTGTAGATGTACCACATTTTCTGTAGCCATTCTTCTGTTGAGGGACATCTGGGTTCTTTCCAGCTTCTGGCTATTATAAATAAGGCTGCTATGAACATAGTGAAGCATGTGTTCTTATTACCAGTTGGAACTTCTTCTGGGTATATGCCCAAGAGAGTTATTGGTGGATCTTCCAGTAGTATTATGTCCAATTTTCTGAGGAACATCCAGACTGATTTCCAGAGTGGTTGTACAAGCTTGCAATCCCACCAGCAATGGAGGAACGTTTCTCTTTCTCCCCATTCTTGCCAGCATCTGCTGTTGCCTGAATTTTTGATCTTAGCCATTTTGACTGGTGTGAGGTGGAATCTCAAGGTTGTTTTGATTTGCATTTCCCTGATGATTAAGGATGTTGAACATTTTTTCAGGTGCTTCTCAGCCATTTGGTATTCCTCAGTTGAGAATTCTTTGTTTAGCTCTGTACCTCATTTTTAAATAGTGTTATTTGAATTTCTGGATTCCTCATTCCTCCTTAGAATAGGGAACAAAATACCCATGAAAGGAGTTACAGAGACAAAGTTTGGAGCTAAGACGAAATGATGGACTATCCAGAGACTACCCCACCCGGAGATCCATCCCATAATCAGCCACCAAACCAAGACACTATTGCATATGCCAGCAAGATTTTGCTGAAGGGACCCTGGTATAGCTGTCTCATATGAGGCTATGCCAGTGCCTGGCAAATACAGAAGTGGATGCTCACAGTCATCGATAAGACAGGGCCCCCAATGGAGAAGCCAGAGAAAGCAACCAAGGAGCTGAAGGGGTCCACAACCCTATAGGTGGAACAAAAATGTGAACTAACCAGTACCCCCAGAGCGCATGTCGCTAGCTGTATATGTAGCAGAAGATGGCCTAGCTGGCCATAACTGGAAAGAGAGGCCCCTTGGTATTGCAAACTTTATATGCCCCAGTATAGGGGAATGCCATGGCCAAGAAGTGGGAATGGATGGGTAGGGAAGCAGGGCGGGGGGGGGGGGTATAGGGAACTTTTGGGATAGCATTTGAAATGTATATAAAGAAAATATCCAATTAAAAAAAAAGGATACACCTTCTTCTCAGCACCTCATGGTACCTTCTCCAAAACTGACCACATAATTGGTCATGAAATGGGCCTCAGCAGATACGAAAATATTGAAATAATCCCATGCACCCTATCAGATCACCATGGACTAAGGCTGCTCTTCAATAACAACATCAATAATAGAAAAGTCATATACACATGGAAGCTGAACAACACTCTACTGAATGATAACTTGGTCAAGGAAGAAATACAGAAGGATTAGAGTTTAGTGAGAATGAAGGCAACACATACAAAAACTTATGGGACACAGTGAAAGCAGTCATCAGAGGAAAACACATAGCTCTGAGTGCCACAAAAAGAAGCTGGAGTGAGCATATACTAGCAGATTGACAGCACACCTAAAAGCTATAGAACAAAAAGAAGCAAATTCATCCAACAGGAGTAGACAGCAGGAAATAAATTCAGGGCTGAAATCAGCCAAGTTGAAAGAAAAAGAACTACACAAAGAATCAACCAAACCAGGAACTGTTTTGTTTTGTTTTGTTTTGTTTTGTTTTTCAAAAAAAAAAAAAAAAAGATAGACAAACCCTTAGCCAGACAAACTAGAGGGCATAGGGACAGTATTCTAACTAAAAAAATCAGAAATGAAAATGGAGATATAACAACAGAACATAAGGAAATCCAAAGGAAATCATCAGATCCTACTACAAAAGCCCATATTCAACAGAACTGGAAAACCTGGATGAAATGGACAATTTTCTAGAAAGATACCAGGTACCAAGGTTAAATCAGGATCAGATTAATGATCTAAACAGTCTCATTTCCTCTAAAGAGATAAACACTCATTAATAGTCTCCCAACCAAAAAAAATAAAAATCCCAGGACCAGATGGGTTTAGTACAAAGTTCTATCAGACCTTCAAAGAAGACTGAATTCCAATACTCCTCAAAGTATTCTACAAAATAGAAACAGAAGGTACTCTACCCAATTTGTTCTATGATGCCACAATTACTCTGATACAGAAACCACACAAAGATTCAACAAAGAAAGAGAACTTCACACCGATTTTCCTTATGAATATCGGTGCAAAAGTATTCAATAACATTCTTGCAAACTGAATCTAAGAACAAATCAAAATGATCATTCATCATGATCAAGTAGGCTTCATCTCAGGGATGCAAGGATGGTTCAACATATGGAAATTCATCAACGTAACCCACTACATAAACAAACTCAAAGACAAAAACCACATGATCATCTCATTAGATGCTGAGAAGGCATTTGACAAAGTCCAAAACCCCTTCATGATAAAAGTCTTGGAAAGATCAGGAATTCAAGGCCCATACCTAAATATAATGAAAGCAATATAAAGCAAACCAGTAGCCAACATCAAATTAAATGGTGAGAAACTGGAAGCAGTCCCACTAAAATCAGGGCCTAGACAAGGCTGCATACTCTCTCCCTACCTATTCAGTATAGTACTCAAAGTCCTAGCCAGAGCAATTAGACAACAAAATGAGATCAAAGGAATACAAATTGGAAAGGAAGAATTCAAAATATCACTATTTGCAGATGATATGGTAGTATACATAAGTGACCCCATTCCACCAGAGAACTCCTAAACCTGATAAACAACTTCAGTGATGTAGCTGGATATAAAATTAACTCAAACAAATTAGTGGCCTTTTCTATACCAAGGATAGACAGGCTGAGAAAGAAAGAAATTAGGGAAACAACACCCTTCACAATAGTGACAGATAATATAAAATACCTGATCATGACTCTAACTAAGGAAGTAAAGATCTGTATGATAAGAACTTCAAGTCTCTGAAGAAAGAAATCAAAGAAGATCTCAGAAGATGGAAAGATCTCCCATGCTCATGAATTGGCAGGATCAACACTGTAAAAATGGCTAACTTGCCAAAATCAATCTACAGATTCAATGCAATCCCCATCAAAATCCCAACTCAATTCTTCACAGAGATAGAAAGAGCAATTTGCAAATTCATCTGGATTAACATAAAATCTTGGATAGCCAAAGCCATTCTCAACAATAAAAGAACTGTTGGAATCACCATGCCTGACCTCAAGCTTAGGTCCTACTCAGCTATTAAAGGCAATGAATTTATGAAATTCTTAGGCCAATGAATGGATCTGGAGGATATCATCCTGAGTGAGGCAATGAAATCACAAAAAACCCACACATGATGTGCACTCACTGATAAGTGGATATTAGCCCAGAAACTTAGAATACCCAAGATACAATTTGCAAAGTATATGAAACTCAAGAAGAAGGAAGACCAAATTGTGGATACTTCATTCCTTCTTAGAATTGGGGAAGAAAATACCCATGGAAGGAGTTACAGAGACAAGTTTGGAGCAGAGCCTGAAAGAAACAGAGACTGAAGGAACGACCATCCAGAGACTGCCCCACTTGGGGATCCACCCCATAAACAACCACCAAATTCAGTCACTAGGCAGATGCCAACAAGAGCCTGCTGACAGGAGCCTGATATAGCTGTCTCCTGCGAGCCTCTGCCAGTGCCTGGCAAATACAGAAGTGGATGCTCACAGTCATCCATTGGATGGAGCACAAAGTCCCCAATGAAGGAGCTGGAGAAATACCCAGGGAGCTGAAGGGGACTGAGGCCCCATAGGAGGAACATCAATATGAACTAACCAGTACCCCCAGAGCGTTTTTGAATTATATCACCAATCAAAGAAAACACATGGTGGAACTTGTGGCTTTAGCTATATATGTAGCAGAGGATGGCCTAATTGGTCATCAATAGGAGGAAAGGTCATCAATTGGCCCTGTGAAAAAAAAATAGCTCAGAAAATAAAAGTGCTTCCTCCCCCCACCCCAACAATTCTTAGACAAATGGATGGATCTGGAGGCTTTCATCCTAAGTGAGGTAACCCAGTCACAAAAGAATACACATAATATGCATACACTGATAAGTGGATATTAGCCCAGAAGCTTAGAGTCCTTCTTAGAAAGGGCACAAAATATCCATGGAAGGAGTTACAGAGACAAAGTTCAGAGCAGAGACTGAAGGCACGACCATCCAGAGACTGCCCAACTTGGGGATCCATCCCTTAAACAACCACCAAATGCAGACACTATGGCAGATGCTAACAAGAGTTTGCTGACATGAAATACAGCTATCTCCTGACAGGCTTTGCCAGTGCCCGGCCAGTACAGAAGTGGATGATCACAGTCGTCCATTGGATGGAGCACAGGTCCTCAATGAAGGAACTAGAAAAAGTACCCATGGAGCTGAAGGGGTTTGCAGCCCCATAGGAGGAATATCAATATGAAGTAACAAGTACCCCTGGAGCTTCATGGGTACTAAACTACCTATCAAAGAAAGTACATGGTGGGGCCCATGGCTCTTGCTGTACATGTAGCTGAGGATGGACTAGTCAGTCATCAATGGGAAGAGAGTCCCTAGGTCCTGTGAAGGTTCTATGTCCCAGTTTAGGGAATGCCAGGGCCAGGAATGGGAGAGGGTGGGTTGGGGATTAGGGGGAGGGGGTAAAGTGTAAGGGATTTTCAGAGGGAAAACTAGAAAAGGAGATAACATTTGAAATGTACATAAAGATAATATCTAAAAAAAAAAAAAAAGAAAAGAAATACAGGAGAACACAGGTAAACAAGTAGAAGCCCTTAAAGAGGACACACAAAAATCCTTTAAAGAATTAGAAGAAAACAGAAACAAACAGGTGAAGGAATTGGACAAAGTCATTCAGGATCTAAATATGGAAGTAGAAATAATAAAGAAATCACAAAGGGAGACAACACTGGAGATAGAAAAACTAGGAAAGAGATCAGGAGACATAGATGCAACCATCACCAACAGAATACAAGAAAAGGATAAAGAATCACAGGTACAGAAGATATCATAGAAAACATTGACACAACAGTCAAAGAAAATGCAAAATGCAAAAAGGTCCTAATCTAAATCTTACAGGGAATCTAGGATATAATGTGCAGATCAGACTTAAGGGTAATAATATGTATAGAAGCAAGCAAAGATCACCAACTTAAAGGGCCAGTAAATATCTTCAACAAAAATATAGAAGAAAACTTTCTTAACCTAAGGAAAGAGATGCCCATGAACATACAAGAAGAATACAGAAAAACAAAATAGATTGGGCCAGAAAAGAAATTTCTCCCATCACATAATAGTCAAAACCCAAACGCACTAAACAAAGAAAGAATATTAAAAGCAGTAAGGGAAAAAGTCAAGTAACATATAAAGGCAGATCTATCAGAATTACAGCAGACTTCACACCAGAGACTATAAAAGCCAGAAGATCCTGGGCCAATGTCATACAGGCCCTAAAAGAACACAAATTCCAGCCCAGGCTACTATATCCAGCGAAATTCTCAATTACCATAGGTAGAGAAACCAAATATTCCATGAGAAAAATAAATTTACATAATATCTTTCCCCAAATTGAGCCCACCAAAATATATTAAGTAGGAAACCCCAACACAAAGAACAAAACTATACCCTAAAAAAGCAAGAAAATAATGTTTTTTTTTAACACACCAAAAAGAAGAGAGCCGCATAAACATAATTCCACCTCTAACAACAGAAATAACAAAAAGCAACAATCATTTTTTTCCTTAACATCTCTTAATATCAATGGACTCAATTCCACAATAAGAAGACATAGAGTAACAGACTGGATACGTAAAGGGGACCCAACATTTTGCTGCATACAAGAAACCCACCTCAGTGAGAAAGACAGATGCTACCTCAGAGTTCAATACTGGAAAACAGTCCTCCAAGCAAATGGTCCCAAGAAACAAGCTGGAGTAGCCATTCTAAATATCGAATAAAATCAACTTTCAACCTAAAGATATCAAAAAAGATAAGGAAGAACACTTCATAGATATCAAAGGAAAAATCTACCAAGATAAACTCTTAATTCTGTACATCTATGCTCCTAATGCAAAGGCACACACATTCATAAAGGAAACTTTACTGAAGCTCAAAGCACACATTGCACTGCAAACAATAATAGTGGGAGACTTCAACACCCCATTCTCAGCGATAGACAGATCATGGAAACAGAAAGTAAACAGAGACACAGTGATACTAACGGAAGTTATGAGCCAAATGGATTTACCAGATATCTATAGAACATTTCATCCTAAAACAAAAGAATATACCTTCTTTTCAGCACCTTACAGTACCTTCTCCAAAATTGACCATGTGCTCCATCACAAAAGGCCTCAACAGACACAAGAAGTTTGAAACAACCCCATCAGAACACCACAGAGTAAGGTTGATCTTCAATAACAACATAAACAATAGAAAGCCCACATACACGTGGAAGCTGAACAGCACTCTACTCGTTGATAACTTGGTCAAGTAATAAAGAAAGAAAGATATTAAAGACTTTTTTAGAGTTTAATGAAAACAAAGCCAAAACATACCCAAACTTATAGGACACAGAGTGAAAGCAATGTTAAGATGAAAACTCATAGCTTTGAGTGCTTCTGAAAAGAAACTGGATAGAGCTAGCAGTTTGACAACACATCTGAAAGATCTAGAATAAAAAGAAGCAAATACACCTAAGAGGTGTAGAAGGCAGGAAATAATCAAACTCAGGACTAACTTCAACCAAGTAGAAACAAAAGAACCATTCAAAGAATCAACTAAACCAGGAAGTGGTTCTTTGAAAAAATCAACAAGATAGATAAATCCTTAGCCAGACTAACCAGAAGGCACAGAGACAGTATCCAAATTAATGAAATCAGAAATGAAGAGAGCTATAACAACAGAAACCAAGGAAATCCAAAAATCCTCAGATCTTACTTCAAAAGCAGATACTGAACAAAACGGGAAAATCTGGATGAAATGGACCATATTCTAGACAGATACCAGGTACTAAAGTTAAGTCAGGATCACATAAACCATATAAACTGTTCCATAACCCCTAAAGAAATAGAACTAGTCATTAATAGTCTCACAACCAAAAAAAAAAAAAAAAAAACCAACCAAAAAACCAAAACCAACCAACCAACCAACCAACCAACCAAAAAAAATCAGCCACAAAACTAAACCCAGGACCAGATGGGTTTAGTGCAGAGTTCTATTAGGCTTTCAAAGAAGACCTAAAACCTATACTCCTCAAACTATTCCACAAAATAGGAATAGGAGGTACTCTACCCAATTCGTTCTATGAAGTCACAATTACTCTGATATATATATATATATATATATATATATATATATATATATATATATATATCACTCAAAGATCCAACAAAGAAAGAGAACTTTAGACTAATTTACCTTATGAATATCAATGCAAAAATACTCACACACCAAATCCAAGAATACATCAAAACAATTATCCATTATGATCAAGTAGGCTTTATTCCAGGGATGCAGGAATAACTGAGTTTACAGAAATCCATCAATATAATCCACTATATAAACAAACTCAAAGAAAAAAAATCATATGATCATTTCATTAGATGCCGAGAAAACATTTGACAAAATCCAACATCCCTTCATGATAAAATTCTTAGAAAGATCAGGAATTCACGGCCCATACCTAAACATAATAAAAGCAATCTACAGCAAACCAGTAGTCAACATCAAACTAAATGGAGAGAAACTTGAAGTAATTCTACTAAAATCAGGGCCTAGACAGGTCTGCACACTCTCTCCATACCTACTTAATATAGTACTTGAAGTCCTAGCCAGAGCAATTAGATAACAATAGGTGGTCAAAGGGATACACATTGGAAAGAAAGAAGTCAAAATATCACTATTTGCAGATGATATGGTAGTATATATAAGTGATCCCAAAAATTCCACCAGAGAACTCCTAAACCTGATAAACAACTACAGCAAATTAGCTGGATAAAAAATTAACTGAAACAAATCATTTGCCCTTCTCTACACAAAGGATAATCAGGCTGAGAAAGATATTAGGAAAAGAACACCCTTCACAATAGTAACAAATAATACAAAATAACTTGGTGTGGCTCTAACTAAGCAAGTGAAAGATCTGTATGATAAGAATTTCAAGTCTCTGAAGAAAGAGATCGAAGATCTCAGAAGATGGAAAGATCTCCCATGCTCATGGATTGGCAGGATTAATATAGTAAAAATGGCCTTCTTGCTGAAAGCAATCTACAGATTCAATGTAATCCCCATCAAAATTCCAACTCAAATCTTAACAGAGTTAGAAAGAACAATTTGTAAATTTATCTGGAATAACAAAAATCTCAGGATAGTGAAAAGTATTCTCCATAATAAAAAAACTTCACTATTCCTGACCTCAAACTATAATACAGAGCAATTTTGGTAAAAACTGCATTGTATTGGTACCATCACAGGCAGATAGAGCAATAGAATAGAATTGAAGACCCAGAAATGAACCCACACACCTATAGTCACTTGATCTTTGACAAAGGAACTAAAACCATCCAGTGGAAAGAAAGTGTTTTCAATGAATGGTGATCCTTCTACTGGGCGTTAATCTGTAGAAGAATGCAAATTGATCCATTCTCATCTCCTTGTACAAATCTCAAGTCCATGTGGATTAAGGACCTCCACATAAAACCAGAGACACTGAAACTAATAGAAGAGAAAATTGGGAAGTGCCCAGAACACATGGGCACTGGGGAAAATTGCCTGAAGAGAACACCAATAGTTTATGCTGTAAGATCAAGAATTGACAAATGAGAACTCATCAAATTTCAAAGCTTCTGTAAGGCAAAGGACACTGTCAATAGGACAAAATGTCAACAAACAGATTGGGAAAAGATCTTTACCAACCCTACATCTGATGGAGGGCTAATATCCAATATATACAAAGAAGTCAAGAAGTTAGACTCTAGAGTGCCAAATAAGGCTATTTAAAAATAAAGTATAGAGCTAAACAAAGAATTCTCAAGTGAGGAATACTGAATGGCTGAGAAGCATGATCAACATCCTTAGTCATCAGGGAAATGCAAGTTAAAACACTGAGATTCCACTTCATTGGTCAGAATGGATAAGATCAAAAGCTAAGGTGACAGCAGATGCTAGCAAGGATATGGAGAAAGAGGAACATTTACCATTTCAGGTGTGATTGTTAGCTGGTACAACCATTATGGAAATCAGTTTGGCCATTCCTCAGAATGTTGGACATAGTACTACTGGAGGATCCCGCAATACCTCTCCTGGGCATATATCCAGAAGATGTTCCAACCGGTAAGAAGGACACATGCTCTACTATGTTCATAGCAGCCTTATTTATAACAGCCAGAAGCTGGAAAGAACCCAAATGCCCCTCAACAGAGGAATAGATACAGAAAACGTGGTACATTTACACAATGTTGTACCACTCAGCTATTAAAAAGAATGTTATTAGCAGGGCGTGGTGGCGCACGCCTTTAATCCCAGCACTTGGGAGGCAGAGGCAGGTGGATTTCTGAGTTCGAGGCTAGCCTGGTCTACAAAGTGAGTTCCAGGACAGCCAGGGTTACACAGAAAAACCCTGTCTCGAAAAACCAAAAAAAAATAAAACCAAAAAAAAAAAAAAACCCAAAAGAATGTTATTTATGAAGTTCTCAGACAAATGGATGGAACTAGAAATTATCATCCCAAATGAAGTAAGTCAATCACAAAAGAACACACGGTATGTACTCACTGATAAGTGGATATTAGCCCAGAAGCTTGGAATACCCAAGATACAATTCACAGACCACATGAAGCTCAAGAAGAAGGAAGACCAAAGTGTGGGTGCTTCGGTCCTTCTTAGAAGGGAGAAAAAAATACCCATGGGAGGAGATACAGAGACAAAGTGTGGAGCAGAGATTGAAAGAAAAGTCATCCAGAGACTGCCCCACCTGGGGATCCATCCCATATACAGTCAACAAACCCATACACTATTGTGGATGCCAACAATTGCTTCCTGATAGGAGCCTGCTATTGCTGTCTCCTGCTATTGCTCTACCTGTGCCTGACAAATACATAGGTTGATGATCTCAGCCAACCATTGGCCTGAGCACAGGGTCCTCAATGGAGGAGTTAGAGAAAGGACTGAAGGAGCCAAAGGGGTTTGCTGCCCCGTAAGAGGAACAGCAATATTAACCCACCAGTATCCCCACAGCTCCCTGGGACCAAATCACCAACTAAGAGTACACATGGAGGGACCCATGGCTCCAGCTGCTTATGTAGCAGAGGATGGCTTTATAGTCATCAGTGAAAAAAGAGGCTGTTGGTCCTGTGAATACTTGATTCTCCAGAGTAGGGGAATGCTATGGTGGGGAAGAAGGAGTGGGTGGGTTGGTGAGCAGGGGAAGGGAGAATGGGATAGGGGGTTTTCAAAGGGGAAACCAGGAAAATGGATATCATTTGCAATTTAAATAGAGTAAATATGTAATAAAAACAAGAGAAAAGGAAAAAAAGTCAATTTTATGAAAGACAAGCAAAGGCTGAATCAGAAACTCAACAAAAATTAGGTATAAAGGACTTTTGTGGATAATTTGCAGAATTATCATTATCCTTGCACTTTTAGTTTAGATAATAGCATATGACCATATTAAAAATTTAATTTTAATATTTTACTTCAGTAATGTATGGCAATATTTTTTTTCTTTTGAGAAATGTGCACTGTAGTATTTATAGGTAACAAAGAATTCTATCTACAAACTTATCCCTCTAAAAGTTACTTAAATAAAAAAAAAGAATTGAGGAAGGAGAAAGGAGGAAAGTATAGAGCAACCTTGACAATGTGTTATGATGTGGGGCACACAGATCAATCACTGTGCTGTGCTTGAAATGTTTCTGGAACTTTGAAATCATTTAAAAATAAAAACTGGAAATGGAATTATGGTATGCTGGTGAACTGGGCTGCAAGCAACTTCTTGCTTGTTGTTTCTAATTTTTCTTTTGTTTGCTGCCTCTCTTCACCTATTTTTTTCTGAAGAGAGGCCCTGCCGATCCTTACTACAGCCTTAATGTTACTATACTAAGGTTTTTGTTTTTGTTCTTCCTGCAGAGAAATGAGAGCAAACAAATAGTTTTATTTTCAAAAATCATTTTATGCATTTAATAAGGAAGATTCTCATATTTCAATAATGGTAAGAAAATACTATTTGTCCTTCTAAAGACTGTGAAGGTGTAGATATCAGTGTCTGTTATAGAGATTAAAACAAGAAGAATATCAGGGAAAAAACATGGAGAGGGGGTCTTTGTGAGGCTCCAGGAATCAGGAAATTATGAGCAAGACTGCCTGTAGGTTGTTAGCAAGAAATGTGTTCAAGTGCTAACAATGAATTTTGTTTTTTACTTTATGTACGAGGACATATACAGAACTTAAATGTGGCCAAGGAAGGAGAGAAGTGTGATACTTTTGAGCCACATACATTTAAGCTGATAATCTTAGTAAGGACAGTTGCCATCATTAAAGTGACCAAGTACCACCGACTTAAAAGTTAGCATACAGTACTGGTAGTCTACCTCTGTGGTACAAATCTTGACTGTAGTGAGTGAAGTAATGGGTTTGATTCCAAGTCTTCCAAAATAAATAGGTAAAGAAACAAGAAAATGAATGAAGAGAGGACAGATAAAAAAAATAATGACTTAAAATAGACAGAAGACAGAAAAACAATGTTTAACGTAACCCATGCTTGGTCACTTCAACCGTTGTGTTTTGTCTACATATTTGCAAAACCACATCTATGACACTGAAAATAGAAAAATGTTATCAAACAGAATCAAGTGTCAGAATGGAGCAGGCATGCTTCTCCTCTTTCACTAAGGTTAATAACAGTCTCTACTTGACCCAGAGCTTCAAAATTGAACGTTTACTTTAAAAAAAAAACCCTACTAATGTGAAATCTTACACACACATAGACAGAAAGAGGGAGAGAAGGGAGAACAAGGAGAAAGATGGAGAAGAGTCAAGTGCAGTTACCTTATAATGGAACAACAGTGCCCTTTGTAGGCACCACAGGATAACAAATAGAAAACCCAATGTCAGGACTGGGTTACTTCTTTTGGAGTTGTTTCAGAAAGGTCTGATAGACCCCCAAACAGTGTAATTTATTGCTATTTCTCTTGCCTAAGACCCCAATACTGAAACAGTTGAATCATAGAACATGAAGAAATCAAGCTTTTATTGACCTGGAAGTTTTGTTCATACTGGCAAGCTTTCACAGTTTTGGAAGGTGCTATGGAAACTCCAGAGGAGGAGAAGGTGTCATAAATCATATCCAGGATCTTAGTTGGCCTTTCTATTGTATTGACAAAACACTAGGACCAAAATGCAGGTTGGGGAGAAAAGGGTTTATATGGCTTATAAATTCCACATTGTTGTTCATCACTGAAGGAAACCAGGAGAGGAACTGAAACAGGGCATGAACCTGGAGGCAGGAGCCAACGCAGAGGCCACAGAGGAGTGCTGCTTACTGGCTTACTTCTCATGGCTTGCTCAGCATACTTTCTTATAGAACCCAAGACTACCAGTCTAGGGATGGCCCCTCCCACAATGGGTTGTGACATCCCCCATGGATCACTAATTGAGAAAATATTGGAGTTCATGGGGACATTTTTTCAATTGAATCTTCTTCCTCTTGGATGACTATAGCTTGTGTCAAGTTAATACATAAATCCAGCCATTATATCCAGCAATGAAGTCCAGTTGCTATAATAATGACTGACCTGTCAAGGCAGGTCCACTGATGTGGTAGTGGCATTAACATTACAGAAATTAACTAATCACTTTCTGATTGGACCTATGTCTAGATCCACAAGATGACACCCATACCAGACACCATCATTATGCTAAAAACATATGGTCAGATAGGTCATAGGCCCCAGGGGAAGACCTATTACTATTATGCTGCTAATATGTTTCTAGCCTTATATGAGAAATTTCTGCTAACAGTGAATAGTGATTGACATAGACACCAAAAGTTGGACAAGGTATAGAGAGGAAGAGACTGTAAAATGCTAAACTCTAAAAGGGACATGCATATTTTATCTCTTTCTCCACGGATCATGCATCATTGAGGAAGAGAGTAATAAAGGCATGTACCAGCCAAAGGTGGTGGATGACTAGAAAGAATCAGTATCACTTAAACACAGAAGGGTAGCTGCACATATGAACTTACAATAGATGAGAGAACACACATAAAATTGTTGAAAGCCCAAGCCAGATCAAGTCCTATCCTTTGAGATATTGTGTGTGTGAGAGAGATAGAGAGATAGAGGTAGGATAGATAGTTAGATTGATAGATATATAGATGATAGATAGGTAGATAGATAGTAGATGAAAATTTATCTAAGAGTATATCCTTTATAATTTGACCCCATACTCAGTAGTATTTGGGAAGCACAAATTAGTCTTGACAGGTCAAAAATAGGCACAGTGTTGTGTGGGTAGCAAAAGGGGGTGGATCAGGGAAAAACTAGAGGATGTGAGGTTAACATGATCAAAATACATTGTATGTAAACGTAATGAATAAAAATTTTGAAAGTCTAAAAAACAGTTTGAAGGTAATGACATTATGGCAATATTATAATCATGTAAACAGTCTTTAGCTTGTTTTATGTTGGCTAGTGTCCTTACAGGATAAGCAACCTAAACAAGGGAAAAGTAAGTCATCGTTTTTAAACCAAATTTGTGAAATAACTGTTAAACACTGTACGGCATTATATAGATAATAGAAAGACATGCAGATGGATATGTATATGAGTAGGAAGGTTAGCATGTGAATATGAGGAAAGTAGAGAGCTGTCACTATATCAGAAACTAAGGGAGTGCCACTACATAAAGGAAGAAGGAAAATAAAAGTCAAATAGAGCACATTATTAAAAGTCAAATAGAGCACATTTTAAAGTGGGCCATAACAATGGTGACACTTAACAATTTACCGTGATAACTAGCACGATACCCATGGTTTCCTGCTACTTGGAAAATCATAAAATGAAGAATGACATATTATATACAATGGTAATACATGAGTAAAAAAATACTAGCATTACAAATATGAGCACTCCTTGGACCTCTGGAGAATACAGATTGTAAAGAGAAGACACACAGAAAATGATCACAATTGTAACTTTTGTGGTCACAGTATAAAAGTAGAGAGTCTTATACTAAGGGAAGGGACTCTTTCACAAACAGTTTTTTGTGGACAACATAGACAGGCCGTTTTGTGTAGTTCCGCTCTGGAATAACAAGGAAGCATCAGCGGTAGGTGGAATAAACCAAGGGGAGAAAGGGTGACTTAACTTATCATGATTTTCATTTTCTAAGATGTGGTTAGAAGGGCCACCAATCTAGTGCTTTGCGAAACAAAACAGCCAGTTGGTGGAGATGGGAGGAAATATTCTTCTGTTCAGCTGGCTGTTTTGCTCGAGCATATTGCTACCCTCTGTGTGTTCATCCATGGTACAATGTCCAATTCACTGCTGTCAGCAAAACTCATGCCTAGTGGGATCACTGGTCCACCAGTCTTTGGAATGTCCTGTATTTTTTACTTCCTTAACAAGTACTTGGAAAATAAGCAGGAAGTACATGGATGTTGGTGTTTCAGTGGAACTGTGACCACATATGTCTTTTCTTCATTAAGATCACCAGGACTAGTGCTGATCTCCCAGGCACATGTTTTATTCAAAGGATTGACTAGATATACCATTTGACATTTTTGATTCTTACAGTGGACTAGGTTTTAGACACTGAAAAGTACAGGTTTTCCTGTAATACCTTCTTTTTTCTCAGAGAGTGAACATGAATGCAGTACTCTCAGGATCTAGACTACAAGGCTGATTTAATAGCAATCAAATTTTAGTAGCATTTACTTGATTTTAACATTTTCCTGCTACAATAGAGTGTGGTATCTTAAAAAGATAAGACAAATTACTCATTCCAGGAACAAAGACTTTTGAAAGCTGTCAGCTCACTGACAGTTACGATCAGCATTTATTCCAGGCTTATAAAACATCTTAATCAAACTTGTTCACAGCATGGCAGTCCAAAGAATGTTATTTTATTTTTGAAAGAGACTTTAAATAGGTGAAGAACACTGGTAACATACACTATACCAGTACAAAGATCCTTTATTTCCCATTTCAAAATGAGTACTTTTCTCAGACTAAAAGAATGTAACAGACCACAGGAGTTTATTACAAAACTATTTCCAAAAAAAAAAAATCTATGCACCACTTATTGTACCTTAAAAAACACTTGAAAATATGGATTGCATTTGCAAACTTCGTGTATGACATGGAAATCTGGCACGCTGCCTGGCTTCTGCTTAAAGGATTGTCATTCTGGGAAAAATAAATTTCTCTAACTAGACAAAAGTCAATGTTTTCATGTTTTACTGCAATCAAACTGATAGAGCTGACAAGTTAACGTCTCAACACTTAAAATATCTGTGGATAATCAGTTACCTCAATCAATCATAAACACAAATCCTTCTATTTTCAAAGCTTGTGTGTCTGTGACTAAGATGTAAAACAGTTTGGTGAGACTCCTCCACAACACAGAACCTTTGATTCTCCACTACCATCTCAATGTTCTTGATTTGTCTTTAGCTGTGCAGATATTTATACACATTATGCATCCGGAAATAACTCTCAACAACTCAAATGTGATTAAATTTAGAATGTTCCCTCTCAGTGTCCTGTTAGACTTAATTTTTACGGGTCGTTTGTAGTACGTATGCCTGTCAGGAAAATATGGAACTGGGCTGGCATTGCAGCTGAAGGACATCATTATGAGTGAAAAAAGGCTCTAAGTTTTTCCAAAGTAGGTGTGAAACATACATTTCCATCCTTTGACTTCAGTGGATGTTGGTAGCTTCCCCGGATAGGTATTGTGGGGGCCAATTGGTGTAATGCTGTCCCCTTAGGAATTTTTGACAAGCACACTGAATGACTTGCTTGTAGCACTAATTATAATGATGATGGCAACGATGGTGATGACGGTAGTGGTCGAGATGATGGGGATGGTGCTGGTGGAGATGATGGTGATGATAGTGGTAGTGATGATGGTGATGACAATGATGGTGGCAGAGGTGATGAAAATGCTGGGGACAGTGACAACAACGCAAAGAGCCCCGTAAGGAATGGGATTCCATGTAACTCTGTAACTGAATTCTTCGGCGCTAACAGGCTCAGTGCACTCAGCTTTGATATTGAAAGTAATGGGAACCATGAGATGATTTTAGGAAAGGCCTGCTGTATATGTTATGGTATTTTTGCAACATGAGATATGTTTACTGGGGCATACTGATCTTCTCTCACCACAGTGAGAATTCATGTTTTCAGTTTTACAATCCTAACAGATATTTACTCCGAACACTGAATAAGCCAAATTCCTGGTTTGGAATACTTTAAAACATATTTTAAAAATATATTGCGTATACATATATGTTGACATGCATATTCACCACTTTGACCTTCCTTTTTGTTTCAGTTATTTGGATCTTTGCAGCAAAACTAAGCAGTTTCGGACTCTTGGGCAGCACTTTTTAGTTGCCTATCAGTTTACATTGCAAAGCAATCAATCTTACTCTCACTCTTGGCAGAAGTGGCATGGCATGAAGTGGCAGAAGTGTCATGGCGCGAAGCTATAGTGCAGTGTTTAATCTTGCCATGGAGCCTCGCTGATAAGTTTCTTTTTTTTTAAATTTTTAAAACAATAAGCTGACTTCATTTGAGATTATGAATATGTAACGACTCTCATTAGTAATTAAGCTACAGATCAGGGGCTACCCCCTCCCCCTGTGTTCCTGCTAATGAATTGTCTCCAGCCCTCACTCTGGTCTGCTGCTGTGTCTCCTCAGCTCCAAGAAAAGTTGCCTACTTTGAGAAAACCGTTGACTGCAGAAATTAATTGTGAAGAATTCCTTTAATTTTGTGAAATACAGTTTAGATGGTGCTTAAATTGTCAAAACAAACAAAACACACTGCTATGTTTTACATAAGAGAAAATTATACAAAGAAAAATTTAGAAAGAAACACTAGCATTTGTACGTACGTATATTCATCAGTGTATACAGATCTGCTTCTGTCCTGGATCATTGTGCAGTGTGTGGGTCTATATATAGATAGAGTCAAGTCAAACGAATCTGACATTCTGTTGGTTTTTCTATTATCCTTCCAAACAGAGCAAACAGAGATGGGAGAAAATTCTCACAATGAATAGGGCTGAAACACCAAACTGCTCTGTCAATTTTTTTTTACTGTATTCCCTTTTCATTTCTGGGTTTTTGCCAAACATTTTGCAGCTCTTAGACATAGCATCTCTCATGAATATGTTACTGATAATGATGTTTTTCTAGCCACTGATTAAGCTACTTTACTTGATTTGCAGTATGTAAAGGAATACAAAAGTGCTCACCCCTCTCCTGCCTTCTAGTTCTGGAGAGTGAACTCAGAGTCTGGCATGTGCTAATCAAGTGCTCTACCACTGAGCATCTACCCTTATGCCAAGTTGTGAACTATTTAAAAATGGTCACTTTTCAATCTGATAAATTGTTTTTCCACACTCCTTTTGAAATTTCCTTTCACCTACAAGGGAACGTCTGTGGCTTACTGCAGACTATACAGGACAGGATGTATTACAATTGATTGCATCTGCCAGAAGCTAAGGACTGTGTGGAGGCTGTGCCAAGGGCAGTGAGCAAAGGGCAAGCTCTTTATTGAGATGTTGCTTCTGAAGTCAAATCATCTGCAGTGCAGTGATCTTATGCAGGGAGGCAAATGCATGATACCACTCTAGTGTTTCTGAGAGTCATGCTTTTATAATTTCTGTAGCAGTTTGGTCAGTCACTGGAAGGTAGAAACAAAAACCCATGTACGTATTTGTGAGAAATGAGTATAGCTTAAAATGGATGCATTCCTGACAAAAATGGCTCAGCTCACATACATCAAACACTTGTTACCTTTGTTGGCCTTAGTTACTGCACATGACTAAGAACAAATCAGTGATAAAGTCTCAAGAAAGATGAAACCATCCGAGCCTTTGCAAAGACCATCAGTCATTCTGTAGAGCCATAATGTTATTTCTTCAAGCAATTCTTGGCTTCCTAGTTAATAGAGGTAATACACAATCCAACTCTAGACCAAAGGCACTGCGGAAATAGTTTTTACTTTTTAAGTTGGCTATATCTCATAGGAACCAGTTACACATGATCCCAGAACAACTTTTACATTAGTCAATTTAACCCTTGTATTTGCATTTTTTGTTACACTTTACTGTCAGGGCCAAGTTTAAAATCTTTATGTTTTATGCATATGGGTGCTTTGCCTGCATGTATGTGTGTACACAATGTACATGCCTGGAGTCTACTGAGGTCAGGAGAAGACATCAGGACCCCTGGAATGGAATTATAGATGTTTGTGAGCCACACTGCTGGCATTGGTAATTAAATTTAGTTCTGCAGCAACAGATCCTCTTAAATTTCTAAGCCAGCTCTTCAGCATCATAATTTTACTTTTAAAGTGTGCTTATTTCATCAAAAGCAAAGTCCTTGTGTAATATCTTACAATAGTTTGAATTCTTAGCACTGTTATTCTAGATTTTCAAACACTTTCCTTTATAAGACAGGCTCACCAAGGCATGCCATAGAATTTAACCCTCATGGAACACAGCTGGATTTTAAGATACAAAACTAGAATATGTCAACTGAAACCATTATATGTACACATAAACCATTTACAACTAATGGATGTATCGACGAATATCTGTTACTTTGAGTATTGAAAATCAAATTACAAGCAAAATTACTGTAGTTTTAATTGCCAACGTGGTGGTTTTGATTCTACTGTGTAATTAGGATCTATATTCTAGATTTATGATGACTGTGGTCATTACTTATGGAACATTTATCCCAACATGATTTATAGCTTGATGCTTTTTAACATTAAATATAGTGTTTAATGAAATAAAATGTAGATGAATTGTGACCCTCATTTTCCTACCTGTCTTTTCTATATATGACTATGAAACAGATGTAATCATTGGCAAACTCATGTCATATTGTCATTATTCAGATTATATTACACAGCTTACCAAATGATTAAGTTGAATTTGCACACTTTTAGGGAATGTCAGTTATATTTTTCTTTCTATACGGCATAGTGTAAGTCCTTGTACCCATAATTAGTATTTTGACACATTTTTATGAAGTGGACCCAGAATTAGAGTAACATATTTCACACCAAGTGCTAGCAAGCCTGGGGCTCTCTCTTTACTGCATCCTCCTCCTCCTCCTTCCTCTCTCTCTCTCTCTCTCTCTCTCTCTCTCTCTCTCTCTCTCTCTCTCTCTCTCTCTCTCTCTTCTTTCTTCTTCTTTCCACGAGCTATAACAGGAGGAAAATGATCTTGTTGAACTACAATATTTCTTTTTGCCAGTACAAGTTACTTTAATTTAAGCCTATTTGTAAGATTTGTTCTTTATGATTTAATATTGGTTTCTTTTTGCTTGACATGGAGTTGAAGAGGAATCAGCTCATTTGATCTTTAGGTCTTTGTACTTGGATAGAGTAGGGAATTTACCACCAGCAAGTAGAACCTAGGCATTTTTTTCTCAGCCATAATTAACTTTTAATGATTATAATCTAGGTATACTGAGGGTAAAAGGTGGATTAGGGAAATCTGTAAATGGGAGATTTAGTGTTCTTGGAAATCATATGTTCGTTGGAATGAATGATCTCAAGGGATACTGGAGATTATGAACACAGATTCAAACAAGAAGATGGAGTTCCTGCAAACTATTCAGCAGCACGGCAGGGATGCTGATGAAATCTGACTAATTTTAAGAGAGACAACAGCACAGAGTTCTTAAAAGAAGGAACACAAAATTGTTCTATAATGCAGAACTAATGGATGTACAGGACACCACTAATAGGCCAAATCCTCACACGAGAGATGCACTCTCATTTGAATCTATACCAACAACATTCTTAATGGCAAAAGCCAACAGGTCTATTTAGCCATATCATTCATATATATAGGTATATGTATACACACCACACACACACACACACACACACACACACATAATTTAGACACAAGGGACAACTATTTAGTGATTAATAAACAAAGCAGGGTGTCTTGGTAATCAGATGTATTTTTTTTCTGGCTAAAAATTTGTGAGGACTTTTAAAATTAATTCTTGTTTTGTTTACATTTCAAATGATATCTCTCTTCCCATTTCTCCCTACAAACCCCTACTATAGCATCTCCCTTCTCCCCCCTTCCCTTTGCCTCTATGAAGATGATCTTATACCTGCTCACCCACTGCCACCTCACTGCTCTATCATCCCCTACACTGGGGCATTGAACCTCCACACGACTAAAGACGTCCACTCCCATTGATGCTACATTAGGCCATCCTCTGCTACTTATGTATCTGGAGCCATGGCTCCCTCCATGTATACTCTTTGGTTGGCAGCTTAGTCACTGGGAGCTCTGAGTGGTCCAGTTAGTTGGCATTGTTCTTCCTATGGGTTTGCAATCCCCTTTAGCATCCTCAGTCCTTACACTAGCTCTTCCACTGGGATCCCTGGGCACATTACAATGATTGGGTGTTGAGTATCTGCACCTGTATTGGTAGAACCTTTCAGGGAACAGCCATACCAGGCTCTTGTCAGCAAGTTCGTCTTGGCATTCACAATAGTGTCTGGGTTTGGTGTCTGCAGATGGGATCAATCCCTAGGTGGGGCATTCTCTGCATGGCCTTTCCTTCAGTCTCTATTCCATTTTCTGTCCTTATCTTTCCTATGGACGGGAACAATATTGGGTTAAAAATTTTGAGGTAGGTGGGTAGCCCCATCTCTCAACTGGGGGCTATGGCTATCTACTGGAGATCGTCTCTACAGGTTCTATCTCCCCTCTGTTTGATATTTTGGCTAAAGTCAACCCCATTGGGTCCTGGAAACCTCTTGCTTCACTGGTGTCTGGGACTTACTAGTGGCTATACCCAGTTCCCCATACCCCATTGCTACACATTTCAATCCAATGTCCCGACCCTCTGTACTTCTTTCCTGTCCTTTCCAATACCTGATCCTGCCCTCTCTTTTTTCCCTCCCCCTCCTCTCTTCCTCCTAGGTCCTGCCCTCCCTTTACCCCTTGTGATTATTTTGTTCCTCTTCTATGTAGAATTGAAGCATCCATCTTTAGTCTTCCTTGTGATTAAGCTCCATATAGTTTGTGGGTTGTAGCATGGATATTCTGAGCTTTTGGGCTAATATCCACTTAAGAGTGAGTACATACTATGTGTATTCTTTTGTGTCTGGGTTGCTTCACTCAGAATGATATTTTCTAGTTCCATCAATGGAATTTCATGAAGTCTCTGTTCATTCTTCTGTTGAGGGGCATCTGGATTTTTCCAGCTTCTATTATAAATAAGGCTGCTGTAAACAGAGTGGAGTATATGTCCTTGTTATACGGTGGAGGATCTTTTGGGTATATGTCCAGTAGTGGTATAGCTGGGTCTTCAGTAGTAGTATTTCCTATTTTTTGAGGTACCACCAGATTGATTTCTAAAGTGGTTGTACCAGCTTGCATTCCCACCATCAATGGAGGAGTGTTCCTCTATGTCCACATCCTTACCAGCATCTTCTGTGACCCCTGTTTTTTATCTTATCCATTCTGATTGAAGTGAGGTAGAATCTCAGCATGGTTTTGATTTGTATTTCCCTCATGATTAAGGATTGGGCATAGATATTCAGAGTTGAGAGAGTTTATCTTGGTGGATTTTTCCATTGATGAGTATGTAGTGTTCTTCCCCATCTTTCTTGATAACTTTTGGTTGAAAGTATATTTTATTAGGTATTAGAATGGTTAGTCCAGCTTGTTTTTTGGACCATTTGTTTGGAAGAATTTTTTCCAGCCTTTTACTCTGAAGTAGTGTCTGTATTTGTTACTGAGATGTGTTTCCTGTATGCACTGAAATGCTGAATTCTGTTTATGTATCCAGTCTGTTAACCTATACCTTTTTATTGGGGAATTGAGTCCATTGATATTATGAGATCTTAAAGACCAATGATTGTTGCCTCTTGTCATTTTTGTTGTTAGAGGTGAAATTACGTTTGTGTGTCTCTCTTCTCTGGATTTGTTGTAAGAAGAATAATTTCTTGCTTTTTCTTGGGTGTAGTTTCCTTCCTTTTATTGGAATTTTCCTTGTATTATTTATCTGTAGGGCTGGATTAGTGGAAAGCTATTGTTTACACAATATTCAGCTTTATTATGGAATATCTTGGTTTATCCATCTACATTCATTGAGAGTTTTGCTGTGTATAGTAGCCTGAGCAGGCATTTTTGTTCTCTTACGGTCTCTATGATATATGTCCTAGATCTTCTGGCTGTAGAGTGTCTGTTGAGAAGTCCTGTGTAATTCTGATAGGTCTGCCTTTGTATTTTACTTGATCTTTTCCCCTTACTGCTTTTAGTATTCTTTCTTTCTTCTGTGCATTTGATGTTTTGATTATTATGTGATGGGAGAAATTTCTTTTCTGGTCCAATCTGTTTGGTGTTATATAGGCTTCTTGTACATTTATGGTCACCTCTTTCTTTAGGTTAGGGAAGTTTTCTTCTATAATTTTGTTGAAGATGTTTACTGGCCCTTTCAGTTGGAAATCATTGCTCTCTTCTATACCTTTTATTGGTTTTGTCTTTTCATTGTGTCCTGGATTTCCTGGATGTTTTGGGTTAGGAGCTTTTCACATTTTGCATTTTCACATTTTACAGTTGTATCAATGTTTTCTGTGGTATCCTCTACACACAAGATTCCCTCTTCTATCTCTTGTATTTTGTTGGTGATGCTTGCATCTATGACTCCTGATCTCTTTCCTAGTTTTCCATCTCCAGAATTGTCTTCCTTCACCTGTTTGATTGTGTTTTCCTATATTTATTTAAATGATTCATGTGTTTCCTCTTTAAGTGTTTCTACTTGTATACCTGTGTTCTCCTGTATTTCTTTATGGGAGGCGTTTATGTTTTTTTTTTTTTTTTTTTGTCTTCTATTGTCTTCATGAGATGGAATTTTAGATGTGAATCTTGCTTTTCAGGTGTGTTGGTGTAGTCAGGGCTTTTTGCGGTAGGAAAACTGAGTTCTGATGTTGCCATGTAACATTGTTTTCTGTTACTTATGTTCTTACACTTGCCTCTTGTCATCTGCTTATCTCTGGTGTTAACAGGCTTTGCTGTTTCTGACTGAGCCCATCCCTCCTGTGAACCTGTGATCCTGTGGGTCAAACTGTCTCTGGGTGTGGCAGTCAGTGGGGAGCCAGAGCACAGGCTCTCCTCTTGAGTGCAGGTGCAAACTGCTGAGGATATTTTTGTGTAAGAGAACCTACTATGGTGTGTATTCATATAAGGGTGAGACAAACAGACAGACAGACAGGTAGGTAGGCAGATAGACAGTGACATAAAGACAAAAACCTGGGAAATAAAGGACAGAAAATACATGTCTGAGACTTCCCTCAGTTTTGCCCATTAAATTTAATATTATCTGAAAATCTTCAAAATGAAATGGCAGCTTTATTTTTGGATACTTTTTTAAAAACAAAATGGCATTAGATTAAAAAATAAATTATATGATGAAAAGACCATAGTAATGATTACTTTCAAAGTTTCGATATAAGAATTCTAGATTCTGAACAAAACACCCTTGGAAGGAGTTACAGAGACAAAGTTTGGAGCTGAGATGAAAGGATGGACCATGTAGAGACCGTCATATCCAGGGATCCACCCCATAATCAGCATCCAAACGCTGACACCATTGCATACACTAGCAAGATTTTATCGAAAGGACCCAGATGTAGCTGTCTCTTGTGAGACTATGCCGGGGCCTAGCAAACACAGAAGTGGATGCTCACAGTCAACTAATGGATGGATCACAGGGCTCCCAATGGAGGAGCTAGAGAAAGTACCCAAGGAGCTAAAGGGATCTGCAACCCTATAGGTGGAACAACATTATGAACTAACCAGTACCCCGTAGCTCTTGACTCTAGCTGCATATGTATCAAAAGATGGCCTAGTCGGCCATCACTGGAAAGAGAGGCCCATTGGACTTGCAAACTTTATATGCCCCAGTACAGGGGAACGCCAGGGCCAAAAAGGGGGAGTGGGTGGGTAGGGGAGTGGGGGTGGGTGGCTATGGGGGACTTTTGGTATAGCATTGGAAATGTAAATGAGCTAAATACCTAATAAAAAATGGAAAAAAAAGGAAAAAAAAAGATTTCTAGATTCTATAGTAAATTCCCGTGAAGAGTAGCAGGCCTACTCATCTGCTTGGGAAACCTTTGCTTCAGGTGTTCTCTTCTGGGGATTATTTGACTCAGGTACTCTGTTCTGAAGAGTGTTTGATCAGATGCTCCCCCTGTCTATTTTGGGGATCATTTGAGTCAGGAGCTCTGTCTCACATCTGAGCATTCCATACCTTAGCCACTATGTCTTATTTAGGGTTTCATTGCTATGAAGAGAAATCATGACCACCACAACTCCTATAAAGGAAAACACTTAATTATGGCTGACTTACAGTTCAGATGTTTAGTTTGCTATCATCATGGTGGGAAGCATGGCAGCATGTAGGCAGACATGGTGTTGGAGGAGTTGAGAGCTCTACATCTTGATCTAAAGGCAGCAGACTGAGATGGTGTGCCCCACTGGGTGTAGTTTGAGCATAGAAGATCTCAAAGCCTCCCCCATGGTGACACTTTCTCCCACAAGGTCACATCTACTCTCAACAAGGCCATACCTACTCCAACAAAGCCACACCTCCTAACAGTGCTACTCCCTGTAGGCCAAGCATTCAAACACATGAGTCTATGTGGGTCATTCCTATTCAAACCACTACATTCTACTCCCTATTATCCATAGGCTTGTAGCCACACTGTAATACAGAATGCATTCAGTCCAACTTCAACTTCAAAAGTCCCCATAGTCTACATACAGTTTCAAACTTACTTCAAAGTCCAAAGTTAAAAGTCTCTACTGAAATTCAGGCAATCTCTTAACTGTAATCCCCTGTAAAATCAAAATTAAAAAGCAGATTACATACTTCCAACTTATAATGGCACAAGATATACATTATTGTTCCAAAAGGTAGGGAAGGAGCATAGACAAATATTAGACCAAAGCAAGGCTAAAAAAAAAAAACATCCAGGCAAACTCTAAACTCAGCATCTTCATGTTTGATGTCAAAATGCTCTTTAGATCTCCAAATCCATTCAGCTTTGTTGATTGCAATACTCTTGTTTCTCTTGGGCTTGTTCCTATCCCCGTTAGCAGCTTTCTTTGGCAGGTATCCCATGCATGGGTTTGACATATTTAACCTCTTGGGGTCCCCAAGGCAATCCAGTCTTCACCTTCATGGTGTCACACCATGGCCTCTCTGCACCTCCATGTCTGGACATCCATGCTAAATACATGGCCTCAGGAGATTTCCTTAGTCATAGAGAGAGATTCCATAACCCCTTTCTATCCTTGACTCTAAAGTCAGAACCATGTAGTTGAAGCTGCCAAGTTCTGCTGCTTGCTGAGGCTAGAGCATGGTCTACTTGTTCTATTATGTCTTCACAAGCTTTCTATTTTCCATGGTTTCCTTCACTGTCTAAGCTTGACTGTCCTGGAACTTGAGCTACAGACCAGGCTGTCCTTGATTTTTAGAAATACATCTACCTTTTCCTCTAAGTGCTAGGATTAAAGATATGTGCCTCCACCACCTAACCCTAATCTTTTCTTTAATTTCTTTTCCCTTTTCTTTAATTCTTTTTCAAAAGTCGGAAGCTTAGCTGGGTAGAGTCTTGCCCCAAGGTCACCACTCCCTTTATTCTATTTCTTAAGGGTGAAAAGGGAGCATACTGAGGACATACAGGGCCAAAGCAAGACAATCACTAGAACTTGAATTCAATCCACATTAAAAAAAGAAAGAAAGAAAGAAAGAAAGAAGGAGAGAGAGAGAAAGAGAGAAAGAAAGAAAGAAAGAAAGAAAGGAGAGAGAGAGAGAAAGAGAGAGAGAGAGAGAGAGAGAGAGAGAGAGAGAGAGAGAGAACTAAATGCTTGGGAGGCAGAGTCAGGTTGATTCCTGGAGTTGGGATACACATATCATTTGTATACACACACGTGTGCGCACGCACGTGCGCGTGCGCGCGCGCGCACACACACACACACACACACACACACACACAATTCATTAAAATTTGGTTTTACCTTGGAACAATACTTCAATGTATCTAAATTCACTTTATTTCAATTGTACATTTTCTTCCTTAAATGGCATATTCTACTTCACAATTGTGTTCTTTCTGTCTCTCTTTCTTAATTTAATTAATCAGTTAATTAATTAATAATGAATTAATTTTGGTGCTGGAGATTCAGGGCCTTACATATATTAGCCAAGTAATCTACCCTAGGTAACAACAGGACTTGAACTCACTTTGTAGCATGGGCTGGTCATGAATCCTCATCCCTCTGTCCTAGCTTACAAGGTCAGAAGTTACAGCTTTGCTATGCCTAGCACCTCTTTATTTTTTTTAAAACAATTTTTTTTCTGATGTAGAAAGCAAAAAACCCTTACTTGTCAAATTTATCTTCATTTATATTCAAGAGGGATAAAGTAAGATTTTGTGTATAAAAAACATTTTAAACCTCCTTTTAAAACTAACTCCCTGGTAGTCTTGTATAGTACAAGTATTGATCCTTTGCTGATTGTTGCCTAAAAATATTATGCAGAGTTTCCCAAGTCCTCTGCTACTAGAAATAGCCACTGTATATGCCAGGGTGGGAGGAGGTCCCAAATGGGAGCCGTTGGACTTTAATATAGGTATTTAGTCAGCAAGCAGAGGCATGACTCTTGGACAAATATGAAGTTACTTACCTGCTCTCATTGCTTTACCTTCCCACCCTATTTCTCCTTCTCTGCTCTTGTGGATGGGAAGAAAAAGCTTGAGGTCACTTGTCTCAAGGGCTTTGACTTTTTATACAAGATGCTCTGGGATTTGATCTGTGTGTGCTTAGTGTACATGTCATTACCACAGACTTTACTCTGTATAGATAGAAATGTATTAAATAAATGATCAGGGTCATGCAGGTAGGTACATTTTGAGTGGTAGTGACTCCAGAATTATAAAAACCAACCAACCAACCAACTAGCTCACGAATCAAATAATGCACCAACCAACTAAACCATCTACCCACCCACCAATCAACCAACCAATAAACAACAACAACAAACCCCAAACATTTCAGATCTTGGAATAACGTATACTGGAAGTTCAGGCTATGTCAGTCCCCATAGGAAGATGCTTTCAACATGAAGTTTGTCTCTGCCTGTTGCTCTTCATATTAGATGGCATAGATCTGATTAGATTTCTTAACTCATAAGGCTGCTTTTTTCTAGTTGCACCTTAAATCTTGTCATATAAGTATGTTTCAGGGAGGCTTATATCTTTGTTCTGAACTCATCAATTAATTCTACCTTACAGAATAGTTATTGAATGCTTTTTCTTTGCCAGCCAGTGTGCTAGATGCTACGGTACAAAGTCAGACATTTTGGCTCCTAATAAGTAATTATAATACAATTCCCTAAATGACAAAGGAGAGGCATTCACAAGGGATCAAGGGAACAGACAAGAAAGTGATTGATTTTTGCCTTAAATGAAGATGCCAGAGACTGCTGTATTGGATCAGAACCCTGAAACACAAGAAGACAGGAAGGTAGGGGAGAGTCTTGCCAAGAAGAAGGGTTTTAGCAGGAGGAAGAGGAGAGAGAGGATGGAGGGGGGGATAAAATGACTGAAATGTATTATATAAATGTATGAAGATTTCAACAATAAGAATATTGAAAAATAAGTAATATGCACATATAAACAGAAAGAAATGAGTGGGTAACAAAATAATGCTAATGATAGATGTGTTGGTATGAATGATAGAACTAGACATGTTAATACATTATACTTAGTCAAGAAAGATTTAACTGACAAAAATAATTTTTCAGAAAGTTGAGGAGTTCATTTTAGGGGTGGGAAGAACATGAACACACATGTGAATATGCTCGGAATGTTTAAGGGATAAACCTAGCATAAGAGCAGTAGACTCTTGGGTACTTAGCTCTTGAATATAAGCCCAGCAATGTCACATGGCAGATCCTTCCATTATGAGGTAGAATCTTTCATCCCATTGCTGGACTGAGTTGTTCTTGTGTCATGTTTTAGTCAATGGTCATTAGCAAATATGACATAATAAAGACTTGAAGAATGCTTGTGACAAGGGATTTCTGTGTTGGGAACTCAGAAGCTATCTTTTGAATGAGCAAGGGGAATGAATTGCCACAGGAGAACAGAGGCCTTGTTAACAGTTTTAGAAACAGCCGAGGTGTGATGAGATCATCTCACATCGTCTAGTTAACATATGAATCACCATGAGACCAGGAACAGTGGGAGAGTCCAAGAGAACCATGGACCAACTAGGATTTCCTCTGATTTGATCTATCTGTACTGTCAGCTCAGAAGGAACCACATAGCTCATCCACAGAATGTGGAACTAAATGAAGTATCTTTTTAACCTGTAGATTTGGAGTGTTTGTCATGTAGGAAGCTGATACTCAGATGATCTATGTCCATAACAGGAACATAGGAAGTTGGGGAGGAAGATGCACTGTCACTTTAAGGAGTTTAGCTCCCCCAAACATCATTGAGTCATATTTTCTTTTAAAAAAATTTCAAGTTATACTGGGTCCTTCAAAGACCAGTATGCACAGGAGAACACACAGGCTGCAGAACAACATAGTTTCTTGGACAGGGTCCCTGTGTACCTTCATCTTTAGCCAGAAGGCAGAGCTGAGACTCAGAACTCTATGCACATTCCCTGCCAGACGAGCGCTTGCCTGCAGAGAGTGCGCTGACCACTGAGACTCAGGAGAGGGTTAGACTCCCAGGAGTGCTGACAGAGACTAACAGAATCATAGGAAGAACAAGCTCCAGCCAGAGACAGCTATAACAACTAATGCCAGAGACTACCAGATGGTGAAAGGCAAACTTAAGAATCTTACTAACAGAAACTAAGAGCACTCAGCATCATCAGAACCCAGCACTCTCATCACAGAAAGTTCTGGATACCCCAACACACCCAAAAAGCAAGATTTGGAATTAAAATCATATCTCATGATAATGGCAGAGGATTTTAAAAAGGACATTAATAACTCACTTAAAGAAGTACAGAAGAACACTGCTAAACAGGTAGAAGTCCTTAAGAGGAAGCACAACAATCCCTTAAAGAATTACAGGAAAACACTTCTAAACAGGTAGAAGTCCTTAAAGAAGAAACACAAAAATCCCTTAAAGAATTACAGGAAAAGACAACCAAACAGGTAATGGAATTGAACGAAACCATCCAAGATCTAAAAATGGAAGTAGAAACAATAAAGAAAACCCAAAGGGAGGCAACTCTGGAAATAGAAACCCTAGGAAAGAAATCAGGAACCATAGATGTGAGCATCAGCAACAGAATATAAGAGACAGAAGAGAGAATCTCAGGTGCAGAAGATTCCATAGAGAACATGGACACAACAATCAAAGAAAATGCAAAATGCAAAAAGATCCTAACTCAAAACATCTAGGAAATCCAGGAGACAATGAGAAGACCAAACCTACAGATAATAGGTATAGATGAGAATGAAGATTTTTAACTTAAAGGGCCAGCAAATATCTTCAACAAAATTATTCAAGAAAACTTCCCTAACCTAAAGAAAGAGCTGCCTATGAACATATAAGCCTACAGAAGTCTAAATAGACTAGATCAGAAAATAAATTCCTCCGAACACTTAATAATCAGAACAACAAATGCACTAAATAAAGATAGAATATTAAAAGCAGTAAGGGAAAAAGGTCAAGTAACATATAAAGACAGAACTATTAGAATTACAACAGACTTCTCAACGGAGACTATGAAAGCCAGAAGATCCTGGACAGATGTTATACAGACACTAAGAGAACACAAATACCAGCCCAGGCTACTATACCCAGCAAAACTCTCAATTACCATAGATGGAGAAACCAAAGAATTCCATGACAAAACCAAATAAACACAATATCTTTCCACGAATTCAGCCCTTCAAAGGATAATAAAGGGAAAACACCAACACAAGGATGAAAAGTACGCCCTAGGAAAAGCAAGAAAGTAATCCTTCAACAATCCTAAAAGAAGACAGCTGCAAGAACAAAATCCCAACTTTAACAACAAAAATAACAGAAAGCAACAATTACTTTTCCTTAATATCTCTTAATATCAATGGACTCAATTTCCCAATAAAAAGATATAGACTAAAAGACTGGCTACACAAACACCACCCAACATTTTGCTGCTTACAGGAAACCCACCTCAGGGAAAATGACTACTACCTCAGAGTAAAAGGCTGGAAAACAATTTTCCAAGCAAATGGTCTAACAAGCTGGAGTAGCCATTCTAATATCGAATAAAATCGACATCCAATCCAAAGTTATGAAAAAAGACAAGGAGGGGCACTTCATACTCATCAAAGGTAAAATCTTGCAAGATGAACTCTCAGTTCTGAATATCTATGCTCCAAATGCAAGGGCATCCACATTCATTAATGAATCTATAGTAAACCTCAAAGCACACATTGCATGATACACAATAATATTGGGAGATTTCAGTATCTCACTCTCATCAATGGACAGATCCTGGAAACAGAAACTAAACAGAGACACATGGACTCTAACAGAAGTTATGAAACAAATGGATATAACAGATATCTACAGAACATTTTATCCTAAAGCAAAAGCATATACCTTCTTCTCAGCACCTCATGGTACCTTCTCCAAAATTGACCATATAATTGGTCACAAAACAGGCCTCAACAGATACAAAAATATTGAAATTATTCCACAGCACAACGAACTAAAGCTGATCTTCAATAACAACATAAATAATGGAAAGCCAACATTCACGTGGAAGCTGATTAACACTCTACTCAATGATACCTTGGTGAAGGAAGAAAAAAATGAAGATATTAAAGACTTTTTAGAGTTTAATGAAACTGAAGCCACAACATACCCAAAATTATGGGACAGAATGAAAGCAGTCCTAAGAGGAAAACTCATAGCTCTGAGTGCCATAAAAAGAAACTAGAGAGAGCATACACTAGGAGCTTGATAGCACACCTAAAAGCTCTAGAACAAAAGGAAGAAATTCACCGAAGAGGAGTAGACTGTAGGAAATAATCAAATTCGGGGCTGAAATCAACCAAGTGGAAACAAAAAGAACTATTCAAAGAATCAACCAAACAAGGACCTGGTTGTTTGAGAAAATCAACAAGATAGATAAACCCTTAGCCAGACTCACTAAATGGCACAGGGACAGCATCCTAATTAAAAAAATCAGAAATGAAAAGAGAGACATAACAACAGATCCTGAAGAAATCCAAAACATCATCAGATCCTTCTACAAAAAAAAAAAAAAAAAAAAAAAAAAAAAAAAAAAAAAAAACAAAAAAAAACTGGAAGATCTGGATGAAATCGACAAATTTCTAGATAGATATCAAGTACTAAAATTAATTCAAGATCAGATTAATGATCTAAAAAGTCCCATATCCCCTAAAGAAATAGAGGCAGTCATTAATAGTCTCCCAATGAAAAAAAAGCCCAGGAACAGATGGGTTTAGTGCAGAGTTCTATCAGACTTTCAAAGAAGACCTAATTCCAGTTCTACTCAAACTAATCCACAAAGTAGGAACAGAACATACTCTACCCAATTCATTCTATGAAGCCACAATTACTCTGATACGTAAACCATACAAAGACCCCCACCCCCCAAAAGAGAACTTTAGACCAATTTCCCTTATGAATATCGATTCAAAAATACTCCAAAAAATTCTCGGAAACAGAATCCAGGAACACATCAAGTGATCATCCATCATGATCAAGTAGGCTTCATTCCAGGGATGCAGGGATGTTTTAATATACAGAAATCCATCAATGTAATGCACTCTAAAGAAACTCAAAGGAAAAAAAAAAACACATGATCGTCTTGCTAGATGCTGAGAAAGCATTTCACAAAATCTAACACCCATTCATGACAAAAGTCTTGGAAAGATCAGGAATTTGAGGCTATTACATAAACATAATAAAAGCAATATACAGCAAACCAGTAGCCAACATCAAACAAAATGGAGAGAAGCTTTAAGCAATCCCACTAAGATCAGGGACTAGACAAGGCTGCCTACTTTCTCCCTCTCTATTCAAAGTCCTAGCCAGAGCAATTAAACAACAAAAGGGGATCAAGGGGATACATATTGGAAAGGAAGAAGTCAAAATATCACTATTTGCAGATGATATGATAGTATATATAAGTGACCCCAAAAATTCCACCAGACAACTCCTAAACCTGATAATCAGCTTCAGTGAACTAGCTGGATATAAAATTAAATCAAACAAGTCAATGGCCTTTCTCTACACAAAGGATAAACAGGCTGAGAAAGAAATTAGGGAAACAACTCCCTTCTCAATAGTCACAAATAATATAAAATATCTTGGTGTGGCTCTAACTCAGGAAGTGAAGGATCTGTATGATAAGAACTTCAAGTCTCTGAAGAAAGAAATTGAAGAAGATCTCAGAAGATGGAATGAACTCCCATGTTCATGGATTGACAGGATTAATATAGTCAAAATGGCTATCATGCTGAAAGCAATCTATAGATTCAATGCAATCCCCTTCAAAATTCCAACTCAATTTTTCACAGAGTTAGAAAGGGCACTTTGCAAATTCATCTGAATAACAAAAAAAAAAAAACTAGAATAGCAAAAACTATTCTCAACAATAAAAGAACCTCTGGTTGAATCCCATTCCTTGACCTCAAGCTCTACTATAGAGCAATTGTGGTAAAAACTGCATAGTGCTGGAATAGTGACAGACAGGTAGACCAATGGAACAGAATTGAAGACCCAGAAATGAACCCACATACTTATGGTCACTTGATCTTTGACAAGGGAGCTAAAGCCATCCAGTGGAAAAAAGACAGCATTTAAAACAAATGATGCTGGCACACCTGGCGGTTATCATGTAGAAGAATCCTAATTGATCCATTCTTATCTCCTTGTACAACACTCAAGCGGATCAAAGATCTCCACATAAAACCAGAGACATTGAAACATATAGAGGAGAAAGTGGGGAAAAGCCTCGAAGATATGAACACAGGGGAAAAATTCCTGAATAGAACAGCAATGGCTTGTGCTATAAGATGAAGAATCGAGAAATGGGACCTCATAAAATTGCAAAGCTTCTGTAAGGCAGCAGACACGTCAATAAGACAAAAAGGCCACCAACAGATTGGGAAAGGATCTTTACCAATCCTAAATCAGATAGGGGGCTAATATCCAATATATATATATAACCCAAGATGGACTCCAGAAAATCTAATAACCCAATTAAAATATGGAGACAGAGCTAAACAAAGAATTCTCAACTAAGGAATACTGAATGGCTGAGAAGCACTTGAAAAAATGTTGAACATCCTTAAACATCAGGGAAATGCAAATCAAAACAACCCTGAGATCCCACCTCACACCAGTCAGAATGGCTAAGATCAAAAATTCATGTGGCAGGAGGATGTGGAGAAAGAGGAACCCTCCTCCATTGTTGGTGGGATTGTAAGCTGTTACAACCAGTCTGGAAATCAGTCTGGTGGTTCCTCAGAAAACTTGACATAGTAAGACCGGAAGATCCAGCAATACCTCTCCTGGGCATATACCCTGAATATGTTCCAATTTGCAATAAGGACACATGCTCCACTATGTTCATACAAACCTTATTTATAATAGCCAGAAGCTGGAAAGAACCCAGATGTCTCTCAACAGAGGAATGGATACAGGAAATGTGGTACATTAACACAATGGAGTACTACTCAGCAATTACAAACAATGAATTTATGAAATTCTTAGGCAAATGGATGGATCTGGAGGATATCATCCTGAGTGAGGTAACCCAATCACATAAGAACACATATGGTATCCACTCACTGATAAGTAGATATTAGCCCAGAAAGTTAAAATACCCAACGTACAATTTGCAAAACACATGAAACTCAAGAAGAAGGAATACCATTGTGTGGATACTTCGTTCATTCTTAGAAGGGGGAACAAAATACCCATGGAAGGAGTTACAGAGACAAAGTTCAGAGCTGAGACAGAAGGAAGGACCATCGAGAGACTGTCCCACCTGGAGATCCATCCCAAATACAACCACCAAACCCAGACACTATTGTATATGCCAGAAAGATTTTGCTGACAGGACCCTGATATAGCTGTCTCTTGTGAGGCCATGGCCGTGCCTGGTAAATACAGAAGTGGATGCTCACAGTCATCTATTGGATGGAACACAGGGCCCCCAATGGAGTAGCTAGAGAATGTAAGCAAGGAGCTGAAGGGGTCTGCAACCCTATAGATGGAACAACAATATGAACCAGTACACCCCAGAGCTGTGTTTCTAGTTGCATATGTAGTAGAGGATATCCTAGTTGGCCTTCAATGGGTGGAGAGGCCCTTGGTCTTGCCAAGATAATATGCCCCAATATAGGGAATGCCAGGGCCAGGAAGCAGGAGTGGGTATGTTGTAGAGGAGGGCAGGGAGGGCATAGGGGACTTTCAGGATAGCATTTAAAATATAAATGAAGAAAATTTCTAAGAAAAAAAAATTCAAACTACCTAAAAGGTTTTTCTTTAATTGTTTAATTTTTATACCAAGATTTATATTTTAAAGACAGTTTAATGGGCATTATCTTCCATGTGGCAACTCTGTTTTTCTAACTCTATTATATACATAAATATTTTTAAAGTCTGTCTGCTATCAAAATAACCTTGTATATCAGGAGTGGAGAGTCCTAGTATGCATCCCAAGTGTGTGGGCACTAGGTTTGAAGCTGAAGCTACTCTAGAGGCCCAGGGGGAATATGGGATATGCTAGATGCAGAGATAGAAGATGGATCCTGTGTCCTGGAGGAAGGAGGAGGAAGATGTGGTGACAGAGTTCATGTGTGTGGGGTGGGAGTGGCGGATTGTTGAGGAGAAGAATGGTAAATACAGATGAGATGACCGGCCCAACTGCAAGGGGTCACTGAGTAGACATTGATCTTGTCAAGAAAAGGAAGAGAGGCTGGGCATGGTGGCTCATGCCTTTAATCCCAGCACTTGGGAGGCAGAGGCACGTGAATTTCTGAGTTTGAGGCTAGCCTGGTCTACAGAGTGAGTTCCAGGACAGCCAGGGCTACATAGAGAAACCCTGTCTCAAAAAAGCAAAAACAAAAACAAACAAACAAACAAAGAAAAGGAAGAGTGGAGAAACTAAGCACACAGGATGGTTTTGATGCTGTGTTTGTTGAGTTGGAGATCGTAGGCCATCTGAGAACAAGTTATTTAGGCACTTGGATATGTGCAGCCTGGGTCAAATATTATTTTTGAAGTCATCCATATATAGGCAGGTAAGTGTTAGGCACAAGTGATATCATTGCTACAGGAGGTCCGTACAGTTTCAGCTTTCTTTCCCCATCTTTTAAGAAATACAATTTCCTCTAGTTAGAAATGATGAGTGGATTATGTAGGTAGTGTTTCCCAGGCTGGGGTTGAGGCTGAAGCGATCTCCCCCAGGTGATTTTGACATATTTCTTCTTATCCTGTTTGACTTATCGAGAAATGAAAGCAGAAAGGAGAAAGAGGAATTAGTAAAAGTAGACCAATTCTGAGAGTTGATCATTCTGAGAGGGAGAGAAGCTCTATAGGTGAGAGACACTCTTTGTGCATAGAAATCCTGAAGTGTGGAGATTAGCCCATCATCAAAGCTGGCTCATGAAGATCTCTTGCTTAGCAGACAAGAGCATACTGCAGGTTTGAGTAAAAGATATCTGTGCAACTGCTCTGTGTTGGAAACAC
Organism: Mus musculus; assembly: GCF_000001635.26. Classification (NCBI taxonomy): domain Eukaryota; kingdom Metazoa; phylum Chordata; class Mammalia; order Rodentia; family Muridae; genus Mus; species Mus musculus. The sequence continues at coordinate 78,425,924 of NC_000079.6, forward strand.
TTCACAAGCCTTAAATATTCAAGCACAACGGGAGTTATAATTGCATTGTTTTGGTCTTGGAAACCAATGTGAGTCTTAACAACTTTTCTTTCTGTCTCCATGGCCAGTATCTTAGGAATCGTAGGAATCATCTTTCTGTGTGCGCCAGCTCCTATCTGAGGGCAAAGCTGTGTCTGGGCTTGTTTCAGGAAATGGTGGCCTGTAATACGCAGGGCACCTGGGAAGACACTCCGTGGCAGAATTGGAACACTTTTGGCCTTTCTGGTTCTCAGGTAATTTGTATGCTTTAATTTGCGGCTTCTTTTATTGTTGATATTATTTTAAAATTAGTGATTTTTTTCCCCATCTAGTTTTACATAAGCTAAAAAAAAAGGCCCCATGTCAGGAATTCTCATACATGATTTGACATCTCTAGTATCCTGCATGGCGAACTCTCTATAGCACAAGTTGGTTCATTTGACATCTGGCATTCATGGTTCCTGGGAGAGCAGCTTCCCCCTCAGTGTGCCCTGGATTCATTCCTGCTGCGCCCCTTCTGCCCAAGTATAAACACATCACAGGAAACGAACACGTCAAGAAGTGGCTTTCCAAGAAGGAATAAAAAAGGCCTGGCCCGGCTCCACCTGGATTTGAGGTCCAGTTTCAGGAAATGCAGGCAGCCATAGGGACAGAGGCTGTTGTCCTGCGTCAATGGTACCTTGGTCGTTTCTGCCTTAAACTCCCCATGTGCAGCAGCATACTTTAAAATCCACAGCCTCCTCTTAGTTGTCCCGTGGGAGACTTGCTGAGGAAAATTGCTTCAGGACCTTTAACATGTGAGGGAGGAGATGAAGTGTCTTTCCTTGTGCTCTTGAGAGCAGCTGGATTTAGTTGTTTACAGCTGTAAACAAGAAATGGCATAGGCTGAGGTCAGGGACACATTTTGAAATAATTGAAAGTCTACAGTTAGAACTATAAATAATTAAATGGATTCATTTTGGTGGCTTGCTTTAATATGCAGATATTAAAACAATGAAAGAAAGTGGGTTTGTAACAAGGACGTTAAGACACCGAAGTAGAAGAAAGAAATGCCTTTCCCAATGCCCTTGCTATGTATGGTCTTTCCAGGTCCATTTTCTGTTTCAGTTTAATGATGCCGTTTAAGGAGAGCCATGCACTCTCTGGATCTATATTCAGACTGCAGAAGTATCAGTCCAGCCACCCTTTCAGATCTACTTCAAGGAAACACAGGCTTGAAAACTGCTCCCCGTGGTTTTGTCTGAACTGCTCACATCCTGCAGCACACACTGGGTCCAGTGCTGGAGCCAGGAACCTAGAGGTGAGCGAGCATCGAGCAGCACTTAGCAGAGTGAGGCAGGCGGGCCTATGAGAAAGGATGGAGGTGAGCCAGAAACTAATGGGGAAATAGGAGGTCGTCGTTAATTTTGATGTGGGGAAATCTGAAAGGCTCTTGTGCATGCCAGGGTATTTGAATATTTGGCAAACAGCTGGCTGGGCTCTGAGAGAGCGCCTCTTGATTCGCCTCGTCAGATGTTCAGAGATAAAACGAGTCAGCCCGTACGCCAGCGCATAGCTCATAGCCTTGCAGTCAGTTTTGAATTTAGATTTGAATTGTGATATCAATGTCATGGTGGCACATGCTTTGAGAAAGTACTTACAGAGAATAATTGAAAGATTCAGTGAGAAGCTTCTGAAAGCCGTAATTTAAAGTTCTTCAGCCTCCACAGTACTCTACCCATTAAAATTTAAAGCGACAGAAGCCCAATTATGGATGGTTATTTTCTTAAATAAAATCATATTTCTACCACAAGTGAAAGATTCATCGCTGCCCACTAATCTCTGTCAGGAGAACTGTCTCGGAGTCCTCCAGAGTCAGTAGCTGAGCGAGCGAGCGGTTAGCTTTATCCTGGGGACAATGGGGCAGCACTGGGGGAAGCCAAGCTGCAAGGCCTCCAAGGAGGAGCCTGACTTGCGGGAGGCTGATTTGCATGATAATCACCATTATGGATCCTCTGCTGTGCCAGCCTCCACACTTAACCAAATGCAGTATAACTTTAATGGCAGCTGGGAAGCCTGAGCAAGGGCTGTAGCACACAGTTTGCAAAGCCCGAATGACGTCAAAACCTGTTAGTTAGGAGAGGGCAGCGGCTGTGAAGATAGTGGGGGCAGAGAAGCTTGTAACCACAAGGAGGATTGGAGTAACTTTAAAATCTGATAAAGCATATAACTTTGGGGGCTGTTGAAAGGTGCGGAGCGTTTCAAATTTCTTTTAACTCAGGGAGATCTGTTCAGCAGAAGGGCCTTGTCGTCTTTCTAGAACTTCAGCGCGGCCACTGATACTCTGGCAACGAAACACAGCAGTGGGAACTTTCCCCAGACGTGTTTCCAGTGAGAAAGTTTAGTCACTGTCAGACAAAAGTCCGGAGCCAGATTTTTAGAGCATAAATCTCTCCTCGAATTTATTTGGTCTGTTGGCTTTTACTTTATGCTGCATTGTGACTTTGAGAATGTGGTATAATGGTATCCAGAACAAAATAGTGCAAAAGGCCAGTCAAGCTTAAACCACTCTTATTTAGGGAAAAATAAAATGATTCTGCGGAGCTCCTGGAGACAAAGGAGTATGGAAACCTGAGTCTAGAGATTAAACGATACAGAAAGCATTATGTATATATACACAAGCACTAACCTAAACAATGTCTTGTAGATGCCAAATTATAACATTTCTGAAGATTTAAGGCTCGACAAAAACATTGGCAAGTAGGCATTGTTTCTGATGTTTTGCAGGTCTGTGTTCTGGATGAAGTCCCCAAACCTACAGCAGGGTGGGAACACAGATAGCCTTCTGATGCTGCTCACTCTGTGTGCAGTATCTCCACCCTGGCAGGCCACAGGTTCTCTGCAGGGTGTAGACTCTTGCTGCAGTTCCTTCCACCTCTTCGTTTGTCAGTTTTGTGGTGTTGTTGGGCTCCTTATAAGAAATTAAAAATAACTCTTTTCTTGTTTGTTTGTTTTTTTATTGTTTTTTTTTGGGGGGGTGTTCTTTTTTTTTTTTTTTTTTTTTTTTTTTTTGAGACAGGGTTTTTCTGTGTACCTTGGCTGTCCTGGAACTCACTCTGTAGACCAGGCTGGCCTCGAACTCAGAAATTCACCTGCCTCTGCCTCCCAAGTGCTGAGATTAAAGGCGTGCACCACCATGCCCAGCCTAAAAAGAACTCTTTAACAGTTTGGAGCCTGGATTCAGCTGCCTTGACTCTTTGTCCCGGAAGGGAGTACCTTGCCCATTTAGGGTGATGACTGCCTGAACCAGCTCAAGTAAATGTCACCCCACTTCTCCACGAAGTAGGGCTTTCTCACCAAGTCACACATTATCTCTAAGGGTAGGGCCACACTTCCTGTCTTACCAAGATGGCTTAGTTATGTAGCCTGTAAGAAGATGAGTTTTAGCTTTCCTATTAAACTACCTCCTACCCTGCCCTCAGTCAGCAACAGTAGGTTGCTTTTGGCTTTTCCATCTATCCTATTTCATATATTAACTATTATTATTCTTTTTCATGTATTATGCTTCGTGCAGTGAACATGATAGCACTTTTGATTTAGTTAATTTCTGATATTATTAGAGTCTTCTAAATGGAATTTCTGTAATCTCACATAAAACTCAAGTGCTTAATTAACTGTCTAATTAATAAGCAGAAGTTCATTGGTTGGAAAGGGTTGTGAAAGCCCAGAGGTTTGTCCTGACTCACCGGAAGCAACTTTCTCTTCCTGCCATAACTTTGGAAACACCAGAGATCTGACTCCACCATCTTTATTCTTCAAAGAGGACACTACAGACTGTTGTAGTCACGATGCTCTGGCCAAATGAGTTGGAAGTAAAACTCAAGGCTGAGTCCTGTGGTGATAGCCTGATGTGCCTGCTTGATAAGGCAGTAAAGCAGAAGACGAGAGATTATCAAACTATTGTTAAAATATTGTACACTTCATAGGAGAAAAATGAATACTTTATATAAAGGGGCTATGAAGGATTAATCCATTCCACAGGTCTTGGGCAGCAAACCTACTACTCAAGCTCCACCTACTACTCAAGTTCTGTAGCAAACAGACCAAGCAAACCCTGGATGGCTTAACACTAGGAAGCCAAAGACCTATTGAGAGTCCTGCCTGACCTCAAAGGACCTCACTCAGAGCCTCAGGTCTCAGAGCCTCAGGTCTGAAAGACAAGAAGGGCCGCCCTTTATCTGCTTTGCTTTGCTTGTGCCTCAGACCTGTTTCTTTGTAGGGAGGCTCTTTGCAAGGTATTGTCAAGAGAAAGTTGTGGGATTTTGAATTCTAAAAGCACTCCAATCCAAAGGTGCAGATGATTAATCCTGAATATTCGCAGCCTGGGTCAGAGAGACTTATATACTTCCAGTTGTGGGATCAATGAGGGGACTGCAGACAAGTGCTTGATGCACTGTCACATCCTGTGTACTTTTCCGCTCAGGGTATACATAGAAACATATCTGCATTAGAAAAAGTAGCAAAAGCAGCAGAGACGGCCCTGTTAAACAGCCAGGAATGATCACATGATCACACAATCACGTGATATGTTCATTTACACATCGCCACGGAACGTGCCAAGCAGTCTGGCTGTGTTAAGTCATTTCACTGTACACCAAAGAGATTCGAAATGGACTTTTATTTATGATTGCTGATTCTCCATTGGTATAATCCTTAATATGGCATCTAATTAGGTTAATTTTCTCTAATTGATGAACAGAACACCTAAACTTGTCGGTTTCAGTTTTTTGTTATGGATTGACAATTTTATATTCTGATTTTTGCTGAAGAAAAAATTCTAGACACTCCTTGCCTATTAAAGTTTGAGGTCACTCCTTGCCTTCGCCCCATGAGGCTTTTTAGATTGGCTAATGGAGACAGAGCAGGGCTAAGTGACTATTAAACTCTTTCCATATACACTAAAAGCCATTAACTTGGACCTCACTAAATTTTGAATTTATGAAAATGAGGGCAGGGCTTGGGTTAAAGTTTATTTTTGCATTGTGCTTGAACTAAAGCTTTGGTGGGCTAATAAATAGTATAAATAAAACTGCAGGGGATGTCACCATTACTGTAAAAAGCAAACTCTTGAAGCCCCTTAGAGAAAGGCCTTGTAAGAAAGGTAATGAATTGGTGCAGCAGGATGGCAGAGTGCAAAGTTGAGACTCCGTACCAGCTCTGTGATCTCAGTTTCTCCAAGCATTTCCCGTTCTAGAAAATAGAAATAGTTATCTGCTTTCTGGGCTGCCTCTGAGGGCTAGGTTTAACACATACAAAGTACCTGGTATAAAGATGTTACTTTGTAAGTGTTGGGCAATTATTGCCTCCTAAAATAAATGGTAAGCTGTTTCAAATACTTCCCAATTTTTGACCAAAGCAAGCTTCCTTGATAAAGTAGGAGTTCAGTAATTTCACCTGGGATTGTGCTTTACTATCAGTATTCTCCTTACTGATTGAAAATGATGAACCACAGCACTTTGGAGTGATTGTAAGGAGAACTGCATTCAGGCAACCACGGGTGTAGATATAGTTGTGTATTCCCGGTAAGTAAGTCATGTCTCAACTTTTGATTTTTAATTTATAAAAAGCAAAACAAAATAGAACAAAACACAGAAGTCAATCCCATTTTACTGGACCTAGGCCTGAGAGGTATTTGAGCTTGTCAGCCCACTGGCTCTCCCACACCCACAGCACTGGGGGCAAACTCTTCTGTACTGCCTGGCTGTTTCATCCAGTGCTACAGCCAGCAAGGGGCAGAGCTACATCTTCTGCTCTCACACCCTTGGGGCAGTTTTACCCTGCTTCATAGGCAAGGTAGAGTGCCCACTCTCCTGACATGGCCAATTCTCCTGCTTTCATGACCCCAGGTGCAGCTTTCCCACCTGCCATAGATGATGAGGGATGAGGGAGGGCAGGAGGACGTCTTTCCCTCAACCAGGCTACTGCCCAGCAAACAATAGGCATGGGGGTCTTTCTTCAGAGACTTGAAGTTCTTATCATACAGATCTTTCACTTTCTTAGTTAGAGTAACACCAAGGTATTTTATATTATTTGTGACTATTGTGAAGGGTGTTGTTTCCCTAATTTCTTTTTTTTTTTTTGAATTTTTTTTTTATTATTAGGTATTTTCCAGGTTTACATTTTCAATGCCATCCCAAAGGTCCCCCGTACCCACCCCCCCCAATCCCCTACCCACCCACTCCCCCTTTTTGGCCCTGGTGTTCCCCTGTACTGGGGCATATAAAGTTTGCAAGTCCAATGGGCCTCTCTTTGCAGTGATGGCCGACTAGGCCATCTTTTGATGCATATGCAGCTAAAGACAAGAGCTCCCGGGTACTGGTTAGTCATATTGTTGTTCCACCTATAGGGTTGCAGTTCCCTATAGCTCCTTGGGTAATTTCTCTAGCTCCTCCATTGGGGGTCGTGTGACCTATCCAATAGCTGACTTAACCCTAATTTCTTTCTCAGCCTGTTTGTCCTTTGTGTAGAGAAAGGCCACTGATTTGTTTGAGTTAATTTTATATCTAGCTAGTTCACTGAAGTTGTTTATCAGGTTTAAGAGTTCTCTGGTGGAATTTTTTGGGTCACTTATATATACTACAATGTCATCTACAAATAGTGATATTTTGACTTCTTCCTTTCCAATTTGTATCCCCTTGCTCTTCTTTTGTTGTCTAATTGCTCTGTCTAGGACTTCAAGTACTATATTGAATAGGTATGGAGAGAGTGGATAGCCTTGTGTAGTCCCTGCTTTTAGTGGGATTGTTTCCAGTTTCTCTCCATTTAGTTTGATGTTGGCTACTGTTTTGCTGTATATTGCTTTTATTATGGTTAGGTATGGACCTTGAATTGCTGATCTTTTGAAGGCTTTTATTATAAAGGGGTGTTGGATTTTGTCAAATGCTTTCTCAGCATCTAACAAGATGATCATGTGTTTTTTTCTTTGAATTGGTTTATATAGTGGATTATGTTGATGTATTTCCATATGTTGAACAATCCCTGCATCCTTGGGATGAAGCCTACTTGATCATGATGAATGATGGTTTTGATGTGTTCTTGGTTTCGGTTAGCGAGAATTTTATTGAGTATTTTTGCATCAATATTCATAAGGGAAATTGGTCTGAAGTCCTCTTTTTTTGTTGGGTCTTTGTGTGGGTTAGGTATCAGAGTAACTGTGGCTCCATAGAATGAACTGGGTAGAGTACCTTCTGTTTCTATTTTGTGGAATAGTTTAAGGAATATTGGAATTAGGTTTATTTTGAGGGTCTGATAGAACCCATCTTGTCCTGGGCTTTTTTCTTTGATTGGAAGACTATTAATGACTGTTTATACATTGTTAGGGGATAAGAGACTGTTTAGATCATCAATCTGATCCTGATTTAGCTTTGGTACCTAGTATGTGTCTAAAATATGGTCCATTCATCCAGATTTTCCAGTTTTGTTGAATATAGGCTTTTGTAGTAGGATCTGATGATTTTTTGGATTCCCTCAGATTCTGTTGTTATGTCTCCCTTTTCATTTCTGATTTTGTTAATTAGGATACTGTCCCTATATCCTGTAGTTAGTCTGGCTCCTGGGTTGGCTGATTCTTTGTAAAGTTCTTTTTGTTTCCACTTGGTTGATTTCAGCTGAGTTTGATTATTTCCTGCTGTCTACTCCTCTTGGTTAAATTTGCTTCTTTTGTTCTAGAGCTTTCTCAGGTTTGATGTCAATCTGCTAGTGTATGCTCTCTCCAGTTTCTTTCTGGTGGTACTCAGAGCTATGAGTTTTCTTCTTAGGAATGCTTTCATTGTGTCCCATAAGTTTGTGTATGTGGTGCCTTCATTTTCACTAAACTCTAAAAACTCTTTAATTTCTTTATTTCTTCCTTGACAAAGTTATCATTGAGTAGAGTGTTGTTCAGCTTCCATGTGCATGTGGGATTTCTATTATTTATGTTATTAGTTCGTGGTGATAGGATGCACGGGATTATTTCAATATTTTTGTATCTGTTGAGACCTGTTTTGTGCCTGATTATATGGTCAATTTTGGAGAAGATTCTTTGAGGTGCTGAGAAGAAGGTATATCCTTTTTTTTTTAAGGATAAATTGTTCTATAGATATCTGTTCAATCCATTCATTTCATAACCTCTGTTAGTTTCACTGTGTCTCTGTTTAGTTTCTGTTTCCATGATCTGGCCCTTGATGAGAGTGGGGTCCTGACATTTCCCACTATTATTGTGTGTCATGCAATGTGTGCTTTGATCTTTAGTAAAGTTTCTTTAATGAATGTGAATGCCCTTGCATTTGGAGCATAGATGTTCAGAATTGAGAGTTCATCTTGGCAGATTTTATCTTTGATGAGTATGAAGTGTGTCCCTCCTTATCTTTTTTGATAACTTTTGGTTGAAAGTCGATTTTATTCGATATTAGAATGGCTACTCTAGCTTGTTTCTTGGGAACATTTGCTTGGAAAATTGTTTTCCAGCCTTTTGCTCTGAGGTAGTGTCTGTCTTTGTCCCTGAGGTGGGTTTCCTGTATGCAGCAAAAAGTTGGGTCCTGTTTATGTAGCCAGTCTGTTAGTCTATGTCTTTTTATTGGGGAATTGAGTCCATTGATATTAAGAGATAGTAAGGAAAAGTCGTGTTGCTTCCTGTTATTTTTGTTGTTAGAGTTGAAATTCTGTTCATGTGGCTATCTTCTTTAAGTTTGTTGTTTGAGAAGGGAGAGGAACCCCTGGGTACCAACCCATTCTGGAACTTAAAATCCCTGCAGGACTGAGCACATCCTCTCTCACTGAGGCCAGACCAGACAGCCTAGTTAGAGAAATAGGATATACAGGCAGGAAACATAGTCAAGTTAAGCCCATGCTCTAGATGTTGGGACACCTATATGAAGACCATACTACACATCTGCTACATATATATTGTGATGGAGGTGGGGAGCTAGGATTAGCAAGTGCATTCTTTTTGATGGCTGGTTTGGTCTCTGTGAACCCAAGGTTCTAAGTTAGTTGACTATGTTGGTTTTCTTGTGGAGTCCTCTCTTCTTCTTGTTCCTTAGTTCTTCCCTCAACTCTTCTATAGTACTTATCAAATTGGGTCTAATGTTGGACTGTGGGTTTCTGTAACCGTTTTGGTCAGTTGCTTGGTGGCACCTCTAAGAGGACAGTTATGAAAGCATAACTTGTTTCTGCAAGCATAACAGAGTATCATTAATAGTGTCAGGGATTGGTACTTGCCCAATGAATTGGCCTCAAGCTGTGCCAGGTAATAGTTGGCATCACTCTCTGCTCCATCTTTGTCCCTCCACTTCTTGTAGGCAGGACACATTTTGTGTCAGAGGTTTTGTGGGTGGGGTGGAATTCTTATCTCTCCACTGGGAATCCTGCCTGGCTACAGGAGGCAATCCTTATCCTTCACTGCTAGGAGTCTCAGCTAGAGTCACCCTCATATAATCTGTGAAACTACCCCCATAGCAGGTCTCTGGCACATCCTGGAGATTGCTTTTTCCTCTCTCAACCATCGTCAATTTCCATTTAATTTCCTGGCACTCTTTCCTCAGCTCTCCCTATACCTGATCTCCACCCAGGTTCTCATCTTCCTCCTTGCTCCGACCTAGTTTCCTCCCTCCATCAACCTTGGATGACTACTTTATTTCCCCTTCTGAGTAATATTCAAATATCCTCTCTTGGGCTTTTCTCATTATTTAGCTTCTTTGGGTCTGTGGTTGTAGTCTGGGTATCCTGTACTTTATGGTTAATATCCACTTATAATTGAGTATATACCATGCATGTCCTTTTGGATCTGGGTTACCTAACTCAAGATGATATTTTCTAGTTCTATCCATTTGCTTGCAAATTTCATCATGTCCTTGTTTTTAATTGACGAGTAGCATTCTGTTTTGTAAATGTACCACATTTTCTGTATTTATTCTTCAGTTTAGGGACCTCTGGGTTATTTCCAGTTTCTGTCTGTTATGAATAAAACTGCTGTGAACTTATTGGAACAAGTGTCCTTGTGGTATAGTGGAACATCTTTTGGGTATATGCCCAAGAATAGTATAGCTTTGATCATTTGGCCTTCAAAAGCCTGTACTCCACAATACTGGAATTCTAAACAAAGTGGATGATTTTCTATATAGATACTACTTACCAAAGTTAAATCAAGATCAGGTAATCTATTTAAATCCTTGTAAAATCCCTAAGGAAGTAGAAGCAGTCATTAAAAATCTCCCAACCACCACCAAAACAAAAGAAAGAAAGAAAGAAAGGAAGAAAGAAAGAAAGAAAGGAAGGAAGAAAGGAAGAAAGGAAGGAAAAGAAAGAACAAACTCAGGAAAAGATGGTTTTAGCCCAGAATTCCATCAAGCTGTTTTTTTTTTTTTTAAATTTAGTAGTGAGATTTCTAGTGTTCATGAGTTTGTAAACTTTAGTTGTTGTTCATATCCTAATTTAATCCATGGTAGTCAGGTAGGATGCAGGGTTTCCTATCAATTTTCTTATATCTGTTGAGAATTGCATTGTACCCAATTACTACAGTCAATTTTGGTGAAATTTCCAGGAGCTGATGAAGATAGTTTGTGTGTGTGTGTGTGTGTGTGTGTGTGTGTGTGTGTGTGTGTAATGTTTTATAAATGTCTACTAGGTTGGTTTCATATTTTACACTGTTTAACTGAAACATCTCTGTTTATTTTTATCTCAATATCCTGTATATTGGTGAGAGTGGAGTATTTCAGGCTGCCACTATCATTGTGTGAGGGTTAATATGTGATTTTAGTTGTTGTGTTTCTTTTTATGAATTTTGGTGCCCTTGTATTTGGTATGTAAATATTGAGAATTGTAGTATCCTCTTTGTGGATTTTCCCTTTGATGAGTAGGCAGAGTCCCCTTCTCTCTGCTCTTTAGTTTTGGTTTGTAGTCTAATTTTTCAGATGTTAAAATGGGTACAAGTGTTTGCTTTTTTGGGTCCATTTGCTTAGAATGTCTTTTTGTATCCTTTTACCAGGCTGTGCCTATCTTTGATGATAAGGTGTGTTTCTTGAATGAACCAGAAAAAATAATCTTCTTTTCTAGTCTAATCAGCTGGTGTGTATCTTTCTGTTGGATAACTGAGATACTGATGTTGAGAGTTAGCAGTGAGCAGAGCCTATTGATCTCTCTTATTTTGATGCTGTGGTATAGGTTTCTACTCCTCTTCTGGCTTGCTGGTAGAGATTGTTGATTCCTTATGTTTTCTCAGATATGGTTAACTGCACACTGAACTTTTTTTTTTTCTAGCACTTTAGAGCTGGGTTTTTAAATAGTCCTTCTTGAATTTGGTTTTCTTTTTCCATCTATTGTTATTAATAGTTTTGATGGATACAATAATCTGGAATGGAATCTATGGTCTCTTAAAGTATGTTGAACATCTATATAGGGGCTTCTGGCTTTTAGCCTCTCCATTGAGAAGTCTAGTGTTATTATAATGTATAACTTGGCCTTTTCCCCTCCCAGAGTTTTAATTTATTTTTGTACATTTAGTATTTTTTTCTTTTTCTTTTTCCAGATGTGGTTTCTGTGTAGCCCTGGGTGTTCTGGAACTGGCTCTGTAGATCAGCCTTGTCTCAAACTTAGAGATCTGCCTGTCTCTGCCTCCTCTGGTCCAAACTACAGCATTACTTGTCTAGACTGGAAATGCCTTGCTAGTTAGGTTATAATTTTTATTTATTGAACACTGACTTTTTTGTAGGAATCCTATAACATGGTGGAGATATGCTGATAACAACAACAATTTACCCTCTCATGTTGCTAACAATCCTATGAAGTAGATATAGTAAAATAACAAACAAACAAACAAAAAATAAAACAAACAAACAAAAAACCAAACCAAATAAGTTAATTGAGTTTGAGAAGTTTGTTCAAAGTTGGGTGGCTTTAAATTTAGAACTGAAACTCTGGTGCTGAGGCAGTTTGGATAGGTATGGTCTCATAGACTCACACGTTTGAATGCTTAGCCCATAGGGAGTGGCATTATTAGGAGATGTGTGCTTGTTGGAGGAAGTGTGTCACTTTGGAGTTGAGCTTTAGGGTCTCACATATGCACAAGGTAAGCCCAGTGTAGGCACAATTCCCTTCTGCTGCCTGCAGATTAAGATGTAGAACTCTCAGCTCCTCCAGTACCACGTCTGTTTGCATGTTGACATGCTTCCCATCACTATGATAATGGACTAAACCTCTGAAACTATAAGCTACTACCAACTAAATGATTTCCTGAGTAGCCCTGGTCATGGTGTCTCTTCACAGCATTAATTCTCTGGGATAGATGTACCTAAACAAAAATGTGCTATATTTTTAAAGAGTAGCCTGACCTGTATCTTGATTAAGATACCCCAATGTTTTAAACAAGATAGAAGGAACACTCCAACACAAGGTACTACTGTATCATCCAATGACTGCTTATGTTTCAACTGTTATTTAAGGAAAACACAGAAAATTTACCTTATTCCTTTGCTATTCCTGGATATTGGCTCACTATTGTCTTAGCAAAATATGCCTGCTGTCTATTCACAATACTTAATGCCAGAAAAATATAAAATCATCTTTGTAGCCATGAACCAGTTAAATTTTTTGGGAAAATTGGAAAATTGTCAATCTCTGTCAAACATGGTAAAAAAGCGTTGTTTCAAAGAAAAGGTTTTGTTCCCAGATATGTCCAAATAACATAGGACCTCATGACTTTAGGAGATGCCTAGGATACTGACTATTTCTTTTTAAGTTGTCACATATTATCAAGGTTATGTATATATGTATGTACTATGTGGATGATATATTGAAATATTCAAAAATTGTGAAATGTCATGAATATTACATGATTCTTCAGTAAATTTGGCCATCTGCAAGTACTGATGCAAATTTTTTGCTCACGAAGTCCACTGGCTTTTCCGTTTGGCAGAAAGGCTTGCAGAAGCCCCCAGGATTTGTCTTGCGTACATCCTCACTCCCCTCAAGATCTCAGACTTGAAGATTTATGTTGTCAAAATGTGCACTTAGAGGAATGGCTTCATAGACAACTCCTTTAAGGTTCTGAGTGAGATGTGTTTTTCAGTGTATGAATCATGAACAACTTTGGTTTAGAACTTTAGCTTTTCAGAATTCTTGTTCTATTCCTATAAAGTTTACATGTTTATTATTTACTAAAGAGAAAAGGAAGTAATACACATTTGTTGAATTGATTCTATGATATTAGTTAAAGTGAGATGGACCTTCAGAACTTTGGTAGCCTACAGTAGCCAATGCTTTAATCTTTTGTCTCAAGATTCCCAAGCTCCATCTACTTACAGAGGTTCACTTGGTTCAGTAACTTGATTTAGTGACACTATGTCTTTTTCTTCTTAGAGGCAGGGAAGTTGAAGCTGCGGTAGTGAGAAGCTGAAGGGAACTTTGACCGCCTGCTTCTAGAGGTCAGTCCCAAGTACACAAAGTGACATTTATTTCAGTTCTTATAGAGCTAATATCTATCTAGGGGGATAACGTATAATAGATTCTTAATGAGAACCAAGGACTAAACTGCATAGTATAGTTTCTGATGGGTCCATTAGTTTGAGATAAATTAGAGGGATGAATTAGTTTGTACTTGTTTTGAGTGGACTTTTAAAGATTATATTGTAATTGGAGCACCAAAGGGTAAAAGAATTCAGAGAAGAGGCTGTGAGCAGAGATTCCAAATATTGAAAGGTTATCAGACTTGTGTAATAAAAGCTGATTTCATGTAGTAAAATAGAATAAGAAAGTGGAGAATCTCAGGACTCAGGTCAATGCTAGATCATAGTAATCCATGTTGGATTGTTTAATTACTTATGTATATGTTCCTGTGCATTCACATATATATATATATATATATATATATATATATATATATATATATATATATGTGGGTGTGCTCATAGATGATATGCATGGACAAGTCAGAGGGTAGCCTTGGGTGTTGGTCTTTAAGCTCTTTCTACCATTTTTGTTTGAGACAAGGGCTGTCATTGCCTTGGAACTTGACCAAGTAAGTTATGGTAGCTGTTTTGTGAACTCAGTTTTGCAGACATGTACCATGGTGTTTGGAGTTTTTCATGGATTCCAGGGTTCCAGGATCAGGTACTTATGCTTATGAGAAAAGTTCTTTACCAACTGAGCTGCCTGTCATTCATATAGTGTTTATTATAAAAATGAAGTCAATGTTAGCTTCTTTACTTATTTTATGAAGCTAAGTCAGAATAAATTAACAAGTGATGGATAAATGTATCTCTATATTCATATTATAAAAACATAGTATGATTTATCTAGGCTGGGCATAAGTTTCCATGTAGGGGAAGAAGCCAAGATTAGGTGGGTTATGGCCTGGTGCCTAGCCTTACTAGGACTGGCAAAAGTCCAAACTTTAGTGCCCAAGAGGATATGATAATCCTTTGATTCATTCAGTGACTGGTTTCTGAAGAGGTTCAATTTATCAGGATTGGGCTTAATAGGCTGTAGGTAGCAGGTGAGACACAGAGTCAGAGGTGGTACTATTGTTGTAGTGGGCAACCTTATCATAGCTGAATCCTGTCCATAGCTCAGGTCATAGACTAGAATTGGAAGACTGTGTAGTGAATGAACCCATTTACATTGTTGGGAGAAGCAAGGCTAGCAAGGGACAAAAGCCAATTTTTTGGATTAAGCCAACATATCTAATAGTAGGAGAAAAACAGAGAAATGAAGAAACAATATGCATACAGAACAATTTCAAATGTTTTTGCTGGGTATTCAGTTTCATTCCATCTAGTGGGGTGAGATTGCTTCTTTCTGGCCTGTAGTGATGGCGAAGGCTTGGAGGTCATGACAGTACTGGGCCCTTTAAGGAATACTCCAGGGACCCAGTTCATAGCTGTGATGGAGGAAGTGCTACTTAGCCAGAGGTAAAATGACAACAGAGCTCATATAGGCTAAGCCAGGAACTTGTCATATTCCAACCTTAGGAGGACAGTGCCTCATCAAGATAGGAGGAATGTTAAAAAGTGTAGGAGAAAGCAAGTTGAAAAGAAAATGGCATTTCAAATTAAGAAGTGAATAGTTTTCTGTGGCAAGTTTGCTAAAATAGACAAAGATGGATAGAATATTATCAAATCACATGGCATTTTTACTCATGAGCTGAGGGTCAAGTGAGAATATACTCAATACCCGAATCATAAAAAATTTCTGATATAGAACTTTCTTTCTTTGCAGTTGTTGGTTACTATAGAGGTTAGATGTTTGCACAAATTTAAGTTCTCTGGTCTACTTTGAAAAGATCCAAATAAGGTAAATTAGAAAATAAATTAATCCTGTTAAAGCCAAGCTTGTTTGTTGGTTCTTGGACTCTTACCTTATAGGGACATTCCAGAGAGCACAGGGATATACAGAAATGTCTCTTTAAAGACTATTATTTTTAAACATTACAGGCCATGTGTGTGTGTGTGTGTGTGTGTGTGTGTACAATAGTTTACTATTGTGCTTTTATAAGATTTCTGTGTGAATAAACATGTGTCTTTTGCCTATATGTTTCTTTCTTTGGCTCTTTTTTGATTGCTAGTTTACTTTGACCTATTCCAATGGTTTTATGTTTTATTCTATTTTATTTTATTATTATTTTTTGGGTACCTGCCTTTCTTGTCTAAGGAAAGGGAGGGAAGAGCATGTGGATTTGGATGTGAGGGGAGGTGGGAAGGATCTGGGAGGTGTTGGACAAAGAAAGAATATAATTAGAATATATTGTCTAAAAAAGAAAAACATAGAAACAAAAAATAAATAAAAAGACACCTGTCTTTTCTATTCAAATTCTTATTGAGATTTGTGTGTAGAGATATGACCAAAAACCCACTGTGGGCCCCTGCTAACTTGTGCCATGCCACTCTCATGCGACATTTCTTGTTGCAACTGATTATTGATATATTAGAAGCCCTGGACTCTTGCTTGCCTGATAAGATAGAACATGGCTGAACATGGGCTCCTGCCTCGTGATGGCTTTAACGCAGCTGTGAGCTCTCAGCCATCTTCATACCAGGCTGTAGGTAGGGCCTTTACATTCATGAAAGCATAGGGCATGAAGCTTAAAGGGGGGCAGATATAGAATATGAAATGCTTATCATCTAGGGAATATTTATTATCAAAATATATAGGATATGGGGTTTCTGACTTGATTAAGCTTAGATATGCACCTGGGGTTGAGATGGAATTTAAAATTATTATTTGATGTAGAAAAAGAAAGATTTAAGTAGTATGATTCTCATTATGTTTTGAAATGTTGAGCTTCATTCATTTTAATGATCAGTAAAAGGCCAACTTTGGCACTTCTGAAAGTTCTCAGCAAGAAATGGATAAATAATTGGTTTTGATTTTGTTCACAGATATACTGCTGCCTGAACTGGGTCAGACAGCCACAGGTGCTTCAAACCACCTTTTATACCACTCTGGTTGGAAATAGAACCATTGGAGACTCATCTTGTTACCTTCAGCAAAAATGGAAACAAATCAAGACTTTGAGAATGCCAGTGGTCAGCAAAAGCTTGTTAATAAAGCTTGTAGAGGAAGTCTCCCAGACAGTATGCCTCCCTTGCCTAAAATCCATAGCAGTTGAAGTCACCCCTGTCTCAGCTGCTCCTTAATCAATACAACCCCTCCAAATTGATGTGTACTGAGACATGCATTGGCTTTCAAGTTATATGAGTGCTTACTATATACAAGTCACTGTACAAAAGATGGGAGAGAATGCCAGGGCCAAAAAGTGGGAGTGGGTGGGTAGGGGAGTGGGGGGGAGGGTATGAGGGACTTTTGGGATAGCATTGGAAATGTAAATGGGGAAAATACCTAATACAAATATTAAAAAAAAAAAAAGAAAAAAAAAAAGAAAATGAAGAGACAGCTAAGGCCCAGGGCCTGCCTACAATGATACCACAATTACCTTCAGGATACACATTTCTTTCTTCTGTTCATAATTAAAATTTTCTCCAATGCAAAACACAAATGAATAGAATCTGTAAATATTTTAAGTTTCATTAATGAGAATCAAAATAGGACATAATACAACAACAGCAAACCAATCTGAGAAATTCAAGGCATTTTAATCCTTTACTGTTGTGGAAACTATTGTGGATGCCAACAAGTGCTTGCTGACAGGAGTCTGATATAGCTATCTCCTGAGAGGTTCTACCAGAGCTTGACAAGTACAGAGGCAGATGCTCTCAGCCACCACTGGACTGAGCACAGGGTCCCTAATGGAGGAGTTAGAGAAAGGACTGAAGGAGCTGAAGGGGTTTGCTACCCCATAGGAAGAACAACAATATCAACCAACCAGAATGGCCAGAGGTCCCAGGGACTAAACCACCAACCATGGTACACATGGAGAGACCCATGGCTCTAGCCACATATGTAGTAGAGGATGGCCTTGTTGTGCATCAATGGGAGGAGTGGCCCTTGGTCCTGTGAGGGCTGGATGCTCCAGTGTAGGGGAATGCCAGGGCTGGGAGGCAAGAGTGGGTGGGTGGGTGGGGGAACACCATCATAGAAGCAGAGGGAGTGGGGGATGAAGTAGGGTGTTTCAGAGCAGAGGAACCGGGAAAGGGGATAACATTTGAAATATAAATAAAGAAAATATCCAAGGAAAAAAACCCTACTATCTAAAAAAATAAGACGAAAACAAAGACAAAAAAACAAAAAAACAAAAAAAAAAAAGAAGAAAAGAAAAAGAAAACACGACTACTCTTTTTACAACATCATCAACAGGCTTCTCAATTAAGCTGCCAATACAAACCGTCGATAACACTGTGTGTTGTTTGAGAAGTAAGTAGTGTTGCTTGAATCTTGTTAAATAAACAATGCTGCCCCTCTATGAGGAGTCTCACATGTTCTTTGAATGTAGTACTTCATTGCTTACTTGGTGAAAATTCTCATACTATTTCCTTTCTTTTAATTTTAAGTCATTATTAGTTTATTATTAGTAAGGAATGGTTCTAATTTAGATAGTAACTTCAGTCGTAGGGTGGACACTTATAGGATGGATTATCCTACTGCCAAACTCCTGGTCATGAGGAATTCTTAGTTACCAACTTTTGTTATACCAAGCTGTGCATGTTTATTACCTGCTGTGAGAGACACCTTTAGAGAGTTCATCTCTGCATTACAAATTTCTACTTAGTACAGAACTTAGTGAAAACTAGGTCTGTATTTAGTACACATGTATGATTATGGAAT
This sequence comes from Mus musculus, assembly GCF_000001635.26. NCBI lineage: Eukaryota > Metazoa > Chordata > Mammalia > Rodentia > Muridae > Mus > Mus musculus. The sequence goes on from NC_000079.6 coordinate 78,444,173, forward strand.
GTAAAGTAGCCTTTCACACTGTGGTTCTTTTAAGAATGCATTAAAGACAGAGAAAGGGGCTCCCCTAGCAGAATAGCAGTTTTCTGATTTATACTTTATGGTCAATATACTGAGAAAACACCTAAATAAAGTGAATATTTTTTATACAGTCTAGTCAGCTGGACCTTGTAGGAGTGTTTTGGGTCACAGTTCACCCTTGTTGTTTATACTAATGTCTATTCTCCTCTGCCCTGGCCCTCAGCACTCTTCTTTCCACGACTGGCCTATTAGTAGAACAATAATCACATTGTTTACCAGGAGCTTGTGGGGAACAAGTGCTTTATGTGAATCCTCTCAATTTTCATATTTAAACATCATATCATCCCTGGGCAGCAGACATCATCCACTGCAGAGGAATGTGCCTTGCTTAAGTCACAGGGATCCACATCCAGAGTTATACTCTGAAGCTTGATCTATTATTCATCCACCCTCTATTCTTTAGCTACAGCTCAGAAAAATTGCTAATGTCTTGTGTATGTGCGCATGAACAGTGTGTAGAGAGTCATATAAAATCTGGATGAAGTCCAGACTCATTGTATTTAATATTCCTGAATAACACACCCTCGAGCAGATTAAAAACACAGGAAATCACTGTTGTTTTGAGGATGGGGGAAGTGCAGAGCAACTGAGAGAAAGCAAAGTTGGAAACAAACCAATTTGAGTCAAACCTTTAGCCTGTACCTCATAATGCACTTTTTCAGAACTTTCTTTTTCTAAACACAGTCTGACACCATGCGATAAATCAAAGCCTGGTGCAATTGACCCAGAATTGATCCCCAAATGTCTTTTGGGGGAGCATGCTTTAACTCTGGTTGTTGATTCTGAGGAATAATTGCCACCCTAGAAAGGTAATTACATATGCCATTGTTTATACACATAATAGGCTCAGGATACATGTTCTGCACAGAAGGCGAGCGAATTTTGCTGCACATCAAGAGTATGCATCCTGCATTGTGTCAGAATGTCCCAAACAGCATTTGAACTGCCAGTTCTTGCTGATTTCTGGGAAGTGTATGAGAGAGAAGGGAGGCATTAGGAGCGAAGAAGGAAGAAGACGATAAGCCACTGAAGACTATGGAGACCAAATAATTCTTTCGCCTTCCTTTGTTGGTTTTTTTTTTAATTTTTATTTTATTTTCTAAAACATCTTTGAACCTGATTCATTCAGCTGGTCTGGTAGAAAGACATTTCCCTAATGTGGCTTACACTAGTTAGTGAATTCTCATATTTTCTCCCACCAAGGCTGTTCACTTTGTGAAAGCCTTCACAAAGAGTTTCACAGTGAGAAACCTCCAAAACATCCTCCTCAGTGCCCTGGCCTGGCAGCCTCTCTTGGTGCACCAGACAGACAGATATAGTAGTGGCTGTGCCTTTACTCTCACTGTCCTTCCTGGTAAATACAAATGGAATATAAGCCCCAAATGACCAATTAGAGCACTTCATGCATTTTTCCATTAGCCATACAACAGTAGTCAGCCTAAGGAAATACAACAAAAAGCTAATATGTGGTAGTCTGCTGATACCTGGTTGCAAACTTGCTCTTTAAAAAAAAAAAATTAAATCTTGAAAGAGCAAAATTTCATGAATTTCTGTTGTGTCATCTAACAAAAGAAACACATAGGTATTCCAACATGGGAATGAGCACTATTTGAGCTGAAGTAATTCATCCTGGGCTATTCTTTGCCACGGCGTCCTACAAATTGCATGACCTGCTTGTTAGGCTTGACAACAGTGTTTTACCCAACAAAGGCCTCTGCAGTGCTGAGCAGCATTGGAATGTCAGAATGAGCACATTTCACACACAGATGTGCAGCCATAATAGCCTATAAGAAGATGCATGTGGCAGGGAGCACATGGTGGGGGCTAGGGCCAGGGCTGGCCAGTGCACAGTGCGTGAGCATGTAGTAGCCTACATGGGGCTGGCTGGAGGGGGAGGCCGACACTTAGCAGCAGGAACATGGCCCCGCTGACCACATTTAATCAGCCCTCTGTAAACAATTCAACATTTTCATTGTTCTCTAAAAACTAATAAAGAGAAACAAGCACTTTTCATTCATCTTGAAGTAATTTTCTGTCAGGTCGGAGTCCCCTGTGGCCTCCAGCTTGGGCAATGCTAGCTGTGTGATACAACAACTATTGCAATTTATTTTACAAACTCTGGTCATTCACATGTCAGTTAGTGTTCACGGAGCGGCATCTGAGACTGTGCAGTTAACGAGTTTTACAACATTTCTATCAAGAGAAACTGTTTAGCATAACTGACTCTTAAGGAGTTATTATACCTCTAAAAATCCATTTTAAGGGGTATTATTTAAATAAAATAGAAAAACGGTTCACTGCCTTTTAAAAGGGCTACAAAAAAAGTCCATCAGCTCTGGCGCAGTAATCCTCAGCTTAAAGCGCTCTCGAGAGCACTTCTGGGAATTGTCAGCATAATGAAATGCTTTGTGAAATGTCCAGATACATTCTTCTCCTCGACAATTTTACTGCACCATATTTATTTTCTATCTAGTTTTTAAAGAAGTGAATTACTTTTTGAGAGGATGACTCTATGTTGTGTAGATTAACTGAGCACGTTACTACCAAGGTGCTAGCAGAAGAGAAGGTTCTGTTTGCAGCGCCATTGCTATGCCATCAGCAGGTGGAGGGGAGCAAAGAGAAAGGCAGCCTCCTTGCTTAGTGCTGTGGCTACAAAGGGTTAAAGCACAATGTTGTTCACGCAAGTTTACATTTTCCGTATGCTATAGTCTCAAACGTTTGAATGATTTTGTTACCAATGACAGATATGACTATTTTCCTGAAATTTGTAAAATGGACTCCTTTCTTATTCCAAATAATTAAATTCAGGAAAACTCACACACATGTGCATGAACAGATAATAATGTAGACTCTTTAATATCTGGTCTATTGATATGGACCCAGGTCAACAGGATATGCTATTGAACATTTTATTCCATAAAGAATAAATTTGACCCCAAACCAATTAGTGAGTAAATCCTACAATTTATAGCCAAGTACAGCAGAGCACGGAGTTCATTTGGCACCTTCTATTACCTAACTGGGTAAAACTGCTATATGTAATGTAAGTAGCTTTATGATTCTTTCTATAATGAATGCAAGAAGAAAAATACAAGAAAAAATATATTCTGTACTAAGGAGAGATATTTCATATCCTTAGGGACTGTATCTAGAATAGTGAACATTTTCATTTGGCTAAAATTGGTCTTTTAATTTCTTACAGCAATGTTTGTGTACATGGTTTTAATTTTCTAAAGGGCTTGGGCAGGTACTCTTATGCCCATTAACTGTATCTATCATGAGAAGTACGGTAACATCCATAAAGAAATATAATTTGGTATAACTCATGCTTTTATCACCTCCTACAGACATTATTTCATGCTAGTACATTAATATTTCCAGCATGATACTGTCATTCTGAAAAACTTTACTTTCTGAAGTTCAAATGTGGAGAAATGAATTTTTAAAATTCCCTAAGTGCCTTCAATTTGAGGAGAATGTAACTAACTTCAACATAAACTCCTTTACCTTTTATTTTTAATATTTAGTGGCACTTCAGATAGTGTTCAGACATCGTGCTATGATCATATCTGAAAATTTTACCCACTTCTTGACCAAACGGCTTATTCTTTTCTGTTTCCTCTTTTATATAAAATTTAGTGACTTTCCAGCCATTTTGTCCTCTAATGATAAAAATCAGGGGAGATTGAAAGAAAAGCTTGTTTTAATAATTTAAACTTGAGTCTGTTGCAGTACTTAGATCTTTTTCATTCTTCAAACTCAAAACTTACTTCAGCAGACAGAATGTATCAGTGTCCTATCTGTGCCATAGCAAATCACCTCAAACTTAATGGTGTAAACCAACAGATTTCTATCCTATAATTTAGAGTTCAGAGTTCTCTGTGGGGTAAGCCACTTGTGAACCGAGTGCTATTTCCCCTGAAAGTTTTAGAGAAGACTTGTCTCTTTAGGTCTTCTCTATCTTTTAGAAACCACCAGTCCTTCCTGGAGTATGGTACATACCTGCACATTCAAACTTAGAAGCAGGGCAGATTGTTCTCGGGCAGCATCTACTGTAGCCTTTCTTGTTACCATGTGCTAGTTCAGCTGGAAAATAGTCTTTATTTTAAGAACTTGTGTGATGAAGCAGAGACAATAAGGAAAGTCCACAATACTCTCCCCAGCTCAAGGCCCACCCCTTGAATCACTTGGGCAAAGTCTATTTTAAGATACAGAGTCTCTTTTAAGATACAGTCATAGGAGCTTTGGACCTGGACATCTTTTAAGCTTAACCACAGAGAGACTTTGAGAGTTATTTTCCAAGCCAGGATTTGGAAAATTAACAACAGTTTTGTTTGCAGTGAACTCCATAGTTTGAAAACTATGTACACAATAGTTTGGAAACTTATACCCCAATGTATGTATCTATATCTAAACTGCAATATTATTAATCTTTGTATTAAAGACTCATTTATCTTGTGTGTATGTATGTATGTATGTATATGCAATTTTCTGGTGTTTTTTTTTTTTTTTTATTCTGTTACTCAGTCTTGTCTGTCCTGTAAGGTACATGCAGTTTCTTATGGAAAGGAAGAATAAAGGATGAGGGGTGAGGTTATACTGTGTTAAATGTAGCTTTCGATACATTGCAGAAACTTCCCAGGATGCTTAGATGGTTTGGGAAATGAGTAAGAAATTATTTATTGCTTTTGTATATACTCTCACCTCCATTTGTCCTGGTAGAATGTAACATACCCAAAACTTCCTGAAAGTTGAGAGCTTTAAAGTATAGCATTGGATGACAAATGCCATTTATAACAAGCCAGAATGAGACTGTTTATCAGAAATCTCATGAACTTGAATGGGGTACATGTATGGGATACGACCATATCATGTCAAAATGACTTCATGTCAGTGCACTTGAAACCCCAAGAAACAAACACCCCATTTTAAACACTAGCAACAGAATCCATGTGGAATGGAGCTGAGAGAGAGAGAGAGGGTGATTCTGCTAAGTATATTTTCAGTCACAATTTTTATCTCCTTGGTACTTAGGTTTGCACTGGACATCCAGAAGTTATGACACAAGCTGACTCCAAAGTTGCCTTGTGTTAAAACCTGAGATGTTCTCAAAGTAGTTGCTCTCAAAAATGGATTTTTTTTGCTAAGACATGCTGACACACCTCCAAAAGTAGAAAGGACTTCTACTGGCTGAACAAAAGTAGGTTGCCACAGTAATGTATATCAATTATGAAACAAGCCAGTGAGTGTTTGTCAACTGCCACGAGTGTCCTGGAGGCAGTCCTGGCAGTGTATTTTTATTGAGTTTGCCCCAGGCTACTTCCATTCCCTTCCTGAAAGGCAGACAGGTGGTTTTCTTAAATCCTTCTTGATAGTTTCCATCAGTGATCTCAAAATAGAACTGATAACATGTCAATGGTTACTCTCCACGGACGTTAAACATCACTCAATTTCCTTACTGAAACCTGATGCAGGGTTCAACAACAATAGGGCATCTGTTTTATTTGCTTTTAATTTGTATCTTCACACTATTATTTCCCATGTTTTAGTTTCAGAAAGTGTGGTCTCGGGCTATCTGAAGCTCATTTCACGCTGTTGCTGTACTGTTATTTGATCTCTCTGGTTGGAAATGACTTACTGAAAAAAAATAGAACCAGCATACTTTATTTTAATTATACCAGTGCAGTGTCTAAATAAAAAATGTACTTTATATTTAATGTGGAGCACAGATTAACAGTTTTATGGGACATAAAAATCTATCTATATCATTTTCTATTTACACATCAGCTGTATATCTTTCTCTGGGCAAAACAAATGCCTACGGTCTGAGTGTGAGGAAAGAGCCTGGAAGTTACAATCACGCGGGCAGTAAATAACATCTTAATTGGTCTAGAATGCCGGAGTTTGATTTTTTTGCTTGTCTTTTATTTATCGATCTCTGTAGCTTATTTATCTTTCCTGGGACTCGTATGCGTCTATCTTTGTTCCTCAGTAAGCCAATCTGCGGTGGTTTTATACTGCAAATCCCATCTGGGGAAATGGTCTGCTGAGGGAAATGTAGCAGCTCCTGGAGAAAACCATCATTTATAAGCTTTTGTAGAGGTGAAGGAAACTTCTTGGTTTTTATACTTCATCTTCTGGAAAAAAAGGAGCGAAGAAGAAGTGCAGCTGTTATGAAGGTGCCACCCAATGTGTGTTCCAGCAATTCTTTACTCTCTTCTGTTTGGCAGCAATGAGAAACAAGGAAGGATTTAGTGTACACAGGGAGATGACTTTTAAATGTTTTTGTATATGATCTACCTTCTAGTGTGAGAAACAGACAGGAATGGATTGTGCATATCTAATACATCATATATAAACCTTGAGTTTTCCTCTTTTGTATGCATTTCTACAGATCTGTTCCTAATATCTTTTTAAAGCAGCACTTTAGGATAAACTACACTACAAATGACACATTGTGCTCCATAGTGCAGTTGAGAACCGGCAAATGTAACCATTCTCAGGGAAGCTGCCTGGAAGAAAGAAACACTCACACTATTTCTAGTATGTAGATCTCCACAGCTGAAGTCAACCCTGGAAAATTATCAATTTTGTTTTAACTGCTGACTCAATGATCCTTCTGTACTGTGTCAAATCAACCTGCATTTGCTGTGATTCTCTCTAGTTGTCTTGATCTCACAGGATATTAGATGACTGCTCTGCAATATTTCCTTTGTTGATAGCTTAGAGAAAAATACATTTACAGACAACTTAGTTATACTATACAGCACATGTTTTCCAAAGTGATTTGACAAACATATTCCAAAGAGGAGTCTCTGACATCCAGACATTACCCTGATGCAACCTTAACTGCCTTAAAACGAGCTAATGAAACTTTTGGGCAGGCCATTTGCATGGGACATAATTAGTGGTAGGCAGATCTCACTACATCCAGGGGGAATCTCCAGACAACTGCTTTGTCGACTATTAGTGCCTAATTTCTGAATGTCAAATTCCGCACATCTTAATTTCTAGAGAATAAGCTCAATTGAACTTGTTCCCCAGTTATGCAAAAACTGTTCAGATAAAACCAAGTGGACACCAATGTAATGAATGTGGTTATTAAATTGTTTCAATTGAAAGAACTCTATTCTTACAGCATCATAATGGGAACAATTTATCCCCACTGATCAGCCTCCTCTCTCTCTCTCTCTCTCTCTCTCTCTCCCTCTCTCTCTCTCTCTCTCTCTTTCTGAGCTCTCTTTGATCTTGAAGCATATTGCAGTGGTGTGTCCTATTGAAAAGCGAAACTGGGGCAATTTTAATGCTTTTGTACCTTACCAGTGCTCTATTTTTTCACTGTTTAAAAATAGCTGTTAATTATAAGTGCAGTTTAAATGTCTCAAGTGACCCAGAAATGCAGGTTGGAATGAGACAGATTGCATGTCTCCTATAAAGCAGATGCACTTTCCAGAGCCTTCTGCATTCAGCCTTTATTGCATATACTTCTCTTGGGTTGTTTCAGTCAAGTCTTCAGCTGGTCTAGCATTTGCTAGAAAATCTTATGCACTTGAACAGGGAACAGAAAAGTGGACTTTTTTTCAACCCCACAGTGAAAAGCCTCTTGTCTGTCAGTCATTACTATGAGCATAATGTGGTGCTGCTTTTGTTAGACAGGAGAACTAGTGCCCCTTCCCAGCTAGGAAGACTGTATGATTTCCTAGTGCTTAATTCTGCTGTTCTCTAAGACAGGGGGCTATAAGCACTTAGTTACAATAACACTACAGTATTGTAAATCCATACGTTGGGGTCTTTTTTCAGCTGGCTTCAATATTGTCCTGGGGGCAAATTAACTCCTCACTAGTTTTCAAAGCTTTGACTTTTCACCAGTTCCAGAAACTTGCATTTTCAGTTCCTTGATAACATCAGACCTTGAAGGTGATAGCATTGCCTATGAAGTTTTAGATATTAAGGCTTCAATAAGAGATGGGCTAACCAAAAAATTATTTGCTTCTCAGCTTCCTTGTTGTTGTAACAATAAAAGTGATACTTACCTAATTATGTATATTTATAAATAATAGGTCCGAAAAGACTACAGGTTAATTCAGATCCAAGCAGTGATATATATATATATATCACAGTAATTCTAAAATCAGAAGAGATTTGTGTATAAAATGAATGAGGTTGAAAATGTTGTACAGCCTTGTTGTGTAAGACTACTGGTAGAAATTAAAAAAAAGACAGGTGTCTTCTTACAGGTACTCATGGACAGTGGTTGGGAAAGTTGAGTGATCACTGAAGTCATGGAAACTAGGTCTGGATTAGAGTCTGGACAGAGGCTGTGTGATGGGATCAGGGATGGGCTATATTTAGGGACAGTTGTTTTGAGGTGGTCAGTATACCAGAATTGGAGTAACTTAGTTGCATAGGCAGAGTATTATCTGAAGGAGCAGAATGAGAAGAAGAAGGAGGAGAGGAGAGGGGAGGGGAGGGGAGGGGAGGGGAGGGGAGGGGAGGGGGAGGGGGAGGAGGAGGAGGAGGAGGAGGAGGAGGAGGAGGTGTGGGGGCGGGGACAGAGGAAGAAGGAGAGGAAGAGGAAGAAGAAGCAGAAGATGAGGAAGAGGGAGGGGAAGGGGAAGGGGAAGAAGGATGACAATAGCAACAAGAAGAGGAAGAACAAAAAGAAGAACAGGAAGACTAAAAGGAACAGAAAGAATAAGAAGAACAAAAAGACCCAGCCAGAGAAAAGAATGAACCGGAACCAGATAGACATTTAAGCAAGAAGGAACCCCAGATGCCAGATACCAAATGAAGATGTAGAAAGAACAAACAAACATAGGATCAGCAACAACAATAACAACAAACCAAAACCAAAAAAGCCAGAAACCCAAATAACAACTAGCTAATTGGCAAGTTATCAGTTTCCTGGGGAGCTCTGGAGGAATGACTGGCTTTTAAAAGCACAGATTCAAGGCCATGAAGAGAAGAAGGGGCTGCGGTGAATGAAGGAAATTTTGTACTTAAGTTTCCACAAGATGGAAGGACCATGATCAGAGACATCGAAGGAGGGAATGGTGAAGACATTGATGAATGAAGTGAAACTGACTTCAGGATAGCAGATATTGAGGGCTGATATGTCTCAGAAGTCTGCGGTAACACTCAGTAGTTTCATTCTATTGATTCTGTGTTCTTGACCACCAAGTCTACGGGCAGGAAGGCTCTACATGATAAGCACAAGGCTGTGGGTGATTTACTATAGTGTCACCATGTTTCTTTTCTTACTTGTAGTTTTTAAATAATTCATTATTATTTAGTAATAATTAAAGCACACACATACATGTTAAGGTTTGTGTGTTATGTATATTTATACATATATGTGGAGGCTGGAGGTCAATTTCAGGTGTCTTTAGGAGCTATCTTGTTATCTGAGTCACAGTCTGTCTCTTCAGTTGGGCTGGCTGTTTTGTTTGTCTCCACTTCTCCAGTGCTGGAATTACAAGCACAGATTATCATGCCAACTAACTTGAGGTGTCTAGGTCTCTGGCATCCGTATGCTAACTTCGTAAGAGCCATAATATAATAGTGGATAAGCAAAGAGGCCTCTGAATAAGAATGGCCTATACTCAATCCTGAATTATCTCTTAGTTTTATAGTTACATGCCTTGATCAAACTACAAATGCATTAGAACCATGTTCAGCATGCCTATAAGCATAGATAATTAAACAACATAGTTATTACTCTCCCTTTCATATTATTCATATAAAGAAGGATTAGGCTTCAACTCTGTAGACTTTTTTTTTTTTTTTAATCAGGGTGTCAAAATCCTAGGTGGCTCCTCTCAAACTCAGTTTAGGATTACCTACAATTTTGATTCAACTGTCTCCATCTCCCAAGTGAGTGGTTGAATTACAGGCATGTGGCACCTTGCCCAGTTTATGCAGCTTTGTGCATGTTACTGTAGCATTGTCAACTGAACTAAACCCACAGCACGATTTCTAGGGAAGAGGGAAGGAAATCTTCTATGTTCACCATTCTGACTTTTTCTTCTGTGCCTGTAAGTCTCCTGTTGACTCAACACTAAGCTTGTTTGTTTTCTGTCTCCTTTTTCTCCTGCAGAATACAGACACACATAGATTTCCTGCTGTGAACTACATTTTACTTTTATGTTTCATTCATTTATTTAATTAGTTGACTTAATTATGCTATTTTCACAATGTATGCTCAGCCCTAAGACTTAGACATAGGCTTAATTCTTGATGGGAAGCCTTAGTTATGTAGAGATACAATAAAAAGCCCATTTGAAGCAAGGTCATGTGTTATAATTGCCATTTTAAGATTAAGCTGACATTTAAACTTATATAGAAGTGATCTTTGGGTTTTATTCATTTGTGGGGTTCATATTCAGGTAGCCAATGGCCAATACCACAAGCAGTTTTACCTGACAAATGCCCATATTTATACCTGGCGAATAGCGCTAATTCAGTAAGTGGAAGTTAACCATCATGGTTGATACAATGGTAACTTTTGCAGTATTGCTACTGACAGCTATCAGGGATGGGCTGCCTTTATTCCTCTGGGATGTAGGGTTTTTTTTTTTTTTCTTTTTTTCTTCAGTTTTTGTCTTTTGCTATAGTCCAGCCTATTTTTCTCAAGGATGCATCATTCCTGTGGCTCTCACTTAACACTTGTTTCTTCTCATGGTATCAGATGTTGTTCTTAGTGCATACAGAATTCCTATTTTTGAAGCCGATTGTTTTAGGATGGTTTAATTATGTCAAAGAGTAAAACATTAGGAAACTCTGCCTTTGAAATCAGAAATGATCATAAGGTTTTAATGATCTCCCAAGTCCTACCCTCGCTCTATTACTGCCTTGCCTGGGCTAGTAGAACTGATCCTAGCTCTGTTTGAAAGGAAATGGAGTATTTGGTTAATTTAGCACTGATTTCTCCCAAACTGGCAGGCCAACTCTGCCAGACAGCATCTCTGGACAAAGGCTTTTCCTTCCCTGGTGTCCAGTCTTTACTTGGTTTACTCGATGCTGTGTTGGTCTTTCCTGGGCAGAGTCTCCTATGCTCTTCCCCCTGTTTTGTGGCCTTTGTCTTCCTAGATTGCCCCACATGGTGTATTTTGAGATCTAAAAAGGTCTCCCTATTAGCATGACACTCCATGTTGAGGTTCTGCTACACTCTAGTTGATTTGTACATCTCAGTATCTGCCTGAGTTAGGGTTCCTATTGTTGAGATAAAACACCATGACCAACAAACAAGTTGCAGAAGAAAGGCTTTATTCAGTTTATATTTTCACATCACTGTTTATCACCAAAGGAAGTCAGGACAGGAACTCAAGCAGGCCTGGAACCTGAAGGCAGGAGCTGATGCAGAGGCCATGGAGGAGTGCGGCTTACTGGCTTGCTTGCTCATGGTTTGCCCACCTTGCTTTCTTATAGAACCCAGGACCACCAGCCCAGGGATGGAATCCTCCCCAATTGATCACGAATTGAGAAAATGCCATACAGCTGTATCTCATCCAATCATGTTCCTCAACTAAGGCTCCTTTCTCTCTGATGACTCCAGCTTGTATCAAGTTTACACACAACCATCCAGTACAGTACCATTATTTGGCTTCTTTCCAATTTTGGTTCCAGTCACTTGCTCCATTCTGTCACCCATTTCAATTTAATAATCATGCTGAAATCTGATTTCTTTTTTTTTTTTCTGCCTCTACTGCTTCTACTTATCCTGAGGGTACTCACACCAGCCTCCTTAGGCTTCTCTGTATCCCAAGGGCACTCATACCAACCTCCTCAGATACTCTTACCAGCCTCCTCAGACACTCACACCAGCCTCCTCAGACACTCACACCAGCCTCCTCAGACACACACATCAGCCTCCTCAGTCACTCACACCAGCCTCCCCAGGCGCCGCTCCTTTCTCAACTGTGTACCTTCTGTTCACATTGTGTGGAGCACTCTTCAGCTGTCAGTAATCAAGCACCTAGTGTGTTTCCAATGACATGAATATTTAGACGAACTCTCATATCTGTTACAGGTGTATGCTCAAAGATGGGAGATTGATGTGTTCCAGCTCTGTAAGGCCTTTACTTCTCAGATACACAGCTATGGTCTTAGTAGAGCATGAAAGAAACTATTTAGACAGTAATGAGTTCAACAAAATGCATTAATATGTCAATCATTGGGTAACAGTTCAAGATAAATTTAGTTTGGTATTTAATATCTCTATTAAGCAATTAACTGGAAGATATTATGCTTGGAACTTTCATAGACATGAAATTCTGAATTCTAATTAGAACTTTTGTCAATATTTATTTCCTTATTATTTCCACATTCATTTTTATTGTTGTAAAATGTACGTAAGAAAATATGCTATCAGCTTTCTGTAAGTGTAGAGTTCAATGAGATAGTACATTCACATTGTTATCTGGCCATCGCCACCCTCCATCTCTATGAATCTTGCCGTCTCATAAAATGGAAATTTATACTCATTAAACAACTCAAAAACCTGACAAAGCCCCATTGTCTACTTCTACAATTTTGACTAAAGTGTCTCATACAAGTGAGTCACACAGTATTTGTCATTCTTTGGTGAGTGGCTTATCTTACTTTGCATAATATACTCAATCTCCATCTATATATGTTTAAGCCTTTGTCAGAACTTCACCATAATTATTTTAATCAGATGTCAGAGAATGCATTTCCTCATTATCTGTAAAGTTATATCTCTTTGAATGGAGTAGAGAAGTACTTTGATTTTGTCATATAATAGTTAATTTCTTACTATAAAAATACCAGGATGATTGAAGTTGTCATTTTTCTTTTGGACATTTTGAGAACTTTCAGATGTGGTCTTCATGACAGTCAATAGTAACAAATTTTCTCACTAGTTACAACGTTTAGATTTTACTTTGGGGGAGCTCTGTGTTGTATCTTAAGCTTTACAGACTGGTTAGGTGGAATTTCAGAGTTCTGGGTCTTCAAGGGTAGCTTCTTTCTGGGTGTTTGAGCATAGTGTGGCTACCTGCTAAAAAGACTGATTAAGAAAGTCCACGGTGGCACACACCTTTAATCCCAGCACTCACGGGCAGAGGCAGGCAGATCTCTGTGAGTTTGAGGCTGACCTTGTGTACAGAGGACAAGATTCCAGGACAGCCAGGGCTGCACAGAGAAATCTTGTCTCAAAATAGTAAGTAAGCATAGTTTTGGAAGCCTGTGGGGCTTGGTAATATTAGATAACTGTGATAAATTAATGTTAGTTGATATATTGGAATTGCAATGATTTGCTACACTAGTGGTAGGCTGATTATGGGTAATTTATGTAATGTGACAAGAAAATCGGCATTTAGAAACAAATTGGTAATTATTAGAGTCATTTTTGAGTCTTCTTTCACTCTGCTTTTGAGAATTAGCTTCTGGGTATTGCCTATGTAACAGTATTTCAACTTCATTCAAAATGATTGCTATTATGACAAGAGCAAATATTAAATATTGACATATAGTTTTTTATTTTAAAAATTCAAAAGCCCTTCTCTTTCTTAAAGAAATATCCAATATTTTGTGTGTCAAAATTTGTGTTGATAACAGAATCATTTCCATAAACTTAAGAGGCACACAATAATTAGAGTTAGTATGTATTAGTTGCCAATATTTTAAGTGTGTTATTTAAATTCTTACACCAGCACTGAGATAGGAGAAATTATAAACTCTTATAATAAACTCTTCTATATATGTGGAAATTGAGGTTCAGAGAGGGTAAGTAGTGTGCTCAAGGCAACCAGATGGTCAGCAGCAAATTTAGGATTTGAACATGGCTTTATGTAACTATTAAAAATCTTTGTAAGTTGTCACAGTACACTGCTGCCTTCTCATTCCATGCAAAGAAATGAGGATACTTTATAAGAGGCACTAACTCTCCTCCATCTAAATCCTGATGTTAGAAAAAGAACAATTTACCAAATGTGCCAATAATTTGTAAAACATGAGTAATATTTCAATAGTCTCACAAAAGTGGGTAGGGGCTGGGGAGAATTTTCTAGAATTTAAAAACACTTCAGGTGAAATTTCTAATGTTTAATTATGTTTAAAGTAAAATAATAAAATTTACCTTTAGGTCTTACAATCTATCCTCTTTCTAAGATTATGGACATTTACCTTTCATTAAAAAAAATATGACTCGAGAATTAAAACTAAAACTGAAGTGTGGCCAATGTGTGCCGTGATGTGTTACCCCATCACTGTGATGTCCAGGATCATAAGGAAAATGTTACGTCCCATCATTTTGATTTAGGGCTAGTAACTATCTTTAGTTTATTCTAAATTTTATAGAAGGCATGAGATTATAGTGCATATCAGACTGAATATGAGATTCAAATTTGGAAAAGCACTTTACTGGGAAGAATTTTTAATTTCTTGAAGAATATCTTCTCCTAATTCACAAGAACACAGGTTAGGACTTCTTATCATTTAGATCACTGAGGAGACTGGCTTCATTTATTAAATTTTAGGGAAAATATAATGTAAAATGTACCAACAAGGCATTTTCTTTGTAACTAAGGAATAACCTTTTGCAACAGCATTTATACATATGTTCATAGGTATCCCAAAAACATTTAATCCCCATTCTGGGCTAACTTTCCTGTAAACTCTTTGGGTCATTTTCATGGCTTCTGGTCAGTTGGATGTTTTCTATTAATAATAACCTTCTGGGTATAGTCTAGTAAAGCCTGAAACTTCATGATCTTCAAATGATTCATGGCTGCTTCCAGAAACAGGCAGTTTTATAAAAGTGAAATATCTCATTTCTGTGTTAGCCTTCCAATCTCTTCTGCAATCTTGTGTTAAGTCTCAATGTGTCTTCACTCTCCTTTTCTCTTGTGGAATTGAGCTGCCTTTCATAAAGTGGAGATACCGTATAAATATCCCCATTGCTGGCCTGTCATTCCCAACTGCAATCTGTTTTCTTCACAATGGGATGTAACCTGCCTTTCTAAAGGGACCATGCCTTTCCACTCTTCCATTCAAAAGTAAAATAAAATGAGTGAGGACTCTGTGATTAAGGACAGAACCAACATTTGCTGATTTCCTTGATGTACTGTCTGCCAACTGAGCCTTCCAAATATTACTTCATTTGATCTAAGAAACACTAAATCCTCAGCATTTCTATAATAGTGGTGATAAGCATCAGTGATGGTCAGCCTCCACTGATGGTACCATCTGATCTGGCGTGTGTGTATAGTCAGGAGATGGAGGATGCGTTTGTTGTTCTGGTCAGGCTACATGCTGACAGATCATAGCTAGTTAGTGCAATGGAAAGCAAGGGTCAAAGGTCTGTAGAGTTGCTTTGTTGCTGGGACTAAGATGGGAGCCGTGTGGATGGCATGTGGAAGCCTCAAGACTATCTCACTCAGATCTCAGGCTATGCCTGGTGACTGATGACACACTGAGCTCACAAAGTGTAAGCTGTCTGTGTCAATTACCTTGATAACAGGATGTTATCTTAATATTCCTTCTTGCCTTTCCTAACACTGACTACACTCACTCTTTAGCTTGGTTAAACCAAGATAACACAGGGGTGTGTCCCAGTCTAGCTTGACAAGACACACATATTGGGGAGGCAGGATAGCAATATGGGATAATTCAATGTGCTGTTGGAGAGGGAAGCTGCCAAGATATGGATCCTTGTTCTACTACAGTTGCTTTATGTAAGCTTAAATAGGCCATTCAAATAGAGACTCAGGTCTTCACAACTGTAACATTAGTGATAATAATATTTTAATGCACAGTTCTTGGTATATTGCTATTGCTCAATTACTTTTGCTGCTATAAAAACCAAACAAACTAGTGACTGTAATGCAATCATTCTTGTTAAAGAAGGATTCTTGTAAGACTAAACCAATTCTATAACTTCAAGGAAGCAAGCTAGACTATGTCCTCCTAACACATCATATGATGCTAATTCATGCTGTTCATACTAATTCATGCTAATTCAAGTACTGTTAATTGCCAGAAAACTTTTCCAAACTTAGAAGAGCTGTGAATGTGTTCATTCATGTTCCTGTATATGTGGATGCATACGTGTGTGCACAGGTGTGCATATGTGTGTGCACAGCTTCAGGGATCAGCTTCAGGAATGTCAGTCACCTTTTGTGAGACAGAGACTCTCTTTGGTGTGGAGATCAGTACAAGGCTACACTTGCTGGGCATGGAGCCCTGGATCTTTTTGTCTCTATGTTCCCAGCACTGGCATTGCAAGCAGGCTTCACATGCATCAAGTTATGGTGTTTGAACTCAAGTCCTCATGCTTGAGAGGCAAACATTTTACAGATGACCTATATCCTCACTACCACTTCCTCATTTTAAATGCAAGAGTTAGCTCTCTATTTGTCTTCTACATATTATTTCTCTTAGAATTTCTTATAAAATGTTCTTATCCTTCTTGGAAGGCCCACATTTCATTAGAATTTTAAAATATAGCTTTCTCAAACAGCAATCTCACTTCAATACATTTTTCCAACTTAACTAAGTCACTTAGAAAAAGCCTCTATTAGTCTACAATGGAATGGGGTATATGGACGTAAGCATATTTTAAAACAATCCCCTGAGGGGTGAAGGGATGGCTCAGTGGTTAAAAGCAATGGGTGCTCTTCCAGACAATCTGAATTTGGCTCCCAGTTTTTATGTGGAGACTCACAACCATCTGTAACTCCACTCCTAGGAGATCTGACACTCTCTTTTGACCTCCTTGAGGTCATGAACTCATGTAGTGCACAGACATTCATGCAGGTAAAATGACCACACACATGAAGAGAAATAAGCCAATTAAAAAGTCAATTATGTGACAAAGGCAGTTTGAAAGACAGTTATTAGACTATTTTGGGAAAAGAGATGAAAGTAATGTTGACTCAAGCTTTTATTTGGGGTACCTTTGGTGGACAAAGATATTTTTTATAGGAGCTGGTTTTATTTCCCATGGTCTTTCTCTAATGTGGCTGTGTACTTCATGTCCATATAAATATTTAATGAATAATTTTTTACTATCTAAAAGTTGATGAGCAAATTAATTATTTTCTTTCAATGAATTCATGTATAGCATGAAATTTTTTTCATTTTTTATTAGATAGTTTCTTCATTTACATTTCAAATACTATCCCGAAAGTCCCCTATACTCTCCCCCTCCCCCTGCTCCCCAACCCACCCACTCCCACTTCCTGGCCCTGGCATTCCCCTGTATAGGGGCATACAAACTTTGCAAGACCAAGGGCCTCTCCTCCCATTGATTGCTGACTAGGCCTTCCTCTGCTACATATAGCATGAAAATTTTATCATTGGACATTTGTATTGGATAGAGACAGGCCTCATCAGAGGTTTTCATATCTAAGTCAAACCCAAAAGGGTTTCATGTTGAATAGCACTCCACCATCTGTAAACTCTGTCTTCATGTTCCAGAAATGACAGCCAGGAACTCCAAGCACGTTGGAAAGTTCTTTCAAATTACCAAAGACACACCATCAGATCCTTCTACAAAAGGCTATACTCAACAAAACTGGAAAACCTGGACGAAATGGACAAATTTCTGGACAGATACCAGGTACCAAAGTTGAATCAGGATCAAGTTGACCATCTAAACAGTCCCATATCACCTAAAGAAATAGAAGCAGTTATTAATAGTCTCCCAACCAAAAAAAGCCCAGGACCAGATGGGTTTAGTGCAGAGTTCTATCAGACCTTCAAAGAAGATCTAATTCCAATTCTGCACAAACTATTTCACAAAATAGAAGTAGAAGGTACTCTACCCAACTCATTTTATGAAGCCACTATTACTCTGATACCTAAACCACAGAAAGATCCAACAAAGATAGAGAACTTCAGACCAATTTCTCTTATGAATATCGATGCAAAAATCCTCAATAAAATTCTCGCTAACCGAATCCAAGAACACATTAAAGCAATCATCCATCCTGACCAAGTAGGTTTTATTCCAGGGATGCAGGGATGGTTTAATATACGAAAATCCATCAATGTAATCCATTATATAAACAAACTCAAAGACAAAAACCACATGATCATCTCGTTAGATGCAGAAAAAGCATTTGACAAGATCCAACACCCATTTATGATAAAAGTTTTGGAAAGATCAGGAATTCAAGGCCCATACCTAAACATGATAAAAGCAATCTACAGCAAACCAGTAGCCAACATCAAAGTAAATGGAGAGAAGCTGGAAGCAATCCCACTAAAATCAGGGACTAGACAAGGCTGCCCACTTTCTCCCTACCTTTTCAACATAGTACTTGAAGTATTAGCCAGAGCAATTCGACAACAAAAGGAGATCAAGGGGATACAAATTGGAAAAGAGGAAGTCAAAATATCACTTTTTGCAGATGATATGATAGTATATATAAGTGACCCTAAAAATTCTACCAGAGAACTCCTAAACCTGATAAACAGCTTTGGTGAAGTAGCTGGATATAAAA
Source organism: Mus musculus (assembly GCF_000001635.26). Taxonomy (NCBI): domain Eukaryota; kingdom Metazoa; phylum Chordata; class Mammalia; order Rodentia; family Muridae; genus Mus; species Mus musculus. The sequence continues at coordinate 78,462,718 of NC_000079.6, forward strand.
TAAACTCAAACAAGTCAATGGCCTTTCTCTATACAAAGAATAAACAGGCTGAGAAAGAAATTAGGGAAACAACACCCTTCTCAATAGTCACAAATAATATAAAATATCTTGGCGTGACTCTAACTAAGGAAGTGAAAGATCTGTATGATAAAAACTTCAAATCTCTGAAGAAAGAAATTAAGGAAGATCTCAGAAGATGGAAAGATCTCCCATGCTCATGGATTGGCAGGATCAACATTGTAAAAATGGCTATCTTGCCAAAAGCAATCTACAGATTCAATGCAATCCCCATCAAAATTCCAACTCAATTCTTAAACGAATTGGAAGGAGCAATTTGCAAATTTGTCTGGAATAACAAAAAACCTAGGATAGCAAAAAGTCTTCTCAAGGATAAAAGAACTTCTGGCGGAATCACCATGCCAGACCTAAAGCTTTACTATAGAGCAATTGTGATAAAAACTGCATGGTACTGGTATAGAGACAGACAAGTAGACCAATGGAATAGAATTGAAGACCCAGAAATGAACCCACACACCTATGGTCACTTGATCTTCGACAAGGGAGCTAAAACCATCCAGTGGAAGAAAGACAGCATTTTCAACAATTGGTGCTGGCACAACTGGTTGTTATCGTGTAGAAGAATGCGAATCGATCCATACTTATCTCCTTGTACTAAGGTCAAATCTAAGTGGATCAAGGAACTTCACATAAAACCAGAGACACTGAAACTTATAGAGGAGAAAGTGGGGAAAAGCCTTGAAGATATGGGCACAGGGGAAAAATTCCTGAACAGAACAGCAATGGCTTGTGCTGTAAGATCGAGAATTGACAAATGGGACCTAATGAAACTCCAAAGTTTCTGCAAGGCAAAAGACACCGTCAATAAGACAAAAAGACCACCAACAGATTGGGAAAGGATCTTTACCTATCCTAAATCAGATAGGGGACTAATATCCAACATATATAAAGAACTCAAGAAGGTGGACTTCAGAAAATCAAATAACCCCATTAAAAAATGGGGCTCAGAACTGAACAAAGAATTCTCACCTGAGGAATACCGAATGGCAGAGAAGCACTTGAAAAAATGTTCAACATCTTTAATCATCAGGGAAATGCAAATCAAAACAACCCTGAGATTCCACCTCACACCAGTCAGAATGGCTAAGATCAAAAATTCAGGTGACAGCAGATGCTGGCGTGGATGTGGAGAAAGAGGAACACTCCTCCATTGTTGGTGGGAGTGCAGGCTTGTACAACCACTCTGGAAATCAGTCTGGCGGTTCCTCAGAAAACTGGACATAGTACTACTGGAGGATCCTGCAATACCTCTCCTGGGCATATATCCAGAAGATGCCCCAACAGGTAAGAAGGACACATGCTCCACTATGTTCATAGCAGCTTTATTTATAATAGCCAGAAGCTGGAAAGAACCTAGATGCCCCTCAACAGAGGAATGGATACAGAAAATGTGGTACATCTACACAATGGAGTACTACTCAGCTATTAAAAAGAATGAATTTATGAAATTCCTAGCCAAATGGATGGACCTGGAGGGCATCATCCTGAGTGAGGTAACACATTCACAAAGAAACTCACACAATATGTATTCACTGATAAGTGGATATTAGCCCCAAACCTAGGATACCCAAGATATAAGATATAATTTGCTAAACACATGAAACTCAAGAAGAATGAAGACTGAAGTGTGGACACTATGCCCCTCCTTAGATTTGGGAACAAAACACCCATGGAAGGAGTTACAGAGACAAAGTTTGGAGCTGAGATGAAAGGATGGACCATGTAGAGACTGCCATATCCAGGGATCCACCCCATAATCAGCATCCAAACGCTGACACCATTGCATACACTAGCAAGATTTTATTGAAAGGACCCAGATGTAGCTGTCTCTTGTGAGACTATGCCGGGGCCTAGCAAACACAGAAGTGGATGCTCACAGTCAGCTAATGGATGGATCATAGGGCTCCCAATGGAGGAGCTAGAGAAAGTACCCAAGGAGCTAAAGGGATCTGCAACCCTATAGGTGGAACAACATTATGAACTAACCAGTACCCCGGAGCTCTTGACTCTAGCTGCATATATATCAAAAGATGGCCTAGTCGGCCATCACTGGAAAGAGAGGCCCATTGGACTTGCAAACTTTATATGCCCCAGTACAGGGGAACACCAGGGCCAAAAAGGGGGAGTGGGTGGGCAGGGGAGTGGGGGTGGGTGGATATGGGGGACTTTTGGTATAGCATTGGAAATGTAAATGAGTTAAATACCTAATAAAAAATGGAAAAAAAAAAAAAAAGTAAACAGCTAAAAAAAAAAAAAAAAAAAACAAATTACCAAAGACTGTAGAACAGAGACTTTCAGCATAAAGTTACTCAGTAGGCCTTAAAACACAGATTCTGTTGTGTTAGAGCTGTGTGGGGAGCGGGAGTTTGTCCTGTGTCTCCTCTGTGCCAAGTTGTTCACCCATCTCAGAAACTCCAGAGGGCTTTCAGCATGCAAGCTGTGAATAGAAACCGAAATCCCTTAACAAACCTGTGAACCCAGTGACCTCACAGATACCAGGCTGTGCTTGGCGTGCACTCACCAGGGACTGAGTCCAGCTCTCCTGTGCTTCTTCTCCCTCTCACGGCTCTTTAGTCACCACAATCATTATTTTTCCTTGCCAACTTTTGTCTTTTTTTTTTAATCTTTTTACCATCAATGTACAGGAATGCAAATTAAGCTTCAAAAACCCAGTGATTCAAGAACACTCTGAAAAAGAGATGTTGACCCTGAAATGTGGTTATATTTGGGGCAATGTTTATAAGCAATTTTTTTTTTCTATTTTAATATGGCAGAGTTCTACAAATGTTATCAAGTATGTAGGAGACGAATAACACAAATTTTGTGGCTGTCAGCTTGGTGTAGGGTGAGGATCACAGTTTTTACGAGGAATCAATCCTGTAGGTAGGTCTCAGATATGTGAATTTAAAAAGTGGTTATGGTGTCCCAGTCTTTAGGAAAGTAAGTTGGCATGATTTTATTTCTTTTCACTCATCAGGGTTTAGGTTTTATTGTTCAAAAAGTCAATTAAATAATGGTCCACACTGTCCTTGTTATTGAAGACTTCAACCAAGCTGAGATTTATTAAATTTCAGAATTAGTTACCAAACCTTGGAAAGTATGTGAAAACCGCTGTATAAACTCTATAAAAGAAACAAAACAAAACATTTTGCTTGGTTTGATTTTATTTATAATCTGGAAAAATGTTTAAAAGGCTTAGAAGTTTTTGGAGAAGTTAATTAGTAATCTTTATTATCATGAAAATAACAGTAAGAGTTACAGCTTCAAACGGAATACATGACTAAAGGGGTGTTCAGCAACCCTCTCGCTATTTTGAAAGAGCCTGCCCTGTGAAGTCACAGTATCTGGGGACATCACATTTTGCTGTGTACTTAAGCCCAGTTAATATGGGACTGCTTGTGATTACATGAAAGAAATGAAGATTTTTCTCTCTCTGTCTCTGTTTGTCTCTGTGTGTCTGTGTGTCTGTCTGTCTGTCTCTCTCTCTGTCTCTCTCTCTCTGTCCATGCTATGTGCATGCATATGTGTGTCCTGTCTGTCTGTCCTGTGTGTTTTCCTGCTTGCCCCCCTCTGCTGCGTGTGTGTGTGTGTGTGTGTGTGTGTGTGTGAAAAGCTTCCTAAAAGGACACATGTCTCTGGTGTAAAGACAAGACCCTCAAAGCCTCTTTTCCTTCCCATGTGGTTAAAACTGCTGGGGCAGCAGCCCATCCTGACGATTCACCACTAATGTTCACAGCCCATGTCCAACAGGCACTGGATGAGTTTTGTTTTGTTTCCTATGGTTCTTGTTGGCTTGTTTGTTACAGTTCCGACAGAAGCCCAAGTGTTTTTCTTAGGCAGTAAAACATTAGATTGAAAGCTGCTTTGGTGGTATTTAAGAACCAGGAAGTAAAAACCATCACTGATCATTGGTTTGAAATGATATAAGAATTTAAGCTTACTAAATAAAATTAGGATTTGTGTTACATTTTACACACATACACTCCAGAGATCCAAATAACCCTATTAAAAAATGAGGTACAGAGCTAAACAAAAAATTCTCAACTGAGGAATACCAAATGGCTGAAAAGCACCTAAAGAAATGTTCAACATCCTTAGTCATCAGGGAAATGCAAATCAAAACAACCCTGAGATTCTATCTCAGACCAGTCAGAATGACTAAGATCAAAAACTCAGTTGACAGCACATGCTGGCAAGGATGTGGACAAAGAGGAACACTCCTCTTTGTTGGTGGAATTGCAAGCTGGTACAATCACTCTGGAAATCAGTTTGGCGGTCCCTCAGAAAACTGAACACAGTACTTCCTGAGGACCCAGCAATACCACTCTTAGGTATATACTCAGAAGATGCTCCAACATGTAATAAGGACACATGCTCCACTATGTTCATAGTAGGCTCATCTATAATAGCTAGTAGCTGAAAAGAACCCAGATGTCCCTCAACAGAGGAATTGGTACAGAAAATGTGTTACACTTACACAGTAGAGTACTACTCAGCTATTAAAAACAAGGACTTCATGAAATTCTTAGGAAAAATGGAGGGAACTAGAAAATATCATCCTGAATAAGGTAACCCAATCACAAAAGAACACACATGGTATGCACTTACTGGTAAGTAGATTTTAACCCAAAAGCTTGGAATACTCAAGATACAATTCATAGACATGAAGCTCAAGAAGAACAAAGTGTGGATGTTTTGGTCCTTCTTAGAAGGGGGAACAAAATACCCACAGGAGGAGATGCAGAGACAAAGTGTGGAGCAGAGACTGAAGGAAAGGCCATCTAAAGACTGCCTCACCTAAGGATCTATTCCATATACAATTACCAAACCCCAAACACTATTGTAGATGCCAAGAATTGCCTGCCGACAGGAGCCTCATATAGCTGTCTCCTGAGAAGCTCTGCCAGAGCCTGACATATACAGAGGCAGATGCTAGCAGCCAACCATTGAGCTGAGCACCAGGTCCCCAATGGAGAAGTTGGGAGAAAGGACTGAAGGAGCTGCAGGGTTTGCAGCCCCATAGGAGAAACAATAATGTCAACCAACCAAACCCCCCAGAGCTCCCAGGGACTAAACCACCAATCAAAGAGTACACATAGAGGGATCTATGGTTCCAGACACCTATGTAGCAGAGGATGGCCTTGTTGGATATCCGTGGGAGGAGAGACCTTTGGTCCTGTGAAGACTTGATGCTCTAGAGTAGGGGAATGTCAGGGTGAGGAAGTGGGAGTCGGTGGGTGGTTGAACACTCTCAGAGAACCAGGGGGAGAAGAGATAGGATAGGGGGCTTTCAGAGGGGAAATCAGGCAAGGGGATAATAATTGAAATGTAAAGAAGATATCTATTAAAAAATTAAAAAAAAAATACAGATTTATGTGCATGTGACCGTGCACACACACACTCCACACACACAACTCCCTTAATATTTGTAGGAGATTGGCTCCAAGATATCAAAATCTATAGATATCTGAGTCCCATTTATATAACATAGTGTTTGTGTATAACCTGAGTACATACTTCTGTATATATTAAATCATCTCTGGATTCCTTATATTCTGTTTAAATAGTTTAGTGAACAATGATGAGAAATAAAAATCCAGACCTATCAGTATAGTGTAATTATTCCCTGAATATTTACCTCCTTTAGTGATTGGGCCCACAGATGCAGAATCCAGAGGAAGGAGTTAGGACCATAGGACATTTTCTATTTCTAATTTCCATGTGTGGTAGATCACTGAAGTAAGGACTTAGCTGGCCTCTCTTGGTGATGGTGCCTCTAGTTAAGGTTGAAGGGTCTTGAAAAAGTAAATAGATAGCTTTAAATTATGTCCAAGGTCAAGGCAAAGTCAAGGCAAGGGGAGTGGTCCATGAAGTAGAAATTTTTTTTTTTTTTTTTGTATAAGTGGTAGAAAGTGATGTGAATAATGTGGCAGAATGCATATGGCCAAGAGGAGACGTGATCTTCAGTGTTCAGAAATGATTGAACCTGAGTCTTCTGGAGGTGTGGCAGCAATGTCCAGACATCACCACTGAGATAAATGACGTGGTCTGACTTCTTTTCCTTGTTGTTACAAAACAAGAAGGTAAATATAGGGAAAGATGTTTTCACCAAAGGGTTTGTCTCTTGGGACTGGGAATTTCCCAAAGCAAGACCCAGTTCCTATCAGAAGAATGTTCATGTTGTCAAAAATCAAACCAAAACAAAACAGATGTATAAAATCTAGAGGAATAAGCAGGAAAGAGGATGTGATTTCCTATGGTTTTTCTAGAGGAGCGCAGATTGAGTCTGCCACTTAGTTTGTTTGCTTGCCCTGATCCAGGGCCTCTGATTGCAATTCATGAGTGCAGCCTTTTGGGTGGGCGTCTTAGTAGTTCAGGATGCTATAACTGAACACTGTAGACTGAGTGGCCTAGAAAACCAATTTATTTCCTGCTGTGGTGGAGGCTGGGAAGTTCAATATCAAGATGTTGCCAGATCAAGTATCTATCTCTCAGAGTACATTTTATGATGTATAGGTGGGTGCTGTTGTTAGGTTTGCATTGCTGTAATGATGAAATGTGAGTCTGTTAACTTATACATAGAAAAGGCATATTTAACTCAAAGCATAGACATTTAAATCCAAGATTGAGTGGCTCATTGGTTTGGTCACTGAGGAAGGTAGTAGATGGTAATAGTGGCATATGCTTGAGAAAGTGAGCAAGGATTGAGAGGCAAAGGATTTCTCTCAGGGTCATACCCCTAGTGACCTAAAGGATCTCCAAGTAAATTCCTCCTGTTAAAGGTTCTACCTTCTAATAGAACTGCACTGGCAACCAAGTCTTCAAAAAAATGTGCCTTAGGGGTTAGTTAAAAACCTAAATTCTAGCAGTTTTCTCTTTGTTTCCTTACATGAGTGAGATTAGAGACTGTTCCTAAGAAAGGCACTAATCCCATTCATGAGCGATTTACCTTCATGCCTTAATCACACTGAAAGCTAATATTTCACCACAGAAATGAGATGAGAGATGTAAGAATTAAGTTCAAAATACTGTGAGCATGATAACCAAGGAGAGTCTGATTATTTACTTACCTAACCTTGTTTTGTTTCTTGTCCAAATTTGTTAAAAATGTCAGGAAAACCTAGTAAGACTCTGAATACCTTGATAACCCTTTGAAAAATAATGTATTAGGAATTTCAAAATTAGGTTACTTTTCCCCTCATGTTGTACATACATACCCCATGTACCCCCCCCCCCACACACACACACACGTTTTGCAGAAGTGTTTTCAGACATGTAGTGGAAATATGGAAACAAGTCTGATGGTTTGTCAGGGGCCAAGGGTGTGTTTCACCTTGAAGGCTAGAAAATTCAGGTTTGCAACTCATGAGTCATCACTCTTAATTGTCTGTTTCCAAGGAGTTAGATGAGTGGACCAGTGATCAGTCTTTCAGGATCTGACTATAGCAACTCATGACAAAACACATTTCTTCTTCAAATCCACACTTCGATACCTCTATGTGAGATTACATGATGCAGGGAGTTATATAACAACTTTGAATCCTTTTTTTATGAAGAAGCAAATACTCTCCATTGTATATAAAGAAGATTTAAGTGAAGTTTGGTTCTTTGGTTCAAAATGCTATTATATAAATGTCTTTTGTAAACCTTGTAGAACAACTGTTAAAATTTGGGGGATATTTCACCTCAGAAATTTGAGTTTTCACCTTTCACTATTGGTTGATTTCTTCAATAAGAAAAGTAACATCTATTGAGCAGTTACTATTTGCCAGATACTATGCTAAATACTTCTTCATATAAAATAGCTCATTTAGATGCCATGAAAGCTATAAGAGACCTAAACTATGATTGTATCAGTTTTACAGATGATAAAACTCAAGCTCAAAGACATTAAGTAATATTTTCCAGACTATGTGGGTGATAAGGGTAGAATATGGACTAAATTCATAACCACTTCATCACCTGGTTTTCTTTTGTTCTGCTATAAAAATTCAGAACTGCATTAGTTAAGTGTTATCCTTTATTTCTTTCCATTGCCTGGGGCTTCTTTTCATGTTAAGGCCTTGCAACAATGGCTCCCGAGGAAGGGAGTTATGGTGGAATATCCTTTCTTGGTTGAAAAGAAGTAATATTATTATTTTTTTGAGTTTTAGTAAGATACAGGTGTATGGTAAGGTGACTTGGAAAGAAAGTAAAATCAGAATTAGTATCCCCTTTATAATGTTTAAAAAAAAAAAAGAGTCAGGGTAATGGTGGCAAGAAAAATGGAAAATGGGTGACCTGAGAAGGAGCTTCTAGATTGCATCTTTACACAAGCAGTGGGGACACAGGTAGAATGCTCAAACTGGTCTAGAGATCCAAGAAATCTATTCGCTCTTTCCATTAAGAGGCCAAAAATGTTCATACACTGCTCTTCTTGTTTCATCACTAAGATTCTTCTTATAATAGGAAAAATACAGAGGATCTCTTGAGTGGAAACTCCTATAAAGATACTGAACATTCTATGTGACATGTAGATCCACAAAATGTCCTCCATAGCCACAGAAGGCCAGTAGATCTGTTAGAAGAGCCAGGATGTCTGAAGATCCATGCAGCCAAAATGAGAAAGGGAAGACATATATATATATATATATATATATATATTTGATAAATATAGTGCACACATTGGACAGTGTTGTGGATAGCCTTGTTGTTGCTTGTATTTTGATGCTAATTCCTCTTTCTCAGGAGGGGTTGCGGATGAGGAGTGAATCACTTATACAGGTGACTTCTTGTGAACCTTCTTCCCACTTTAACTTGTAAAATAAAGGCTACAGGCAGTGATTGGGCAGTGGAAGGGAAGGTAGAGCTGAAAAGTTTGGGGGAGAAGGAGGGAGAGGAGAGAGAGGACAGGGAAGAAAGAGAAGGAAGATGGAGGAAGAATAAGAAGATCCACAGGTAGCTATGAATATCATAAAGGGATAGAATAATTGAGATAACTTGTTTAATTTAGGTGGGCAGCTTGTATCTTTGTCAACTGGTTAGTAGTTTATTGTGTGGGCATCTTGTGAGTTGAGAATTTATTGATCTACAAATCTTATTGACTAATTATAAGCTTCTAGAATTTTGATTTAGTGGGTTAAGGGGATTTGTGACAAGTAGCCGCAGGGGATAGAAGCCTGAGAAGATAGAAGCTGCCCTGAAGAAGGCAAACTGGAGCTGAGAAGACCATCATCAGGGGCCAGCCTACAGGTAGAGTCTGAGAGACCATCGGGGCAGAGAGTAGCTGGGTGTAGAATGGGAACTTACAGACTTTTTAAATAGTTCCCGCAACAGGACTTCATCATAGGCTTCTATTGGGGTGGCAGTACCTGGGGATCAGTACCTTCCTTTCCCTCACCAACTTACATAACCCCTTGAGATGAGACACAATCCTCTTACAAATATAGATTAAAGAGTGTAGAAAGCGAGCCGGGCGTGGTGGCGCATGCCTTTAATCCCAGCACTCGGGAGGCAGAGACAGGCGGATTTCTGAGTTCGAGGCCAGCCTGGTCTACAGAGTGAGTTCCAGGACAGCTAGGGCTATACAGAGAAACCCTGTCTTGAAAAACCAAAAAAAAAAAAAAAAAAAAAAAAAAGCTACAAGTGCAGCCAGGTGATGATGATACACTCCTTAAAAAAAAAAAAAAAAAAAAAAAAAAAAAAAAAAAAAAAAAAAAAAAAAAGCTACAAGTGCAGCCAGGTGATGGTGATACACTCCTTTAAAAAAAAAAAAAAGTGTAGAAAGCTCTTGGTGCTGCTTCAAGGATGTTGGCAAGAATATTTACATTGGGTTGGGATAAGAGAGTAGGCTCAAGATGAATACAGCTGAGGAACCTGTTACTTGTATCTTGATCATCTTAAGTCCCTGGTTACAGTAATCATGGGACCTTTGTTTATGCCTTGTTTGTTCCTTGACTACTTTGTTTATGCCTAGTTTGTTCCTTGAATACAATGTCTTTGACCTAGAACTGTCTCTATTCTTTGCATGTACCAGAAAGGTATAAAAGCAGACTGGAAAAAATAAACCTGCTTCAGCATTTGCTAGAGTCATGTTACAATGTTGTCTAACTGTCTTTTTTTTTTGTTTAATCTTATTCCCTCCCTTGAGACCCTGCTGACTAACTAAGCTGGCTTGGTCAAAGGAGAATCCTAAATTGACTAATATTAAGTTTGCCCTACTAAAACTAGAGTTTGAGGCAGCATTCAAACTTCATAAAACTTGGAGCAGTGTTATTTCCTATATATCTAATTGTTCCTGGAGTTTGTATATCCTTTTTTTCATATTTTGGATATTTATTGGATATTTTACGTATTTACATTTCAAATGTTATCCCCTTTCCTGACTCCCTCCACCCCAGAAAGCCCCTATCCCATCCCCCCCATCCTGCTTCTATGAGTATGTGCCCCAACCCACCTAACTGCACCTGCCTCCCCAGCCTCCAATTCCCCTACACTAGGCCATTGAGCCTTCACAGTACGAATGGCTTCTTCTTCCACTGATACCCAAAGAGGCCACCCTCTGTTACATATGTGACTGGAGCCATAGGTCTCTCCATGTACGCTCCTTGGTTTGTGGTTTAGACCCTGGGAGATCTGTTTGATTGACATTGTTGTTCTCCCTATGGGGTTGCAAATCCCTTCAGTTCTTTCAGTCCTTCCTTTTAACTCCTCCATTGGGGGCCCTGTGCTCAGTCCAGTGGTCGGCTGTGAGAATCCTCCTCTGTACATGTCAGGCTCTGACAGAGCCTCTCAGGAGACAGCTATACCAGGCTCCTGTCAGCATGCACTTCTCGGCATCCATAATATTATCTGGGTTTGATGATTGTATATGAGATGGATCCCCAGATGAAGCAGTCTCTGGATGGCCTTTTCTTCACACTCTGCTCCACACTTTGTCTCTGTATTTGTTCTAGTAAGTATTTTGTTCCCCTTTTTAAGAAGGACTGAAGCACCCACATGTCGGTCTTCCTTCTTCTTGAGCTTCATGTGGTCTGTGAATTGTATTTTGGGTATTCCAAGCTTTTGGACTGATATCTACTTATCAGTGAGTGCACACTAGGTGTGTTCTTTTGTGATTGGGTTACCTCATTCAGGATATTTTCTAGTTCCATTTTCCTAAGAATTTCATGAAGTCCTTGTTTTTAATAGCTGAGTAGTACTCCATTGTGCAAGTGTACCACATTTTCTATATCCTTTCCTCTGTTGAGGGTTGTTTCTAGGTTCTGGCTATTATAAGTAAGGCTGCTATGAACGTAGTGGAGTATGTGTCCTTGTTATATGTTGGAGCATCTTTTGGGTATATGGCCAGTAGTGGTGTAGCTGGGTCGTCAGGTAATACCCTTTCTAATTTCCTGAGAAACTGCTAGACTGACCTTTTGAGTGGTTGTACCAACTTGTAATCCCACCAACAAAGGAGGAGTGTTCCTCTTTCTCTATATCCTTGCCAGCATCTGCTGTCACCTGAGTCTTTGATCTTAGTCATTGTGACTGGTATGAGGTGGAATCTCAGGGTTGTTTTGATTTGCATTTCTCTGATGACTAAGGATGTTGAACATTTCTTTAGGTGCTTCTCAACCATTTGAGTTTCCTCAGTTGAGACTTCTTTATTTTGCTTTGTACCCCATTTTTAATAGGGTTATTCGATTATCTGGAGTCTAATTTCTTGAATTCTTTATATATATTGGATATTAGCTGTCTATCCGATGTAGGATTGGTAAAGATCTTTTCCCAATCTGTTGGTTGCCATTTTGTCCTACTGACAGTGTCCTTTGCCTTATAGAAGCTTTGAAATTTTATGAGATCCCATTTGTCAATTCTTGATCTTAGAGCATAAGTCATTAGTGTTCTGTACTGGAAATTTCTCCCTGTTCCATGTTTATTCTTGATACCAAAAGCCATAAGCCTTTTGCTTAAAAGTCTTATAAAACCTTATGAAGCAGAATGGAGTTATCTAACAATTAAATTTAGGTGCTGCCAAGGTAAGGGCACGGCCCAATCTGTAAGTCAAGGCATTTCTACCTTTGTATGGTTCTGACATGCCTGGATTCAGGGATCTTGGTTTAGATAAATACCAGTCCCAAGACAACAGGGTTCAAATTTCAGTTGTTATGGCAGATTAACCACAATTAATTAAGGTACACTTTTCTGCTAGTTTAGTCCATATATCATTCTGTAAAACAGATGCCTCCTGTGAACAGTAACCAATTATATAATTTTACTCAGCTGGCCACTGATTGATCATTGCATCCTTATGCATTCTTCAGTTCATTAACAAACAGTAAACCACATAGTTTGTTGTAACTTGTCTCAGAGTGATAAACTCACATGATGTTTACAAAACCAATAACTGAAACAGCCAGGGAACTGATTGAAAGAAAAATTAACATACCAAGAAATAACAAGAGGTAATAACTCTGAAAGCCATTGTGACAATAACTAGACATCTTCCTTAGATATTGATTGAGGTTAAAAAACAAACAAACAACTCGACAACAACAAATATGAAAAAAAAAACCAACAAACCCCTCAAAATACCAAAACAAAAAGACCCCTCCGTGTAAAAGGTGCTTTTAGAGACAATATGCACATTTAAAACAGGAATAAAATGTTAGAAGCTGACTCAGAGTATAATGATTCAGTAAGACAAAAAAAGACATTTGCTCTATACCCTGTTATGTAACAAGAAAAGCAAACACTGCTTAAATTACTCTTGATAAGATGTTTTACAAAACCATAAGTGCTTCAATTGTCAATGTTCTAAATTGCAGAGTATAAAATAAATCTTAATCCTCCACTGTCTTCTTCTTCTCTGTATTTATAATTGACAGTAAGAGATTTATGATTTTGTTGGAAAAATTTAACGGTCACAGCACAATCATAATTTCTGCCAATGATTATTAAGACTGTTTGCATGAATTTTGGTATCCTCAGTCCTTTTTATGATTTTTCACCAAATGGTTCCTTTACCTATATTCTTAAAAATCCACCTCGAAACATCTCCATCTAAAAACCTGAACACCTAAAAATCCTCATTGCAAATCTCTGGGTCAAATACTGCCCTGAAATTGGCTTCTCCTTCTGCAGAGAGAAAGAGAAAAAGCTCTATAAGCCATACCATGAGATTTGGGAGTCCTGAGTGTGGCTTGGTAAATGCTTTCCTCCAGCAAGCCTTCAGTGCCTTAATGCCTCTCTGTGTTGTTAATAGTCCTGTGAGGTTGTCACTGCTCATTTAAGGTATTGTTAGCACATCATCTCATAAGTGGACCAGTGGTCATTGTGTGTAATGTTCACACATCCACACATGGCACTGCAGTCATTACTACTCCTTCTCCCTGTCATGTTTTATGTGGGAATATGCCTTGAGGGACTTGAAACAACCAGACACTTATATTAACAGAGAAGATAACAGATGTGCTCTTGTTTTCTTGTCTCTAGGGTTCTTTTAGATCATCAGAAATGACTACATGAAGTTTAAAAATATTTCCCCAAAAATGCTTAATGCAAGGAAAAGTTGTGTTTTTCACACATGGTGTTTATCAAAGCAAACTTCAAGCATCTTAGAGAGAAACAAAGTGAAAACTTTTAAAAAAGGCATTATAGGTGCAAAAGTGGATTTTTATGTTGAGACATCTATATCTATACGGAAAGGAGGAAAAAGAAAGAATGGGAGAATGAGCCAAAGCTTTTGCAGGACTGCAAGGTATATTTAATCTTTTCTTTTGTCAAAGATGTGTGTGCATGTGTATGTGTCTCTTTATGTGCATGCACAAATGTGTGTGGGTACACATGAATATATGAAATTAATTTCTATTTTGCAAACTTTATTATTAAAATCTTGTGAATAAATACCATATATCAAAAATTAGCCTGACCCAAAGTCTTTACATCTCAACAAACTTCTATCCAGTTAGAATGAAATAAAACTTTTGAATCTGGAAAGTTGCCTTTTAAATCTATAGAAATTTTTTTATTAGGTATTTTCCTCATTTACATTTTCAGTGCTATCCCAAAGGTCCTCCATACCCACCCCTCCCAATCCCCTACCCACCCACTCCCCCTTTTTGGCCCTGGCGTTCCCCTGTACTGGGGCATATAAAGTTTGCAAGTCCAATGGGCCTCTCTTTGCAGTGATGGCCGACTAGGCCATCTTTTGATACATATGCAGCTAAAGACAAGAGCTCCCGGGTACTGGTTAGTTCATATTGTTGTTCCACCTATAGGGTTGCAGTTCCCTTTAGCTCCTTGGGTAGTTTCTCTAGCTCCTCCATTGGGGGCCGTGTGACCCATCCAATAGCTGATTGTGATCATCCACTTCTGTGTTTGCTGGGCCCCGGCATAGTCTCACAAGAGAGAGCTATATCTGGGTCCTTTCAGCAAAATCTTGCTAGTGTATGCAATGGTGTCAGCATTTGGAAGCTGATTATGGGATGGATCCCTGCATATGGCAATCACTAGATGGTCCATCCTTTCGTCACAGCTCCAAATTTTGTCTCTGTAACTCCTTCCATGGGTGTTTTGTTCCCATTTCTATAGAAATTTTTTATTCCAGTTATTTACACACATTTCTAATATTCCAGGTGTAATCCCATAGCATAGTTTATTAAATAGCTGCTAACTTTTCATTTGAAATGGAAAGAATCTAGATTATTATCTCTATTATAGCATAATGATGGAGCATATAAATTCACATTTCTTTAAAGTGTACCAACTGATTTATATATTGAATTTTAGTTGCATCAACTGGAAAAGACTAAGATCAAAATTTCATGTCATGTTTCTAAAATAAATGTACTTATACTTTCAAAATAAATGAGATAGATACAGGATATACTCTTTAACTCTTGAAGGAAGAGATTTCTCATCTCCAGGAGAAGGTATTCCTCAAAAGACAACCTATAAAAGGGGTTATATGTACACGAGTTTCTCTCAGTTTATAAAATGAGGAAACAATGTTAAGCCTGGTATAACATCATATAGTGATGAGCTAAATGTTGGGTTAACTAATACTAAAGCTACATTGTCTGTTGCAAGCAGACATAGACTAGACAAAACAAATAAGGAAATAAATCCATGGGTCTAGAAAACAGAAATAATGGTCATATCTTCCCTTGAGGGAAAGGACTTGAGGTGAGCTGCCTATTTTCTTCAGTGTTTTCACTGGTGACCTTTTTTAGACTGTGCTCGTGAAGGTGAAACCCAAGAAAAGGGCTGCTTCTTTAGTAATGCTTAAGTGGGTCAAATATTCAGGCTAAAGCTTTTTAGCCACCAAAAGTGGCTGATACCATGAACTTGGGTCTCTGGCTATCAACTGGGACATCCCTATGTAGGCTTAAAATCCTGGAAGACCCAGAAAAGAATGACGAATGTCAAAAAGCTGAGGAAAAACTGCTCTAAGTAGCACAGGACTGAGGTTCTATCTCTGCAAGGTAAATTGAACCCCTGGCTGGTTAGACTGTGTCCTATAGGAATGAGAGCCATATATTAGAATAAAGGCCACACTCTTTATTATTGAATAGTATGATTAGGTAAAAATAATATTCCAGGAAACTATCCAACTGCTAAACTATATTTGCCATGCTTTAAAGTCCTGGTAATAGATGTCCATAATCTCAGTACATGAGATTTGGATATCAACCTGGCCCACTCAGTGGTTTTTATTTATTTTTTTAAAGAAAACAACATCATTATCATCATCAACAACAACAAACTCCACTAAACAAAACCTAAATCAATATCATATAACAAAAAACCCATGGATTATTAATAATATCTAATTTTTATTGTCAACTTGACACAACCTAGAGCCATATTGAAAGAGGAAAGTTAGTTGAAGAATTGCTTCAATCAGATTGGCCTGTAGTCATATCTGGGGCAAACTGTCTTGATTAATGACAGATGTTGGAGGGGTCAGCCAACTTTGGGCAGCGCCATCCCTAGGCCAGTGAATCTGAGCTGTGCAAGATCATGATCCAGTAAACAAATTAGCAAGCAGAGTTTCTCCGTGGTTTCTGTCTCCAGGTTACTGCCTTAACTTCCTGCTCTGACTTCTCTCAATGATGGATTTATTTGGGAGTCGAAGATGAAATAAACCCCTTTTTCCGCAGGCTATTTTTCCTCAGAGCATTTTATCACAGCAACAGGATCAAAATTAGAACAATAAATACAATATTAAAAATTGCAAGTTTGAAATTAATTCTTAAAATATATATAAAAGTAAGCGATGGAACACTAAATTGTAACTCATAAACAACAAAAAGTCAATTAAAACAAATTTTATAAGGTCAGTTGTGTTTTCAAGGATTTGAGAGAAGTGATGGTCAAAAGGAATACATAGATAGGATATCTCAATCAACATGGAATAGAAAATATGTGAACTCAAAAGCAAATTATAGAAATGAGAAATCAAAATATCTGCAGGGAAAAACGTCTTCACTGGGAGGCTATACTGTTCTACTTCTCAGAAAAGAAGAGTCAGGGAATGAGAAAACAGCATAGAAATTACAAAAATCAAGGAATAGAGACAGAGAAAGACAAATTGAGGAAGAATAGAGTCTCAAGATCTGTGAAAATGTCAGGTACCTAAAGATCCAAGAACACTTGAAAGACACAGGAGGGACCATTCAGACAACAAACTATTGAAAAAATACTGATGCCGAATTTCATTCTCTAAGGTAAAACACAATTAACTATGATGAGAAATGGATCAAAAGGTCTTAGAGACATTGGGAAGAGGGTGCTGGGAAGGGGTGGGTAAGAGAGACTGGAGAGAGGAGATAAGAGAGATAAATGGAGGGGAGAGATCAGGTATCATGCACACACACACACACACACACACACACACACACACACACACACATATATATCAAGGAGCAATGCTGATGGACATCTCATCAGAAATGTTGTAGCTGAGGAGGGCATGATTTATTAAATGCTCAGCATGAGAAATAATGCCCACCTCCAATTCAGCAAGTACTTGAACTTTAGAGTGCCAGTGGACAAGGTGCTGGCTGCACAAACATGAGAACCCGAGTTTGGATTCTCAGAAGTCACATGAAAAAGCCTCGCAGAGCGTGTTCCTGTCACATCAGTCTGGTAGGTAGAGATAAGAGGGTACCTAGGGCTTGCTAGAAAGACTAGCTGAACTGCTGAGAATCTCAGTCAGTGACAGACCTTTTCAAAAGGGTAAGCTGGATGGTGATAGAAAAAGACTACTAATGTCAGTGTTTGGTATGCATGCATACACATGCGCATGAATGTACACAAGGATGCACCTACACATACATGAGAATATACCACCCACCATGTAACATGATTTATAAGCAAAAATTGAGTGGCTTCACTATTAACAGATCTGAGAACAGAGCATATGCAAAACAAGTAGAAAACTCTAGTCCATGTAGTGACAGAAGATTTCTGACCCCCTGGATCTCCCAGGGACTGAACCACAACCAAAGGGTACACATAGAGGGAACAATGGCTCCAGCCATATATGTGGCAGAGGGAGGAGAGGCCCTTGGGCCTGAAGGTGTTCTATACCCCAGTATAAGCAAATGCCAGGGCAGGAAGACGGGAGTGAGTGGGTGGGGTAGCACCTTCACAGAGGCAGGGGAGAGGGAATGGGATAGGGGATTTCCAAAGGGGAGACCTGAAAAGGAAAAAACATTTGAAATGTAAATAAAGAAAATATCCAATTGAAAAAAAAAAAGAAGAAGAAGAAGAAGAAAAAACAATGGCTTCAAAATCATAGCCACTTGTCTGGGGATAGAGCTATCATTTCAATTCAAGAATTTCCAAAGACGACACTCTCTATTCTACTCACCAGAAAGAGGCTTGTTGATATCATTCTGAAAATACTGTGATCCACTACCACTTTTATCATCTGAGTCTTTAGTATTTCCTTTCTCACTGTTTTCCTTGCTATAAATTCTTCAAACACAATCACAGACATAAAAGTTGTGAAACAATTACTTATGGGAGTTGTGTTTCAATTAGCAAATTTGAAGGCAGTGTGGTCAGTTATCTAGATTCCAACATACCCTGCTCCTTCCTGTTCTTTTTTTGTAGTGTACTTTAAAATGTGCTGATTGAGAATTGGACTGCTGACGGTTGCACCAACCTACCCATCAAAAAGAAGGAGGCAGTGGGGAACAGTTAGGAAGAACATAAAGATATTCCTTTCCATTTCTTAAAAGCCTTTACTGGCAGTGAGAGAGTGAGAGAGACAAGAGATGGTCCAAAGGTGCCCTGTGTTTCCTGACTTTAAAGGTACTTAGTGTGGGGCAAGAAGTTTTTTTTTTTTTTTTGCTTCTCTAAATAGGGATAGACAAACTGTCTTAGAAAACAAACAGAGAATTGGTTTCAGTGTCTGATTTAGTGTAATCCTTGGAAATGGTTCTCAGATTTGTTTCATTGGATAACTGTGCAATCAGAACATTTTTTGATGTATGCAGGTGAAATTAGATGGTTTCCATGTTCACCAGTTTAGTGAAAAGTTTTCCTTTTTTCAGTTTAAAGGGCTAGTTTAGAGGAAACAGTTTATTTTAATAGAGTTTTTCAAGAGCTCTGATTAAAAACATGTGTAGACTTTACTAGGATGGCTATCTGCTTGACAAACTTAAACAAGTAACTTCAGAGGTTTTTAGAACAAAAATATCACCTATTCTGTTAAATTATCTAGGTCAGTAATGGCAACATATGGTGCTGATGTGATCTCAGAAGAAACTCAAAGTTGTGGTGATGTATCGCTCTTAGGGAGGAGAGCTTCTTATGGCAGGAGATAAGTCAACTTAATCAAAATGCTGAAAGAAAGTTAAAAACCTTGTTAGTATTTCCCTCAAGAAAGTTATATCTTCCAATGTAACATCTATTTGTCAGTCTGTCTGTCTGTCTGTCTATCTATCTATCTATCTATCTATTTATCTATCTATCTATCTATCTACATATCTATCTATCTTTATCCTCACTATCCATTGATACTAGAATAATTATTGTAAAAGTAGAAATTTGTCAACAGTGAAATGAGAGTTGTGTATGGGAGAAGATGGGCAAAGCCATTTATTGTAAAATATTGGAACATCAGACTTGCTCCTAACTCTGAATTAATATGATTATATTGGTATCAGATCTCTTAGTGGAATACTTGATAAATTCCTCAAGGTCCTTGCCAATCAGATGATGTGTGTAGTTTGTAGTATCTGCTTTCAGAGCCCACTACATTTAATCTTATTTTTATATTCTTGATTATAAAATTACTACTTTATTAAATATTGAACATAAAAATCTAATTACTATAAGCTTACATTAAACCAAGTTTGTAACAGAATTTAAATACTTTTGATTTTGAGATTTCCTTGATCCTTCCTTTCAGGAATCGATACTGTTATCCTACTTTTCACTAAGACTGTTATGCTTTGAACACAACTATCTGTGACAATGGACAGGAGACCATGTGCTTCTCTAAAGTACTAAGAGACCTCAGCTCATTCAATAATAGTTGTTAGCTGTATCTTAGTATCCAGAAATCTTAGAAATCCTGGTGACACTGAGTGATAACTTGGGTATACTTATTGTTTTCTTGATACATGATTCAATTATCAAAAGTGTGCAGACAGGAGACTTTAGGTACCTGGTCTCTGTTCTAGGGGCAGCAATTGATGGATAGAAATCCACCTCCCTCTTTCCTTGGATCTTCCTGAAGCTGCTTCATTTCCTGTATTCTGCAGAATGTTTTTCAGATTATTTTTGTCCAACTTCAAACAAAGGAGTGTGTGCTCTCTACAGCCTCAGGAGAGGGAGTAGTAAGTGGTCCCTGACCCTGACTTTGTCCCATGTGCCTTCTGACTCTCTAGATTGGGGCTTGCGCTGTGGATTGATAGGTTTCTGGCAATTGTTTACAAATGTGTCTCTACCCTCTAAGTGTTCTCTTCTCTTCCCAAGGATTTTTACTGTGCCAGACTGACATTACCTTAAAGGAAATAGCATTAAAAGTTTGTCCTTTATTGGGCCTTCTAAAGAATTTTTATCAGATTAAAGGAGGATGCTAAGTTGAAACAAGGAATAGTAAAGCTTTAGCTTATTTTATGAGCTACTATGGATAGTAACAGTGCTATGCCCATTAAAGAACTAATTAACCTGATGAAAAGTTTCAATCATCTTAAAATGCAAAGTGTTTTATAATCTTTTCTTCAACATTTTTCCTTCCAGCATGGGTACAGGCACCGAACATCCCTTTGGATTATAAAGAATAAAATATACATTTATTCTATAAATGAAGAAATGCCTTACAGCTGTGGTAAATACTGCTGATTCAGCAGTTTTCCCTTTAAAACTTAAACTAGGAAACATAAAATGTCTAGATTTTCAGATCTCCGAGAGACTCCTAGAAATAGATTTTTAAACAGTGATCCATTGACAGAGGGAGCAAGGCTCCTTCCTGTTCTCACAACCTCAGATAGCCTTGAATGCTTGTTGGGTAAGGAACATGATTGACAGAGCTAGGCTTAACTTAGTGTGAGGGCCAAGGGCACTGAGCCAAGGAAACACCACTGGAAAGGTGCCCAGCGGAAACTCAACCACACGGGTAAGCTTCCACACTAAAGATTTTAATGGAACGGTTCCAAAAATATCTTCTGTAAGAGGAAATGAAATAGGAAATCGTGTGTTATTCCAAAAGGGTGAGGGGGTGGAGGTGAAAGTTGATAGAAGGAAGGGAAAGGAACCAAGCTGTGAAGGTGAGGACGGGTGAGGAGGGGAAGGGAGAAAATGGAGGGAGAAGTGGAAATAAACGCACAAAAATGAAGAGGAAGCAGCCCTTAGGAAGGTAAACACACACAGTAATGGAAAGAACAGTCTTGCCAAGAATAACAAAAAGAAAGTTAAAGCGAACAGCTAACATAGATGTGAGGGTAGAGAGAAAATGCTGAGCAGTGCTCAAATACAAGAACCTCACAACTCTGCATTTCATCACTGACCACATAAACAGGAAAAGGAAAAGAGGCAACCTACACTATGAACATGGATGTTCCACCCCGGGAAGCTGTGTTATCTCAGGTCCTGTTGACTAGAGACATGGAGATGACTGCGTGAGGTAAGAATTATAGCCCTAGCTGTTTCTATGTATTGTATATATTTGTCAGCAGGTCACCATGCCAGAATATTTTATTAATTTCCTGAACTGTGTTATGTTGTAGTGCTAATGTCTGTAATTTAGTGGATTAGAAAAACTACACCATATATCTATTTTATATAGAAGACTTTTTTATTTTGACTCCTTTCATGATAATAATGAACTGTCAGAGAGACACTGTTAGATGATCTGGCTTCTGCTCTGATGTGCCCTGACCACACACATTGCTCAGTCCTGTCCTGTAAGAGGTTAACATCAAGAGCTGTGTGTTTAGTTTATTCCTTCAGCATTCCAAAGCATTTTCCCCAGAATAAAAGTGTTCAGAAGACAGAGATCTTCTTTTGGGAGACAGGAGTCATAAAGACCACAAGTAAATAAAATTCTAGTAAATTTTACTGAGGAGACTCAAATCTAACTTCTACATTGGTCAAATAAAATTGATATTAGGTTCTCTACTCAAAATAACATTTATACAAAGTTTTTAATAAAAATTTTTCTGTTGTGATGAAATTCATGAATCTGATTTATTTAAAAAAATGTTTATACAATTTTCTTGAAGGGTGTTTGTCTGTGCTTAGATTTATAATTCTAGGAGTATATTATTTTAAAAAGGCATAACAATACATAAAGCCTCAAAGATTGTGTGCGACTAACCAAACTGTCTATTGCTTTACTTTATCCTCTTTGTTAGCTTTATAAGTTTGATATAATTTGGTCTTTTTGTTTAACTTTTAGAAATTGTTTCTTTCGTGGGCATAGTATTGCTTTTATAGCAGTTAATAAAATCATAAAAATTTACATATTTCACATTTGCTGGAGCAGTTGGTGACACATAAACTAAGAGAGAAACTTTAACCTTGGTCCTTTCATCATTGTAAAAGCCTTAGGATTTATCATTGTTATCTACATGAGCTTAAGATGTAAGAAAGGTAACACTTGGATGAATGAGCTCCTTTCAAAGATCCACTGGACTTGTGAGTTAAGAGGGTACATTGGAGCCCTGGAGTCACTCTGACAGAAGGAAGGAGCCAAGGACGAAGAAAGCAAGAAGCTATACTCTAGTGAGGTTTGGGAGATGTATCAAAGGAAATTAAGCAAAAGAATGAATAGCAGGGGTGCAGAAAGTAAGGAATACTGATGAAGGACTGGCATCCAATTTTAAGCAAACAGAAAAGGTGTCTAGAGAGTGTAGCCTAGTGGCAACATTTCAATTTTAATAATAGAGTTTTATTAAAGAGTCTCAATGGGACTGTCATTCAATTTTGGATTGAGCATGTGTGTCTCACTAATACTTGTTTTGTTTGTTTTGTTTTGTTTTGTTTTGTTTTGTTTTGTTTTGTTTTTTCAAGGCAGAGTTTCTCTGTGTAGCACTGGCTGTCTGTAATTCACTTTGTAGACCAGGCTGGCCTTGAACTCAGAAATCCGCCTGCCTCTACCCCCACGTTGTGGGACTAAAGGCATGTTCCACTACTGCCTGGCACTAATACTCTTACTAATACTCTTTTTGGTGATGGGATATTGTCTTAGTAAGAGTTTCCATTGCTGTGAAGAGACACCATGACCAAAGCAATTCTTATAAAGAACAACATTTGATTGGGACTGGTTTACAGGTTCAGAGGTTCAGTGCAGTATGATCATGGCAGGAAGTATAGCAGTGTCCAGGATGGCATGGCACTGAAGGAACTGAGAGTTCTACATTTTGTTCCAAATGTATTCCAAAGAAGACTTTGCAAAGCCCACCTGTACGGTGAGACTTCCTCCAACAAGGCCACATCTATTCCAACAAGGATACAACTCTTAATAGTATCATTCCCTGTTGGCCAAGTATTTAAGCTCATGAATCTGTGGGGGCCAAACCTATTCAAATCAGTACATATTTTAAACTTAGGTTTGCTTTATATAAGTTTAATGTCAATTGTATGCCCTGTTTTAGTAAGAACAATACAGATTCTGTATCTGTGGCTCCAGTCAGATATCCCTTAGTACAAATTTTGTATTGGTGGCTCCAGTCAGATATCCCTTAGTACAAATTCACTCCAAGATATAAATACTAAACAAAAGGGCTAGGGAGGAGGAAGGAGGGAAAGGAGGAGGAGAGAGAGGAGAAGGAGGGAGGCAGGCTAAGGATCTAGGGAGGAGGAACAGCATTGAACAAGGAAGCAGGCTTCCGTCCCACTTTCAATGCTTCAGAAGAGGAGAGGTTGACAAAACAGCCACTGGCTGTTGAACTATTACCAGCATCATGTTTTTAGCAATACTTCAGCAGAGCTTTAAAGAGTTTTTACAGCAAAACCATTATAGCAAACCACCCCCAAACACCTCAAGATAATATCCAACTAAGTTTAAACATTGGTATAAAATTCAGCATAAACAATGAAGACAAGGAAAATGATAGCACATATACCTCTGTTGTACGATTAATCTTTCTTAGAAGTATCACTTAGAAGTTTAATGGGTTACAAATGTCATTTCTAATTCTTTTTCTTTTGAACTTGCTCTTTTTTTAAAAGAAATCTATTTATTCATTATATATATATACATATGTACACTGTAGTTGTCTTCAGACACACTAGATCCCATTCAGGTGGTTGTGAGCCACCATGTGGTTGCTGGGAATTGAACTCAGGACCTCTAGAAGAGCAGTCAGTGCTCTTAACCATTGAGCCATCTCTCCAGCCCCTGAGCTTCTTTTTAAATGTAATTTTTTATTGATTCTTTGTGAATTACTTATCATGCACCCCAATCCCTGTTCTTTTGTACTTCCCTCTGCTCTTAGGACCTCGTCCCCCAGATGGGGAGCAGGGAAGAAAAAGTGGAAAAAAAATCTCACTGGGGAAGAAAAAGTGGAAAAAAAATCTCACTGGGGAAGCTTCAGTGTGTCACAGTTTCCCACAGTGTGTACCCTTTTGACCATACATCCTCACTTGTAAATGTTCATTGCAATTGAGTCTGATTCAAGGCCTCTGGCTTCTGTTTCATTGTCAATACTAGATCCTCACAAGGGCTTTACTCAGATATCTGTTGTTGCCCTATGTAATGGAGATCCTGCAGCTTAAGTTTTGTAGGACCTTTTATATGCTTCTGTAGTTCATTAATGAGGTAGATGTTTGGGTAGACCAACTGAAAGTTCTAGATCTGCACCTGGATAGTTACTGAGCTGCAGCTCTCTTATACTCACACCACAAGTGCAAGCTCTTCAGCACTCCCCTGTGTAGCTCACCCATCATCACAGCTAGCATGGGGCAGAGCCAGCTTTCCTACTCTCATGCACTGGGAGCCAACTATGCACCTTGCCCAGACAGCAAAGTAGAACTGACCTTGGTGGTAGGTGTGTGTGTGTGTGAGCAGGCCCCGAGGGTGTGAGTAGGAAAGCTGTCCCTAAACTTGTGGGAGAGTCATCTGTCCTTATGTGTGTGTCCTTGCCTACAGCCCTGTCATGAGAGTAGGAGAGCTGCCCCTGCTCCTGCTACTCACCAGTTGCAGCACATGGGAAGACATGTGAGTCATTTCCATTTCTAATAATTATCTTGCCACATGTGGCTAGAGATAATACAGTAATGGTTAAAAAGCCTCCATGCAGTCCTGTTAGTGTTGTAAAGAACCTAAAATCTGGAACCAGTAAAACTCACAGAAGTTCATTCTTGCCCTTCAGAGTTTCTGAAAAGTATTTTTTTAAAAAAGGTGTGGGCGGAAAAAAGAAAAAGAAAGAATAACAGTGGGGCAAGACTTACATTCTAAGACCAAATGTGAAAGTCAAATTTGGTAGTTCTCAGTGAAAATGGGGAACTTTCACAGGGAGGGTTTGAGAGACAGGAGCCATCAGAGCTGGCTTTTCTTGTAACAGAGTCATCCAGAACACCAGAAAGAGATGTTTCACCTATCACTGTTTTGTTTCTCTTTGAAGGAGAAGTAGGAAGAAGAGGAGGAGGTCTGGAACATAGTTTTCATTTCTAGTTTGTATATAACTTTTGAAACATGATCACAATAGACTTGAAAAGATCTTCAAAATATAACCTCACCCTAAACTTTTTTATGGTACTGTCTTAGTCAGGGTTTCTATTCCTGCACAAACATCATGGCCAAGAAACAAGTTGGGGAGGAAAGGGTTTATTCGGCTTACACTTCCATATTGCTGTTCATCACCAAGGAAGTGAGGACTGGAACTCAAGCAGGTCAGGAAGCAGGAGCTGATGCAGAGGCCATGGAAGGATGTTCTTTACTGGCTTGCTTCCTCTTGCTTAGTCAGCCTGCTCTCTTATACCAGCCCAGAGATGGTCCCACAAGGGGCCTTTCCCCCTTGATCACTAATTGAGAAAATGCCTTACAGTTGTATATCATGGAGGCATTTCCTCAACCGAAGCTCCTTTCTCTGTGATAACTCCAGCTGTGTCAAGTTGACAGAAAACTAGCCAGTACAGGTACCACATGGAGTAAGACATGATTCAAAACCCTTAATATTCCTATTGCTTCACAGTAGCATTATAACTGTATAGATGGTCACTGAAATGAATTATTTGAGGCTTGATGAACAGAGGAGTCACTCTATGAAAGTAGCTGTGTGATATTATTTGTGGATTAGTTAGAATACAGTTATGTGCTCATTTATTTTAAAGAAGACAGTGTGTGGGGGTGGGGTGGAAATGACTGGACTGCCCCACCTAAAAAGAACTTGAGTAATCCAATCTGCAAAGCTGTCACCAAGACTTTTCGAACAGGGGAAATGGAAGCTATACTCAAAGAGCAGATGCACTGTGCTAATTATGCACCTAAGGGAAATTGAACTTTCTTTTCTTTTTCTTTTAAAAAAAATTTATTACATCTTTTCTTTATCTACATTTCAAATGTTATCCGCTTTCTTAGTTTGCCCTCCAAAAATCTCCTATCCCTCCCCCCTATGTCTCTGCTCCTCAACCCACCTACTTCTGCTTCCTGGCCCTGGCATTCCCCTATGCTGTGACATAGAATCTTCACATGACTAAGGGCCTCTCCTCCCATTGATGACTGAAGGCCATCCTCTGCTACATATGCAGCTAGAACCAGGAGTTCCACCATGTGTTTTCTTTGACTGGTGTTTTAGTCCCAGGTAGCTCTGGGGGTACTGGTTAGTTCATATTGTTGTTCCTCCTATGGGGCTGCAAACCCCTTCAGCTCCTTGGGTCCTTTTTCTAGCTCCTTCATTGGGGACCCTGTGCTCAGTCCAATGGGTGGCTGTGAACATCCATTTCTGTATTTGTCATTCACTATCAGAGCCTCTCAGGAGGCAGCTTTCTCAGGCTCCTGTCAGAAAGCTCTTGTTGGCATCCACAATAGTATCTGGGTTTGGTAGTGGTCTATGGGATGGATCCCGAGGTGGGGCAGTCCCTGGATGGTCATTCCTTCAGTCTCTGCTCTGAACTTTGTCTCTGTAACTCCTTCCATGGGTATTTTGGTACCCCTTTTAAGAAGGATCAAAGTATCCACACTTTGGTCTTCCTTCTTGCATTTTCTAGGGCATAGTTTCGCTCCTTGTGCTGGAGTTCTCCCTTTATTATCCTTTGAAGGGTAGCTATGATCATAGTGTACCATGTGTCCTTATTACAAGTTGGACTACCTTTTAGGTATATGACCAGGAGTGGTTTTGCTGGATTTTCTAGTAGTACTATATCCAATTTTCTGAGGAACCTCCAAGCTGATTTCCAGAGTGGTTGTACCAACTTGCAATCATACCAGCAATGGAGGAGTGTTCCTCTTTCTCCACATCTTTTCTAGCATCTGCTGTCACCTGAATTTTGATATTAGCCATTCTGACTGGTGTGAGGTGGAATCTTAGGGTTGTTTTGATTTTTATTTCCCTGATGATTAAGGATGTTGAACTTTTTTTCTTAGGTGCTTTCAGCCATTTGGTATTCATCAATTAAAAATTCTCTGTTTAGCTTTGTACCCTATCTTTTAATAGGGCTATTGCTTCTTGAGTTCTTTGTTTATATTGGATATTAGCCCCCTATCAGATTTAGGATTGGTAAAGAGGTAGAAGCCCTTAAAGAGGAAACACAAAAATCCCTTAAAGAGTTACAGGAAAAAACACTCAAATAGGTGAAAACAAGGAACAAAAACATCCAGGATCTAAATATTGAACTAGAAACAATAAAGAAATAACAAATGGAGACAACTCTGGAGATAGAAAACCGAGAAAAGATATCAGAAGCCATAGACGCAAGCATTACCAGCAGAATACAAGAGACGGAAGAGAGAATCTCAGGTGCTAAAGATTCCATAGAAAACACGGACACAACAGGGAAAGAAAATGCAAAAAGAAATTTAGGACACAATGAAAAGACCAAACCTAAGGATAATAGGTAGAGAAGAGAGTGAAGATTCCCAACTTAAAGGGCCAGTAAATATCTTCAACAAAATTATAGAAGAAAACTTCCCTAACCGAAAGAAGGAGATGACCATGAACACACAAGAAGCCTACAGAACTCCAAATAGACTCAACCAGAAAAGAAATTCCTGCTGACACATAATAATCAAAACACCAAATGCACTAAACAAAGAAAGAATTTTAAAAGCAGTAAGGGAAAAATGTCAAGTAACATATAAAGGCAGACCTATCAGAATTATACCAGACTTCTCACCAAAGACTGTGAAAGTCAGAAGATCCTGGGCAGATGTCATACAGACCCTAAGAGAATACAAGTGCCAGCCCAGGCTACTATACTCAGCAAAACTCTCAATCACCATAGATGGAGAAAACAAGATATTCTATGACAAAACCAAATTTACACAATGTCTTTCCACAAATCAAGCCTATAAAGGATAATAGATGGAAAACACCAACACAAGGAGTGAAATTACACCCTTGAAGAAGCAAGAAAGTAATTTTTCAGCAAACCCAGGCAAACATAATTCAACCTCTAACAGGAAAATTAACAGGAAGCTACAATCACTTTTCCTTAATATCTCTTATTATGAAAATTAATATTACCTACGAAAATCCATCAATGTAATCCACTATATAAACAAACTCAAAGACAAAAACCACATGATCATCTCATTAGATGCAGAAAAAGCATTTGACAAGATCCAACACCCATTCATGATAAAAGTTCTGGAAAGATCAGGAATTCAAGGCCCATACCTAAACATGATAAAAGCAATCTACAGCAAACCAGTAGCCAACATCAAAGTAAATGAGAGAAGCTGGAAGCAATCCCACTAAAATCAGGGACTAGACAAGGCTGCCCACTTTCTCCCTACCTTTTCAACATAGTACTTGAAGTATTAGCCAGAGCAATTCGACAACAAAAGGAGATCAAGGGGATACAAATTGGAAAGGAGGAAGTCAAAATATCACTTTTTGCAGATGATATGATAGTACATATAAGTGACCCTAAAAATTCCACCAGAGAACTCCTAAACCTGATAAACAGCTTCGGTGAAGTACCTGGATATAAAATTATCTCAAACAAGTCAATGGCTTTTCTCTACATAAAGAATAAACAGGCTGAGAAAGAAATTAGGGAAACAACACCCTTCTCAATAGTCACAAATAATATAAAATATCTCGGCGTGACTCTAACTAAGGAAGTGAAAGATCTGTATGATAAAAACTTCAAGTCTCTGAAGAAAGAAATTAAAGAAGATCTCAGAAGATGGAAAGATCTCCCATGCTCATGGATTGGCAGGATCAACATTGTAAAAATGGCTATCTTGCCAAAAGCAATTTACAGATTCAATGCAATCCCCATCAAAATTCCAACTCAATTCTTCAACGAATTAGAAGGAGCAATTTGCAAATTCATCTGGAATAACAAAAAACCTAGGATAGCAAAAACTCTTCTCAAGGATAAAAGAAGCTCTGGTGGAATCACCATGCCTGACCTAAAGCTTTACTACAGAGCAATTGTGGTAAAAACTGCATGGTACTGGTATAGAGACAGACAAGTAGACCAATGGAATAGAATTGAAGACCCAGAAATGAACCCACACACCTATGGTCACTTGATCTTCGACAAGGGAGCTAAAACCATCCAGTGGAAGAAAGACAGCATTTTCAACAATTGGTGCTGGCACAACTGGTTGTTATCATGTAGAAGAATGCGAATCGATCCATACTTATCTCCTTGTACTAAGGTCAAATCTAAATGGATCAAAGAACTTCACATAAAACCAGAGACACTGAAACTTATAGAGGAGAAAGTGGGGAAAAGCCTTGAAGATATGGGCACAGGGGAAAAATTCCTGAACAGAACAGCAATGGCTTGTGCTGTAAGATCGAGAATTGACAAATGGGACCTAATGAAACTCCAAAGTTTCTGCAAGGCAAAAGACACCGTCAATAAGACAAAGAGACCACCAACAGATTGGGAAAGGATCTTTACCTATCCTAAATCAGATAGGGGACTAATATCCAACATATATAAAGAACTCAAGAAGGTGGACTTCAGAAAATCAAATAACCCCATTAAAAAATGGGGCTCAGAACTGAACAAAGAATTCTCACCTGAGGAATACAGAATGGCAGAGAAGCACCTGAAAAAATGTTCAACATCCTTAATCATCAGGGAAATGCAAATCAAAACAACCCTGAGATTCCACCTCACACCAGTCAGAATGTCTAAGATCAAAAATTCAGGTGACAGCAGATGCTGGTGAGGATGTGGAGAAAGAGGAACACTCCTCCATTGTTGGTGGGATTGCAGGCTTGTACAACCACTCTGGAAATCCGTCTGGCGGTTCCTCAGAAAATTGGACATAGTACTACCGGAGGATCCAGCAATACCTCTCCTGGGCATATATCCAGAAGATGCCCCAACTGGTAAGAAGGACACATGCTCCACTATGTTCATAGCAGCCTTATTTATAATAGCCAGAAGCTGGAAAGAACCCAGATGCCCCTCAACAGAGGAATGGATACAGAAAATGTGGTACATCTACACAATGGAGTACTACTCAGCTATTAAAAAGAATGAATTTATGAAATTCCTAGCCAAATGGATGGACCTGGAGGGCATCATCCTGAGTGAGGTAACACATTCACAAAGGAACTCACACAATATGTACTCACTGATAAGTGGATATTAGCCCAAAACCTAGGATACCCAAGATATAAGATACAATTTCCTAAACACATGAAACTCAAGAAAAATGAAGACTGAAGTGTGGACATTATGCCCCTCCTTAGAAGTGGGAACAAAACACCCTTGGAAGGAGTTACAGAGACAAAGTTTGGAGCTGAGATGAAAGGATGGACCATGTAGAGACTGCCATATCCAGGGATCCACCCCATAATCAGCATCCAAACGCTGACACCATTGCATACAGTAGCAAGATTTTATCGAAAGGACCCAGATGTAGCTGTCCCTTGTGAGACTATGCCAGGGCCTAGCAAACACAGAAGTGGATGCTCACAGTTAGCTAATGGATGGATCACAGGGCTCCCAGTGGAGGAGCTAGAGAAAGTACCCAAGGAGCTAAAGGGATCTGCAACCCTATAGGTGGAACAACATTATGAACTAACCAGTACCCCGGAGCTCTTGACTCTAGCTGCATATGTATCAAAAGATGGCCTAGTCGGCCATCACTGGAAAGAGAGGCCCATTGGACATGCAAACTTTATATACCCCAGTACAGGGGAACGCCAGGGCCAAAAAGGGGGAGTGGGCGGGTAGGGGAGTGGGGGTGGGTGGGTATGGGGGACTTTTGGTATAGCATTGGAAATGTAAATGAGCTAAATACCTAATAAAAAATGGAAAGAAAAAAAAAGAAATATAAATGAAGAAAATATCTAATATAAAATCTAAAAAAATATTTTAAAAAAAAGAAAATTAATATTACCAACATACCCTAATCGATTGAAATTCAAAATATGAGGAATTAGAAATTTGTCAGTTGTCATCCTGTGGTCTCTCTAATTTGGTAATGGGAGAAATAGTTCCATATACACTTTCTGCTCGTTAGTACATGGCAAGGTCTTGCTGTGCCCCACACAATGGACTTGAAATCATGCTTCTCCTATCTCAGTCTCTCTATTAGCAGGACTGTTTATTTCTTTTCTTTTCTTTGCTCTTTATTTTCTCTGTTTAGCTCTGACTGTCCTGGAACTCACTTTGTAGACCAGGCTGGCCTCAAACTCAGAAATCTGCCTGCCTCTGCCTCTTGAGTGCTGGGATTAATGGCATGCGCCACCATGCCCAGTACTGTTTATTTCATGTTTTTACACTATTTTATCATTTTCAGAACAGCTTACATATTTCAAAATTATTTATACAGCAAAAAGAAATGTAGACAATTAATTTGGGAGGTGGCTTTTAAGAGAACAACAAAGAGTGAGACTGAAGACTTTGATTGATATTTATAATTATTGTATCAATTTTGAAGAAGACGACTTTATAAGTTACTCTTATTCTGAGATGAACAATTTTCAAAATCATCACAGCCAATGAACAAGAACCTTACCCTCACCTAATGTCTATGCCACCTTCCAAGTAGAACCATTGTTTATTGAAACAGTTGATGAATGACTTCATGAATAGATCATCTTAATACACACACCATTTCTTAAATGAACATAACCTGTTCCCTGGGGGCTGAGAATCGTGACAATCACTCAAGTGAAACAGCTTTGACCATAGCAGGAAATCTGTATCCAAAAATCTTGCCTACAATTCATTCCTTGGTGCACCAGAACTGTCAACTCTCAGCTTAGCTACTATGGAGGTAAAATTCTTCAGTGATGTGAGGGACATTGAAGTACAGCCTTATTACAATGAACTCCAATGTCCAAAAACTGTTCTTGCTTTGTGTTTGTACAAATGTCATACAGTTAATATATTTGGTGTTATTTAAAATTTATATTGAGAAAAAAAGTATGTATTTTCAGTATTGCTGTAGACAAACATCTACATAAGACTTGTTAACAGATTCTGTTAATAATGTTAACAGAGTCAGATAAATTGAAATTATGTATCTTTTCTCATCATAATAAAATAAAACTTAAATCAGAGAGAGAGAGACAGAGAGAGAGAGAGAGAGAGAGAGAGAGAGAGAGAGAGAGAGAGAGAGACTGGAGAGAAAATGGAGATCTCCCCTGATTCCTGGAGTCAGAACACTCCCTGTAGGCAAGTTCTCCTCTGGCAGGGAAGGTGCACAGAGGATTGAGGATCAGCTCTACCTCCTGGCTACAGATGTAAGCCCGTAGGACCCTGTCCCAGAAGCTCTGTTGCCTCTGTGACCTGTGCTCTCATGAGTGGACCAGCCTTAGAGAGACACCAGAGAGAAAATGGAGATCTCACCTGAGTCCTGGGGTCAGAGCACTCCCTCGAAATTGAACTTTCCATGGAGACTTGTTGATAGTGTACTTGCTTCTCTCTTAGAAAAGGCTGCTTTAAGCTAATTCATTCTTCAAGTCGATTTATCCTCTTATTTAACCAGCTGGCATATTTTCTTGTACACAATACCAGCTCAATATTTGCTGGGTACATCAAGTTAAAAATAAGTCTTAGATGTTTGTGTGTGTGTGTGTATGTGTGTGTGTGTGTGTGTGTGTGTGTGTGTGTGTGTGTGTGAGAGAGAGAGAGAGAGAGAGAGAGAGAGAGAGAGAGAGAGTTATATTTCCATGTTTCTTATAATTAAGGAGAAATATACGTATGCTTAAAAGTTATTCTCACTAGAAGTCTCTGGGATGTTGAGATTACATTAAATCTAAGTTATCTCCTTATGAGTAAGACCAGGGCAGGGAGAGATAGATGTGTCTCTGGACACAAAAACTGCAGAAAATGCCATTTTCTTACTGTGCAAGAGATAGGTGAATTGTGAAAACAGAGACAACCAGCCTGTTAGGCTCACACCTCATCTCTAAAGCATCCAGACTACCTCTTAGAAGGACATCTTTTCTCTCAGTTTCTTTATGATCCCCTGATAAAATTCAAACTGTTTCTTTCCTTTCCTGACACAGATTTTCACTGTGCCATGAACCTTACTTTAGTAAATTGTCATCACAGAAAACGTCTTCATAAAGGCATTTCTTCCTTTGGCTTCATAGTGTGTTTAGCTTCCAGGTTGCTTGAGGAAGTCTGTAGGAATGACAATTACCTTGTAATAGCATCTTAAATACATCCTTGTTTTATAGGTTGTGTTTGGAATCCACTTCCTTATACTGTAGGTATGTTAGTTGACGTTTCATTGCTGTGAAGAGACAATGTGATGAAGGCAACTCTTATAAAGGAAAACATTTAATTGGAGCTGGCTTACAGTTTCAGAGGTTCAGTTTATTATCATCACGGTGGGAGGCATGGTAGTGTGCAGACAGACATGGTGCTGGCAGAGCCAAGATTTCCACATCATGATCATTAGGCAGCAGGAGGGGACTGGATGTGTTTCACATTCACTTGGCATGGCTTGAGCATTTAAGACCTCAAAGCTTTACCTCCACAGTGACATACTTCCTCTAACAAGACCATACCTCCTAATAGAACTCCCTATGGGCCAAACATCCAAACACCTGAATCTACAAGGACCATACCTATACAGACTATCACAGTAGATTTTGTTAGTATTTAAAATTACATTTGGTTTTTCATGATTCATGAGGAAAAAAAAAGTAGAGGATTACCACAGACTAGTTTCTCTTTTATTCTATGCAAAATTGGAGGATTTTTAAAAAACAATATCTGATTTAGAATTATGAACAAAAAGAATTTTTCCCTATCACATTAGAATTTCTCTCTTGGGTCTCATTTAGGGAACAGTGGATTACTTGCTATCTCAGATTCTAAGACATTTACCTGTGGTGAGTGGGTAAAGCATTGGCAAGGCCTCTCAAAAGTCCTGTGCTCCAGAGGCAAAGGAGAGTGGCCCCTGGGTTTTGGTCTCCTTCCTCTGAAGCCAGAGCATAATGACTTATCTTCTAAATTTCAAGAACAAAGGGGAAAAAGTGAGTTGGTTTCCTGTTGTTGCTGTTAACACATAGTGACTGAAAATTACACAGATTCATTCTTTCCTGTTATGAATGTCAGATATCTAGAATCTGTTCAGGTTCAGCAAGGGCATGCTCCCTTGAGTCACTTGAAGAGTATGCATTTCCTTGTTCTTTGCAGCTTCTGGAACTGGAAACCATGCCTTCTTCAGTTAATGGTCCTTCCCACCATCTAGCTGCTAGGATATCACCATGCCATCTGCTTCTACTGTACCTCCCTGAATGCATTTCTTCTGTGATACACTGTAGCTCTTTGATTCTCCTTGTGATGTCATTTTGGGAAATCCTGGAAAACTTACCAAAATCTTATCCCAAGATCTTTTGCTTCACAATGTATGAAAATTTCTCCTTTTCCTTAAGAGAGTTCATAGCTAAAGACACAGATAATTGTTTATAAACTTTATCCACCCAACACAACAGTCTTCTGGCCTTTTATCCTTTTAGGATATGGAAGAAGATGTTTCCTATTTTTCAATGTCTTGAAAATTTATGCAATAAATACAATTTGTTTTAATAGACAAAATGCAATTTCTGTGTCACGGATAATTTTGTATTTTATAAGAATTTATGAAATAAATATATTTACAGTTGTCAATGAATTACTATTAAAAACTAAACATGACTATAAAATCTAGTTTTGAAGCATGAAAACATAGCCGATTCACAGGTGAAGAAACTTAGATGCTGTGAGATTACACAACATGCAAACAAGGAGGAACTGGTAACCTGCTGTAGCAGAGAGAAGAATGAGGGTAAGGCTCAATCCAGAGGTAGAAAGGGAATTCATCTACAAGCTAATCTTTATTAGGACTCTCTCGATCTATCCATCACATATTCATGAGCATGCCCTGGAATTTTGGGTGTTCCAAACTCTGAAGATACCAAGACAAAAACCTTTGCCCTGGAAAAGTCTTAGTCCACTGGACCAGAAAAAGCAGGGTGCTGCTAAGACAAAATTGGAGGATAGCCAATTCTTCCTTGATAAAGAGGAGGACTGGAGTGCAGTCTCACTGGATTTTGAAGTGTTGAAGTACAGTTTGAAAAACAAAAGTGTTCCAGACAGTGATTGATTACAGTCAGTTCTAAAGTAGCATGGGTATTGAAGATGGTGGAGGAGAGGTAAACAAGAGTAGAAGTCGGCTATACTCAGGAATGCAATAAAGACTAAAGGAGGTGACAATGGGAAGGTCAAAGATGCAAAACTGAACAAGAAGGGAGATGTAAGAAGAGCAACTGAGTAGCATCATGATGGGGGAAGTTATGCCTCAGGAAGATGGGACAAGTTTGTAGGAAGAGCTAAAGGGAGTAGACTCGTGGGAAATTGAGGGTGTTAGATCCAGAGCAGGCAGAGGGATCCAAGTTGGCTTTAGATCCAGAGCAGGCCAAGCCTTTACTCTACTTTCATCTCCATCCTCTAGCAGGAGCACGCTTGTTCCAAAGTCTTTTTAAAGGTCCATTTCCATGGTAGCCAGATCTGGCCAAGCATTTCCAAGCCCAGGGCATCAGTGCTTGCTCCTTATTGTTCTAACTTTAAGTTTTTGTTTCCTCTTTACTTTTGTTCTTTTCTGGAAGACCTCTTTACTTTTCTTCTTTTCTGGAATACCCTTTGTAACAGCTATTTTCATGTGGCAGCACTATTCCACGAGCTTTGCCTCTCTTAGGCGTTGTACCAATCCTCTCCTCTAAGAACTGTAAATATTCCCATTTGGTAGGTCAGAAAGTCTCAGTAACTTGTGAACGGTTAAAGGATCGAATCTGCCTGGCAGAGCAACTAGATCTTTAGAAGTCGGCAGCCCCTCCAGTTACACGCTGCTTCTTCAGCAAATGGAAAGTTATAGAGCCAAGGCTCATAGGTCCTAAGAGCAGAACTGACATTCAAGTCTAGGTCTCTCTAGACCCCTGGCTGTTCTTATTCACGCTACTGCATATGCACTAGCATCCCTCCTAGAGAACCATCACAGTCTAATAAGGTGTGGCCTCCAGTCTGTTCCCTGTGGTTCTCCTAGGAGCCTTTCCTTCCTCAAGCCCAGGTGGGAAATGCTGATTGAATCTCAGCAGAGCAGAAAGGCAGCTGTGGCACATATGTTGCAGCATAAGGAACTATGGAAGTATTGCCTGTATTTCATATCCTCATTCAAATCTCTGCTCTCCCATTCACCTGCCACCACGAGGAGCATGGTTTCCTTTTCAACAGGATAATCTGATTGCTACTTTTGCATCTGAAAACTAAGAGATTCATATATCCTGCCTGGATGGGAGCATTTTTCAGTCTCAAAGCCCATAAAAATATTGTGGCATGAATGGTTCAGCTGAAACAACAGAATGCTACAAAAATGAGTCTACAAAATGTGCTTGAAATATTAGTCATCAACATGGTATAAAGCACCCTTTCTCCACAGAGGCAGGCTTGTGCCTGATTGCTAAGTACACTTTCATCTGCAGGACCAGGTGGAGATTGTTGGTTTATGTTCTGGAAACTCTTAACTACCTAAATCTGTCTGCTGGTGAGAAGATTAAAGAGCGGGAAGTATATCCCATTCTTCTATGCTCCCTGATATTCTCCCAGGGCTGATAGAAAGCAGAAGTCTACTCACACGCTACAGAAACTAGACTACATATATACAAAATTCACACACACACACACACACACACACACACACACACACACACACACACACATATATATATATATATTCAGGAATATTTTATGAAAATGCATTCTATTTATAATCCAGTGATTCAAAAAATTGCTCTTGTGTGCATGCATGGAACAGATGTGTGTGGTTAAGGGAGCATGCATGCACAGGTGCTTGAGGAGGTCAAGAGGCCAACCTCAGGGTTCATTCCTCAGGTACTCTGCATCTTTCTTTTCTCCTTAACACAGTCTTTCAGTGGCTTGGTATTTGCCAAATAAGTTAGTCTGGCTGGTCAGTTCTCCTCCCAGCCTTGAGATTACAAGTGTTAAAAATACAAACCTTTGCAGCTGGCTTTTTGGGGAGGAGGGGATGTGGGTGGTTTCTGGGAATTATATTTGCAAGACTAACACCTTGCCAACTGAGGTATTTCCCAGTTCTCCCAAAATTTGTTTTGAAAGTAACCTGGAAATAAACAGTTGTCCTTTTTTTTTTTTTTTTTTTTTTTTTTTTTTTTTTTTGTATCAGTAGAACCATAAAAAAAATAAAACTGTAGATAAAAGGAGAAACAGGAATATTTTAAAACTAGTGAATGGAATCAATTTGGTGTCATGTAGAGATGTGATTGGTGGGCACAGTATTCAGCTTTCATTTAAAATGATGAAAGTATTTTTTGAACAAAGAAAATCTCTTGAGAATTTTTTTTTCAGAATTTGGCCCAAGTTTCCCACTGTTTTTATTATTAGAAAGACTAGTCATCCTTATCTGTTTAGGAGAGACAGTTTTAGGATTTCCCTCTATGTTTTTGTTGAGAGATTTCAGTTTTTGCAAAACGTATTCAGCTTGAGGGAATGTCACTCTGATTGCGAGGAGAGAAAAGGTGTCGTGCTCTGAGGACTGCTGGGGCCATTGTCCCCTTGGAAGCTTCCAGTGGCAGTAAGGGCCCAGTCAGCCAACATCCACAGTATGACTTCGAATATTTTTTTAATAATGGATTCAGAGAGCTTGAATACGTTGGAAGCGTTGGATTTTCACATGCATTCTGAACACTGGGGATTGATACTCTGCTTTAATTAGCAGCCGTATTGATGCTTACACTGTAGAAGGTGTTTTGCCGTGGAAGGCACACACCTCATTTAAGTAACTGGTTCCTTCACAAGTCACCTGCCAGCACAGCACACTTCCTGGATGCCAGCAGCTTGCCCATTTGTCAAGGCGCCAGCCTTTGGTGACTGCTTATAATGGATTTTCCTGTTTGTTTTATGAAGAGTTTTATTCAAATACTTTAAGAAGTTTGTCAGCTTACAAGTGAACAGCTCTCAGAGTGTGACCCGAACCAGTGTAGCAAGCTGAAGCAAGGTGCCAGCAACCTGCTTGCGGTGGGCGCCGAAATCCCAAGAAGCCTGGCTTGCCTGGCTGAGCAAAAAGCTTTTCCTGTTTTTTCTTTCTTTTTTTCCATCAAAGGCAGGGCCAGCTCAGTGAGATGTACTGGACATGTGAGGTGGATATTATTGTAGTTCTGGGGTAAGGCCTGCTGAAGTGGAAGCATGGAATATATATGTCTGGGGATCCCAGGAATACTGCCGCCAAAATCCTATCTACCTCCTTGAGTTTTCATCCTGCTGGTCTTAATTTAATGGCTAAGACCTCATGCCTTCTCTAGCACATGCTTTCATAGGCTTGATCGAATCAGAGACCTCAGGAGATGGGAATTTGTTGCATATTTTCCTCTGTCTAGCCAAGGGACTAGCCAGCTACCTCCTGGGAAACTCACATGGACAATAGTTTCTTAGAATAGCTTGGGGAAGAGGAAAAGGAGCCCAAGAGTTATCAGATTTGCCCCATTAGTCAGTCACAAACCAAAGCTTGTGCAACCCCACAGTTTATCCCTGCTGCAACAGTTGATCAGAGGGACATACAGATAAGCATGGCAGGTAAGAGACACCTCATGGAATGTGACAAATGAACAATTTTAAACCGACATTTACTTTTACAAGTCAGTCATTTAAGTGGGTTCTTTGTATGGAGCATTTTCAATTTTTAT
This sequence comes from Mus musculus, assembly GCF_000001635.26. Classification (NCBI taxonomy): domain Eukaryota; kingdom Metazoa; phylum Chordata; class Mammalia; order Rodentia; family Muridae; genus Mus; species Mus musculus. The sequence goes on from NC_000079.6 coordinate 78,501,573, forward strand.
GTCACCTTAGAGACTTTTGCATTTCTTACAATTCTTCTGCACATTAAAAATGAATTATAGTCTCATCCACTTTCAGAAAAAAATTTGGAAGAAATTTTAAAAGCAGACAAAGGCCACATGTGCCTCAAGATGCTCCAGCAAGGACTTTCTCTCTTTGATCTCCTGATGACAAAGGAAAAGAAGGATCCAAATCTTTGTATGAATCTAGTATTTGCTGCCATTTAGAACTATTTTTTTCTCTTTCTCCCATTAGCTAGTGTGCGTCTTAATATTTCCTTGGGAAAAATCATGTAGTCAGAAAGAAAGAAACAGTGGCAAGCCAACATTCCAAGCCAGAGTGCCCAGGCATCTCTGTGATAAACAGAGGGATATCCCCACCCTACACCCCAGCCTCCCCACCCCACACGGGACAGCAGTGACTTTTTGTGCAAGGTGTAGTACAGACTTTGCTTGTCTCCACTTGCTGAAGTTTATCAACAGCTCTGAGGCTACTTTGTAACATGTATTTCTTAGAAGAGTTATTAAAGTCTCTGAAGAGTTAAAAAAAAATTGCCCAAGGCATAGGACCTATGAATCCAGGCCTTGTGGTCCAGAGCTCTGCCTGGGGATCTGTACCTATGACATCTGCTCTTAAACTGGTCTTTGGCCTTCTCTTTTGATTTCTGTTATATGGGCCATGACTCATCTTTGCAGATTCTTTAAAGTATTCTAACAAGTCTTTGGAGAACAGAAACCAGGCTTCATTTTATATCCAACAGCTACTAATTTCATATTTGCGGGATGAGTGAACTGAATTTAAGCGTTTAGGCCTCTGTGATTTTGAACATCAAGGAAGAATTTTAGTAGGCCCATATTTCCTGTACTGCAGCCCTAATGGGGGCCAAACTATTCTTTCCCCAGTATGAGGACATCAGATCCCAGAGTTTGCTCATTGTATATTCAGCCAGTAAAAATGAACAATAATGAGAAAAGGTCTTATTCTGGACTCATTTGGATAGGAATGTAGTTTCTGTGAGTCTTCTGATAGGCTCACCCAAACATCTGCAGACTGTTTAGTTTCATGTATACATCAGTGCTAAAGAGAGTTCAGAAGCTGTACTGTCTCCAACACCGTGAGACATCGTGCATGTTTACCAACATCTTGGGAACCACCCAATAAATGGAAACCATGTCTGCTGAACACACACACTGTCATTCTTCAGAGAGAAAGCTTTTCTCTGCAAGATGATAATTGTAATTCATGTGGTTTTATGGGTGGGGATATGAATATGTGAAACTTTAGTACGAATTCACTTTCCAGTGATCCCATAATACACTTTAGGTATGTGACCAAGCAGCTTGATTATGGGTTATATCTATATCTGTATATTTTGAGACAGGATCTCCTGACTGGCTTGGAGCTGAGTATGTAGACTAGGCTCGCCTAAAACTCACAGAGATTCCCCTGCCTCTCCCTCTCCAATTCGGGCATTAAAGGCATTCATAAGCATGCATTGCTGGCCAGAGATATAGTTTAAGAAGTTAAGGGGAATGTATAATGTAACTTACACTGTTTTTCTAGAACACACACAGAAATTTGATTCTCTTCTCTACAGCTTTTCCTCAGAACATAGGCTGTTACCAGGCATTGTTTAGGAGCTGGTAAATATTTGTCAGGTGGTTTAAATGATGAAAGCTTATAGATTAATATAAAAATTGTGAGGTCCTTAAAGATCTCACAAATTCCACTGTTGATGCTTGATATTAGTAGTTTTCATTTTGTTACTTTTAATTATAAAAGGATGTAGTGGCTTGAATGAGGATAGCCCACATTGGCTCATAGATTTGAGTGCTTGGACACCATGGAAAGGCACTAGTTGAAAGAATTAAGCACCATGGCCTTGTTGGAGGAAGTATGTCACTGGAGTGTGTTCTGAGGTTTACTTTTTTTTTTATTAGGTATTTTCTTTACTTACTTTCAAATGTTATCCTCTTTCCTAGTTTCTCCCACCCCCAGAGACCCCCTACAACTTCCTCTCTCCCCCTTCTTCAATGAGGGTGTGCCCCCACCCACCCACTCTGGCCACCTCACCACCTTGGCATTCCCTACACTAGGGCATCAAATCTTCACAGGACCAATGGCCTCTCCTCCCATTGATGTCTGACAAGACCATTGTCGGCTACATATGCAGCTGGAGCCATGGGTCCCTCTATGAGTACTTTGGTGGGTGGTTTAGTCCTTGGGAGCTCTGGGGGATATGGTTGGTTGATAGTGTTGTCCTTCCTATGGGGATGCAAACCGCTTCAGCTCCTTTAGTCCTTTCTCTTATTCCTCCATTGGGGACCCCATGCTCAGTCCAATGGTTGGCTGCAAGCATCCACCTCTGTATTTGTCAGGCTCCAGCAGAGCCTTTCAGGAGACAGCTATATCAGGCTCCTATCAGCAAGTACTTCTTGACATCCAAAATAGTGTCTGTGTTGACTATATGGGATGGATCCTCAGGTGGGTCAGTCTCTAGATGGCCTTTCCTTCAGTCTCTCCTCCACACTTTGTCAATGTATTTTCTCCAGTGAGTACCCCATTTTTAATAGAGTTATTTGATTCTCTGGAGTCCAACTTCTTGAGTTCTTTGTTTAGCCCTCTATCAGATGTAGGATTAGTAAAGATCTTATCCCAATCTGATGGTTTCTGTTTTGTCCCATTGACAGTGTCCTTTGCCTTGCAGAAGCTTTGCAATTATATGAGGTCCCATTTGTTTATTACTGATCTTACAGCATAAGCCATTGGTAATGTGTTCAGGAATTTTTTCCTTGTGCCCATATGTTTGAGGCTCTTTCCCATAGCTGGATATAAAATTAACTCAAACAAATCAGTAGCCTTCCTATACTCAAAGGATAAACAGGCTGAGAAAGAAATTAGGGAGATGATATCTTTCACAATTGTCACAAATAATATAAAATACCTTGGTGTGACCCAAACTAAGCAAGTAAAAGATTTGTATGATAAGAAAGAAATCAAAGAAGAACTCAGAAGATGGAAAGATCTCCCATGCTCATGGATTGGCAGGATTAATATAGTAAAAATGGCCATCTTGCCAAAAGCAATCTACAGATTCAATTCAATCTCCATCAAAATTCCAGCTCAATTCTTCACCAAGTTAGAAAGGGCAATTTGCAAAATCATCTGGAATAACAAAAACCTATGATAGCAAAAAATATTCTCAACAATAAAAGAACCTCTGGTGGAATCACCATGCCTAACCTCAAGCTGTACTACAGAGCAATTGTGATCAAAACTGTATGGTATTAGTACAAAGCAAGGCAGGTAGATCAATGGAATAGAATTGATGACCCAGAAGTGAACCCAAACACCTATGGTCACTTGATCTTTGACAAAGGAGCTAAAACCATCCATTTGATAAATGACAGCATTTTCAACAAATGGTGCTGGTTCAACTGTTGGTCAACATGTAGAAGAATGTACATCAATCCATTACTATCTTCCTGTACAAAGCTCAAGTCCAAGTGGATCAAGGACCGCCACATAAAACCAGATACGCTGAAACTAGTAGACGAGAAATTGGGGAAGAGCCTCAAACACATGGGTACAGGGGAAATATTTCTGGATTTTCCAAAAGCTAAGCCAGGCCGTTTTTCTCTCTTTCTGCTCCCTGTGTATCTGAATGTAGAGCTCTCAGCTACTTCTCCTGCTCCTCGTCTGCCTGCCTGCTACCATAATGCTTCCCTGCCATAATGATAATTGCCTACAAAGCTGCTTACATCTCTGAAAATGTAAGCAAGACCCAATTAAGTGTTTTTAAAAAAAAGTTTTGATGGCCATGGTTTCTTTTCACAGCAACAGAAGACTAAGATAAAAACTAACATCTGAAATAAAAATTTATAGAAGATGGGTATATAAATAAAATATTTTTGATGGAATGAGTGTTTTATAACTTTTTAAAGATTTTGACATTTTATTTCATGTGTATGAATATTTTGCTTGCATGCGTCAATGTGAACCATGTGCATGCCTGGTACCCAAGGAGGTCAGAAGAAGCTGCTGTATCTCCTGAAACTGGAGTTAAGGAGGATTGTCAACTACGATGTGGGTTCTGGGAACTGAATCTGGGCCCTCTGTAAAAGCAACTCATGTTTTTAATTCCTGAGACATCTCTCCAGTCCCATAGAAGGGCTACTTTAAATTGATTGTTTTCTTATTTTATAGATATTAGTGATAACCACAAAACAAACCAACCACAAAATTAAAATCCAAGATTCAGAATGATAGCATGCACCATGCCATCAAATCCTGAAGCCCCATGTGTTCCTGTCTTCTGTTTTGCTTACCTTATACTTTATCAAGGAAATTCTGCTGAACACAGAAGTAGCCTTCCTTACAATCTTTAGACACTTGTAATTGAAATAAATTCCCATCCAGTTGAGAAAACCACTAGAATGACAAAATATTGAATTATTGATCTAATTCCTCATAATATCGGGTCATAAGTGTTACAAATGTGACCAATGCTGAGTATCTGTAGTATGGGCACAAACTGGGCCTTTGTGTGTTCTTGGCCACTGGACATATTCATGGAAGGTTGTTCCCTTTCTTGTTGGCCTAATTCTTGCCTAGCTTTTCATTATGGGACACTCTTGCATTTCTACACAAGTTTGAATGCTCTACCACACTTAGAGTTACAAAGATCATTGGGAGCAGGAGGCAGGAAGTTGGCAAGAAAATCTCATTAGTGAGTGAGACTTCATCTAAATCAATCATTCATTCATTTGTTCACTTGCTCATCCCCTGTTATTATGATTAGTTTTAATTGTCAACATGATCCAGTCTATAATCACCTGAGAAGAGAGTCTAATGAAGAATTGTGTAGAATACATTGGCCTGGGGGGGATACCTTACTTGGGTTAATTGAGGTGAGAAGGCTCACAGTGTATATGAGTGGCAAGTTTCATGGGCTCTGGACGGAATGAAAACGAGGCAGCTGAGTGTATGTGCATTAACTCACTGTGCTGTGCATTTGACAATGAATGTAATGTCCAAGTTCTTGGTGACTCAACTTCCCTGCAATGGTCATTTGTGAGCCACACAGGCCCTTTCTTCTTGCGGATGCCTTTCTCAGGGTATGTATCACAGCAATGGGAACCAACTTCAAACTCCACCCCAATGTCTTTTCTTGAGTACTATAAATTAAGAGCTCTTCTTTAAAAGCCTGGTGGTCCAGCTTTATATATAAAATCTACATTGTGGAAAATGGAAACCCCTAGGAAAGCAGGAATGTACAGATTCCTTTGATGAAGGTGGGTAGGTGTTCAGAGAAGGTCTGTAGTTGACAGGTCTGTGAGATGTTTGATATTAGGAATATGGTTGCTATTCTTTGCTTTGTCATACATACATATATATAACACAGAAATACTGGTGTTCAGAGGACATAGCTTTGCAAACAACCAGGAAAGAAGGCAAGGCTAACATGAAAGAAGAATATTTCTTGACTCTTTTAGATCAGCCTTTCCTGCATATCATGTAGTAATGAGTGACTCAACTCAACCCAAGTCAAAGCAGAAACACAAATGATGTTTGTGTTTTCTTCCCTTTTTTCTTCCCTGTGTTTTGAGACTGAGATTACCTGGGAAACAAGAAAGTAATTATAATCCTAGATGTTGGCAGATTTGTGACCACAACCCTATTTTATTTGTGTTTCCTTTATCATAGGGCAAAATTATCCACTATAACTTAGCTTCTGACTATCCTGAAACTCTTCTGGGCTGTGATGATATCACGAATGATCAGGTGCCATGAATATAAAAATTCTTAATCACTTAACTATCCATCACTTGTAATTGAAACTGAAGACAGTAAGTCATAAAGGATGAGTAGGGAGAGGAGCAGATGGGAGAGGAAACAGGTTCTGAGAAGTGCTCTGGAGTTAACCCTTTAGTAAAGCAACTCCATTCCACCTTCCTGGCTGCCTTTCTGTACACATCTCCATGGCTGAACTTCTTACAGAAGGAGGACAGTTGCACAGGTCAACCTTGGTCATGGGAGTAGGGCTATATTTTCTGGTCTAGCTGGAGGCCCAATTCGAGTATCAGGTAAAAGGTCAAGTAAGGTCAATAAAATCCAGCTTAGGGTAGTGGCAGCTGTTCTTATTTCCTCAAGTACTTTTCAATTTAGAAGTCTCAAGAAAAGCTGCTTCTCTCTGAATCATTGCCTTCCCAGGCTTATGGACCCCAGAAACCCTTGTACTTTCCATTGCTTTCCAAACATGGCTTTGTTTCAGGCCTCCCTGCACACAGATTGCAGTGATGTGGGCACACAATTCTGACAGGATCTGTAGCTTTGAGAAAAAGCACTTAGGTTTACAGGGGCATGCAGTACTGTTGGGCTCTATAAAGGTGGAAGCAGAAGCTGTGAGTTTTAACCCCTGCTAGGGAAATCCAGATTGAAGCACCTTTAGTGTGGCAGGATTCTAGTGCTCAGTGAGATGCTCAGTGAAAACGTCTGTGTTCTTTTTGGATCTTATCTTCAGATTTGTAGCAACAGTTGGTCATTTTATGTCTGGGTTCTAGGATAAAACAAAATCATCTAGCTCAAAACGTGTTTCCCTCAGAGCATCATTTTCTCTATCTCTGTCTCTCTCTGTCTCTCTCTGTCTCTCTCTGTCTCTCTCTGTCTCTCTCTGTCTCTCTCTGTCTCTCTCTCTCTCTCTCTCTCTCTCTGTATAGTTATATATGCAGGTTTATGTGTACGCAGTTGCATTTTATGAACCAGAGGTTGTTCTCTTTAATTTTTGAGGCAAGGCCTCTCCATTGAACAAAGAATCTAATATGGCCACTCTGACCAGTCAGTTTGCTTCAAGAATTCCCGATCTTGGCTTTTGTTTCTTCTTTCCCTGAAACTGAAGTTAGGGGCAAGTTGCCATGCACACAGCATTTATGTGGCATCTGGGGATTAGGACTCTGGCTCTTCTGTTTGCCCCACAAGCACTTTCACCTCTGAGTTTTACACATAACTTTTATATTTGAGATTAAAAAATGTGTGTTGAACACCAACCCATGAGCGGGGCACAGCAGAGGAGTGAAATAAAAACTGAAGATTTCTACTCTGCCTTTGGAGATACAAAGGAAATCATAGGTAAAAGTTTACAAAAGTTCACAAAAGTTCTAGGAAACTGCAGAAAAAGGTCAGATTAATGCTTTAACAAAGATGGACCTGAGGGTTTTCAGCAGGCTTCTTAGGCCTTTGTTTTTATTTTCATATAAGGCTTTTGGCCATCTGTTACTTTTCTTTATTTTTTTTCTTTATTTTTCTTTGTCAAATCTGATTTTTTCTTTCCTTTTTGTCCTTCCTTCCCTTCCTTCCTTCCTTCCTTCCTTCCTTCCTTCCTTCCTTCCTTCCTTCCTTCCTTCCTGTCTTTCTCTCTTCCTTCCTTTCTTCCTTCCTTTCTTTCTTTCTTTCTTTCTTTCTTTCTTTCTTTCTTTCTTTCTTTCTTTCTTTCTTTCTTTCTCCCTCTTTTTTTTTTCTGTAAGGATGCAATGTGATCATGACCTGGCTGCCCCAAGCTTGTTGCCTTGAGAGAGCAATGCTTGCAATCTAGGTATGGATTTTGCCATGGCAGGGAAAGAAATTAAATATCTTTGATATAAAATATAACTCAGGTGAGTTTGAACATAGCACTTTTAAAATAAGATAATTGCTAAACTGTTCTGTTGTCTGCTTCAATAGTCAATGCTCTACAAACATACACAGCAGATTACTGACGACTGAGGACATAACAAATAAAAGGATACATTTCTAGACTTTCCTTTGAAGAATAAAAGGCAAACAAAGAAGATGTTTAGTTGGGGAAAGGAAAACCTCAGGAAAGAGGTAGACTTGACTCTGACAGCTTATGGGTCTTGAACATCAACCTGGACAGACAAGACTATAGGCGGAACATGTGCTTTGGGGTCAGAGATGCCTGCATTGGATCCTGTGATGTTATAGGTTATTTTTAACAAGTGACTTTTTACTTTCAATTCCAATTATCTCACCTGGTTATGTACAGGCAATGAGCAGCATATGTGTAACAGTTATGGCATATAACAGACGGCAAAGTCATGTAAAGATAGTCTCCTTTGCTTAATTTAGGTGTCTATTATTATTATTTAACTGTCTATTTTGCAAGGTGCAAAATGCAAATCTTAAAGCATTTTTTTTATGGCAACATCTCCACTATAACAATAATGAATCTGTGTTCATTTTTGACCAGTGAACTTGACCTGGGAGTGTTTCCCTGGGTGCTCCTATGCTTCTGTGTGAAGTTGCCAAGGGTTCAAGTAGCCCGGGATTTAGAGCTACATTGATGTATGTGTACTATCTTGCTGGATAGCTCTCCTAGCTGGTAAACTACTCTACCATTTTTAGCTCTCATTACATCTGTAAAATGACAAGCTGACAGACTAAATTTCAAGACTATGTTTTGGCATTTCAAAGAAGAAAACATGAAGTTGTTCTGATTTGATTTCTTTCTGGGCAAGAATGTGGCTCTAATCATTACTTCTTCCTTCAAGTGAGTGGCCTTCAGAGTAGTACTTGTCTGTTAATGATGATCTCATTGACTTGGGAGAGTTAGTATTGATGCTTCTTGAGAGGATTCCACTCAGTGAGTATTAATAGAATCCATATTTTGTTATAGAGAACTCATTCTTCTATCTGAGCATCTCTGGTTTTTTTGTTTTTTTGTTTTTTTGGTTTTTTTGGAAATAAATACCTTAAAGGTCAAAGATGTCCTTTTATGATAACTTTGCTGCAAGTTTCTTTCCTGATTCTCTTGTCAAGTAAACTAGGATAGAAGAATGATGAGAAGAAGTCAGGACAGGTGAGATCCAAAGAGGGGAGAAGTACTGTAGCTCAAGAACTAGGTGACAGTAGAGGATGACAGGCATCTGAATGCCTGCTAGAGACTGTTTCTGCATCCATTACTCCAGTACTGGAGAAGTTGGTCTCTGGCAGTAATGTTTCACTGAATGCTGAAACTTGAGTTGAGTAAGTCAGCCTGTGTGTGGCTTCATTGAATCTCATTCAATATATCTTAGTTCAATACTGAAAGAGCACAGAGTTTATCCATCTTGACATTATTGTTATTGATGTTCTGTTCCTTAGCCCATTTTACTCTCTGTCTTTTGTGCATCTTTGTTTTTTTCTGGTTTCTGAAGGCTACACTTGTTTGAGACTATGTGGTTCTTCCACGAATGTCCTGCCCTAATCACAATGTCAGTAATTATTGCTGGGGTTATAGCTTACTAGTGAGGTACTTAGCCTCATGCAGAGCCTGAGGCAGAGGAGGTGTTATTCCTAGTACTGGAAAGAAGTTCTGGGACTCTTGTCTTCATTAGGGTTTTAAACCTTTTAAATTTCATTTCTGTCATTTGTCAGAAGCTGTGGAGGCCTCATCAATGAGGGTCCATGGAGCAAGAATGTGTACTGTCCCAAGATTTACAGAAGCTAGCGCATAAATTTATAGTAGTCTGAACATGTATGAATATTTGATAGCCAAAGAAGTAAGGGCAATGTCTTAATCTGTATGTTATTGCTATTACAAAATGACTAAAACTAGTAATTTATAGGAAATAGAAGTTATATGGCAGGGAGGTGGCTCTCATAGATTGTAGTTTAGTTGTTCAGCACCCAAATAAAAACACCAGTATGGTAGCATGTGCCTGTCATTCAAGTGTTGGGGATGCAGAGGCAGGAAGAGAGCTAGAACTTGCTGGCCAGCCAGTTTATCTGGGTTGGTTCAATGACAGAGAATAAAGTAGATACTGACTGAGGAAATTAGTTACTTATTTACATACCACATGCACACATATGCAAACCACATATGTACATAGAGCCAAACACACACACACACACACACACACAAACACAAAGAGAGAGAGAGGAAGAAAGAGACAGACAGACAGACAGACAGACAGAGAGAGACATAGACACAGACATAGAGGGGCTGGGTCGTAGAGAAGGAGAAGGACATAAGGCAGCTTATTTGAGGTTGAGAAGTCCATGACTGCTGTGCTGATATCTGTAGCCTCTGGTGAGTGCCTCCTTGCCGCACCATATATAGCAGGAAACATCTTGTGGTAAGACAGACTATTTATGTCAAGTCAAATGTTTTTTTTTTCCTCTTTGTATAAAGCATTTGTATAAAGGCTATCATGAAGACCTCATTTTCGTGACCTAATCTAATCCCAATTATGTAACAAAGGCCCTATGTCCAAATACATATGATTTTGAACACTAGATTTCCATGAATGCATGAGGGTCACATTCAAAGCATAATTGGTTATGTGGTTTAATGAATTACCTTAACCATTTCCTACTTTTGCCAGGCCATGTTGGTTGTTGTCTTAGTTAGTGTTTTACTACTGTGAAGAGACATCATGTCCAAGGCAACGCTTATAAGGACAACATTTAATTTGGGCTGGCTTAGACATTCAGATGTTCAGTCCATTATCATCAAGGCAGGAACATGGCAGCATCCAGGCAGGCACAGCACAGGAGAAGCTGAGAGCTCTACATCTGAAGGCAACTAGCAGAGTACTGGTTTCCAGGCAGCTAGGACGAAGGTCTTAAAGTCCACATCCACAGTGGCACACTTACTTCAATAAGGCCACACATAATCCAAAAAGGCCACACCTTCTAATAGAGCCACTCCCTGGGCTGACAATATACAAACCATAACAGTTGTATACTGGTGAACAAAGCTGCCTTCCTAGTTGGAGTAGACCTTTTGTCTTTCATTGTGTGCTTTCTGACTGGAAAGAATCAACAAAATTATCATTTTTGCTAAAGATCTTCTGCTCTATGCTAAGGATGCCAATGCCAGCAATGACTTTCACATTCTTACTTCCCTTGGACTGCATTATCAGACACTTTGGTTGGGTCTGAAGCCCTTGTAGTTTCTCATGTGCTAGAAAAGGGCATTATGCCATGGGGTATTTTTTTTTTATCCCAAAGCCTGTAACTGTCTGTGGACAGCATCTGTCTTACAAATGTTTGTTTCCTTCTTTTCTTTGTTCTTACCTAATTAATTTTTCTTTCCTTAAAATCCTTTCTACCTGTTACCTATTTTCCAAGGTATATGCTCCTCCCCCAGTTATTTCATTCTTTCTCATAAGTGATTGGTAGAGAGTCATGTCTTAAGATATATTGCTTTTTTGTTATCAACACTTATTTATGATATCTGAGCTTTTGGTTGCTGCAATGGCAGTGGGGTTGTTTCATGGCAAAGGTATTGCAGAACTAATTAGAGTACCCCTGCTCAGGGCACACAGCTCAATGCAGATTGTAATGCTTACTAGTGGTGTCAGAGTCAGGTGTTCTATACTTTCAAGGAAGTATGAGAATGGGCATTACCATATCTGAATCTCAGGAACCAATGACCATGTTACATTTCTGGATGTTAGTGTTGCTCATGCAACCAACAATCAAAAACCCCTATATAAAAATCTAACTTTCAAGATGACAAAGAACTAGAGGCTTTGGTAAGTGATTAGGTTATGAAGGATGCTGATGCTTGACTACGGATTTTCCAGCCTCAATAATTGTGAGCAAAAGTTTTCAGTTTTCGATGGGTATAGTGGTGTATCCTCCAAATCCTGCAATGAGGAGGCAGACACAGGCAGAATTCTATACTGTGAAGTCCTGATCAGACAGAGATCTATAGTGAGACTCTGTCTCAATTTTTTATTTATTTTATTTTTTTATTATTTTTTTAAATTTTCAATCAGATATTTTCTTTATTTACATTTCAAATGCTATGCTGAAAGTCCCCTATACCCTCCCTCCGCCCTGCTCCCCTACCCACTCTCTCCCACTTCTTGGCCCTGGCGTTCCCCTGTACTGAAGCATATAAAGTTCGCAAGACCAAGGGGACTCTCTTCTCAAAGATGGCCGACTAGGCCATCTTCTGCTACATATGCAGCTAGAGACATGAGCTCTGGGGGTACTGGTTAGTTCATATTGTTGTTCCTCTTATAGGGTTGCAGACCCCTTCAGCTCCTTGGGTACTTTCTCTAGCTCCTCTGTTAGGGGCCCTGTGTTCCATCCAAAGATGACTATGAGCATCCACTTCTGTATTTGCCAGGCACTGGCATAGCCACACAAGAGACAAGCAAAATCTTGTTGGCATATGCAATAGTGTCTGAGTTTAGTGTCTGATTATGGGATGGACTCCTGGGTGGGGCAGTCTCTGGATGGTCCATCCTTTCGTCTCAGCTTCAAACTTCGTCTCTGTAACTCCTTCTAAGGGTATTTTGTTCCTTATTCTAAGGAGTAATGAAGAATTCACACTTTTGTCTTCCTTCTTGATTTTCATGTGTTTTACAAATTGTATCTTGGGTATTCTAAGTTTCTGGGCTAATATCCACTTATCAGTGAGTGCATATCATGTGATTTCTTTTGTGATTGGGTTGCCTCACTCAGGATGATATCCTCCAGATACATCCATTTGTCTAAGAATTTCATAAATTCGTTGTTTTTAATAGCTGAGTAGTACTCCATTGTGTAAATGTACCACCTTCTCTGTATCCATTCTTCTGTTGAGGGACATCTGTGTTCTTACCAGCTTATCCCTATTATAAAAAAGACTGCTATGAACATAGTGAAGCTTGTGTCCTTATTATCAGTTGGAACATTTGGGTATATGCCCAGGAGAGGTATTGTTGGATCTTCTGGTAGTACTATGTCCAATTTTCTAAGGAACTGCCAGACTGATTTCCAGAGTGGTTGTACAAGCTTGCAATCCCACCAACAATGGAGGAATGTTCCTCTTTCTCCACATGCTCACCAGCATCTGCTGTCACCTGAATTTTTGATCTTAGCCATTCTGACTTGTGTGAGGTGGAACCTCAGAGTTGTTTTGATTTTCATTTCCCTGATGATTAAGGATGTTGAACTTTTTTTTTTTTCAGGTGCTTCTCAACTGAGGAATACTGAAGGCCTGAAAAGCACCTGAAAAAATGTTCAATTTTTAATTTTTATAAATTGTCCACAGTAAAACATTTTATTGTAATAGATCAAATGGAGAAAGTCATCCTCTGGCCAAAGAAGATGAAGCTTACTGTTGGCATCCAGCTTATGTTGATGGCAAGATTATTCTATATCATACCGGTTATTCAGAATAATTGAATAACTTCTTTTTTTTCAAGTTTTTATTAGATATTTTCTTCATCTACATTTCAAATGCTATCCCAAAAGTTTCCTATACTGTCCCTCTGCCCTGCTCCCCTACCCACCCACTCCCACTTCTTGACCCTGGTGTTCCCCTGTACTGGGGCATATAAAGTTTGCAAGTCCAATGGGCCTCTCTTTCCAGTGATGGCCAACTAGGCCATCTTTTGATACATATGCAGCTAGAGTCAAGAGCTCTGGGGTACTGGTTAGTTCATATTGTTGTTCTACCTATAGGGTTGCAGACCCCTTCAGCTCCTTGTGTACTTTCTCTAGCTCCTCCATTGTGTGGCCTGTGTTCCATTGAAATGACTTCTTAAAAGTAGAAAAGGGGATGAGAAGAGAACAGGAATATGGATCACCTGAAAAGAACTTGACCAAACAACACTAGCTTTGAAGATGGAGAACAAAAGGAAAGGAGGTGGTTTCTAGTGTGTGTGTGTCTGTGTGTGTGTGTGTGTGTGTGTGTGTGTGTGTGTGTGTGTGATTGTATGCTATATGAGTGCATGTGTCTTTTGATGCAGGAATGGTCTATAGAAAATGCAACATGGGACAGGGAACTGAACTTAGGTCCTTAGTAGAGAACAGGTGGTGCTCTTAGCTCCTAGACCATCTCTAGCTCTTGGAATATAACTCTGGAATATAACTCTGACTCAAGGGGTCATATTTTCATTTCTATTTACAAGATAATAAATGTGTGCTGTTTTAAGCTATACGTTTGTGACAATTTATTGTAGCAGCAACAATAAACACTGTCCTAGTAGATAGAAGAGGTGACTGACAGGTTTCCAAAGGTAAGACCTGGATAGGAGCCAAAACAAGAGTGGATGTGTTGTGCCTGCCAGAAACAAGAAACAAAGGCTTCACAGCTTTGACCCATCTGTTATAAATAATCACAAATTAAGCTTTCCACCCCCATTCTCACTTTTCCTTCTTCATCCTTTCTTTCATTAGTTTTAAAGTGAATCACAGGCTTTCATCAAGTGGTATGACCTTTATATATACTCACTTATAAAATCATTTGTGCAGTAAGAACTAGTGAAATATGAAAAACAAACACCAGCATAGTTAAAAATTATTATAACAGATATTACAACCATGCCAAATAAAATTAGAGTCAGTCAAGTACTATAAGAGCAAAAAAATACTTTATTTCAATAACCTTGAAACATGGTCATTTAAATGTACTCATGTCATTTAAAATTATACAAAGGGAAAAAGAAATAAACGATTGAGTCATAAAAATATACGTGGGAAAGTATGCAAAATTACGAAGTTTCTGATTTGAATATCTAGTTTGCATATTCATATTATAGGGTATAGTTCACTCCTGATTTAGTAATGAACATTCTCCATGTATAAGATGATGACCATTAATCTTAGGTACCTACAATAAAATAGATGTTGATTCAAAAGGCAGCTTTAATTAGCTGAGTTGGACACATCTTAAAGCTTCAGGCTTTTAGAGAATCTTAAGACATGGGTTAGAAGCCTTTGGCTTCCCAAGATACAGAGACTTGTAGAAACCAAAAGTTCATTGAGTCTGTTATATTGTCAAGGGAAGAAAAATAAGAAATATGAAAAGAGTGGCTTTTAATATCTTGGAAGTGAAGTTTAGGATTTCAGTCCAAGGCATGTGTTCAAGAATAACACTAGTAAAAACTAACACCTTCTCCCCAAAATTTGTAGCAGCTTAAACCAGAAAGATTTTTTTTTTTTATAAAATGAAACTTATGCATTTTGAATATTTTCTCATGAGATGCTCTGCACTGCATCTAATGACATGGGCACCACTTTTGGTTTTCCAAGTCAGGAAGTCTCAGCAAATATTTCAAACAAAGCACTTGAAATATAAGTGGAACAAGCACAAATTTTCAAAAGACTGAATGTAGTAAATTGAGAAGAACAATGGCTGCTGTAAAAAGGTGTGGATGAGGTTTCCCACAAAATGCTGCTTTTTAGAGACAAGACAAAGCAAAGCCACAGCTGCCACCGATTCCATCTTTGTTGTGTTTGTAAAACCTATCTGTGAATGCTGGCAGCCTTGGCGCACTCCCCTGGAGTATCACTTGAGATGAGTCTTTTTGTACATCTAGGGCTAGATAAAATCTCCCAGGACACAGAAGCAATGATTTCCAATATAGTGTACAAATCTGGTAGCTAGCTAAAGCTGTGTGCCACATTTCCTTACTCTTTGATAAAATGGTTCAACAGGACTTTGTAAAGGATATGGGGTGGCCTCAACACCAAAATTCAGTGATTTTTCTCCATCATCTCTTTAGAATATTAGACTGAATTTTTCCCCAAATTACCACTGCTACTGTTACGAGTCTTTGCATCATTGTGATTTGCATGAAAGAACTAGTTTTAGTATCAAAAGATGGCCTAGTCGGCCATCACTGGAAAGAGAGGCCCATTGGACTTGTAAACTTTATATGCCTCAGTACAGGGGAACGCCAGGGCCAAAAGGTGGGAGTGGGTGGGTAGGGGAGTGGGTGGGAGGGTATGGGGGACTTTTGGGATAGCATTGGAAATGTAAATGAGGAAAATATCTAATAAAAAGTATTTAAAAATAAAGAAGATTAATGCTGGGCTGGAGAGATGGCTCAGCGGTTAAGAGCACTGACTGCTGTTCCAGAGGTCCTGAGTTCAATTCCTAGCAACAACATGGTGGCTCACAACCACCTGTAATGGGATCTGATGCCCTCTTCTGGTGTGTCTGAAGACAGCAACAGTACTCATATAAATAAAAATAAATACAATTTTAATAATAAAAAAGAAAAAAATTGTATATATTGAGTTTCAGTTATTTTTTTAATTTTGTCAGTATTTTCAAAAGAAAATTTTGCTGAACAATCTTTGAGCTTCCTGGCTCTGTGGTTTGGTTCCTGACACTTTTGAGAAGGTTTGTCCTACTAATACTGTAGATAATTATTTCTTCTGGTATTGTCATTATCCATTTTTAAAAACATTTTGAAATTGTCCTACAGTTTTTGCCTGCTTACTGATGCTGTCTCCATCAACATACTTTTATAGATCTTATGATTATCTCCTTATCTATGCCCAATGTATTGATGAGTTGAAGGCACCTTCATTTCGATTACTTTATATAATGTTTAGCCATTGCTTTTTGACTCTTCTTTGCAATCAACATTTTTATTGCTTGTGCTATCCACCTAAATGTTCATAATGTCTACTTTTCTATTAGAAATCACTCTTGATACGTTACCAATAGTCACTTTTAATTTCTTGTCTGTCAGTTGTGACGTCTGTGCTACACTGGGCTTCACTATGGTTATTGATCTATTTTCTCTTTTTGTGTGTGTGTGTGTTTCTTTGCTCTTCTGGCATGTCTGTAATTTTATTCTGTTGTATATTAGACATACTATATCAGATAATAGAAACTAATATAATATATGTTTAGTGTAAGGGTTTGTGCTCTTCTTGCTTGGTTATGTCCATGCTTCATATTTTTGTAGTTATGAGTACAAAGGCTTCAGACTCCTCTAGCACCTTTTTGTTTCTCTTCCTTTGCCTGTATAATATTGTTCACCAGACAACCTGTGTATCAAAGCTAACCTTTTTGGTATTTTGGGCTGTTATTATACTGAAAGTTTGATGGAACATTCTGTAGTATTTTGTAAAAAATCCCATCTTTTAGTGGGTTAATTCACAAGGTTTGTAGATTGTACACATAGTATTGTTCTCCAATGAAATGGTCTGCTTTTTTTTTTTCTTTTTCCTTTTGGTTGCCACTTTTCACATATATTTCTTTGAAGACATCTCTGTTCTCCTGCCACCTCTTTGGATAAAACAGAGGCTGGGAGAACTGAAATGGAGGAATTCCTCTCGAAAGCTGTGGTAAAGTTGATTATTTTGACAAGGCAACCCAAGAGAGTAGGGACTTTTAAAATAGGTGTTTAGACATGTTTTTGAAGGCTTTGCTCTTCCACTCTCCTTGCCAGAGGCACAAAGGGAACTTTTTCTGATCTCTAATGTTATAACCTCCTGTGGTTCAGGGCTCCTGGAGAGGAAGCCAAAAAAAAAAAAAAAAAAAAACAATAAAAAATATATAAAGTAAAATTAATCAATCAGTCAATCAATTTGGGCCTCTGGGGTTTCCTCATATTCATATTTATCTATACCCATTCTTTCACAAAGAATGTAAAAAACAAACGAACAAACAAACAAACAAACAAAACCAAAAAAAAAAAAACCCACACCATTTAGTTTTACATGTAGGTCATGATTCCTTTGACTTCTGCTTTGGCTTATCCACCATTGGTTGCTGTTTCTGTCACTTGTTTGAACTTTGTAGCTTGTCTCTCACCTTATTATCTACAGATCCAAGAAAGTGTTTGAGTTGTTCATTTGGATTTGTTTTGGTCTGTGTATGTGTTCTCTTGTGTGCTCATGAGTGTTTTGGGTTATGCATGTAAGACAGTTTACATCAGTTGTTTTCCTCAACTCTTGGCTACATTATTATTTAAGACAGTCTCTTACTGAACCTGGACTTCCCCAGTTGGTCTAGCCCAAGGATCTTCTTGTCTCTGCTGCCTCAATGCTGGGATTGCAAGTACCATGTACTACCTCACCTGGCTTTTATGTGAGTGCTAATGTGTGCAAGGCAAATAGTTTATCGCCTGAGCCATCTTCACAGTACCTGTCCCACATTAATTAATTAATTTTTGTGTGAGTAAAGATTTCCAAGGTATTTTCATGTTGAATTGGAAAGTGCATTCTTGATAGAAGTTGAATTGCTGTTTACTTTATATACAGTACTGGAGTGTTTGGAATTTGTGTGCATGGATTAGATTGATCTGTAATTCTCTTTTTTTTCCCACACTGTCCTTGTCTAGTTTGGTTTCAAAGTTTAATATAACCACACAAAATTAGTAGCTCTACTTTCCCTGCTTTGCACGCACTCTGGAGCACAGCTATAAGATTGAAACTACTTATTCCCAGAACATTCTGTAGAAATTACTTGTAAATTTGTCTCAATCTACTGTTTCCTATGAAGGAAGACGCTCCTCTCTACTTCAATGCACACTGATGGTTCAGAGGCATGGACACTATGAACATCATTCTAAACATCTTTTGAGAATTTCTTCTTTTCTACACAGTTTTACGCTTAGTCAATGTTTTATAAGTAATCAGAATAAAGTTATTCTTAATATTTTCCTATTGGTCTTGTGGTTTTTTTTTGTTTGTTTGTTTGTTTTTCCTTCTGGTGTCTCGTTCCTATAGAGAAGATCAGAGCCAGGTAGCAGATACCCTTCTCAGGAGACTTCTCTGGCAGTCCAGAGGCAGGTCAAGACTGATTTTAAAAACATACACTCCCTGAAACCCTCCAATCAGTTTTAACTGTCAGTGATTTTTAAGAGTGACATCAGAGTCAAATATTGCCTATCAATCTGTGTCATATGTTGGCCCTCAGTCTATAGACCCTCTGTGTATAGGTCTATAGATTTAAAAAAGGCTTTAATAATTGGTTGTTTTTGATATCTCGACATTTTACAAAGACCTCTACAACCAGTCTGGCTGGATTCTGTGTGCAGCAATCCAAGTCAGAGGCTACATTTAGACACAGCCTGTGAATCCAAAGTAACATGAGCAAAGTTCTAGTCACGCCATAGTTTATAACTGCCAAAATGTGGACACGGAGGCAGTTATTTTAAAACTTGATAAGCAACACAGCATTTTGCAGAACTGTGGAATAAAAAGAATACTTCTAGTTGCCCAATTAGAAAAGCATTGCACAATTATTGACATCTTGCTATCAAATGCTCTTTACCTGGCTGTGGGATGGATACTTCAGGCTAGAGTTGTTTTTAAAAACATAATTTGTATTTTAGATAAGATTCTTAAAGCCTGGTTTGTATTCTAGAGAATTCTTTATATTTGATAGTTTATGTTGGAGAGATTTAGTAACCTTCTTGTTAAAAATGAGAATATATTTAACTTTTATCCATTTTAAGTCTAATTTATACTCATATATAGACCTATCTATCTATCAATCATATATTTAGATTCCTAGATGCCTTAGTATAATATTCCTGTATTACATTTTTTCTGGGTTTTTTTTTGAGGAGGGTATAATTTATTCACAAGTTAAATTGGGAAGCTGGAAACTTCTTCAGTGTTCATGTAATGTTTAATTTAAATTATTTCCAACCATAGCCCAAGTCTTATGCTGCTATGGACAATCTGTGTTTCTTGGTATATGTCCCAACATTTTATTTAACAAAATAGAAATAGAAGAACAAATATAAAAGCGCCAAATGTGAAGTAGAGCTAGAAGACTTTGACAGACATAACAGCATAGCTGCTTCATCTTTACAGCATTTGATTCAGGGACACTGCAACTCAAAAAAATTTCATTTTTGAACATTTAATTCCATAATTCCATAATTTAAAGAACAACTCAATACAATACATAATGGAGAAACGTCCAGTTCAATCTTCATTCCCATAAATTTGTTGGTATGAAAGAACATCAATTATAAAAAGTTCAATCCTGATTTGGTTCTGATTATTTCAGAAGAATTGCCTTTTGAGCCTTTCCTACCAACTTCCTCATGTAGTCAGACAGGAATATTAACTCAGTTTGAAAGAATAATTATTAATGATTATGTGTGTATAACTTAATGTCATTGATGTTGAACTGTCAAGATTTTCAAAACTTATATTTGCAAATGAAGTGAAGCCTGCAAAATGGTCACACTGATGTTCACTTGGTGAAGGAGATACACAAGTGAGGGAAAGGATGAGCACATGATCAGTGAGAGCAACTTGACCATGGCATGGAATTATTTATCCTTTCCTCTCTTGTTTGTATTTTCTGTCTCAAAAGCTCAAACAATTATAAGGAACAGATGTGTGTCTTTTAGGTAAAGTAGGATAAATAAGTATATTTTTATAGGTTCATATAAATGTATTGTAATTGGCGCTTCTCAGAGGTTTGGTTAAAATAAAGTGTTTCCCATTTTATCACAAATATGTCTTGAAAGGATAAGAAATCGCCTGACTCAATGTATTAGCATCGTTGAGCATATAAACCCGGGTGACTTAAAATATAGGGGTGCAGTTTTTCACTATGCCTACCAAAGCACAGCATGGTTAAGTACTAATGTAGATTATTAACTATATTCTGTCTCTAGGGACCATCTGTTACTTAAGTAGGAGCAAAGGAAGCTCTGTAGTATGCTCAACTGATACTGAACAAATAACCTATGATGAAGAGCACGCATTTAAGGACTGAGTATGTGGTTCTACTAGATGAATCTTGAAAGCCAAGTGTGCTCCAGATTATAGAATGCTATAGATTAATTCCAAAGTCTTTACATAGATTACTTAGAAAAGAAAAGATAACTGTGATGGTTTACTATAGACCACAGTCTGAGATGTAAGAGTGAGGAAAAGTGGAAAGTAGACAAAGAATAAATCTAAAATAGTGCATTCTGGAACTGCAACACTAAAAGCAGATTTGCCTGTTACACTGAATGGCTCCAGAGAGACATTGTGAAACACTGCAGAGGTGTGCGGGTGCTTGATACTTGCCTCTTTTTCACTTTATTAGCCTTACTCAAGGGATTATATCCCCGGCTTGTGTTATCTGAACTATGTGGATAGTCTTCATGAAAGCTATAGTTTCTTTTTGCCTGTTGTTGCTGTTGTTGTGGTGGTGGTGGTGTGTGTGTTCCTATATTAGTACACTCATGAAAAGAGTATGTATGGAATGCATGTGTTTGTACAATGATGAATTTTAGGATATGATTGGACATGATTCGCAATAAAGCCTGATCTGTGGTTATGAGAACACAAAAGCTGTAGACAGTGTAGATGCTATAAAAGAGACTGTTATAGAGTCTAAAAGGGAAATCCAAGTCACTTCAACTCTGAGAATCCTTTATATGTCTCAATGAGACATAGAGAGATGTAGCCACTTGTAATGTAACTGAGGAATAGAGTTCAAAAATGGTTGTATTACTGAAAGGGTTTCAGAAAAGGTTGCTGTGGAATGACATGTAACATGAGTTTGAGAAAATGAAGTCAGCAGACTATTCCAGGTAGCAGCATCATATGTATAGACATGTTCCCACCAAGTCTTTTTTTTTTTTTTTTTACTTATTTCTAGAGGTTAGCTCCTTAACTAGGCAGGTGCTATTATTCATGTCATCTATAGAAAATTTTCTATCTTGAACACTTTAAAAAGCTGAAAGAATTTCTGATGTTCCATCAGCAAGGTTGAAAAAGGGTTACAGTAGATCAACACACAGGAGTGCCATGGAATGGAAAAAGTGTAGTTTGACTAAAAGTACCACCTACAAATTGCTCATATGATCAACTGATCCAGTTTCATCTACCTGCAGTCAAACCCAAACTCAAGAAGTAGAAAATTCCATAGTATTGCTATACTTGCAAGGATTTTCTCTTTAATGGCTTGTTCAGTATCAGGCTTTTTAAATCATTCAATACATCTTTGTCTAAAGGTCACAAAATTGGCTTTAGTGACATCTTTTTACATTTCAATCATAGGTAGTAATACCTTACTTTGACATCAGTCACCAAAGTAAGACTGAGTATAATTTTATGCTGTATATAGAGTGGATCCAATCTAAGAAATGTATAATTAGGACTAGACAGATGGCTCAGAAGTTAAGGGCTTCTCTTCCAAGGACCCAAGTTCAATTCCCAGCACCCACATGGCAGCTCACAACTATGTATAACTCCAGGGGATCTGACACCCTCACACAGACATAAATGCAGGGAAAACCCCAACACACATAAAATTAAATAACTTATTTTATTAAAAAAGAAAATGTATGGTTGTTATCATAGTTTCCATTCAATGTATAAAAAATTATTAAAAGTTTATATTTCAAAAGATTTAAAATTTATCAAAATAATGAGAAATTAGGGTGTCCTAAGACAATATTTGTATGTCATATTCCTTTTGTTACTTATATTACACATATAAAAACTATTCCTATCAATAATGGCTTTGATATTCATTCCATTCATGTATGTGATGAGCACAGCAAACACTGATACAGCTATAGTTATGTGCCGAGCATGTTAGACAGAGAGATGAAAGTGAGTGTGTCATCATCCTGCACAGTGAGGCTATTCAGGGGTCCGGGGTGAATTTTGGGAATGTCTTTGCCAGGGCTGCCTATGATCAAAGTGTGAGCCTACGATCAACGTATGAGGCTGAAATGCAGAAGAAAGTGTTGGTTTACCGATGGAGATCTGGACTAACTGAATGATGAATTTTAATAGAAAAGGCTCAAAAAGGAAAAAAAAAAAAGCAAGTATTTCCTTAGAATAGTTGCATAGATCAGAGTCCAAGTGAAGTTTATGTGTGACCTGTATGTTTTCCTTGAGAATAACCATGATTAAGTTTTTAGGTTAGTTGACAATAATCAGTTTTAATAAACAAACAAAAAACCAAAAATCATAGCACAAAAGGTTTCCTTTTTTTTTTTCTTTATAGTTCAGGCTAATCTCAAACTCAGGGCAATCCTGTAGTCTCAGCCTTATGAATGCTTGTTGGAGGTTGCCTGCTCAAGCCATTGGGTCCAGATCATACCAAGCCAAACAAAGAAGAAAAACAAACAAACAAGCAAAAGCAACTAACAGAACTACCTCATTTGTCTTTTAGTTTGGAGTTCTGAAACCTATCTTCTCTGCCCTAGTTGCAAAAGTGGAGCTGGTCTAGTTCATGAGAAGCTGAGTGAATTAGATCCATGTGGAAGCCAGTCGTTTCCTAAACCTCAAACATTTGTATGACAGAAGGTTTCTTTCTGGGTCAAACTCTTCCCAGTTCTTATTGAGGAAATGGAGCTACCACCTGGTCTGTGGAGCTGTTTGGGAATGTGTGTGTGTGTGTGTGTGTGTGTGTGTGTGTGTGTGTGTGTGTGTGCATGTGTGTGATGCTAAAGACTGCTGACAGTGGAAGTTTATGTCCTTTTGTCTTCCAAATCCATGTGAGAATTTCTGGAACTAATGAATTTTCTCCACATGTGCACATGGCCAGGCTTTGCATAATCTTTCAGAGGATTTTAAGACGTATTGAAACCCATCTATGGACTTTTATTTTACATTATAAAAATAGGACATTCACTATGGTCTCATAAAAGAAAGCTTATATGACTTAATCCTAGGGAAAAGTGTAGTAGAAATATAAAGGATAAAATTTTAAGTAAGTATATGTGTCTAAGGCATACAGATAAAAGCATGGAAAATAGAGTTACTTCTAGAAAAAGGAATGCAGAAGGAGAGAATGGGTTTATTCAGTGCTTTGAATTAATTTAAAATTAGACACAATTTAAGAAAGATATTATGAAAAACAGGTCTACATTAGATGATGTGTGCAAAATGAACAAAACTGACTTGAAAAATTTTAGTCTCTAACACAAAATTAATGAACAAAGATGTTACTCAACTAGGAGGGGCTGAAGATACTATGAAGATTTGATGATGATAATGATTATAGTCACTTCCATGGATAAGATATGTTAAAAATGAAGTACTCCAAATAATTATTTCTGAAAAGAAGAGTAAGACAATTGGCTCTTATCTTCCCAGAGGCTAATAATTAACTTTACAGGTGATATTAGTAAGGCCTACTCCAACAGTTATAGATACTGTTTGGTGTGCCCCAAGCATCATTCATTATAATCCATTATAGAAAATCCTGTGAGATACAGTCATCATCAAGAATAAACATACTCAAACCAGCGCAGAGCAACTGGAAAGTTAAAGTGTTGATTTAGAAATCACTTTGGTGTGCCAGTAAATTTGGCTAGGTGTACTGTTTGTTCCAAATTAAGCTAAGTATGGGGACAGCTTCCTTGGTCCTGTGAGGCCTAAATGGAATAAAAAGCATTGAGTGACATTGGCTTCTGAGGGACTCCTACCAGGAGATGATTTATAGGAGACATCAGACTTGTTTAGGTACAATCTTGGTATGTGATCAGCTTGGAAGAGAAGCTTAGCTCTGTGCACTTGGCAGTTCTAGAATATAATGTTTACATTAAGCTAAGAAGTTCATGTACAGGAGCAGTAGTCCTACGGGGTTAACTTGGTAGGCTCTTACTTTGTAATTTATTCTCCTCAGTGTGAGTGATTCCAGGGTCTGCATATTTGAGGGCGATGTTTCACTTAGATATTAGATATTAGATGTGGAGGCTTAGTTTCTATTAAACTAAAAGACGTTGAGAAAACAGTCTGCATGGAGTATATTATGGAGACAGTGGTAGGATGATATTGGTAGTATAAACCTGAGGGGAAATCTGTTACCTCTAATTATTTTCCTTATGAAATTGACATAATAAACATGTGATTTAGTCTGATAGAAACTAAATGATCTTAGTTGTATTTCAAAAAATGCTTAAATACTAGAGTTTGGTGTTTAAAGCAACATGTCCTGATAGTTTTCAAACAAGATGAGATAGATTATGAATGTTTATCTTGAGTGCCAACTGTCCAAGCCCAAACTAGAAACATCTGCCAAGTGATTTGCATACTAGTTTTAATACCATTTCTAATGTTTTAGTTTCTTCCAAACACAGTATGAGAGTTGTGCTGACTGTCAATAAGAGAACCCCCAACATGAGACCAACTTCAGCAGACTTCTTAACATAGCTATTTGGCACACCAAACATTATGATTGGGGAGTCCCTCTAAACATTCTAAAATATCCTCATAAGTTTTATGGCTGTGATAGTGAAGTTTATCAAGTTGGCCTTGAGAATATTTAATTCTAACAACCAAGTTATTACAGCTCACAGAACTTGCTAAATGGAAGTATTTATTCTATTTAATTCCAACTATATCTGTCTATTAAAAATTAACTACCAATGCTTTGGGAAAACAGTTTGATAATAATTTTTATTTTTTGAATATAATATTTAAAATGTAATGTTAATCTTTATGCAAGCTTAGAAACAGTCAATGATTTAGTGGATTATGTTATTTAAATTTTATTCTCTTTTTAAAAAATTCATTTATTTACATCCCAAATGCTGCCCCTCCCAGTTCCCCCTCCCAGGTTCCATGCCCCCATTCCCTTCACCTCTGAGAAAGTGTTCCTTCCCTCCTTGTATTCCCTACCTTGGTGCATCAAGTTTTTGCAAGATTAGGTGCATCCTCTCCCACTGAGGCTAGACAAGGCAGTCCTCTATTACATATGTGCCCGGAGTTGGGGGTGGGGGGTGGGAGTGTCTCAGACCAGTCCGTGTATGCTCTTTGGTTAGTGTTTTAGTCCCTGGGAGTTCCAAAGGGACCTTGTTAGTTTACACTGTTGGTCTTAATATGGGTTTTCCATCTCCTTCAGCTCCTTCAGTCCTTCCCCTAACTTGTCCAGTGGTTAGCTGTTTGTATCTGTATCTGTGTCAGTCAGCTGCTGGTAAAGCCTCTCAGAGGACAGCCATGCTAGACTCCAGTCTGCAAGCACAACCAAGCATTTCTAATTACATATTTTCTTAAGTAGAAGATTGTTCAATAATCTCTAAGTTATCCCTATGTAGCTAATCAATGCAATACCTATGGATTGTTCATTTTAGATAGAAACCCTTCCCAAATATGAAAAAGTGAAATACATTTAACACATCTGACCAGTAAATACTTTTTGGCTTTGGTTTAATGAAATGCAAGACAAGCTGGCACAAAATACAGAACCCAGAATCCAGGTGCCCCACTCTCAGCTCTTCAGCTTAGCTCCTCTCTGGCAATTCCTCCCATGGAGCCTTAAATATACTGTTTGGGCAGAGGCACATGTAAGATGTAGAAACCATCAAGATATATTAATAGGCAGTGATGCAAGCTGACCTGAGATGGGTTGATGTAAAGTGGTAACTCCAGCCTTGGGCAAATGTGTTGCTGTTTCTCAATTCTTCAATATTTAAAGTGAAGGCTTTAAAACCCTCTTTCAGTTAAGCATCTATATAGCTTCCTGCATATATTAATGATGTCTGTTATGAATGACCCTCTATGGAAGAACATTTTTCTTTGTATAACCATGGTGGTTTTTTTTTCCTCTTTATATGGCAAGGATAAAGATAAATCAATAAGATTAAAGCAAAAAATTGAAAATTCATGATGTTAGTGATTTCTCTACATTTATCTGAAACTTTTTTTTGTCAGCTTTGCCCCTGGTAATTTGCAAATGGTTTCTGCCACTGGATCTGACTATGAAACTATTTGTAGAACTAAATGTGCTCTATCTGGTCCTTGGGATCACCCTGACAATCTTGCAGACACCCCATTTCTAGCCACACTTGTGCTTGCCAGTGAGTAAGATAAAAAGGAGAGAAATTTCTAGTCAGGTGACTTCATTGCATACCCCGGTAGAAATCAATGTTAGATCAGGATGGTCTAAACAGTGAGGTAGTAGCAGTTCACTGGAAAAAGAACAGAGTGTAGATATTCTAAAGGAACCATGAAACTATTGTGCATATTACCTCAAGAACCTTTCACATTAACAGAATATTGCCTTGATACTTGGTTCTGGTTTGATGTATGTCTCTTTCCTCTGTACACAACATTTATTTTATATATCCATACGTCACCCCTCCTCATCTTTTTCTTCAGTGATGGATGAGAAAAGTACAGTAGAGAAGAAACCAAGAGACATGTGTTTGGAAGTTGAAGGAAAAATCTGAAAACAGAAAAATAAACTTAATTTTATTTTTCCCCACTGTGATATATTTTGGTGCTGCAGAAATACTGTTTTACCTCCGACTTTGGCATTTTGCCTTGTTAATACAAAATAGCACCCCTCTGAGAGCCTAGTTCCCAGCTCAGAATCCCATTCATCACAGAGTAGGGGCCTTTCTTAGAGACAAAGAATGAAATAGATGGTATTCTTGATTTTACACAGAAAAAGGCATCCTTGGTAGATTTTAAATGATCCTGTGAACAGGAGAGAGAGAGAGAGAGAGAGAGAGAGAGAGAGAGAGAGAGAGAGAGAGAGAGAGAGAGAGAGAGAACACGCATTGGAGCCCGTGCTTGCAGAAAAGCAACCATTTCACAATTCATATGAGTGGTGAAGTAGAGTTTGCAGTAAGAATGGGCACATTAGTGCTGTCAGGCAAATGTTTACCCTAAAATATTAGTATCCACTCAGATGTATATATGTTTTGATCTTTATGTTACAAAAAAAGCCAATGGTGTTTTGACAAGAAGATATTTGAAACTTGTGGGATTGGATATTGTTTAGTTATAGTCTAACACTGAATTGATATTGCCATTAATACTAATATCAGTGATTTGATGTTGAAAAGGTTACAGTATGGATGGCTTTTGTTCTAGTTGTAATGCCAGAAGAAAACATTTCTCCCCTGAATGACACTATCACTTATATTCTTAAACAAGTTAAATCTCTCTCTCCCTCCCTCCCTCCCTCCCTCCCTCCCTCCCTCCCTCCCTCCCTCCTACCCTCCCTCCCTCCCTCTCCCCTTCCCTCCCTCCCCCCTTCCCTCCCTCCTTCCCTTCCTCACTCTTTCTCTCTCTCCCTTTCTCTACCTCCTGTTGCCTGTGCATATCTATTCCAAAATTAGTGATCCCATTTTCCTATCAAGTCCAATCACTTTCCTTATTCTGACACTTTTTCCTTGACTTTTAGTATTTGGAAAGGTATGAATAATGAAGAACGAAAAGTAGGGGAAAAGGATTTGTAAAGGTGAGGGGGAAAGAACAAAAAGAGAAAAAAAAAATAAAGCCTGAGTTAAAGGAAAAGTAGAAGACTGGACTTAAGACTACCCACGAGTCTTGAACTTCCTTCTCTGTTTTCTACCAGTCTCACTGAAGAAGAAAGAAGGAAAAAATAAATACCTAAAAACAAATCCCAATGCTACAGCATGCTGTATAGCTTATCTGTATTAGGAATGACCTGAGTTTTGGATGCTGTACTAATCAGAAAAGCTCTTACAACCCACAATTGTTTACATAAAATTCCTTGACAATTGCCAATGCAAATTTTCTGTCTCTCATAGAAATAATACTATCCCTTCTGGTCGGTGCCAGCTCCAAGTCACCTTGGGTCCCACGGTCCCCAGAGGACTCTCCATGTTATCTTAGGATCACTGGTGAGTGGAACATAACATCGGTTGCAATTGAATCTTGCTGGAGCTGAGCCAGCAGCAGGGAAGCAGAAAACCCACCTGGCAAGGGGCACAAGTCTCTTCCGGTCTGTGCCAGCTCTGGGTCACCTTGGGTGTGGAATGAGGGACACCCCCAGAGTCCCTAGAGGATTCTCCATGGGATCTTAGGATCACTGGTGAGTGGAACACAACATCAGTTCCAATCCAATTGTGACAGGCCTGTGACATTAGGAACAAGGACACCGGAGACCTTCCTGACCAGAGGCTTGGGTTCCTTTTGATCAGTTCTGGTTTACCTTGGTTTTGAACAGACCAGACAGCTCCACAGTCCTCGAAAGAGACACCACTTCCAGGCACTGTAACATGCCCAGGATCTTAGGATAACAGGATCCCAGGATAACAGGAGCTGGGCCACACCAGTATTTCAGGGTCTCAGAGGAGTTTGACTGCCAAGAACTCTAACACACCCAGAATCTCTAGTTCACGGGAGCCCACAATCAAAGGATCAAAGAGAAAGCTGGATTCTGAGGAGTCCTAAATCAACTGGGATTATAGGAAGGACAGGCTCCAATCAGATATATTGAGGGCAGCAAGCATTTGAGATAATCAGATGGCAGGAGGCAAGCATAAGAACAGAAGCAACAGAAACCAAGGTTACTTGGCATCATCAGAACCAAACTCTCCCATCATAGCAAGCCCTGGATAAACCATCACACCAGAAAAGCAAGACATGGATCTAAAGACAGTTCTCATGATGATGATGGAGAACTTTAAGAAGGAAATACAGGAAAACACAGGTAAACAGCTAGAAGTCCTGAAAGAAGAAACAAAAAAATCCCTTAGAGAGTTACAAGAAAACACTAACAAACAGGTAAAAATATTGAACAAAAGCATCCAGGATCTAAAAGTAAAAGTAGAAACAATAAAGAAAACCCAAATTGAGACAACTGTGGAGATAGAAACCCTAGGAAGGAAATCAGGAACCATATATGCCATCATCAGCAACAGAATAAAAGAGATGGAAGAGAGAACCTCAAGTGCAGAAGATTCCATAGGGAACATGGAAACAACAACCAAAGAGAATGCAAACTGCAAAAGGACCCTAACTCAAAATATCCAGGAAATCCAGAACATAATGAGAAGAACAAATTTACAGATAAAAGGAGTAGATAAGAATGAAGATTTTCAACTTAAAGGCCAACAAATATCTTCAAAAAATTAAAGAGGTCAGCGCCAGCACCTGGGCACCTTGGTCGCAGAGTCTGTAGACACCACCAAGGTCCCCAGAGGACTCTCCACAGGGTCTTAGGACCTCTGGTGAGTGGAACACAATGTCTGTTCCAATCCAATCTCGAAGGACCTGAGACAGCATTAATTAGGAAAGCAGAAAATCCGGCCTGACCAGGGTCACAAGTCCCTTCCCGTCGGCTCCAGCACCTGGGCAACTTGGGCGTGGAGTCTGCGGACTCCCACAAGGTCCCCAGAGGACTCTCCATGGGATCTTAGGACCTCTGGTGAGTGGAACACAACTTCTGCCAAGAGGCAGGTTCGAACGCCAGATATCTGGGCTCCTTCCCTGGAAAAGGAGAGCTTGCCTGCAGAGAGTACTCTGACCACTAAAACTCAGGAGAGAGCTGGTCTCCTAGGTCTGCTGATTGAGGCTAACATAATCACGGAGGAACAAGCTCCAACCAGAGACAACTATAACAACTAACTCCAGAGATTACCAGATAGCAAAAGGCAAACATAAGAATCTTACTAACAGAAACCAAGACCACTCACCATCATCAGAACACAGCATTCCCACCTTAACGAGTCCTGGTCACCCCAGCACACCCGAAAAACTAGACCTGGATTTAAAAACATATCTCATGATGATGGTAGAGGACATCAAGAAGGACTTTAATATCTCACTAAAGGAAATACAGGAGATCACTGCTAAACAGGTAGAAGACCTTAAAGAGGAAGCACAAAAATCCCTTAAAGAATTGCAGGAAAACCAGACCAAACAGGTGATGGAACGGAATAAAACCATACAAGACCTAAAAAGGTAAGTAGACACAATAAAGAAAACCCAAAGTGAGGCAATGTTGGAGATAGAAACCCTAGGAAAGAAATCTGGAAACATAGATGCGAGCATCAGCAACAGAATACAAGAGATGGAAGAGAGAATCTCAGGTGCAGAAGTTTCTCTAGAAAACATCGCACAACAATCAGAGAAAATACAAAATGCAAAAAGATCCTAACTCAAAACATCCAGGAAATCCAGGACACAATGAGAAGACCAAACCTATGGATAATAGGAGTAGATAAGAATGAAGATTTTCAACTCAAAGGGCCAGCAAATATGTTCAACAAAATTATAGAAGAAAACTTCCCAAACCTAAAGAAAGAGATGCCCATGAACATACAAGAAGCCTACAGAACTCCAAATAGACTGGACCAGAAAAGAAATTCCCCCCAACACATAATAATCAGAACAACAAATGCACTAAATAAAGACAGAATATTAAAAGCAGTATGGGATAAAGGTCAAGTAATATATAAAGGTAGGCCTACCAGAATTACAACAGACTTTTCACCAGAGACTATGAAAGCCAGAAGAGCCTGGGCAGAGGTTATACAGACACTAAGATAACACAAATGCCAGCCCAGGCTACAATACCTAGCCAAAATTTCAATTACCATAGATGGAGAAACCAAAGTATTCCAGGACAAAACCAAATTCATACATTATGTTTCCACGAATCCAGCCCTTCAAAGGATAATAACAGAAAAAAACCAATACAAGGATGGAAATCACGCCCTAGAAAAAGCAAGAAAGTAATCCCTCAACAAACCAAAAAGAAGAGAGCCACAAGAACAGAATTCCAATTCTAAAAACAAAACTAATAGGAAGCAACAATTACTTTTCCTTAATATCTCTTAATATCAATGGATTCAACTCTCCAATAAAAAGACATAGGCTAACAGAATGGCTACACAAACAGGACCCAACATTTTGCTGTTTACAGGAAACCCATCTCATGGAAAAAGACAGACACTACCTCAGAGTAAAAGGCTGGAAAACAATTTTCCAAGCAAATGGTCTGAAGAAACAAGCTGGAGTAGCCATTCTAATATCGAATAAAATCAACTTCCAACCCAAAGTTATCAAAAAAAACAAGGAGGGGCCCTTCATACTCATCAAAGGTAAAAATCCTCCAAGAGGAACTCTCAATTCTGAATATCTATACTCCAAATGCAAGGGCAGCCCAATTCATTAAAGAAACTTTAGTAAAGCTCAAAGCACACACTGCGCCTCACACAATAATAGTGGGAGACTTCAACACACCACTTACATCAATGGACAGATCATGGAAACAGAAACTAAACAGGGACACAGTGAAACTAACAGAAGTTATGAAACAAATGGACTTAACAGATATCTACAGAATATTTTATCATAGATCAAAAGGATATACCTTCTTTTCAGCACCTCATGGTACCTTCTCCAAAATTGACCATATAATTTGTTACAAAACAGGCCTCAACAGATAAAAACATATTGAAATTTTCCCATGCATCCTATCAGATCCCCATGGACTAAGGCTGATCTTCACTAACAACATAAATAATGGAAAGCCAACGTTCACGTGGAAACTGAACAACAATCTTCTCAATGATACCTTGGTCAAGGAAGGAATAAAGAAAGAAATTAAAGATTTTTTAGAGTTTATTGAAAATGAAGACACAACATACCCAAACTTATGGGACACAATGAAAGCATTTCTGAGATGGAAACTCAGAGCTCTGAGTGACTCCAAAAAGAAACTAGAGAGAGCACACACTAGCAGCTTGACAAAAGACCTAAAAGCTCTAGAACAGAGGGAAGTAAATTCACCCAAGAGGACTAGACAGCAGGAAATAATCAAACTCAGGGGCGAAATCAACCAAGTGGAAACAAGAAGAACTATTCAAAGAATCAACCAAACGAGGAGTTGGTTCTTTGAGAAAATCAACAAGATAGATAAACCCTTAGCCAGACTCACTAGAGGGCACAGGGACAGCATCCTAATTAACAAAATCAGAAATGAAAAGGGATACATAACAACAGATCCTGAAGAAATCTAAAACACCATCAGATCCTTCTACAAAAGACTCTTCTCAAAAAAACTGGAAAACCTGGTTGAAATGGATAAATTTCTAGACAGATACCAGGTACCAAAGTTAAATCAGTATCAAGTAAATGATCTAAACAGTCCCATATCCCCTAAAGAAATAGAAGCAGTCATTAATAATCTCGCAACTAAAAAAAGCCCAGGACCAGCAGGGTTTAACGCAGAGTTCTATCAGACCTTCTTAATAAGATCTAACTCCAGTTCTGCACAAACTATTCCACAAAATAGAAGCAGAAGATACTCTACCCAACTCATTCTATGAAGCCACAATTACTCTGATACCGAAACCAAAGAAAGATCCAACAAAGATAGAGAACGTCAGACCAATTGCCCTTATGAATATTGATGCAAAAATACTCAATAAAATTCTCCCTAACCGAATCCAAGAAGACATTAAAACAATCATCCATCCTGACCAAGTAGGTTTTATTTCAAGGATGCAAGGATGGTTTAATATATGGAAATCCATCAAGGTAATCCATTATATAAAGAAACTCAAAGACAAAAACCACATGATCATCTCCTTAGACCCAGAGAAAGCATTTGACAAAATCCAACACCCACTCATAATAAAAGTCTTGGAAAGATCAGGAATTCAAGGCCCATACCTAAACATGATAAAAGCAATCTACAGCAAACCAGTAGCCAACATCAAAGTAAATGGTGAGAAGCTTGAAGCAATCTCACTAAAATTAGGGACTAGACTAAGCTGCCCACTTTCTCCCTACCTATTCAACATTGTACTTGAAATCCTAGCCAGAGCAATTTGACAACAAAAGGAGATCAAGGGGATACATATTGGAAAGGAAGAAGTCAAAATATCACTTTTTCCAGATGATATATAGTGTATATAAGTGACCCTAAAAATTCCACCAGAGATCTCCTAAAACTGATAAACAGCTTCGGTGAAATAGCTGGATATAAAATTCACTCAAACAAGTCAATGGCCTTTCTCTACATAAAGAATAAACAGGCTGAGGAAGAAATTAGGGAAACAACAGCCTTCTCAATAGTCACAAATAATATAAAATACCTTGGTGTGACTCTAACTAAGGAAGTGAAAGATATGTATGTGAAGAATTTCAAGTCTCTGAAGAAAGAAATTAAAGATCTCAGAAGATGGAAATATCTCCCATGCTCATGGATTGGCAGGATCAATATAATAAAAATGGCTATCTTGCCAAAAGCAATCTACAGATTCAATGCAATCCTCATCAAAATTCCAACTCAATTCTTCAACGAATTTGAAAGAGCAATCTGCAAATTCATCTAGAATAACAAAAAACCTAGGAGAACAAAAACTCTTCTCAAGGATAAAAGAACCTCAGGTGGAATCACTATGCCTGACCTAAAGCTGTACTACAGAGCAATTGTGATTAAAAACTGCATGGTACTGGTAGAGGGACAGACAAGTACACCAATGGAATAGAATTGAAGACCCAGAAATGAACCCACACACCTATGGTCACTTGATCTTTGACATGTGAGCTAAAACCATCCATTGGAAAAAAGACAGTATTTTCAACAAATGGTGCTTGTACAACTGGTGGTCATCATGTAGAAGAATGTGGATTGATTCATTCATATCTCCTAAGGTCAAATCCAACTGGATCAAGGAATTCCACATAAAACAGAGACACTGAAACTTATAGAGGAGAAAGTGGGGAAAGGCCTCGAAGATATGGGTACAGGGGAAAAATTCTTGAATAGAATAGCAATGGCTTGTGCTGTAACATCGAGAATTGACAAAATGGATGTCATAAAACTGCAAAGCTTCTGTTAGGCAAAAGACACCATCAATAAGACAAAAAGGCCACCAACAGATTGGAAAAGGATCTTTACCTATCCTAAATCAGATAGGGGACTAATATCCAATATATATAAAGAACTCAAAAAGGTTGACTCCAGAAAATCAAATAATCCCATTAAAAAATGGGGCTCAGAGCTAAACAAAGACTTCTCACCTGAGGAATACCAAATGGCTGAGAAGCACCTGAACAAATATTCAGCATCTTTAATCATCAGGGAAATGCAAATCAAAACAACCCTGAGATTCCATCTCACACCAGTCAGAATGGCTAAGATCAAAAATTCAGGTGACAGGAGATGCTGGGGAGGATGTGGAGAAAGAGGAACACTCCTCCATTGTTGGTGGGATTGCAGCTTGTACAACCACTCTGGAAATCAGTCTGGCAGTTTCTCAGAAAATTGGACATAGTACTATCGGAGGATCCCGCAATACTTCTCCTGGGCATATATCCAGAATATGTTCCAACTAGTAAGAAAGACACATGCTCCACTATGTTCATAGCAGCCTTATTTATAATAGCCAGAAGCTGGAAAGAACCCAGATGTCCCTCCACAGAGGAATGGATACAAAAAATGTGGCACATTTACACAATGGTGTACTACTCAGCTGTTAAAAAGAATGAATTTATGAAATTCCTAGGCAAATGATGGACCTGGAGGCCATCATCCTGAGTGAGGTAACCCAATCACAAAACAACTCAAATAATATGTACTCACTGATAAGTGAATATTAGCCCAGAAACTTAGAATACCCAAGATATAAGATATAATTTGCGAAACACATGAAACTCAAGAAGAAAGAAGACCAAAGTGTGGACCCTTTGCCCCTTCTTAGAATTGGGAATAAAACACCCATGGAAGGAGTTACAGAGACAAAGTTTGGAGCTGAGACAAAAGGATGGACCATCTAGAGACTGCCATAGCTGGGGATCCATCCCATAATCAGCCTCCAAACGTTGACGCCAGTGCATACACTAGCAAGATTTTGCTGAAAGGACCCTGATATAGTTGTCTCTTGTGAGACTATGCAGAGGCCTACCAAACACATAAGTGGATGCTCACAGTCAGCTATTGGATGGATCACAGGGCCCCCAATGGAGGAGCTAGAGAAAGTACCCAAGGAGCTAAAGGGATCTGCAACCCTGTAGGTGGAGCAACAATATGAACTAACCAGTACCCCCGGAGTTCATGTCTCTAGCTACATATGTGTCAAAAGATGGCGTAGTCAGCCATAAGTGGAAAGAGAGGCCCATTGGTCGTGCCAACTTTATATGCCTCAGTATAGGGGGATGCCAGGGCCAAGAAGAAGGAGTGGGTGGGTACGGGAGGGGGGTTGTATGGGGGACTTTTGGGATAGCATTTGAAATGTAAATGCGGAAAATACCTAATAAAAATTTTTTAAAAATTAAAGAAGAAAACTTCTCTTATTTAAAGAAAGAGATGCCCATGAACATACAAGAAGCCTACAGAACTCCAAATAGACTGGACTGGAAAAGAAATTCTCCCCGATACATAATAATAAGAACAACAAATGGTCTAAATAAAGACAGAATATTAAAAGCAGTAAGGGGAAAAGGTCAAGTAACATATAATGGCAGACCTATTAGAATTACTCCAGACTTCTCACTAGAGACTATGAAAGCCAGAAGATCCTGTACAGATATTATACAGACAGTAAGAGAACACAAATGCCAGCCCAGGCTACTATAATCAGCAAAACTCTCAATTACCATAGATGGATAAACCAAAGTATTCCATGACAAAATCAAATTCACACAATATTTTTCCACGAATCCAGCCCTTCAAAGGATAATAACAGGAAAACACCAACACAAGGACAGAATCTTCACCCTAGAAAAAGCAAGAAACTAATCCCTTAACAAACCTAAAAGAAGACAGCGACAAAAACAGAATTCTAACTCTAACAACAAAAATAATAGGAAGCAACAATTACTTTTCCTTAATATCTCTTAATATCAATAGACTCAATTCCCCAATAAAAAGACATAGACTAACAGACTGGCTACACAAACAAGACCAAACATTTTGCTGCATACAGGAAACCCATCTCAGGGAAAAAGACAGACACTACCTCAGAGTGAAAGGCTGGAAAACAATTATCCAAGCAAACGGTCTGAAGAAACAAGCTGGAGTAGCCATTCTAATATCGAATAAAATCGACTTCCAACCCGAAGTTATGAAAAAAGACAAGGAGGGGCACTTCATACTCATCAAAGGTAAAATCTTCCAAGATGAACTCTCAATCCTGAATATCTATGCTGCAAATGTAAGGGCAGCTACATTTATTAAAGAAAATTTAGTAAAGCTCAAAGCACACATTGCATCTCACACAATAATAGTGGAAGACTTCAACACCCCACTCTCATCAATGGACAGATCCTGGAAATAGAAACTAAACAGAGACACATGGACACTAACAGAAGTTATGAAACAAATTGTTTTAACAGATATCTGTAGAACATTTTATCCTAAAACAAAAGGAACTGTAAAACCTGGCTGAAATGGACAAATTTCTAGACAGATACCAGGTACCAAATTAAATCAGGATCAGATTAATGACCTAAACAGTCCTATATCTCCTAAAGAAATAGAAGCAGTCATTAATAGTCTCCCAACCAAGAAAAGCCCAGGACCAGATGGGTTAAATGCGGAGTTCTATCAGACCTTCAAAGAAGACCTAATTCCTGGGTATATATCCAGAAGATATTCCAACTGGTAATATGAACACATCCTCCACTATGTTCATAGCTGTCTTATTTATAATAGCCAGAAGCTGGAAAGAACCCAGATGTCCCTCAACAAAGGAATGGATACAGAAAATCTGGTACATTTACAAAATGGAATACTTACTACTCAGGTATTAAAAACAACGAATTTATAAAATTCTTAGGCAAATGGATGGTCTTGGAGGGTATCATCCTGAGTGAGGTAACCCACACACAAAAGAACTCACATGATATGCACTCACTGATAAGTGGATATTAGTCGAGAATCTTAGAATACCCAAGATAGAATTTGGAAAGCACAAGAAAATCAAGAAGACCAAGGCATGGATACTTCATTCCTTCTTAGAATAGGGAACAAAATACCCATGGAAGGAGTTACAGAGAATAATTTTGGATCTGAGATGAAAGAATGGAGCATCCAGAGACTGCATCACCCAGGGATCCATCACATAATCAGCCACCAAACCCAGACACTATTGCACATGCCAGAAAGATTTTGCTGAAAGGATATAGTTGTCTCGTGAGGCTATGCCAGTGCCTGGCAAACACAGAAGTGGATGCTCACCATCAACTATTGGATAGAACACAGGAGCCCCAATGGAGGACCTAGAGAAAGTATCCAAGGTGCTGAAGGTGTCTGCCACCCTATAGGTGGAACAGCATTATGAAATAACCAGTACCCCTAGAGCTCATATCTCTATCTGCATATGTAGAAGAAGATGGTCTAGTCTGCCATCATTGGGAAGAGAGGCCCCTTGGTCTTGCAAACTTTATATGCCCCAGTACAGGGGAACACCAAGGCCAAGAAGTGGGAGTGGGTGTGTAGGGGAGCAGGTTAGGGAGAGGGTATAGGGGACTTTCGGGATTGCATTTGAAATGTAAATGAAGAAAATACCTAATAAAAAAAAAGTTATAATAGCTAGAGCTGGAAAGAACCCAGATATCCCTCAACAGAAGAATGGAGACAGAAAATGTACATTTACACAATTGAGTATTATTTAGCTGTTAAAATCAATGAATTTATGAAATTCTTAGGCAAATGGATGGATCTGGAGGATATCATCCTGAGTGAGGTAACCCAATCACAAGAGAACACACATGATATGCACTCACTGATAAGTGGATATTAGCCCAGAAATTTAGAATACCCAAGATACAATTTGTAAAACACATGAAACTCAAGAAGAAGGAAGACCAAAGTGTGGATACTTCATTCCTTCTTAGAATGAGGAACAAAATACCCATGGAAGGATTTGCAGAGACAAAGTTCTGAGCAGAGCCTGAAAGATTGACCATCCAGAGACTGCCCCACTTGGGGATCCACCCCATAAACAACCACCAAACCCAGATACTTGGCAGATGGCAGCAAGATTTTGCTGATAGCACCCTGATATAGCTGTCTCCTGTGAGGCTCTGCCAGTCCCTGTATATACAGAAGTGGATGCTCACAGCCATCCATTGGACAGAGCACAATGACCCCAATGAATGACCTAGAGAAATACCCAGGGAGCTGAAGGGGACTGGAGCCCCATAGAGGGAACATCAATATGAGCTAACCAGTACCTTCAGAGGTCCTTGGAACTATACCACCAATCAAAGAAAACACATGGTAGAACTTGTTCCTCTAGCTATATTTGTAGAAGAGGATGCCTAGTTGGTCATCAATGGGTGGAGAGGCCCTGGGTCCTGTGAAGGCTCTATGCCCCAGTATAGGGGAATGCCAGGACCAGTAATGGGAATGGGTGGGCTGGGGAGCAGGGGAAGGGGCAAAAGATAGGGGATTTTTGGAGGAGAAACTAGGAAAGGTGATAAATTTTGAAATAAAAATAAAGAAGATATCAAATAAAAATATAGTAAACTTTAAAAAAAGAAATAATACTATTAAAACAAGTGCTGTCAATCATGGAACACTGCTAGAAGATTATGCTAGGTCATATCTGGAAAACCAAGGATCTGTGAGTGAGGTGTTGATGGTGGAATGGGTGGCAAATGTGAATGGAGAGATTTACAAGCTGCTGCTGAAGATTAGGACTAAAAGACGGCAAAGAGACAAGAGAAAAGTAGAATGAAGCAAGATCATAAGAGTATACAAGTATGGTGAAGTTTTATTATAGAAAGGTTAAAAAATTTAGAGATGTACAACTTTAAACATTTACATTTACACCCAGGCTAACTGATTCTTAGAACATGAGCAAATAGAACTTTGTCTCTATCTACTGTGTACGTCTCACAATACTCCTTTTGATTTCATCTCCTGTGTGTGTCTCCCCCTCCCCCTCCCATGGTCTATCTCCTGTGTGTGTCTCACCTATCCCCCTGTTGTCTATCTCCTGTGTGTATCTCACACAACTCTCTTTGTCTATCTCCTGTGTGTGAATCACACACCCCACCATGGTTTATCTCCTGTGTGTGTGTCTCACACAATCCCCTGTGGTCTATCTCCTGTGTGTGTCTCACACTCTCCCTCCCCACCCCCACATGGTCTATCTCTTGTGTATGTCTCATCACCCTCCCCCCCCCATGGTCTATCTCCTGTGTGTGTCTCATACAACCCCCTGTGGTCTATCTCCTGTGTGTTTCTATATTCTGTGTGTATCTCACACATCCCCCCTTTAGTTTTTCTGAGTTCACCAGTTTTTGGTTTATTGGAACTGATTTCCTGTTTTGTTTTCACTTGAAATATTTTCATTGTTTATCTCAGTGAATTATAAATGTTGAAAAAGATTTCAGTCAACCCACCCACAATATACATCTTTGATAGGAAATAATTAATTGAGGAGTCCATGGAGTAGAAAGAAAAGAGATGCAGCTGGCCACACCACCAGCTTTTCTGGGTTGTTCCTGTTTCAGGTGCAATGCTTTGACTTTCCAGAATTCCAATCACAGGTGATTGGAAATGTTCTTCAAGCAACTCCTCTTTAAGTTTTTAGTCAACCTTGCCTAGTCAATACATTTATATTGAATTTTCTCAACATATTCTCTCTGAATAAAATTATTGTCATATCCTGTAAATCTACAAAGTAAAACTATTAACTTTTCCAAGTAGTCTCAATATTTATGTTATGGAGAAGAAAAGATTTACATCATCTCTCCATTTTTATCATGGAACAGCCACCAGGGTTATTCATTGGCAGCAGAGAATGAGTGTGTGTAATTGATACAGTTTGGTACTTCTATTATTAGTGTAGACTATACCTCAAAAGAGTGTCTTAATGTTTAATAACTTAATGGCAGAATTGTCAACCAGATCCTTCCAAATTCAGGCACCTGTATTAAAAAAAAAAGATTTGAAAGCATCAAAGATTTGATTTACATAGCTAAGCTTAATCAGTCATACTATGAGACTAAAACAGGTAACAGTGATAATGAATGGGGGTCTAAAACATACATATAAATCATTAATAGTTTCATCAATTTAACTATTATCCATGTATCTATGTATCTATCTCTCTCTATATTATCTACCTATATTTTAATATCTCTATAACCTTGTTGTTAGTCTAATGAATGTAATGAATTATTCATATAATTTACTTAAATTTTATGAAATTGAAAGAAGCCATAAAAGTAGAAAGTGCAAAACTGATATATAGATATATCATTTTATTATATAAAGGTTAAAAAATTTAGAGATGTGATATGTGTGTATATCATATATATGTATATTAGTTACATATGGTATATATCAGTTTTATATAGACCAATGTAGAAGAGGCAAAATTATCATCAACAAAAGTGATAGTTATCACAGTTAAGGATCCAGAAGCATCTTTCTAAAGCAAAGTGTTCTCTTGATTTGTCTCACAAACATCATTTGAATAATATCTGACAGACGAATACCAAGAATGGATCAACCTAAACGAAATATTTTAAGCCTACCTATACTGTGATTTCTGGGGACAAGGAAGTTGTTTTTCATGAAGGAAAGAAAACTGTATGCAGAAACGGTGTTAAATACTTGCAATTCAGGAGGCTGGGCCAGGAAGATCCTGATATTGAGGCCAGCCTAGGGTCATGGTGAAACCTTCTCTCAATGAAAGACAGACACAAAATGCTTGGTTTCCACTAAAGTCTCATCTTTTTCACCAAGTCCCCGTCCTTGTACATACATTCTGTGATATTTCCTGCTGTCCTGATTTCCTGCTCTCCTATCTCCCTCTATGGCCTTTAAAATCCGCTCTCATCTGGGTTTTACCTTAGCTCCTTCTATGTTTCCTCAACTCATTCTCCTAGGGTTGGTTCACTCAATATTGGCTATTAAGAACCATGATTCACAAGCGAATGTTCTTCATGTTCAGTTCTTCCCCCAAAGTTCAGAAGATATATTAACATACTCTGATTGGCTCTCCAATAGATACTGTGACTCACTGTGTCCCAGAGATCATAAGCATCTCTGCTTCCAGTCTGTTCCTTCCCTGCCTCAGCAGTCTTGTTTTTACTTTTTGTATTTTTTTCAATTTTTTGAAATAAGTTCCTTTTACATATCCTTCCTGATTAAAGTTTCCTCTCCCTCTTCTCCTGCCAGTTTTTTTTTTTCAATTTCCATCCCATCTGAGTCCAGCCCTTCATGTCTTTCATTAGAAAAAATAGCTTCTAAAATAACAAGATAGCTTCTGGCTATTATAAATAAAGCTGGTATGAATTTAGGGGAGCGTGTGCCCTTGGTATATGTTGGAATATCTTTTGAGTATATGGTATAGCTGTGTCCTCAGGTAGAACTATTTTCAATTTTCTGAGGAACCACCAAACTGATTTCCAAAGTGTTTGTACCAGCTTTAAATCCCACCAACAATGGAGGAGTGTTCCCCTTTCTCCACATCCTTGCCAGCATCTGCTGTCACCTGAGTTTTTGATCTTAGTCATTCTGACTTGTGTGTGGCAGTCTCAGGGTTGTTTTAATTTGCATTTCCCTGATGACTAAGGATGCCAAACATTTCCTTAGGTACTTCTCAGCCATTTAGTATTCCTCAGTTGAGAATTTGTTTAGCACTGCAACTCACTTTTAAAATAGGGTTATTTGATTCTCTGGAGTTTAACTTCTTCGGTTCTTGGTATATATTGGATATTAGCCCTCTATCAGATGGAGGATTGGTAAAGATCTTTACCCATTCTGTTGGTTACCATTTTGTCCTATTGACAGTGTCCTTTGCCTTACAGAAACTTTTCAATTTTATGAGTTCCCATTTGTCTATTCTTGATCTTAGAGTATAAGCCATTGGTGTTTTGTTCAGGAAAATTCCCCTGTGCTCATGTGTTCAAGGCTCTTCCCCATTTTTTCTTCTATTAGTTTCAGTGTATCCACTTTTATGTGGAGGTCCTTGATCCACTTGGACTTGAGCTTTGTACAGGGAGATAAGAATGGATAGTTGTGCATTCTTCTACATGCTGACTGCCAGTTGAACCAATACCATCTGTTAAAAATGCTGTCTTTTTTCCCCCCAATGGATGGTTTTGGTTCCTTTGTCAAAGATCAAGTGATCATATGTATGTGGGTTCATTTCTGGGTCTTTAATTCTATTCCATTGATATACCTGCCTGTTTCTGTACCAATACCATGCATTTTTTTTTTAAAAAAAATCATGATTGCTCTCTAATACAGCTTGAGGTCAGGTATAGTGATTCCCCCACAATTGCTTTCATTGTTGAGAATAGTTTTTGCTATTCTGGGATTTTGTTATTCCAAATGAATTTGCAAATTTTTTTCTAACTCTATGGAAAACTGAGTTGGAATTTTGATGGGGATTGCATTGAATCTATAGATTGCTTTTAGCAAGATGGCCAGGTTTGCTCTTGGTGCAAGTTCAGACCAGAAGGAACCCATGCCACTGGCTAGGCGGGATTTCGTGGGTCCCTGGATCCTGGGGGACCCAGTTACTCTGGATATTAGGGGAAATGCTGTGCCCTCCTCACCTGTAATCCTGGGCATGTTAGAGCACCTGGGAGTTGAGCATCCTCTGGGTGTTTTGGGATTGGGTGTGGAGCCAGTACCCAAGGTTTATGTATTTATTTTGATTATTTCTAGAAAGACTTTATTTTTTTCTTTCTTTTAAATTAATTAATTCATTTTAAGTCCCAACATCGATTCCCCTCTCCTTCAAGTGCCTCCTCACACTTCCTCCAACCATTCCACTCTACCCTTCTCCTCTGTGAAGGGGGAGCCCCACACTGGGTATCATCTTACCCTGGTACATCAAGTCACTGTAGGACTGGGTATATCTTCTCCCACTGATGCCAGAAAAGGTGGCATAGTTAAGGAAATGGTATCCATAGGCAGACAACAGGTTTAGGGACAGCCCCCTACCACCACTCCAGTTGTTGGGAGGCCTGTATGAAGACCAAGATGCAAATCTGCTATGGAGAGGTGATTTTTTCTTGTTATTGATTCTAGTTTTGTTTAGTAATAAGTTATTTAGTTTCCATGTGTTTGTAAGACTTCTGTTGTTTCTGTTGTTGATATCCAGCTTTAATTTATGATGGTCTGATAGGATGAAGGATGTTATTTCAATTTTCTTTCATCTGTTAAGGCTTCTTTTATGCCCAAGTATGGGTCAATTTTGGAGAAAATTTTATGAGCTGCTCAGAAGAAATTGATTGTGATTGGATAAAGTGTTCTAGGAATATCTGTTAGGTCCATTTGGTTTATGATGTCACTTAACTCTAGCATTTTCCTGTTTAGTTTTTGTTTGCATGACCTGTCATTTGATAAGAATGAGGGTGGACTAGGAGGGAGTCCTGAGGGGTTCTACAGGA
Source organism: Mus musculus (assembly GCF_000001635.26). Taxonomy (NCBI): domain Eukaryota; kingdom Metazoa; phylum Chordata; class Mammalia; order Rodentia; family Muridae; genus Mus; species Mus musculus. The sequence goes on from NC_000079.6 coordinate 78,545,347, forward strand.
GGGAAAGAAGCAGGGTGTTCTACCAGGAGGGAAGCACAATGTTCTACCAGGATCTACTTAGTCCTCTGAGAATGATAGCAGAGAGTAAGAAGAGAGCACAATGGGTAGTCTGCTACAGAGCTGGGTATGGGAATAGGGGATTTTATATGAAAGACAAGAGGAAGAGTGAAGATCTGAAGCTAAAGTACTCATTTCACTGGTTTATTTGCTTCTCTGGTAGACTTAACTGGTGGGTTTCCAGAGAATGCCTGCTGATTTAAGAGGCTGGAATAACAGGATAAGTAGGTAGGAGAGTTAAAGAAGCTCTGCCTGAAACACTGATGATGGAGGCAGAGAGGAAGGAGAAACTGCAGCCGGTGGTCTGATTGGAATCTGGGGTGAAACTGAAGAACAGTGAAGACTCACTGTCTGGCTATTTGCTTTCCTGGCTGAAGTGTACTGCAGATTCCCAAGGGATGGCTAGTATGCCAGGAGCTCATGGCCCAGATAAAATGATGAATAGGGGAGGGAAGGAGGAGAGGGTCTAGGTGATTCCTTGGAGATGGGGACAGAGAGCAAGGAGGGCCACAGTAGGTAGTCAGCCAGAGAGTTGGTGAAGTTCTATAGATCTACCTGCTTCTCTGGCTGGAGACTCTTTGCTGACAGTGAGCATTCTCACTCCTCCTCTTCGTCACTCAGTGCCCACAGCCAATGAACTATACATTTCCAATAGCTTTAGCTAAACATACCCCATTTCCAATAGCTTTGGCTAAGCATACCCCATTTGCTTCTCCTTTCAACATGACCCTTTGTGGGAGCTATAGTCATCACTCATGGTTTAATAAGAAAATGTTTGAGTGGATCTCCCCAATATATTTTTATTTCCATTCAGTACAGTTATTTCAGCCATTGAAATATTAATTCATCCTGGTCTTTACTCTTCTGAAAATTTTAACCCCTTAAGAGTTTCAACTTAAGTTTTGTTTCCTTGGTTAGGTTTACCTGGATCCTTACTGGTTGGCCCAACTGCTTCCCCAGACTTCTCTCTCTTTTCCACTAGATTCTTATTTCATGCTGAGTCTAACATACTCTCTAACCTAAAATTCAGAAATGGAATAATGGAATATATATTTGTGCGTGCATGTGTGCATTTGCCATGACTGTGGAAGGGATGGTGTGACATGGTTCCTGCTCCTGGAGCAGGGCCAGCAGAGCCAGCAGGGCATGAGGCTCCACAAGTGCAGATATTTGCTGTAGTCCCAAGATGCAAGGCTTGTTTGCATAATAATGTATATATTTTTCATGATCTGGGGAATATTCTCCCTGCCAAAGTTATTGAGGAATATTCTTCCTGCCAAGGTTAATGACTTCAATGACAATTAGAAATAACATGAGTCTGGGAAATGAGAATGTGTCTAATATTCCTCAGCAAAATGCTCATGCTGTGACCTTCAGAAGATCAGCCTTCAAGGCTCTGGGAAAGAACTCTGAAAACATGAGTTCAAGAATATTAAACAGGTTTTCTCAACTATGTAAAATATAAGGATGCAATATGAATTGTATGAGGAGCTTCATGGGCCTGAAAGAACAGAGGCAGCTACACTAATGAGTCAGAAAAGGGGAAAGAATAGATAAAAAAACAAGGCCCGTGGTTCAAGTAATATAGGGGCACCAGGAAGTGAGGGACTGGTGCTCTCAGGGCATGATCCCACCCAGCTAAGTTTATTGCTTGTGTTTAAAAAGGCAGGCAAATCTCTGAGCTCAAGATCTGTCTGCAGAACAAGTTCCAGGACAGCTCAGATTAGGCAGTAAAGGAGTTAGAAAACAGAAAGCTAACTTTCTCACATAAAAATAGCCTTTATGTCTAGATTTAGCAGTCACAAGCAGTGAACCACATAGGATTGCTCTATTAAAAATTGTACTCCCTGTCTTTTTCTATAACTAAGGTCATAAGATGCTGATTTATAGGACAATCAAAAGGGAACCTGGGGTAAATGACTGAATTGATATGCAAATAAAAGATTGGGCCTTTATCTTCAAGAACTAAGCTATCCAGAGAGCTATTACAATTCTTTTAGAATTTTTCTAGCAGGTTTTCTAACTTCTATCAGAAAAATGTTGAGCTACCTAGAGAGCTATCTAGAAAGTTGTCTCAAGCAGAATAGAGCTGTCAGCTTCTGTCCATCATTTAATTCGAGTTGTTTCTTCTGCCACTCCCTAATACCCCTTTATCTCGACCTTATACCAAGCTGAGGCTGGTCCTTGGTGCTCAAGCACATGTGTGTAACTAGTGTGTAGAGATTAGAGTATAACTTCTTGGAATTTGCTCTCTCCCTCCAGTGCTTGGATCCTGGTGATCACACTCAGCTGCTCTGGCTCTCAGTAAGCATCTTTTTTTCTGCCGATCCATCTTGCTGACCTGTAAATTTTTTCCTTTTATATTAGTAATTAATTTTTAAAACTTACTGTTGTGTGTATTATGTATGCATGTATGTATGTATTTTTACAGATACATTCCCAGGATCCTTTCAAGAAATAACTGTGTGAAGTGAACACTTGTCTTAACTCCTTCTCCCTGCCTTCTTCCTGTTCTTCCTCCTTCTTCTTATATCCATATACATTGTGGCAGTATTCACAGTAAATAGCCAAATCATACAATCAGCCTAGATGTCATATAACATATCAATGAATGAAGAAAAGGTGGTGCATAAAGATGTAAAGGGATTCTATTCAACCACAAATGAGAATTACCACTTTTTAAAGAAAATGCATGGAACTGGAGATTATCATGAAAGCAAAAATAAGCCAAATTAAGACAAATATTGTATTTTTTTCAGATGTTGAATATATCATTTAAAAATGTAGTAAAGAGTGGGGCTAGAGAGATGGATCAGTGGTTAAGAATTTATACTATTCTTCCAGAGGAGTAACATGACTTGGTTCTCAGCACTCAGCTCCAGAGGAGCCTCCATAAACACATACACTCATATACGCATACCTCACATGGCACATGCACTCACATATGCACACTCTCACATGGCACATGTGCTCACATATGCACACTCTCACATGGCACATGCACTCACATATGCACACTCTCACATGGCACATGCACTCACATATGCACACTCTCACATGGCACATGCACTCACATATGCACACTCTCACATAGCACATGCACTCACATATTCACACTCTCACATAGCACATGCACTCACATATGCACACTCTCACATATACATTCACAGAAATAGAAGTGATAAGTCTATGGTATTGAAGAGAAGCTATAGAGACAAGGATGGTGTACTGCTCTTGTAGAAGACCCATGTTTGGTTCATCGACCTACATTGAGTGGCTTCCAATGGCCTGTTTCTCCATTTCTGAAAGATCCAAAAATCTTTGGTCTTGCGCCCACCGGACTGGCCAGCAGTAATGAAGCTGCAACAGGATCCTTCTGCACACGTTTATTGGGAGAGCTTGATTGCAGAGGCGAAGAGACCCTGAGCCCAGAACTGGTGCTGCTTATATAGGCCTAGGAGAGGCGTGTCTCACACCTGGATTGGTTATGCACTAAGCCTCATTTGCATGTTCCTCATCTGATTGGCTACTCTCTCTGTACCTCACAGAGCTTCATTATCATACCTCATTTGCATGTCTCACATCTGATTGGTTATACTCCCAAAGCCTCATTATCATGCCTGGGCCAGGCAGTGTCTTTGCAAAAAACTTTACTGCATATGTACACATTGGTTGTTTGTCCAAACTTATGTGTGGTGGCCAGCATTAGTCAGTGCCACTCTGCAATGGCACATGTGGCTTCCCACACTTTGGTATTCAACTACACAACACACACACATACACACAAATGCAATAAAATATAATTTAAAAAGTAAATCCTTAAAAATTACATATAAAGGCATAAAGACAAAGGAGGTACAAATTTGTAGGAGGATAGTGCTGACAAGGGATAAAAATATGACAAAAGCACATGACTAACACATGAACCATCTTGAGAAAATCCATCATGTTGTACAGTCGTGTTAACTAATGAAAAGTTTTTGAGTGGAATCTAGTAAGCACTCAGTAAGAATCAGTGGCCATAATAATTTCTCAGTTTAGTTTTGTATCTTTTCTTTCTATGCTGGATTCCTTTCTATGATTTTCATAGAACTCTACATGTGTACCTGTCACAGTTATTCTTCATGATAACTGACCAGCTCTCTTCCATGATTAATTGGGAACTTTGTGAGGCCAGGGTTTTATTTTGTTTACCATGGCTTTTGTCAGAACATGGTCTACAAGTGAAGCTCTGTGAGAAGCCTGAGAGCTTATGAGAAAACTCCAAATAAATAAGATAAGTGACCTGTGATCTCTGTTCCTCCAAACATGGGTTTTTCTTGGAATGTGTTTTTGTGTCTTTCTCAGGTGTAGTAAACAGGAGTGGGTTTACTTCTGATTTCCCATCATTTATGGTTATTCAGATGATGTTTTCAAGCATGGATGACCCTGTGACTATATGCAACCTAAACTCTTGTAAACCTTGCTCATTTGAGCATTCTTAAGCTTCAGAATACACTCAGAGCACAAGTCATCTATTGCATGAGACTTTGGTCTGTCTTACTCATAGCCCTACTCTGCTAAGTTTCATGGAACCAACTATGGTGGTAAAAGGCTTTCTATTCTTTTGCATGTCTTCTAATAAGTGCTCAGTAAGTATTTCCCAGGGGAATTTATATTATTTGTAATCACCATAGGTAGCTTAATTCCCACATTGAAAGCTTTTGCTTTTCTTGAGGAAGATCACAGGATAAAATGAAATGACTCTATTTACATGTTCAGTCATGACCGGGTATTTAAATGAATTATTTGTATTTAACCAGGTGTGAGGTTGAAGAGAGAAGATGTGCAGCTCCTTGGGATTCTCATCTATAAACCAAAATAAGACCATTATAAATAGTTTCCTTAGCATAATGAAGTCAGCCTGAAGGAACTGCTGTGTGATTAGTATTCCCAAGTGTTTTCAACCCTGTGCATGTCTTAATAGAGAAATAGAATGTGAAAATGAGGACATGTTTCCTAAATTGTAAGCAAGGCTTACAGACTCCAGGCTCTAAGAAGGACACAGGTTTTGTTACAAGGAGCCAGAGCAATAATCTCATGTATGAAGCAGAGACTGCTTGCTTCTTGCTCTTTGTAAGCCTAATCTCTGAGCTCTGTCAATCTTTATTTCTGTTTCCATTTGTCTTCTGTGCCTGCCACTCCTACTAAAGCCTGTCTTCTTCCTAAATTTGAAAAATTTTTAGTTAGAAGGTAGTTTCTGCAAGATCATTTCTATTTTGGATCTACTTTAACATGGAAAACAAAAGCAGTCTGTAAAATATCACTTTAATATCTTTTATTTTTCTTGTGTTGTAATTTAAATGAGAATGAGAAACCCATGTCTAGGAACAAAATAACAACAACAACAACAACAACAACAACAATATCCTAGTTTTGTATCAGAGCGGGCATTTTTGTGTGTGGGACTAAGAATGTAATGGCAAAATAAATTTTTGCTATTGATGGAAAGGCAAAAGGATGAGATGTTTTGAAGGCTACTTTATATTATCCTTGTTATATACCTTAACAGGTTTTGTTCAGGGAAGTTGAATGGTCACAAGAAACAGGTAGGTATTTGATAAAGTAGGAAAACACAACAAAAACTGTTCAGTTGAAATAATATAAATTAGTTGTCTGTAGGAAAAGCAGAAAAGCAGGTAAAATAATGAGAAATGCATGAAATAAAGATAAAATCATAAATGTGGTATTGGGAATAATGCAAGTGAGAATCAGGTTTGGTGAAGCAGAGAGCCAAGGCCTGGGCTTATCACAGACTGCACTGTCTCTGCTCCCAGAAGCTTTGGCCCAAGTTACCATCTCATGTGTAATCGTTCTCTTTCTACTTCTTTATTTTTCAAAGCCTCAAAGAGAGAGATAGATAAGATAGTAAGAAAATGTGTCCAATCTCTGTTACCTCCCTTCAACAATGGTAATGAGGTCTATACATATTAAACTAAACCTGACAAGAAAGAAATGGCTCATTCTTATAGCACAATTGAAAGAGATTGAGACACAATTGTTGTATGAGGGTCTAGATAGGGTAAGGTAGATAAAACTTAAGATAGAAAGACTCTGGAGTCAATAACAATAATAATCACTTCTAGACCTGAAGGTGTAAGAGAAGGTAATAGTTATTTAAACCTAATGAGGCTGTCTCATAGACTGACTACCTTCAGTTAGAAAAGCTTATTCTGTCACAACACGGATGAGACTAAGGGAAAAGCCCATTACAAAAGACAGAAATTGTACAAATCTTTTTACAAAAAGTACTGACAACATGTAAATACAGAGGCTGTGCTATGGGAGCAGGGAATGGAGAGAATGGGAATTTTTTTCTTTTTTCTTTTATTAGATATTTTCCTTATTTACATTTCAAATGCTATCCTCTTTCCTAGCTTTCCCTCAGAAAATATCCTTACCCTTTCTCCTCCCTTGGCCCCCTAACCCACCCACTCTTGCTTCCTGGCCCTGGCATTCCCCTATAATGGGGCATAAAAACTTCACAGGACCAAGGGCCTTTCCTCCCATTGATGACCGACTAGGCCATCCTCTGCTACATAGGCAGCTAGAGCCAGAGTCCCACCATGTGTTTTCTTTGATTGGTGGTTTAGTCCCTGGGAGCTCTAGGAGTACTGGTTAGTTCATATTGTTGTTCTCCCCAGAGGGCTGCAAACCCCTATAGTTCCTTGGGTCCTTTCTCTAGCTCCTTCATTGGGGACCCTGTGCTCCATCCAATGGATAACTGTGAGCATCCACTTCTGTATTTGCCAGGCACTGGCAGAGCCTCTCAGGAGGCAGCTGCATCAGGCTCCTGTCAGCAAGCTCTTGTGGGCATCTGCAATAGTGTCTGGGTTTGGTGGTTGTTTATGGGCTGGATACCCAAGTGGGGCAGTCTCTGGTTGGTCATTCCCTCAGTCTCTGTTCTGAACTTTGTCTCTGTAACACCTTCCATGGGTATTTTGTTCTCCATTCTGAGAAGGAATGAAGTGTCCACACTTTCCTTCTTCCGTTTCATGTGTTTTGCAAATTGTATCTTGGGTATTCTAAATTTCTGGGCTAAAATCCAGTTATCAGTGAGTACATATCATGTGGGTTCTTTTTGTGATTGGGTTACCTCACTTAGGACGACATACTCCAGATCCATCCATTTGTCTAAGAATTACATGAATTCATTGTTTTTAATAGCTGAGTAGTACTCCATTGTGTAAATGTACCACATTTTCTACATCCATTCCTCTGTTGAGGGACATCTGGGTTCTTTCCAGCTTCTGGCTATTATAAATAATGCTGCTATGAACATAGTGGAGCATGTGTCCTTATTACAAGTTGGAACATCTTCTGGATATATGCCCAGGAGAGGTATTGCTGGATCTTCTGGTAGTGTTATGTCCAATTTTCTGAGGAACTGACAGATTGATTTCCAGAGCAGTTGTAGCAGCTTGCAATCCCACCAGCAATGGAGGAGTGTTTCTCTATCTCCACATTTTTGCCAGTTTCTCCTGTCACCTGAGTTTTTGATCTTAGCCATTCTGACAGGTGTAAGGTGGAATCTCAGGGCTGTTTTGATTTACATTTCCCTGATGATTAAGGATGTTGAACATTTTTTTTTAAGTGCTTCTCAGCCATTTGGTATTCCTCAGTTGAGAATTCTTTGTTTAGTACTGTACCCCATTTTTAAATAAGGTTATTTGATTTTCTGGAGTCCATCTTCTTGAGTTCTTTATATATATATAGTATACTAGTCCCCAATCTGATTTAGGATTGGGAAAGATCCTTTCCCAATCTGTTGGTGGCCTTTTGTCTTATTGACAGTGCCTTTGCAGAAGATTTGCAATTTTATGAAGTCCCATTTCTCGACTCTTGATCTTACAGCACAAGCCATTGGTTTTCTGTTTAGGCATTTCCCCCCGTGCCCATGTGTTTGAAGCTCTTCTCCACTTTCTCCTCTATGTTTCTGAGTATCTGGTTTTAAGTGGAGTTCCTTGATCCACTTAGACTTGAACTTTGTAAAAGGAGATAAGAATGAATTAATTTGCATTTTTCTACATGCTAACCGCCAGTTGAGCCAGCACCATTTGTTGAAAATGCTGTCTTTTTTTCCACTGGATGGTTTTAGCTCCTTTGTCAAAGATCAAATCATCATAGGTGTGTGGGTTCATTTCTGGGTCTTCAATTCTATTCCATTGATCTACATGTCTGTCGCTGTACCAGTACCATGCAGTTTTTATCACAATTGTTCTGTAGTACAGCTTTAGGTCAGGCATGGTGATTCCACCAGAGATTCTTTTATCATTGAGAAGATTTTTTGCTATCCTAGGTTTTTTGTTACTCCAGGTGAATTTGCAAATTGTCCTTTCTAACTCTGTGAAGAATTGAGTTAGAATTTTGTTGGAGATTGCATTGAATCTGTAGATTGCTTTCGGGAAGGTAGCCATTTTCACTATACTAATCCTGCCAATCCATGAGCATGGGAGATCTTTCCATCTTCTGAGTTCTTCTTCGATATTTTTTCTTCAGAGACTTGCAGTTCTTATCATACAGATATTTCATTTCCTTAGTTAGAGGCACACCAAGGTATTTTATATGATTTGTGGGTTTTTTTTTTTCTGTTTCCCTAAGTTCTTTCTCTGCCTGTTTATCCTTTGTGTAGAGGAAAACCACTGATTTGTTTGAGTTAATTTTATATCCAGCTACTTCACTGAAGCTGTTTATCAGGTTTAGGAGTTCTCTGGTGGAATTTTGGGGGTCACTTATGTATACTATCATATCATCTGCAAATAGTGATATTTTAACTTCTTCCTTTCCAATTTGTATCTTTTTGATCTCCTCTTGTTGTGTAATTGCTCTGGCTAGAAATTCAAGTTCTATATTGAATAGGGATGGAGATAGGGGGCAGCTTTGTCTAGTCCCTGATTTTACCGGGATTGCTTCGAGTTTATCTCCATTTAGTTTGATGTTGGCTACTGGTTTAATGTATATTGTTTTTATTATATTTAGGTATGGGACTGAATTCCTTATTGTTTGGAGCCTTTTATCATGAATGGGTGTTGGATTTTGTCAAATGCTTTCTCAGCATCTAACGGGATGATCATGTTTTTCTTTGAGTTTGTTTATATAGTGGATTATGTTGATGGATTTCTGTATGTTGAACCATCCCTGCATCTCTGGGATGAAGCCTACTTGATCATGATGGGTGATTATTTTGATGTTTTCTTTGATTTGGTTTGCAAGAATGTTATTGAGTATTTTTGCATCAATATTCTTAAGGGAAATTGGTCTGACATTCTCTTTCTTTGTTGGGTCTTTGTATGGTTTAGGTATCAGAGTAATTGTGGCTTCATAGAATGAATTGGGTAGAGTACTTTTTGTTTCTATTTTGTGGAATAGTTTGAGGAGAACTGGAATTGGGTCTTCTTTGAAGGTCTGCTAGAACTCTGCACTAAACCCATCTAGTCCTGGGTTTTGTTTTGGTTTTTTTTTTGTTTGTTTTTTTTTTGTTTGTTTGGTTTTTTTTTTTTGGTTGGGAGACTATTAATGACTGCCTTTATTTTTTTAGGGGATATAGGACTGTTTAGATCATTAACCTGATCCTGATTTAACTTTGGTACCTGGAATCTGTCTAGAAAATTTTCTATTTCATCAAGGTTTTCTAGTTTTGTTGAGTATAGGCATTTGTAGTAGGATCTGATTATTTTTGGATTTCCTCAGATTCTGTTGTTATGTCTCCCTTTACATTTCTGGTTTTCTTAATTCGGATACTGTCCCTGTGCCTTCTAGTTTGTCTGGCTAAGGGTTTATCTATATTGTTGATTTTCTCAACAACAACAACAACAACAAAAATCAGCCTCTGGCTTGGTTGATTCTTTGTATAATTCTTTTTGTTTCTACTTGGTTGATTTCGGCCTTAAGTTTATTTCCTGCCATCTACTTCTCTTGTTTCCTTTTGTTCTAGAGGCTTGAGGTGTGCTGTCAAGCTGCTAGTGTATGGTCCCTCCAGTTTCTTTTTGGAGGCATTCAGAGCAATGATTTTTTTCTCTTAGGACAGCTTTCATTGTGTCCCATAAGTATGTTGTGGCTTCATTTTCATTAAACTCTAAAAAGTCTTTAATTTCTTTCCTTCTTCCTTTCCTCCTTTCTTCCTTTCTTCCTTTCTTCCTTTCTTCCTTTCTTCCTTTCTTCCTTCCTTCCTGTCTGTCTGTCTGTCTGTCTGTCTGTCTGTCTGTATTCCTTGACCAAGTTATCATTGAGTAGAGTGTTGTTCAGCTTCCAAGTGAATGTGGGCTTTCATTTATTTATATTGTTATTGAAGATCAGCTTTAGTCTCTGGTGATCTGTAGGATGTATGGGATTATTTCAATATTTTTGTATCTGTTCAGGCCTGTTTTGTGACCAATTATATGGTCAATTTTTTCAGCAGGTTTCATGAGATGTTGAGAAGGTATATCCTTTCGTTTTAGGATAAAATATTCTACAGATATCTGTTAAACCCATTTGTTTCATAACTTCAGTTAGTTTTAATGTGTCTCTGCTTAGTTTTTGTTTCCAGGATCTGTCCATTGATGAGAGTGGGTCCTGACATCTCCCACTATTATTGTGTGAGGGTCAATGTGTGCTTTGAGCTTTATTAAAGTTTTTTTTTAATGAATATGGATTCCCTTGTATTTGGAACATAGATGTTCATAATTGAGAGTTCATCTTGGTAGATTTTACCTGTGATGAATATGAAGTGCCCCTCCTTGTCTTTTTTGATAACTTTGGGTTGAAAGTCAATTTTATTTGATATTAGAATGGCTACTCCAACTTTTTTCTTGGGGCCATTTGCTTGGAAAATTATTTTCCAACCTTTACTCTGAGGTCTTCTTTGTCTTTGTCCCTGAGGCGGGTTTCCTGTGTGCAGCAAAATGTTCTGTCCTGTTTACATAGACTGTCTGTAAGTCTATGTCTTTTTATTGAGGAACTGAATCCATAAATATTAAGACATATGAACAAAAAGTAATTGTTGCTTCCTGTTATTTTTGTCGTTAGAGTTGGGATTCTGATCTTTCAGCTATCTTATTTTAGGTTTGTTGAAAGATTACTTTCTTGCCTTTTCTAGGACATATTTTCCCTCCTTGTGTTAGAGTTTTCCTTTTTATTATCCTTTGAAGGCCTAGATTCGTGGAAAGATATTGTGTGAATTTAATATTTTCATGGAATACTTTGGTTTCTCCATCTATGGCAATTGAGATTGTTGCTCGGTATAGTAGCCTGGGCTGGCATTTGTCTTCTCTTAGGTTCTATATAACATCTGTCCAGGATCTTCTGGCTTTCATAGTCTCTGGTTAGAAGTCTGGTGTAATTCTCATAGCTCTTCCCTTATATGTTACTTAACACTTTATCCTTATTGCTTTTAATATTCTTTCTTTGTTTTATGCATTTGTTGTTCTGATTATTATGTGTCGGGAGGAATTTCTTTTCTGGTCCAGTCTATTTGGAGTTCTGTAGGCTTCTTGTATGTTCATGGGCATCCCTTTTTTTAGGTTAGAGATGTTTTATTCTATAATTTTGTTGAAGATATTTACTGGCCCTTTTGGCTGATATTTGGTCTTCTTATTGTGTTCTGGACTTCCTAGATATTTTAAGTTAGGATCTTTTTTCATTTTTCATTTTCTTTGATTGTTGTGCTCAGGTTTTCCATGGAATCTTCTCCATCTGAGACTCTCTCTTCCATTTCTTATATTCTGTTGGTGATGCTTGCATCTATGGTTCCTGATTTCTTTCCTAGGATTTCCATCTCCAGAGCTGTCTCCCCTTGTGATTTCTTTATTGTTTCTACTTACAGTTTTAGATCCTGGATGGTTTTGTTCAATTCCTTCACCTGTTTGTTGTATTCTCCTGTAATTCTTTAAGGAATTTTTGTGTTTTTCCTTTAAAGGCTTCTGCCTATTCACTTGTGTTCTCCTGTAATTCTTTCAGGGAATTTTGTGTTTCCTCTTTAAGCATTTTTACATGTTTAGCTTTGTTCTCCTGTATTTATTCAAGGGATTTATTAATGTCCTTAAAATCCTCTGCCAGCATCATGACATATGGTTTTAAATCCTAATTTTGCTTTTCCTGTGTGTTGGGTTATCTAGGACTCACTGTGTTGGGAGTACTGGGTTCTGATAATGCGAAATAGTCTTTTTTTTTTCTGTTGGTAAGATTATTACATTTGCCTTTCACCATCTGGTAATCTCTGGTATTAGATGTTCTAGCTGTCTCTGGCTGGAGCTTGTTCCTCCTGTGAGTCTGTAAGCCTGTGTCAGCACTCCTGTGAGACCTGCTTCTCCTGGCAAGACCAGTGCACACAGGACTGTGGATCAGCCCCACCTCCTGAGTGCAGATGGAGGCAGGAAGGGACCCTGTACAAGAAGCTCTGTTGCCTGTGCTCTCCTGAGTGGACCCGCCTTAGAGAGACACTGGAGAGAAAATGTAGATCTCACCTGAGTCCCTGAGTCTCTCTGGGAGCAAGCTCTCCTCTAGCAGGGAACGTGCACAGAGGACTGAGGATCAGCTGCACCTCCTGGCTGCGGATGTAGGCCAGTAGGACCCTGTTCCAGAGGCTCTGTTTCTTCTGCGGACTGTGCTCTCCTGCGTGGATTCACCTTAGAAAGACACTGAAGAGAAAATGGAGATCTCACCTGAGTCCTGGGGTCAGAGCACTCCCTGGAGGCAAGCTTTCCTCTGGCAGGGTGGGAAATTTCAATGCATAATAAGTTTCAGCTTTGTAAGGTGAAACAGTTCTGGGGATTGTACAATGGCATAGATGCATTTAACATGCTCAACTATATACTCAAAAATGATTAATACCATCCTATTGGCCAAATTGTATTTCATCAACTTTTTCACACACTCACCCTCAGTATTTCAGAATATGTTTGTATTTGCAAACAGAATCTTTAAAGCACTTATAAAATGACATTGTACCCTGACTTGCCTTGGGATGGATCCTCTGGCTGCTCTGTTGAGGATTCTGACAAGGAGGTCCTCACAGTATCTCAAAGGCCTTGAAATAGACCAAAGACTCATGATAATGATCATTTTGCAAGTGAAAATGTGTAAACAGAGTGATATACTGTGGGATACACTATGGCATACTATAGTTTCCACGATGAAAGATGAGATGTTTTCTATGGTTTTTGTTTGTTTAATTTGTGTGTGTTTGTGTTTTTTTGGAGGTAGGGGTTGCAAGGGTGGAAGGTGGATAGATATGTGTGAATGGGAGATGAGCAAGACTTGAGTGCATGATATAAACTCACAAAGAATCAATAAAATGTTTTTAAAAATGACAATTTAGCCTCCCCATTCTAATCTATGGGACCCACATTAAAAGGGAAGTTAGACATACTTGATAGATATACGCAGAAAGAAAATGCCACATGAGGACACAGAGAGGATGTAACTATGTGCAAAGTGAATAATAAGTCTTCGGAGCAAACTAAATCTGTTGTCACTTTGTTCTTAAATTTCTAACTTCACAAACATTATAAAGCGTGTTTATGTTTTAAAATTTATCCTGTGATATTTAAAGCAGCCCTTGAAAATAGTAGAATGTATTCAACATGAATTTTATCATGATTTTAAAAGTATCTGCAAATAAGTTTGGAAAGCAACAAATGATGGACTGTAGAAAACTAAATTATATTTTCAACAAAATGTTTTGGTCAAAATTGTACATTCAGATATATCTTGAGAATTGAAGTTCTATTTTCTATGTTTCTACAAGAGTTTTACTCATTTCAATGCTAATAATAAGATAAATGTTTATGGGACTGTTTTGTCTTATTCTGTGGGTCATGGCTTAGAAAGAAACTAGTAGATGCAATGTGGGTTCTTGAAACTTATCCATATACTCCAAGTGCCAGTTGTGCTAGTTAAACTTAAGAATAGAGCTTTCTGTTCTCTGTACAGCATTTAAAGGATTGGTATTACTCATATCAATTAAATACTATTTCCATGTCATTGATAAAGACATTAAGCTTAAAGGTATAATTTGTTTAATAATTTATACATCAATCTCCCTTCTGGTCTCTACCTGCTTGTGGGCAGATCAGCCTATCTCCATGTCTGACTCAACACCACACAGTCTGCAGGGCTTCTAGGATATCTACTGCAGCCAGGGCAATAGTCTACAGGGCTCTGAGAAGATCAGCTTCAGTCAGGGCAATAGTCTGCAAGTCTACCAGGAGATCAGCTGCAATGAGGGCCTCAGATCCTCCAGGAGATTGGTGGAAACCCAGGAACACAGGAGGCAGGCTCCAGACAGAATCACCCAGGCCAGATAATACCTGAGATAACCAGATGTCAAGAGACAAGCTCAAGATTATAAGCAACAGAAACCAATATACTTTGGCACTATCAGAACTGAGGTCTTCCAACACAGCAAGCCATGAATACACCAATATACTTGAAAAGCATGATGCTGGCCTATAACTCAAATAAATACAGGATATCACAGTAGACACCTTTATAGTGGAAACAAAAACATCCAATCAAATAGGTGAAGGAATTGAACAAAGCAGTGCAAAATCTACAAATGGAAGTAGAAACAATAAAGAAATCACAAATAGAGGCAACTGTAGAGATGGAAAACCAAGAAAAGAGGTCAGGAGCTACAGATGCAAGAATCACCAACAGAATATAAGAGATAGAAGAGCAAATCTCAGATGTAGAAGATACCAAAGAAGATACTGACACAATGGTCAAAGAAAATATGAAGCATTAAAATCTCCTAACCCAAAACATCCAGGAAATCTAGGATACAATGAAAAAACCAAACCTAAAAATAATAGGAATAGAAGAGAGCAAAGATTCCCAGCTTAAAGGGCCAGAAAACATCTTCAAGAGAATCAGAAAAGCTGGGTAGTGGTGGCGCACTCCTTTAATGCCAGCACTTGGGAGGCAGAGACAGGTGGATTTCTGAGTTCCAGGCCAGCCTGGTCTATAGAGTGAGTTACAGGACAGCCAGGATTATACAGAGAAACCCTGTCTCAAGACAGAGAGAGAGAGAGAGAGAGAGAGAGAGAGAGAGAGAGAGAGAGAGAGAGAGAGAATCATAGAAAAAAGCCCTTCCCCAATCTAAAGAAAGTCATGGCCATAAATATATAAGAAGCCTATAGAACACCAAATGGATTGGACCAGAAAAGAAAATCTCCCTGTCACATAATAACCAAAAGACTAAATGCACAGAACAAAGAAAGAATATTAAAAGCTGTAAAGAGAAAAAGGCCAAGTAACCCATAAAGGTGGATCTATCAGAATTATACTAGACTTTTCAACAGAGACTCTAAAAGCCAGAAGATCCTGAACAGATGTCATTCAGATCCTATGAGAACACAAGTTCCAACCCAGACTACGATACCGAGCAAAACTTTCTCTGTTTTTGGATTTTTTTTCATTTTTTATTAGGTACTTCCTTCATTTACATTTCAAATGCTCTCCTGAAAGTCCCTTATACCCTCCCCCCCGCCCTGCTCCCCAACCCACCCACTCCCACTTCCTGGCCCTGGCATTCCCCTGTACTGGGGCAAATGATCTTCACAAGACCAAGGGCCTCTCCTCCCATTGATGGCCGACTAGGCCATCCTCTGCTATATCTGCAACTAGAGACACAGTTCTGTGGGGTACTGGTTAGTTCATATTGTTGATCCTCCTATAGCGTTGCTGACCCCTTTAGCTCCTTGGGTATTTTCTCTAGCTCCTTCTTTAGATATCCTGTGTTCCATCCACTAGATGATGGTGAGCATCCACTTGTGTATTTGCCAGGCACTGGCATAGCCTTACAAGAGATAGCTATATCAGGGTCCTGTCAGCAAAATCTTGCTGGCATATGCAATAGTGTTTGGGTTTGGTGGTTGTATATGGGATGGATCCCTGGGTGAAGCAGTTTCTGGATGGTTCTTTCTTCATCTCAGCTCCAAACTTTGTAACTCCTTCCATTGGTATTTTGTTCTCCATTCTAAGAAGGAACGAAGTATCCACACATTGGTCTTCCTTATTCTTGAGTTTCATGCGTTTTGCAAATTGTATCTTGGGTAGTCTAAATTTCTGGGTTAATATCCACTTATCAGTGAGTGCATATCATGTGTGGGTTTTGTTTGTGTGTGTGTGTGTGTGTGTGTGTGTGTGTGAGATTGGGTTACCTCACTCAGGATGATATCCTCCAGATCCATCTATTTGCTTAAGAATTTCATAAATTCATTGTTTTTAATAGCTGAGTAGTACTCCATTGTGTAAATGTACCACATTTTCTACATCCATTCCTCTGTTGAGGGACATCTGGGTTCTTTCCAGCTTCTGGCTATTATAAATAAGGCTGCTATGAACATAGTGGTGCATGTGTTCTTATTACCAGTTGGAACTTCTTCTGGGTATATGCCCAGGAGAGGTATGGCTGGATCTTAAGGTAGTACTATGTCCAGTTTTCTGAAGACTCGCCAGACTGATTTCCAGAGTGGTTGTACCAGCTTGTAATCCCACCAACAATGGAGAAGTGTTCCTCTTTCTCCACATCCTCGCCAGCATCTGCTGTCACCTGAATTTTTGATCTTAGCCATTCTGACTGCGGTGAGGTGGAATCTCAGAGTTGTTCTGATTTGCATTTCCCTGATGATTGTTGAACATTTTTTCCGGTGCTTCTCAGCCGTCGGTATTCCTCAGTTGAGAATTCTTTGTTTAGCACTGTACCTCATTTTTAAATAAGGTTATTTGATTTTCTGGAGTCCATCTTCTTGAGTTCTTTACATATATTGGATATTAGTCCCCTATCTGATTTAGGATTGGGAAAGATTCTTTCCCAATCTGTTGGTGGCCTTTTGTCTTATTGACAATGTCTTTTGCCTTACAGAAGCTTCGAGCAAAACTTTCAATAATCATGGATGGGAAAACCAAAATATGCCATGAGAAAATCAAATTTGAACAATATATTTCTACTAATCCAGCCCTACAGAGGACTTTAGAAGGAAAACTCCAACAGAAGGAGAGTATCTACACCAAAGAAAAAGCAAGAAATTAATCATCTTACAATAAACACAAAAGGAGAAAATCACACACACATAATTCCACCTCTAACAACAAATATAACAGGAACTGTCATGCCCCAGTTCTTTGGGAAACCCAGAAGAGCTCAAGAATTTTAAAGTCTGCTGCAATTTGCAAAAGAGTCCTTTTGTCTTGACTTGGATCGAACGAAAGTCCCCTTCATTTTAGGTTTGGTGTTCAACCTCCAGCTCCAGTGCTTTAGCACTTATATACAGAAGAGTTAGAAATTCTTTGAATGCCTGGGGGTGGGGAGAGGAGGGGAGACGGGTTTGGTAAGTCATAACTCAGACTGGATACCATTTGGTAGGATGGAACTGTGAGGCTGGGAGGGGGATTAAAGAGTGTCTTTTGTGGGGCTAACAGGAACTAGTTTTATGGCTGGCCATAACTTTCTATGATCTCTGATTACCTCTTTTCTATGATTTAAGCGTGGTCCCTAATCTCCTTTTTCCAAGGATAGGCACCAGCTGCACCTGGTTATCTAGTAGAGTGCTGGCTTTGGTGCCACAGAAGTGAGTTTTTGTCAGTTTTCTTACTTGGGCTGTCACATGCTCCTTGAGTCTTCTTGGAGTGCCTGGGAAGGGGGAATGAACCCCCAAGTTTGCTACAAGGGAAGGAGGGGTAACAGGGCTTCTGAGGGGCAAGGTAGATGCAAACCTTAGAAACAAGTCTTACCACGCTTCTGAGGGATAGTGCAGAGGCAGGCCACAGAAGCAAGCCTTACTGCTTGCTGTGGGAGGGATCCTAGGGGGAAGGGAGACTCCTGCAGGAGAGTGCAGAAGCAAGTCTGACAGTCATGTGTCTTTAATACATCAGTGGACTCAATTTCCCAATGAAAAGACATAAGCAAAAAGACTGGATATGCAAGCAGGATCCAGCATTTTGCTGCATCCAAGAAATACACCTCAACAATAAAGACAGATACTACCTCAGAGTAAAAGGCTGGAAAATGTTTTCCAAGAAAATGGTTCCATGAAAGAAGTGGGAGTTGCCATTCTAAAATCCAATTAAGGGACTTTCAACCAGAAGTTATCAAACAAGCTAGGGAAGGATTTTTCGTATTCGTCAAAGGAAACATCCACCAAGAAGAAAACCCAATTCTGAAGATCTATGCCCCAAATGCAAGGGCACCTACATTCATAAAAGAAATTTTACTAAACCTCCAAATATACATTGAGCCTCACAGAGTAACAGTGGGCGACCTCAACACTCCACTCCCTACAATGGACAGGTCATTGAAACAGAAACTAAACAGAGACACAGTGAAGCTAATAGAAGTTATGAACCAAATGGACTTAACAAATATCTATAGAACATTTTACCCAAACAAAATAATATACCATCTTCTTAGCACCTTATGGTACCTTCTCTAAAACTGATCGTATAATCAGTCACAAAACTAGTCTCAACAGATACAAGAAGATTAAAATAATCAATACATCCTAGCAGATCACCATGGACTAAGGCTAGTCTTCAATAGCCAGAGCAAACCAAAACAAATGAACAAACCAAAACAATCACCCCCCCCAAAACAACAAACAAACAAACAAACAAACAAACAAGGAATCCCACATAGCCATGGAAATGGAACAATCTTTACTCATTGATAACTTGGTCAGGGAGGAAATAAAGAAAGAAATGAAAGATTTTCTAGAATTCAATGAAAATGATGACATAGAATAACCAAACTTATGGGACAACAGGAAAGTAGTGCTAACAGGAAAATTCATAGCACTAAGTGTCCTCATAAAGAAACTGGAGAGATTCTATACTAGCAAATTAACAGCATACCTGAAAGACTTAGAACAAAAAGAAACAAACACACCCAAGAGGAGTAGAGGGCAGGAAATAATCAAACTCAGGAATGAAATCAACTGAGTAGAAACAAAGATTCAACAAAACCAGAACCTGGTTCTTTGAGAAAATCAACAAGATAGATAGGCCCTTAGCCAAACTGACTAAAGGGCACAAAGACAATATGCAAATTAACAAAGTCAAAAATGAAAAGGGAAACATGACAACAGAAGTTGAAGAAATTAAAAAAAAAAAAAAAAACATCAGATCTTACTACCAAAGCCTTTATTCAACAATACTAGAAAACCTAGATAAAATGGTTGACTTTTTAGACAGTTACCATGTACCAAAGTTAAATCAAGAACAGGTAAACTATCTAAACAGTCCATATTCCCTAAGGAAAAAGAAGAAGTCATTAAAAACCTCCTATCCAAAAAAAACAAAACAAAACAAAGCAAAACAAAACAAAAAACAAAACCCAGGGCCAGATGATTTTAGTGCAGAATTCTATCAGACCTTCAAAGAAGACTTAATGCCAATACTTCTCAAACTATTTCACAAAACAGAAACAGAAAAAACACTACCCAATATGTTCTATGAAGCCACAATTACTCTGATACCTAAACCACACAAAGACCCAAGAAAGAAAGAGAACCAATTTCTCCTGAATATTGATGCAAAAATACTCAATAAAGTTCTCGAAAACCGAAACCAAGAACACATCAAAACTATCACTCACCATGATCAATTAGGCTTCATCCCAGGGATTCAAGACTGGTTTAATATATGAAAACCCATTAATGTAATCCTCTATGTAAACAAACTCAAACAAACAAACAAACAAACAAACAAAACACACGATTATCTCATAAGATGTTGAAAAAAGCATTTGATGATACACAACACCCCTTCATGTTAAAAGTATTAGAGAGATCAGGAATCCAAGGCCCTTAAGTAAACATAATAAAAGCAATATACAGCAAACCCTCAGCCAGTATCAAATTAAATGGAGAGAAACTTGAAGCAATCCCACTAACATCAGGGACAAGATATGGCTGCCCACTGTCTCCATATCTATTTAATATAGTACTTGAATTTCAACCTAGAACAATAAGACAACAAAAGGTAATCAAGGGGATACAAATTGGAAAAGAAGTCAAGGTATTACTATTTACAGATGATATGATAACATACATAAGAGACCCAAAAATTTACCATGAACTTTTACAGCTGATGAGCAACTTCAAAAAAGTGGCTGGATATAATATTGACTCAAACAAATCAGTAGCTTTCCTTTATACAAATGATAAACAGGCTGAGAAAGAAATTAGAGAAACAAAGCACTTCACAATTGATACAAATAGTATAAAATTACTTGGTGTAACTATTACCAAGCAAGTGAAAGATCTGTAGGACAAGAACTTCAAATCCATGAAAAAAAAAAAAATTGAAGACAACCGCAGAAGATGGAAAGATCTCCCATGCTCATGAATTGCTAGGAGAAATGTATTAAAAATGGCCATCCTACCAAAAGCAATCTAAAGGTTTAAGGCAATCTCCATCAATATTACAACATACTTTGTAATAGACATGAAAAAAAAAGCAATTCTCAATTTCCTATGGAAAACCAAAAAACAAACAAACAAACCAAAACAAAACAAACCAAAACAAAAACAATTCTTAACAATTAAAGAGCTTCTGGGAGAATCATCATCCCTGAACTCAAACTGTACTACAGAGCAATAATGATAAAATCCACATGGTACTGATATAGAGACAGACAGATTGATCTATGGAATAGAATTGAGTACCTAGAAATATGCCCACACACTTACAGATACTTGATCTTTGACAAAGAAGCCAAAAACATACAATGGAAAAAAGAAAGCATCTTCAATAAATGGTGCTGGTCCAACTGGCAGTCTGTATGTAGGAAAATGAAAATATATCCATGTTAACCACCTTGCACAAAGTTCAAATCCAAGTAGATCAAGGACCCCAACATAAAACAGATTCACTGAATTGAATAGAAGAGAAAGTGGGAAAGACCCTCCAACTCATTGGCACAGGAGGAAATTTCCTAAAGAGATCTCCAATGGCTCAGGCTCTACGAACAACAGTTGATAAATGTGATCTCATGAAAAGCTTCTGTAAGTCAAAAGACATAGTCAATAGGACAAATCAGCAACCTACAGATAGGGAAAAAAATTTTCACCACCCTACACCTGATAGGGCTAATGTCCAAAATATATAAAGAACTCAAGAAGCTAACCTCCTAAAAACCAAATAACCCAATTAAAAATGGGATACAGAGCTAAGCAGAGAATTTGCAACTGAGAAATCTCAAATGGCACCCCCCCCCAAAAAAAAAAACACCTAAAAAAATGATCAACATCTTTAGTCATCAGGGAAATGCGAATCAAAATGACTCTGAGATTCCACCTTATACCAATCAGAATGGCTAAGATAAAAAACTCAAATGACAACACATGCTGGTAAAGATGTGGAAAAAGAGATATGCTCCTCCATTGCTGGTGGGATTACAAATTGGTACAACCACTCTAGAAATAAATCTGGTGGTTCCTCAGAAAATTGAAAATAGTTCTATCAGAAGACTCAGCTATACTATTCCTGGGCATATACTCAAAATATGCTCCAAAATATAACAAGGACACATGCTCCACTATGTTCATAGCAGTCTTATTTATAATAGCTAGAAACTGGAAACAACCCAGATGTCCCTCAACAAAGGAATGGATACAGAAAATGTGATGCATTTACACAGTGGAGTATTACTCACCTATTAAAAACAATGACTTCCTGAAGTTTACAGGCAAATGGATGGGACTAGAAAATATCATCCTGAGTGTGGTAACCCAGGTCCAAAAGGACACTCATGGTATGTACTCATGGATAAGTAGATATTAATTCAAAAGCTCAGAGTACCCATGATATAACTCACAGACCATATGATGCTTAACAAGAAGGAAGGCCAAAGCATGGATGTGTTAATCCCAGGTAGAAGAGGGAACAAAATAATCACAGGAGGCAAAGGGAGGGAGGGTCCTAAGTAGGAGAGGGAAGAGGTAAGAAAAAAGGTGGGGCAGGTTCAGGTATGGGAAAAGATGGGAGAGAAGACCAGAGGACCAGGAGAATCAATAGAAACATGTAGCAGTGGGGATGGGTAAGACAGGGGAGGGGAACCACTAAAAAGTCCCAGACACCAGGGATACAAGAGGCTCTCAGGACCCAATGTGGATGACATTAGTTGAAACTCTCAACAGAGGGGAGATAGAACTGTTAAAGGCCACCCCCAGTAGGCAGGCGTGATCCTCAGTTGAGGGGAGGGAACACTCACCCATCTCAAAAAATTTAACCCAGAATTATTCCTGTCTAAAGGAAACACAGGGGCAAAAGTTGCATAGATACTAAAGCAAAGGCCATCCAGAGTCTGTCCCACCATGGGATCCAAACCATCTGCAGACACTAAACCCTGAAACTACTGCTGATGCCAAGAACTACTTGCAGTCAGGAGCCCAGTAGGGCTGTCCTCTGAGAGGCTTTGCCAGCACCTGACCAATACAGATACAGATACTGACATCTGTATTGAACTGAGCCTGAGAACCTAAGGGAAGAGATAGGGAAAGACTGAGAGCTGAAGGAGATTGCAACCCCTAAGGAAGAACAACTCTATCAACTAACTGGGCCCCTCAGCGTTCTCAAAGAACTAAAGCACCAAAGAGTTTCCATGGGTGTGTCCATGGCTCCTGCTATATATGTAGCAGAGGATTTCCTTATCTGCCATCAATGGGAGGGGAGGGGTTTGGTCCTGGAGGCATGCTGCCCTAGGAAAAGGGGATGTTAGAGGGTGAGGTGGGAATGGGTTGGTGGGAGGACTGAGTACCCTATTAGAGGCAAAGGGGAGTGGGGATGGAATGGATGGTTTGCAGATGGGAGACTGAGAAGGGGGACAACATTTGAAATGTAGATAAATAAAATAACCAATACAAAAGAATCTATATGTCATAACACATGTAATTCTCATATTTGTAGACTTATGGCAGAGGAAAACATAGTTTCTTTTAAAAATCCACTTATATTCAAATAATTTCACCCTTTGCTCCCTTTTGAATTCATGACCTCTTTTTCTTGAACCATTATTAACACACACACACACACACACACACACGTGTGTGTGTGTGTGTGTGTGTGTGTGCATAGTGCCCTTGTTTTACATTGGGAAGATAACATTCCACTCAGTCTACTAATTGAAATGTTCATATCATTCAGAAATACTTGTGCAGATATTCTCTTAGCAACATTTGACTGAATGTGGATGTGTGTGGTAACCTTGCAACCAAATACAATTAAAATTCAATTATAGCCCTCAAATTGCTATCATTTCTTAATGAGCCTTCATGAACTTAATCCAACACCTCCACTTTAAGAAGGCACTTTGTATTTCTTTTTCTCCCTTTTCTCTTAAACATTACATCCTGAGCACTGTTCCATCCCCAACTCTTCCACACCCTCTCTCAGCCACCTCCCCCTCCTCTGCTCCTCCTGTCTCCATTCAGAAAAATGAGGACCTCCCAGGGATATGTACTGAGCAAGGCATACCATGTTACAATAAAGCTAGGCACAAACCTTCATATCAAGGCTGAGCAGGCAGCCCAGTAGGTGGCATAGGCCTGAGACTGAGGTGACAATTATGGGCCCTGCATGGGTCTAAGCTAAGTCTTCCTCATTTATATTGCGGCTGTGTAACTCAGCATTGTATGTTTTTGTTTCTTTACTGAAGGTAAGACTGTTTTTCAGCTTCCTTCAAATTTCATGTCAGCAGATTTACAGATGGTGCACAGAGCTTTGGTAGTGGGACACCCATAGGAGCAGGATTCTTTCAGTCAACAAAATGGTTTTGAGATTCATTCATATTTAATTATCAGTAGTTTCTTTTAAAGTTCTTTATTGGTAAATAGTACCATGACTGTTTTATTCAACTTTTGTTGAAGGGTTATTTTTTGTTCCCCACCACCCGTCAAGAATTTGACCATCTGAATAAAGCAGCTAGTTATGAATCCACCTCTCTTGGAAAATTATCTAAGAGTAGGTTTACTGAGTTGTAGACATATTTAACTTCACAGAAAAACTTCCAAACTCTTTCCCAAAGGGTGTGACCTTGAACTCTCATCAACAACTCAAAGGACTTCTAATTTCTCTCTTTCTGCCATCTTGTCTGCATGCTCTTTTTAACTTAGCTGCTCTAGTAATAGTTTCTCATTGTGGCTTTAATTTGACGACCAGTGAAGATGAATATATTTTCATATACTTGTTGTATTTGCCGGTATTCATTTATGAAATGTCTGTCCAAATTTTTTCATGGAGTTGCTTTGAGTCACTAGAACTACTTGTATGTTTTCAACCCAACAATTTGCAATTTGTGCAGTGCTTTTCCATTTTAGAAATGACATATTTTAGTTTTTTTTATTATTAGGTATTTTCCTCATTTACATTTCCAATGCTATCCAAAAAGTCCCCAATACACCCTCCCCCACTCCCCTACCCACCCACTCCCACTTTTTGGCCCTGGCGCTCCCCTGTACTGGGGCATATAAAGTTTGCGTGTCCAATGGGCCTCTCTTTCCAGTGATGGCCGACTAGGCTATCTTTTGATACATATGCAGCTAGAGTCGAGAGCTCTGGGGTACTGGTTAGTTCATAATGTTGTTCCACCTATAGGGTTGCAGATCCCTTTAGCTCCTTGGGTACTTTCTTTAGCTCCTCCATTGGGGGCCCTGTGATCTATCCAATAGCTAACTGTGAGCATCCACTTCTATGTTTGCTAGGCCCCAGCATTGTCTCACAAGAGACAGCTATATCTGGGTCCTTTCAGCAAAATCTTGCTAGTGTATGCAATGGTGTCAGCATTTGGAAGCTGATTATGGGATGGATCCCTGGATATGGCAGTCTTTAGATGGTCTATCCTTTCGTCACAGCTCCAAACTTTATCTCTGTAACTCTTTTTATAAAGTCTAATTTATTAATTTATTTATTTTTTGGTTATTCACTTTTGTGTCCATTGCCTTTTCTTAACCATGAAACTTATCCTCTGTCTCAATAATTTTGAATAGGCATGTACTGTGAGCAGGATCATAAAATCATGAATGCTACCTAGTCCATATTGCAGGGAAAAAATAGAAGCAGCCAGAGATTGGAGACAGAGTAATTTCAGTGATTAAAAACAGTCATGTCCAAAATTATTGTACTGTTTCTCCAAAACAAAATTTCTAATCTGACATGAACTACCATGGGCAATTACTGGAACTGAACTTTTAGGTTTGCACAGGTACAGAGCAAAAACAAAGAGAGGGCTGGAAGGAAACCAACAGAGTCTGAGGTGACTAGACAGTTACCCGAGTAAGAAGTGAGAGGGATAGTAGATGTGGGCTCACATCACTTATATGTTGATGTATATATTTGTTTGTTAATTTAGTAATGTGAGGAAGTCATCTGTTGTCTTCCTAGTTAGCAATCTTCAGTGATTTCTTCAAGGTTTGACATGGAGACACCTGAGTCAGATGGCATCAATAAACAGTCTAGCATGTCAGCTATATTGTGATGTGGTCCTTGGCAGAGGTGTGAGGAGGGGTTGGTTTGCCCTGGCTTGGAACTTAGTGCAGATAACTTTAAAAGCAGAAGACATCCTGCTGTTTCTTTGTCTTTTGGCTGTAAAAAGGGGAACAAAGAGGACACTCTTGTCCACCAAAGAGCTAAGCTTGAACTGAACATTTCTTTACCTTGTGAAATGTTCAGTTAAAGTGATTTTGCACTTTTAATTTTCCAGCCTGGACCAAGACCAGAAATGCCAAAATGATATGAGAAAGGCTGTTCTTACTGTTTTTCTGGCTGAGATTGGAAGAGAAAGTGCCAGCAATCTTGTGAGAAAGCCTGTTCTCTCAAGATCTGCAACCCAGTTTGCAGAATCAAGGGCTTTGGATAGTTCAGATGAATTTGGCTGAGTGTCCTGGTGTGCTTCTCTGAGTAACACTGCAGATAGCATTGTATCTTATCAAATCAACCACAGACTACACTGTCTACTTCTTTTGACATCTTAACTGTTACATGTGCCCTCCAGATAAACTGCTAACGGCTAGTAGGCTAGTAGAATACTGTCAAATTCAAGTATGATCCGTATAGCTGGGTCTTAGATTTCTAACCTGTAATAATAAAGATCATAATCAGAGTCATAATTCTATAGGGCCTTTATAGAAATGACTTCAAATCGCTGAAGTGTCCTTAAACTATAGATGACACTAGGAATGGTTTACCTTAGCCCTTCATTTTATAATTTCATAATCTTATAGTTTTATAATTTAGACGTTTAGAGTTTAGACATAACTTTTCACTCAGTGTGGTGTAGTTCGGTGGAAATAGAATCTAGCTTGAAACATACAATGCTCTTTCATCACAACACACCAATATACAAGCGGAATGGCTTGTTTTGTAAACAAATAAACAAATGACACTATCATGTGGCCATGTACAACTAATAAAGGAGATTTCTGATGTAGCACTGAAATGGAAGAACATCCTTTCCCTCCTCAGGTTGGCAGTGCCCAAATTCAGTTCCATTAAAACTCCTAAATGACATACTTTTAATACACATTACAATTTTTGGTAATAGATAGTAAAAGACTTTTTTTTTCCTGGGCTTTGAACTATCTTGTAATGAAGAAATAGGTTTGTGTCATATACATATATTGGGAACACATTTCAATCCACCTATTCAATAAACAACAGTGGAAGCAACTGTTGCTCAGAACTGTCCTGTCTGGAATGTGGTCAGACAGGTGTTCCTGGCTGAAGATGGCAGAGCAGGATGCTAACGTCTTTGGTAGACTCTCGGGAAGGATGAATGCCAGTATATTCCAGTGGTCTCAGATGTAGGCTGTCCTGCTACTTCATTGCATACCTTCAGCAAACAGTGCAGTGATTGCTCTATAGTAGTTTCTATACCTGAAAACAGTTGAGGGAGCTTACTCCAGAAAATACAGAATGCTGGGTATTTTTTGTTCTTAAAATTTTAATTTTGACTCCCATGAGATACCCATTCCTTGCTCCCCCCACCCATTCCTATGGGCACAGGCTTTATTATTTATTTATATAGTTATTTATTTATCTATACATTTGCTTATGTATTTCTATATTTCTAATATGCCTGTTTAGTAGAGGTAATTTAATTAAGGTTAATGTTTTTAAATCCCATTTGTATGTTTTCATGTTCCCTTGTCTCTAGCATGCAAGTCAGGGCTTTCAGCTCCATGCCTCTCCTGCTTCTCCTCCTGGCAGCCAACCAGCTTCCCTATCGTTGGGACCAGATACATTCATGTAACAACAATATTATGCGAACCTGGCATGAGAAATGTAAATAGATTTACAACATGATTATATCATATCCTCTTAACAAGTAGAAAAATATTTCTATATGCACAGCATATAAACTGCAGACTTCCTATAATATTAAACACTTTAAAGTTATCATAAAATCTGTGCTAAAACGACAGAAGAAAAAAAAATCCTTTGGCGACCACTGCAAGTGGAGTTTTGAGTCACATATTCTCTCTTACCAATGCTAAATATCTACCTGCTGGGGTAACAGCAACAAACCTGTGCTGTTTAGCACAGCTGGCAATTTAAAGTGTTTGATTCTTCACAACGGTTGGTTTGGATGATATAGGGACAATGAACATTTCAGAATACTGTGAATGGTACTTATAACAGTGCTACAGTTGATTTCACTAATTTTATTTACTATCGGTTTTATTTAGCAGATGTCACAGTGTAGGCAATTGCTATTAATGGGAGTATTGAAGATTCTGAAAGTGGGCTTTCTAGCAAACCAGCTGGTTCAGAAATGATATTTATGTACACATGCATTCTATGTGACAACAAACCTAGTTCAAAATACATGTTGTGCACAGTGTAAGATCCCACCTAATTGTCTAATCTTTAAATAGTTATCCATTTTACTGTTGTCAAAACAAACAAAACAAAATACACCACAAAACAACTCCCAAACACTGGATCTTATTCTGAAATGCAGAGCAGTATGTTCCACCAACCCATTAAGCTACATACAAATTAACTCTGTTGGATCAACAATGGAACGACAGTTCGAAAATCTTTGGCGTTTGGAAACCTGAATCCGTGTGTCCAAGATTTCAAGAGCAAAGGTCCACTGTAAAACCCTGTAATCTCTATCTGTAAAAGTGCCAAATCATACAGAAAACAAGCATACACCTAGCTACCATCTCAGTCCTTCACCCTTCACCCTTGTCACCCTTCACTCCTCACCTTTCACCCTTCACTTTTCACCCTTCCTCTTAACCCTCCACCAGTCATTCTTCACCCTTCGTCTTCATCGTTCATCTTCACCCTTCACCCTTCGCCCTTCACCCCTTTCCCTCTCCAAGCTCCTAGACTCCCTTCAGGCAACCCACAGTCCAAGCAAGGAGCCCAGAGATACAGTCTGGCTGTCCTAGGGGGATGGAGGGGAGTGTGGCCGGGAGGTGAAGGATATGGGGAAGTGAACACCACAGAAAGACTCTTCCAGGTGAAGATGTCCAGATCAGTTCACTGTGTCTGCTTGAAAACTACCTCGCAGGCAGTTACGTTCCAGGGTCAGCTATCCCTCCCTGCAGCTCTTTTAAGTGTGCTGCTCAAGTCTAGCTCTAGGCTGAGGTGCTGCCTCTGTCTGGGGGCTGGGGGAGGGAGCCTTTCTGCCATTCTCTGTAGGTCCCTCAGACCTAGTCAGCTTTCAATCCACACTGCTGCAGCCTATTGGGGGTTTGGGGGACACTACATTGCTCATCTATGAGATCCCTTATAACTTGTGGTTTCTTCAGGCCACTTGCTTCTGCTACATTGCCCTTCCATCTCCACCTCTCGCTCATCCTCTCTCCCTTCTTTCCCAAACTTTCCAGCTCCACCTTCCCTTCTACTGCCCAATCACTGGGCTCTAGCCTTTATTTTACAAGTTAAGGTGGAAAGAAGGTTCACAAGAAGTTACCTGTGATTCACTCCTCATCTGCAGCCCCTCCAGGGAAAGCAGAATTAGCATCAAAATACAAGACCAGGACTATCCACATCTGTGGCTACTGGGTTGTCTATCCACCACTATTTTTCCTGATATCCTTTTCATTGGCTGAGATTTTCTTCCCTTTCTTCTCTTTCTGCTAATGCAAATTATTCCCTAGAAGCTTGTTCTGGAGTGTGTGTGTGTGTGTGTGTGTGTGTGTGTGTGTGTGTGGTTATGCATGCATGTGTATGGGCTTGTGCACCTGGAAGCTAAAGGAACTTCAGGACTCATTCCTCAGGCATTGCCCACTTTTGATTTTATTTGAGACAGTCTGTCATTGGCTTGGTGGTTGCTGGCCAGTGATCACAGGGAATTTGATCATCTTTGTTCTCCCAGTGATAGAATGTAAGCATTCAAACCCCACCTTGCCCATTCCCACCTTCTACATAGATTCGGAGAATGAAACTCAGGTACTTGTGCTAGCAAGTCAAGCATGCCATCAAATGAGCTTCAGATTATTAAATAAAATTAAATACTAGATACTGAGTGTGCAGCTATCCTTTGCACAAAAATTCCTCTGATTTTTTTTCATTTTCTAAATAGAAAAACACTTCATGAGTTATATTTCCTTACAGCTTATTATTTCTGTCTTTTAAACAAATTTTAAGAAATGGTGCTCAGAAAGCCGTTGCTTTCTCTGTAAATCTTTGAAGATTTTCTGACCAACCAAACACTAGTGAGGCCACAAAGCCCTGCATTCAGATGCCAGGAATTGAATAATTTAAATGAAGTAAATAGACATCTTTTTTTTTTTTTAAAGTAGTAGATGTATCTAACATTTGCTTAATTTTTAAGTGAATAATAGATTAACATGGTTCAAACAAAATTAACAAGGGTAAAAATAAGCACAAAGTTCCTCCTTCATCGTTCGCCCATCTGCTGGTTTCCATGCCAACACTAAAACAGATAACCTGTGTTATTAGTTTCTTCAGCAGACTTCTAGAGATCTAAAAGAACTGTTTATGTAATCAAATGCTACACATATTTTTCCCACTCTGAAGACCAATGCCACACAAAATACTTTTAAATCTTCTGAGTCTTCCGTCTTTATTCACTAATCGTACAAAGCATCCTTACTTTTCTTTCTTTTTATTGTTCTTATTCTGTTACTTGGATTGCCATAGTTCATTTCAACCATTCTGTATCAATGCAGTTTAGACTGTTTAACTCCTTGTTATTATAAAACGTGCTACAGTAAACAATCATGCACATTTATGATTTTCCCATATGTGAATATATCTGTAAATGCACTCCTAGAACTGGAACTGCTGAGTCAAAGAGTATATGTATTTGTAAAATTTCAACAAATATTGCCAACTTGCCTTGCAGCGTGGATACCTATTCACACGCCCACCAGCAATGAGTCACTGTTCTCATTTTTCTGAATCTTATCAACCTTAAAGTTGTCAAATTTTTGGATTTTTACCAATCTGATAGTAAAATATGATATCTTGATGAGATTTTAATTTGCATTTTCCATGTAGAAGTGATTTGAACATCTTTTCATATATTTATGACTCATTTTCTTCCCTTTTCTATAAATTACTGTATTTACTTTTTAAAATTTTTTTCTCTTTGGATTATTTTAACTATATATTATAGAGTTCAAGTCTTAGATTGTGTTACAAATTAAAACATCTTTTCCACAGTTTGCTTTGTCTCTTTATGTATAAAAATTTTTATGGTAAATACTGTCTTAGCATTTCATGGTGTTTGGCCATGAAGTACAAGCACTGGGCTCTGTGAGGCAGCAAGCTTCTTTTATTTCTATCCATACAAAAAGCCTTGGTGTGGGCTGGTTGTATCCAAGAGGCAGGAGAATCTCAACCTGACTCTGAGTGTCTGAAGAAGTCAGCCTGGCTTCCTTGCTGGTGAATAGATCACACATATTTGTATAGGATTGCCCACATGTTCCTAGGCTGTAGGATTTCACCTCTGAGAAAACAAAACCAAACAAAACCCCAAAGTCAACCAACCAACAACCAACCAACCAAACAGAAAAACAAACGGCAAAACTGACACTGGCTTCGAATTGCCCTGGGATGTTCATGTGAAGCTAAGCGTACTAAGGGCACATGGCATTTGCCTGAGCAGACACTGAGTGTGGGGTTCTTATGCACGACTGTGCCTGCCAGTGATTTGTGTGGACCTGATCCAAGTTTTCAGGACACTATCATGTTTTAAAGGTTTTTTTTTCTAATGAATTATAATAAATTTTCTGTAGTTTACATCAAATTGTGTTGAATGGCATTTTTAGCAAATTGTGTCACATTGTGATCTTTCCCCCAAATTTACAAAATTTCTTGTGCCAAAAAATAATCAGTGAAAATGATTTTGTGTGAAACTTTGTGAAAGCCAAGTTTAGCTGATTTTGTTAAACAGCACTAGCAAACAATTTATTCAATCTTTCTCCAAGCCCCTTTTCTGTGCCTTGTTCTGTTTCCAGCCCCCTCTGCTCCCCACCAACTCAGTTGCTTTCTCTCTGTTTACTGGCCTTTGTTTCTGCTCTGAGTTCATCTTTCTCTAACATTATCAGCCCCCCTTCCATCCCCCAGCCCCTAACTATACCAAGCCTTGGGCTATAGTTTTGGGTTGAGGGTCACTGGGGTCATGGATTTTCCACCGAAAGAAAGAAAGAAACAAAGGGGGAGGAGTAACGATTACTTTTGCTGTCTCTTTTGCGCTCGGTGCTGAGGAATTTATTCTCCAGGCCCATGGCAAGGATTGGTGCTGTGGGGTTGGGAGGACCGAATTCACCATAAGAACCACAGCAGTGTTGCTTTAGACAAAGGAAGGGCTCATTTACATATGCCTGACACCAATGTGGAGCTTTCTGTGTGTGGGTGGGTAGATTTTTGAGACTGCTTTTTTTTGAACTGACTCGTTTCTCAAAAAGGAAAGACAGAAAGCAGTAACAGAGACTATGGTTTTGAGACAGGATTTCTGGGTTTAAAACCCACCTTTCCAGGCATGTAGTCTTCTTGAGTGTGTTATGAAATGAAGCAAGCAGTACTTAATATAGCAGTGATTAGAATAATAGTTTTCATTAGCAACTACTATACACTACTAAGAATTTATACCCAACCTTTGACCTTTTACAACTCTGGCAAATGTACTGTCCTCATATTATGGGGAAGGAGATTGTTTTAGGGGACTTGGAGAAGCAGCAGGATGGAGGTATTTTATTTTTATCCTGTGAGTTTTATTTCTCATTTTAAAGCTCACTCTTTGAATCACTCTAACAGGCAGACATGAGTATTGCATGATGTAACACACAGCACCAAAGATAAGGTGTTATTCTCTTGTACTGTTTTGAAATGTTTTAAGGCCAGAAATTGTAGGTGGCAGAAACACAGGCCTACATCCTTCCTTGGCTTCTTCAGAAGTTCTCCCACATTATATGAATACAATTTCCACCAAACAATCAAACGCTGATTGAAGTTTGTAACTTTAACCCAGAAGTCACTGAGTTTCTTTGACAGTGTTGAGGACACACTGAACTGGCAGCAACATGTCACACCAGACTGTAACTGGGGAGTTGTCTGGCCTCTGATTGTAGGAGAACAGTCTGCCCAGATAGAATGGACTGAGGAATAAGAATGAGTCCAGAAAAATCCCTATCACTAATCTAGTTGTCCTCTCCCTGCAAGCCACTAAAACTTACAGTGATCATCAAGAAAAGCCACAAGTTATAGGACAGAATTCTATGGCTTCCATTTGTATATTTTGTGAGCCTACGTTGCATCTAGACCACGTGCTTATGTCTACCTGCTGAACACAATAGAATTTGCACTAAGTAATGTTTTCAAGAACTTTCTTGGCGACTCATTGGTGGGCAAAGTTTTAAGGTTAAACCCTGACAAGCTAGAAAATGCTAAAGAACATTTGACTAGTAATTTCTGCTTAACAAATATTGGGTCTTTTGCAAGAAGGATCATAAAGGTCTGAATCCGTGACAAATGCTTTAGGTATGTCTTTAACGTTTGGGCCTCTATGAATTTAGCTATCTCTGTTAGATCACCGTTTGTGAAATCTGTGATTTTTGAGGTGACAAACATTTTTTTTTCATTATTTTGTGACCTTTCCCCAAGCATCTATTCCTTTGATACATGAAGTTTTGAAGTACTTAGAAGTCTCTTGCTATTCTCTGGGGACTAGGTCAGCATTCCTATCATCTCTATTTTAAGATGAAACACAGAGACTTTAAGTGAGTTGTCTATGGAGTCCCAGCAAGCCAGCATTTGTGCTGGACACAGACATCTTAAGCTTTGGGCTTTAGATTAGTTCACTGAGCCAAATATTTCCCCCAGCAATTATTTATATACACGATGCCTCTGACCTGGATACTCTGCTGCCTATTTCCCATTTGCATGATAAGCAGTACATCAGACATAGAAGAAGAAAGATGTTCTTACCACAAAAAAACTGAGCCTTAGTGTGGCTCTGGCCTTGCAGGTTTAGGAAGAGTCAAAGAACAGACTGACTCTTTCCTTGGCACAGGCATGGAAATGAAGGCTCTTATATGGGGAGGTGAGCCAGGGAGCTGACAGCGCTTCATTAAAGAATGACACGTGCAGATATCTTTTTGTTTGGGCCTTTTCAATTTAGTCATGAAATGCTAGCTTACTTTTAGATAACTTAGGGATTACCAAGAGATACTCTGGATAGCATGTGGACATGTATTTGTAAGTAAATGTTTTTGAGCTATTTCTTTAGAAGCAATTTTTTGTTTTGTTTTGGTTTGGTTTGTTTGTTTGTTTTTTTGTTTTTGTTTTTTTTTTTTGAGACAGGGTTTCTCTGTGTAGCCCTGGCTGTCCTGGAACTCACTCTGTAGGCCTCTAACTCAGAAATCTGCCTGCCTCTGCCTCCCAAGTGCTAGGATTAAAGGCATGTGCCACCACTACCTGGCTTAGAAGTCACTTTTATTAAAAATTAAAACAACATAGTCTTTTATGTGTATTAAGTAAGTTTTAGAGACTACAGAACAGCAAAGGAAGTATAATGCTGTGGAAACACTGCTTAGGGACAAGCTTCAATAAAGTCAAGGTGTATTTTCCTCATCAAAACATGGCTTCTCTCTCTCTCTAAAAAAGAGCATTGTTATACACTTAAATATATTCTGCAATTTTTAGTATGGATTTTATAAACACAGGCATTATTTTATACACATTAGGCACATTACCTTATAATCTCCTTTTAAAACTTAATCTGTTTTGAAAGTCTCCTCTTGTCATTATTTTCCCCCATATTATTTTTGATGGCTGTACAGTATCTCATTGTGAGACTCTATTGTCGTTTATTTAATTTATTGCTCATTGCTAGTCATTGATGTCATTTCCAATTTTCTCGGTTAGAAAAGGCTGTGATGATGACGATGTAAATCTTATATATAACAGCATTACATCATATATATTTTACCTGGATCATCTGGAAAACCTAAAATAAAGAACAGCAAGCAATGTCACTGATTTTTAAATCTTTTAATGGGAAGACCTGATAGAGCACGATGGGGAGCCTAGCCAAGGCCAAGGTTAAGGTAACTCATCCAGCTGTAAAGTGCTAGTTCACTGGAAGTGAAAGGAAGACCAGTACTCAAAATCAGTACTACTGTATGTGACTGAAGACACACACACCTCATACAGCCGCTATGACAGTAGAATAGCAGTTAATGAAGACTGACGAATACAATATCCAAAAGTGTTAAAAGGTGAGAAACACAGTTGTAAAGTCGTCTGGAGGCTGAAATAGTTGTCCAGGCCCATGAGTGTGTCTGTCTGTAGTCTTCGAAATAGCCTTTCCAAGAGAGATGCTTGGATGAGACAGCCCAGCAGTAAGCCTGTTCCCACAGCCCAGCTCATCTTTTCTTCCCATCTTTTACATTAGCTATATCTGACTCGACTTTCCCCACATCCTGTGGATTTCACTGGATGCTTGTAAGAAGGCTGCACGGTCTCACAGGTTTTTCTTGTGTGGATTTATTATGTTAAGGAAACAAACCTAGTCTTTTTGTCTTTTTATTTTACAGTTATAAAATAAGCTAATTAAACAAAATGCACAGCTTCTGAGGACATCAGAAAGCACAACTACTTCTTATTAGCTTTTTGTTGTTTAAACTCTACATTTTTCTGTGATGTGTTAAAGGAGCAATGATAGTAATTTGACTGGCAGACAAGGATGTCTGTACTAAGGGAACGCATGGATCTTAGCAAATGGCTGCAATTCTATAGAATGAAATAATCAAAACCATGCCTTTCTTTTTCTTCCCTCCCTTCCTTCCTTCCTTCCTTCCTTCCTTCCTTCCTTCCTTCCTTCTTCCCTCCCTCCCTCCCTCCCTCCCTCCCTCCCTCCCTCCCTCCTTCCCTCCATGTCTCTCTCCTTTCTTTCTTTCTTTCTTTCTTTCTTTCTTTCTTTCTTTCTTTCTTTCTTTCTTTCTTTCTTTCTTTCTGACAACTTACAGATTTACAGTTTGTATCTTCTATACCAGGATCTGGCATATAACGATGTTAGCTTCAGATGGCTTTGTGAACATGGCTAGAGAATAACATGTTTTGTTTTCCTTCTCTTTGGGGTGACCATTGTCTCCAGTTAGTCCTGTGCTCAGTGAGTCATTAATTAAACCCAGAATCTTTATAAGTGACCTGTTGCGGCATTGAGGTTTATTCTCAACTTATTCTGCTTCACTGCATAATGTTTGCCTAATGGGCCTTGTTTTTATTTTTTTCTCATCCTTCTGCACACCATGAGGATTCATTTCTGAGATGAAGAGCAAAGACTAGGTTAAGAAAAATACAGGCACCTCCAGAGTGTAAAAACTGCAATAAACCCATCACCTCTAACAACAGCAGAGTATGAAAAGATAAAAAACAGCCTGCCAAGAACGTAGTAACCACCCATTCACTTTTAAATGCTCGCCACACTTCAATGCACAGACCTAATTACTTTTCTGCATTCCCAAATCCACTTTGCCCGAATTGCAATCAGAAACCTGGCGTTAAAATATTTTAGACTTGGAGGATCAAGACTAATTATGGGCCTTTGCTGCACCTTTGGTTGCTCCCCACCCCCTCCTTCTTCTCTAGGTTACTTTAAAGCACGCTCCACTGGAAGAAAGGCTGCCCAGTCCCAGTTGGGGGTGAAACAGTGAGAGAATAAAACAAAGAACAACTCAACTCAATTCAGTAAGCTTCAATGAGGCTGGGATATTTAATGTGAGCCCAGGGTTAGCCCACAGAATTGCGGCAGAATGCAATATTCTCAACAAAAAAAGATGTGTTGAAGGTCTGGTAAGGCCCCATAAGGCTGTTGTTGGTGTTTAAGCAGTCCACTGAGGTATTTAGCACTGAGGGTTTCTAAACATTCCAGCTGAGAATTAAACCACAGCTTTACAGTAGCTGCTTAAAGGTTTGGGGGGCAGGGAGCGTCCCCTCCCCTCGTATTGAAAGGTCAACAAACAGTAGGGAAGATCATGTCATAACAAAGATGAAGTCACCTATTATGGAGTATAGTGACAGCTAATAGCATTACCAGAGAAACTAATCCAAGGTGTTAAAGAGTGTAATTGTTCAAATGATATTATGGTTATTAGAACACCCAAGCATGAGACATTCTTCATTTCATGCAACATGGCAGAATTGCAGGTGAGCTTCGTGCCATGACAGGCTCTTGTTATAAATATGTAAATATTAGAAAACAGGCTCAGTACTGCAATTTTCCTGCTTTGTATACAATGCATTTTTGATACACCAATATTACATTTCATGCATTTACTGAGCTACTTTTGGATAATTTTTCTGAGAGTTAGACTCTTAGAAAGCTTTCATTCATGTGAAATATTTTACTGTGGAAGTTGATGGTAATGTTTGACTTAGTTAGGCAATTTTGAGTTTCATGGACTTAATAAAGACAAATCTGAACACTCACAAAAAGTATCATTTCTCAAAGGTGCATTTCTGGAACAGACAGAGATGAACCTGAATTGGAGAAAGTTAATGTCAGGTCCAAATTTGAATTGTAGTATAATGAGAGTGTATCTGAGCATGTGGATCTTAGGCTCACAGGAATCTTATTATATTAGATTGTATTAGAAATAGGGTCTTCTACAGGGGGTACAGATATCTCCAAAGTGAAGCTTCATCAGACTGTAGAATTATTCTTTGTTTTTTAAAAAATTTAATGGTCAATAATCCAAGCCACAAACTATACTATAGGGGGTTCAAACTCAAAGATGCATCAGATGGTCAGACGATAATATATGTATGTCGGCTCACAACTACCAATTAGCTGTGCTTCTTAGGTAATTTATTCCACTCAGAGGCATCAAATATCAGAGAAATCATGGGCCAAAACAGTAATTATCTGTAGGGAATTCAAAGGCTTGAAAGCCAATGATTCCAAAGAAATGCAAACAGAGTTCTTTTCATTGTATAGACTCATCTTAAAACCTGTAATAGGAGGCAGGCCCTGGCTGTGAACCTTTACACTTCAAGGTGAGACAGGGAGGTTGCCTAGAGCAAAGACAATGCTCAGCGGCTTGTCTGCATTAAACCCTATTGAAGGGGGAAGCCAAAGACCAAAGACTGCAGGCACTGGGTAGCCACGTGAAATGAAGGGCCCTGCAGGCTGAAGGGAGAGACAGGGGACAATATCAAATCATAGTGCTAAGTAGGAGGACAATAAAGGGCCTGGCAGTTTAATTTGAAGTTTAAACCCGAGTGAAATAAAATAATCTTTTCAAGGATAAAAAAGTAATCACAGAATTTCTTAAATTCCATGGCAAATTCTTCTTAAGAAAAGCATTTATACTTAAAATCTCATTTCCTTCATGCTACATTCATATTTTATAAGGCTGGCTTTGGATATGTGGAGCTGCTGGATCTGGCCTTTGAATACAGCATCTGACAATTAATCTCTTCCTCACTTACATTCTCACATAGTTTCTTTCTTTTTTTTTTTATTTTAACCCTTTATATTTTTGCTATGTTAAAAAGAGAAAAACAACAAATGAACAGATGAACAACAAAACCAAACAAACACAATCTTAAAGCAATAGTAGATTTTCTAAGGTGTATATATTCTGTGGGTTGAGTACTGGCATCTGGTACTGGTATCTCTAACTTTTGAAACACTTGACTTCTTAATATTGTGTAGGGGCCTTGACTCTTACACATGCCCTATCAATTTCATAGATAGTCATGGAGTAACATTGACTTTTCCTCATGTCCAACCACAGGTGCTAGAGGGAGAAGCATAGTTCTTATACGTTTTTCTTCCTCTGATCTTTGACCATCCTGCTGTGGACTGAGTAGAACATATTTGCATATAATATGGTGGATTTTCCAGTATTGAACAGCTTCCCAAGATTTTTGTTCTAAGTTAAGCTAATTCTACAACTACACATAGCAGGATTATCTAGGACAAATCTGAGCACTTTGCACATTGGTAAGGTAATTGGTGATACGAGGTGACTATTGATAGGATTTGTGCATAGATAATTACACAGCTCTGCAGATATCCAATAGTGGCCTTGTGATTGCCTCTAGGAATATCTATAAGGGATTCCAACTCCCAAGAAGCTGGGTTAGATATTTTAATGTTTCCCTTCAATTTCTTTTTTGTTTTGTTTTGTTTTGTTTTTTCGAGACAGGGTTTCTCTGTATAGCCCTGGCTGTCCTGGAACTCACTCTGTAGACCAGGCTGGCCTTGAACTCAGAGATCTGCCTACCTCTGCCTCCTGAGTGCTGGAATTAAAGGCATGCGCTACCACTGCCCGGCTTCCCTTCAATTTCTAATGTTTTTTTTGTCCAGTTCAAAGCATGATATACTATTCTACTTAAGAGAGCATTTTGTTTTCTGAATTTACGTGTGCAAGTTCTTAAAAATTATATTTATTTTAGAAAGCACATATAAAAGTGCCTGTATTTGAGCTGGCAGGAATATTGAATCCTTATAAAGCCAATGCCAGCATGCCATTTTTAGCATTTCAAATTACTTAGCACATTTTAATTCTCTCATGTTCCTTTTTCAGGGGTTTCAAAAAGGAAGTAGTGGTGACTCCTTTCCAAAAGTAGAAAGTGAGGGCACAGATGAGGAGAGTGTCCCCCACTTTTGGCTAAAGGTGAGAAGTCAGATGCCAAGATGCCTTTTGATGTATTAACTATCTTTGTCATATTAATTGAGAAACAGAGAGGAAAGAATGCAAATGGATAGGGGCTGAGGGAAAAGTGAATGATATATGTTGTGCTGGAATTGAGATGTGCAGACAGACCACACCAGTACAATGCAGTTCTACGTCAGAGAAGTTTATTGTGTGTGTGTGTCGGGCGGGAGGGGGGGGGGCTCAGGGGGAGCAAAAGGGGGTAACACAAAGGAAGGGAGAAAAAAGAGAAGAAAGGGAACAAAGTTCAAGCGGGTCTGACTTTTATTTAGGCTGTGATGTAACTGCTTGCAGCTAATTGTGGAAGGTTAACCAAATGGATGCTGAGAATGTATGGCAATTGTCATGACAATAGATGTGTGGGTCCCTGTTTCCTATGGGAGACATCACTGTCATCGTTGGGTTTGGAGGCAATCTGAAAAGCTGATTCCTTATACTAGCAATATAATTGTGAAATTGTCAAAGAACCAATTTAGTCAACATCCAAATCAGAGGAAAAGATCGAAAAATGAAATCTGCCTCTCGGTGACATAGACAGGTTAGAACATTGTGGTGACCACTTTAATAACTCACTTTCTGCAGTTTTCTTCTGTTCAATGTCTTCTACATTGGTATTTTCACGACTGATCACTTGGTAATTATTAATTTGTCAAATAATTATTTATTAGTAGGTTAACAAATTAAATGTTCATTAATAATTCTTTTGTGCAGTTCAAAGTATGATGTATTTTTCTATGTAAGAGAGCAATGAGTTCTATAACTCATTGGTGTTTGTGTTTCTTTCTATCAAAGGAGCTCAAAGTTAGAAGTAAACTCAGGTGGTCCCCCACTCTTTCCTGTTTATGCTCTCTTATTTTCCTGTATTCCAAAGGCTTTGCCCAGGCCTTTCTAGGACCTGTTTGTGACTGTGTCTCCCTGCCTTGGTGTACCTGTTAATAACATTATCCCCATTGTCCAAATTCTCTAGACTCAAGGCCAGAAGGCATTTCCAATACAGCACTTTTCTTCATGGTTCTTAGTATGTTCTTTACATTTTCACTGGGGACTGGTGGTGTTAATTTCTTTGTATCCCAAAGCACACTGCACCCTCCTGTGGTTCCACACTCTCTCTGATTCTGCTGCTAAACAAACATTTGTAAGATCCCCTGTCAAGCCTGCAAGATCCCTGAGTTCTCTGTAAGCACACATGGACATGGAGTTTGTGCTTGCATTGGAACAACAGAACTATCTTTCCGTTACTCCCATGTCTAGGCCTGTCTGGCTTTGCAGTCTTGCTCATTTTCCTCCTCCTCAGCTTTGGCTTGTGAGCCTTTCTTTTGCTTTTCACCTCAGGTCTTAACCACTTTCATTCTTCTCTCCATGAGATTCCTCTGTTTTTGTCCACATAGTTTCCCCTCTCCTTTGACCAGGCAATGCCCTAATCCTTAGTTTCTTTTGGTATTGTATTGTACCTTGACACTTCGGTAGAACGGAAATAGCCCTGTATGGCATGAGGTAAATTTAGTTTCTAACAACAAATCTGATTTCTGGAGAGTGAATGGTGGTGGTCTTATGTCTCTTCCCTCCAAGGCCTTCCTCCACAATCTTGTGTGAGATTTTGCTGCCAGTAAATACATATGGAATAAAATTTCCATTGTGAAAACTTGGCCTCAAATGTTCTAAGAATTTTCTAATGTTAAAGTTAGCTTAATTTGGGGCTTTACATATCCTCAAAGTAGAAACAAGTGAGCAAACTCCCAGTAAGCTGCTGTCTATAGAGAAATCTCAGCCGTGCTGTAGAATGCCTTAGATATTAGACCCTACCATAAATATAACTGGGTAGTAACTTTTGTTTCTTATAAACTAGTTCTGTGAGTTTTAATGGAATAAAGATTTGAAGATCCTCTAACCAACTTCTCCCTAGGATAGTTTCTCATGAATAATACCCATTTCTTCTTTTGATTATTTTAATTTAGTTATTCAGTTACCAGCAACTTTTGTATGTTATTTAAGAAAGATACACATTGTTACAGTGCTTTATTAATATTGATTCATTTCATTGTTTCTGTCCCCTATAAAGTAGGCATCATCATTACCATCATCATCACCATTATCATTATCATCATTATTTTTCTAAGGATGTTAAAGATCACATGGCTAGGGCATTTGGAGAATAATGTAAAGCCAGATAGGTAGTTGGTTCCCTTAGTCTTGTTTCTTTGGCAGAATGTGGGGCTTCCTCTGAACTCATTTTGTTCACACTGACAGGACACGGTTTGTGTGAGTGTCTGTGTTCAGCTTCCCCATTGTGAGCAGAGATCTCTGCTTCTTTAAGCTCTTGGCACTCACTTAGCATCATCCTCTCCATCAGTGATCTCTGAGATTTGGGAGAAGGGCATATGATACAGGTATCCCACTTAGGGCTGAGAATTCTTCAGGATCTTCTCTGCACTTTAACTAGCCCTGGATCTCTCTGTTGGTCATTATACACTGCAAACAGAAGTGCAAAAGAGCTGGCATTTCTATAGCTGTATTATTCTTGGAAGGTCTTTTGCTGCAGCCCATCAAGATATATATATCTTATGTTAGGCTGTTTCTGTGTTTTGTGTTTCTTAGTATGACGGTTATTGCAGCTTATCAATTCTGTCCTCAGAGAAGTTGTGAGCATTTCTGATCTTTGTACAGCTTAGCAAGTTTGCTCTTTCAGATGTGTGGTATGAATAAAGGGTCTGCTAGATTATGATTGTTCTCTGTCACATTTGTAGTTTCATGACAAAACCTGTCTCAATGAAACATTTTTATATAGAAGGAATTTTTTATAAGTAGAAATAGTTATGATTGTAAGGATGATTTCAAGACAAGATTCTTACTTTGTTAATGTTTGCAAATATGGACTAAAAGATTGCTAGCTGGTATTTATAAAATCCACTTAGACGAGTTCTTTTTTTTTTTTTTTTTTGGTTTCTGGATTTTTGAGACAGGGTTTCTCTGTATAGCCCTGGCTGTCCTGAAACTCACTCTGTAGATCAGGCTGGCCTCTGCCTCCCATGTGCTGGGATTAAAGGGGTGTACCACAATGCCTGCCTAGATAAGTTCTTAAAAAGATTTTCAGCAAGGCCCCCATGTCACCCTCTTTGCTGAAGGAGTAGGCTGGCACCTCCTGTTCTGCACATGTACAGGCCTTTATGTTCATTAACTAAATAGGATATAGCTGCTTTAATTCAGAAAGTAAGATGGGTGTTATGACAAACATAGAAGGTGTGATTATCATTGCATGCACTCAGCTATGTAAGATATGCCAAATTTCTTATTTTGAGTTGACTAAGATCCATCACAAAGCCATCTTGATGGTCTGGACACAAATTCAGTTCCAAATATAAGGCCTCTCATAAGCCTCCGAAATAATTACCTTTTTGGTTCTTGTTCTGGCCATCTGAATGCTTCTTTCTGGTCAGGAAGTTTGGTTGCTTCACTTTTGTACCAGGGATCTTTGCCTGGCTCTGAGTTCTGTACTTATAACAGCTCAGCATTCTGAGCCCTCTCATAGTTGAATTCTTGCTGCTGGCTGGGGTCTAGACTGATAACTCCTGACAACTTCCTGCTGCAGAGCTCAACTGTGTTCTATCAGAATTTATACAATGAGCTTCTAATCCCCAATAAATCAGGAAGTGATTTTATTTGGAGATAGATAACTT
Organism: Mus musculus; assembly: GCF_000001635.26. Taxonomy (NCBI): domain Eukaryota; kingdom Metazoa; phylum Chordata; class Mammalia; order Rodentia; family Muridae; genus Mus; species Mus musculus. The sequence goes on from NC_000079.6 coordinate 78,588,242, forward strand.
GGTTATCAAGTTTTAAGGGGGTCATATGGATAGTCTTAGTCCAGTCCAACATATGTCCTAAAGTGATTACAACACACACACACACACACACACACACACACACACACACACCAAAAAAAAAATAATAAAAAACAGTAAATACATAAGAAGATGATGGGCATCCCAACTAGACAGGCTTAAGAACAAAGCCAGCTCTGTGGACACCTTCATCTGAGATTTCACCTTTCAAGAGTTTGAGAAAAGCACTTTCTGTTAGTTAAGCTTACTAGCCTGAGGTACTTTGCTATGGTATCTCTAGTACACTGCATCTGGAATCTGAGTGAATACAGGAGGAAGTTTCTGGAACTTTCCACCTGTCTTGATTTTCTTCTATTCTCTGTTGTTATTACATATTTGATCTTTTCTATTTGGTATATTTCATTTCTAGCCTATATTTTATTTAAATTTGAATTAAGTCTAGGTGTGAGAAGTTTTTCAACGTAAAACTTTCCCGCTAACATTTTATTGTGAAAATAAAAATCAGCAAGGTCTAGCATTAGTAGAAATTGCATAATGGAACTATGACGCAAATGGAAGTAGCTCATCAAAAATAGCAGGATCAGTAATTAGCATAAGTTGCAATCAAATAATGTTGGCATTTTCATAATAGTGCAAAAACTCAGGCAGTAGCGTCCATCCCCCTGAATATTCTACTACATCTATTAAAAAAAGACAATAAAATTATTTCGATCTTATCTTTAGAAATTTTTAAATTATATATATGTATATATATATTTAGAAAAATTTAAATGATATATATCATGCTTTATATCACACACACATATGTGATGTGCAAGTATGTATGCATATTCTCATGTTTGTGGGCATACATAAGTAGTAGTTGTGTGTGTACTTATATGTAGAGGTAGAAAAGTTGATGTCTGGTGTTCTTGGTGACTCTGCACTTTATTTACTAAAGCTATGTCCCTCTGTGAATTGGAACTCACTGATTCAGCTACTCCAGCTAGCTATCATGCACAAATCATCTCCTGTCTCCACCTTCCAAGTGCTGAGATTTCAGCTGGGCCATGGCTCAGCTGACACCTAGTTATTTACATGGGTTCTGGGGGCTTCTGAATTCTGGTTCTCATGCCTGAACTGCAAGTGTTTTTAAGCACACTTTATTTCCTTTAGATGAAAATTTCAATAATATCTCCCATCATATTACTTTAATCTGTGGAACCTCTTTAATATTTATTAGGATGTAAGTTAGCTCTCTTTTTGTCTCTGTCTCTCTTTCTCTCTGTGTGTATGTATATATGTGTATCTGTGTATGTGTTTGTATTTAAAATAAAAAGGCTTTATTTCTCTCCTACTTCTGAAAAACATTTTTCCTGGAACTATGAAAGTGCTGATTGATTTAAAACTCTTTGCTGATGCCTCACTTATTTCCTACATTTCCTAATTTCTGAGGGGAAGAGTATATTGTTCCTACCTGTGTGACTTTTTCTCTCTGGATGCTTTCAAGATTTTATCTTTGATTTTGGTGGTTTGGCCTGCCTTTCTCCTCCTCCTCCTCCTCCTCCTCCTCCTCCTCCTCCTCCCCCTCTTTTTCTTTTTCCTCCTCCATCCCCTTCTCTTCCTCCTTCTTTGTCATCTTCATCTTCCTTGCCTTCACCTTTGTCTTTGTTGTCATCTTCTTCACTATTGATCTCCGAGGATCTCTGTTGCATTATGCATGAGCATGTTTATGACATCTGAATCTGTGGTTTGTTATTATTTATTCTTGGGAAGATTCTGATCTACATGGATACATTTCTGTCTTAGCCTCTTCTTTTCCTTAGGACTTCATTATTACACATGTGTTAGACTCTGGTCCTGCTTCACAGCTATTGAATCTTCACTGTTAGGTATTCCCCGTCATTCATTTATATTTTCCTACCTGTTTACTTCTGTTTTCTCTGATGGAAACATTTTCCTGGTGCAAACACTGAAAGTATTTATTTGTATTTCCAGGTGCTTTAATTGAATCTTCAAAAAATATTATTTCACCTGAAATTTCCATGAACCCATAAAAGTTGTTTAGCTTTTCCAATAGATCTTTCAACATACTAGACATTGTTTTCAAGTTCTTATCTAGTGGTCCCGTGTTTGGATCAACCCTAGATCTGCTTCTGATTCTTTACTTCTTGACAGTGAACTTTTAAACTTCAAATGTTTTAAATCCAACATGTTAATTATATACAATAATGAGTTTCATGATGGCATTTACACACATCTACATAATAGTCATATGCATCCTGTTACTCTCTCTTGTCTTGGAGGCAGAGCTTCTCTTAGACACCTTCCTGCGGTAGCCTGTGCTTTTGTCTGGAGCCAGGACAGGAAGGGTGCTATCAACTAGTAGCCTCTGACAATTTGTGATGAGGGCATTTGTGGGAGGAGTTTCTGGCTTCTTCCTTAGAAACAGATAGCTTCTGATTCTATCTCTCCATTAGTGACAAAACAAACAACCAAACTAACCAAGCAAAACAGGACTCATTTTGGGCACCTGTCCTGGAAGCAGATGGGAGAAATTTGACACCTGAAGGAAGAGAGAGGTTTTTTTGTCTCTTTGCCTAGATGCTTGATACTTTTTCTTCTCAAAGGAAAGAGGGGCCTGACGAAGGGTGTGGGCTCACAACTCTACATCAGGACAGTCTTACTCCGTTCGCCTATTTTGTCCTCAATCTCTCCATAAGCACTCACCGTGGAAATAATCTCCAAATGAGTGCAGACCCCTAAACCTTTGCATTAGTCACAACCACACCTTGAAACTTTAAATGTTGTTTTCTCTTTACTGTGCTTTATAGTTACTATAGCTTTCTCTCCTTTTCTGCTAAGGTATCCTAGTTACAGCCTGTCAGTGTTTGTAAGTCCATTATAAGTCTTGTTTTTCACCTTCTTTCTAGTGGGAGGTAAGCCATCCAGCTGGGTCTCATTAGACAGGAATACTAGTCCTATTCTCTTCATGGTTTTTTGTTTCAACCTAGACTGTGGATTGAGATTTTGAAGACTGAGATCACTAATTAGAGAGAGGGAAGAAATTGGAAAAGCATCCCAAATAGCAGAGTAACATCTGAAACTGGAGGGCAGCACGCACATGTCTGCTTAGGCTTATATGAGTCTCCCTTTTTTGAGAGTCTATAGCAAAGTAGAACTTAATTTATAAATATCTTCCAAATGGTTAGCTTGACAAGTCCATAACTGTTCTCTCACTAGAGAGAAGGCTACATAATTTTCACTCAAGAGTCTTTTAATTTAAACATACCTGATTTTGATTAATTTAGGGAACTAAGTGATTATGGAGTAATTAACTTGATAGCTGGGTATGACTTACAGAATCAGCCTTGCAGTTCTGAGCATATAAATTACACTCTAAAAGCTCTTCCAAGCTTAAACTGAAGTTTTGACAAGGCAAATTTGCTCCCTGAAGTAAAGCACATTATTTAGGTATAGTCTTTGGTTTAATGGAGTGATATACTCTTGTATGGATCAAAATCACCAATTTCTAATGCCTCTTCAACAAACAAAATAAAATCAGTACCTAAATTCTGCCAGCAGAATTCTGAATTTTGTTGTTTTGTTCCATTTACTTTTAGATTGGTAGCAGGGTATATGTTCCATGTGATGTACAGTTTGTTCATGTATTTAGTTTTTTTCTATGTCTTCTATTGCTATCTTCTATTTTTTTGTTTCATTTATTCATTTATTTTTAGCTGACAAAATGTATACAAATTTATGTTGTACTGCACGATACTTTGCAATATACTTTCATTATTTTTTTATTATTATTAGGTATTTATTTCATTTACATTTCCAATGCTATCCCAAAAGTCCCCCACACCCTCCCACACCCACTCCCCCACCCACTCACTCCCACCTCTTGGCCCTGGCATTCCCCTGTACTGATGCATATAAGGTCTGCACGACCTTGTATACGGGCCTCTCTTTCTGCTGATGGCCGACCAGGCCATCTTCTGATACATATGCAGCTAGAGACATGAGCTCTGGGGGGTGGGGGGGGGTGGGGGGAGAGGGGTACTGGTGAGTTCATATTGTTGTTCCACCTATAGGGTTGCGAATTCCCCCAGTTCCCTGGGTACTTCCTCCAGCTCCTCCATTGGGGGCCATGTGATCCATCCAATACTGACTGTGAGCATCCACTTCTGTGTTTGCTAGGCCCGGGGATAGTCTCACAAGAGACAGCTATATCAGGGTCCTTTCAGCAAAATTATGCTAGTGTATGCAATGGTGTCAGCATTTGGAGGCTGATTATGGGATGGATCCCAGGGTAAGGCAGTCTCTAGATGGTCCGTTCTTTCTTCTCAGCTCCAAACTCTGTCTCTGTAGCTCCTTCCATGGGTGCCTTGCTCCCAATTCCAAGAAGGGGCAAAATATCCACACCTTTGTCTTTTTAGTTTTAGCTCCCTTGTCAAAGATCAAGTGACCATAGGTGTGTGGGTTCATTTCTGGGTCTTCAATTCTATTCCATTGGTCTACTTGTCTGTCACTATACCAGTACCATGCAGTTTTTATCACAATTGCTCTGTAGTACAGCTTTAGGTCAGGCATGGTGATTCCACCAGAGGTTCTTTTATCCTTGAGAAGAATTTTTGCTATCCTAGGTTTTTTGTTATTCCAGATGAATCTGCCGATTGCCCTTTCTAATTCATTGAAGAATTGAGTTGGAATTTTGATGGGAATTGCATTGAATCTGTAGATTGCTTTTGGCAAGATAGCCATTTTTACTATATTGATCCTGCCAATCCATGAGCATGGGAGATCTTTCCACCTTCGGAGATCTTTAGTTTCTTTCTTCAGAGACTTGAAGTTCTTATCATACAGATCTTTCACTTCCTTAGTTAGAGTCACGCCAAGGTATTTTATATTATTTGTGACTATTGAGAAGGGTGTTGTTTCCCTAATTTCTTTCTCAGCCTGTTTATCCTTTATGTAGAGAAAGGCCATTGACTTGTTTGAGTTAATTTTATATCCAGCTACTTCACTGAAGCTCTTTATCAGGTTTAGGAGTTCTCTGGTGGAACTTTTAGGGTCACTTACATATGCTATCATATCATCTGGAAAAAGTGATATTTTGACTTTTTCCTTTCCAATTTGTATCCCTTTGTTCTCTTTTGTTGTAGAATTGCTCTGGCTAGGAATTCAAGTACAATGTTGAATAGGTAGGGAGAATGTGGGCAGCCTTGTCTAGTCCCTGATTTTAGTGGGATTGCTTCTAGCTTCTCAACATTTACTTTGATGTTGGCTACTGGTTTGCTGTAGATGGCTTTTATCATGTTTAGGTATGGGCCTTGAATTCCTGATCTTTCCAAGAGTTTTATCATGAATGGGTGTTGGATTTTGTCAAATGCTTTCTCTGGGTCTAATGAGATGATCATGTGGTTTTTGTCTTTGAGTTTGTTTATATAATGGATTGCATTGATGGATTTCCGTATATTAAACCATCCCTGCATCCCTGGAATGAAAACTACTTGGTCAGTGTCGATGATTGTTTTGTTGTGTTCTTGGATTCGGTTAGCTAGAATTTTATTGAGTATTTTTGCATAGATATTCATAAGGGAAATTGCTCTGCAGTTCTCTATCTTTGTTGGGTCTTTCTGTGGTTTAGGTATCAGAGTAATTGTGGCTTCATAGAATGAGTTGGTTAGAATACATTCTGCTTCTATTTTGTGGAATAGTTTGTGAAGAACTAGAATTAGATTTTCTTTGAAGGTATGATAGAACTCTGTACTAAACCGATCTAGTCCTGGGCTTTTTTGGTTGGGAGACTATTAATGACTGCCTCTATTTCTTTAGGGGATAGAGGACTGTTTAGATCATTAACCTGATCCTGATTTAACTTTGGTACCTGGTATCTGTCTAGAAATTTGTCCATTTCATCCAGGTTCTCCAGTTCTGTTGAGCATAGCCTTTTGTAGAAGGATCTGATGGTGTTTTGGATTTCTCAGGATCTGTTGTTATTTCTCCCTTTTCATTTCTGATTTTGTTAATTAGGATGCTGTCCCTGTGTCCTTTAGTGAGTCTGGCTAAGGGTTTATTTATCTTGTTGATTTTCTCAAAGAACCAGCTCCTTGTTTGGTTTATTCTTTGAATGTTCTTCTTGTTCCACTTGGTTGAATTCACCCCTGAGTTTGATTATTTCCTGCCATCTACTCCTCTTGCATGAATTTGCTTCCTTTTGTTCTAGAGCTTTTAGGTGTGTTGTCAAGCTGCTAGTGTGTGCTCTCTCTAGTTTATTTTTGGAGGCACTCAGAGCTATGAGTTTTCCTCTTAGAAATGCTTTCATTGTGTACCATAAGTTTGGCTATGTTGTGGCTTCATTTTCATTAAACTCTAAAAAGTCCTTAATTTCTTTCTTTATTCCTTTCTTGACCAAGGTATCATTGAGAAGAGTGTTGTTCAGTTTCCACATGGATGTTGGCTTTCTATTATTTATGTTGTTAGTGAAGATCAGCCTTAGTCCATGGTGATCTGATAGGATGCATGGGAAAATTTTAATATTTTTTTATATGTTGAGGCCTGTTTTATGACCAATTATATGGTCAATTTTGGAGAAGGTACCATGAGGTGCTGAGAAGAAGGTATATACTTTTGTTTTAGGATAAAATGTTCTGTAGATATCTGTTAGAATCATTTGTTTCATAACTTCTGTTAGTTTCACTGTGTCCCTGTTTAGTCTCTGATTCCATGATCTGTCCATTGATCAAAGTGGTGTGTTGAAGTCTCCCACTATTATTGTGTGAGGTGCAATATGTGCTTTAAGCTTTACTAAAGTTTCTTTAATGAATGTGGCTGCCCTTACATTTGCAGCATAGATATTCAGAATTGAAAGTTCCTCTGGGAAGATTTTACCTTTGATGAGAATCAAGTGCCCCTCCTTGTCTTTTTTGATGACTTTGGGTTGGAAGTCGATTTAATTAGATACTAGAATGGCTACTCCAGCTTGTTTCTTCACACCATTTGCTTGGAAAATTGTTTTCCAGCCTTTCACTCTAAGGTAGTGTCTGTCTTTTTCCCTGAGATGGGTTTCCTGTAAGTAGCAGAATGTTGGGTCCTGTTTGTGTAGCCAGTCTGTTAGTCTATGTCTTTTTATTGTGGAGTTGAGTCTATTGATACTAAGAGATATTAAGGAAAAGTAATTGTTGCTTCCTATTATTTTTTGTTGTTAAAGTTGGTATTCTGTTCTTGTGGCTGTCTTTTTTTTAGTTTTGTTGAAGGATTACTTTCTTGCTTTTTCTAAGACGTGGTTTTTTTCCTTGTATTGGTTTTTTTCTGTTATTATCCTTTGTAGGGCTGGATTCGTGGAAAGATAATGTGTGAATTTTGTTTTGTCATGGAATTCTTTGGTTTCTCCATCTATGGTAATTGAAAGTTTGCGTGGGTATAGTAGCCTGGGCTGGAATTTGTGTTCTCTTAGTGTCTGTATAACATCTGTCCAGGATCTTCTGGCTTTCATAGTCTCTGGTGAAAAATCTGGTGGAATTCTGATAGGCTTGCCTTTATATGTTACTTGACTTTTTCCCTTACTGCTTTTAATATTCTATCTTTATTTAGTGCATTTGTTCTTCTGATTTTTATGTGTTGGGAGGAATTTATTTTCTGGTTCAGTCTATTTGGAGTTCTGTAGGCTTCTTGTATGTTCATGGGCATCTCTTTCTTTAGGTTTGGGAAGTTTTCTTCTATAATTTTGTTGAAGATATTTGCTGGCCCTTCGAGTTGAAAATCTTCATTCTCATCTACTCCTACTATCCGTAGCTTTGGTCTTCTCATTGTGTCCTGGATTTCCTGGATGTTTTGAGTTAGGATCTTTTTGCATTTTGCATTTTCTTTGATCGTTGTGCCGATGTCCTCTATGGAATTTTCTGCACCTGAGATTCTCTCTTCCATCTCTTGTATTCTGTTGCTGATGCTCGCATCTATTGTTCCAGATTTCTTTCCTAGGGTTTCTGTCTCCAGTGTCGCCTCACTTTGGGTTTTCTTTATTGTGTCCACTTCCCTTTTTAGGTCTAGTACAGTTTTGTTCATTTCCATCACCTGTTTGGATGTGTTTTCCTGTTTTTCTTTAAGGACTTGTAACTCTTTAGCAGTGTTCTCCTGTATTTCTTTAAGTGAGTTATTAAAGTCCTTCTTGATGTCCTCTACCATCATCATGAGATATGCCTTTAAATCCCAGTCTAGCTTTTTGGGTGTGTTGGGGTACCCAGGACTGGCTGAGGTGGGAGTGCTGGGTTCTGATGATAGTGAGTGGTCTTGGTTTCTGTTAGTAAGATTCTTACATCTGCCTTTCACCATCTGGTAATCTCTGGAGTCAGTTGTTATAGTTTTCGTTGGTTAGAGCTTGTTCCTTTCGTAATTCTGTTAGCCTCTACCAGCAGACCTGGGAGACTAGATCTCTCCTGAGTTTCAGTTGTTAGAGCACTCTCTGCAGGTAAGCTCTCCCCTTGCAGAGAAGGTGCACGGATATCTGTTGTTTGGACTTGCCTCCTGGCAGAAGATGAAGGCCTGTAATAGGGCCTGTCCCAGAAGCTGCTAGCTTCTGTCTTCCACACTCTCATCTGTGCAGACTGTCATGGCAGGATCTGGGAACAAAGATGGCTCCAGCAGATGCTCCAGAAAAGCCCTCCCCTGCGGGGTGGACACCTCTCCTCTGGCAGGGAAGGTGCACGGATGTCTGGATCCCGATACGGGGTCTGCCACAGAAGCTCTGTGGCTCCCACCTGTCCCAGAAGCTGTTAGCTTCTGTAGTCCACACTCTCACCTGTGCAGACTAGTATTGTCAGGATCTTAGAACGAAGATGGCTCCCACAGCTGCTCTGGCAAAGCCCTCCCTTCTATTTTATTTTTTAAGGGTGTGGAAGAAATGCTTTTCATATAAAAGTTTACTTTCAACTTCTTCTTACTAAGTGGTTGGTCTGTTTCTACCAGCTGTACATATGGCTGAGTACTTTGACTGTTTCGACTACCAGAACATGCTTGAAGTGATAAAGCATCAGTCTTTACATGTAGATCTTCAACTCTGGAAAGCATACCTCTGGGGATACTAAGTTCTGGAGGATTGATCCCATAACTAAAAAATTAGGATACCTTGAGCATGATCTGCTACAAGCAAGTCTAGGTTAGCCAAGTGGGGAGATAGTAAAAGAGAGACCAGTGCTGGCCTCTATCCATTATCCCCTTCCAGATTCCATGTCTCTGTGTGTGAAGAATCCATACAAGTTCAGTTTCTAGTTGTAGACTACCATATGACTCCAGATAACTCCAGATAATGTCAGGAGCAGAATTGCCCATTGTGATTCCTGCTTTAATTCCCAACTCACAAAACATGAAAAGAAAATGGTAAAATGGTAAGTTATTGTTTAGCGATTCCTGGCTACATGGCAGTAAAAATTAAAAAAAAAAAATGGAAATCTTAAAGGTTTACTTAAGAGTTGGGTAAATATCTATCTTTAAAACTATTAAAGATATTGCATTAATTTCTCATAAAATCTGCAACCTTTTAATAGTGACTTAGAAATTTAGCATTCTGCTTGAATATTTTAAGCTATCTAAGAAAATGAATTTTTTTGCTTATATCAAGAGTAAATACTGACTTTTTCAATGAAAGGATATTTTTGGATGTCTTTTTGAAAATAACCTAAATGTATTTTAGATGTATATTATATTACATTCTTAATAAAATTAAATGCAATTATATCATAAACACAGACCCTAAAATTCTGTAACTCCCATAATCAGCCACAAAACGCAGACACTATTGCATATGTCAGCAAGATTTTGCTGACAGGACCCTGATATAGCTGTCTCCTGTGAAGATATGCCAGTGCTTGGCAGAAACAGAAGTGGATGCTCATAGTCATCTTTGGATGGAACACAGGGCCCCCAATGGAGGAGTTAGAGAAAGTACCTAAGGAGCTGAAGGGGTCTGCAACCCTATAGGTGGAACAACAATATGAACTAATCAGTACCCCCAGAGCTCGTGTCTCTAGCTGAATATTTAGCAGAAGATGGCCTAGTCGGCTATCATTGAGAAGAGAGGCCCCTTGGTCTTGCAAACTGTATATGCCCCAGTACAGGGGAACGCCAGGGCCAAGAATTGGGAGTGAGTGGGTAGGGGAGCAGGGCAGGGGCAGGGGACTTTTGGAATAGCATTTGAAAAGTAAATGATGAAAATATCTAATAAAAAATTAAAAAAATAAATGTGTAATGTATAACATGAGATTCATGTTGATAATAAGAAAATGTTGCATCTCACTGGTAATGCTTTGGACTCAAAGGGGATAATATTTCCATTTTATATGATCATTTTATAAAGTAAAATATCCAGACATATGGAGACAGTAATTCTCCCTAGATCTATCTTGGAATAGAAAAATAATGTATTATAGATAAATTGATATCATACATGTCTATCAGTTGTAAATTAAAATTTTATTCATTATAGAATCGTTAGTTCACAAAATACAGAATAGGTTTATCATGTGAATTGAGAAATTTCTATTCTTTATTTGAAAAATTATTAAACATATGAGAGTTAATGAAACCAAACTGTTTAATACTATACATTTTCCTTTTCCTTCTTTGAGGTCTTGTATCTATGGGAGGTTGCTTCTCTGCTCCCCGAAAATGACCCTCCTTATCCTGCAAATGTGGTTGCAGGGCACACTTCTTAGTCTTAATCACAGAAATTACTTGGTTATCAAAGCTGTATGCAGTTCATGATTTGATTTTCATCCTTTTTAGATTTTGCCATGATATTGCTCTGCCCTTGGAAACATTAAAATTGTCTTTGTTTGATATTCAACGTGCAATTTCAGAAAGATGTTCATTTTAAACATTGAAACTAAGTATTAGAAAGGAGTTTCTTGACAAGGCTTAGGAATAGAACCATATTGTCTAAGGGTTGGAGGTGGGGTGAGGATAAAATGGAATGATCATTAAAATAGCTCAAACCTCAGTCTCTCTCTCTCTGTCTCTCTCTCTGTCTCTATCTCTGTGTATGTGTGTGCACATTTGTATGTGTATACGTTCGTGTGTATGTATGATTGTAGAGGGTTTTTGAATGCCTGAACATCCAACTCTCTTTTATGGAATAGTCATAAAATATTACTTTAAAGCCAAGACTATTGTTAAAAGAAATCTTTAGCTTCTTATAGCCTCTTTGAACAGTAATCTTTTAAATTTGCTCTATTGGAAGACAATCTCTTCCAATTGGCTGTTTCTAATAAAGAGATATCAGTCCATATGTTCTGTGACAAATCAGAGTTGTTTGGGCAATGTAAGTCATGTGACCTGTTTGGAAAGTATCTGAACACCAGGAGATTAGAATGCCACCTGCCCTCAGTTAACCTACTTTTTCTGTGGTGGAGAAAATTTTCTAATGCTAAGTCCGTATAAGAATAACACAATTATATGTTTTCAAAACAGAGATTAAGTTACCTTGTAATAAGTAATGCCTGTGTAGCATGCTGCTTTTTGTGACGTAGACAGTGGGTTTTTGTTCAATTTCTGTAGATATCTTCTGCTGCAGAAAGGGTGGCTGTCTTTATTTGATTTCTTGCTGTGGGTGTTTTGAAGCATGCTTATGTGTCTGGTGTAGGTTTCCGATGACAAGGGTTAGGGACCACTTGGATAAGCCACTAGAAAACCTTGATGGTCATGACAGAGCGTTTCAGTGGCCCATGTCTTAGGAAAAGTTTGTTTGTTTGTTTGTTTGTTTGTTTTAACAGGAAGACGATCCAGATCTAGATTTACTTCGTAGAACAGACCCCTCATGCTACAGTTTGCCATGCCGATTGTATAGAACTTAGTGCATATGAGAAGCACCAAGGCTTGTTTATTTGGGGGTGTGTGGAGGGTCAGTAAATAATCAATTTAATGTCATTTCAAAATACAAAATTGATGTTTCCTATGGAAAGTCACCACATACAAAAGTGAGATACTTTATCATCAAGAAAGATTCAATATATGATCACCTGGAACTTTCTTATAATGACTTAGAATGATACTGGCATTTACTAAAAGCCCCAGTTCTTGAGAGTGAAAGTCTTTGTTATCAAGAATCTTTAATAAGTCAGTGATCATTTTCAATAATTCTGCCTTGAGCTAAGGAGTTTTTAGAAATATCTTGATGACATCACTTTGAGAAGGCCACAGTGAAACTCCTTGGTTTTTAATTGCATTATCCCAGTTCCCTCTTGTTTCCATTTTTTGTCTCCTCTGAGTGTACCCCATAATTTTGTGCTGGCAGGATCAACCCTGGTAGCTGTGGTCACACAGTCAGGTGGCCACTGCCTTACGAGCCTTCGTTGTCAGGACTTTGCTTCAGGGGCCAGTGGCAATGAAGAATTCCGAAGGTCATCACCGCTGACCTAGAAAACCAAGAAGTTCTTGCTTTTGCCCATGGCTTCAGGCAGTGACACAACCCTGTTTAGCTAAGTTATGTGTTCTCAGCCCAGGACTCGGTACATCAAGACTGGTATTGGGGTGGAATGTCTGTGTTCTTCAGTTTTATGTAAATGACCCAAATAACACACAGCTGTTATTTTCCCCTTTTGCTTTTATTTTATTTATTTATTTTTTCCGTAACACAGCGGAAACACAGGGATTACAGTGCGGAAATATACAACTCAATTTCAAAAATTATTTTCCTGAAGGTAGAATTGAGCAAATGCCACCGATCGCTTAAAGGAACATAGCCAGCGAATGTGGCTTCTTGTTTTCAGCTTCCCACTTTGATAGGAAAATCAACTAAAGAAACACAGACAAGTTGGTTCTCTTGTGCCGCTGAGCCGCAATCCTGGCTATAGTTCTCTATTGAGTTTGCTTTCGCTGCTGACGTTTTTTAACGTCTTAATGAAGGGACTGGAAATTGCCACTCACTGATTTGGGTTTTTAAATTTGGAGTTTCTAAATTAGGACTACTTAACGATACAGGCATGCCCATTTCCAAGACTGGGGCTGCAGCTTCTGTACTTGATGTGTAACCTTAAGGGCTTCCTGTGAGGTAATTATCGTGCTGGGACGAGCTAATCTCCCATCGAAGAGTACACCTGCCTCATTCTGCTAACAAATAGGCCCCTGCCTTCTCAAGACTGTCTGAGCTGACTTATTATATCTCCCCATCAGCAGAAAGACTCATATCATCACCGGGCCAAAGGTGAATTGCCTAGAGACAAAGTTGGAATGAATTTTTTGCAGTCCCATTTCAGCAGACATTCAAACCACTTCATTCTGAAGAGTGGAGACCTTTTCCTCTGTCACATATTTATATATGCTTATAATGTCAGAGAAGGGTCTTACTGCGGATCTGCTCTCTATAAATGTTTCAAAATAGTGTTCCATAATAAACCAGCTGCCTCTCGAGCCCTTGCTTCCCATTGTTACTCAGTGTAGACCGGGCTACTGCATTGATTTTTAAGTTTACTTGGAAGTTGGGAGAGCATGGATCTGTCATGTTGTAATCAATGGGCATGAGATTCTAAGTCCAAACATGTATAACATAGAACCAGGATAGGAATCGGGGCTATGTATGTGTCCTTTCAATCCTAGGGGTGGAGGCAGTTTTAGCTAATATCTGTTTTCTGCATAAAAATTGGCTTTAAAAAATAGTTTTTCTTATTCCCTACAGCAAAAGAGGCTAATATTCATTTAAAACCCAATAACAATTAAAACCCCCAATAACAATTAAAACTTACAATGAACAACTGCTCTAGCTTTGTTTATTGCATGCATAAATAATCATACTTCAATGAACATGTTAGTATCTATGATCTTTTTCCCGATTAAGGTTGCCTTGAGACTGCTTGCTTTGGCTACCGTAAATGTGACATGAATTACGTTCAGGAAAATGTGTCTAACATGCTGGGTTTGAAGTAAATTATTTTCTTCTAATATACCTACACAACTGTCACAAGGAATTACACTGCAGATTTACTGATGTTAAGTGTCAATTGTAATTTGGTGACAGCCATTTTATTGGCTATGCACACTGCTCTGCTAGAACTGTTTCTCAGTATGGAGGCCACCGTATCATTAAAAACCAGTGATCCTTCACTGATGACATAATTTGACTGGCAGAGAGAGAAGCAGAGAGGGGCTTGCTTCCACCTGCACAGAATCTGCTGTGTGTCAGAGATGAATTTGCCTTCAAATTAGAAACAGCACTGCAGACGAGGGCTGTGATTTTGCTTGAGTTCTTTTGAGGCGTGTTTTTGGACTGGTTACCAAGCAGCTGATGGAAGTCTCCTTTAATATGTCAAACATATGTATTATGCAGCCTGTAAACATTTCAAATATTTGAAGCCATAGCTTACAGCGAGGTATCTATGAGTTACTATCAACTGAATGGAGCCACATGCCTTCCTGCACATTAATCTACCAGTTCTTTTGTCTGTAACTATGTCTTTGGCATATGGTCCAGGAACACAATTAGTGTAATAAAACATCAACACCACCATTACCAAGAACAAAAAAGTCCAGCCATACAAATTCACACACACGCACATGCACACGCACACACAGACACCCTCCCTACCCCAGGACACCAGCCAAGGCCTGAAATGAGTCAGTATTTCCCCAGGTAGAATAAATCATCAGAGTTATATAAAAATTTACAGTAGGGACAGAAGTATAGTCATACATTCTGAAAATTTTATAAACTGACAATTCAAGTTATGTGTTTTATGCTAATATACATTGTGGTAGGTTCTAATAAACTATGACTCGCTCATAAATAGTAGAAAGCTGACAGCACTCACAGGCCAGCACATACACAGACTCACACACATTCTGCACTTATGCAGAAAAACAGGAAATGGGTTCCAAGACTTGCTTAGTGAATTTAAATCAATATAGCTGCATTCCATTTTCAGTATTTAAATTAACTTTTTTTGCTGCAAGGCACCACAAGGAACAAAGCACACTACCTTAAAAGAAAGTGTATCACTCATAATGTTAGCTCATTTCACACCTATTTGACACCTTCTCTTAGCCACTTGGTTTCACTGAAATGCTGACAGTGTTCATCTATTAGAGGCCTGCCTTTCTATGTGAGTACCATCCCTCTCAGATGTCCGTTATTAGCTGCCAACATGCTTTTACTACAGTCCTTGCCTTAGCTTCCTCTTCTCTTACACAGCTTTATTTACTTAGTATAACCTTCCAGAACAACAAATTGGATAAATTATTCAGCCACATACATCACAGTCAAGTAGTAAAGTTATTTATGTCATTTTTTTCTTCATGAAAATAGTGTGACCGTTTTTGTCCACAGTACAGAGAAGAGTATTCATAATAGCATACCTTTCTGAATTAAAATGTAAGAGGATGGCAGACACACTCCTGAAAATATATCTGACTGTTGATCTGTTAATGATGTTCACACAAGACACTTTTTTTTTCTGGTCAGAGTGTCTTCACATTGGTCCAAGAGAAATTAAACAGTTTGGTAGCAGGATGAGTCCAGTCAAGGTAGCAGAGGAGAAGATACTTCCTGCCCTATCATTTATTCTTCAGGTTTCTGTGATTTGAAATTTTTTTATTATTTTTAATTTCAGGTGTCCTCTTTTTCTTCTTTATTGACATAAATGGGACTCATAGAAATGCCATATTACAGCACAGTAGGCTAAAGTATGCCCCATAAAGAATTTTTCCTCTCCTCTCCTCTCCTCTCCTCTCCTCTCCTCTCCTCTCCTCTCCTCTCCTCTCCTCTCCTCTCCTCTCCTCTCCTCTCCTCTCCTCTCCTCTCCTCTCCTCTCCTCTCCTCTCCTCTCCCTCCCTCCCTTTCTCTCTCTCTCTCTCTTTCTTTCTTTCTTTCTTTCTTTCTTTCTTTCTTTCTCTCTCTCTTTCTCTCTCTTTCTTTCTTTCTCTCTTTCTCTCTCTCTCTCTTTCTTTCTTTCTTTCTTTCTTTCTTTCTTCCTTCCTTCCTTCCTTCCTTCCTTCCTTCCTTCCTCCCTCCCTCCTTCTCTCTCTCTTTTTCTTTCTTTCTTTCTTTCTTTCTTTCTTTCTTTCAAGCTTTAAATAAACATTACTTTTGCTCCCAGTATGCAGACTATAGTCTTAATTGCCCTAATATTTTAACTTCTGGCATTAAAATTTTTTTTATTATTATTTTTTATGGCATAGTGTTTGCTTTTGGACAATGGAAGGCTTGCCACATAGGGAAGATATTTGGCAATGTCCGCAGTGAAAATGGTCATGACTATTATGAGACTAGAAGAACTAGTCTCACAACTTGGATTTAGTGGGGATGGGGGGTAGGGTGGGTGGGGGTGTATGTTCTCTAGTTAAAACTACTGGGGAAATTCAAGAAGGTAAACCAGCTAACAATGACCAAGAACTCAGGCATTGTATTCTGGACCTCAAAGGAAGGTTAAATGTCATAAGACTGTCTGTCCTTCCAGGCTTCATTTTTGCTGTGGAGAGCTGAGTCTCAGCAGCCCAGTTCATCCCAGGGTGCTAGTGAAGCCAGAAAGAGGGGAAGCTCAATTTCTCTTAGGGTATGTTTGCTGAAATAGCTTCTGGTGTCAACCTTGCTTACCTTACAAGCTCTGAGTGAATTGTGGCGCAAGTAGCTGCGGCTCTGGCCACGTGGCAACACATTCCTTCTGTAGTACATAGGGGCTTTTGCCATAAAAAGGTACAGCACATGGACCTCCTGAGGAACATGCATCAAGTTTATTTTCTGACTGGTAAATGAATAAAATTTTCTGACTCAATTGGGAATGAAAGAAAATAACCTGCCTTTGGAGCTATCCCAGGATATAATTCCTCTGGAGTGGTTCATGTAATTTAACAACAACAACCCAGTCCTCAATGAACTCTGGTGTAAGTCTAGAGTGAACCATAAGCATCAAAGATGAGGGAACTGTGAGACTCTTGGGGTGCAGGCAAAGGGAGAACTGAACAGTTCTGAGGGAGAGAGTTTAGTTCAGACAATGCCAGTCCAGTTCTTAGCCTCTGTTCTAGGAGGTTCAGTCATTCATCTTTCTAAGTTTTGGGCTGTAGAATTGCAGTACACTCAGAGATGGTTTCATTATGGTCACAGCCTACTCAGGAGTTGTAGTCACTGGTTAGTTTTGTCAACCACATATCAAGTGTTGTAGTAAATGGATAAGGACTTGGGACCATCCTCCAGAAGCTTTGAGAAGAAGCTGAGGTGTTCACGTACAAGGACTGAGTTCTCACACCAAGAGGATGGAAGCATTTCTAGATAAAAGGAAGATGAAAAGCAGTATAGATTTTGATGATGTTCCTAGAGAATAGATGTCAATATGAATCTAAATTTTCTTGGACCAATTGTAAATTCCTAGATGTAGTGCTGATCTTGGTCCCAGTGCATTCACAACAAATCTAGTTATGATAGATGGAACAGGCATAATGATTCAGAATACTCGATTTTATCCTCAGAAAGATTTTGGTTTGCAAATTGTCACTTTAACCAAAAGTAATCTCCTTTTGAAAATGCAAAAATTAGAATAAAGGAGAAAGGCAGACATATTTGACATGGAATGCATGCCTAGTTTCTTAGAGCTGAGGGATAGTTGGGCAAGCCCATGGAAACAAGAGTAGACTTCTTTAAATGAAGGTGTAGAAAGAAACTTCTGATTTTACTTCAAGATAAGGATTACACAATACAAATTACCCTTTGCATCTTCTGAGGACGATTTGCAATGAATTAAAAGTGGATTTGACCAATCCAGTGAACACTGAGGGCATTCCTCATTCTGTCCAAGTAAAAAGAAGCACTAAACTCTGACACGTCCTGCAAACCCAGACAACTCCCATCTGAAAATAGCTAATCAAGATGTTTCCTAGCATTGTAGATTTTAACTAATCATATTTCTTATGTTAATTTAGATGTTAAAAATTACACTTCATTGCTTGTCAGATTTTTATGATTAAACACATGTTGGCTAAAGTGCGGTAAATGTGAAGAATGATTATTTTTTGGTATTTTTCTTTGCACAGCATGCATTAAATTAATTGCTTTAAAATGTATATATGAAATGGTACACTCAAGGTCTTTGGTAAAATAGGAAATATAGAGAATTGCTGTGTTTTGCTAGGAATATTATCTTCTATTTTGACTTACTTATTTTCATGTAACAGAAGTCTAAATTGTTAATTGAGGAAACACCTGTTTTACCCGACTTTCTTAAGTGAACTGAGTGGATGTAAGATGCCTGAAGGAAAACTCTCATTAAACCAAGGATTCCATGATGGGGGCAACAATGGTTGCATTATTGCATCTAAGAGAATATTATCCTGAAACTTTACTGCACCAAGGTCCTCAGGGCTTTGCTATAGAATTGCTTCTAAATGGAACCGTTTTATAAAAACATCTTTCTGATGTTTCAGAATTTCACAGAAGTAAATGAGAAGAGATACTTTGGTATAGACAAGCAGTTTGGAGAAGAAGTATATTAGAAACAAATGGCTTTCTTGGATTGACAAAAAGTAAATATCCATGATATAGAGTTGGTTTTATTTAATCCCTATAAACTACCTAGAGAAACTTAAGTAATAGAAATGTTAAAACTGTGCTGCTGCTTTCTTGGGTTGTTCAGTGTGCTCTTCTCCTCTTACTCCAGCACTGGGGCACATCCCAGTCAGTGTGCCATGAGCAGTAGGCTGCAAACACGTTCTCTTACAAGTTTGTGCCTCATTTACAGAGGAGGCCATCTTTTGCTTTAAGGGAAGCCAATTTAGTGGAGACTTGGGCACTGTTAGAATATCAGTACTGACAAGGTTGCTGTGCTGATTAAATAAGGGATGGTACAATGGGAAAATTTTGAGCTTTGTGATGACTTAAACATATGGGCTTCTGGTCAGTGGAAAGAAAAGCATCACAGAATTGAGAAAGATTTCTATAACCTAAGTAAAGAATCTATTGCAACAAGGGCTTAATAAATATTTGCTTTGTTTTTCCGTTGCTGTTCATTGTGAAATATCTAATTATGTCTCCATCCTTTTACAGTTTTTTTTAATTAGGTATTTTCCTCATTTACATTTTCAATGCTATCCCAACGGTCCCCCATACCCACCCCCCCCCAATCCCCTACCCACCCACTCCCCCTTTTTGGCCCTGGCGTTCCCCTGTACTGGGGCATATAAAGTTTGCAAGTCCAATGGGCCTCTCTTTGCAGTGATGGCCGACTAGGCTATCTTTTGATACATATGCAGCTAAAGACAAGAGCTCCCGGGTACTGGTTAGTTCATATTGTTGTTCCACCTATAGGGTTGCAGTTCCCTATAGCTCCTTGGGTAATTTCTCTAGCTCCTCCATTAGGGGCCGTGTGACCCATCCAATAGTTGACTGTGATCATCCACTTCTGTGTTTGCTAGGCCCCGGCATAGTCTCACAAGAGAGAGCTATAACTGGGTCCTTTCAGCGAAATCTTGCTAGTGTATGCAATGGTGTCAGCATTTGGAAGCTGATTATGGGATGGATCCCTGCATATGGCAGTCACTAGATGGTCCATCCTTTCGTCACAGCTCCAAATTTTGTCTCTGTAACTCCTTCTATGGGTGTTTTGTTCCCATTTCTAAGAAAGGGTAAAGTGTCCACACTTTGGTCTTCGTTCTTCTTGAATTTCATGCGTTTGGCAAGTTGTATCTTATATCTTGGGTATCCTAAGTTTCTGGGCTATTATCCACTTATCAGTGAGTACATATTGTGCGAGTTCCTTTGTGATTGGGTTACTTCACTCAGGATGATACCCTCCAGGTCCATCCATTTGCCTAGGAATTTCATAAATTCATTTTTTTAAATAGCTGAGTAGTATTCCATTGTGTAAATGTACCACATTTTCTGTATCCATTCCTCTGTTGAGGGGCATCTGGGTTCTTTCCAGCTTCTGGCTATTATAAACAAGGCTGCTATGAACATAGTGGAGCATGTGTTCTTCTTACCGGTTGGGACATCTTCTGGATATATGCCCAGGAGAGGTATTGCGGGATCCTCCGGTAGTACTATGTCCACTTTTCTGAGGAACCACCAGACTGATTTCCAGAGTGGTTGTACAAGCTTGCAATCCCACCAACAATGGAGGAGTGTTCCCCTTTCTCCACATCCTCGCCAACATCTGCTGTCACCTGAGTTTTTGATCTTAGCCATTCTGACTGGTGTGAGGTAGAATCTCAGGGTTGTTTTGATTTGCATTTCCCTGATGATTAAGGATGTTGAACATTTTTTCAGGTGCTTCTCTGCCATTCGGTATTCCTCAGGTGAGAATTCTTTGTTCAGTTCTGAGCCCCATTTTTTAATGGGGTTATTTGATTTTCTGAAGTCCGCCTTCTTATTCCAGCATTGTGGTCAGTGAAGAAAGGACCAGGAAGGGACTTGGTTTTATTACTTCAGCCAGACTTTTGTAACACAACCTCTCTGTGACTTACTCAGCCTGGTGGTTCTTTGAGCTTGGCTTGTTCTGATCTACCCCTGTCTTTTCCCACAGAAGAAATAGAAGGACATTGCCTTGGAAAAGCTGGGATACTGGAAACTTCTCCAGCCACATGGCTGAGCTATTTATGTGGCACGTTCGTTCCTCAATTTACCTGGCCTTACAGACCCATATATTTACTTCTACTCTGATTTGTAAGAGCCTTCAATTTTAGTGAACAGGACCCAATGTAACACCCTTCAGTGCAATAACCTCTGTATCATTTGATAGGTATTTATTCCCAATTCAGTTAAAATGTATCTTTGGATTGTTAGAGGTTTAGATATGGTCACCTGGGTATCAATAGTTAATTTCCATTTAATGCATTAAAAATTGTGTGACAATATTTTCAAAGTGTTAGTGGCAAATGTAATAAGATAATGGGATAAAATGCTATATTATTAAAAGTAATATGTGTTGGCATCAGAAGGTAGAAACACACTCAGTTCTATCTTAAGTGAAAAGGAGAATGAAGTTACATCATTTTTATTCTCATACTAGATTATAGGATGATACTTTTTGTAGTACATTTTATACCCCTTCCCACATGGAGATGGAAATAAGAATAAGGTTAAAGAAGTTTTTTGGTGATTTATTTCTCTTTATGGCTATTCTTTGGAAACAAATACAAAAAGTTTTCTTGTATAACATGCATCATGGACTAAGAGTTAAACCCTTTCTACTGTTTGCTAGACTTCCTCTTAATTTTACTGAATTAAAGCAATGAATAAGTTTGACACTTTGAACATCAGAATCTTGATTTCAATCGTCATTTATTCTTTTAACAGATCATAGTCTGTATCAATGTCAAAAAGTCTGTAAAACAGCATGCTACAAAAAAGAGCTCCAACAGAATAATTCATATATGTGCACACACATATACTCTGAATATTGAGATTAACCCAGAATTTCAAATTCTTTCTACTGATCAACACTAATGAGATGCACTTCAGAGATTTTTTTCTTCTATTAACTTTTGTCCTAGTTCTACTACTTAACTTTATTCAAATGCTAAAATGTATAACCAATTAAGTTGTGGTAACTTATATAAATGTAGAATACTGAGAAGTCACAGCCAAGGGACCACTGAATTGACCTTGGGGAAATCAGAGAAAATTCTCTCTGTAGATAAATTTTTAGTTGAGTCCTAAAAATGTGAAAGTGGTACTGATTTGGTGCCTTATATATTGATAAAACATTGATTGACAGTCTTCTTTGCTAGACACTGTGACTAATTTTCCTGAAACAAAAAACAAAGACATGATAGTAGAGATCAGTAAGGAGATGGGTAGGAATGGATAAACAATAGAATAATATTGTGAATGGAGTAGGGGAGTTTTGCTTACTGCCTCATTGTAGTAGACATAGGATATTGAAAGAATGTAATTCAGATTCTATCAGTATGGCTTGTTACTTGTATAACAAGCTATGAGGACCTAGAGTATACTTAAGACATAGGAGTTCCTTGCCTGTCTTTGATAGGAAAGTACTAAGTAATGTGGTAAAGTTAAATTGGCTCTCTCTGGCATTATATCATACCCAGCAGTGGGAAACAGATGCAACTTAGGAGACTATTGTAGTAACTCAGGAAAGAGGTCACACATGCCAGGACTGGCAAAGCAGAGAAATGGCATACATAATTTTATTTATTTATTTATTTATTTACTGATTTGATGATATGGGATGTGGTGGTTCAAATAGGTATGACCTCCATAGACTCATGTATTTGAATGCTTGGCCCATAGGGAGTGGCAGTATTAAGAGGTGTGGCCTTGTTGGAGAAAGTATGTCATTGTAGAGGTGGGCTTTAAAGAGGGTTTTCCTATTCTCAAGCTATGCACAGTCTTATTTTGCTGCCTTTGGATCAAGAATTAGAATTCTCAGTTCCCTTCTCCAGCACCATGTCTGCCTGAGTGCCACCATGTCTCCTGTCCATGATAATAATGGACTGAACCTCGGAAACTGTAAGCTAACCCCTATTAAATGTTGTGCTTTATAAGAGTTGTAGTGGTCATGGTGTCTCTTCACAGCAATAGAACCCTAAGTAAGACATGGGAAAAGGATATATAATAATATAATATATATATTAGTGAGTAGAAGATGGAACATGTAGATCAAACACATACTTTGTAAGGAAAGCTAATGAGTCACCATCTGTTAGCATTTTCAGATAAATGGTATCAACTTAGAAGTTGGATTTAAGAGTCTGATGATCATGGTTAATGCAATAGAGAAATGTAGATAAAGAAGACAGATGAGAGATGGCAGTGCATGGTAGGATTGTTCCAGGAAGGTAAATATGATAAGAAGAAAGAAGAGACAAGGATAGACTTTTTCAAAAGTTTCAAGGCTTCAAACGAGATTCAGGGAATATGACCTGATGAAGACGCTATGAAGAAATAACCAAATGGTTAGCTAGTAGGGGGAAGCTAGAGAAATAAAGAGTTTCATGGAATGGCCTTTATGAAATGCAAAGGAGAACAAAGTAAGAATGTTATAGTCTAGAGAAATGAAGTAAAAAAGATACTGGTGAGTGTCTACAAGTGAGTAGACTTTCTTGGTTAGTCTTTGTTGGATATAGTGACAGAATTCCTTTCAGTGGAGGGAAAGAGGTATCATCTATCTCACTTGGGATTAAGGAATATGCAAGGTGCAAAGCTGAGAGGCTGAAAATGAATTTCCTTTGAGGGAAAGTTGTTAGTGAACAGAAGAGCATATTTAGAGTGTACTGTAAATGGAATGTTTGTATAAATAAAAGAGAGCCTTAAAACTTAGTGGTGTTTGGCATAGTTAACTCATCAACTAGAAGAAGCCAGGGCAGAAGGGAGGCTAACAATAAAAGAATAAATGGGGATTTATGAATAAATAATTCAGAAAAGGTCTGCAATTGGAAAGAGAAATAGGTCACCGATACCTTTTTTTATGTCATCTATTTTTTATTAGATATTTTCTTCATTTACATTTCAAATGCTATCACATTTTTCTAATTTCCTCTCTGCAAGTGCCCTATACCCTCCCCTCATCTTGATCCTCAACTCACCCACTCCCACTTCCTGGCCCTGGCATTCCCCATTACTGGGGCATATAATTTTCGCAAGACCAAGGGCCTCTCCTCCCATTGATGGCCAACTAGGCCATCCTCTGCTACATATGGAACTAGAAACAAGAATTCTGGGGGATACTGGTTAGTTCATACTGTTGTTCCACCTATAGGGTTGCAGACCCCTTTAGGTCCTTGGGTACATTTTCTAGCTCCTTAATTGGGGGTCCTGTGTTCCATCTAAAAGATGACACTGAGCATCCACTTCTGCATTTGCCAGGCACTTTCATAGCCTCACAAGAGATGACTATATCAGGGTCCTGTCAGCAAAATCTTGCTGATATATGCAATAATGTCTGGGTTTGGTGGTTATTTATAAGATGGATCCCTGAGTGAGGCAGTCTCTGCATGGTCCTTCCTTCCATCTCAGCTCCAAACTTTGTCTCCATAACTCCTTCCAAAGGTATTTTGTTCCCCATTCTAAGAAGGAACGAAAGTATCCACACTTTGGTCTTCCTTCTTGAGTTTCATGTGTTTTGTAAATTATATCTTGGGTATTCTAAGTTTCTGGGCAAATATCCACTTATCAGTGAGTGCATATCATGTGTTGTGTTCTTTTGTGATTGGGTTACCTCACTCAGGATGATATCCTCCAGATCCATCCATTTGTCTAAGAATTTTTTGTCAAATGCTTTCTCTGCATCTAGCAAAATGATCATGTGGTTTTTGTCTTTGAGTTTGTTTATATAGTGGATTACGTTGATGGATTTCCATATACTATATTAAAACATCTCTGCATCCCTGGGATGAAGCCTACTTTATCATGATGGATGATCAGTTTTATGTGTTCTTGGATTCAGTTTGTGAGAAGTTTATTGAGCATTTTTGCATCAACATTCATAAGGGAATTTGGTCTGAAGTTCTCTTTCTTTGTTGGGTCTTTATGTGGTTTAGGTACCAGAGTAATTGTGGTTTCACAGAATGAATTGGCTAGAGTACCCTCTGTTTCTATTTTGTGGAATAGTTTGAGGTTAATTGGAATTAGGTCTTCTTTGAAGGTCTGATAGAACTCTGCCCTAAACCCAACTGATACTGGGTTCGTTTTGGTTGGGAGACTATTAATGACTGCTTCTATTTCTTTAGGGGATATAGGACTGTTTAGATCGTTAATATGATCCTGATTTAACTTTGGTACCTGGTATCTATCTAGAAAATTGTCCATTTCATCCAGGTTTTCCAGTTTTTCGGAGTATAGCCTTTTGTAGTAGGATCTGATGATGCTTTGGATTTCCTCATGTTTTGTTGTTATGTCTCCCTTTTTATTTCTGAATTTGTTAATTAGGATACTGTCCCTGTGCCCTCTTGTTAGTCTGGCTAAGGGTTTATCTGTCTTGTTGATTTTCTAAAAAAAAAAAAAAAAAAAAAAAAAAAAAAAAAAAAAAAACAGCTCCTGGTTTGGTTGATACTTTGTATAGTTCTTTTTGTTTCCTCTTGGTTGATTTCCTGCTGTTTACTCCTCTTGGGTGAATTTGCGTCCATTTGTTCTAGAGCTTTCATGTGTTCTGTTAAGCTGCTTGTATATGCTCTCTTTTGTTTCGTTTTGGAGGCACTCATAGCTATGAGTTTTCCTTTTAGCATTCTTTTCATTGTGTTTCATAATTTTATGCTATGTTGTGCCTTCATTTTCAATGAATTCCAAGTCTTTAATTTCTTCACTTCTTTCCTGACCAAGTTATCATTGAGTAGAACATTGTTCAGCTCTCACGTTAATGTTAGCTTTCTCCTGCTTTATTGTTATTGAAGACCAGAATTGGTCTGTAGTAATGTGATAGGATGTGTGGGTTTGTTTCTACTTTCTTGTATCTGTTGAGGCCTGTAATTTACAGATTATATGGTCAATTTTTGAGAGGGTACCATGAGGTACTGAGCATAAGGTATATTCTTTTGTTTTAGGATGAAATTTCTATTAATATGTGGTAAATCCATTTGCTTCATAACTTCTGTTAGTTTCACTGTTTAGTTTCTCTTTCCATCATCTGTCCATTGCTGAGAGTGGGGTGTTGAACTCTCCCACTATTATTGTGTGAGGTGCAATGTGTACTTTGATCTTTAGTAAAGTTTCTTTAATGAATGTGAATGCCCTTGCATTTGGAGCATAGATGTTCAGAATTGAGAGTTCATCTTGATAGATTTTTCCTTTGATGAGTAAGAAGTGTCCTTCTTTACCTTTTTTGATAAATTTTGGTTGTATGTTGCTTTTATTCAATATTAGATTGGCTACTCCAGTTTGTTTCTTGGGAGCATTTGCTTGGAAAATTGTTTTTCAGTTCTTTACTCTGAGGTAGTGTAGTTCTTAGACACTGAGTTGCATTTCATTTATGCAGAAAATGATGGGTCCTGTTAGCATATCCAGTCTGTTTGTCTATTTGTTTTTATTGAAGAATTGAGTCCATTGATGTTAAGAGATATTAAGGAACAGTTATTGTTGCTTCCTGTTATTTTTGTTTTTAGAGGTGGAATTTTGTTTGTTTGCTTATCTTCTTTTAGGTTTTTTGAAAGAAGATTTCTTTCTTGCTTTTTCTAGGGTGTAGTTTCCCTCCTTGTGTTGGAGTTTTCCATCTATAATCCTTTGTATGTATACTTTTGTGGAATATTTTGTGTAAATTTTTTTTTTCATGGAATATCTTGATTTCTCCATCTAACATAATTGTGAGTTTTGTTGGGTACAATAGTGTGGGTTGGCATTTGTTTACTTTTTGGGTCTGTGTGACAGCTGCCCCGGATCTTCTAGCTTTCATAATCTCTGGTGAGAAGTCTGCTGTAATTCTGATAGGTCTGACTTTATATGTTATTTGACCTCTTTCCATTACTGTTTTTAATATTATTTGTGTTGTTGTTGTTGTTGTTGTTGTTTTGTGCATTTGATGTTTTGAATTTTATGTGACTGGAGGAATTTCTTTTCTGGTCCAGTCTATTTAGAGTTCTGTAGGCTTCTTGTATGTTTATGGGCATCTCTTTCTTTATGTTAGTGATGTTTTTTTCTATGACTTCTGATATCTTTCCTAGGTGTTTTTTTTTTATCTCCATGGTTGTCTCCCTTTGTGATTTCTTTATTGATTCTCTTTCCATTTTTAGATGGATGCTTTTGTTCAATCCCTTCAACTATTTGGTTGTGTTTTCTTGGAATTCTTAATGGGATTCCTGTGTTTCCTCTTTATGGGCTTCTACCTTTTTACCTGTTTCTCCTGTATTTCTTTTTATTTTATTTTATTGGATATTTTCTTTATTTACATTTCAAATGTTATCCCCTTTCCTGATCTCCCTCTGAAAATGCCCTCCCCTTATCCCCTTCCCCCTCACTCTGCTCACCAACCCACCTACCCCTGCTTACTGGCCCTGACATTCCCCTAAACTGGGGCATAGAGCCTTCATAGGACCAAGGACCTCTTCTCCCACTGATGACTGACTAGGCCATCTTCTTTTGTCTATATAACTAGAGCCATGAGTCCCACCATGTGTACTCTTTGGTTGGTGTTTTAGTCCCTGGGAGCTCTTGGGATACTGGTTAGTTCATATTTTGTTCTTCCTATGGAGCTATAAACCCCTTCAACTCCTTAGGTCCTTTCTCTGGCTCCTTCACTGTGGAGTCTGTGCTTCGTCCAATGGATGACTGTGAGCATCTCCTTCTGTACTTGTCAGGCACTGGCAGAAGAGAATTATTTATGTTCTTCCTAAATCCTCTATCATCATCATGAGATATGACTTTAAATCAGAACCTTGCTTTTTTTGGTGAGTTGTGGTAATCAGTGCTTGCTGTGGTGTGAGAACTGGGTTCTGATGATGCCAAGTAGCCTTGTTTTTTGTTTTTTTTTGTTTTTTTTTTATTTTTATTTTTTTGCTTATGTTCTTGCCATTGCCTCCCACCATCTGGTTCTCTCTGGTGTTAGCTGGTCGTTCTGTCTCTGACTGGTGCTTGTTCCTCCTGCAAGCCTGTGGAGACCAGTACTTTCCAGGATGAATTTGGGTATGAAGAATTGTGGCACAGGGTCAGTTCTGGGGAGCAGATGGAAACCAGAAGGATCCTGTTCCCGGCTGCTACTTTGTTCCTGTGTCCTGATGACTCTGGGCTGGTCCCTCTTTGGCTAGGATTTGAGCAGAAGTGGTAGTCTTACCTGTACTCACAGCTGTGTCAGCATTCATGGGAGACTAGCTCTTTCCCAGCGGTATTTGGGTACGGAGCACTGTGGCACAGGATCAGCTCTGGGCACTGTGGCACAGGATTAGCTGCAGGGGCAGATGGAAACCAGAAGCTTAAGCAAACTTTTCTTTTCTTTTCTTTTCTTTTCTTTTCTTTTCTTTTCTTTTCTTTTATATTTTTTAAATTGGCTATTTTCTTTATTTACATTTCAAATGTTATTCCCCCCGCTCCGAAACTCGCTATCCCATCCCCCCTCCCCTACTTCTATGAGGGTGATGACTGACACTTGGTTGTTCATTTTGCTTCTTGCTGTTTTGAATATAAAAATATTCTTTGATAGTGGATTTACTCATATTTCTTTTATTAGAATTATAGCTCCCTTTAATAAAAAAAACTAATGTCTTGGTGGAAATATATTCATACATTATTGAAACATATTATATGTATTTTGTATTTTGGTCCTTTCCTTTTCCCTCTCCTACCTCTAAAGCTTTTCATATCCTCTCCCTCAAGTTCATGATGGCTTCTTTAATTGTACATATAAACTTAAAAGAGCAACCTGCTGGGTTCCTTTGGTGTTGTTTATGTGTATATGAGTTCAGGTCTGATGACGTGGCATTAGATTGGTTTCTCTCTTTCGATGTCTCTTATTTAAAAAATGTATGCCCATAATTTCTATATATTTTCCATAGTATACTAGAGAGTAGAAACACTAATGTTCCTTGGTCAACATTCTCCTGCTCCCTGAAGTCGAACATTTCTTTCTGAAAGGGGCAAAACCGATCTGGAAGTAAAGCTGAATTGCATTGTGGGATTTTTTTTTGTTGTTGTTAAATAGATTTTATCTGCTCTTGTCACACACAAGTGAGATTATGGCTATATTGACCTCATTCAGAATAGCAATCATTTCCCTTTATGTGTTCCATAACATGGTGCTGCAAAACTTAAATTGCACAATGAAATTTATTTAAAATAGAGAAAATATCTACCGTAGCCTTTTGTACTTTCCAAAAGTACAAAGTAGCCTTAAAGGACTGGCTACCAGGTAGAGGAAAGCCAGCACCATGTGAAGGGAGGAGAAGGTAAAGCTAAAGGATGGACCTTAGCTCTCTCAAACCTCATTACTCATCAAAAGCATTGAAACCCAGGCTTTTGCAAGGCAGTAGCCTTAGGGTGGGGTATGATAATTTGCATGATTAAGTTTCTAGGGCAAATTGGCTTACTGACTTCACTAGGAAAACCACTTCAACCCATTAGCATAATGTGTAGCAAATCAAACTTAGGATCAATGGATAAATATTACTAAGACATTGTGTGAAGTATGTGAAACATAGATTTTATTAAAGGTTAAAAATGTCTGAATACTTGGAGATATAAAGCAAGACATTCTCTCTTTCTTTCTTTTATTTATTTATTTATTTATTTATTTATTTATTTATTGTATAGGAGTACACTGTAGCTACCTTCAGACACAATCAAAGAGGGTGCCTGGGATCCTATTACAGATGGTTATGAGCCACCATGAAGTTGCTGGGAATTGAACTCAGGACCTCTGGAAGAGCAATCAGTGCTCTTAACTGCTGGGCCATATCTCCAGCCCAAAGCAAGACTTTCTTCATGCTTGGTTACTGACCTAGGGTATACTCCTCATAGGAACTTGACTGGAACTATAATTTGAAGAAGGGATACATATAAAATAATGGATGGGGATTAATGATGGGATTTTAGGCATCCAAAGATAGCTGAGAAGAAAGTGTTTACAAATAAGAAAAGTGGGTCAATGCAGTAAATATCTATCTATCTATCTATCTATCTATCTATCTAGATCTAAGATCTAGATATAACAACTTTTTTCCTAAAGGATCTCAGAAGTTTTATAATTTCATCAGGTTCAGTCTTGTAGCCTTACTTTTTTCCCCCAAAGCCTTTTATGTGAGTGCTTTTCCTGGTCTACAATGCATTGATGCATGTATACTTGTAAATACTCATCCAGAATAGTGCATGAATTTAATGAATATGATAGCTTTATCCAATACTAAAATTCCTCAATGAACTTCTTAGTCCTTGTAATTATGAATAATATCAGTGTGTAAAATCTCAGTTATGCATTCTTAGGTCAGATTTAAAACACTAAATTTTTGTATTGTTGAGTGACTAAATAAAGTTTATGCTTAAGATATCCTTTAAGAAATTCTTAAAGTAAATTTTACAGTAATATATTCCATAGAAAACATTGATTCATATCCAGGTATGAAGATGCCAATGTGTGGAAGAAGTAAGTATTTTTATAAATTCTAATACAATTTCAGCATAGACAGAAAACCAAGTTCCATTTCCCGTAAGCTTATTCTTTGTAAGTAAATAAAATTTACAATTATGCACCATGTTTATATTGTTTGTTGCTATGCAGTTGAGCAAGTTAGAATGTGAGGAAATATCAGCATTTGTGAGAAGGCAAAAACAACTGACACATAATCACCTAAACTTTGGACAAACCTCTGAAATGGAAGCCAATATAGCAATGAAATCACAATGAAATTATAAATTTATGGAGGAAAAGCTGGGAGGTTAATTTTACCCTTTAAAACCTCAATGAAGCACAAAATTCAGGGGAAAAACTAATAATTATGACTAAGAATTGTAAGATTTGGAACATCAACTCAGCAAATGAAGACATTACCACATGGCAGACATTAGCCAATAAAAGGCATCCAATCACTCCAAAATGAGCCCATCAGGCGAAATGTGAGCACTGCGGATTTCCAGAGACATGGTGCATTTATTAAAAGAATCCATTTATTGCTTCCTGCCACTGATCTCACCCAGTCTACACACATTCAATGAGCTTAGACAATGCCTTGCAATTTGAGGGAGGTGCTGAAGATTAAAAGCAAGTCAGGTATACAACATCCTGACCCAAATGAGCTTACAGTTTAGTCACAATATGTGATGAGAGGGGAAAACAGATGAGCAGAAGGGACACAGCAAAGATAGAAATTGCTAAGAAGCCAAAGAGTGAGATAGATGGAGAAGGAGCTGCAGTGAGGGTCATCCAGGAAGAGTAGAAATGTAACAAAGACATATTTGTGCAATATCCTTTGTTTCTCTCTTAAAACTGTTCAAGTATATACTATGTCATGGTGAAAATGCCATGCCAACCTTTCCCATCGTGATATGCTGGTTTGATAGAACAGATTTTATTATGTGAGGTAAAGCAAAGCCTAACAATGTAGATTTCAATGGCTTGATCACACAGCACTCAGTGTAGATCTCATTGTGTAGAGATCATAGATACCACTCAGTGTAGACTGCTTTATATGCTAATCGCTTAAAATAAGGACAGTTATTTCCCACTTATATGAAGTTGGCTGCAAGTGGCTATCTCATTCAACTGTCCTCCATGTGTCCTTCAGGGATATCTCCCACTGTACCAACATCTAATTGTTGTGACAAAACTACAGCATTAGAGAGTTCATTTTGACAACTCTGCTCTCATATGGAAGTGATCTATGCGGCAAGACATACTTAATTGGTCTACATTAACTGCTTGGCCCTGAGTATTTTGATGTGTTCATTTGAGGCCAGGTAGGGTGGTCTCAGGTTTGATATATTACCAGATGAGGATGGAAGCTTAGGGCTTCATCAGATTTATAAAGATTTTGCATATCTTTACAAAAAGTTTTATCTTTGTCACATATATAGTAGAAAAAAATTAAAACGGAAAAGATATGATAGACCATATTCAGAAAATTATCTGGCTAAAACAACACACAGATGACAGGTTGTATGGATAGCAGAGCCTTCAGAAGATTCCTGGGGAAGTAAAACAACTGTGAGCCAGCATTGAGTGTATGTCTGCAACTTCTGAGACAGACTCTAGACTTGTCACATGTCCATGGAGATAGAACTACTTTATCAGAGCTGAAAGACAAGGAATAAATACCTATGACTAGTCTGTATGGCTTGGTTGACTGGACAGATCGTGATGGTAGTACCTGGTAAGATATTATTTGCTTAGAAGAAGCAGAAACACTGGGGGTACACCTGATTGTCCTACTTGAGGATATACTTAGTCAACATTGACTGATCAGTTAGAAATACACACTTGAGTCAAAAAAGACAGCCTAGATGTGGAGGTTTGTGAACAATTGGTTTTAAGACAAATGTAGAACTGTGAGACAACTGAGGCATCCTATGAAGTAGAGTTTGTCAAGAGACCTCAGAGGTCAAGCTTTTCCTCTTGTAAGACAGGATTTGTATTACTTTCCTAGGGCCAATGTAACAGAACACCATGTCGCTTCAGCACTGGGGCCTATTGTCTCACAGACATTGAGGCTAGAGTCTCTAATCAAAGTGTTATTGGCTTGGTTCTATTTGAGAACTGGGATGGAGTCTTTCATGAGACTCCAGATTCTTGTAGTGAATTCCTGGGAATCTTTGATATTTTGTAGCATTACTTGAATGTGTGTTCCTTACTGTCTTTCTACCCAAGGTCTTTTTATTTAGAGATAATAATTATATGTAATAGAGCCCACTACAATAATATCACTCTATTTTGACTATTTGCAAAGACTGTATTTCCAAATAGTTCAATAGGTCCCAAGAATTGGAACTCCAGCATATACATATTGTATGAAAAAATTCAACCTACAGAAATCTTCTTTGACCCACTTCTCTTAGCATGATTTGGAACAAAGATCAAGAATCAGACTGCACTAAGCTTAGAATGAACAGGAAATAAGAAGGACAAAGCTGTGACTGTAGGCTATTCATCTCAAAATACATCCACTGGTATGGGAACAGAGAGAGATAGGAGTGTATGGACAATGCAGTTTCAAGGACAAACTACTTTGCAGTTTGTCAAAGAATGATTCAAAAAAAAATCCAAGACATCCTAATGTCACATGCCTTCTGCAAGACTATTTCTTCAACCTAAACCATGTAGGCTGCTTGCCTGGTGAAGAATGGCAGCCATCCCTAGAACTTCAGTTAGTAGTTATCCACTTTGCATCTAGTATAATGTTCTCTTCTCTGATGAAACTTGGAAGTTTGAGTTTGAAAAATGATATGTCTAAAGAGTACAGGCTAAGCAATTTTAGATATGGCATAGCAATAAAAAACATTCTTGCCATGAATTCATTGGAGGTACAAGGACACAGATTAACCTTGTGGGTGTATTATACCACTTATTTTTTCAAAAGAAAGGAATTACTTGATATTTAAATTCTCACTTTCAGTTGGAGAGAAAAAATATAAATCTTGGGATGTCTAAAAAATATTAAAATGTTCACAGAATTAACCATCAGTGATAATATTAAATGTCGTATATCTACTTCATCACATGTTGGGAGAAACTGAAATATGTAACCAAATGGTGGCACATCAGTCTTTTCCTCTCCTGGGAGTGTATTAATGTTCTACCAATCTGTATGGATATGAGTATGTATATACAATATTTGTTAGGGATTTAAATCGGTGATTTGTGATTTGTAGTAGAACTTAAAGCCTAAGGAATTGTTTTGAGTATCAGAATATCAATAGTGTTAATTTTTTAAATTAAGGTTGTATTCCTGAATTCACTATTTTTAATCTAAAAAAAAGTAGTATGAGTTGAGAGTAGTTAGTCAGATATGTTTCCTAAATCTTATCCATGAAAAGCAGTGATGTTTCCCTAACATTCTGATCCAAAAGAGTGAGTACATATTTCATGATCCTTTATTCCTTTTCTAGAAGCTTTACAGATAGGATGTGCTGTTTCTGGGAAAATAATGAAAATTGACACTGAACTTCTCTTTACCCTGGTAAGAATTATAGCCTTTGACTATTTATTAACGAACATATTCTCCCATAATTGTGCTCAAGGTGACCACAGTGGAAATAGCTTATGACATATCAGTGCTCAGCACCACTTTCCTACCACGTATGCTCTATCTTCTCTTCTCAGATTGGCTTTGGGATGTTAGTATTGCTTTGATTTTGCTACCTGGCTCTAGGTATTGAGCTCTTTCTTATTATTTCTCTAACAAGTAGAATGCTTCTTACCACCCCCCATGTCTCCATTGTTCTGAGGATAAAGGCATAAATCTTGTTCTATGAGAAAACACTAAAGATATGACATTAAAATAGAGTCTATGAAATGGACACTGGACTCGAAATCAGAAGATAGGAGGGAAGATACTTTCTTTCCCTTGGTCAGCTAATTAATATCGTTACTTAAACATGATTTTTAGTTTCTTTTTTCAAAAGTGCATATGTGTGTGTGTGCATGTGTGTGTTTTTGTGTATGTGTGCTGGGTGTGTATGTGGTATATGTATGGGTACATGAGTCTATGGCCCACTGCATTCCTCTTTTTTTCTGCTAGTGATTGATGACATCCCAGATTGTAGACTGTATATTTTTCAAACCAAGAGGAATTTGGAAATGAATTTAAGTACATGTGATAGTAAGTGGAATAAGGAAAGAAAAACAAAAGTTAAAATATTTATTTTTATGTGTGTTTCAGAATGGTGGGAGCACTTCAGAAATGTGAGAAAGAAAGATTCTTCTAGCTTCAAGAGCAGAGGGAGTAGTGATTAGGTGAAATATATGGCAAATATTGAATCATAATAATGTTTTTGAATTTTTGCTCTAGGATAAATCCTAGCTCATGGAAAAATAATTTTGTTAGGCAGTTATGATTGTTAATAAATAGTACTCTATACACCTAGTTAAAATACTTTTCAAAGATAGTTAAATAAGAATCAACTAATGATATTTCTATATTTGTACTTTGTTTAAATATATTTGAAATTGTATGATTGACATATTTTCCTTTATCAGTCAGTGTACCTGACAACAGAATCGATTTGGGCAATTTCAAACCGAGTTAATTTAGTTCATTGAATCAGTTTCAAAGTAC
Organism: Mus musculus; assembly: GCF_000001635.26. Lineage (NCBI taxonomy): Eukaryota > Metazoa > Chordata > Mammalia > Rodentia > Muridae > Mus > Mus musculus. Next base: position 78,622,859 of record NC_000079.6, read on the forward strand.
TGAAGGGGCTGGAGACACTAACTGGTTAAAGATATCTGGAGAGAGATAACTTTTCTAAGACACCTCTACCTTCAGGCCTGAAAGCCCAATGGGTGCTACTTGGAATTCCTGTTCCCTTTGCTCTGATGAAGTTAAACCTAAGTTACATTAGAAGATCTTATAACCACACTTACTGGAACCATTGCCATTGCTGAAACTACTCTTAAAATATAGAAAAATTGGGTATTTATTTCCTCAGTTTTCTCTTAGTGTCACCAATTAGAAACATTTAAGAGAAAGTCACAGGAGATAGGGAAACCGGCTTACAGGTCATTGTGTTGGCAATAGAAACAAACAACCAGAAATCCCCAATAAACAGTGCAAGGGAGAAGCTGAGAGACAGTGGCACTGTGTTGTCTTTTCTCACCATGATATTCTGATTAGTCTTTGAAAGTCTTTCAATATTATTGATTCAGCGAAGGCACAGTGCACTGAAAAGTGGAAAGGAGAGGTATGAAATGGCATAGCTCATATCAGAGAGGAAGGAAATTAGCTGAGCTTAAAGGGGTGATACGAAGGATGCAAACAGCAAGAGGTCAGATGTGGGTTTGAATTCCTATTCCGTGAGATTCAGACCCTTTTGGCAGATAATCTGATTGAAACTGCCATTTGTGGGTGGAGGATCAGGACCAGCCTGAGGCTATGGAAATGTCAAATTTCTTAAGGAGTTTTCCTGTTTGTCATGGTGCAGTAGAAACATGGCTCCACACAACTAAACATGAGCAATGATAGAGAACACCCACCTTCTAAGGTAGGGCCAGTAATGCCTCTGGCTTCACATGGCTATGGATGCATCTATGCATTCTGAACATTCTTGAGTTTCCCACTGTAAGCAGATTAGTGCAACGTACACATACTGAGATAGCAGGAGACTGGAGTAGGGTGTAGGTGCTATGAGCAGAGTGGCCAGTGTGGCCTTTCTGTGCTCCTTCCTCAAAGCTCCAGGTGATATATTAGGTAGTGTCACAGGATATGCAGTAAACCTGTCATTGGGAACAGAATAGCGGAGGTCTGGAAAGCCAGGCCAGAGGCCTCTTACTCACCCCATACAGTCATTTTATACTCAGATAACATCTAGGGAAAAGAGGCAGAAAAAGTCTTGACAGTTTAAGTAAAACAATTTCAGCAATTTAAAGTTCTCAGAGAAATGTACCAAGATGGGAGGGAATTCACAAGAAGGTGAAGTTTCTCCATGCAGTATATGCTTATTCTCTGGAGTATTATGTTCAAAGGGTTATAGCGAAAGATAACAAAATATCTCTATCTGAAGCCTTTTCAGGAAAATGTTTAGAATTTCCAAACTATACACGATAAAATAGGCTAGTGTAGGAAATTAGTTACTTTCAATCAACACTTACTATTTAATAGGTATAAAATAGTTAAAGCTAAGAGAGAAGAGAGTTTTAGACTTTTTGATCATGACTTTCCATCATTTATAGAGAGACGTTGTGGTCTTCCCATGAGCATACAGAAAGCATGATCTTCTATCCAAGTATAAGAAGACATACCCAAAAGTGATCCATGCATTTGTAGAGGTTGGGTTATTGTGGGAACAAAAGAATGCTTTATAGAGTTTATAAGCCAAAGGAGATGAGATTGCTTCAATTCATCCCTATGTTTCCATAATGCTTTTGTAATGGGTACAAATATTAAAATGATCCATTTTTGTCAAAAAGAGTCATAACAGAACAGTTAGGTTACCCACCCACTACAGGACCGTGAATCCCAGTGGTACTCCACCACCTTGAAGCAACTGAAATATTTTAGTCATATTTACGTGAACTGTGATACCAAATTACATTAAATACCCACTTAAGTAAAATAATCAGAAAACTTGCTGTATGTGTCTGCCTAAATTCGTACATGAGCCTATCCACATGGCTCTCTGTGTTCATGGGTATGTGACCATGTTGTAATGAGTTATTTCATTTTACGAATTGGCTGCTCAGAATGCTTGAGCATCACTTTCTGCAGTGTTCCATTATCAGATCACCATCATGCTAAACTGTGGGCCATCTTAGCTGATAATTTCTGAAAAGTGCTTACTTTTGAAATGAAAAGCAAAGTCAAAAATAAATAATAAATAAAATAAAACCATAATGCTGACTGAAAAAAAATCTTTATATTTATATCAAACCCCTCAGCTAGAATCTCAGACACATCACTGCTTAAAATGCAGTCACCTGACAAAAACCGTTCTAATTATTAGCCCCTTGGGCGAACATTTTTCAGAGTGACTGGCTAAAATGCACTCCAACTCATAATTTCTGCCTGTGACAGTGGAAGACATAACCTAGTTTCCTCTAATGCAAAAGTCTCTAATCTAGAGGGCAAGACCCTGCTGGTATAAAACTGAAGGGAGAAAATGCAATTTGAGCGCAAGGAAATTGCACACATACTTTGATAGTTCTACCACGCTCAGGTTTTTTTCTCTCCTCGGGTTTAAATGTCTTGTTTTATTTTATACTAAATTATGACCTGGCTGAAATTGCTATGTTTTCCTTGTCATATTCTAGAAACCTCTTACTATAAAAATGAAGGTTATACTATAGTTCCATACTTTCACTTTTTTCAGGGGGTAGGAATGTTCGCATTTTGACAGTTCAGCAGTGGAAACATTAAAACTTACTGTGCTTGCTACAGCAATATTTTTTCCCCATTGAATAATAGCACTTTTGTCTTGGCAAATGGGGCATATATACTGCATTAGAACAAGGTAATTAAATTGGTTCAGAGTGACGAAAGTGCAGATTTTCAGTGTGGACTAATCAGTAACAATTTCATTGTTGAATCTGTGAGTGAACAAACCTTATGATTGCTGGGAGAGATGAATTAACCTCACATGGTTCTGGTTCACTTCACAGACGGTGGTCGAGTAATGCATTGCCCTGCAACTGATGAGCGAGAAGGCAAAAGAAGTTTCAAGGAAGTTAAGTCAGAAGTGTTTGGAAAGAGCACAGCTATCAGTGTCTGTTACTGGGGATTTTCATTACTAGTTTTTCTGTCTGTGAGCTGGAGAGGCATCCGCTCCTTTCCTACTGCTTTCTGCTGACAGCTTCTGCTTAGCTTCTCCTTCCAGGTGGGAGGGCAGCAGGGTGGATGCAAAGCTGCTAATGCCAGAATGACTCCTTAGTGAGCATAGGACACCAGCCTCCTCCTGGAAACTGCACATGTTACCTTCACGTCTCATGCATGTTCCATTTATGTGAATATATTAGGAGCTCAGGTACAAGGCAGTAGGGTATGAACGTGTAGCTAGCCATTGACAGAAAACAAAAGCCACCTTTAGCTTCGCTTCTGGGGTAAATAATGTTTTCCCTTTTTTTGTGCAAAATGAGCTTGAATCTGAAAAGATCACTACCTTCCCATATTCAGAAAATAAAATTGAAAAGATCATAGAGGCAGATTTTTTTTTTTTGGTAATTGATTTACATAGTCATCAGTAAGTAATGGTATATAACAGCTCAACAATGTTACCGGTAAACCTGTAAATTCAGAAGTGTATGTCTGCAGTGATTTGTAATCATGACATCATAACTTGTTACCAAATCAGTAGCTGTCCTTCAGAAGATGGGACATGATTTTTCTAATATGATCACTGAATATGGGTACAAGATTAGACAAAAGTAGGGTGAATTATTGGAAAGCTGGTATAGGCTATAATTTAACAGGTATTTAGGAATATCTTTTGTGGCTTAATTGGTTTAATCTAGTTAATAAATTCTAAGGTTCACGTCTAGAAAACTGAAACATGTTTCTTAGTTTTCAATCATTAAATGTCATTAGATTGTGGATGTCAACATACGTTTTAGAAGAGCCTGATTTTCATAATACCATATAGTATCTGTCTCTGGGGGAAGCAAATCAGAATACCAAATGGGACTGGGAGATAATTTGTCCTTAACTCAGCCATATCCCCATCCCAGGCCCGTTGAGAGATCTGGACTCCTCTTACCAAATAGCAATGAAAAATGCAGACTGAGAGCTCAGTTGCCTATGATAGTCATTCTTGGTACAAGTGCACACAAGCAACTGTGGACTTTGAATCTAAGAAAATACAGTGAGGCATCACCATATACTGAACATAATATTCTGAAAACATTATGATATTAGATGTATCTTATTAATAACATTTATAGGACCACATGACTATATCGCACCATAAACTACTCCTGTTTTCTTTCAACCTTGCAGTATTTTCTATTAGATAATTCTTGAAGTGGTATATAAAAAGCTTACTCTTGATGTTTTATTCAGACTTGTCATATATTAATTGAAGAGTTTTAAAGTATTTCCAAGTTAGGATGTTGGATATTATCACGACTATTGTGGAATATTTTCAGTACACCATGTTAACAAGCCCTCTGATATTTGAAAAATATGGTTTTACTAGCTTCTTTTAAGCACATAAGCTACTAGATGTGGATAAAAAGGTTAACAAAAACGAATATCTATCCACTCAAATCCATCCTTCTATATGCCAATTATTTAAAGTTTACTATGTGCAGAATACTTATGTTTAGTATTGTGCATTCATTATTTCAGATAACCTTTAAAACTCTCCAGTGGAAAATTTACTATTATTGGTTCCATTTTTACAGATAAAGAAACTTTAGCAGAGGCAGGATGTAAAACTCACTCAGAAGTATTGTAAGTAGAATAGTGTCAAAAATGAAGGCATCCAGATACGGTGTTCCTTGCCCTTATATTTTGTTACATTGCTTTCCATTCTTTAACACTGACTCAAAGCTGTGTTAAGATGTGAGAGTGTAAAACTCGGTGCTAGGTCAGAAGGAAGCTGCATCTGTGAACAATGATGTTTGTCATCCCAGGTGTGTTAACAATGTGAATATTGCTCACCATAGTTTTGAGAACAGATCCACAACTATGTCAGCTTCATGAGGTTCTTCAGAAGCCATAAAAATAAAGGGTCTCAATGGCTCCATACAAAGTGGACAATTTTATATTTTTGTATCGATTAGAATAGGAGTAAAAAATGCATCTAATTAATATACTGACTCACTGATATTAAATATTAAGATTGTCTACCATTACAAACCTAATTTTTTTTCTTTAGAAATAAAATTCATAGCTCCCCTCGTCCTCCCTGGAATTTTCATTTTGTTTGTTTATTGGTTGGGGCCAGGTCTCATGTAGCCCAGACTAGCCTTGAACTCCTAGTCTCCCTGCCTCCTCCTCTGAGTGCTGGGATTATAGGTATGAGCCCTTGAGAGCAGTTGGAGTTTCACATTTTGATTAGACTAAAAATAAATTCCTCTGATGAAAATTACTTTCACAAAATTGGATTAGCACATAATTTGAAGAAATATGATTTGTGAGTTTTCCAAGAACAGTTTTATTTTTACTCAGATGATACCCAATAGATCAACTTAAACTTTGATGCATTTTTAGCATAACAGAAGCATGTTGGTCTCTCAGTTGGCATCAGAAAGAAAACATTCTGTCAGGGGTTTTATTTAACCCAGTTAGGCTCCATACACAGCCTTTGCCTGGGGTGTATTTGCTCTACCTCTGATGTTCTGCTACCAGAAAAGATTGTATGCAGAAAGAGTACATATTTCTTTGGAGTAGACGTTCACTTATAGACTTTAGATATGTCAGAAGGTTAGTGTAGAGACATTCCTATCCTTTGTACTTTTTTTTTTTTTTTTCCGGATAGTAACATACACAACTAAATCATTGCAAAAATGCTTAGCAAACATAAAAAACTAATTTCATCATTTCTTGTGTTCTTGTTTTGAATTTTTTTCTTCAATAGAACTCATAAAGTAAAATCTCACCAAGATCATTGCATATAAATAAGTGCAAACTAACAAAAAGGAAATTATTTGCATGAATGTCCTGTTAATGCAAACCAATTTCTCACAATTCTAAATTTGCATTCTGCAATGTGTTTTGTATTTCTTATCAGATTTACATGTTCCCATGTGGGTATGTATATTTTGTACATATTTCATGCATATCCATAACAGAAAATGGTTTGGAGTTTTAACTAACAAATAAGACAGAGGCAAAGATTACTTTTTTCCCCTCAGAATTTTACTCCAGGATTTCTGGCTTTTCCTCACTTCTGTGTAGACCACAGTAAACATTTGGAAGGCATTTTGTGTGGCAAGTTTGTGCCTTGCAGTTTTTGAGCAACGCAAACTTCCCGTTAAATAAATGAAAACAGACCTTAGAAGGGGTGTGCTTCCAACACATTCCCCTAAGATCTGAGCACCGCTGTGCATTCTTGCTCAATTTAAACAAACTAAACTTCAGTTAGTCTCCCTCCCCTAATGGGCACCCCCACTGGGAACATTGTTAGGTTACCACCATGGACAAGGCTTCAGTACAGCTGGATATGTAAACAAGACCATAATCCGCATGAAAGGACTCTCAGAGTTTTGGCAGCGCTCTCTCGATGTTGTTAACATATTGTGCCAAAGCAATAACAAAGCCATCATTTTTAAGTTTGTTCACGGATTTGTATTAATCAAGAAATTTTCCAGAAATTACTTCTAAATGAGGAAACTTCCAGAAAGTTACCATTTGGCAAGAAGGTTTCCAGATGCTTCATTCCCTCCGCCTCCGCCCCACCCCCAACCTTTTCTTTTCCCCTATCTTCCACATATTCTTTCAAATAAATCACAAGTTTGTGGAAGTTCTGTTGAAACAGAAAACACATTGCTGCTGTGTTGGCAAAGGGAGGCTCACTTCACGCCCTATTTCATCAAAGCCTGCCCAGGATTGAATGATTTCTTCCTGTTAGCAAAGAGGTGGGTAGGCCAGCTTTCTTGGCATTCTAGAGATAGATATTAAGTATTGATAGAAGTATTAAGTATTGATCAGAAAAAACATTTATTAGATTATTGTTAGAACTGCAAACTAAGCATGCAGGAGCAGGTAAAAAAGAGAGTGTAAATTTACTTGTCAGTTTTTATTAGCACAGTAAGTGATTAGTTCAAATTCATTTATTTTCGATATAAATTCCATTTTCATAGGTTTTCCAGAATTGAGTCTCCTGAGAACTTCTGTGTCTAATTTCTAGGGAAAGCAAAAAGGATAATGCCCCGCAGTTAGAGAACCATGGCCGTACAAACCTAAAGTTACTTTTTACATTATTTCATTGCTTAAGTATTCCACAAAAGCAGTTTTTCTTGCAAATTCTACATCATTCAAAATAGACCAGGCAAAATATCCTTTAAAAATGTATTATTATTCACAATTCAGGCCGGTGGCAGGCTCAGCCACATGAAAACCATGGTTACTGCTACGGGTGGGCTCAGAGACTGGGAGACTGGGAGCTGAGGGGGTCACAGGAGGGTTTTCAGAGAATGGTCATTACAGTTTTGGGCTACTCAGGGTGTCCTTGTCAACCTACTCAAAGGTAACTCAAGCCCTACTGGCCATAAAAATCCTGACACTGTGAAGGCTGGTCTGGATGAGCTTCAGGTCGGCCAACGGGATCTTTAGGCTCTCAGCCCCAAGAAGGAGCTTGCCTCACACCTTTCTTGTATCTCATCAATAACTAGTTATTGATATCTGATGGATGGTATTTATTTTCATTACAAGGAAGGACACCTGTTTGAGTACCACTGACATTAACTAAGCAGAAGACCTTTCCTAACTCTTAAATGGATTTGGAATTCTGGATGCCGTCTCTTGTTTACTCCTTTCGATGAGTTATGTGAAATCTCACCATCATATTCTGCCTTGTTCTAAGGCAGCTCCAATTTTTTCACCTTCTCTCTGGCCTTCTCCTGCAGTGTCTACAAGGATGTATGTCGTAGCACAGACTTCTCCCTGGTGATCTACTGCAGTATCTAGAGGATGTGTGGAGCATCGCAGAGAGGCTCAGTGAACCGATCTAGGATGTTGATTCTCTTTCCTAAACTACGCATGTTGGAAAGCACTTTAATTTGCTGAAACTGCCAGCATCCTCTTGTTCTAATTATGGTATTGTATTCAGAAGCTCCCTAGAAGATTACTTCAGGAATTGATGGCAAGATCTATAGCTTATGGTGAGTAATAAACACTACAAAGACAGGGAACTGCAGAAAAATCAGGTTCAGAAATAAATCCCAATGAACTTATGGTACTTTGGAACCAGCATCCTTTTTTTCAGAGAACGTGGACTTGGTACTTCTCAAGATCCTTGACGTACATTCTGCTTGTTTAGATTTGGCCTTTGGTGTTGAGCATTGGAGATACATATATTTGATTATTTAAGGAGTATGTGTTTATCATCTATTTTAAAATTAACTCACCATTTACTTGTATATTACCATAGAAGACTAGACTAATTTACTTAATACCGCAAGAGCATTCTCACCTGAAAACACTTTTGTTTCCAGAGCTGTGAATTTGAGATGTAGTGGCTTATTAATGAATGAATGAATGAAATAATTAATTAATTTTTATATGAGTCAATGGCTCAACTTATTTTCTTGTCAGGCTATATGTGTTTACAATATGTAGACTTTTAAAAAATGTGTATAATGTTATATTTCAAACTTAAAAATAGATAAGGCCAGAGAGATGGTTTGATGTGAATGCGCTTACAGTGTGAGTCTGCTAGCATGAGTTGGTCACCAGAAGCTCTGGTGGAAGGATTGAACCAACTCTCAAAAGTTGTCATCTTACCTCCACATGCATATCTCAGCATATGCACATCTATACACACAGGAGCATCTACACACACACACACACACACACACACACACACACACAGATACACAGACACAGACACAGACACACAGAGACACACACACACACACACACACACACACACACACATGCACTCACAAAATCTGTCATTCTCTTATCTGAAAAGTGAAAGTTGAAATTTCTTCAGGACTAACAGAGAAAACACACTGAACAGATGGAACACTAGCCATGCTAAGAAGGCAGCAGTTAATTTTGTGCTGGAGGAATGATGGGCGTCTAACTTCACAAATTCAGGTCTATTTTTATGTTGTCCATTTTTTAAACTAATGTGAGAAATTGCAGAGTAATCTAGAGACATAAAGTTAAATTTCAAATTAAGTATTTTTACGGCCACTAGTCTAGCTGAAAATCATGGCTATTTAGTAAGTGGATTAATATGTGGTTACTATGGGCTAGGTACTTTGGGGAACAATGATTGGCCAAGATGAAGAAAGCTTCTGTATTTTTGAAATACTCAAAGAGGTGATGTGCAGTTAATTGTAAACTATGATAAGTGCCAGTTCCAGAACTTTGGCTCTACTTCCCATGTCCTATAATATCTGTTGTACTTACTCTTATGGATGCCAGCTTCTCTACATTTATTATCATTTAATATAAATCAGTACTTTGGAACACCATGGGAAAGTGCTTTATAAACTGTGTTTCAATTTATGGGTTAATGTATATAATATATTATACAGTTATGCAAAGTTCCTAGTGATATTGCTAATTGGAGTAAGGACTGGATTAATATATAGGACTGTGAGTCTGTAGATGTTTTGGTCATACCAGCTCTACTATCTCACCTCTCTGTTCAGAGGATAAAACCTAGGATCCAATATGCTAATATTTCTCATTGATTGCCATTTTGTCATATGCATTCAAATCTATCCAGCATGAACAAGAAATCAGCCAACTGAACCATATTTCCCTACCCAGGGTCATCCTTTTAGCTCTCTCTCTCATCACACATCTGGGCTGTTGAATGTTGCTATTGAAAATCACAAAACTATTCTGATTTGATCTGTACAGAGTCATACTTTCTAATTTTACTTCTGCTCACAATTCTTTTGCTGACTCTCCATCACATCTCCTACTGCAGCTTTTCCTCCCCGCCCTCCATCTCAGCAATGCCTGTACTTCATATTTGACTGAAGATGAACATTTCTAAGTGAATAGCATTGAAAGTCCTCTTTCTGGACATTTTTGTCCCTGTATTATCCAGGAATGAATAGCATTAGAGCATCACTCTGCCCCACCTCACTCCTTACTCTTACATTTGAGGATGAGTGGTTCTGCCCATTTGGTACCTGTGGAACCTGTTCTATGTATTTCCGTCCACTCCTGGGCATGTTGGATACTCCACTTCACTGTCTCTCTGCATCATCTTCTTTTATGTGCCTAAGGCTTGTTCTCATAATAATTGCATTCATTTTGTCTTCCATGGAACCATTTCTGAGGGTAGGTTAAATTATATGCTATATGTAATATGTTAGGTCATCACTTATTATACGCAGTGTTAGCTCTGCAGCACCTACTGGTCTAGGCTCTGAAAAGAGTGTAAAGTTGCCTAGCACCACAATGGCCTTCAAAGCTACTATATACTGGTTGACAAATTAAGACTGGCTAAAAGCGGTTGCCAATACATGATTGAAAATGATATAACTTAAGAGAAATGTAGCAGGGTGGGGGAAGGGTATAGGGGGCTTTGGGGACAGCATTTGAAATGTAAATGAAGAAAATATCTAATTAAAAAATGCCTTAAAAATCAAAAAGAAATTTAAGAGACATGCAAACAGCATGTTCGTATAATTCTAGTGAAGTTGGAGTAGCAAAGGCAAGGGTTACTTTTGATGGAATAATTAAAACAAAAACAGTACAAATTCTCTACCGTCAAAACATTATGAACCTGTTAATCATATGCACTAGCACTCTTCTATGAGTCCAAGAGATAATGTCTTCATGTTTCAATCAACCTTTAAAATATGCTACCATGGGGTATGTTCATGTCCTGCTTATAGACATAGGGTATCAGAGAAGTTGACGTTCTTAGAGTGTTGGATAGTTTGTTCAAAGTCACATGGTCAAAAGTCACAGTTATAGGAAAGGAAGGATTGTTTGTCTATTTTATGCCCATATTCTTTCCTTTACATGTTTTCACCATTAAAATTAGATTTTTAACTAGTTGGTGCAAGATAAAAATTCTGGGTATAATAGACATTAGAATTTGACTACTCTATCCAGCATTTCCCAGAAAAGTGATTTTTGGACAAGTACCACTCTACTTTGGTTTTTTTACTTGTAAAGAGAAGGAGATAACATTTCCCCTGATTTGAGTAACTTAGAAGTTAATTTGGGGTAGTGCATCTGACTGCTAGTGTTCTGAACCAAAACTTTATTTAAACTAAAATGCATTCATTGCCTTTGTAGCCCTCAGCTGAACTTCTCCACACAGCTCTTCCATCAATACAGTCATAGACTGTGCAGCCCGGAATTAGACTTGGAGGTGAGGAGTGAACACACCCACATGTATTGAGCAACGGTTTGAGTGCACTTCTACAGAAGACAGTTGGGCAGCACTTGGTACGGGAGCACATGAAGAGCCAGAGAACTCCAAGTGAAGTCAGGCTGCTCTCAGTAGCAGTTCTAAGTTTGTTTAAACTGAAACAAAGAAGCTTTTGTGTCCACATGAATAAACTACCCAGGAGCTAGAGATGGCTCCCTGAGAAAGACTATTAGCTTGCACAGGGCATTTTACTGTGGCTGAAGACAATTCTCAAGAAGGGTTATAGAGGTTGATACTGACCAGAAACCCTCTTCTCTGATGACTAGTTTGCCTGGTACCAGAAAGCACCATATGAAGGATGCCACCAATAGTCTTTTCCAGCTATGACGCTTATAAACTACAACAGTGACTAGGATGACCCAATAGCCTTAGAGATGCAATACTGGGAAACATATCTTGATTGTAGCCAACAGCTCTTTCATTGGATTTATGGCTTGTTAAACAAGAGGGCAATCATACCCAGTATTGGAGACCTAGCCAACTAATTGCTGCTAGTTAAGTAGTGAGAACTTAAAATTGTCACTTTACCAACCAGCACAATTCCTAACTACATTTAAAATATTCATCCTTATACCCACAGGTTAGTGTAATTCTCACCCCTCCTCAAGGAAACTTCTCTTTGCAACAGATGGAGATCATTACAGCAAACTACAACCAATCAAAAGGCAGAGGTGTGGAACTTTGTCTGAACTGACACATCTACAACACATTTTACATCTCAGAGATCACCGCAGAAGAGGGCAGAAGGATTGTAAATGCCAGAGGAACAGAAAGTTTGCTGTGAGATTTTTTTCCTATAAGTGTCAGAGAAGCTGCACCCATAAAGGCTTACCACAAGGATGACACCAAAACCAAAAAAAAAAAAAAAAAAAAAAACCAAAACAAAAGAGGGAAACAAATAAACAACAACAACAAAAACCCACCAAACCATTGTATTTTCCCCTAAATATTTCAGGCTTGAAATACTTAAGAATTTAAACCTAAGAATGCAATATATATATATACATATATATATGTATATAAATTTTAATTTTATTTTACAATGTTTCAGAAGTGCTACGCATGTTTTGAATGTTGCTATCCAGCCAGGCTATTACTACATGGCTGATAGTTGAGAATTTGAGTAGCAACCGTGAACCATAGCTCAGAATCAGTCATGTAATCATAAAAATAATCAGTTAATACTCTATAGTCTACTATGTTGTACATTATGATATTGTCTAGATTAGGCATGTGAAAGCATAACTTGGTTATGGTATGGAAAATTTATAATGGATTTATTGGGATGTAACCCATCATAAGTCAAAGAATTTCAAAATTCCATCAGCACTTGAAAAATAAACATGACATTGAATGGAGTGAGTTCAACTATCACTTTAGATTCTGTCCATTGATGGTGTTGACGAGTTTTTGTTTGTTTGTTTGTTTTTTTCATGTTGATCACTTCTCGAGCTTTGAGCTAAGATCAGGTGTGGCACATGCTTTCTGACTTTCTGCTATGCTCTATCAGCTGTCTGAGGGATGTTAATGAGTCTCTCACACCGGATTTCCACATTTGCCTAGCTTCAGGTTCAGTTTCTCCCATTTTTGTATCATGTTTTGATTGTGCACATACAATTAGAATTGCCACATCTTCTGATTGCCTGTTCTTCTCTTTACCATGAAGTCTACATTATCTGCTATTATGTAGCTGCTCCTTTTCTCCTTGGCTTGTTAGTTCACTCTTTATATTCAACTTACATAAACACAGTATTCTATTTCAGAGAGCTTCTTTTAGACAACAAGTAGTTTGATCATATTTAACAATCAATTCTGCTAATATCTGTCTTTTACCTAGCCCATGCAGACAATTTGCAGGTTGGGGTGTGCTTTATGGCAGTGTTTGCCTAAGGTCTGTGGAGTTTTATTGTTAGCACTGCAAGACCATTTGCATTTGATATAATGATTGACACATTAGAATTTAAATCTATTTTGTGTTTTCATTTGTTTTGTCTTCATGCTTGTAATTTTTATTTCTATTGTTGACCATAATTTTGAAAATTCAGGAAGAGAAGATACTTATATTTTCCCCTGGACCACTATTGACTGAAATTTCTTTTCCTGGTATGTGAGTCTAGATATTTTCCTTTGATATTAACCACTCCTTATGAGATGAACTTACTACAAAGCATGTTGTATCAGAGTCCTGCTCCACTTGTTTCTGAAGAAAAGTGAATTCTAATTATCATATTTAATACAAACAATGAGATAATAAATGTAAAAGGAGGATGTAGGAATGGGAGTTCATAATACATTCAGAGTTTCAAGACACACAGTCAATGTACACTGATTTACAATGAAAGCTTGACACTGTCATGTAACATTAGGATTGTAAAATCAGTCAAGACAGCATTTCCATCTCACACTAAGTTTTCCCACAAAATAGGGCTGAATAAAGCCAAGCTGATTCTACGCCAGTTCCCAGGCATAAGCCCAAAGAATTGCACACGCATGAACAAAAATTATGGTAAGTAACATGAAAATAGATTTTTCAGGTGAGTATGGCTTTCATTTTGAATAAATAGCTAACTATACTTTAGTCGAAATTTACATGCTCCAAATGTAATACACATGTTTTTGTTTCTTATTTTGACTATTTTCAGTGATGAGCACCAGTATACATTATAAATCTTATTTTAGAAACACTCAACTTTGATATAGTAAGGAAAAATGAAAAGTAGGTTCTAAATTTGAACAATCAGGGTTTGTGGTGTTTGATTTGATTACCTCTTGGTGTTATTCTTCTTCCTGGGCCATTGGTATAATGGACTTTCTCTTTCTTGATGGTGTATTAATTGACTGACATGATTTCCCTCATGAAGATATAAGCTTTATTAGCATAAGTAGAGATAAGTACCATTAATACTTGTTTTCTAAACTATCCTCAGAAGGAACAATTTTGTTAAATATTTTTATCTATAAATATTATAAATAATTTTAAATTATAGGTGAATGTTTTTATAAATTCAAATAATAATTAAAATGAATTTTTTATAGTTGGTATAAATATTGCTTTATTGTCATTTGTAAAGTAGTAATGAGCTATAATATTTATCCATTTCTTGGCTGGTGTGGGTTTTGACAGATTCTGTACACAACTGGTCACTGGGAACAGGAAAATAATCTAAAGCACAGGAATTTCTTCATATAAAGCTTTGCTGTACTTAGAAAGGAAGAGTAATAAATGGCACAATTTAAATACAAGCAGTGATATGTAGTGTGGTTCATAGCATGCACTTCAGGACTTCAAGGTCAGGACAGGACACAAAGGTCTTAGGGAAGTTTTCTGCAGTAAAAGGGACCCGAGTAAGTCCTTAAACTCAGGGCTACAGGAAGGCGAAGAGAAAATACCAGTGACTTGGGAGACAAATGGGATTTTTCTAAAGGAGGAAATTTTTACCAAGAAAATACAACTAAACTTACAGAAAGTAAAGATGACTTCTAAAGACCATTGGATCTTTGAGATATAGCCTTCATTTCCATTATGCAATAAAGACAAACTGGACATCTCAGAGAGATGATTAATAATATAAATAATGAAAGAGGATACAGAGTAGTTTGTGGTATAGATAATAGCTGTTCAAGTTGTAGGGGTAGAATAACCAGAAAGTTCAGAGAGAGAGAGAAAGAAAGAGAGAGAGAGAGAGAGAGAGAGAGTTAGTTTAGCAGGGTGATGTATGTGTTGGGTCTATGTATTAGCAAGGTGACCAACATGACCAAGGCAGAGACCCAGAATCTTAACCAGTATCTCAGTAGTAATAGGACTTGTGGTTACACTTATCTGTTTCTCTAATCACCATTGAATTTATAGGTTATAGCATGAAGACATCTCTTTGAACTGGAAAGCTATTCCCATATGTAAATTTAATATGTAAGTATTTAATTATGTAAGACATGTATTTTTGGTATTTGTTTTGAATATATCATTTATGAAATGCTGGCTTGCATAAAATTGGCATGTGTATAAATATATTGAAGAAAGTTTAGAATTTTTATCAATGTAAATTGTATATAAAATATACATTTTATACAGTAAGGAAAATGAATGTACATTTTATATACTTCAGTAGTGTTATCACTCTAGCATATTTGAAGAGGGAAATCCATTTTTACGACATGGGTCTTAAGAGTAAGTAGAGAAAAGCCATCCATAAAACATAATTCTCTAGGTTTCCCTAGAAAAATTCCTCTCTGCTCCATATGTGCCTTGGGTTTTATAATTAAACTCATGCCTGGACCCATGTCATCTGAATTTTAAAGGTTATGTACATAGACTGTCAAAACACCATTTAAAACACATTAGTAGAGTGAAGGATTGGCTGAGATGATTTCCAAAGTTCCTACCACACTCAACATTATCAAATGCTGTGAATGACAAGCGTTGGAGCTACTGTGAGTGGTTCAGTTTGGTTTGCACGCTGTTGAACGACTGGGTTGACTGGCTCTCTTTACTGGGTCTCTGGGTTTCTTTGGGGATGCAGACATAAACTTGGATGTGGAGCAGAACTTTCTGCAATCACAAGTTCTGGAACTCATGGTAGCAGACCAACAAGGGAGCCAGCTGTCCCACGCACTGCGTTTTATCTGTGCAACACATGTTTGCATAAAAAGTTTCAAAAACTTTAAAGTTGGAACTTGCTTTGTCTGTGACGTTTTGGGAACAAGAGCACTTTTATCGCCAAGTTTAGTATGGTCTTGAATTTTAGTGCTTCTTCAATTTGTATCCAAATTTGAGTCAGCTGGATTAGAGTTTGGTGGTGTTGGCAACACATGAATTTCTGGTTCGGAGGGAGACAGACTAATTAGAAGATGCAGAGTCATCAAATTGCTAACTGCACATGGTAGGGAGTTTTGTGTAAATAAATCAAAATCACATGAGCTGAATTTACTGAAAAATAAACTTTGAATTTAAAAACTAATGGAAAAAAAGTATTGCCAGAGTGACTTGTCTCTTTTCTTAAAACTCAAACATTTATAATATTATTTTCTGGACTGAGAAACCATGGTGGGGCTGGTCATTTCCAATTTGAAAGAAAAGAAATCCAAAAGGGCCAAGTGCTGGACAAGAACAAAATCTAAACTAAAACACAAAATTGTAGTTTAGGAGTCCATGCTTCTATTTGGTTATGAAAGCCATCACAGGTCCCTAAAGATCTGCACTTTCCCACTCATAATTAGGAGATATAATGTTAGGGCTGACACCATTCTGATGTTTGGAACTCTTTGTCTCCCTTTCCCTCCCCCTCTACCTCATCTCTCTTTTCAATCCTTTCTCTTGTAGCAAATTAGCTGTCGTCTTAAGTTTACTGTTTTTTTATTTTTTATAATTTTTTTTTCTGAGACTGAATATGCTCTGTGGACCAACAGCTTGACTGCCTCGGAGTCTTAGTTTGTGCATGGTCTCCATTTGAGAGCTTCCTTTTTATCTTTGCTTCTATTGCTAACTTGGTTTAGTGGTTTTTCTTTCCTAACCAAAAACATTCTGGCATCAATGGGAAAGGAAGCCCTTGGTCCTGTGAAGGCTTGATGACCAGTGTAGGAGAATGCTAGGGCAGTGAGGCAGGAGTGAGTGGGTAGATGGGGAGCACCCTCACAGAAGCAGGGGGAGGGAGGATGGGATGTGGGTTTGCAGAGGGGAAACCGGGAAAGGGGATAACATTTGAAATGAAAATAAATAAAATGTCCAAAAAAATACCCTGCTCCCAAAGTCCCCCCAAAATGAACAACAACAACATTCATCCAGGCGAAACACAGTGTCTAGCACCCCTTTCTACTAGGTGCTGGCATTAGTTTCCACAAATAGGTAGGGTTTGGAATCCTACTTGTGCTGACACCATATTCATTATATTGTAGAGAACGAAGAATGGCTATTCTACAAATAAGTAAATTACTTGGAGTAAATGCTATTGTTCCAAAGGTGTGTGTGTGAGTGTGAGACACAGGACTGAGGAAAGGGCATATAGGTCAGTAATAATACCTAACTCTACTTATATGACCCTCAAATTGTTTGATTAGTATACTTCTATACATTACCTAGCCTTCTGTTCTTTAGGTGAATTTCAGAAGTTTTGATTGTTGCTCACAGGACATGGTTTTGACTATCTTTGCAATTTCATCATTTTCTGTAAATATTGAGATGGTTTATATATTTATAAGGAGAAGAATAAAACTTTAAAAGGTATAGTTTATATGTCCATTGAATTTTAGTATATCAAAACTGTCATTCTTAGTTAAAACTAAAAAGAAATGAAAAAATTAAAAAAAACTGTATATACATGTTTGTGTTTGTTCACATGGGTGCAGTTGACTGTGGAGGCCAGAAGGGGGCGGTGGACTAAATGGAGGTGGAGTTAGAGGCAGTTGTGAGCTGCAGGACATGGGTGTTAGGAAACAAGCTTGGTTCCTCTGTAAAAGTGGTTTTTGCTCTTAACTGCTGAGTCTACCTCCCACCTATCTATTTCAATACTTTGCTCCAGTAAGATCCTCACAGGGTTAAATAAGGTTTTCTCTCTGAGACCTCAGAATTTGCTTCTGACTTAAATTTCTAGATCCATTTTCTGTCCACACTAAGGAAGTCTTCTTTTCATGAATTGCATGCTTGGCTCTTTGTTCTTTGGCTCAATACATTTTACTTGCACTTAGATTTGGGTTTTGTTACAAAAGACTTAGTTTTATTGTAAATAAAGCAAACAGTCTTTCTTTCTTCTAGGGAGTTTGATTCTTGACTGATTGTATATAGCACATAGAGGTAAATGTTTACTAACTAAACAGGGAATCCCCCTTTGTTAGGGTTTGCCTTACTGCTACATATCAAACCATTTCACCATGATCTTTAAACTGTTTTCCAACATATTTTTCTCAACCTTAACTGATTTTAATTTGATAACCTGACCATCAGAGCCAGTATTTCTCTGCCTTCTTCTGCTCTGCTCTGTGGCAGAGAAAGAGAAAGCTATCTTTTGTAGGTCTCATTGATAATTGACCTCTAGTCACTAGTCTTGCTAAATGCAGGTACTAAGGCTAAGTTGGAGAAACTGAGAAAGGGAAAATATAGGTTATCTTTTGTTTCACTTATCTTGCCTAGAACTCTGATCTCCAGGGCAGGGAGTCTGCTTTTGTAGGACAGTACCCCAGTCCACAGAGTCAACAACTTTCTAGACCTGGAGGTGCCGGTCACTTTGTGACTCACTGATTTCTGAATTACCTTTATTAAGCCCCTTGGGACCCATTGACATTCTAATTCTTCTTATACTTAGCAACAAGTTGTCCATATTAGATATGAATTTGTTAGAGTAAATTACTTGGAGTAAAGGCTGCTTTCCTAAAAGTGTGTGTGTGTGTGTGTGTGTGCGCGCACACGCACGCACGCATGTGTGAAAAAGAGAAAGAATGTCTTTTCTGTCTCTTTCTTCCTTATTTTTATGTAATAAAGAGAAGATATATTTGATTCTGTACCTCAATTTCTTGTGCTAAAAAATATTGAACATATTATTTTATTCTTGTGAGATTTATAGAAAACAATTCCTTTACTTGTAATATTTTGAGCCAGATATATTTTGAAACTTAGAAATTTTGACTTTATAAAGGTCATAGGACCAGGAATGTAGATCAGTGGTGGAGCGCTTGCCTCATATGTACAGAGCCGTCATATGGTACAGACAACCTATATTTATTATATAAATTACCATATGTCATACCATATGCAGCAATTTGTATTTATGCAATGTACCCTATATTGCACAGAACTCCAGTGGGATCTAGGGAATTAATCAAACAGCACTTTTTCTTTCAATTAGAAATTTTTTCAGACTTTGCTGTCAAGTGAATTTGGTTAGTTTTATTGCTTTTTAAGTTATAAAACTGTTGATTTTCAAAAGATTTTTTTGATCTTAAAATTATCAGTAATGGACTGTGAACGCAGAATGCAGAACATGTAGAACAATGGATGGCACATAGTTAGCACTAGATTTGTATCACTGAAAACATCTTCCAGCTTGGCACCCATCCATCATTTTCTATCCAACTTGATAAAACGTCTATTCAGGAAGAAGCGCCCCAGGCTTTTCAAGATTAAATAGCTCTAAATAATAGTACAAACCAACCTCCAATTTGTAAAGTTCAGAAATGCTGCCTGTCTTTTTCTACTAATTATTTCAATTCAAGAGAAATAGCAACAGCTATGGGGATCTGGAACAATCACTTGCTAAGTAGGTGAAATCTAGTCCTGTTTCTCAGGCAGAGAAGCATTAATGCGCTGACTGTCATTAAATACACCAGTCCATAATTGGGTAACACTGTGTGAGTTATCATCCTGTACTGTGTTTTTCCCCCTAGATAGCAATGTCTGAATCTGCAGGAGATCAGGACTCTTCTCAGCAGACCAATCAGTCTTAAGCAGCTACGTTAACGATCAGCAATTCTAAGAGTGTACTCAGCTTTGATGGATTCAATAAGCTACATTTGTCTTGGAAATCTGAGTCAAGGTAGAAACAGAATTGATATTTTTGTTATTAATATTTATGATAAAATGTAGAAAGATACCTCTCAACGATAAGGAGAGGAAATCGCTCATAAATTTAGAAATTGAAACTGCCTCTGTTAACATTGGATAAGATAGTACATCATGGATTTCCTTTCTAGCCATTTTTGGCTTGGGCCATCACTTTTCTTGCTGAGTAATTTTATTAAAGGCTTTGGAAGAGCTAAGAACATTTATCTGAACTCACTGCCTCCTCATGAGAATGCCAAAATTAAAATTCTATGAATGGAATCCATGTTTTGTTCTTTGCAAATTTTCTTTTCATTATTTTCTAAGGCTTTGTAGAAATATTTTTCTTGGTGCTGCTCATGGAGGCTTGTTCCCCATCTTTCCTGACACTAATTGTCCCAGAAGGCACTGATGCCTCTCATCTGAGTCATTTATCTCACCAGGGGGCTTAATTGATTGAGACAAAGCTCGCTAAATCTGAAGCACTTGGGTTTTGCTCTCCCAAACCAGCTATGCACTCCACTGTCAGAGCTACCGTGATCAGGGGCACAAAAGGCTGCTGTTGTCAAAAGCGAGCTTGGATCTCATTTCTATTTTACCACAAGCACACAGAGGCTGTCCTCCCCTCCCCCACTCCTAACACTCTGCCCCCTGACTCCTGTTGCTTACATTCTACCTCACACAGTTTCACACAAGTTTTGGGCAAAAATTATTTGCTCCTCTTTGAGCCTTTTCATAGTTTTGTAAGTCATTATTAATGACTCTAAGGACAATTTCTTTCTCTTCTGTGTCTGTCTAGCTTGTATCTGAGATTTCTACAAAATCTGACCTACTACTTGGGAAAATTTCATACCTAAAAGGTTCTTTTGTTTATACAATGCCTTGAGGTGTTAGATCCTCATTGTTGCGAGCCTCTTAACTTTTTTATTATTTAAACAATATCAAGTTTTCTTTTCATTTTATAGTACATATATTTATACCTACATATAACTATATAAATATCACTATGTATATTTGTTTTTTTTAAAGTTCAGTTTTTATTCTCGTGTGTGTATGAGTGTGTGTGTGTATGAGTGTGTGTGTATGAGTGTGTGTGTGTATGAGTGTATGTGTGTATGAGAGTGTGTGTGTGTATGAGTGTGTGTGTGTATGAGTGTGTGTGTGTGTGTGTCTGTCTGTCTGTCTGTGTATACCATCTGAGTGCAGGTACCTGCTAAGGAGAAAGAAGACCATCAGCGCCTCCTGGATCCAATACAGGCAGTGTGGGTTGGCAACCAAATTCAGGTCCTCTGCAAGAGCAGCAAGAACTCTTGACCAGTGAGCCATCTCTTCAGCACCAATAATAAATGTTTCTGTATGCTATTGTCTTGTATATATTGTACTGTGTGTCTACATACATTAGTCTAATTTGATCATCTAGAGCTTCCACAATAAAATACCATACAGTGTGTGGCTTCAAAATTTTCTCTTAGTTTGAGAGGCCAGTATGTTAGTATGGTTTGGGTAAGAACATTTCTTTTCCCAGCTGATCAATGGCTGGCACCACATTGTGCACATACTTATTTTTGAACATTCTGTCTCAGTTTAAGGCATTGTGCCAATATGTTTAGAGGATGATGACCATTCTGTCTTTTAAAATCCCAGAAGAATTAAATGTTTGGATAGATAAAGTATCCATTTCTTATTAAGTAAACAGAAAAAAAAAACAAAACAAAACATTCAAATACCAATTTAAGGCCACCAGAGGAAAGGCAGTGCATAAGAATGAGGCAGACCAAGGGAAACAGAAAAACTCCAAAGTTCCAAACATCACTTTGAACCAGTTTCAGTCTCTAAAATTCCCCATGGGGCATCTCCAAATGAGATAATGCTCATGTAGAAGAGTTTTGCAAAGGCACAAATCTTTGCACTGAGTTTTTATTGTTTGTATTGCTGACTTCTGTTATTTTGTTGTTCAGTGTGTTGGCCCAGATTCTCATCCCTCAGGGCTAGGAGACCAGATTAACAACAATCTCCAGAGAAAAGACCTCCAGGGACCCAGAGGATGGGGCAGAGAGGGCTGGCTGCTGTGGGGAGCTGGGAGGTTGTGCCTGTGAGTTCTTGTTGCTCCTGATTCCCACAGCCCATGGATAGGAAATCTGAACACATCCCACTGGATTAATCCAAACGCTTTTTTTTTAAGTCCCCCAGAGAGAAGCAGCTTGGAGATGGCTTGCTTGGGAAAACACATTAGTGGAGAGGGGAGCCTGCAGCCAGGGTGCAAGCCAGAGAAGAGCTGAACATCACCAATGTTTTCAGTCATCTGTTAGAGAAAGTGGAAGGAGATTTACCCAGGGAGAGGAAATTTATTATCTTGTTGAAAACTCCACACTAGTTGTATCCTATCTGGATGTTTTTCAGTGTTATATATTTCTGAACATTATTTAACTAACTAGGAATATAGGCACCAGAACCAGCAAATGCAGATGGAATCATGATTTTATGACTTACTTTGTGGTTTTGAGCAAGTTAATTTACATCTCTAGTCATGTTTGTTCACTTGTAAAGTGGCTACAATTAGTTTGTACTATTGATACAGCCAATATTACATAAAATAATAAAGGAGGGGAAGTCACTTAGTACAACACATTGCCCACAGCAAGCTCTCAATAAATATTAGCTGCTTCTAATTTCATGTGGCTACTCTCTTATTCTTGTCTGAGTTTGCACCCTAAAAATGTGACTATGTAAACTCCGTGCCTCAGCTTTCATCTTTAAAGGGGATATAATAACATATATCTCATAAGATTACTATAAAACTTAAATAAACTAATATCTGTAAATCCTTAAAATATACCTGGTCCACAAATAATATTATTATAAATATCCTACTAAAGTCAAAGAGAAATTTTCCTCTTTACCAATGATATGTCTTAGTTAGGGTTTCTATTGCTATTATTAGGACCATGACCAAAACTTACTTTGGGAGAAGAGGGTTTTCTCATCTTATAATTAGGCAATATTGCACCAGTGATGGAAGTCAGGGCAGGAATTCAAAGCAAGAACCTGAAGGCAGCAAATGAAGTACAAGCCAAAGGAGAATCCTGTTTACTGGTGTCTCCTTCTAGCTTGCTTTCTGCACTTTCTCATTCCACCTAAGACCACCTGCCTGTGGGCGGGGCTAACCCTACTGAGCTGGGCTTAGACACTTCAATAATTAATTAGGAAAATACAGCAAATCTTGTGATTGTGTTTTCTCCAGTAAGAGTCCCTTTTCGAAATGACTTTAGCTTATGTCACACAGACAGAAAACTGACCAACACAGTTTGCCCTTTGTCAATTTAACACACATACAGACCATAAAAATTTAAGCCATAAATTTTTCTTTATTGTTTGTTCCCAATATTACATATTATATATAATCTGAATATATAATATATAATATAATGTAACATATAATATAATATATATAAAATTATGTCAAATATATAACATGTAGTTATATATTTAAATAACTTCCATAATTATAATTTATATAATTAAAATTATAATATGTAATATAAAATGTCAATACAAAAATATAAAATACATTCTACCTTCAAAAAGTAGCATTCAAATGCTTTAAAGGTTTAAGTTGTTTAAAAGCTCAATGACTCTTTGAAGTTCAATGTCTCTCTAACATATCCAAAGTCCAATATTCCTAAGTTGTTTAACTGTAGGCTTCTTCAAAAAAAAATAAAACAAAAACAAAATTAAACCTTTTTTCCTTCAAGAGGGAAGAAACAGAACATAGCCATAGTCAAATCAAAGCAAACCAGAGTTCAACAGTGTCATGCTCAGTATCAGGTGTCTGGAAGTCACATCCTTTTGGGGTTCAACAGGCCAAGGCAGCTACCCTTCTCAGCTTTGCGATGCACAGAACACAGAGCTTCTCATCAGTGCAGACAAGATCAATACCACATCTCCTTCCATCATTCATGCTCACCCCATGGGACTGGCATCTCCAAACTGCTGGGGTTTCTGCTTCATCTGAAGCTTGCAATTTCACCAATATTTTATCTTGGGCTCACTCTAAGGGACTCTGACCCTACCACATGGTGCCATGCCTTAGCGTTTCTCCATGATCCCTTTGGTTCTGGGGTTTCTACTGTGCCTGAGGGTGCACCTTCACCATGATCTTTCCTGGATTCTCACAGTGCCAAGCATCAGCTGCTCCCCATGACCCCTTCACACCTTCAAAGCCAGTACCAACTTTGAGAACTCTTACTAGGTCAGTTATCAGTACAACTAACAGCTTTGGTCCTCTCTGTATGATGGCTTATGTATGCTGAACCTGAGGAAACACCTCTCAGAAGATTTTCACCATGATGGTGATCTTTTCTTTATCACAGCTGATTCTGTAGACCCAGCTGAGCAGTCTCAGTTGTTCCTGTAAAGCAAAGGTTTCACCCCAGTGATTTTGGTCTCTTGTTAATTACAGTCAATTGTTCCATCATAGCTGACCAGATTCACACATTCTTAATTTGAAATATCACACAAAAGACCTGGGTAGAGTCTTTGCTCCCCTATGAAGATTTCACAAGGTAGTCCTTCATTATGTGTACATTGTTCTCAGAATTATTTTCTTATAATATTCCAAAGAGCCAACTGACCTCTGAGAACTCAATAACTTTTCTAGTTTAAAGTTCCAAACTTCTTTCATAATCCTCCCAAAACCAAAATGGCCAGATCTGTCACAGCAATAACCTACTCTCTGGTACCAATTTCTCAGGGTTTCTATTAGACATAATAAAGACCAGGAAGAAAGGTACTGGGGGAGAAGGAAAGGGTTCGTTTCATTTTACAATTCTCAGATCACTATTAGTGAGGGAAGTTAGCATAGGAAAGGAGGCTAACTAAAGGCAGGAGGCTGGAGATAGTAACAGAAGCAAGAGCCGCCAGGGGAGCACTATATCCTGGAGTACTCCCTGGAATTTGCTCAAGTCACTTTTCATACCATCTAGGACTGCCTGCCCAGGACATAGTACCATCCCCAGTGAGCTGTGTTCTCGCACATCAATCACCAAACAAGAAAAGGTTCTAAAGATTTACCTACCGGCAAATCTTATTGTGGCATTTTCTCAGTTGAGAGTTCCTCTTTCAAGATTACTTTAGCTTAGTCAAGTTGATATAAAACTAATCATTCATATATTTAAATGGATCTTTAAAAATGTATATGAGTGTTTTGTCTGCATGTATGTACAGGCACCATGTGCACAGCCATTGCTTGTGGCTTTTAGAGGAGGACATCAGGTCCCTAGGATTCGCTGGAACTTGAGTTACAGCGAATTGTTAGCTACCATGAAGGTGCTGAAACCAAAGACTGGTCTTCTGTAAGAGAAACAAGTGCTCTTAACCACTAAGCCACCTCTCCAGCCCTACGGCTTCTGTTTAAAACAAACAAACAAACAAACAAAAACCTTCAAATACTACATTTGAATAAAATATTTGAGGTTTTCCATAAATATTAATCTCTATGTTAACATTACTACTGCTTATAAAGCTTGCTGGTAAACCTTGAGGCAATCAAAAGATTTGCCTCAGCACTATCTAAAATAATAACAAGAAAACAATTTGGGAAAATTGACTATCTATGCCGAAAACTGAATTATGTAAATTGATATAAAAACTTCAGGACAAAAAGTGACTCTATTATAGATTAGAAACTCTGCCTTACCCGTGTGAAGCAAGTATAGAACACTGATTGTCTGGAGTCTCCAGTTCCCTTCATGACCAAGTGGGTAGTGGTGGGCAGTGGGGCATTTTGCAGAGGTTGGCTAGGTAGACTTCTAAGGCAGGATGCCCTTTAATTATATCATTTGCTTTGAGAATCACATGAATCTGTGGTCCATCTCTTCCAGCCAAGAGAACTTGCGCTCATCTTTTGCTCAGGAAGGTGTAAAAAATTCAAAGATTTCCAGGTTTAATACTATTAGACAGCTTTGAACAAAGCTTAGGTTACCCAGCTTGGAGGGCTTGAAAATTTGGAATCAGAAAATTCGAGTTATAATTTTTTGGTGTGTGTGTGTGTATGCACCTGTGCGTTCCTGAGTGTATATATGTTTGCAAGTGTATGGACAAAGATATAGGATGTACATGTACATATGCACATTTGTGTGCATGTGTTCTGATGCTTCTCAAATATGTCTTCCAATTGCTCTTCACTTGATTTGTTGAGGATGGGTCTCTCACTGACTCCAGAGCTCATCGATGCTGCCTTTCTATCTATCTAGCTGGCCCTGGGGATGTACTGCCTGGCTTTTATATGGGTTCTGGGGTCTGAACTTCAGTTCTCATGATTGTGTGGCAATCCCCTTACCACTGAGGCATTTCCCTAGCCTCTCTATGGATGGTTTTATTGTTCCTGTGGAAGAGCAGCTAGCTGCTTTTGAATTGTAGCATCCAAACTTCTTTGATAATGGGAAGACACTTTTATGGCAGGCAGGAAATTATATGTGTACATACAGGAGTACGTATAATAGGACAGGATAAATAGGCATAGTATTAAATTGCCCTCTATATTCCTATCTCTATAGCCATAGATTAGTGTACTTCTCTGACCTCATTAGAGAAATGCAGTGGATTTAATGCAGAAACTCACAACAGACTGAAGGACTGAGAATAAGTATCAGTGCAGTGCACAGCAGCAGCAAATAGAACATCTGTCACATTTGCTATGCCAAGGCTTAGGAACCTGAGAAGAAACAGAGGGCAAAACATTATAAGAGGCAGGGATCATGATTTGAAAAACAAAAAAACAAAAAAACAAAAAACAATCAGTGTCTATGAACTTGAGAGACTAGCTTCACTCATGAACTCATAGCAGCTATGGTTGCCTGCACCTGACCAGTACAAGTTAATTCAGTCTAGCATGAAGTGGGAAGGGGTTTACAATCCAGATCCCTAACATAGGAGCAATTGGCAGTTAATGACTAATAGCTGAATGATTATCAGGTTTTTTCCCCTAAGGCTATGGTTCCTGGTAGGTATACCCTGTTCCAGTGGACAGCCCATGAACATAACTACATGGGAAGCACAGGTTGCACTTGGTGGATCATCTAAAGCAAGTTGTGGGTGAGAAAGGACATAGGAGTGAAGGATAGGACTGAGGGGTGAATATTATAAAAATAAATGGAATGAAATTCTCAAAGGATGAATGGAACTATAATAGCAAGGCCCCCAGTTGAGGGATGGGGCCACCCATTCATCTCCAAATTTTTAATCCAGAATTGCTCTTGTCTAAAGGAAATATGGGGACAAAGTGTGGAGGAGAGACTGAAGGAAAGGCCATTCAGAGACTGCCCCATCTGAGGATCCATCCCATGTACAGTCACCAAACCCAGACACTATTACTGATGCCAAGAACTGCTTGTTGACGTCTGTTATAGCTGTCTCCTGACAGCTCTGTTGTACCAGAGCCTGACAAATATAGAGGTGGATGCTCACAGCCAACAATTAGACTGAGCACAGGAACTCCAGTGGAAGAGTTAGGGAAAGGACTAAAGGAGCTGAAGGGGTTTGCAATCCCATAGGAAGAACAACAATATGAACCAACTAGACCACTACAGCTCCCGGGGACTAAACCACCAATCAAAGGATGGGACCCATGGCTCCAGCTGCATATGTAGCAGAGGATGGCCTTGTCTGGCATCAGTGGGTGTTGTACCTGTGAAGGCTTGATTACCTGCTGTACTGGCTAGTTTTGTGTCAACTTGACACAAGCTGGAGTTATCACAGAGAAGAGCTTCAGTTGAGGAAATGCCTCCATGAGATCCAGCTGTAAGACATTTTCTCAATTAGTGATCAAGGGGGAAGGACCCCTTGTGGGTGGTACCATCTCTGGGATGGTAGTCTTGGCTTCTATAAGAGAGCAGGCTGAGCAAGCCAGGGGATGCAAGCAAGCCAGTAAGTAACATCCCTCCATGGCCTCTGCACCAGCTCCTGCTTTCTGACCTGTTTGAGTTCCAGTCCTGACTTCCCTTGGTAATGAACAGCAGTTTGGAAGTGTGTGCGGAATAACAGATTGGGAAAGGAGCTTGTAGACTCTTAAGCATCACGTTGTTTACATCTCTGATCAGAGGTACACACAGGTTTGTAACTTTGGGGAAAAAAACTTTCAAGATCAACACTTGTGGGGCGAATGCAGCCAGAGGACCATGGAGAAGTCAAAATACCATTGGTAGTAACCAGCTTAACCTGGACCCCAAAGAGCTCTGCAGCAGCCAGGGCTCCAAACTGTGCCTGCTGTGCTAGTGTATTGCCTCAGTATCTACCAATTGGTCAAGGTCATTAATTTCAGATTCTTTTCAGCCACAGCAAGTCCCAGAGGGCCAGGTTGTCAGGAGTAGTGAGCACTGGAATGCATTCCTAGTGTAAGAGGGTATCTGAGCAGCACATCCTAGCTTCAGAGCACTGCTAGCAACACATTTGAGTTCATGAGTACATAGCCTATTCAAACCACATACTATTCCTGGAAGATTTAGTTATTTACACTTTCTGACTCTGTTTCTGTGTCTGTTTCTTTTTCCCCCCTCTCTCTTTTATATCATGTTACATCATATCATATCGTATCATATCATATCATATCATATCACATCACATCACATCATCGTGAATATCATTGAATGGCACAGAAGTAGGAGCTAAAGAACTGGGTTCTAATTTTTGCTCTGTTGTGTGCTAGACTCCTTTGTTCAATTTACATAATGCCTTGAGATTCCACTTTCCCTTTTCATGCTTTGACTGGCTCTTATTAGATGGTCTGTATGGCTGCTTTCAGTTCTACAGTTCTATCTCTACTTACTGCATTAGCTTTCCAGAAGCCAGCAATAACTGAAGCAAACATATTTGAATGCTTTTTAAGTAATGCTGGAGATAACTTTTTGCAAGCTTTAGTGGCTTTCTTAAGCTCTGTCAATAAATCTTGATGGGATACGTGAAAATTCACACAGCTCCAATATCACCCACATTCTTTGAAGAATGAAGCTGTCCCTTTTTTCCCTTGAGTGTCTTTGGTATACATAAAGTTTAGAATACTTGACACTTCTCATTCTTTCTGAGCACAACTCATGCATATGTTTTGTTTTAGAAATTGTTTGAGATAATTGCTTTCAAGGCATCATTGGTACACTTTGAGAAGACAGGGTGTTAATTAGAATAGATAATTTTGAGAAAAGAAAAAATGGAATGGGAGATAATACTCATAATTCTTATTGGAGAACTAAAACTGATTTTCATACTATAAAGCCTAAGGAAATAAACAAAAAAAGAGAACACACAATTAAATGATTTAAAATTAAACAATAACAACAAAAGAAGTGGAGGTATTGGTAGAATTTAAAATAACTGAATATGTACACAGTATTGTAAACTTTAATAAAATCTCACAACATATCTTAACAACAGAGTAAGAACTCTAAAATGGAGCCAAGTAAATACAGAAGTGTTTTAAGATTTATTTTGTTGAGCTGTGGCAAATGATTCAATAAGAACAGTGAATAACTCTATTGTCAGTCATGTCTGGCCTCACCTCTATGATTTCCCAAAGTAAGCCTGTGGTCGAAGCTGCTTGAACCATAAATAAATAACTAGACATACCTTCACTCTAGCTTCCATACCTGACTCTCGTTAAACCCTATCAGCAACTGTAGAGAGCCAAAGAGGCAATTTTAATAAATATTTCATTCCATGGGAGCCCATTTGCTGGTATTTCCAATAAATAAGTACATTTTCTCACTGCACGGACACTACAAGTAAAATTTCTCCAGCTTCCATTCCATGCTTTCCTGTCTTCTCTGAGGAGGTCAGTCGTTTTTGTTTTCCAGTGTACAACTTGATTATTTATTGGAGGAAAATGTTTTAAAGCAGGAAAAGAGGGGAAAAACCAACCAAATAATTTATTAAAGATTGTCTCTTGGCAGATTAATCTCTACCACTTGGCCTGGGTTCATTCCAGAGTGAGCAGAGTGGTCAAGCTTAAATCGTATGTCTGTAAGAAGTTGCATAAATAATCCAAAGTTCTGCAAATCTCTTTGCACTTGGCCATCTCCCTGACCTTCAAAGAAAATGTCAGAAAGGTAGTAAGGAAAAATATAGCCTAAGACTACTTAGTATTTTATAAGACTACTTATGGTATTTTCTAATAAATAACAAGTTTTTGCATCTTTTCATCCAAACACATTTATCAGTTGGGACACTCTAGGTAAGGAAGAAGAATTACAACTCCCATCCTCTGCCCTGAAGTAGTCTAGAATTACCATTAGAAAGGTTCTAAGTCACAGTTAGGAGTGAAATTCAGTCAAAGTCAGCTCTTACTTCATTTTCTTCTTATTACTATTATTATCTTCAACTAAGCTATGGATTAGTCCAGTTTTTAAATTGCCCCCAGAACTGAGAAGCCATGTGTAAAAGAGGCTTAAAGAGGCAGTTTCTGAACACTTCTAGTTCCCAGTTGCTTAATCTATGTCTGGGCCTTGGTTTACAGTTTTTGGAGCCCAAGAGCATTCTTACAAACCTTGTGCTGTCACTTCTTGCTGAACGATTTCAGTCTAAAACTCAAGTGTCATTCCCTCTTAATACTTTCTAGAAGTTTTGGCTGGTGGCAGTACCAATGCTTGAATTCCCCAGACCAGAAATTAAAATTTTCTTAAATCTTTGTTCTAATTTATTATAGTAAATGTTCTGTGTGCTTAATATATCTGCTGTCTTAGTTAGGGTTTCTATTGCTGTGAAGAGTCACCATGACTACGGCAACACTTAAAACGAAAAACATTTAATTGGAATGGATTACAGGTTCATAAGTTTAATTCATTATTATCAGGGTGGGAAGCATGGCAGCATCCAGGCAGACATGGTGCTGGGGAAGGAGACGAGAGTTCTACATCTAGACCTACAGGCAGCCGGAAGAAGGAGAGACTCTGGACCTGACTTGAGCATCGGAAACCTCAAAGCCACATCTACTTCAACAAGGCTACAGCTTCTCACAGTGCCACACCCTATGAGCCTAGGGACCCAGTTTTCATTCAAACCACCACATTTGCCAAGTCCATAGTTTATCACTTTTGATGAAAGAAGGAATGTTTTTTAGGAAAGAGGTCTAGATGTCTAATTCTGTAGCTCTGCTGATTAGACAGGGTCTAACAGTTACAGTTATTTTCAATTTTTAAGGTGAAGTATACTCATATCTGTTCACTGACCTTTTAGAAGTTTTGATAAGGAAAATGTTAGTGTAAAATTTAGTTGACCTCCTGGATATGTAGTAGAAATGGAAGTGATTAATTTACTAAATCTTTTCCCATCACTTCAAGAGATCAAGAGACAAAAAGAAGATGCAGTTATTCACTAGCATTACTGCTAAATGGCAATTCCAGCATGCATCTACTCATGGTTCAATGTATTCAGAATCTTTCAAGAGACCACAGAGAAGAAATTATTCACATCTTGTCAGGCAGTCCACATCTGCTGTGGGCTATGCCACCAGAGCATCATAGGTCTAAAAGTAGATTTAACATTCCCTAAGTTTAAACTCCTTTCCTGTGCCTCCTACTCTTAGTGACAAGCATTGCATCCATTCATCTCTCCAAGCTCACATCAAGGGTAGTTTTAACCTGCC
This sequence comes from Mus musculus, assembly GCF_000001635.26. NCBI lineage: Eukaryota > Metazoa > Chordata > Mammalia > Rodentia > Muridae > Mus > Mus musculus. Next base: position 78,654,329 of record NC_000079.6, read on the forward strand.
CTGTTTATAAAGACACCAAACTCCTTGGGGTTGTCTCCTACATATTTTATGTCTATTCATTTCCTCCTCATCTGTATTATTACCTACCCCACTTCAGGGTCACACTATCCTATTCTTGCATTCTGCCATAGCTTCTTTAATCATCTACTCATCCTCTCCTCATTGATCCCCTTTCCTTTAGTTATGTCTCTATTCCAGGTCAAGGTTATTTTACTGAAATGCAAATCTCACTGCCTCATGACCTTGCCTTGAAAATACTGGCATAAGTATTTCCATAAGTCCTTTGGAGGGCTTAAATACAGTTTATGTGGTTTGTCCACTCTGAAACTACCACTGAAGTTTGATTCTTGCTATGAGATATTAAGAGAAGGGACCAGGAAATGTTAAGAGGTGATTAGCGCTCCTCCCAAAAGAATGGGTTAGTATACACATATGATTAACAGATTAAGGTGCTATTTTGGTAGTGGACCTTCTATAAAAGTAAAAAAGTCAAACATTAGTTTGCTTAGGCCTGAACTACCCTGGCATTTTGTCAGCAAGATGGCTATCACCAGATGTGGCCTCTTGACCTCACATCAGAACCATGAGCCAAAATAAACCTCTTTTCTTTATCATTTGCCCGGTGTCTGGAACTGTGCTAGCAGTGACAGAAAATGGATTAAAGCATTCCTATATGGTCAAATTTCTGCTAATGCCTATAGCTTTCCTCTCTCTCTCCCTGTTATATGTGAAAAGCTTATAAATTTGAGCAATTACTTCCAGTTTCAAGAATGTTCCTTGAGTGTACATTCATAACATCTTGTGGGCCTTCCTGGGTTACTTTATGTGAACTTGATAAACTTGATAGTTCTCAGTCAGTCTTTGGATTTCAGGATAGATGTTGGTTCTACTGACATTTTTTTCTCTGTTTGACCAAGTTCTGAGAGTGTTGTGTACTTCTGCCCTGTTGATGCTCAGTACATTGTTTGGTACTGCCCTCCACTCCCTCCCTATTTCCTTTATTAGTACTCTACAAAAACAGGGGTTATGTCTAGCTGGCTTAGTATTTGCCACTGTCCATAGGACATAGAAAACTCTCAAATGACATTGTTTATTTTCCCTGGAAAATAGTGATACAGTTAAATAATTATACTGGATATCAGCAATTCCACACCCCTATCCTATTCTCAATTGTGTGATATGGTTGTCTCTATTCTCTCTATAAAATGGAATACTAATATCTACCCTAAACTAAATCAATATTTGCTTAAAGATAAGAAGCATCATTCACACCCTATAAAATGCAGATTTCTCTGAAAATAAAAAGTATTAACACAGTGGCTATGCTGTTACAGTGTCATGTATGTTGAGTAATTTAGCACTATTTGAACTCTGCCACTAAAATTCTTATCAGATGATAAGCATATGGCTGTTTAAATGTGTGCAAAATTTTAGTAATGTAAAACACAAAAGAGTGGTTGGTTTAGGATGGTTTCAGGTGGATAGCTTGACTCAGCTTCCTGTGTTTTCTCATCTTCCTGTAAGCTAACTTGGGCTTGCTCACAGAGTGAGGGGAGGGGGAAGCAGGATTCTGAGAAACAGAAAGAATGACATCTTTCTTAAAGTCAAAGACTAGAACTGCCATGGTGAAGTTTCACTGCATTTTAGAAGATAAAGCAAGTCTAGTGTTCGCCTGTTTTAAATAAGTTTAAATAACTACCCGTGGTGGGGAAAGCTCTAAAGACATTAAGAGGTGTGGGTACTTGGAGGGTGATCATTGTGTCCATCCAACAGTTTTCCACACTCCATCAGCACTTTCTTTTAAGTATTTACTGTCACAAATCTAAGCATATTGCTTCTGAATCTAAGATCACTTACCAACTCCTCATTGTATGTAAAATAAAGCCTGTCTTCACAGCAAAGACCTCTGTGAAGTTCCCACACCGGCCTCATCTGCCAGGTCCTTTATGTGCTAGGAGTAGAGCATTCTCACACTTCCCAGGCTCCTGTTGTGTTAATTCTGTCCCCTGTACTTAATGTGTTCACTCTGTCTGGAGAACTGCTCCTTCTTGCCCCAACAATCTTACACATTCTAATAATAACAACAATCCTACTTACTATGTGCCAGGAACTAGCTGCTCTAAGCACTTTATATGGATATAGGTTTTCCTTATGAAGAAGGTACTATTTTCTTCTTGTCACAAATAAGGAAACTGGGGCACTGAGAAGTTGAGCAATTTGCTTAAAGTAACTCAGCTAGAAGTCTGGTTTCAGGCTGGAGATCTGGAGTTTGTGCCTTTATCCTCTAGAAACTCCCACCTTTGCGACCTAACTTAGTTTGCTCTATTCTCTTACACACCTTGACATTTAACATATTCAGTGATTAGTTTTAGTGTTGGATGTTTTGAGCTATCACTTTCTTATGAGCACAGACTATGTATCACCTTTGAAATTATCAAATGGAGCACACTATCATGTCTGGGTTGCCTTCTTCAAACTTATCAAGATGTGCCTTTTGCGACATTAAAAATTTCTGCTCCTTTTCAGAAGAAAAAAAAAATCAGAGCAAAAAACCCAGAGTCTATGAGTCCTGACAGCATCTCCAAGAGAGAAGCAGTGAGTGGGAGCTAGACTCCCTTTGCAAACAGGAACTTCAGGCATGTGGAGATGAAGTCACCAACGACACTGCCAGTATTCTTTTTTTGGTTTTCCAATTCCTAGTTTGTGTTCTGTCTACCAAAAAGTGGTGTTTGCCTATGAAGTGCCTCTGATGGTTGCTTAATTTCTCCTAGAACAAAGCTAACAAACATAACAATTAAATTAAATCACCCAAGAGGGACACAGCTTTCCATTCTAAAGTTCTGAGGGAACAAACTTTTGGGGAAACTTTTCCCCTGGGGTGCAGTGCTTTCTTCCCTTTCAGTAGAATATATTGTGTCTGATGGAGCAAAAAATTGTTTTTAAGAAACCCTGCACCAATCTGTCTGCCCCAGCTCAGACACACGCTCACACTGAAAATTAAATTCACAGAAATGAGAGAAAAATCAAAGGAAACAAAGGAACATGTCTTCTGCTTCCCAGACATGGCCTGGTGGGTGACAGGATGATGAGGAGAAATGATAGGGATGAATTAATTTGCTGTGCCTTCTTGCTTACATCACCAAAGCACCGAGAAAGGGAGCATTCTACACCTTTTACCTGCAGGGTTTTAATCCACAAGAAGCTGTAGCAGAACCCATACAGTTAAGTAGGCTTCCCTTTCCCCCTTTGTTCCAGCTTGAGTTTCATGACTACCGTTTCCTTCATTAGCAGCACTAACTTCTTAGATGTAAAGTTTGTTTGAAATGGTAACTACCAGGAGATCATGGAGAGAGAAGGAGAAATTAAAGGAGGCTTACGGAATAGGACCATTCAAACACACTCATAGGAGAGAGATTTGATTCTGCAGCAAGAATAATCTCTGTAGCCCTTTAAAATGTTGCTTCTTCTTAAGTGCGTTTGTTTATTTGTTTGTTTTTTGGGTATGTGTGTATATTTGGTGTAAATTTTATCCCTTCTTAAATAGTGATCTTTAAATTCTAAACTATTTTGACTGTCTTTTAATCAGAAATACAAATTGAATATGAACATTTGAGATGAAAATTTATTTTGCATTGTTTTGCTTTATAATGACTTCCTAATTTACAGCCTTCCTTGGGTTATAGCTCTCTAAACATCATTAGCAAATATAACTGGGTACTTGACAGAGATGTTGGCATGTCCCGCAACCACACACGTAAGGTTAAATGTGGATAATGTATATGATCTTGCAGATGCTGACCTTTCCTAGTAATCTATTTTTCTTGAAATGATTGCATTTATCCTGTCTCTGTGACTCAAGCATTTCCATGTGTGCGTGTGTGCGTGTGTGAGTGTGTGTGTGTGTGTGTGTGTGTGTGTGAGTGTGTGTGTGTGTGTGAAGTGTATTTATGAACACCAAGATTTTACTGATTTGTCATTTCGCACTGAGGAGTGGAGAGTTTGAGGAGCTAGTTGCTCAGCCTCTTTGGTCACCAAGAATGCCTGTGAAACTGCAGATGAACTGGCAATTAAAGCCGAAGCTCTTCTCCACCGTCTCAGAGTCTTCCGCCCGATCCCTTCTCACCTCTATTCTCAGAATGGCTGGTTTGTTATGAAACTAATTCTTTTCTAGGCCAAGTTTCCTTTGAACAGGGTGCAAAGGCATATGATCCTGTGGATTAGAAGTGGGTTGTCATCAAAATGATACAGCTCTGTTCTTCTCTGTTCCTTTCTTGGAATGGCTGAGAACAGACTTGCGAAGAGAAAAACTTGTTGGCGTTTGGGAGCTGCCAGGTTTTAGAGAGCCCAATTATGTCTTTTTTGAACTAGCATTTCTTTAATAGAGTTTAATTTTAAAATGTTATTTTTTTCCAGTTTTTGACATTTCTTTCAGTTTTTAATTTGAAGAAATAAAGATATGTTTACTCATTGGTAAAATAAAAAAGGACTTAGTGAGTAAGCAGGGCCAGCAGTCCATCTGTGTTCAAAGCTATTAGCCACCAAAGGGCTCGTGTGTTCTGAGAGGTGCCCTTCATACTACATCTCTTTCTTGTGCCTTTGCTTTAGCTCACTGCAGCCAGAATGTACTAGGCTTGGCTGTGGCATATCATCTATGACATCTATTTTTTCAGGCATATTTTCCCTATGCAAATTATTCCACTTGTGTTTTGTAGGCATTAATCCTCCCAGAGTAATACTGGTAACCGGAGTCTAGTACCCAGACTGGAAAAGATTGCTCAAGAATGAGCACACTATAAAGACCCTTGAAGAATGTAAAAGTATATGTACTTTAGAAAAACATTTGGTCTTTCATAGGAGGCTACAAAACATCGTTTGCTCTCCTTTTCCACTGGAGCTGGAGTAGGAGAATAGGAAGTATGACACGACTGATCCTCCAAATCTAGACTTGAGGCAAGTTCCTGAGAGAGGATATGAACTTGTGAGAAGGGGGATAGAGAGCCTAACAATGGGGCTGGAGAGATGGCTTGGCAATCAAAAGCACGCACTATTTACTCTTTCAAAGGACTGGAGGTATGTTCCTAGCACCTAGTCCATAGCCTACAGTTGCCTGTGACTCCAGTTCCAGGGGATCTGACCACTATTTTCTGACCTCTGGTGGCATAGGCATGTGAATGTACTTACACACACACACAAGCATATATACATATAAATAAAATAATGTAATATAATACATAAAAATAAAATCATTTTTAAAACTGAAAAACATGAGAAAACTGGGCCTTGGTAACATACTTATACCATTAGATCAAACTTCACCTAGTTTCATGTGAACATATCATCTACATATGATGTAACTGCATGAATGTCATACAACAATATGACTACTTTTATAGATTTTTGATTATCATCTATTTTGACTTAACTCTCAGTGCCTTTTCAGTGTCAGACTCGCAGGGAAGTAATTGAAACTTATGAGCCTTCATTCCAGTTTGACTTTTCCCTGTACAAAGGACAATTTCCTCTCTTTCACCTTTGCTGATCTATGGACACACTAAGTAAATCCATTTTCAGGGTACTCCATCTTAGAGTCGTCTTCCTAGTACACTCCAAACATGCAAAAATATCTCTTTTCAGGCAGACTAGATTTCTTTGGGATCAGCATCGACAGCACAGTCTCTCCACTTAATTAATGGTTAGTGAACATTGATGAAGAGGGGGTGGAAAGACTGAAAGTGCCACAGGACTAGGAAGTCTGCTTCAATATTGTATCTTCTAGCCATGACAGGAAAGCCACAGTACTCAAATCCCAATAATATGGCTGTTTCTACAAATCCCAAATAATAGCAACACTAGTTGACATACCAATACGAATGAAAATAAAATCTCATGGGGCTCCACCCCCTGATGAAAAAGAACGGGCTATTAATGACCACCAAAAGAGGGAGATTTAGTCTTCCCCATAGATGAGCCACCTAATTGTTATCCAATACCAAATAGTTCTGACTGCATTTGTGTGTGTGTGTGTGTGTGTGTGTGTGTGTGTGTGTGTATGATAGTGTGTATGTGCATGTGTGTGTAAAAAGAACATGACTTTGAGAGGAGTGGCAGAAGACATAGTGGAGAAAGGAGAGGGAAGGGTGATATAATTATATTTGAATTTAAGAAAACAACAAAATAAATAAACAAAACATTGTTGCTGTTTACTGCTTTACAAACATCTGGAAGTTTACTTGTTGCATTTACTCCACTACTCAACAATTACTCAGTACTTTGAGTTATCTCATTAAAAGACCAAAACTAGAGAAGATCAGGGTAAAATATTATCTTCTAGATTTATTAATCAAATTTATTCTTTATTTTAAAAATTCAACTTATTTGTGTGCCCATGGTATTTCATTTAAACTGATGTGTACTTCCCCTTTGGCTTTTCTCTCATTTCTGTGCAGCCATAGATCAATTTAACTTGTCCTACATATTTTTTGCATTTTTAGTAATCTTTTGTAAATTGAACCAATTTTTCTTATTTTACTCAGCATGTTCTGATTTATATTTTCCATTGTATGGATATACAACTTGTATATTTATTCATTGATGGCAGCTTGTGTTGTTTCCAGTGTTCCACTATTATAAGACTGCTATGAGAATTTTGAACACGTGTATAGATATATGCTTTACTTAGCTTGGCTACATAACGGAGAGTAGAATGATTATTTTTCAGAAATCTATGTCTAACATTTTATGAAGATGTAAAGCTATTTTTAAGTGGTTCCATGGTTTTATATTCCTATCAATAGTAGTTTCTCCATACCTTTAACATGGCTATTTGTGTGTATCCATATACATGTCAATGTGTGCATGTGCAGTGTGCATATGGATACCCATGCATGAGGAGCGTAGAGGGCAACTTTTGGTGGATTCTGTACTCACTTCCCATCTTTCATTTGAGACAGGATCTTTCATTTGCAAGGAAGCTTTGACAAGTAGGATAGAATACTATCTGGCCAGGGAGGTCTCAAGGATCCATCTGTCTCTGCCACCCATCTCATCATTGCAAGAACTAGATGCATGCCTTCATGCCCAGCTTTTTACATGGATCTGTGGGTCCCAAACTCAGGTTGTCATACTCAAAGGGAAACACTTTACTAACCGAGACATTCTCTCAACCTATCTTCCTTTAGATCTTTTCTTACCTTGGGCCTGGACTGTCTCTTTATATATTAACTGTTCTCCAAGTCAGCAATGTCATTGTAATGGTTTTAATTTGCCTTTCACTAATGACTAATGTCACTGAACATCTTTAGATATGGTTTTCTAGTCACATGTTTTCTCTGGTGAAACATTTGTTATTTTGTTTATTATTTAATTTGGTCACTTGCTTATTATTTTAAGAGTACTTTTGAAATAATATATTTTATGGGCAAATACTTTGCCAGATATGTGTTTTGAAAACAGTTTCACCTAGACTGTAGCCTGTTTTCATTCCTCACTTCTCATACCAATGCATTTCAAAGAGTATAATTTTTTATTTCAATTAAATTCAATGTATCTTTAAATGGTCTTATAAGCTTCATTTCACATATACTTTAATTTTTCATTACCCAAAGCAACAATTATTTTCTTCTAGAAGTTTTATGGTTTTAGGTTTCATATATAGTTCTTTGACTCATTTATCTTTAATTTTTATGAGTTAATTTTTATGTATTATACAAGACATGTATTGAAATTTATTTTATTTTTGCATCTGGATACCCAAGTGTTCTAGCACCATGTGTTAAAATCATCCATCTAATTTTAAAAAATGGTGCATGTAATTCCAGTAGTCCATAGACAGTTTTAGGATAATCATTCCTAGTACCTGTTAAAAAGAGTATTCTTAAGTCTGACATTATCCTACCTAATTCATGTCTGATGAGAGGCATCCTCAGAGATTCTTGTGAATACTAATCCTTAGGAACAATGGACATGCGCTATCATTAGCCATTTATACTTCAAATCAGCACCATCATCATCTGAGCTCAGAAAAAAAATGTAACTTAGTAAAAGTTTAGTGCAACTTTACCTGTTTAGAGAATAATTTCCCAAAAAGTATGGGCAACAGTAAGGTTTATAAAATGTCAAATATTAACATATATCTCAATGTATGAAAAAATTCTAGACATCACTCTTAAATAGCCTGAAAATAGGATAGATAGTAGTGTTCAAAATATTTTTGCAAAGGACAAGCATTTAATTTTATTTTGTAAAATATATAGAATAAAAAATGAGTAAAAAGTCAAAGCACACATAAAATGGAAAAGTCATAAAGGACACCATTAATTGTGTCAAGGGGCTATTGCTTCAATTCCATAAAATTGTTCTAAAAATATTTTTCATAATGATGAAGAGATCCTTGCATGAAAAAATTCCATACATACAAAATTATTTGTCTTTAGATGCACAAAATCAACTTTTGGAAAAGGAGCTGAAAGCAAATACAGAGAAGTATGCCAATGGTTCTGTTCTCTGTCATGGTAGAAAAAGCATGCTTACAGTCATACTGTCTACCTGCAACAGCATATCCAGAGGGTTAGAAGAAGCAGCCAACATCTCACAGTGGAACAGCCTCTGTGTTGGGTGGTTTTACCAGAAGGTGGACTGATGTAAGAGTTTTGAGTATGCTTAATATAAGATCAACTAAGTTATGATGCTTAACCAGTTATAGACAATAAATGCAGATTTTATCTGTTATTTCGATCTCTGGTGAGTTTATTGGGATATAACTTCATCCCTCATAAGCTGTTATTCTTGGATGGTATTTTCTAAATTATCTACTATGAATCTATACATACAGTTGAAGTAACCAGAAAAACAAAAATTAAAAAAAAAACAAATAAAACATATGTTAAACATTTGCAGGGATTATAAAGATATCTAAACCAAAAGAAAGACACTGGGAGGAATTAAAGACAAGGTTAGGTCCCATGATTTAAATGAAAAAGAAGGCAAAAGTTTACTGACTAAGCAACTATTAAAGATTGCTTTCATATGATAGCACAGACTGAGAGGACTAGCAAAAGCATATCTGTGTCATGACCTGTTCTGATCATGTTTACATTCCACTGAAGTCGAGTCCATTCCTTAACTTATAAGGTGAGCGGGATGTGGAGGACAAAGCTCATAACCAGTTCCACCTGGCTTACAAAACATCTGTCAGTTTGTCTTCTTTCCAGTGTTACTCTGTGGTCTAGTCCTCCTTCTACACTCTAGAAAGTACCTCTGAAACATTTAATCCCATTGGAGACCCACTCATATCTTCAGGGTTGTACTCTGAACTGAAGTTGAACTCTGACAGCTTCGTTCCCATGACATTCAAACAATGCTACTTTTTGTTTTGAAGAACTGCTTTAAAAATCTCATAAATGAACTCTGCATGTTCTTGGGTATCAAGTAGCACTTATAAAGAACAGTCCTGAATTTTAGTAATTCTGAATAAACAAATGATAGAGAGACAGAAATGTATAGATTGTATATTTTGGATTGCACTCAGATTCAAAAACAATAAAACTGTATTTGTTTCTTTAAAGTCCAGTGCCATAAACTCAATTAAAATTGCAAAAGGAGTATTGGAAGACAAAAGCGGATTATGATCTACAAAAGCACATTAAATAATTTAAGAAAAGTAAACTACATTTGTAAGTGAAGCTGGAGAAATCTCAACAGTGCTATGAATTTTATTCTAAGAAATTTCGGCATAAACTTGTTATTTATATGGTTCTATAGTTTTATCTCAGGTTACGCAGATAAATCTATATATGTGGGACAAACATTAGATCTTGAATAGAATCTCCAGAATTAAAGTAAAAGAGGAGGTTCATGGGCATGCATTTGTGGTCCCAGAACCCGGGAGGCAAAGACAGGCAGATTTCTGGTTCTTAGTGCCAGCGTACCTGTACCTAGTCTAATTGACAAGTGCTAGGGCAGTGAAAGACTCATCTGAAAAAAGGTAAATGATATCTGATAAAGTCAAATTTGTCCCCTTCCTCCATTTAGACATGCACACATGTATATGTGCACCTACGTGTACATGAGCACCACACACACACACACACACACACACACACACACAAATACACAACTTTTGCAAAGTCTTAAGTTTTTGTTCAGCCATAAAATAAGTACCATCAAACAGTGATTGATTAAGCAAAGCATGCAGAATATATAAAATAAAATAAATGAAAATGTATGTTTACCTAGGAAAAGTTTGCTTTTCAGGTTTAAAAAGACAATAATGCAATATGATTGAAAACTATAAAAATTAAGTTAGCAAGAGGCAAAATGTTTCTTGAAGGAATCCAGGGGAAGTTAAAAAATAGGCTTTAAGACTGATCATCAAAAATGTTACCATTTTATGGTCTCTTCCAAAGTATTGACAATATAGAAATGATGACCATCCTAAAACAAATAATTAAATCCTAATAAGACATGAGATTGGGCCAAGTAAATGGCCCAAATGGACTCACTGGCTTATGCTTTAGAATATGTATTGTACTGCCCTGCTATGAACTACTCACATGTTTGACATACTTGTATAAACTTGTGTGAACTGCGCTAGAAATGGAATAGAATGACCAAAAGCATGGGTTATCATTGAATAATGAAACTTTGAATCCTAATAATGTATAGAAACAGATTTCATGTCCACATTTTGGGCCCCGAGAACCTTATTTTCTCATGTATTTCTTACTTAGCTTTTAGAATTTTTTAATTCACATCACATTTTAAGACTCTTGAATGTGCAAGCCACACTCTGTCAAGTTCTCCCTTTATAGCGCAATCATCAGCATAATACATGAGGAGTATTCTCACCTTAGTTTGAGGGTCTTTTCATAGAGACAGGCTTCAGTTTCACAATGATTTGACTAGATATGGATGTGTACCTCCTATTCTGTACCTAACTCACTCTACATCTGCTCAGACCTATACTGAGATGGACATTAGGGCTGACAATACCTGATTTTACACCTAAAAGAAAATTTCCCAGCTGATAATGTTAGACATTATTTTAGAAATGTGAGCAAATATGTTTGCTGTTTCTGTTTCCCCAGGCTTAAGAATTATACGGTCAGATATGTGCTTATTTTCTTGTGAACATGCAAATTATCAATCTTAGATTCATGCATAGAGATAATTTCAAAGGAAATGTTTTGTTGTCTTTAAACATTCCATTCTGAGGGTGAAGTCATGTGTCCAGTACTTTATTAAGCACTGGGAGAAAAGAAAAAAATGAGACTAATATGATTTCCAGTAGCAGCTACACTCTTTTATATTTGGCAGCATGTGATTACATTATTTTGTTTCATTTTTACTGGGACTCCGCAAGGCAGATATTGTTTCCTCCGTTTTACAGATGATAAAAACAGAATTAACAATGCACTTGCCCAGATTTTCATTTTTAGTAAGGCCAAGAGTATAACTTCAGTGGGCTTTGGCTCCTAGGCCTTTTTTCTTTTTGTTGCTCAAAAGGATATTACTTTTTTTCCTAATATGTTTACCCCAAGGAGAAATCAAGTAATTATTTTAATGTAAAAAAAAAATCTCTTTAGTTCAAACTGAAGAATTCAATACCTTGTCTGATTTTTACTGGCCATTTCAACACTACAGAAGCAAGAAATTGTTCAGTTCAGGGGAAAATTCACACACCTTTGGATTCCATCTTTTGCGCAGGATTAATAGGTGAGGTTGGATTTGATTTGCTCCATGACTAAACTTTAAAATTGGAATTTCAGATGGATATGCAGTCTCACTCTGATTCCATGTCTCCTGTAATGATGCCTAATGGTTATGCCAGTATTGGAAATGCACTTAAAGTAACAACATGCCCTTTTATCCACTAACATCAAACCGAGGTCTTCTTTGTTCACTTTTGTTGGATCTCTAACCTTTAAAGGTGAGTCCAGCAGCTGCAGAAAGCCTGAGCTTATTTTATGCCCCTGGCAAGACTTTCTCAAGTTCATCTTTTTTTTCCTTTCTCTCAAAATCTGATGAAAAATGAAATGTCAGGAAAACAAGCTCTTGGGCTAAAAAACCTTGTGTCTGTCTCTGCGACAGATGTCACTTTGAAAGGTTTCAGGTCACCTGTCAAAAGCAAGCCAGTGTGAGCTGTGCTCACATGGATGGGACCTCACACCAACGCTGGAGGTCTGCTCTTTCAAAATCTTTGGCAAAAATGTAAATGGTTGGAAGTTATTGCCTTTTCTATTATTAAGTTGTTATTAATGAGATAAAGTAGGTTGAAAAGGTAAAGGTTAAGGAGGAGGGAGGGTAGGGAGGGAGGGGAGACAGAGAGAGAGAGAGAGAGAGAGAGAGAGAGAGAGAGAGAGAGAGAGAGAGAGAGAGAGAGAGAGAGAGAGACGTTTTACAAGGGGGAGCTCGACCTTGAGGTGACCTGACCTTGAACCAATCAGCATGCTTGTAATCCAAACACAGATGCCTGGAGCCAAACAAATCTTATACTTGTGAACAGGGACTCAGTTTGCTGCCAAAATACTGTGAGGCTCACCACAGTGCAGCTTTAACAAGTATCTTCAGCTAAGGGTTTAATGTTTGTGATTAACTGAGCAAAGTAATATTAAACACTATAATGTTTAATTAGTGGTTCAATTTCATAAATATCTCCAGCAAAAATCCATGTGTTTTGAGAAGTACAGGATTCTAATTCCAATTTGAATATAACTCCTTAGTAATTCCCACCATAAATAACACAGATATCATTGTATAGTTTAGTAGTTTGCAATGACTAATAAATGGGGTTGAAATCTTCTTTCTGGATTAGTTGTGCAGTGTTTGAATTACTTACCACAATGATTAAAGTGATTAAATATTTTTCTTCATTCTTTTTGCTATATCATAATCAAATTTAAGAATTAACAAAAATGCAGATTTAGTTGAATCATTTTGGGAGATTATGGCAATTGGAAAAAAATCAATTAAGTTTATACCTTCAAAATCACATTTTTGCCAAATCTAAGCAAGAGGACAGACACAGCAGGGAAGATTAGCAAACTCAAAGACACAAAGATAGAGACTTTGAATAGGGCCATTGAGACACAGGTCTTTTCTTGCCTTTATGTTTTGTGTTGTGCTGAGATTGAATTTAGGGCTTTGTGTATGTGGACAAGTGCTGTACAGGTGAATATATCTCCAGATATATCCAGATTTGCTTGGTTTAACAACAGTTTTTATACATTATTTATTTATTTTGTTCAAACTTGCACACACAAGTGAATGCATGTGTGTGTGATGCACACACAAGTGTGTGTGATGCACACACAAGTGTGTGTGATGCACACACAAGTGTGTGTGTGTGTGTACGTATGTGGTGTGTTATGTGAGTATGCACATGCACTGTGGCAACCATGTGAAGAGCAGCAGACAACTTGTGTGATTTGGATCTCTCTTTCCACAAACTGAGTCCTGGGGATAGAACACATTTTGCCAGGCTTCAAAGCAAGTGCTTTTACCAGCAGAGGCATTCTGACAATCTCTGCTTGACTTTCAAGTATATAATGCTTTTCTCTATTTAAGGAGGCCCCAACCTCCATATAAAACCAGATATGATGAATCTAATAGAAGAAAAAGCAGGAAAGAACTTCGGACATATTGGCACTGGGAAAAATTTCCTGAACAGAACATCAACAGCTTATTCTCTAAGATCAATAATTGACAAATGGGACCTCATAAAATTGAAAAGCTTCTGTAAGGGAAAGGAAACTGTCAATAGGACAAAACAGCAACCAACAGATTGGGATAGGGTCTTTATCAATCCTACATCTGACAGAGGCTAGTATCCAAAATATACAGAGAACTCAAGAAGCTAGACTCCATAGAAACAAGTAACCCTATTAAAAATGGGGTACAGAACTAAACAGAGAATTCTCAACTGAGAAATCTCTAATGGCTGAGAAGCACTTAAAGAAATATGCAACATACTTAGTCATCAGGGAAATGTAAATCAAAACAACCCTGAGATTCCAACTCACAACAGTCAGGAAGGCTAGAATCAAAAACTCAGGTGACATCAGATGCTGGTGAGGATGTGGAGAAATGTAGACTCCTTTATTGCTTGTGGTATTGCAAGCTAGTACTACCACTCTGGAAATCAGTCTGGCAGTTCCTCAGAAAATTAGACATAGTATGACCTAAGTACCCAGCAATACTACCCCTGGGCATATACACAAAAGATGCTCTAACATGTAATAAGGACACATGCTCCACTATGTTCATAGCAGCCTTATTTATAGTAGCCAGAAGTTGAAAAGGACCCAAATATCCCTCACGAAAATTTGGTACATTTACACTACTCAGCTATTCAAAACAATGATTTAATTGAAATTCACAGGCAAATGGATGGAACTATAAAATATCATCCTGAGTGATGTAACCCAGTCACAAAAGAACACAAGTGGTAGGTAATCAAAGATCACATCAAAATGTGAATGCTACAGTAATATTTGGTAGGGGGAAGAGAATAATATCTGGAAAGTAGAGGAAGAGAAGAATCTGGGGGTGGGGTGAGAGCAGTGGGAGGGAAAAGGTGAGCCAGTTCAGATATGGGTGTAGATGTGGGAGAAGGACCGAAGGTCAGGAATTGGAAGTAGGTGTGTAGCAATGAGGGAGGGGGATAACTGGAGTTAGCCACTAGAAAGCCCCCAATGCCAGGAATTCAAGAAGTTCCCAAGACCCAACAGGGAGGGCTTTAGCCAAAATACTCCAAGAAGGGGGAAATAGAACCTGTAGAGACCATATCCAATGTATAGGCATGGCCCCCAGTTGAGGGATGGGGCCACCCACCCATCTCAAAAATATTAATCCAGAATTCCTCCTGGCAAAAGTAAATGCAGTGACAAAGAGTGGAGCAGAAACTGAAGGAAAGGCCATCCAGAGACTGCTCCACCTCTGGCTCCATACCATCTGCTGACACAAAACCCAGACACTACTGCTGATGGCAAGAAGGGCTTACTAACAGAAACCCAGTATAGGTATCCCCTGAGAGGCTCTGCCATTGTCAGATCAATACAGATGTGGATGTACACAGCCAAACATTGGACTGAGCATGGGGACCCCCAATGGGAAAGTTAGGGCAAGGACTATAGGAGCTAAAGGGGTTTGCAGCCTCATAGGAAGAAAAACAATATCAAACAACCAGAGCCCCCAAAGCTCCCAGGGACTAAACCACCAATGAAAGAATACATAAGAGGTACTCATGGATCCAGCTGGATGTGTAGCAGAGGGTTGCCTTATCTGGAATTACTGGGAGGTAAATGCTTTCATCCTGTGGAGGCTTGATGACCCACGATAGAGGGATGCTATGGCAGAGAGGCAGGAGTGGGTGGTTAGGTTGAGGAGCACCCTCGTAGAGGTAGGTGGACAGAGGAGGGGATAGGGGGCTTGTGGAGTGGAAACTAGGAAGGGGGATAACATTTGAAAGGTAAATAAATAAAATAACCAATTATAAAAATGAGGTGCCATCTTGATTTTAAATAAAAGTAAATTTCTTAAGATGTGGTTGTTGTATCCATGTTTGGAACAAAGTGTGAACATGAGTGTGTATATAAAATCTTAGGGGGAAGAAGAAGTAGAGACTTAGAGTGGATTTTGTTGAGTTGAAATAAGATAGAAATTGATTCAAAGAAGCAAATTGTATGAACTTGTGACATTTTTTACCTTTACCATCTAGAGCTGCACTTTAGAGCATTGCTTCTCTGACTTTAGTGCACTCACAAGACACTTAGTCATTCCCAGTATGTAGGGACAGATTCAGCAGGTCTGGAGTGAGGCCTGTCCATCTGTAGTTTTAGCAGACACCCTCCCCAAGGTGGGTGTCACACACTGAGTTAAAGTTTTAGTCTGCCTGACCAGCAGCTCGGGTTCCTTCTGATCGGTGCTAGTATACCTTGGTTTTAAACACACCAGACAGCTCCACTGTCCCCAGAGGAGACACCACTTCCAGGCACTGTAACATGCCCAGGATCTTAGGATTCCAGGATCCCAGGATAGCAGGAGCTTGGTCACACCAGGATTTCAGGGTCTCAGAGGAAGCTTGACTGTCAAGAACTCTGACACACCCAGAATCTCAGGTTTACAGGAGGCTGGAATCACAGGATCACAGAGAAAGCTGGACTCTGAGGAGTCCTGAATCAACTGGGATTATAGGAAGGACAGGCTCCAATCAGATATATTGAGGGCAGCAAGCACTTGAGATAATCAGATGGCAGGAGGCAAGCATAAGAACAGAAGCAAGAGAAACCAAGGTTACTTGGCATCATCAAAACCAAACTCTACCACCATAGCTAGTTCTGAATATACCATCACACCAGAAAAGCAAGATATGGATCTAAAGTGACTTCTCATAATGATGATGGATTACTTTAAGAAGTAAACAAATGACTCCTTTAAAGAAATACAGGAAAACACAGGTAAACAGCTAGAAGCCCTTAAAGAGGACATAAAAAAAATCCCTTAAAGAGTTACTTGAAAACACTACCAAACAGGTGAAAGAATTGAACAAAACCATCCAGGATCTAAAAATGGAAGTAGAAACAATAAAGAAATCAGAAAGGGAGACAACTCTGGAGATAGAAATCCTAGGAAAGAGATCAGGAACCATAGATGCAAGCATCACCAACAGAATACAAGAGATGGAAGAGAGAATCTCAGGTGCAGAAGATTCCATAGAAAACATGGACACAACAAAGAAAATACAAAATGCAAAAAGATCCTAACTCAAAACACCCAGGCAATCCAGGACACAATGAGAAGGCCAAACCTAAGGATAATAGGTATGCATGAGAATGAAGACTTTGAGATTAAAGGGCCAGTAAATATTTTCAACAAAATGATAGAAGAAAACTTCCCTAACCTAAAGAAAGAGATGCCCATGAACATATAAGAAGCCCACCGAACTCCAAATAAACTGGACCAGAAAAGAAATTCTTCCAACACATAATAATCAGAACAACAAATGCACTAAATAAGGATATAATATTAAAAACAGTAAGGGACAAAGGTCAAGTAACATATGAAGGCAGACCTATTAGAATTACATCAGATTTCTAACCAGAGACTATGAAAGCCAGAAGATCCGGGACAGATGTTATACAGACCCTAAGAGAACACAAATGCCAGCCAAGGCTTCTATACCAAGTAAAACTCTCCATTAGGACAAAGACAGACACTACCTCAGAGGAAAAGGCTGGAAAAAAAAATTCAAACCAAACAGTCCAAAGAAACATGCTGGAGTAGCCATTCTAATATCGAATAAAATTTACTTCTAACCCAAAGTTATCAAAAAAGACAAGGAGGGGCACTTGATTCTCATCAAAGGTAAAATCTTCCAAGATGAAAGCTCCATTTTGAATAACTATGCTCCAAATGCAAGGGCATCCACATTCATTAAAGAAACTATTGTAAAGCTCAAAGCACACATTGCACCTCACACAATAATAGTGGACTTTCATCAATGGACAGATCCTGGAAGCAGAAACTAAGCAAAGACACAGTGAAACTAACAAAAGTTATGAAACAAATGGATTTAGGAGATATCTACACGACATTTTATCCTAAAACAAAAGGATATACTTTTTTCTCAGCACCTCATGGTACCTTCTCCAAAATTGACCATATAATTGTTCACAAAACAGGCCTCAATAGATACAAAATATTAAAATTATCACATGAATCCTATAAGATTGCCACAGACTAAGGCTGATTCAATAACAACATAAATAAAACATAGCCAAACATAACGACAACATAAACAAAAAGCCACTGTTGATATGGAAGTTGAACAACACTCTACTCAATTATAACTTAATCAAAGAAGAAATAAAGAAAGAAATTAAAGGATTGTAGAGTTTAATGAAAATGAAGCCACAACATACCCAACAT
Source organism: Mus musculus (assembly GCF_000001635.26). Classification (NCBI taxonomy): domain Eukaryota; kingdom Metazoa; phylum Chordata; class Mammalia; order Rodentia; family Muridae; genus Mus; species Mus musculus. The sequence continues at coordinate 78,672,254 of NC_000079.6, forward strand.
TATGAGACACAATGAAAGCAGTCCTAAGAGGAAAACTCATAGCTCTGAGTACTGGCAAAAAGAAACTAGAGAGAGCACACACCACCAGCTTGACAGCACACCAAAAGCTCTATAACAAAAGGAAGCAAATTCACCCTAGTGGAGTAGATGGCAGGAAGTAATCAAACTCAGGGCTGAAATCAACCAAGTGGAAACAAAGGAACTATACAAAGAATCAACCAAACAAGGAGCTGGTTTTTTTTTGTTGTTGTTTTGTTTGTGTTTGTGTTTGTGTTTTTTTTTTTTTTGAGAAAATCAACAATGTAGATAAACCCTTAGCCTCACTAACTAGAGGGCATAGGGACAGTATCCTCATTAACAAAATCAGAAATGAAAAAGGAGCCATAACAACAGAACCTGAGGAAATCCAAAGCTTCATCAGATCCTACTACAAAATGCTATACTCAACAAAACTGGAAAACCTGGATGAAATGGACAAATTTCTAGACAGATACCAGGTACCAAAGTTAAATCCAGATCAGATTAACGATATAAACAGCCCCATAGCCCCTAAAGAAATAGAAGCAGTTATTATTAGTCTCCAAACCAGAAAAGCCCAGGACCAGATAGGTGTAGTGCAGAGTTTCAAAGAAGAACTAATTCCAATTCTCCTCAAAATATTTCAAAACATAGAAACAGAAGGTACTCTACCTAATTTGTTCTATGAAGCCACAATTACTGTGATACCTAAACCACATAAAGACCCAACAAAAAAAAAGAGAACTTCAGACCAATTTCCCTTATGAATATCGATGCAAAAATACTCAATAAAGTTCTTGCAAACCTAATCCTAGAACACATCTAAATGATCATCCATCATGATCAAGTAGGCTTCATCCCAGGGATGCAGTGATGGTTTAACATACGGAAATCCATCAAAGTAATTCACTATATAAACAAACTCAAAGACAAAAACCACACGGTCAGCTCATTACATGCTGAGAAAACATTTAACAAAATCCAACACCCATTCATGATAAAAGACGTGGAAAGATCAGGAATTCAAGGCCCATACCTAAACATAATAAAAGCAATATACAGCAAACCAGTAGCCAACATCAATGTAAATGGAGAGAAAGTAGAAGCAATCCCACTAAAATCAGGGACTAGACAAGGCTTACCACTTTCTCCCTCCCTATTCAATATAGTATTTGAAATCCTAGCCAGAGCAATCAGACAACAAAAGGAGATCAAGGGGATACAAATTGGAAAGGAAGAAGTCAAAATATTACTATTTGCAGATGATATGATAGTATATATAAGTGACCCTAAGAATTCTACCAGAGAACTCCTAAACTTGATAAAGAGTTTCAGTGCAGAAGCTGGATATAAAATTAACTCAAACAAATCAGTGGCCTTTCTCTACCAAAGGATAAACTGGCTGAGAAAGAAATTAGGGAAACAGCACCCTTCACAATAGTCACAAATAATATAAGATACCTTGGTGTGACTCTAACTAAGGAAGTGAAAAGTATGTATAAGAACTTCAAGTCTCTAAAGAAAGAAATCTAAGATCTCAGAAGATGGAAAGATCTCCCATGCTCATGGATTGGCAGGATCAATATAATAAAAATGGCTATCTTGCTGAAAGCAATCTACAGATTCAATGCAATCCCCATCAAAATTCCAACTCAATTCTTCACCAAGTTAAAAAGGGCAATTTGCAAATTCATCTGAAATAACAAAAAAACCTAGGATAGCAAAAATTATTCTCAACAATAAAAGTACCTCTTTTGGAATCACCATGCCTGACCTCAAGCTGTACTATAGAGCAATTGTGATAAAAAGTGCATGGTACTGGTACAATGAAAGACAGATAGATCAATGGAATAGAACTGAAGACCCAAAAATGAACCCATATACCTATGGTCACTTGATTTTTGACAAAGGAGCTAAAACCATTCAATGGAAAGAAGACAGCATGTTCAACAAATGCTGCTGGCACAACTGGCAGTTATCATGTAAAAGAATGAGAATTGATCCATTCTTACCTCCTTGTACAAAGCTCAAGTCTAAGTGGATCAAGGAACTCCACATAAAACCAGAGACTCTGAAACTTATAGAAGAGAAAGTGGGGAAAGCCTGGAATATATGGGTACAGGGGAAAATTTCCTGAACAGAACAGCAATGGCTTGTGCTTTGAAATCGAGAATTGACAAATGGGGCCTTATAAAATTGCAAAGCTTCTGTAAGGCAAAAGGCACTGTCAATAAGACAAAAAGGCTACCAACAGATTGGGAAAGGATCTTTACCAATCCTAAATCCTATACAGGACTAATATCCAATATATACAAATAACTCAGGAAGCTGGACTCCAGAAAATCAAATAACACTATTTAAAATGGGGTACAAAGCTAAAGAAAGAATTCTCAACTGAGGAATACCAAATGGCTGAGAAGCACCTGAAAAATGTTCAACAGCCTTAATCATCAAGGAAATGTAAATCAAAACAACCCTGAGATTGCATGTCATACCAGTCATTTTCTGATCAAAAATTCAGGTGACAGGAAATGCTGGCAAGGATGTGGAGAAAGAGGAACACTCCTCCATTGCTGGTGGGATTGAAGCTGGTACACTCTGGAAATCAGTCTGGTGGTTGGTTCCTCAGAAATTTGGACATAGTACTACCGGAAGATCCAGCAGTACCTCTCCTGGGCATATACCCAGAAGATGTTCCAACTGGTAATAAGGATACATGTTCTACTATGTTCATATCAACCTTATTTATAATAGCCAGAAGCTGGAAAGAACCCAGATGTCCCTCAACAGAAGAATGGATACAGAAAATGTGGTATGTTTTCACAATAGAGTACTACTCAGCTATTAAAAATAATGAATTTATAAAATTCTTAGGCAAATGGATGGATCTGGTGGATATCATCCTTAGTGAGGTAACCCAATCTCAAAAGAACACACATGATATGCACTCACTGATAAGTGGAAATTAGCTCAGAAACTTAGAATACTCAAGATACAATTTACAAAACACATAAACTGAAGAAGAAGGAAGATCAAAGTTTGGATACTTCATCCCTCCTTAGAATGGGGAACAAAATATCCATGGAAGGAGTTACAGAGAAAATGTTTGGAGCAGAGTCTGAAGAATCAACCACCCAGAGACTGCCCCACTTGGGGATCTTCCCCATAAAGAATCACTGAACTCAGACACTAGGCAGATGCCAACAAGAACCTGCTGATTAGAGCCTCATACAGTTTTCTCTTGTGAGGCTCTAACAGTGCCTGGTAAATACAGAAGTGGATGCTCACATCATCCATTGGATGGAGTACAAGGTACCTAATGAATGAGCCAGAGAAATACCCAGGAAACTGAGGGGAATGAAGCCCCATAGAAGGAACATCAATATGAACTAACCAGTACCCTCAGAGCTCCTTGGAACTATACCACCAATCAAAGAAAACACATGGTGGGACTTTGGCTCTAGTATATATGTAGCAGAGGATGGCTTAGTTGGTCATCAATGGGAGGAGAGGCCCTTGGTCCTGTGAAGGCCCCAGTGTAGGGGAAAACCAGGACCAGGAATGGGAGATGGTGGGTTGGAGAGCAGGGGTTGCGGGGGAGCTGAAAGAGGAGTTCAGAGGGGAAACTAGGAAAGGGGATAACATTTGAAATGTAAATAATGAAAATATCTAATAAATAAAAATTTTAGTCAAATGTGTGTCTCAGTTTTCCATGAGAGTGTTTCTACTTTAAGTGTCTCATGTAATTTTGAAAGTTCTGAAAAATTATTTTGCATAAAAATCCCTTTTTAATCCATGATATGCAACATCCAGATCTTCATAATCAAAATGTTTTAACTTTTAATATGGAGTACTACTCAGCTCTTAAAAATAATGAATTTATGAAATTCCTAGGGAAATGGTTGGACCTGGAGGGCATCATCCTGAGTGAGGTAGCACAATCACAAAAGAACTCAAATGATATGTACTCACTGATAAGTGGATATTAGCCCAGAAACTTAGAATAGCGAGATAAAAGGTACAATTTGCAAAACACATGAAGCTGAAGAAGAACGAAGACCAAAGTGTGGACACTTTGCCCCTTCTTAGAATTGGAAACAATCACCCATGGAAGGAGTTACAGAGACAAAGTTTGGAGCTGAGACAAAAGGATGGATCATCTAGAGACTGCCATATCCAGGGATCCATCCCATAATTAGCCTCCAAACGATGAGACCATTGCATACACTAGCAAGCGTTTGTTGCAAGGACCGTGATATAGCTGTCTCTTGTGAGACTAGGCCGGGGCTTAGCAAACACAGAAGTGGATGCTCACAGTCAACTATTGGATGGATCACAGGGCCCCCAACAGAGGAGCTAGAGAAAGTACCCAAGGAGCTAAAGGGATCTGCAACCCTATAGGTGAAACAACAATATGAACTAACCAGTAACCCGGAGCTCTTGACTCTAGCTGCGTATTTATCAAAAGATGGCCTAGTCGGCCATCACAGGAAAGAGAGGCCCATTGGACAGGCAAACTTTATATGCCCCAGTACAGGGGAACGCCAGGGCCAAAAAATGGAAATGGGTGGGTAGGGGAGTGGGGGGGGGGAGGGTGTGGGGGACTTTTGGGATAGCATTGGAAATGTAATTGAGGAAAATACGTAATAAAAAAAAGAAAGAAATACAAAAAAAAAAAATCTTATGGAGAGTCAGGAAAAAAATATACTACTTGATTGGGGCTGCAGAGATGTTTCAGTGGTTAAGAGCACTGGCTGCTAATTTGGATGTCTAGGATTTGATTTCTAGCACAGTGTGGTAACTCATGAATATTTTTCGTTCCAGTCTTAGAAGATCCAACACCGTCTTTTGGCCTCTGAGGGCCTTAGGCATGCATGTGGTTCATAGGAATAAAGGCAGGCAGAACACCAATACAAAAAAAAAGCAATAATTTAAGAAATAATATGAAAATCTGTTGAGAAGTAATGGAGCATGGGGGAACACTTGAATACAAAGGAATCAAAAATACCAGCCGTGTTTAGACCCAGGTAACTGCAAACACCCTGTAATCTGCTTACTCGTGCCCAGTGAGTCATGTTACATCTCTATATGCTAGTTTAATTTTTCTTCTTATAAAATTTTCTTGATGCAGTGGACAGAAGAAGTAGATTCTTCCACAGAAATTAAAATGTGCTGTGCATTCTCGCAGATGATAGGTGGAGATCTGGCTGTTAGCCACACAGCGCTGTGCAGTCTTCTCGTGCACATCACATGTTTCTAACGTGAGCATCCTTGTCCCATAGTGTGCAGCTGCTTCAGCTGGACACAAATATCAACCAAGAACACAGCGAATATGAGCTGCACCAAGACCACAGCACATATGAGCTGCACCAAGAGAGAACGTGTTGTCTGTGACTCTCACCGTGCATTCTTTGTGTGATGGCTCTATGTGTGGTGGTTGTGAATTTTCTAATCAGTCTTTTCATAATTTAGTATTTCATTACTAAATTCATTACTTTTATAAGTAATCTTTATCTCTTTCATGTCAAATTCTTAATTTATTTTAGTAAGCATAAAGTAATATTTGTTAACTTTCTCCAAAGGCTGCAAGGCTATTATTTTCCATGAAGTGGTTGATGGTCCCTGAAGGTGTTAAGACCTTCTATACAACTTTCACAAAAGGTTGTATTTTGTGTTGATGACATCATCTGGTGAGTGGCCTACACCTGGAGAATTCTATCATTGATTAGAAGCAGTATTACAGACTGTGACTTCTAGCCAACTGAGTGCTCACTGACATTACTGTTAATATCTTAATCGGAAAACTGCTTCAACCTTCTGAATAAAAAGCAGAGGAAGAAGAGGAGCCAGGAGAAAGATATATATCCATTTAGAAGCAGACCTTTCTGATTGAAATTAATAATTTTGAGACACACAAAAATTAATTACTCTGCGATTGTAAGTAGGCAGTGGATTTATAGTAAATGACAGAGTGTTTACAAATTTTCCTGACTATTCGATTAGAAAATGCACAAGTGCAGGCGGCAGCCGAGCATGCATTATTTAAGTGGCTGGTGTCTGGCGACAATCTGGAAACTGCAATTGTTGTGGATGCGTAGGAAAATTCTCACTTTCTGAGAGAAATTCTTTCACCTTTGTGTGCCCACAGCATGGATCTTTCCTCGTGGCAGCTGTAGGAAACACAGGAACTCTGTGACCTGGAAAATGTGGGACAACTGACACAAGGTGACCCTGTAAGGCTGGGGTAGGCCCAATTAATTTAAAATTTTGCTTGGCCTTGTCTCTTCCAATTTTCTGAATCCTCTGGAAAAATGATTAATGCATACACTGCCAATGTGAAAATATTTTTGACCCTATTAAAGTCGACCAAGGATAAACCAAGTGTAGGCTGGCATTGTATCAAACTGGCTTTATTAAATTTGATTGGAGGTTTGTATGAGGAAGGGACAGACAAGGACATTATTTTGCACAGCCGCTCTCTTTTAAATGAAAATATCAAGTGGAATACAAAGTAGTGATATGCCTTGGACAGGAATCATTTTACATATAAAAAAATACTACAAATAACTTATTTAAAAGGTATTTGCTCAGGGAAAAATGTGCTTATTGCTATGCTCGTCATCCAGCAGTTAGGATGTTTTAATTTCTGAGAGGTTGTATGGAAGCCTGATGATCTTACCTCCTTTATGGATGTGCTTGGTCAATCCGCCTGCCTTCTCTTATCTGTCATTGGAAATTGTACAACTTGGAATTATTGTGGGCATTTTCAACCTTAGCTGACAAGAGTTTTCTAAAAGTCTTTCCCTGATGTACCTATCTTACAGTCCTGAAATTAAAGTGACTACTTTTTGTACTGGACATGTGGTTTTCAATAAAGATGTTATGCTTTCAACACCAACCCACTGAGTCTTTAAAGTTATGTTCTTTAAAAATATAGTACTTGTAAAGAAATTTTAAAATCCCCTTAATTCTCATTAAATAGAGTAAAAACATGATGTGTGTATGTGTGCACATGTGTCATATTAATTTAACTCGTTAGTACCTGTACCTTTCTCTTTTTCTCTTTAACAAATGCACCCACCTACAAGCAGTGGTTAAGCCTTCTGCTTGCACCCTGGATCCCATCAAATGATAATGTCTTTTTGTTAAGTTTCCACGTCTCTTCCATAACATCAGCTTCTCTCTTCCTATTGCATCATCCATTTCAAGAACTGAAAACAACACTTTCCTGCTTCCATGTTCCTTCCCACTTGTCTCTTATCTCAACTATGCTAATGTACTGTCTCAGTTCACTTCTTGTTAGCTTCTAACCCATTCTAAGATATTTCTCTTGCTGCTGAAACCAGGTTGCCCAGGCAACAGAGAGCCTGTGGAATGTCCAGTCCAAGGACACTCCCATGTGCTGCTTTCCTCCCCGTGGTGGGATTTCGTGGAGTGGGCTCACTCTCCCCCCTGAAGGGCTCTTGGCTTCCAAGGCACTCTTACATTCTTTGTACCTGACTCAGTCTTGCCCTTCACTCACCACTACATTTGTGATTATTCATGAGTCAGTTCTCAGTTCCTTGTCCCTTTTCCCTTCACATTGTCTTCCTATGTTGAATTGGGTCTTGTTTACTAGAGTAGCCTTTTGAAGTTTCTGTCCTAGAAATATCATATATATGCTTCTCTGCTTCTCATGTTAAGCATCCCTCCTAAAACGTTAGTCTGAATTCTTGACTTCTTTATTTTAATCCACATATTTAAATTAAAAATTCCTCAATTCTTAGTTATAATATATGCTAGGAGTTATAATAGGTGCTATAAACATGAAAGCGAGTAGAATATATTTCTCAGAACTAATACTTGTGGGGGGATCAATAGTACAGCCACGGAAAAATGAAAACAATCTAACAATTGTGCTGGAAACAGAAGAAAGAGAGAAGTTTCACTTTCTGGGATAGCAAGAAAACTTCCAGAGGAAGTAAAAAAAAAAAAAAAAAAAAAAAAAAGCCTGAGTTTAGGCAGCAAAGGCAGAGGCTGTGCTTGGGGGTCTGGATCCAGTGTAGGAGGACATGAGTGGAGTTGAGACTTTCGATGTTCTGAGTTGCATTTGTGATCTCTCCTGCTTGTCTCTATGTGATCCATCCCATTACTATAAGTAAGGAACCCAGTGTACTGAGGTCGCGGAGTGCATCAGCAACATTAAGTTGTAAGTCTTGGAGGCATGCATCCTTCCTCATTTCTAGTTACCCTATCATATTGCAGCTCCCTATCTATTTTTGATCACCTTTATTATCGGCTTTTACTTAATTTGACATGGGAAAGTAATTTTCTAGAAAGATTAACGATAAAATATGTAGGTGCTACTGAGATGGTTCATTGAGTAAAAGCAGTTCCTATGCAAGTATGATGCTCTTAGTTCAATCCCTGCATCCTGTGGTGAAAGGAGAAATCTGACTCTTTAACATTGTCCTCTGGTAGCCATTCATGTACTTGGACAGTTGTACTCACACTTAAGTCATTCATACATACATACATACATACATACATACACACACACACACACACACACACACGCAAATGAAAAATGAATTAAAACTACTTGCACTAATCTAACTAGAGAAACAGAAGTTCTGAATATCCACTAGCTATTTGCATATTTAATATGGATAAGATGTTTGCAAGTCCAACATGAGAAGAGAATCTTAATTGGGTGATTATAAAATTTATTTAAAATTATTTAATAGATCTTATTGGAAGCACACTTCTGAAAAACTCAGCATTGCATTAGGAAACATTACAATTTATATAATTTTATTGTAATTATACTCTAAGCCCAAGATTACTGGTAATTATTAGCATGTGTTTTATAAGTTATATATATTTTAAAAGGGTAAAAATATGTCAAAACCATTTTATGCACATGGCTTTGTGAACATTTCATATCTTCTAGCAAACAAAGAAAGTATTTTGAAAGTAACCCATGTAAGGCATTTCGCTTCTACATGCAATATAAAACATTTCATATATTTAAATTTTGTAATGGAAAATTCAGTTGAGTCATATGAATTTTTTAAAAGATATTTTCATTCTTACATTGTTTGTTTGCCTTAAATTCTTAATTTACAACCAGAGAGATGAATTGCTGATGAAGTAGTCAGTTTACACATAACCTTTGACCTCACAGTGGATCAATAGTTTCAGGGACAAACCTTCACTGTGGAGTGCTAGCAGGCACTATTGTCTTACTTGAATTATTTTATAGTTGAAACTGGATGGACTCTGATAACTTCTCCAGTAAATTAGTCATTCTAGTGGACTGCCTAGAGCATTTTTGTGAAGGCAGTGGGACCAAGAACAAAGAGACATTAACAGTATAAATCAGATTTTGCCCTGTGACTTCACAAGTAAGTTGAGGAAAAGAAAAAAAGAATGATAGGGAAGTGTACAAGCCTAATTTTCTGAAGATAGAAGCAGTTTATAAAATGACTCTAAATACTCAGTGATTTCTTATCTGCCAAGCACTAGCCCATTCAAGTGCTCATTATAATTTTCTATTAGTATTTGATAGAACAGAGCTAGGTGGGCAGCCATTAGCAAATAACTTGGCTCCACTGAAATGGAGACTCATTTGTTACTCAGGACTTACACTACTGGGCACAAGGATACTTTCCAATACCTATTATTTGTCCACTCTTTCAACCAAGAGTTAGAAAATATGTTGTTCTTAAAACTTTTAGAAATAAAAGAAAAATCTATGATTCAAAAGTGTAAGTTACTAAATATAAGAATTTTAAATAGAAAGATAAGCAACAATGAGCTTCTTGGCTTCCCACCATGTCTGCATCTCTTTTTGATACGCCAAGCTAAGGGGTTGATAGAAGCTCATTGGTGATGTAAGACCACCCGAGAACTACAAAGACCATCAAAGGTTACCACCAACCCACAAATGCATTAAACGGTCAAGTGGGCCCTGGAGAAGTCTGGTTCTTTATCTGGTTACAAAAATCCTCTGATGCAATGTCAGCATTGTAGCCCACAGTTGTGGGGATCTAAGAAATTAGTGTTAGAGTCTGCAAATGTCCAGAATTCTACACAATTTCCCAATTTGAGTATGTGGTGATATGTGTCATATAGCATCCTGACCAACCCCCCCACCCCCCCAAAAAAACCCCCTTATTGTATTGGAGGAAGCAGTTAATAAAATTCACATGGAAAGTCACATGTGCAGAAAAGAGATTTCTTCACTTAATGAGATAATAAACAATGTCTTTTCCTTTACCAAATGAACTAAAATAAAGGTAAATACATATAGTCTATTAAACTGTCTTCATTTTGTGTTTCTTAAAATTATTTCAAAGGCTTAATCCTAGTATTAAAAGTTTTTACTTTTTATTATGAAGTAAATTCTAAAACCAGTTCTAAATCTGGTATTTAAAAAATACTGCTCTAAGGGTTATGGAGGCTGTATATGTTTATGAGTATGATGCTGTTTGTTGTAAGTCATGGGGTATTCTCAGGTAACCTCAAACACATGACGCTTACAAATGTACAACATAGCAGGTAATGATTCTAACAGCTTGCTCTGGTAAATGAATGTAATCTTTTTTTCTTTTTCTTTATTTTTTTGTGGTGGCCTAAATAAAATGGAGTTGAGAAATCAGAAAGTTTTAAAAAATATTTTACAGCCGGGCAGTGGTGGTGCACGCCTTTAATCCTAGCACTTTGGAGGCAGAGGCAGGCAGATTTCTGAGTTCAAGGCCAGCCTGGTCTACAGAGTGTGTTCCAGGACAGCCAGGGCTGTATAGAGAAACCCTGTCTCAAAAAAATTTATATATATATATATATATATATATATATATATATATATATATAAAACAATATAAGAAATAAAAATATTAACTGGATAGCAATGTCAGGTAAAATTATACAAAACCTTGCTATTTATACTTTATATTTATACTTTATGTTCTTCAAGATTATTTTTGTCAATGAGAGATCAAGAAGTTTGTAGGTAAAGTAATGCTGAAAATCTTTAGAAAATCAGTGGTGGTTCTCTTCTTGAAGTAAGGTTCATGGTGGGCCATACTCCAGTTAAGGAAGACTTTTAATTTTCCCTAAGAATAAAGAATAACCATTTTAAAATTGCAGGAATGTATAATAACCATTTAAAACCATGAAAGTTAAATGTTATAAGTGTTCCTGGAATTGAAATTATTACACAGTTTTGTTCCTTTATTTTGCATCTACTAAATAATTTCAACAAACTTCCCAACATTATATTGGACTTTCAAATCAAGACCATCCTATTTGATAATAATGTTGCAGTTTGTGGCTAGATTTTATGACTCATTTATTAATTGTTAAATTTATGTGGTGTTGTTAGATTTCAATTTTATTGTACTGTTTTCAGTAATATTTGATATAAGAATTATGGTGCCTTGAAAAATATTTTAGACAGATACCTACTTTTCTTATAGAGATTATCTGTTTGGGAAAATATCTGATTTCTTCAAAATAAAACTGGTCCAGTTCCATTTTTAGATCAAGATTCTTAGGATTTCTTTCCTAAAATTTATTTAGTTCAAATTTTCTACCACAGCTTGAAGCAATTTTTAAACAAGAACAAGAACAGCAACAACAAGAACAACAGCAACAACTACCACCAAGCTATGCATTCCCAGAATACACTGACACAGAGTAAACATTCCCATTGCAAAGTGAAACATGGACACATTGCAAGGAATGAATGACTAAAGCAGACTAAAACTTCATGTCTGACTTCAAGGACTTGTGTGGAATATTATGTCTCCCAAAGGGGTTGGGTAGCCCCACTCTCCTAACTGCACTGTATACATTGCCTTCCTCTTAGACCATCTCTATTTCATACTGAAAGCTTTCTGGGACAGATGTTGTATCATCCTGGCTTCAACAACATTCTGTGGTCCCCATTGCAACTTCTGCTTCACTTTCATAGGTTCATGCAGAGACCTCTCAGGACCTTCTTGCTAAACATTTTTATGGCTTCAGTAGCTTTCTTAAAATTTGGAGCAGGATTCCATAATCTTCTTAATCTTGCATCTCTTACGTCTGTGAAACTAGTGCCACGTGCATGATGCTGCCAGTTTCTTCTCACAACTCAAGGTACAGCCTGCTCCTTTTGAGCCATACTTGCATCTGCTTTTATGTGCTGCTTATTAGAAAAACACTTCCCTGGGCATTTGCTTTCAAGCATGGAACTTCTTCAGTTTCATTCCCACAGCAGCTTCTCTCCTTTCAAATGCATTTTCCTTCTTATAACTAGAACCTTCAATGGGTGGGACTTGTCCTTGGGGCACCGATGCTTTTGAGTGGGTGGGTCTTGTCCTCTGGGTACCCATGCTCTTGTCTGTAGCTTTGAACATGTTTACCCACACACGTCCCTTTTCCAATCTCATATACTGTTTATTGCTCTGCTCTTATTCTCATTTTATCTCTGAAAAAGCGCAGGGAATAGTAGTCAGACCACGAATTTAATGCTACATATCTCAGAGTTTATTTAACAAAAGAAATTGATTCATTACTTTTTAACTGAGGCCCCTGTAAGTCCGCAAAACCTGTACAGTGCAGCCAGATTCTAAGAATACAGCCTGAATGGTCTTTAGCCCAGTTCCAAAGGAGTCCTTGTTTTTCTGTGGAAATACATGAGCAAGCCTTCCAATTTCTGTGTTTCTCCTAGCATTGTGGTCTTTTAAACTCCCCATAAAATGACCCACTAAACTATGCTTAAGAGTATCATGGGGACTTTTCTAGACAAAAACTCAAACCTATTCATACTGCTGCAAGTTTATACCAAAGGCCTTCAGGTGGCCTTTGGTATGAATATAATGGGATTATATTATCACCTCTTTGCTGGTACCTGGAATGTTCTGGATTGTGCTTATCCAATTACTATGGCAAAATACCCACCAAAAACAATGTAAGGAAGAAGGATAGTTTTTGACATTCAGTTCAACAGAACCCAACACAGTCCACACCATGATGAGGAAGGCATGGGGCAGAATCAGGAAGTCAGCTGATCACAATGCTAAAATCAGGAAGCAGAGCGCTAAGAAGTACATCAGGTATAATATCCTCAAGGCCCGCCCCTCACACCATGACTCACTTCCTCCAGCCACTTCCTCCAGCCGAACTGCTGAGACTTTCCACAGCCTTCCCAGATATCCCCTCCAGCTGGAGGAGAACTATGCAAACTCATGAGGCTGTGGGGAGCATTTCTACAGTGGAACAAAGGTAGCTTTGTTGAATATGCCCTTGCTTTTCTCTTAGCAATTGAATCAAGTATATCTGAGTCAGTAACTCTAAGTTTTAATAAATGTCTTTCCACTTGTTTATAATTAGTGTCCTGACATATTATATACTAAATTTTTTTTTGAGAAATCTCATTTAGGTGTAGTAAATTTCTGTTCATTGTTGGGTGATCTCTTAGCTTTTCTGTGAAATCCTCAGGATTTTCCCATTTGTTTAGGGTTTGATTTTTTGTATTAATTTGTCTTGAAGGGTATTGTTTCCTTTCATTCTCTTGAGCTCTAGGTAGATTCAAAGATGCATTTTATTTCAAACTACAAAAATATCTTTTACTCATTTTTATAATTATTTTCTTTCTTATATTTGTCTTCTCTATAAATTCAGAGAATGTTAAATTCATACTTTTGTTCTCTCTGGAAAGTAGATAACTTTTGTATGATGTTATTGCTACTTAGTCATTTTGATGACTTTTTAGAAATATGTTATCTTTTCAGTAATAATTCATTACTTGACAATGTTCTCTTTCCACTAACCTTAAAACTTCTGCTCAAAACAAGTCTGACAATAATATTTACAATTTCCGGGACCATTAGTTGTTCCTAATTCTGTATACAAGATACTTTTGAAGATCTCTATTTGAATAATACATACATATTTAAAATCATCACTCCTTTATTTGTTATGAATTATAAATTCTAATTTTAATAATTTTAATTGTCTTTCTCACAGACATTGATAATGATTGCTCTTCTCTTCATACTTGAGCGTCTGTTAAAAATCTGTCCCCTCTCTGGTGCTGGAGTTGTGGAAGCTGCTAGGTAGACTGCAAAAGCATCATCTTTTATTAGGAACATGAAATTCTATTCATCTTGGGCTCTGCTAATGATTTGGGCCATTTTTTTTTCATACAATATATTTGATCATATTCTTTTCCCATCTGCCAACTCCTTCCTGATCCTATCTGCCCACCCAACTTTCTGTTCTTTTATCTCTCAAAAAGCAAACAAAACCAAAAACATGATAGTCAAAAGAAACAAACAAGACACAACAATAACAGAGCCCAGATAAAAATAGCAAAACAAAGCAAAACAAGCATAGAGAAAAACTTAGAGTTAGTTTGGTGTTGTCGAATACTCCTTGACACAGGACCTGCCCTGGAGTGTGGTGGATATACTCAGTTATACTTTCTTGGAGAAAACGAATTTCCCCTTTTCCAACAGGCATCAATAACAAAGAATTTCTTGATTGTGGGTGAGAGTTTTCTCTTCTTCCCCTTCTCAAACTGAGATTTTGTCTGATTTGAACCTGCATAGATCTTCTGTGTTCTGTGACAGTCTCTGTGAAATCATTTATGTATCAGTCCTGCTGTGTCTAGAAGTATTGTTTCCTTGGAGTCTCTTACCACCTCTGTCTCTTTTACAATTTTTTTTATATCTTCTTCATAAATCTTTGAGCCTTGAAGGAAGGGATTTGATGAAGGCATTTCATTTAGAGAGGAATGCTCCAAAGTCTCCCACTTTTTGCATATTGTCCAGTTGTGGGTCTCTGTGTTTATTACCATCTATTGCAAGAAGAAGCTACTCGAATGAGGGATGAGTAATTCTCTGATCAGTAGGTATAGCAATGTGTCATTAGAGGTCATTTTATTGATATGTTCCTTTAGCAGAATAATAGTAGTAGTCTTTCGTTTAGGCCCATATTCTACCTACTCACAGAATTTTGGCCACTTTCACAGTATGAGGTATGGATTTCATCTTATGAAGTAGACCTTAAACAAACAAGCAAACCAACCAACAAAAATGTTGGTTACTCCCATAATATTTATGCCACTATTATAATAGAATCTTGCAGATAGGTGACTAATATATACTGCAGAGTGTGTAACTGGGTGATATTGATTATTAATTTTCTCTCCTAGAAGCATGTAGACAATACCTTCTAGCAACATGAGTGACAGTCAGTAGGATTGAAGCTTCTACTTGGACCCCAACTTGATTTCTCCATGTTTGATGATATCAGTTAGCTGTGTCTTCAGCAATAAAGCCTTACCGTCATGTTCTGGATATTAAGCAATATCCTTGATAACAGCCTGAGATGTTGTGAGCTGTCCATGGGACCTTTCTGCCAAAGACATAACAAGATGTAGCCAAATCATGTCTTAGGAATTTTACTTAGAGGCATAAGATGTCTAGTTGAGGAATTGTTTCCCCATTATATGGTGACTTCATTTATTTTTTGTATATGTATATGTTTACATAACTTCAAATTTTCTTTTTTTTTTCCCATTTTTATTAGGTATTTAGCTCATTTACATTTCCAATGCTATACCAAAAGTCCCCCATACCCACCCACCCCCACTCCCCTACCCACCCACTCCCCCTTTTTGGCCCTGGCGTTCCCCTGTACTGGGGCATATAAAGTTTGCGTATCCAATGGGCCTCTCTTTTCAGTGATGGCCGACTAGGCCATCTTTTGATACATATGCAGCTAGAGTCAAGAGCTCCGGGGTAACTGCAAATTTTCTTAATGACAACTTGGAAGACGATGGCTGACTGCTTATCTCTTCGTTATTGATTTTGGTGTAATATATTTGAAGTACATGAAGAACATCCATCTTCATATGGATGTATAGCTTTTAAAGAGAGGGATATTTAAATATCTTTTCACTTTTCCTTATTTAATGTTTTTGTAGCTACAGAAATTGAGGCCAGGGTCTGGCATGTAGGTGCGATGTAAGTTCTGTATCACTGAACTATATCCCTAGAGCCAACTATTCTCCTGTTAAAAGTGGGTAATTTGCTGAAATAACAGTTTAAATGAAGAGCCTTCTATGACATTCATAGTTTTCAGTATGAATTCCTTTAACTCCAGTAGCATGTCTTATGATCTGAATTAATTTTATACTCATGCATGATTTTGTAACATCACCACACTTTGATCTTTTGCAATGATTTGTTTACTATAATTTCCAGTACTCTAAACATTACCACGGTTCATCAATTACCAATAATTGCATCACAAGAGTTTTCGAGTGTTGGAAAGGTATGAAATTCACAGCAGTAACAAGCATTATAAATTTCCATATGCGTATGTGTGTGTGTGTGTGTGTGTGTGTGTATTTGCTTCAGAGTGCAGATATTTTGCAATAGTTTGTGACTGTGGTATAACCCAGACTTCTGGCCAGTGTGGAGACACTGAAAGACTTTCAAGCTCTGCATGTTTGTTATTCAGTCAGTACTTTTAGTCCATATGAAGAACAAACCATTAACAAAGCTAACATTAGAAATCTGAAGATCATGTGCATGCTTGGCCATCAACTGTTTGTACAAGTTCCATTGAACATTCAGAAACAAGGGCAAGAAATAAGAGATTAATTTTACAAATATATATTCCATGGCATCGGAAGTGAGCCAGAATGGGAGGAGAACTAAAAGTTAATGAGGAAACTTTAGTCATAATTTAATTATAAAATCCTCTAATGAAGATGGGCTAGTGAAAACAGAGGTGATGAGATGAAGTCAAAGCTTCATCCAGTTAGAGGTCAGTTATCATTAGTACTACAAATATGAGTATAAATGACTTGGACAATGAACAGATAAGTAAAATAAGAGGAGTCACATGATTCAGGTGCCTTAATTGAAGGAGTTAAGTTCCCATTCCTGCCATGTAAATTCTGGTATTAAACCTGGCATTACCTAGGGAGGGGCAGGATGAAAGATACATGGACTTCCTTTGTGATGAGACAAACATGCAAAAGCAGCAGAGGAAGCCACTGCAGGTAACTTGTGTTCTCTAGGAAAGGCTTTGTAGGTACATTGTAGTAGAAGATCAGTTTAGACATAATAATGAAAGTTGGAAGAGGGAACAGACATAATTTTTAAAAAAGTAACAGAAATAAATATGCAATTTTTGAAGGCCTCCATATACTCACATTGGTATGAATAATAACAGTGAAAATAATGAAGAAAAGGATTAAAGAAAAACATGAGAAAAGGAGAATGGATTAAGATGTTGAGTCTATTTTGTTCACAGAGAAAAGGCCAAAAGAAAGGTGAGGGATGGCTGGCCTTAAATCCTGATAGTACGAACATATGTTTAATGGCAGTGAGATATTAGCTACCTGTCTCTGGGTAGATGATCCTTGTCAGCTCTGTACTGGGAACAAGGCTATCTTTGTACCTGTAGAATACCTTGGACACTGATGAAGACTTAAGGTGGCTTTGCCTACCATCACTTCACTATACAAAAGGGCTGTCTCCTGACATCTCATTGTAAAGGCTCTGGAGCAATGCTTTACTCTAAGACTATCTACGTAGATAGGGCATCAGGAAAGAGCTCCAGTTCTTGGCTTCAAGTTTCCCACCATGTGATAGAATTGTCCTCTGAAGCTCATTTTTCTTTTACCAATTTTAAAAGTGTATGTATTTAGAAATGAAGGCACATATATTTGTTTCAGGAGCTTGAATGACTAAATAAAACTATCTCTATTTTGAAACAATTGTGACAAGTAATTAATTTTCATGTTGCTTATTCATTCTTCTACAGACTTGCTCTTAATTTCTCTGTGCTATATGTCAAAATTGGGGCTTTGGGTTATCGGACTAGGTTCTAAAGGAGAATTGAACCATTGTGTTAGTTTCCTTTCTCAATGTCATTGTCAACCTATTAAATACAGTTTCATACCATCTTTGTGCTTTTTCACTGTCTAAGAGATAAACCACACATCTGTTAAGTATAAACTGGGGTTCTAATGATTCACATATATATACACACACACACATATACACACACGCACACACACACACATATATGGAATTCCATATATATGGAATAAAACACATATATGTATCATATATAATATCAATGAATATCAATATCTGTCTATCTGTCTATCTGTCTATCTATCTATCTATCTATCTATCTATCATGTCTTCACACTCTATGGAGAAAACCACAGCATAGGAAAGAATATATCTGTAATAGGGTTTCTTATAGAGATTTTGTTACAAAGACAGGAAGGATAAAAAAAGAAAAGAAAAATTCAAGATTTAGACTATGTTTTATTTAGATGGAAAATGCAATAAAAAACTTGGCATTATTGGAGAGGAAGAGTTGATGGCATTTGGGTGGAGACTTCAAACAGAAGGATTGTGCCATGCCACTAGAAAGTATCTGAGTCTGAGGTGGCAGCACAGTGAAGCTTTACAGAATGGAATACTCAGGGAGAAGGCATGGCAGTGTGGTTAGAATTGAGACAGTGAGGAAAATACCACTAAGAGTCACATCAAGAAGGTGGATGGACCTGTAGGTTAACTTTACAGAGTGAGGTAGGCAGCCACTGGTAATGTAGATAACTTCTGTCAAATGATGAGCACTTGGCTAAGAATGAGAGCTGAGGAACTGAGAGATCAATTACCTGTTGCACTTTCCAAGTTCATCAGATGGAAGTTTGCTGATAGGTCACTTGTGAGAAGCCAAAATGGGAGAAAAGATGGTCCTGAGGTCTTTGTGTAAGCCATTCTCAGGAATGGTGCAAACAATGGAAGGTTCTGTGTAATTTGATGGGCAGCTGATGGGATATGAGGGTTGGATTAAAAAACACATACAGCATACGAGGCACACCTTAAGGTGTGTCTCTGAGGATGTTGTCACATGAGTTTTGTTACTTTCCTGTTATTAAAAAATGTATTTTTCAGATCTTAGGCGCGAACCCACCAGAGGGTCCCAAGGTCCCCAGTGCCGCAGACGCTCTTGGTCCCTGTGTCTGCGTGGAACGGGTCTCTCGATGCGGGTGGGCAAAGTGTGGATGAATGACAAACAGACACACACAGGAGAGGTCGTGTGGAATCTGAGTGTAATTTTCGAATCAAGCATCAGACTTTTTATGCAGAGGACAATAAGGAAGTTGGGTGACAAATTCGCAAGGTACAATTGAGGTAACTGGAATCTTACATAAAACAGAGGAATGCAAACACAAAAGGTCTAATGGGAACCACCTGGGATAGAATACATTGATAACAGCTGGGATCAACAAGGGCTCCACCTTAGAAGCCAGGGTCAAGGGCTTCGTGCCCTTGCCATAGTACCTATTTTAGTCTCTTGTATAGTCCACCTTCCCCTTAGGCCATTGTAAATACGTGTGTATGGGTGTAACTCTGCTATAGTTTTTGGTTTCTCCTTTGGTCTGAAACTTCCTTCTTCCTTAGTGATGGTAAATTCCTGTGTAAGGGAGTGACTTAGCTTTTACAATCTTACTGAATTCCAAGCCCTTGATCTTTCAAGGACGTTCTAGGACTGTTGGAACACTGGTGGAAGGCTTTAGCCATGTCAGAATTCAATTTTAAAAAGCACTTATAATAGGAAAATACTAAAAGAGAGCACATGGATCTATACACTAGACTAACGCGGTAATGGAACGCAGGAATGAAAAATTAATGTATGGGTAGAGAACACTAGACTCCAGGAGGAGAGCTTCCTTGAAACTCTTTTGCCTCATGAGTGACTTTTAAGCCTTTCAGCTTGTCTAGCTGACTCTACCGGAGATCGTAGCACTCCAGAGGACTTTCCATGCTGCAGGCCTCCTATCACACCCAGGACTTGGGATCACTGGTGAGTGGAAAGCAGCAGAGGGAGTGCTCTGACCCCAGGACTCAGGAGGTGGATTGGAGCTCCAGACTTCTGGATACCTTCCCTGCAAGAAAGAGGATAGATGACCTGCAGAGATTGCTCTGACCACTGGGACTCAGGAAAGAGTTGGACTCCCAGGATGCTGACAGAGGCTAACAGAATCCCAGAAGAAACAAGCTCCATCCAGAGACAGCTAGAACATCTAACACCAGAGATTACCATATGGAAAACGGCAAAGGTAAGAATCTTACTAACAGAAACCAAGACCACTGGGCATCACCAAAACCTAGTATGCCAACCACAGCGAGTCCTGGATACCCCAACACACTCGAAAAGCACCACTCGGATTTAAAATCATTATCTCATGATGATGGTAGAGGATTTTAAGAAGGGCATTAATAACTCAAAGAAATACAGGAAAACACTGCTAAAGAGGTAGAATTCCTTAAAGAGGAAACACAAAAATCCCTTAAAGAATTACAGGAAAAGACAACCAAAAAGGTAATGGAATTGAACAAAAGCATCAAAGATCTAAAAATGGAAATAGAGACAATAAAGAAAACCCAAAGGGAGACAACTCTGGAGATAGTAATCCTAGGAAGAAATCAGGAACCATAGATGTGAGCAACAGACTACAAGAAATGGAAGAGCCTTATTTATAATAGCCAGAAGCTGGAAAGAACCCAGATGCCCCTCAACAGAGGAATGGATACAGAAAATGTGGTACATTTACACAATGGAGTACTACTCAGCTATTAAAAAGAATGAATTAATGAAATTCCTAGGCAAATGGATGGACCTGGAGGGCATCATCCTGAGTGAGGTAACCCAATCACAAAGGAACTCTCACAATAACAAACAAACTCACTGATAAGTGGATATTAGCCCAGAAACTTAGGATACCCAAGATAGAAGATACAATTTGCTAAACACATTAAACTCAAGAAAACGAAGACCAAAGTGTGGACACTTTGCCCCTTCTTAGAATAGGAAACAAAACAACCATGGAAGGAGTTACAGAGACAAAATTTGGAAGTGTGATGAAAGGATGGACCATCTAGTGATTGCCATATCCAGAGATCCATCCCATGATCAGCTTCCAAACACTGACACCATTGCATACACTAGCAAGATTTTGCTGAAAGGACCCTGATATAGCTGTCTCTTGTGAGACTATGCCAGGGCCTAGCAAACACAGAAGTGGATGCTCACAGTCAGCTATTGAATGGATCACAGGGCACCCAATGGAGGAGTTAGAGAAAGCACCCAAGGAACTAAAGGGAACAGCAACCCTATAGGTGGAACAACAATATGAACTAACCAGTACCCCGGAGCTCTTGTGTCTAGCTGCATATGTATCAAAAGATGGCCTAATAGGCCATCACTTGAAAGAGAGGCCCATTGGACTTGCAAACTTTCTATGCCCCAGTACAGGGGAACGCCAGGGCCAAAAAGGTGGAGTGGGTGGGTAGGGGAGTGGGGGTGGTTGGGTATGGGGGACTTTTGGTATAGCATTGGAAATGTAAATGAGCTAAATACCTAATAAAAAATGGAAAAAAAACTTTTTATCTTTATAATAGAGATTGCAAGTTTTCTCCCCCAGTGTAGATTCTTTATGAATTTCAGTGTAGATTCATAAAGAATAATTATGACTTATTCTTTAGCTATAATTTATGAGCTTATATTTGACTAATATAATATTTTGGGGGGCTTTAGACTTGATATGCATGCTTATTCTGATGGAAAATATATAGGAAAAGAAGCAAAACAGTAATCACTGGATGGAGATAAACCCCAAGGCATGCACTGACTTGGTTAATGTTTAAATCAGGTCTTTCTTACTATTTAACCATCTTCCATTTCTTCACACATCTATGGCCAGCATTTTGGCTTACAAATCTTAACTCTTAGCTATATTAGCTGATTATTTCTCCAGCAAGAGTCAGTGTACTACATGATTTCCTGAGATAGTTTAAGTTATTGCCAATAAAAGATGTTTTCAAATATCATCTAAATAAATTTAATTATTTTCTAATATCATGTTTTCCTTTACCTTTTTTGTTCCCCTCTAAATTTAAGTTGAAGTTTCTTGGGACAAACTGTAAACAATTGTGCTATTAGCTTTAATAAGATTGACTAAGTTGCTCAAAGAATTCCAAAACTCAAAATATGTGTTCTATATTTAACTGGAAAATATATAGTGTTTATTTCTTGACATCTGTAACATGTCCATGTGTTCTCCTGTGTCTCTTTGTGTTAAGCTGCTGTACAGGGAGAAGGAACATAACAGGAAGTGACATGATGGGCATATGGCAGTGCCATGTATAATTTACAAACTGCACTCCTGTTGGAAGCAGACACCTGCAATTAATTCACATCCTGGGAATTTAATAGGAGGCTGGTGAACAAACCTAGGAATGCCCATAGCCCAGTGGATTAAAGGCCTGATCCATTGGCCCTAATCCATTTCAGTTTATGGGAGGATGTTATCTTCAAAGATCTCAGAAGTCTAGATGGCCTGTTTATGTGTTCATCTGTATGAAGTTGTCACTTGATATTGCCTAAATTTGGTTAGCATCATTGAAGGACAGCCAAACAAGCAAGTGTTTAAGAAAAGCATTTTTGTGTTTTAAATTATAGTAATTTAGTTATCTATATTGTTTAAATCTCAAAGCAGAAAATTAATCCAAAGTTACTTCTGCCATCTTTATCTGGATGTGTTATATAAAAACATATATTTTCCCACCAAAATACCTGTATTTCTTTGTTGTATTCACAAAGACAGAGTTGTGGAATCATGAAGGCCCTTTAGTTGAATAAATTGAAGAGAAATATGGTTTATATGTAGGAGAAGAAAATCATGCCATTTTCAGCAGGATGAATGTAGCTAGAAGTTATTGCGTTAAGAGAATAAGCCACACTCAGGCAAACAATCTATGCTCATGTATAGAAAAGAAAAAGCTGATTTCACAGAACAAAGAGGTAGAGTAGTGGTCACCAGAGGCTGAAAGTCAGGAAAAAGTGAGGAGGAGGAGGAGGAGGAGGAGGAATTAGTTCTGGTTTTCTATATCAAAATAATATAATTATTGGTGTTGACAATCTATGATATATTTCAAACAGGAAATGTTTGAGTATGTAATTTATTGGACATAGAAGTGACTGACACTTGAGGAAATGAAAGTACCTATTGCCTTGATCAGGTTATTACAATTGGAATAATCCATAGTATACTAAGTTATTATAATATACACTATAAAGATACAAATTTTTCTTAATGATAATGATATATATGAAATATACACACACATGTGTATATCTATAAACATGTAAACATAATCGATGATTGGAATTCATTATTTTCAATCTTTCAAAAGATGAAAGTCACATTTTATTTATTTATCCTACAACAATTCCTTGAACATTCATTTTTATCCCTGAAATCTATTATATATTTACAACATGATTACTTTGCCATTTACCCATTGTCACATAATTCATCATATTTTGGTTATACTAATATATAAAATAAAATTCTAGTTCAGATATATATTTCTGTATTTTTATTAGTTCCTTGATCAGGAGTCCAAGAAAGGAAATCAGCTGAGGGCAGAGACAGATGCAAGACCTGCGACAGCCCAGTTGCTCCTTGGAATGCAGTGTCATGTGTGTCCGCAGCATGATTGACCCACTCACATCTTTCTATCTTCATTAGTCATTTCTAAGTCTTTGCTCAGCTTAAGTAAATTCCGAGTATTCTCATATATATATATATATATATATATATATATATATATATATATAATTACGTATTTTCCTCAATTACATTTCCAATGCTATCCCAAAAGTCCCCCACACCCTCCCCCCCCCCCCACTCCCCTACCCACCCATTCCCACTTCTTGGCCCTGGCGTTCCCCTGAACTGGGGCATATAAAGTTTGTGTGTCCAGTGGGCCTCTCTTTCCAGTGATGGCTTACCAGGCCATCTTTTGATACATATGCAGCTAGAGTCAAGAGCTCCGGGGTACTGGTTAGTTCATAATGTTGTTGCACCTACAGGGTTGCAGATCTCTTTAGCTCCTTGGTTACTTTCTCTAGCTCCTCCATTGGGGGCCCTGTGATCCATCTAATAGCTGACTGTGAACATCCACTTATGTGTTTGCTAGGCCCCGGCCCGAGTATTCTCTTGATGTCATTTGTATTTATGAAATTACTAGTAAAGGATGAGATATTTTCACTTTTCTTATCAATTTACTTTCAAATATTTATTCATTATTGAGATACTAGTTTTCAAAATCATCTCATCTGAACTCTCTATATTAAGTCATCATCCATTCTAAAGATTGAACTATGACAGTATATGTAAATACCTTTGAACAGAAATTTAAGATGATATGACCAATCAAGGCATCAATTTCTCTACATGTTGCGGATGTCAACAAGACTGGTAATGTTTTAGAACAATTTTGTAAATTTTTTTTTATTGGAATGGTTTTATACTTTATACTCACTTAAGCTGTGTCACACAGAATCATAGAAATTAGAATGGCTTTAGTATTTTAAAATTCTATTTCAAAAACAATAAAGTGATACAAACATCTAGGTTCAGTGTTACCTTATTACTTTGTCTCTTTGAAAATGTAAACAAAATTTAAAATATTTTATAAAGTCTAGAAGCTATTGTTACTGTACATTTTTCACTTATTGTAGGAGAAATACTTTGAACTCTACTTTTTTAAAATAGTCACAGCCTGTCTTGTTTCACATTACGGTTATATTCATAGATTCTTATGGGAGAGAATTTTAGTACATTTTACCCTAAACTTATTTTTATTGCTGATAAATATTTTTAAGTTATTAGTTCTGTAAAGGATCAATTTCCCTCCACTCTGCTTGCCAGTGTCTGCTGTCAGGACACTGTAATGTGGGTTATAAAGGGAGAGAAAAGAGAATGACTGATAGCTCAGTGTGACTGCAGAGAATCTGTGCACCCTGGGGAAGGGCTGTGAGGCTCGCCATGGATGGTCACAGCACAAGTTCCCAGGAGCAATATCACAAATTGCTGTGGGGATCTGAAAAACAAAAAGAATGCCAGAATCTCTACAAAGACATTTTCCCCTCTTCTCCTATGAAATGAAAGTATTTCGTCATTATGTCCTGCCAAGATTTGTCCTCAATAAATTCTATGTCCTTCTTTTTACTTTCCAAAATTCTGTAATATACTTTGCTATTGATTTCAAAACATATATTTTCTCAAATAATTCTTCCTCAAAGATGGTTTGTTTGATGTGTGCGTACTTGCCCATGCATCATTTCCCAGTGTCCTCCCTTTCTGCTGCTGCTCTGGTAAGCAAGAGCTCTGTACTGCTTGACTACTCACTAGTGTTCAGTGATGTCAAGATTACAGGTCTACCCAACACATTTTAATACCTGTACATTTTATCTTTCTTCTTTTTCTTCATTTTCTTGTATTAGATGCAATTGAAAGAAACACTGGCAGTGCATTTGTTCTAATAGTTATACAATGTGATGCTGTATCAAACTGCCATTGCTTTGATACTAAACTAACAAAAGATAACATAATAATTTTTGTGTGGATGCAACTGTATGATGTTATTTCATCCCCTGTCTTCTGTAGAACTGCATAACGACCCCCTTTATTACTGATGGGTTTCTAATAATGGTGTCCATGTGGCCTTGAAACAACAGTAGAATGCTAATTTTTTCCCCAGTGCTACCTAGAGGCCCTGACTTGGGTCCAGCACTGGTGATGCCCTAATTTAAATACTGGGGAGGACCAGGCTGATCAGGTGGCTCTGAGCTAGCACAATAGGCAGAGAGGAGAAGCCCACTCCCTGATCAGGGCAGATCGGGAGGATTCCATGTGTAATTGGCCTCTGGGGAGTGTGCAAGTCACTCTTGTACACTCCCTTTTGACCTCCTTAATGCCTTGCCAGCTGGAAGGAAAAGTCCCTTCTTGTATTGCCCACAAAGGAAGTGGAGGCTGAGAGGTGAAGAATTGAAGAAATTAAAACAGAGGAAAGGGACAGTTCCATAAGCACGGAGGTGGGTGTCGATATTGTGCATCTAGAAGCCTGGAACTGTGTCATAAACAAACAGGCTGCAATGTGCAGTAGACAATTATATTCTGTTACCTCATTTAAAATGCTGACTAATTACACAGAGCAAGAGGAAATTAGCACAGGAACCACATTCCTTGCCAAGTCCACATCAAAATGCTCTGAAAGAAAAACATGAAATGGATCTTCCATGGCTTTAAAGAACACATAGTTCCCAAAGCTTAAACATCTGTACAAACTCCTCCAAAGTTTAGCAAGAATTACAGTATGTTCAGATCTCAGAGATTAGACTTGCAAATGAGTCCCCTCCCCTAAAAAACAAACAAACAAACAAAAAACAACCAAAACCTCAAAACCTTAGGACAAGAAAAGGAAAATACCCCAAATCAAATAACTTGGAGTTTGTCACCTTTGTGATCTGAGCTCTGAATGTAATATTTTTTACTTACTCTGAGATTGTTTACATCTCTTACCTTATTTTATTTGCTTCATGTCAAATAACATTTTGCTGAAGTGAGAAAGTACTGACTTCAACAAAACTATCTCCTGAGATCTCTCCCAGGATGCCACTCTGCTATCCTTGTTTCAGGGTTTCAGGGTTTCAGGGTTTCAGGACTTTGCCAAATTCTTCAAGTTCCTATTGTGTGAAGTGCAGGCTGGTGAAGAGTTAGGGCATTTCTTTCTCTCTCTCTCTCTCTCTCTCTCTCTCTCTCTCTCTCTCTCTCTCTCTCTCTCATAATCTTTGATCTTTCATAGCCTTTTCTGAAAATCAAATCATTGAAAATCAAATCATTCTCTTCTGATACACAATTTTTAAAAATGCATCACCACTGAAATAAATAGTTCTCAAAGAAATTTAAAGGTATTTAGCAAGTGTTCCTCTGAAAACTAAAATCTTTAAAAAAACATGCCAAACCTTTGTTTAAAAATATGCTGGAACTGGAAATGTAACTTAGTGGCAGAGCACTGGCTCTGATTGTGCAAGGCCCTGGGACTGATTCTCTGCACTACAAACAATTAAAACAACAAACAAGGAAATGTTGCCATCTGATCTAAGGGAGAACCTGGATAATTCCAACCAGCACTGTAACTCTGGGCAGTAACTTTCTTGATCTGAGATGATTGGACTTCAATGGCAGTCACAGATAGTCTCCAAGCACTGATGATGCGGCTTCTGGGCTCCTGTGCTCAAGGACAGGATATCTCTTTGTTTTAGATTTGCTTGAGTTAAAGAATTATGGTCCTAACGATGTTGGTTAAAAACATTCAGGTGCTGGAAAGTTTATAGCTCATCCCTTCATCTATTGAAGGACATCTTTCTTGTTTCCACGTTTTGGAAATTATGAATAAACCTACTGTAAACATATGTGGATAGACCATCTAGAGACTGCCATATCCGGGGATCCATCCCATAATTAACCTCCAAACAGTGGCACTATAGCATACACTAGCAAGATTTTGTTGAAAGGACCCAGATATGACTGTCTCTTGTGAGACTATGCCATGGCCTAGCAAACACAGAAGTGGATGCTCACAGTCAGCTATTGGATGGATCACAGGGCCCCCAGTGGAGGAGCTAGAGAAAGTACCCAAGGAGCTGAAGAGATCTGCAATCCTATACATGGAACAACAATATGAACTAACCAATACCCCCCGGAGCTCGTGTCTCTAGCTGCATATGAATCCGAAGATAGCTTAGTTGGCTATCAGTGAAAAGAGAGGCCCATTGGTCATGAAAACTTTATATGCCTCAGTACAGGGGAATGCCAGGGCCAAGAAGTGGGAGTGGGTGGGTGGGGGAGTGGGTTGGGAAGCATGTGTGGGACTTTTGGGATAGCATTGGAAATGTAAATGAAATAAATACCCAATTAAAAAAAAGGAAAAAAGAAAACTCACACTAAACCTGCAGCTCACTAAAACTGGCTGGGTCATTCATAATGAGCTTTTTGGAAATACATTTATGGAAAGCTTGGAAAATTCATGGTTGTATTTATTTTTATTTCAAAGACTGAACATATAGGCCAGGAATGTAGGTATGGCATAAGCTTTCCTAGTTAGGGTTTTTATTACTATGATGAAACACCATGACCAAAAGCAAGTAGGGCAGGGGGAAGGATTTACCTGGACTACAGTTCCACATCAAAGTCCATCACCGAAGAAAGTCAAGACAGGAGCTCAAACAGGACAGGACCTATGAGGCAGGAATTGATGTAAAGGCCATGGTGGGGTGCTGCCTACTGGCTTGCTCATCATGACTTGCTCAGCTTGTTTTATTATAGAACCCAGTAACAATTAGCCCAGAGATAGCACCAGTACAATTGGGTGGGCCCTCCTCATCTGTCACTAATAGCAAAAATTTCTACTGTTGGATCTTATGGAGGCATTTTCTCAACTTTGACATTTTCTCCTTCAAAGTTACTTCAGCCCGTGTCTTGTTAATATAAAACTAGCCATCACACAATTTTTAATCATACTGTGGATTTCTTTTTAATTTCAGAAAATTACCATTCAATAAGATTCACCATATATGTGTTTTGGGTGTACTTTAATTATATTTCATCAAAAATTAATTATTTGCTCAGCCCTAAACAAGAAGCATATCATCTGCAACTAACAAAAAAGAATCATTTTGGAAGAGGGGAACAGACAGAGTGTAAGATTCAAAAGACCCTCAAGAAATGTTGTGAAATGCTGTCTTCTGGGCAGCACACAGCCACTGTGTCACCTTACAGTGAGATATCACAGGCTCCCAGAAGTGGGGGATGCCTGCACTCACACAAGAACTAGCAAGTGAGCAGTCAGGCTCTGAAGGAGGAGGGCCTATTGATTTAGTTGCTACTGATTAGTTTAGGTAGAGTGGGAATCCATGCCTGTGCCTTTGGTTGTTTTCCTGCTTGTGACCGCTTCAGGATCCAATGGGTAATTCTGAACCAGTGGCCACAGAGATGGCATTGGAACTGACACAAATGTCATGGGAGACAAATAGGGAGAAAGGGAGGTTGTTTGTATGAGAGGGTATGGGAAGTATATAACCAGAATGCATTATGCACACATATAAGATTATTAAAAATTCCCAACAACATTGAGCATAATTCTCACTACCTCCATCATCACCATCATCACCACCACCACCACCATCATCATCATCTCCTTACTTCCAAAGCTATGACTCTAAAGCAGCAAAACCTGTCTTTTCTTAAGAGACATTTCAAATAGAATGGAACATGATTATCGAGCTGTGGGAGGGGTGATATGCTGGTCATGCTCACTATCAGCATCAAAAGACCTGCAGCATCTGCAACACATTACAGCCTTTGTGTCAACCTACAAATTATCCGCTGAAACTGAGGAATTTACTTAAAAGGCTCACAGTGAAATCCTATGACAAATAGGTATAATCTAATATCTGCCTTCTCACTAAATGCTTCATTCTTGGCACTTATAAATGTTCATCACCACCATGCATTCCTCAGTAAGTTTGAGTTTTCAAAGATAATTTGTATTCCTTGCCATTTCTCTTCTGAATCCAGGTAGCCACCATTTTTTTCATAGTTGAAAGGGGAGGCCTCAGAGGGTTAAGTGAATTTACCCACACAAAAAGTCAACATCCAGTATTTCTTTAAATATGGACTCTTTGGCAATCTTGGCTTTCCATTTGCAAGGCCCACCAATTTAAAACCTTTGGTAATAACAGGCCTGCTTTCCACTGAGATGGAAGCTGCCTGTAAATGGAATCCTGCCAAAGTGCCACAGCAGTCAAGCCTGTGCCCAACACCTTGTCAAAGCACCAGTGAACCACGACTGGCAGAAGGCTCATTTTAGGGAACTATCTGCCTCAGCTTCATCCTCCCTATTCTAATGGTCAGCTCAGCTACAAGGTGTTCAGCTTGTCTACTATTCTGTTGGTAAGAGGGGAGGGGAAGAAAGGAATTAGATGATTTCTTCCCCTTTCTCTGTGTACAGAAGTTCCCTGTGTCACCAATCCATGGCTGAGCTTGTTGAGAACAAGGTCTTGATGAGTAACATTGAAAATAGATCTTCAGAGTGAAGCAATTCACCAGAATTAAGGTGCTATTAAGTACGATACATAAGGTTTCAACAATATATAACACCTTTATAGACATCCTTATACATTACATATCTAGCTTCATCCCTGCCTGATCAATATCTTCACTGACGGTCTGTAGTAAAATGCTTCAAGGTTAACCATGTGAAAGGAAGTTAGCACTTGCATTGCTAGGGACAGCCATGTCCTGCATTGGTTGTTCATGTAGCAACATGTTTTCAAGGTCTACGGCAAATACAATCCTAGTGACCGTGCATGAAGCGCCCATGAAATAATGCACAGAAAGAGGATTCATCTACCCCAAGTACCCAGCTGTTTGTAATCTTCTTCCTCTTCATTCTTATATTTTATTTAAATTACTACCTGAAACACACGTGAAAGTACAGAAATAAGTGCTGGTGCAGAATTACTCCAAGCATTTAATTTTTAGGAGAATGTATCTTGTTGAGAAGACAAGTAATTAAGTAAAGCTATATTACCTGATTCTATGGAATTATGGCAAAGCAAATATAGCCCTTAGAGTTTCTAACTCCTGGCAAGTAAGACTAATATACCCTAAGAGTTTACTGTGCACATAGTGATCTTGTTACTATACATAAAAAGTGGTGTATGGCTCATTACAGATGGATTTACTACATGTATCCTAGGAATATCTTTCTCTGTCTTCCTCACAAAGGAGCTTCAAGGTAGATAGATGTGCTAGCTGTGTAGCAATGAGCATGTGCTTCTTTCTCACTGTGACTACAGATTACCTTGTATCTCAATGCAGTCCTCCATATTCCTCATCAGGGAGGTATATGTGTGTGTATAGATACATCATCATGGACAATGGTCAAAAGAAGGCACAAATGGAAAGAAATTCACATAAATGACATGAGATGACTCTGAGCTTCTTTAAAAAGGGGTGAGATTTACACATACACACCTAAGAATTTAAGTTTAGAAGGTGGGGGATAACTCTGTGTGTGTGTGTGTGTGTGTGTGTGTGTGTGTGTGTGTGTGAGGGGGGGAGGGAGGGAGGGAGGGAGAGAGAGAGTGAGGGGAGGGAGGGAGGGAGGGAGAGAGAGAGGGGGGAGGGAGGGAGGGAGGGAGAGAGAGAGAGGGAGAGTGAGGGGAGGGAGGGAGGGAGGGAGAGAGTGAGGAGAGAGAGAGAGAGAGAGAGAGAGAGAGAGAGAGAGAGAGAGGAGATTTATTGGTTTTAAAGAACATGCTTTCTTAGGTAAACCTTATCATTTGTTTTCTTATACCTTTGAGATGCCTGTGTGGGATTCTTTCAAGACAGCAACCTTCTATGCAAAATTAATATGGTAGGTATGATTTTCTTTCTCTTAAATGCAGGCATTTTCTAGTGAGTGGTCAAGGAATTGCTCTAATCTCATAGAAGCCAGCTTACTCTGATTATGTTTTTTCCTCCCCATTTCAGTTCACACTGTCAGACTCCCAGGCCATCTTTCCTGAAAGACACCTCATGCTTATTTTCAATCACTGTCTCTCTATGATCTCTCACATAGCTTCATTCAAACTACTAATTACACTTTAGAGCTGGCATCCTTTCCGATGTCCCTAGGCGTGCTGTGTTAACATGTTAAAACATTAGTCTTTATTAATATAAAAGAGAACAAGCTCTAATAATCACACACCTCTTAATTTGAAACAGTTCCAAAGGGGGACCACAATTCTGGAACCTGAGAACAAATAGCTCCCGGAAATGCAGATGCACTTGGAATTCTGCTGCTAATTTTTCTTTATTCTTTACATTGCACTCCAGTTCATATCCCTGCTGTAGAAAATGCTCTGATGTCTCCTAATAGTCTAAAGAATTTTCCTGATCATGGGTATGGATAATTTACTTTCAGCAAGGGTTGTTATACATTTAGTTCAGCAAAAGAAGGGATCTGTGGTTAGTACTCAGAAATGTCAGGCTTATGTGAGGCTGTACCTGAGGGAGATGAGTCTATCTGTCTCTAGATATGCTTCAGCTGTGAGGTACTTTCAGGAAAGTTCTACATTTTCAAAAGGCTCACCACTACTTACTGTGTACATAAATGTATCTGATACTTTAAATAAGATACCTAATTTAGAAAGAATTCATATGAGTTTCATATATGTATGAAGGTATTAGCATAAGGCTAAAATATTGAGCCATGTAAAAGCATGGAAGAGATCATTAGATCTAAAATCTAAGCCAAGGATATTTTCTACAATTGAACATTAAGTTTAGTTCCTGTGCAGGTCACAAAGGCCAGTGAAGAAATTCTGTGAGTCATGTAGTATTCATTTCCTAATAAAAGAATGTAAGAAGAAAATGTTCCCGGAAATAAAATCAAACAAAAATCTAACCATGGATTACTATAATAAAGGAAAGTGTCTTTAATAATGCTCTTCAGAGAAGATGCAGAATATTTATTCATTTGGCTGTTTCTTATGCTCAGTCTCAGTGAATAGCAAGAGAATAATAATGCTATATTATAATTATTTTATGTGTTTTTATAGGGGTTGAAGAAAGAGTCATCATGGCCATTGGAATTTGGTATTTTGTTGCAGCTGGAGGTGGCTAGATGGGTGGTTCAATGCCAAGATTTCTTATATTGCTCAATCTAGACAGCCCTTGTTCATAGCCCTGCGGACAACAATGTTCATGCCACTGGTCTGTGAGGCCATATACACTGCTTTGTTTTTCAACAGTCTGGAAGACCCCTTAGCTTTCCAACCTTTCTTTTTACCTTGTCTGTAGCAGAACTGTGCACAGTAACCATATGGAACACATCATTGTCACCATTGTCTTCACTAGACTTTTTTATATATAACCATGTGGCATTAGAAGGTAGCTTATGGCAAATTAAGTGGCAAATTACTTTCTAATCAGCTAATTGGGAAATAGCTCAAAATTTAACAGCCATGACATTATTTCAGTATATTTCCTACTTCACCATAAGAATGGCACCTTTTTCCTCACTAGATTCAGTATTGAAGTCTCTCTTCCTACAGATATTTGTCCTATTTCTTATCCAGTAGTCTGTGAAGTCCAGAAGGGCAGTGCCGTGTCCTCTTCCTGTGCTCCATGGAACTTAGCATAGTCCATATACTTATGGTATATCTGTTGAACAAACATGAATGTGGCACATGTATTAAATTTCTTTAGTGTCTTTAAAATAAGTGCAAATAAGTGATATACTTGTGATTTTTTTTTTTTTTTTGAGACAGGGTTTCTCTGTACAGCTCTGGCTGTCCTGGAACTCACTTTGTAGACCAGGCTGGCCTCGAACTCAGAAAATCACCCGCCTCTGCCTCCCAAGTGTTGGGATTAAGGGCGTGTACCACCACTGCCCATCTACTTTGTGAATTCTTTTTTTTTTTAATTTTATTAGATATTTTCTTTATATACATTTCAACTGCTATCCTGAAAGTTCCCTATACTCTCCCCCCGCCCTGCTCCCCTACCCACCCACTCCCGATTCTTGGCCCTGGCATTCCCCTGTACTGGGACATATAAAGTTTGCAATACCAAGGGAACTATCTACCCGAGGTGAGGGCTGCCTAGGCCATCTTCTGCTACATATGCAGCTAGAGACACGGGCTCTGGGGGTACTCCATTCTTATCTCCTTGTACAACACTCAAGTCTAAGTGGATCAAAGACCTCCATATAAGACCAGAGACACTGAAATTGATGGAGGAGAAAGTGGAGAAAAGCCTCAAAGATGGGAAGAGGGGAAAAATTCCTAAAGAGAACAGCAATGGCTTGTGCTGTAAGATAGAGAATTGACAAATGGGACCTCATGAAACTGCAAAGCTTCTGTATGGCAAAAGACACCATCAAT
Organism: Mus musculus; assembly: GCF_000001635.26. NCBI lineage: Eukaryota > Metazoa > Chordata > Mammalia > Rodentia > Muridae > Mus > Mus musculus. The sequence goes on from NC_000079.6 coordinate 78,706,127, forward strand.
AAGACAAAAAGGCCACCAACAGATTGGGAAAGGATCTTTACCTATCCTAAATCAGATAGGGGACTAAAATCCAATATATATATAAAGAAGGTGGACTCCAGAAAATCAAATAACCCCATTAAAAAATGGTGCTCAGAGCTAAACAAAGAATTCTCACCTGAGGAATACCGAATGGCTGAGAAGCACCTGAAAAAATGCTCAGCATCCTTAATCATCAGAGAAATGCAAATCAAAACAACCCTGAGATTCCATCTCACACCAGTAAGAATGGCTAAGATCAAAAATTCAGGTGACAGCAGATGCTGGCGAGGATGTGGAGAAAGAGGAACACTCCTCCAATGTTGGTGGGATTGCAAGCTTTTACAACCACTCTGGAAATCAGTCTGGCAGTTCCTCAGAAAATTGGACATAGTACTACCAGAGGATCCAGCCATACCTCTCCTGGGCATATATCCAGAAGATGTCCCAACGGGTAAGAAGGACACATGCTCCACTATGTTCATAGCAGCCTTATTTATAATAGCCAGAAGCTGGAAAGAACCCAGATGCCCCGCAACAGAGGAATGGATACAAATAATGTGGTACATTTACACAATGGAGTACTACTCAGCTATTAAAAAGAATGAATTTATGAAATTCGCAGGCAAATGGATGGACCTGGAGGGCATTATCCTGAGTGAGGTAACACAATCACAGAAGAACTCCAATGATATATACTCACTGATAAGTGGATATTAGCCCAGAAACTTAGTATACCAGAGATATAAGATACAATTTGCAAAACACATGAAACTGAAGAAGAACAAAGACCAAAGTGAGGACACTTTGCCCCTTCTTAGAATTGGAAACAATCACTCATGGAAGGATTTACAGAGAAAAAGTTTGGAGCTGAGACAAAAGGATGGACCATCTAGAGACTGCCATATCCGGAGATCCATCCCATAATTAGCCTCCAAACGATGACACCATTGCATACACTAGCAAGATTTTGCTGAAAGGACCCTGATATAGCTGTCTCTTGTGAGACTAGGCCGGGGCCTAGCAAACACATAAGTAGATGCTCATAGTCAACTATTGGATGGATCACAGGGCCCCCAATGGAGGAGCTAGAGAAAGTATCCAAAGAGCTAAAGAGATCTGCAACCCTGTAGGTGTAACAACATTATGAACTAACCAGTACCCCGGAGCTCTTGAAGCTAGCTGCATGTGTATCAAAAGATGGCCTAGTCGGCCATCACTGGAAAGAGAGGCCCATTGGACATGCAAACTTTATATACCCCAGTACAGGGGAATGCCAGGGCCAAAAAATGGGAATGGGTGGGTAGGGAAGTGGGGGGGGTATGGGGGACTTTTGGGTTAACATTCTAAATGTAATTGAGGAAAATACGTAATAATAAAAATATTTTTAAAATCTATTAAAATATACATGATATGATCCTCAAAAAAAAAAAAAAAAAGAATTAACAAATGGGACCTCATAAAATTGCAAAGCTTCTGTAAGGGAAAAGACATTGTCAATAAGACAAAAAGGCCACCAACAGATGGGGAAAGAATTTTTACCAATCCTAAACCTGATAGGGGACTAATATCCATTATATACAAAGAGCTCAAGAAGCTGGACTCCAGAAATTCAAATAACCCCATTAAAAATGGGGTTCAGAGATAAACAAAGAATTCTCAACTGAGGAACACCAAATTGCTGAGAAGCACCTGAAACAATGTTCAACATCCTTAATCATCAGGGTAATGCAAACCAAAACAACCTTGAGATTCCACCTCCCACCAATCAGAATGGCTAAGATAAAAAATTCAGGTGACAGCAGATGCTGGCGAGGATGTCGAGAAAGAGGAACACTCCTCCACTGCTGGTGGGATTGCAAGCTTGTACAACTACTCTGGAAGTCTGTCTGGATGTTCCTCAGAAAATTGGACATAATACTACCGGAAGATCTAGCAATACCTCTCCTGGGCATATACCCAAAAGGAGTTCCAACTGGTAGTAAGAACACATGTTCCACTATTTTCCTAGCAGCTATTTGTAATAGCCAGAAGCTGGAAAGAACCCAGATGTCCCTCAACAGAAGAATGGATACAGAAAATGTGGTACAAACACAGTGGAGTACTGCTCAGCTATTAAAAACACAAATTTATGAAATTCTTGGACAAATGGATGTATTTTGTGAATTCTTATCTCTGTTTATTTTAATTAGATTGAACGAAGGAGGACTACTCTTTGTTATATCAGTAGTTTCCATACTTAACTATAAATGTGTAGATTCTTGAAGATGAAACCTTAGGAAACATTGGTGCTGCCAGGTCTTAATCATTGATGTACTTTTTTCTTCAGCATTAAGTAGAGTCTTCATTTTGACTTAGAGTATCAACTTAAGATGCTGAGGAGTCTCTCTTCTAATTTGCGCCCCGCCCCCATTTGCTGTAATAATATATTGCCCAAATCAGTGTTCTTCTGAGGGTGAAAAGATAGTTTCTCTATTTTTCTTTTATTGAAAATAGATTCTTTTTTTTCATATAATATATTTTAAATATAGTTTGCCATCCTTCTACTTTTCTAGTTCTTTCTCACACCTCTCCTCCCTTCTGGATCTACAGCCTTTCTGTCTCTCATTAGAAAAACAAAAGCTTCTAAGTGATATCAACCAAATGTGACAGAATAAAATATAATAAGAAAGCAAAAGTTATCATATTGAAGTTGCACATGGCAACCCAGTAAGACAAAAAAGAGTCTCAATAGGAGGCACAAGAGTCAACGACCCACCCACTCTCATAGTCAGGAATTTCATAACAATATTAATCTAAAAGCTATTATATATACATACATTTACACATATATAAGTATACACACACACACACACACACACACACACACACACACACACATATATATATGCAGAGAACCTCATGTAGGTCCTAGGCTTGTTGTTTTATTCCCTATGAGCTCATGTTAATCCAGAGGGCGTTGTTCTCTATCCCTTCTGGCTCTTTTGCACCTTTTTAATGAGATTTAATGGGATTCTCTGAGGTCAGAGGCTAGGGATTTGAATCAGACTTCCAATTTAAACTGCCTTTCTGCTTAATGTCTGGCCCTGGGTCTTTGCATCTGTTCACATCTTCTGCTGGAAGAAGCCTCTGTGGTGATGACTGAATAAGGCACTCATTTACCAGTAAAGCAGAGTTTTTTAGGAACCATTTAGACCAGTAGTGTTTGGTTTTATCACAGGTCTCTGGTGCTTGATTAATCAAGCAGTGTCAGGTGAGTTCCTTCTCATGGACTGGGCATTAGGTTAAATCTGTCATTGGTTGAATACTCTCACAAGACCTGTGACATCACTGCCCTATCTTTGTAGGCAGAACAGAAAAAACAGTAGTTATACCAGGGATGAAGGAATTGGTGAAATTTTTCCTGAAACAAATATATTTTCATTTTCTGGATGATTATTTGCTAGCATTAAAGTCAGGCTTTCAGTCCATCAGTGGCTACAGAAGGGATTAGACATAACATTGAAGTCACTTTATATTTTGACAAACTGCTGTTTTAAAGTATAAAAAGATAAGGATCTTGCTTGTACCCTTCATTCCACATCAGAATGTAATCTCAGTTTGTAAGCATAAAAGAGAATAAAAGAAAAAATGGTTACCCAATTTCTTCTAGAATCCAGAAGCCCAAAACATACTTTGAAAGGAGTTTATCAAGCCATAAAACACAAGGGACATGTTTAGAGGAAAAATGACTTTCCTACTAGATGTCTAGAACTTCAAATTGTAAAAGTCAATATTTAGGAAGAGTCTCCCAGAAATAAACTCATTTTCTGTGGAGTACTCTTTAGCACATTATTCTTTATTGGAAAAGAAGTTTTATCTTAGAGAACATAGGAGTAGACATAAAGACTGATATGAAATGAAGTGAAAGTTTTAACCCTTGGATGGGGCTCTCTAAGTGATCCGTCAATGCTTAGAGCATGAAGTATCTAGATTTATCATAATAATATTCTGGTTTGCCTTCTGGTACTCATGTAGTTCTCATTACGTGTTTGCTCATGGCCTTGAGAATCCTAGACACATCAGAATTCTAGATAAATCTTACTCCACAACTTTTAACAAGCACAGATGGAGAGCAGACAGTATTGGTGAGCTAAAGGAGAGCAAATGTCTACAGTGACATCTTTTTTCCCCTAATGAGGGACCAACATATGTCTGACATGATCAGTAGGTTTTCTGATCATTAAAGGGGTGGAAAAGAAGCTCCTCCCTGGCTTCATAAATCCCTCATAAATAACTGTTCCTCTTCATGCTGTAGTTTGGAATGGAAAGTTTTTTTTTTGTGTGTATGAACTGCTTTTCTTGAGTCAAACAAAATTAATCCATAAGAGAAGTGGAAATGGCAACATGTTTTCATCTTTAAACTTTTTTGTGAATTAAAAAGAAAAGATTATCATGGATTTCTAATTACCTTATTACTGCTGTATGGGCAGTACCTGCTCTTTGGAAAATTAGTGTGACAATGCTGAATCATCTTATTAAACAGAATATTCGTTCTTTCCCACAGATTCATGTACCTTCATAATAGAGTTCTTTTTGTTCAAAACATTTGTGAAACATTTATATCTTTTAACTTTCTTACATTTCTTAGCATTGTATGTCCCTTCCTTCCTTCCTTCCTTCCTTCCTTCCTTCCTTCCTTCCTTCCTTCCTCTGTCTCGCTCGTTCTGTCTCTCTCTCTGCCTCTCTCTCTCTCTCTCTCTTTCTCTCTTTCTTCCTCTCTTTCTCTGATTCTTTCTTCTTTCTATACTAGCACTTCACAAAGTGTAAACGTTCTGTATAGGTCAGTAGATATAGACACAAATATATCTAAACACTAAAAAATAGCATACTTCCATAGAATAAATGGGTGTTCTGAAATTTTTAAAATATTACTAATATATGGCATTATAGAAGAGATAGTACCGAGATGGGTTGCTTCTCTCTTTTGGAAGCTTACACACTGCCTTCTGGTGCCATAAAAGCTAATATCCAAGGTGGAGGCAGTCAGGTCTATTCCATCTCATGCGTGTCTGGGACAGGTTGCTGAAGTTCAGGATAAAAAAAACAAAAGAAAACATTGCAAGAGATGACAACCACTACAGAAAATCAAAAACCATAAAAATATAGAGTCATGGAGACCAATTCCAAAGGATAATCTAAAAAAACACTGCACATATCAGGCTTAGGGAACATCATGGGAGAAGGGTTGGAAAGGTTGTGAGATACAGAGAATCCGGGAGTTTTCTGTGAGATTTTGTTTCCTAGTAAGGTCAGAAGCAGCACCGATACAGTTTTACCAACATGACTTCTCAAACATGAGCTGAAAAATGATGACAATGATGGACATGGTAAAGTAGATGGAGGAAAGCCCATGAGACCTTAATCTTACAAACAACTTGAAAGCTGAGAGCAGGAAAGGTGCCCTTCCTAAGGAGCAGCACAGCATTTGGTTCTCAGTGCCAAACATCTAGCCTTGAAAATATACACATAAATAACATTATACAGACTGAGCAGTATTTACTTAGGAATTTATATGTATGTAATAGCAATGAAAGAAGTGGGCATGAATGTGAAGAACATGGAGCAGTTTGTGGGAAGCCATGTGAGGAGAAGGAAAGAAGGAGAAGGAAGAAATGTTGCAATTGCAGTATCAAAATCGAAAAGTGTAAAAAAAATACTCCTCAGAGAGAGAGAGAGAGAGAGAGAGAGAGAGAGAGAGAGAGAGAGAGGTGTGAGCCCTTGGAAAATGCTGACAAAGGACGCTCAGGAATGGAAGAGGTTAATGAATTCTCTACATATAACTCAGGTGTAATATGCTGTTAAAATACCCCAGTAAATGGGGTTCAATCGTTTCAGGGGTTAATAGTTTCAAGGGGTAGTCTCTGGCTTCTCCTTTAAAACAGCTTTTTATTGATTAATAGTGAGTTTCATGTTATGCATCCTATCCTGCTCATCTCCCCATCCATTTGTATCCACTGTTGGTCTGTTGTAAAGCCTCTGGCTTCTGCTACACTATCAATACTGGAACCTTACTGCGACTGCCTTCTGATGTCCTGCTGTTCCCATGTGTCATGGAGATAGATCCTGTAGCTTTACATCTGCAGGATCAGCTACTTCATTCACTTTAGCAGTATATAGATGAGGTAGACATTGGGTGGGCCAACTCTAATCTCTCCCTCTGAGCCTGAGTGGTAGCTGAGTTGCCCAGCTAACCTGTTCTCCTGAGCTTATACTACTTTGGTGAGATCTCCAGCACTGCCTTGGCTCACCCAATCCTGCAGCTGACAGGGGCAGGGCCAGCTCTCCTGCTTTCATGTTCTCAGAGTAGCTCACTCAAACCCATGCTATGAGAGCCACTTCTACTGTGCTATCCAGTTGAGGGGATTCCTGCTATCCCGTTCCTAAATGTTGCAGCCAGTGAGGGTCTGGGACAGCTCTCCTGCTCTCATAATCCTGGGGGCCAGCTATCTTGCTTGCCAAAGGTGACAAGAAGTGGGGAAAGGAGAGGATCTCTCTTACATTCATATCACCTCATAATAGATGAGTGGCCAGGATAATTTTCCCATGTGCATGCCCTGGAGGGACAGTTCATCCTAGCTGTGAAGGCCATCTCTACTGTGCTGCCCAGGTGAGGTATAGTCTTCTCCCTTTGAAGTAGAGCAAAATAGAGCTGAACATAAGGAATAAGCAAAAAAACATGTAGAGATATTATGGCCATAGATAATCTTTGAGAAGATCAAATTCACACTTTGTGAATTCCAAATTCATGTTGGGATTGGTCATCAAAATAAGAATATTGAAAAGTGATGACAGAACTCTCCTGCAATGATTCATGAATGGAGACATGTAGAATTCACGTTCAGGAATGGTGTATTTTGCTTAATGTCTGGCATAGTTTGGAATTTGGTTTCCCTGTGCTTCTGTCACATGCCCACCCTTTTTCCTTTTGCTGTTATGTTATTCATGGCGCGTTATGTGATCCTCATCAGGGTAGAACAGATGTGACTTCCCAAACTTCCTGTCTCTAAAACTATGAACTAAAAAACATTTTAAGTTACATAGCCTCAGGTGCACTATATTGCATAATGCATCCTAAAACTACATTATATTAGTTCCTGATTTTTTTTGGTTAAATAACTAATCAATGATTTTAAAAATTGTATCCATTTGAAGTGATATTCATCTAATCTGAACTTAGTTTTATTAGATGGAGACTTTTATTCGATGGAGTGGCTGTTGAAAAGTCATCATTTCCTGAGTATGGAAGTCAGGGTGGTTGTTCATTCATTTCGGCTGTTTGTTGTAGAAGACTTGACAAGACCACAGTTGTGCTTTACCTATTTTTTTGTATAGACATTTGATAGCTTCTCCAGCAACATAGACTGTGTTCATGGGAACTGTGATTAAGCCACAAACTTCCTGTCCCTCTCTGCTACATCTGCAGTAATCAGTTGACATGCCTCAGGTTCCTAACCAATATCATCAGTTTGCAAGTGCTTTGATGGCAGGCATGACAAGCCTCATATTGGCATGCATTGCTCAAGAAATATTTGTCAAGTGTTGGAGAAGCTATGAAGAACCTTCTGTTTGTACAAATTATGAAAAGCAATTCATGAGCTGGTGACATGGCTCAGAGACTCAAAGCTCTTGCCTCACAAGCATGGTGAACTGAGTTCAATTTTTAGAATCCCACAATGAAAGGAGAAAAGAGAAACCTTACTCTCCAGATTTAGTATTGGTCTGTCTTATGAATGTGTGGTATGCACATACATACATACATAAACACATCACTCATGACAATAACAGTAATAATCAAATACATAACAATAATAAAAGTTGGTGAAAAATTAAAGACAAAGCAATTTATTACAAAAACCCTGCATTCCTAACATTTTAAAGAGAGCAATTGTTTCATTTTTGAATTTGAAGTTGGATCACAAAAATATTGCTGAACTATAGAGAAAATTGTAAGTAGAATTTGAGAATTTTACAATAAGCTCCAAACTAAATTTGGGATTACCAGGTAGACAAGAAGTAAAGGATAAAATAAAGTTTAGAAAGTCCTAGTTTAAACAAACAACATGCTTACTTTTTTTGTGGAATTGAAGGAGAGACTAGATGAATGCTGGTATACTTGGAGTTGTTTGTTTTGTTTTGTTTGCTTTTTGTACCTTACCAAAGTTAGGAACTTTCCCTCCCTGTCCTGGAGTGTGCCACTGGGAGGAGGGTAGTGCAGAACAGCATTTTACTGGGACAGAAGGATCAGGGATGTTGGGCAGACAGACAGACACACACTGAGAACTTTTCATGAGTACCCAGAAAGGCTCAAGGTGGACTTTCTGTTGGTTGACACAGAAGGACATTCATGTCACTTACATCAGTTAAGTTCCTAAATCTTGGGACACTAACAAAAGTCTCTGCTACTATGGGAGATGTCTCCTTCCTGTGATTTCTTTTGCCAGTGAACCTTAGGCAGCATCATGTTAGTTTCAGGAATGGTGCAGATGATGGAAGATGAAGGGAACAGAAGACATTTTGGATACTCTCTGTGGTTTATAAGAGGCCATTAAACTCATCAAGATAACATGGAAGGAAATTTGTCCATCCCTTGATACAGTTGCTTTGACATCATCCTTGGAAATTCTCCAGTGATCACAATTTACCATAGCTGTGCTGTGCCTTTTCTGTTTATTTCACATCTGCAAATCTACTTGGCCATTCTTCCTACAGTACTGGTTTCCATCTCTGAATTTTTTGCTTCTGAATTATTTTAAATTACTCTGATAACACTCAGGAGTTCCAATAAATATTTATTTAATAGATTAATATGATTATGCTCTTTTTATCCTACATATATCATCTAAAATTTGGGATTCTATTATAAGTATAGTAATAATCACAAAAATAAGATTTGGGAAAAACAAAATTCTAAAAGATTTATTCTATGCAACAGTATCTTGTTATTAGCAATTTTACATTGTGTCAGTAGAACATTTTAAAGAATTTCCCTTTTGACCAAGAAAGCTGTTTACTTTAATCAAATAAAAACACACTGTAAACAGTGAGCTAGTGACTTATCTGAGAATGCAAATATATCTCATGAAAAGCCTTTAACTTTTTGAGCTATCATATATACATTAAAATAATACAGAGTCAGGTAAATCTGAAGTATTTGTCTCAATAAGAGATTTTCATACACTTCTGTATTTGTCAGGCACTGGCAGAGCCTCTCGGGAGACAGCTTTATCAGGGCTCCTGTCAGCAAGCTCTTGTTGGTATCTGCAATAGTGTCTGTCCACAGACATCCATTGGACAGAGCACAGGGTCCCCAATGCAGCAGCTAGAGAAAGTACCCAAGGAGTTGAAGTGGTTTGCAGCCCTATAGGCAGAACAATAATATGAACTAACCAGTAACCCTAGAGCTCCCTGGGAGCAAATCATCAATCATAGAAAACACATAGTGGGACTCATGGCTCTAGCTGCATATGTAGTAGAGGATGGCCTAGTTACTCATCTATGGGAGGAGACACCCTTGGTCCTGTGAAATTTCTATGACTCAGTATAGGGGAATGACAGGGCCAGGAAGTGGGAGTGGGTGGGTTGGTGAGCAGAGGGAGCGGGGAGGGTAATAGTGATTTTCAGAGGGGAAACTAGGAAAGGGGATAACATGTGAAATATAAATAAAGAAAATGTCTAATAAAAATAAATAAAAGAGATTTTCAAAACGTATTTATTTATGAATTTTAATTTTCTCATATAGGTCAAAAATACTTTATTCACTGACCCACTAAATTTATTCTGACAGTCTAATAATGCATTTATTTGGACATTTTGTGAGGTGTCAAGTTCTATATAGATACTGGCATATAAGAATTCTTTAGTCATATATTTGATGTGCTTTGACATGTATATGGTCAGTAGATTCAAGTATGACAGAAGACTCAATAATGCAAAATGCTTGGCTTGCTCCCCTCTTCAGTATGATTATTAATTAGTGACATTAGAAGTTGCTAGCTGAAGTAGTGACTATTACAGAAAAACTATGCAATTAAGACAATACTCCAAAACTTTATGGAAATAAAAATATTTGTGAATCTATTATATGTATAATCTGGAGGGAAACAAGTTTCAGGAAGTTTGGGTATGACATAGCTAGTATGTTGAAGATTTGGACAGTGAAAAAGAAACATGGCAGTGTTCAGGAGATTTGCTTCTGGTATTTGATGGTCTACACTATGCAAAACACATTTGAATAATTCTGTGTGCTTGATTATACAGGTAGAGTAGTAGCAAAAAGAGAAATTCTTAATGCAGGAAAATATTCATATTCAGAGTGGGTAGCCTGTGAAATAATGAGTTGTCTATGACTAGAGAAATTGAAGTTCAAACATACTACTTTTGGGTTGAACTTAAAGATATGTAACTTAGTGGATATTTTTCTTTTGATAAGGCTATGTCCTTCCGTGTACTCTATGCCTCAGCCTCATGGGTACTGGGATGACAGGCATGAGTAACTTCCATAGATAATAATCATAATCTTGATTCAAATGTTTATTACATTCTTTTGGTTTAGTTGAGGGTGGGCAATCCATATGCCATGGTGTTGGAGGCCAGAAGATAACCACTGGGAGTCAGGTTTCTCTTTCTACTACCTTTATCCTGGAATTGTGGAGCATCTTCAGGCTTGAAGGCAGGTTCTTTTGGCTTTTGAGCCATATCACTGACACCTATAAATTAAATTTTACTGCTGAGATGCAATGATTCTATTCTTTAAGTGGTCTCATTCTGTCTCATTAGGCTGTAGGACTCCACATAGCTATCCTTTCCCTTTTAGTCTCCCTTTCCCAGCTTCCATCCCAGAAGCCTTTGGAGTACAGTGAAGCACCAACTCCTATAATGTCAATCCTGCTGTTAATCAGGGAGTGTATTTTCATCATGATAAACTTTCTATTTAAGGATAAACCAGGGGTCACAGATTGTTCTAGTTTCTTCTGTTGCTATGATAAAATACTGTGACCAAAAGCAACTGGTGGAGGAAAGGTCTATTTGCTTACAGTTTCAGGTCACAGTATATTACTGAGGGAAGTTGGGGCAATAACTCAAAGCAGAACCCATGGAGGGGCAGTACTTCTTGGTTCCCAGGTTCATTCTTAGAAAGCTCTCTTGTATAGTCCAGGACCACCTGCCTAGTGTTGTACCACCCACAGTGGTCTTCGGACTCCTATGCCAATTAGTAACCAAGACAATTCCTCCACAGGGATATTCACAGAGCAGTCTAATCTAAGAAGTTTTTCAGTTGAGGTTGCCTCTTTCAAGGGGTCTTTAAGCTCTGTGAAGTTGACAATAAAGACTAAACACCACACAGATTCATGATTTTCCTTATTGTCCTCATGTTAAATGGAAGCAAAGTCTTTTAAATGGTACTCTTATTATTTCAGTTCATTTTCTAAGGGTGTAAGGATGGAATAAATGTTTGCCTTGATATAGTAACCACCCTTCCTCTTCTGCCCTCAGTTAGACAGTTTTAAATTTTGGTGAGGCGTGTAAACACACTGTGATAGATGACATTAATAAATAAGTATTACACTGGCTCTGCTTGAGTGGTCCCTCTTCATCTTTATCTTTTTGTTTAAATCCTGTGGGGTCTCAGAATGCTCTTTATGGAGATCAAGAAGATTAAGCAAAATTAGCTCTCAACCACATAATGGGTTTCCCTCTCCTGGCATGTGTCTCCCCTTCTCTGCATGAGGTGACCCCCTGATATCAACAGGAGCTTCACAGATGGAGGGGAAATTATGTTTCAGGAGAGCAGGGTGCACACGGGGTTTCCGTTTTGTCTTTCATTTCTAGCAGTGTGTGTAATGTGAATTGAAATCCAAACTGAATAGGATAAGTAAATTGACTGGTGCTTAAAAATACCTTCAAATCCATCTGCCTCTTGGGGCAAGCTGACCTGCTCAGTTCCAGAGTGAGGGATATTGTCTTGGTATTGAGGACAACTAAACCACAGCTGCATAAACAGATGATACCTTAAAGGAGGCTGCTGGCAGGGAGAACAATGCTTCACCCATGTCGAACAGTGAAATTCATGCTGTTTATAAAGTTCTCCAGAGAGAGACTGGCTCATTCATGGGCAGAGTCAGCAGCTGCCTGCATGGAATAATTTGAGGATCAGTGAGAGGCCCCCATGTTTAAAAATCCATCTCTTTCATCCATTTGCAGTGGTGCCTGAAATTTCCACTATTACTGTCATTTCTTAAAAGCTTTTAAGAGGACATATGCCCTATTATCTTGAGGGAGGTAACATTAATTAACTATATAACATATTAGAATGGATGAGTTTTCTTGTTAATAACCCATTACAACCATTGACATCCAGTAAAGATCAGGTCTCAGAAGAAATAGAAGCAAGGGCAGGTAAGATTTAATGAAGAAGGAGACGGCGAGTCACTGTGTGTGTGGGAGGGGCTCTATGTGTGGGCTCTTGCTCAGGTCCAATTGGGAATGGGTGCTCAAATTTAGGGACCATCAGCCAAAAGAATAGCCTGGTTGATTTTTTTTTCCACAACAGTATTGCTTACTCTAGCTCTAGGCTCCTTAAGAAGTTTATAGTCTTGATTATCAAAATTGAAGTAATTTAAGTAGCCGGTGATCTCATATGCATACACAGAATGTTTCATTACCACTAAATGAGGAAAATGGAGAAACCGTTGTTTGTGATGATTTGGATGGCAATCTTCCATTAATTTGGATTTTAATTGGACTTACAATATCCTCTGTCTAAATAATCACTTTACCAGAAATACTATACAAAAGTATTTAGTCCAATAATAATATAAAACAATTTCTAAGGCTTAATCATAATATGACATTTTAGAGTTTCAGTTATGGTCCAAGAACTTTTGCTTCAATTCTTTTACTTTAGGAGTGACAAAGCAGGACTTACAGTCAAAAAAGGCTTTATTTTTCCTTAAGTGATTAAAAAATATTCATATACAATGTAGTGTGTTGGCCTTTGCAGAGATGCAATGGCAAGCAAAACAGATGTGTTCTTCATAAATCTTTATTGTTATGGGAAAAACCCACTAGTTAACAGAATGATCACATAAATACCTGTAAAATAAAAGTTATGATAAGTATAATTAGGACCTTATCAGATTACAAGAGGAATTGAATTACTTTTTTGTGAAGATAATGTTTGAATGAATATGCAAAGATAGACCTAGGACGTGTGAAATGGAAATTAAAGGTTAAATGGGCCTAGATAACAGGTAAAGCATGTAGATAATGCATACTTCAGGAAGACCATGGCACGGGGCAAGGAGTTAGCAATGGCCTGGATAAACAGGAAGCTTTTATTGTGAGGAACTGGGGAAGTAGCAAATGCTGGTCATATAGAGTTCTCCTCTAGATTTTGGAGTTTTTATTTTGTTTTGTTTTGTTTTTCTTTTCTTTTTTTTTAGTGATCATTTTAAAAAAATTTTTATTGTTTTAACATATTTAAGAAATAAATGTAATAAACAAAATACATGGACAAAAAATGAGTGATATGATCATCTGAATAGAAGCAAAAAAAGAGAAAAAGTCTTTGATGAGATTCAACATGCCTTCTTAATAAAAGTCCTAGAACAAGTAGGACTGTAGGAAATAAATTCCAAGAATAGCACAGTTATGGATGACAAACCCATGGCCAACATCATCCTAAATGAATAAAACCATTAATAAGCCCCATTAAAATCAGGAATGGAAGTAGACTGCCCACTATCCCTACTGCTCATTCATAAAATGATTAAAGCATTAGCTGGAGCAATAAGGCAAGAGAAGAGATACAAATGGGAAAATATTAAGTCAAATTATATTCAAATGAAGATTATATTATCTTACACCCAATGTTCCCAAAATTTGACTAGAAAAATGGTAGAAATTATCAATATTTTTAGCAAAGTGTTATGATACATAATTGACTTACAAAATTTAACAGTCTTGACACATATTTGTAACAATTATGCTGAGAAAGAGATCATGAACACAGTCATCTTCTCAGTTACTCAAATATAATAAAATATTTAGAATATACATAATGAAAGAGGTAAAAAACCTCTACAATGAAAAGTTTAAATGTGTGAATGAAGAGATTAAGAAACATACAAAACACCCATGGAAGGAGTTACAGAGACAAAGTTTGGAGCTAAGACAAAAGGATGAACCATCTAGAGACTGCCATATCCAGGGATCTATCCCATAATCAGCCTCCAAACGCTGACACCATTGCATACACTAGCAAGATTGTGCTGATAGGACCCAGATATAGCTGTCTCTAGTGAGACTACGCCAGGGCCTAGCAAACACAGAAGTGGATGCTCACAGTCAGCTATTGGATGGATCACAGGGCCCCCAATGGAGGAGCTAGAGAAAATACCCAAGGAGCTAAAGGGATCTGCAACCCTATAGGTGGCACAACATTATGAACTAACCAGTACCCTGGAGCTCTTGACTCTAGCTGCATAGGTATCAAAAGATGGCCTAGTTGGCCATCACTGGAAAGAGAGGCCCATTGGTCATGCAAACTTTATATGTCCCAGTACAGGGGAACGCCAGGGCCAAAAAGTGGGAGTGGGTGGGTAGGGAAGTGGGGGGGAGGGTATGGGGGACTTTTGGGATAGCATTGGAAATGTAAATGAGAAAAATGCCTAATTAAAAAAAAGAAGAAACATCCTAGAATTTGAAGACCTCCCAAGTGTATAGCTTGGTAGAATTAGCACTGTGGAAAAAGACCTTCCTACCAAAACAATTTACTGATTCAATGAAATCACAATCAACATCCTCATCTCATTCTTCACAAAAAAAGAAAATCCTCAAATTAATATGGAACAATAAAAGACCCAGAATAGCCAATTAGGACTCAAAGAATTTAAGAGTGAGTTCTGAGATACCTAACTGTGGAAGAAGAGGGCAAATGGATACAATGGAGGGATTGAAAGTACAAGTGACTTAAAAATCAATGATACAATATAAACAGATGTATAAAAGTTGGAGTCTTAGACAGATGCATTTAACACTTAAAACGAGCAGAATGCATAGAAACAAATACTTATCTAGGATGAATTGGCTATTCTGGGTTGTTCCATGCCAGCTTGAGGGTTTTGGAGCTTTCTCCTAGGAATAATACATTGAAGGAGCAACAGAATGAAATGTAGGTTAGTTGACCAAATCAGTAAACCAACTGAGAACATTAGAGGTAGTTTTCTGAAAGCTAGAAAACTACCATTCATAGGTTCCTTGATTAATGTTGGCCTGTGCACTTTTCACTCACAGGGCCCTAGGTGGTTTTTGAACTCTTCCTTGTCCATTGATGCCACATTTTTAGATGTACCTCCCACAACTGGTTCTGATCTTTTTCATCAGTATTGGTTTGACAACTTGTAATTTAGACTTGACTACTATGACACTCAGATTCTCTTGAGAATGTACCAAGTGGCACAGATATGGTCATGTGATGCAGGGGTGGTGGTTCCCACCACATCTCCGTTTAACTCTCCTATCTGGCCAGTGCAGAAAACAGATGGATCATGGAGAGTGACAGTTGATTATCGAAAACTAAATCAGGTGGTAACTCCAATTGCAGCTGCTGTACCAGATGTAGTTTCGTTACTTGAGCAAATTAACACATCTCCTGGCACCTGGTATGCGGCTATTGATCTGGCAAATGCCTTCTTCTCAGTACCTGTCCATAAGGACCACCAGAAGCAATTTGCTTTCAGTTGGCAAGGCCAACAGTATACCTTCACAGTTTTGCCTCAAGGATATATTAACTCTCCTGCCCTGTGTCATAATTTAGTTAGAAGGGATCTTGATCGTTTGGATCTTCCACAAAATATCACATTGGTGCACTATATTGACGACATTATGCTGATTGGACCAAGTGAGCAGGAAGTAGCAACCACTTTGGACTCATTGGTAACACATATGCGTATCAGAGGATGGGAAATAAATCCAACCAAAATTCAAGGACCATCTACCTCAGTGAAATTCTTAGGAGTCCAGTGGTGTCGAGCATGCAGAGATATTCCTTCTAAGGTGAAAGATAAGTTATTGCACCTGGCCCCTCCTACAACCAAGAAAGAAGCACAACGTTTAGTGGGTCTATTTGGATTCTGGAGACAACACATCCCTCACTTGGGTGTGTTACTTAGGCCTATTTACACAGCTCAGGACTTTCATTTGTGTTTGTAATACAGAGACCTAGGGTGTTTAGGGAGTATATGGCAGTCCATTTGACCATGTAGCAGTTAATATAGTCTACATTAAGAGAAGTGGAAAGAAGCGATATTGGAATAATAACACGATTAGGAAATATCTGAGTGCAGAGTGAAGGACAAGAGAGACTAGGAAGATGATGGAGAAGGTAAGCCAAGGTGATTGCCATAGAAAGGAAACTCAGGAGGAGGAGCAGGTACGGTCAGAGAAAGTGGTCAAAAGAATATGTTTAAAAATTCCAGTCAGTTGATTCTTCATGGTACAAAAGCTCTGGGTAAAGTTAATGTAACTTTTTATTTTATGTATATCTTACTTTGTAGTGCTTACTATCATACTATAGAATAGTGATAATAATGATACAATTATATGTGAAAAGTTATATCTCAAATAAATGGATTTTCTCCATTCTATGAATGCCAGATGCCTTCACAGAGTGAAGAAATGACCCCTTTCTTTCAAAAACTATTTACTACGGATGCAAGATCCACATATTTCATTTCACCATGCCCTCTCTTGATCCACAGAAAATTTCAGTGGTAGGATCTTTTTTTGTAGAGATAAAAGCCAATAGTATATGAAAAAGGTATGATATTAAAAAATATGAGCAAAGAATGTATTTAACATCATAGACAATATATACACTTTGGTGCCATTTATTACTTGCAATGTTAATATTTCTAAACTCTAACTGAGCAAATGGCTAACACACCAAAGATAATTTTAAGCTATGGACTTAAAATCATGTATAAGGCCAGTGAGTAGCTATTATGAAACTTGTTTGTATATTCTTTATATAAAGTCCTTAAGAGTTCAAGGACTCACAACCTCTTTTAAATTTCTGAGCTTTGAGTCCCTTGCAACTAAACAACTAATTCTCTGTTGAAATCATTCCTCCTCCATTTACCATTAGCTGTTAAAGTCCACCAATAGTTTCCTGCCTGGTTTTGGTGAGACATCTGGGATTGATGGTCCCCCTGAAAGGACTAACATGACTATGAAATGACTTGGAAAACACATGACCCTCTCAATTGTTCAGTATCATGATGTGAGCCTAGGATGCACTCTGGAATTTGTATGATTCAAGCCTTGCATAATGGCAGTAGGAGGTGGCAACAGATAGAGTCGGAGAAGTTAATAAGGCAATACCTCTACATTCTCAAATGTCCTTTAAGGCCTTGTGTGCTTCTACATACTCAGAGCTCAACTACTTCTGCTTCCTGACATTGACATGCCTAGGTGAGGACTGATGCAATAGAAACACATTCAGTAACACATTCTCCTTTCTCTTTCTTTCTTTCTTTCTTTCTTTCTTTCTTTCTCTTTCTTCCTTTCTTTCTTTCTTTCTTTCTTTCTTTCTTTCTTTCTTTCTTTCTTTTTTCTTCCTTCCTTCCTTCCTTCCTTTCGTTTTTCTGCTATAAATTATTTGTTTTATTTTTTAATTACTTAATTAATAATTTTTTCCACTCTGTATTTTATCCCCTGCTCATTCACCCTCTGATTGTTTCACGTCCCACACTTCTTCCCTACTCCCTTGTCTCCACATGTCACACCTCCAATCCCACCTAACCACTAAACTTCCTGAGGCCTCCAGATTCTTGAGGTTAAGTGCATCATGTCTGACAGAACACAGACACAATAGTCATCTGTCATCTATGTGTTGGGAGCCTCATATCAGCCGGTATACACTGTCTGTTTGGTGGTCCAGTGTTTGAGAGATCTTGGAAGTCCAGATTAATTTAGACTGCTCATGCTCCCACTGGACCACCTTTCTCCTCAGCTTCTTTCAGTCTTCCCTAATTCAACAACAGGGGTCATCAGCTTCTGTCCATTGGTTGGGTGCAAATATCTGTATCTGACTCTTTAAGCTGCTTGTTGGGTTTTTCAGAGGGCAGTCATGCTAGGTACCTTTTTGTGAATGCTCCATAGCCTCAGTAATAGTGTCAGGCCTTGGAACTACCCCTTGAGCTGGATCCCATTTTGGGCCTGTCACTGGACCTTCTTTTCTCAGGATCCTCTCCATTTCCATCCCTGTAATTCTTTCAGACAGGAACAATTATGGGTCAGAGTTGTGGCTGTGGGATGGCCCCCTCTCCCTCATTTCATGCTCTGTCTTCCTACAGGAGGTGGGCTCTATAAGTTCTCTCTCTCTACTTTAGGGCATTTCATCTAAGCCCCCCTCCCTTTGAGTCCTGAGAGTCTCTCTTCTCCCTGGTCTATGGTGCATTCTGGAGGGTTCCCTAATTTCCTATGTTCTAAGGTTGCCTGTTTCCATTTTTTTCTGCTATCCCTCAGGGCTTCAGTCCTTTTCCCTCACCTAATACCAGATCAGGTTCCTCTCTCTCCTCTCTCTCCCTCCCCCATCCACTTTCCTTCCCAGGTCCCTCCCTCCTTCCCTCCCTCTCTCCTTCTCTCCCTCCACACTTGTGACAGTTTCTTCTCCCTCCCAAGTGGGACCAAGTGTCTTCTTTGGGTATTTCAGCTTGTTGATCTTTTTGAATTCCCCAGGGTCAGATGGATTTAGGGCAGAATGCTACCAGACCTTCAAAGAAGACCTGATACCAATTTTCCTTAAAATATTCCATAAAATAGGAACAAAGGAATACTACTTAGTTTATTCTATGAAGCCACAATTAGTTTGATTTCTAAATCTCACGATGGCCCAACCAAAAAAGAGAACTTCAGTATCCCGAGCTATTGTCTCGCTGGCAAGAATTCACTCGGACAACCAGATTCTTCTACGGCAAAGCTTTATTGCTTCATCTGAAGGAAGACCCCGAACAAGGAAAATGGTGCTGCTTATATACCCCTCCGTGTGATGTGTCAGCTCCTGATTAGCTGCTCACTCATCACCCCACTACTATGCCCCGGAATAGGCAGTGACTTGGCACAAATTTACTCTTGCACCTGCGCATATTACTTGTTTACCAGTTAGGCACAGCAGAGGCTCATGATGGTGATTGCTCACGGCTCTCCACACTTCAGACAAATCTCCCTTATGAATATCAATGTAAAAATACCCAATACAATTCTTGCAAACCAAATCCAAGAACACATCAAAACCATCATTCACAATGATCAAGTAGGCTTAATCTAAGGGATGCAAGGTTGGTTTAATATATGACAATCCATTAATGTAGTCCACTATATAAACCAACTCAAAGGAAAAAAAAAACCAGATGGTCATCTCCTTAGATACAGAAAAAAGCATTTGACAAAATACAACACCTCTTCGTGTTAAAAGTATTGAAGAGATCAGGATTTCAAGGCTCATACCTAAACATTATAAAAGGAAATTACTGCAAACCAACAGCTAATATTAAATTAAATGAAGACGTACTTGAAGCAATCCCACTGAAACTAAGGACTAGCCAAAGATGACCACTCTCCCCATGTCTATTCAATATAGTACTCCCAGTGCTAGCTAGAACAATAAGACAACAAAAAGAGACCAAGGGGAGAGAAATTGGCAAAAGAAGAAATAAAGGTATCACTATTTGTAGATGATATGATAGTATACATAAGCGACCGCAAAAATTCTGCCAGAAGACTTCTCCAGCTGATAAACAACTTCAGCAAAGTGACTGAATATAAAATTAACTCAAATAAATCAGTAAATATCATAAATCAAATAAATCATAAAAAGGATAAACAGGTTGAGAAATAAATTAGGGAAACAACTCCCTTCACAATAGCCACAAATAGTATAAAATATCTTGGGGTAATTCTAAACAAACAGGTGAAAAACCTGTATGACAACAAGTTCAAGTCTCTCAAGAAAGAAATCAAAGAAGATCTCAGAAAATGGAGAGATCTCCCATGCTCACGGATTGGCAGAATTAATATAGTAAAAATGGCCATCCTACCAAAGGCAATCTATAGATTCAATGCCATCCCCATCAAAATTCCAACACAATTCTTCAAATACATAGAAAGAGAAATTCTCAAATTCATCTGGAAAGGCAAAGAATCCAGAATAGCAAAAACATTTCTTAACAATAAAAGAACGGCTGGGGAAGTTAATTTCCCTGACCTCACACTTTACTACAGAGCAACAGGGATAGAAACTGCATGGTGTTGGTACAGAGACAGACACGTTGATCAATGGAATAGAACTAAAGACCCAGAAATAAAACTATACACTTACAGTACTTGATCTTTGACAAAGATGCCAAAAAATATACAATGGAAAAAAGAAAGCATCTTCAATAAATGGTGCTGTTATAACTGGCTGTCTGTATGTAAAACAATGAAAATAGCCCCATATTTGTCACCTTGTACAAAGCTCAAGTCCAAGTGGATCAAGGACCTCAACATAGAACCAGATACACTGAATCTAATAGAAGAGAAAGTGGGAAAGAACCTAGAACTCATTGGCACAGGGATAAATTTCCTAAACAGAACTCCAATGGCTCATGCTCTAAGATCAACAATTAATAAATGGGACCTTGTGAAACTGGGAAGCTTCTTTAAAGCAAAGGACATAGTCCATAAGACAAATAGGCAACCAACAAATTGGGAAAAGTTCATCACTGACCCCATATTTGATAGAGGGCTAATATCCAAAATATAAAGAACTCAAGAAGCTAAACACCAAAAATCCAAAAATAAAAAAAAAATTTAAAAATGGGGTATAGAACTAAACTGAGATTTCACAATTGAGGAATCTCAAATGTCTGAAAAGCACCTAAAGAAATGTTCAAAGTCCTTAGCCATCACAGAAATGCAAATCCAAAGGACCCTGAGATTCCATCTTATAGCAATCAGAATGGGTAAGATCAAAACCTCAGGTGACAGCACAAGTTGGAGAGGATGTGGAGAAAGAGGAACACTCCCCCATTGCTGGTGGGGTTGCAAACTGGTACAACCACTCTGGAAATTAATCTGGAGGTTCCTCAGAAAATTGAAAATAGGTCTACCTGAATCTTGTGCACGCCTAACTGGCCAGGAAGAAAGATGCTGCAACAGGATCCTTCTGCACACGTTTATTCAGTCCTGGTTCTTCTTGTTTATATCTCCCTTGTTTATATCTCTCTTGTTTATATCTCCCTTGACCCCTGGGCCTCTCACTCTTGTGCTTGTGGGATCATCCACCACATCCACAGGGGCAACTGGATCAGGAGTCTCATTCTTGCAGCGTCTCACCAATCTCTCCGACACCCAAAGAGGTTCTGTCTGGTCCTGTGGAAACACACAAACAGACCCTCTCCCCCAAACTAATTGAGAGCGCTCCTCTCTTACCTGAGTCAGCACCTAATTGCCTCTCTGGAGTTCTGCAACACCATCAACACCGGTGGGCAATGATTTCCACACTCTTATGGCAATCTGATTCACCTGCTCAAATACCTGCACTGGATATCCTGTCTGTTGTTGTGCAAATCAACCTTGACCAAGCAGCATATCCCTATCCCATACTGGATTTCCTGCAGCAGAGTTAGGCACTGCCTGTTCATTTGTAAATGTCTATTCAAGGCCTCCACCTGAGCCACAGTATAGGAGGCAGTTAAGCTGTATGTCCGCATGGACTCAGCCAAATTCCTAATTACTTTGAAATCTAGAGGCTCATGATATCTCTGCCCTGCTTGGTCAGTGAAAATAGGACATCCCAGCATGGAGAATCTAATCTCTCTCCAAACCTCCAGACAGAAGGTTCACTTATAGGCGGCTGCTGAGGAGGCATAGGGAGGAGGCACAGAAGCTAATTTGCCTTCCTCCTCCGCCTCGGCTCTTTTATTTTGTCCTTTCTGTCCACCTGATAACACTGTGTCTCCTTTCTTTTTCCTTTTTCTTTTTAAGCCCTTCTCCTCTTCCGACATACTTTCCTGTTGCTCTGTAAGAATTTTCTGACCTGTCTTGACTGCCTCTCGATTCAAACAGTAACAGAGTCCATATATCAGAACAAACAAGACCAAAACTATCAGACCTACCCACAAAGGGTCAATGGGAGAAAAAAAGCATAACTACACAGCGAGGATCTATTGATCACTACACTGAGGTTATCATAGCTCCTTAACTTGTCCCAAAACCGTGAACCTTAACTTGTCCCAAAACCGTGAACCTTATCATTACTTTGTGCCTGCTTCCTGGCAACTTTATATTCGCCTCTATTTTATCCGAGGTCCTTCCCAAACTCCTGGAGTCGCAAGTTTCACTCACCGTGAACTTACCCTGCCTGCAACCACTGACTGCTGAAAGTTCTGAACTCGGTGGGGGAGTCGGTTCCCCTTATGGGCCACCAATTGTCACGTCCACTCTCGACCAGCAAGAACAACACGACCACCAGTCCTTCTAACAACAGTTTATTCAGTCTTCATCTTTCTTCTTTCTCTTCATCAGTACTGTTCCCCAGCTGAAGAGTTCTGAATCCATGCCGTAGCAGGGGGTCTTCGCTCGTGCCTGAAGATGTTTCTTGTCCCTTGTCCTGGGTCCCGGGTCCCGGGTTTCGGCACCACTTGTTGCGCGCACCCAACTGGCCAGGAAGAACGATGCTGCAACAGGATCCTTCTGCACACGTTTATTCAGTCCTGTTTCTTCTTGTTTATATCTCCCTTGTTTATATCTCCCTTGAACCCTGGGCCTCTCACTCTTTTATACTCTCAGTTCCCATCCATGCACAGCAGGCCACGCCACCTCACCAGGCATGCAGCTTCAGCTAATCAGGGCAGCAGGGGCATATCTCCATCAAAATGGATTCACCAGTATCCTGGTACACCTGCGCAGCTCTCAAGATGTTTGTGGCTTATATGAGGAAGTCAGGTGCAAGTCATACGACTTAGCTGCAGTCCCTGGTGCCTTTGGGACTGCCGCCACACCTGCTCCTCAGACCTGAAGACCCAGCTATACTACTGTTGGGAATATATCCAAAAGATGCCTCACCACGACATAGGGGCATGTGTTCCACTATGTTCATAGTGGCCTTATTTGTAGTAGCCAGAAGCTGGAAACAACCCAGATGTCCCACAACAGAAAAGTAGATACAGAAAATGTGGTTCATTTATACAGTGGAATACTACTCAGCTTTTAAGAATGAGGACATCCTGAGTTTTGCAGGCAAATAGATGGAACAGAAAAATATTATCCTGAGTGAGGTGACTTTGCCGTGAAAGGACATGAATGGTATGTACTAATAAGTGGATTTTAGCCAAACAAACAAACAAACAAAAGTACAGAATACCCAAGATTCATTCCACAGAACTCAAAAAGGTCAACAAGCTGAACCTTCTCGTTTTCAAGTATAATAAAATGATTATATTTTGGGCAGAAATTTGAGTCTTCAAATAAATTATTCTTGTAAAATACGAAAATATGTGGCCTGTCTCATTTTTAGGTGCACTGGTATGTAGTTTATAGTGAAGACTGAGGTAGCTTGGAAACAAGAATGGATTAGACTTGTTTTAAAGACATGCATGGTGCTGAGTTCAAGAGGTATGTACTATGAAGAGCTCATGCTACAGTTGTATGATTCTGAAGGTGTGTGTCTGCTTAGGCTTTCAGTGTCTGTTTCCTTCAAACAAGTCTCAGATGGTGGTTACAACCAAGTCTTTTGAAGATGGCATGAAATTTAGTAGAATGTGAGTTACAACTCCTTAACGTTTCTCCCTTTCGAGACACAGAAATAATAGCAACTTTAGGAAAAAAGGATTCTTTTCTCAACCAGCAGGGCTTGGGTGTCATTTAGGGTCCCTAGACTTGTAAGCAACAGGACTGACATTCAATAAAAATGTATTGGTGGAATATTGGGTGGTTTCTATGCAGGAACAGAAGTTTCAAAAATCATGTTGAAGAGTGAAGGTGATGTGTAGAAGAAAGACCAATAAGAGTAACATGCATAAAGTGCCTAAATGAAATCTAGCATTTTGTATACAAATAAAAAAAATGAATGGAAATAAGTCTCATTGGCAAACTCTGAACACAACATTCTCCTGTGGCTGTGGGAGAGCAGAGCAATGGGATATACATTTCTACTAAAATACAGTATGGGAAAGCTGAGTTTCATAATTAATTATAGGTTTATTTTCCAAAAGGTGTGGGTAGATGTTTCAAAATTAGAAAGCAAATATTCATTTTAGCACTTCAGATGGTAAATTAGAGAGTCTTGCCCAAATGTTTTGGCATGTCTGGTATGCTAAGAGAGGTAGAGTCATCTTCATGCATTTAATTGCATGTACGATTCAATTTCTACACACACACACAGAGAAAATCTACACAAATCAGTTAGGACAATATCAGTCCTAATTGACACTTATAATTTTTTAAAAAAAAGTATAACATTTATATTGTTTGACAGCAATTTTAGTCTTCAAATAATTTATTTATTCAGTTAAAATATCAGCATGTTTGTTCTAACTGATTACTAAGAGACCTGCTAGGTAGCAGATGGTAAAGAATGAAGAAGTTGTTTCCATCTGTATGCTTCTTACCTTGTGTGGAGATGATGGAGAAGCACAGAAATCATGATGCAGCCAAATGTAGTGTCCATGCATCCTCAAAGTAGGATTGACTGATAGAGCAATTTAGAAAAGGAGACACTGGGTCGGGGTAGCGGGGGGATGGATAAGCAGTCATTGTGGGTTGTTCAAGAGTAGAAATGGGTGGAAACATTCCATATCAAGCATTCATTTTTTTTTATGTATTTTCCTCAATTACATTTCCAATGCTATCCAAAAAGCCCCCCCCCCCGACTCCCCTACCCACCCATTCCCATTTTTTGGCCCTAGCATTCCCCTGTACTAGGGTATATAAAGTTTGCCTCTCCAATGGGCATCTCTTTCCAGTGATGGCCGACTAGGCTATCTTTTGATACATATGCAGCTAGAGTTAAGAGATCTGGGGTACTGGTTAGTTCATAATGTTGCACCTACAGGGTTACAGACCTCTTTAGCTCCTTGGATACTTTCTCTAGCTCCTCCATTAAGGGCCCTGTGATCCATCCAATAGTTGACTGTGAGCATCCACTTCTGTGTTTGCTAGGCCCCTGCCTAGTCTCACAAAAGACAGCTATATCACGGTTCTTGCAACAAACGCTTGCTAGTGTATGCAATGGTGTCATCGTTTGGAGGTTAATTATGGGATGGATCCCTGGATATGGCAGTCTCTAGATAGTCCATCCTTTTGTCTCAGTTCCAAACTTTGTCTCTGTAACTCCTTCCATGGGTGATTGTTTCCAATTCTTAGAAGGGGCAAAGTGTCCACACTTTGGTCTTCGTTCTTCTTGAGTTTCATGTGTTTTGCAAATTGTACCTTATATCTCGCTATACAAAGTTTCTGGGCTAATATCCACTTATCAGTGAGTACATATCATTTGAGTTCTTTTGTGATTGTGTTACCTCACTCAGGATGATGCCCTCCAGGTCCAACCATTTGCCTAGGAATTTCACAAATTCATTCTTTTTAATAGCTGAGTAGTACTCCATTGTGTAAATGTACCACATTTTTTGTATCCATTCCTCTGTTGAGGGGCATCTGGGTTCTTTCCAGCTTCTGGCTATTATAAATAAGACTGCTATGAACATAGTGGAGCATGTGTCCTTCTTACCCGTTGGGACATCTTCTGGATATATGCCCAGGAGAGGTATTGCTGGATCCTCCGGTAGTAATATGTCCAATTTTCCAAAGAACCGCCAGACTCATTTCCAGAGTGGTTGTACAAGCTTGCAATCCCACCAATAATGGAGGAGTGTTCCTCTTTCTCCACATCCTCGCCAGCATCTGCTGTCACCTGAATTTTTGATCTTAGCCATTCTGACTGGTGTGAGATGGAATCTCAGGGTTGTTTTGATTTGCGTTTCTCTGATGATTAAGGATGCTGAACATTTTTTTCAGGTGCTTCTCAGCCATTCGGTACTCCTCAGGTGAGAATTGTTTGTTTAGCTCTGAGCCCCATCTTTTAACGGGGTTATTTGATTTTCTGGAGTCCACCCTCTTGAGTTCTTTATATATACTGGATATTAGTCCCCTATCTGATTTAAGATAGGTAAAGATCCTTTCCCAATCTGTTGGTGGCCTTTTTCTCTTTTTGAAGGTATCTTTTGCCTTGCAGAAGATTTGCAGTTTCATGAGGTCCCATTTGTCAATCCTAGATATTACAGCACAAGCAATTGCTGTTCTATTCAGGAATTTTTCCCCTGTGGGCATATCTTCAAGGCTTTTCCCCACTTTCTCCTCTATAAGTTTCAGTGTCTCTGGTTTTATGTGAAGTTCCTTGATCCACTTAGATTTGACCTTAGTACAAGGAGATAGGAATGGATCGATTCGCATTCTTCTACATGATAACAACCAGTTGTGCCAGCACTATTTGTTGAAAATGCTGTCTTTCTCCCACTGGATGGTTTTAGCTCCCTTGTCAAAGATCAAGTGACCATAGGTGTGTAGGTTCATTTCTAGGTCTTCAGTTCTATTCCATTTGTCTACTTGTCTGTCACTATACCAGTACCATGAAGTTTTTTTGTTTTTTTGTTTTTTGTTTGTTTTTGTTTTTTAAATCACAATTGCTCTGTAGTAAAGTTTTAGGTCAGGCATGTTGATTCCACCAGAGGTACTTTTATCCTTGAGAAGAGTTTTTGCTATCCTAGGTTTTTTGTTATTTCAGATGAATTTGCAGATTGCTATTTCATATTTGTTGAAGAATTGAGTTGGAATTTTGATGGGCACTGCATTGAATCTGTAGATTGCTTTTGGCAAGATAACCATTTTTACAATGTTGATCCTGCCAATCCACGAGCATGGGAGATCTTTCCATCTTCTGAGATCTTCTTTAATTTCTTTCATCAGAGACTTGAAGTTTTTATCATACAGATCTTTCACTTCCTTAGTTAGAGTCACTACAAGATATTTTATGTTATTTGTGACTATTGAGAAGGGTGTTGTTTCCCTAATTTCTTTCTCAGTCTGTTTATTCTTTGTGTAGAGAAAGGCCATTGACCTGTTTGAGTTAATTTTATATCCTGCTACTTCACCGAAGCTGTTTATCAGGTTTAGGAGTTCTCTGGTGGAATTTTTAGGGTCACTTATATATACTATCATATCACGTGCAAAAAGTGACATTTTGACTTCATCTTTTCCAATTTGTATCCCCTTGATCTCCTTTTCTTGTCGAATTGCTCTGGCTAGGACTTCAAGTACTATGCTGAAGAGGTAAGGAGAAAGTGGGCAGCCTTGTCTAGTCCCTGATTTTAGTGGGATTGCTTCCAGCTTCTCTCCATTTACTTTGATGTTGGCTACTGGTTTGCTGTAGATTGCTTTTGTCATGTTTAGGTATGGGCCTTGAATTCCTGATCTTTCCAAGACTTTTATCATGAATGGGTGTTGGATCTTGTCGAATGCTTTTTCCACACCTGATGAGATGATCATGTGGTTTTTGTCTTTGAGTTTGTTTATATAATGGATTACATTGATGGATTTTCATATATTAAACCATCCCTGCATCCCTGGAATAAAACCTACTTGGTCAGGATGGGTGATTGCTTTTATGTGTTCTTGGATTCGGTTAGCAAGAATTTTATTGAGGATTTTTGCATCGATATTCATAAGGGAAATTGTTCTGAAGTTCTCTATCTTTGTTGGATCTTTCTGTGGTTTAGGTATCAGAGTAATTGTGGCTTCATAGAATGAGTTGGGTAGAGTTCCCTCTACTTCTATTTTGTGGAATAGTTTGTGCAGAACTGGAATTAGATCTTCTCTGAAGGTCTGGTAGAACTCTGCACTAAACCCATCTGGTCCTGGGCTTTTTTTTTTTTTTTTTTTTTGGCTGGGAGACTATTAATGACTGCTTCTATTTCTTTAGGGGATATGGGACTGTTTAGATCGTTAACTTGATCCTGATTTAACTTTGGTACCTGGTATATGTCTAGAAATTTGTCCATTTCGTCCAGGTTTTCCAGTTTTGTTGAGTATAGCCTTTTGTAGAAGGATCTGATGGTGTTTTGGATTTCTCAGGATCTATTGTTATGTCTCCCTTTTCATTTCTAATTTTGTTAATTAGGATGTTGTCCCTGTGCCCTCTAGTGAGTCTAGCTAAGGGTTTATCTATCTTGTTGATTTTCTCAAAGAACCAACTCCTCATTTGGTTAATTCTTTGAATAGTTCTTCTTGTTTCCACTTGGTTGATTTCACCTGTGATTTTGATTATTTCCTGCCGTCTACTCCTCTTGGGTGAATTTTCTTCCTTTTTTTCTAGAGCTTTTAGATGTGTTGTCAAGTTGCTAGTGTGTGCTTTCTCCAGTTTCTTCTTGGAGGCACTCAAAGCTATGAGTTTCCCTCTTAGAAATGCTTTCATTGTGTCTCATAGGTTTGGGTATGTTGTGGCTTCATTTTCATTAAACTCTAAAAAGTCTTTAATTTCTTTCTTTATTCCTTCCATGACCAAGGTATCATTGAGAAGAGTGTTGTTCAGCTTCCCCGTGAATGTTGGCTTTCCCTTATTTATGTTGCTATTGAAGATCAGCCTTAGGCCATGGTGGTCTGATAGGATGCATGGGACAATTTCTTTTTTCTTTTTTTTTTTTTCATCTTATGTTCAAATTTTTAATGAACTTCAGAAATGATACAAGGAAATGGTACATCGCAGTAAATAACTGGAAGTGATCATTATCCTCATGTATCTTAAAGACCAGTAAAAAAAAAACTAATTACTAAAGAACAATAAATATTCTTCATAAAATTAACTTTTCTTTTCTGTCAGTGTTATTACATACTAGCTCTATTTTTTTCTTACTTATTTTTTTATTAATTTTTTTCATTACGTATTTTCCTCAATTACATTTCCAATGCTATCCCAAAAGTCCCCCACAACCTCCCCCCCCCCCCCGCTACCCTACCCACCCATTCCAATTTTTTGGCCCTGGCGTTCCCCTGTACTGGGGCATTAGTTTGCCTGACCACTGGGCCTCTCTTTCCAGTGATGGCCGACTAGGCCATCTTTTGATACATATGCAGCTAGAGTCAAGAGCTGTTAGGTACTGGTTAGTTCATAATGTTGTTCCACCGATAGGGTTGCAGATCTCTTTAGCTCCTTGGATACTTTCTCTAGCTCCTCCATTGGGGGCACTGTGATCCATCCAATAGTTGACTGTGAGCATCCACTTCTGTGTTTGCTAGGCCCCGGCCTAGTCTCACAAGGGACAGCTATATCACGTATCTGTTGAGGCCTGTTTTGTGACAAATTATATGGTCAATTTTGGAGAAGGTCCCGTGAGGTGCTGAGAAGAAGGTATATCCTTTTGTTTTAGGATAAAATGTTCTGTAGATATCTGTCAGATCCATTTGTTTCATAACTTCTGTTAGTTTCACTGTGTCCCTGTTTAGTTTCTGTTTCCACGATCTGTCCATTGATGAAAGTGGTGTGTTGAAGTCTCCCACTATTATTGTGTGAGGTGCAATGTGTGCTTTGAGCTTTACTAAAGTTTCTTTAATGAATGTGGCTGCCCTTGCATTTGGAGCATAGATATTCAGAATTCAGAGTTCCTCTTGGAGGATTTTACCTTTGATGAGTATGAAGTGTCCCTCCTTGTCTTTTTTGATAACTTTGGGTTGGAAGTCGATTTTATTAGCTATTAGAATGGCTACTCCAGCTTGTTTCTTCAGACCATTTGCTTGGAAAATTGTTTTCCAGCCTTTCACTCTGAGGTAGTGTCTGTCTTTTTCCCTGAGATGGGTTTCCTGTAAGGAGCAGAATGTTGGGTTCTGTTTGTGTAGCCAGTCTGTTACTCTATGTCTTTTTATTGGGGAATTGTGTCCATTGATATTAAGAGATATTAAGGAAAAGTAATTGTTGCTTCCTTTTATTTTTGTTGTTAGAGTTGGCATTCTGTTCTTGTGGCTATCTTCTTTTTGGTTTGTTGTGGGATTACTTTCTTGCTTTTTCTAGGGCATGATTTCTGTCCTTATATTGGTTTTTTTCTGTTATTATCCTTTGAAGGGCTGGATTGGTGGAAAGATAATGTGTGAATTTGGTTTTGTCGTGGAATACTTTGGTTTCTCCATGTATGGTAATTGAGAGTTTGGCCGGGTATAGTAGCCTGGGCTGGCATTTGTGTTCTCTTAGTGTCTGTATAATATCTTTCCAGGCTCCTCTGGCTTTCATAGTCTCTGGTGAAAAGTCTGGTGTAATTCTGATAGGCCTTCCTTTATATGTTACTTGACCTTTCTCCCTTACTGCTTTTAATATTCTCTGTTTATTTAGTGCATTTGTTGTTCTGATTGTTATGTGTCAGGAGGAATTTCTTTTCTGGTCTGGTCTATTTGGAGTTCTGTAGGCTTCTTGTATGTTCATGGGCATGTCATTCTTTAGGTTTGGGAAGTTTTCTTCTATAATTTTGTTGAAGATATTTGCTGGCGCTTTAAGTTGAAAATCTTCATTCTCATCAACTCCTATTATCTGTAGGTTTGGTCTTCTCATTGTGTCCTGGATTCCCTGGATGTTTTGAGTTAGGATCTTTTTGTGTTTTGTATTATCTTTGATTGTTGTGCCGATGTTCTCTATGGAATCTTCTGCACCTGAGATTCTCTCTTCCATCTCTTGTATTCTGTTGCTGATGCTTGCGTCTATGGTTCCAGATTTCTTTCCTAGGGTTTCTATCTCCAGCGTTGCCTCACTTTGGGTTTTCTTTATTGTGTCTACTTCCCTTTTTAGGTCTAATATGGTTTTGTTCATTTTCATCACCTGTTTGGATGTGTTTTCCTGTTTTTCTATAAGGACTTCTGTTTGGTTGTGTTTTCCTGTTTTTCTTTAAGGACTTTTAACTCTTTAGCAGTGTTCTCCTATATTTCTTTAAGTGAGTTATTAAAGTCCTTCTTGATTTCCTCTACCATCATCATGAGATATGCTTTTAAATCCGGGTCTAGCTTTTTGGTTGTGTTTGGGTGCCCAGGATTAGGTGGGGTGGGAGTGCTGCGTTCTGATGATGGTGAGTGGTCTTGATTTCTGTTAGTAGGATTCTTACGTTTGCTCTTCGCCATGTGGTATGCTCTGGAGCTAGTTGTTATAGTTGTCTCTGGTTAGAGCTTGTTCCTTAGGTGATTATGTTAGCCTCTATCAGCAGACCTCGGAGACTAGCTCTATCCTTAGTTTCAGTGGTCAGAGTAATCTCTGCATGCAACCTCTCCTCTTGCAGGGAAGGTGCCCAGATATCAGGTGTTTGAACCTGCCTCCTGGCAGAAGTTGTGTTCCACTCACCAGAGGTCTTAGGATCCCATGGCGGATCCTGTTTGGGTCCTTGCGGGTGTCCGGAGACTCCCTGGGCCAGGGACCCCGGTGTTGCAGTGGGCTGGAAGAGACTTGAGCCCCGGATCAGACCAGGTTATCTGCTTCCTTAATTAATCCATATCAAGCATTCATAAATGTATTGTCACAAAGCAGACAAAAGCCTCTTTCACAAACAGCATGCTGTAGTGCTACCTGGATACATGAATCACAACAACTGGAGTCAGAACTTTTTTCCAATTATTACATTCCCATGCCAAGCAAGTCAGTATTTTCTCATAAGCGCTTTTTAGAAGATCAATTATGTGCCTAATGCCTTTTCATTTTCCTCAATGCTATCAAATCTATTCTTATTTAGTTCCCAAGAGTATTTTTAAAGTAAGTAGTATTTTCCTATTCACACTGAGGCTCCTTTTACTATTGTATAAGAAAGATTATTGATCATTTATCCTGAATACCCTGTTTTAAATGTATATAAATGCTTTACTTGCAGAGAGGCTTAGGGATTTGTTCATGATCATCTTAACCTTTACCTTTACCTCTGACATGTCCATTTGTAGACTTTTTTTTTTCTCTCACTCTTCTAATGAAAATCACAATATCATGTCTAATACTCTGTAAATATGAAATTTTCTATTAAATAGTAAAACAAGTACAAGGATTAGATAAAAATAGAATATTGCTTTTGGTTCAATATTATGATTCTCCAGAGATATAGGACCAGTAGGAGCAGCTCTATTTTAAATAAGTGGTTTATATGATCATGGAACTAGCAAAACTGCAGGTTTGGACAGCATATCTGTGGACTGTGTGGTCCTTTAGCTGATTGGATGAGGCTCAACCATACATTGAAGGTTATTCTTCTTTACTCAGTCTCACTATTGAAATTAGATAATTTATTTCATTATGGATAAAATAATTCCATTATAATGAAATTAATAAATTAAGTTAATGAAAAATATCCCACCGAAAATTTTACAGACTAAGTGCATGGCCCTAAATCTGGCTCAGTACCGCAGCCCAGCCAAGTTGATCCATAACTATTCTATTTCCTCAGCATCTTGATTGTGTTTTAAAGACAATGTTGATATCATGTCTACTACTAGTAAGACCATCATTTTAGACATAGAGCTTAGGCTGGCTAATATTTTGACAAGCGTAGATCACATTTTCTCTTTGTTAATAATGAAGCAGTAATACCCTGTGGTAGACTTGATTTATTTGTGTTCTTTCACAAACTGGTTCCAGGAAGGGACATTCATGGTCTCTCATACATTCCCTTCTTCCAAACTAATATCTGTTACATTGCTCCCACACTAATTAAGGAGTCACCTACACAGCCATCAATACTCACAGTTAACTCACTTATATTTCTCTGGAGTGGTGACCTTCCCCTCAGTGACAAGTACTGACCTTTAGTGATTATTAATGTTATTCAGATTCTGGCCATGGAATCTAGATTTGTTTTAGAATGAGCCCAGTGGGAAGCTATCAGCTGCTTTAGATATTTCAGTTGGGCTTTAGTGGTTGGGCCAGGTCTGAGTCAACTGTAATTTTAGGCCACCACTGTTCTGTCAGAGGTGGCTAAGCAAGCTGAGGAGCACTGTCAGTCTCTTGGCTGATAGGCTGTAGCTCAGGGGATACTCTACCATCAATCTCTTGGCTGCTAGGCTAGCTCAGGGGACACTCTAGGATGAACACTTTGCTTGTTGAAAGTAGCATAATTTGCCTTGTTCTGGTATAGGTTATTAAAGCTGTTGTTTAATGTTCTTTTCCAAGGACATGGTCTCTGGCGTTTTTATCATCCAGGGAAATGTGTGTTAGCAGAAAAGATCACATTCCTGGTGATTTTCTTTGGAAATGGTAAACTTCTGCTGAATTTACTCTCTCTTCTATTAGGGGTGGATAATGAGAATTCGTGAGGATTATTAAGCACTCCTAGCTTTCAATAGGAACTTATTTAGCACAGATGTTTCTATAATTGCAGTACACTGGGAAAATTCAGTGTTCAATGGCCCAAAACTCATTATTACTTATTACATCTACCTGTGTATTGTGGTACCAGAAAGCTGGGCTGAAATGTTTCATTTAGCTGGGGCAATAGCTGAGGATCCCAGGTACTTAAAAAAGACTACCAAGAAGAAATTGGGTTATGTTCTGCCTAAACTCCTACTATTTACTTATTAATCAGTACTTCAACATTCTTATATGTTAAGGGCCCAGGTCACATCATCATGTTCATTTCCTCCAGTCAAATCTCCAGTTGATGCCTAAGAGAGAGGGGGAAAAAAAAACAAGGAAAGAAACAAACAAACACCCCCCTCTCCAAACAACACCATAGAATTTTAGGAGAGTTTAGAGACAAATAATATAACTAACCATTGTGCTTCATTAGAATAATAGTATGGAACATGTACAATTATATATTTTCTCCCATTTCTTAGTAAAACACAGCTATCTTACTTTAGCAGTATGCTTATATTTTTAATAAAAACTTGACAGCATTTAAGGACAGGAGGTCAAAAATGTTTTAAAAACACTTATAAAAGGCCACTTTTCATATTATTTCTTTTCTGTATTCTTTTTAAAAATGTTGATTATTTTATTTATTTACATTTTAAATGTTATTCCCTTCCCGTTTTCCCTCCACTAACCCCTATACTTTCCCCCATCTTCCCCTGATTTTTCTGTACTCTTAAACTGAATCTATAAAGTTTTTCCCCCACTATGTTCAGTGTTTTTGTAAACAGCAGAGAAACCATGTGGGTTCAGCTTACAGCTGTGCTGAGGACAGACTTAATAGACTTCCCTCAGAAGTTAGCCAAGGTGTCTGGGTTTTGAAGATGACCAATGATTGCTCATGATGTAGCTGGATTTACATTAAGCACTCACAGATATATTTTACAAGAATCTTAGTCTTGAGAAAGTTGGAATTGCTGGTCATTCCTGATTGTTTAGGCTTATAGTTTTTGGTTTTGTATTTGTGTGTTTGTGTGTTGAAGCTAGTATGTCAGAAGTTGAACAGTTTCCAGGCACATTAAAAAAAAGAGAGATAGTTTTACCTTCTATGGCCAGGAAGCCCAGAGAGCTTCATGTTAATATTACAGAGGAAAAAAAGAAAATAAAAATTTAGTGGCATTTTTCATACACAAGAATCAATATAGATGATATTATAGTTTAACATACATGTCATCTCATACACAAGAATCAATATAGATGATATTATAGTCTAACATACATGTCATCAAATCTAGGGTCATATATAAAACATGTAACATCTGTAAAAAAGATATAGTAAGGTTGTAGCAATATGCTGTTTTTTTCATTTTTATTAATAGTAAAAATAAGCTCAGGTCTTTTTTTGAGCAATGGCAAAACAAAGATGTCAAAACAGTCTACTAGATTTGGATAAGTTAGACTTTATCAGGATAATCTTATATTTTAACTCAAAAATCAATTTATCTTCACCTTTCCTTCTATTCTTTTATTGCATGCTGATAAATATTTGTGTAAACACACACACACACAAGGCATATATACAACAATGCAAAAAGAGTTTATATGTTTGAGAGAGAGCAAGGTGTGTACATGGGAAGTTTTGAAGGGAGAGAAAATGGGGGAAATGATAGAATTATAATATAATCTCAAAAAATGATTGAAAAAGCAGTAATAACATGATTATGCTGTAGTTGTAGGAAATCACACAGATTTGCACCCACAGAACTGTGTGTGTGTGTATTACCAAAGGCACGTTCAACTCTTCAAGAGCTCAGCTAATTTCTGCATGTGAGTTTATTTTTAACTGTCTCAAGGTTAAGGTATTTATGAAAATTATCTCATTGGTTTTCAAACCTTCTGGTTTTTCAAGCTTTTTATTGAGATCTTAAATGTTTAATCTACTTGATCATGAAAACAATCTCTTAGGAATCAAGAAATGGCCTGTTTTGGTTGTAGTATCTGGCTTTAGATGAAATTTGGGAGCATAGAGATTTAAAATAAAGGTAAAAACTAATTAAAATTTATACCAAGGTTATTTGAAAATAATGTCATTTTGACTCTTTTCTGGGGAAATCCAATTTTTAAAACAGAAGTGCAGAAGGAATTCTGAC
The DNA here is from genome assembly GCF_000001635.26 of Mus musculus. Classification (NCBI taxonomy): domain Eukaryota; kingdom Metazoa; phylum Chordata; class Mammalia; order Rodentia; family Muridae; genus Mus; species Mus musculus. The sequence continues at coordinate 78,741,728 of NC_000079.6, forward strand.
CTTAAATTTTGTTTGCATAGTTCACTTCTCATTCATTTGCAGTGATATTTTTGAAGATCTAAATCAAATTCTTCTTAGAGACAGAAAATAAGTGACAGAGATACAGCTAAGACTGGTGACACTTGGACAAGATGCTCCAGCTTCAGACGGAGCCATCAGCAGCTCCTTACTGTCAGATGCCGAGGCTCTTCTTGCCCATTCCTTCCCTGGAATTCACCTGGCAAAAAGCTGAAATAATAACTTCTCTGCCAATTAAAGTGTTCTACCTGGGGCCAGTCAGAGCTTAGTTTGGGGACAAGGTCACTTGCTGGGATGGAGTTGTAGATCCCCAATTACTGGTAGTTCCACTAGCTCTTCTAACTTGCCAAATAATGAGGAGACTTTGAAGGCTAAATCCAGCGTTGCTCCTAGCGGGGTTAATGCAGAGTGAATGACAACGATACTGAGGAGTGTGAGTCTGACAATGTCTGTCAAGCTCAGTTCATAAGGATGACGAAGTTCACTGCTACTCAGTGGTACTTAGAAAAGGTATTGGTCTTGCTCTTATCAGTGAGAAAAGACTACAACCCACACTTTGGCAGAAGTTCATTAACTCTTTCATGCCATTCACACGATCTGGGTGTGAACTTTGTTAATGACAGAAGATGAATATGTTACAGCAGGGTAGCCTGTATTAGAACCATACTTGTACTCCTTTTCTTGTGTCGTCATTTTATAGTAGGTGCCTCCCTCAACAATTCTAAATTATGAGTTTACTGATGAATAACAGCATATAAACCATTACAATCAGTACTCCTTATTAACATAACAGAGAATAACAACAAAATTATTCTACCACAGAAAAGCCAGAAAATTTTTATGCAATGGTAGTTTTTAATGCTGCTCTTATTAACAAATTATTAAACTGAGTTGTGGATCAAAAATCACTCAGCAAAGAGCTTTATATAATTTTTCTTTGATTGGCCATCTGAAATTTGTAGGAAGCTGACTAGGTAGCTTGAAATGTGCTGTCTCGAAATCTATGTCTTTCATGTTTCAAGTTTCTTGTGGGGAGTTAGAGAATATAAAGAAGATATAAGTCACAGTCTTTACATTTTAAATTTTAATAAGTGGGGCAAAATTTTAGAGGAGAAACATGATCACTTCAGAGGGTTTTAAATATTAATTGGAATATTATTCAACCTTATGTGGATGTGCGCTTATATCTGCTCACCTTCTACTTGCCATTTGTAAATGGCAAAGCTATGCCATAGAAAACCAAGGAGAGATACTGTGTCTGCTGTCTGCCTACAAGACATTTTTCTCTATGGACTCTTCTCTTTGACTATCCACACCACCATTTTTATTTGTTGACAAATCTTTCTTTCCTCTATAACCATTTCCAGTTCATATCACTAAAAGTATCAGACATGGAATAGGCAAAATCCTCTCTCTTGAGAAGAAGTCCCAAGGCTTGTTTATTATATACTTTGTGTTGGCGGAGAATCAACTTTCTCTTCTGACTTGCTGGGACCTGGTAAGGGCTGGGCCTTTCTCCTGCACTCTGTAGAACAGTTCTTTCCCCCAAGGGTCAAGAGTGCCATGTTGTTCAGCCATTGTCATTATTTTCACTGCAAGTTTCTTGTTGTTCCTCTCAGGGTATCAAATGTCACATCTATTAGCTACATTGATAGCTAATGTTCTCTTTGAGGCCCATACACTTTAAGTTACAGAGAGTTGTGCTATGTTGAGCATATGAACCAGATTTTATTAAATGGAGTTGGTGGTTATTCATGGAGTGTGATTGTGTACAAAGCTTGGGTCAGCCAGCCTTTCAAAACTTTCCCCACTACCCCTTACCAACCCCATGACAGTCACCACAAAATCACATGTGGCACATATACCTGGACAATCTTGTTCAGATTCTCATAGCTTACAGTTTTTGAGGTGTCTAGTCTGGAGAATCAAAACTGTTAACATGAATGGGGTATGAGGATATATGGCAGTCTCAACCTCATCCCATTTGCCATAGAACCCTCTTAAATTAATTTCCATATTTTTGCATCTAAAATTTTGGGAAAACCACAAATAATTAGAAAAGTACAAAATACATTTCTAGCAATCCATCTATAAAAAGGCATGTATTGGACTAATTTTTTTTGAATGGTGTAGTACCAGAGTGGGTAGTCAGTGACTAAAGATAAAAGCTCCCCAGGGACTATTGCAGGCATTATGTTAACACCACGGCAAATACCACCTTACTTAATTCTCACAGCAATATCAGAAGTGCTACAATTCTTAGTCCCATGTCATCGACAGGAAAGCACAGCCTCATTAGTGTTGTAGTAGGTGCACAAGCACTCTCAGAACCAGCACTTCTCTTCTAGTCATTGCTCTCATGTTCATCCTTTCTATTAGCTCACACTTGTGTTCATGTCATTTTATGACACTTTGGTTGTAGTCTGTCTTTTTCACTGGACCAGTTAAATGGTATATTTTCTCAGCTGAACCATGGCTAGATCTGCAGTTTCCATGGCTCCAACTCTTCTTTGCTATAAAGCAATCTTTTCAATGGCATTACAGTGTCAACTCTCTCTGCTGATAGGTTAGTTTACTAGAATTATTTTATAAAGATAACATAGAAATGAAAGATATGATACATTATTGAATAATTTGAATCTGTAGCCCAGAGTCCACCTAGTGTGCATGAAGCCCTGGATTTTATTCTCAGTACTTGGGGAAAACATTTTTAGGAATTCATTCTAGTGCTGAAGCATTTTGTAATTTTAATCTTCCCTGTAAATTGTAGAAATTTCTTTCTTCTTGTTATTACCAGTACGACAGTCGATAAACACTTTACATTAGTAGGAGTTAGGAAGAATGATATGTGCTCAGAAACTTGGGACATTCAAAGTTATTTTACATAACTATTTATGAATAATGTTATGAAGTGTTTTACTTCCTTTTATAAAACTTACTTAACATACTATAATTTTTTTACTACTTAGCTAACTTTCTTCAGGTATACTAAAAACGGATATAGTTAAAATAGCACCCATGAAAAACAGAAAAAGGAATATATATTTTATCTCAATTAAACCTGACATAAATCAAATTTCAAATCCCAATAGTCTCTTTAATTTAATATTTATTGTTACAATTTTGTCTTTAATGGAATTTTCTGGTTAGTCTTGAGTCACCTGGAAAGAGAGAACCTCAGTTGAGGAGTTGCCTCCATCTTACTGGCCTATAGGCAAGCCTTCAGGATATTTTGATTGATTAGTGACTGATATGGCAGAACCCAAACCACTGTGGGTTGTGCCACCTCTGAGCAGCTTTCTAGCTTCTACAACAAAAAGCAAGCTCCACGAGGATGCCACCAACCCCCAGCCCACCTAAATTCTAAAGTCCCTGGGGCCTCCAGTCTCTTGAGGGTTAAGTACATCATTTCTGAATGAACACAGACCTGGAAGTCTTCTACTGTATGTGTGTTGGGGACCTCATATCAGCTGGCATATGCTCTCTGTTTGGTGGTCCAGTGTTTGAGAGATCTCAGGGGTTCAGATTAATTCAGACTGCTGGTCCTCCTACAGGATTGCCTGTCTGCTCAGGTTCTTTTAGCCTTTCCTAATTCAACAACAGGGGTCAACTGTTTCTGTCCATTGGTTGAGGGCAAATATCTGCAACTGACTCTTTTAGTTGCTTGTTGGGTTCCAAAGAGCAGTCATGCCAGGTCCCTTTCTGTGAGCGCTCCAAAACCTCAGTAGTAGTGTCAGGCTCTATAAGTTCCCTCTCCCTCCTGTTGGGCATGTCATCTAAGGTCCTCCCTTTGATTCCCAAGAGTCTCTTACCTCCCAGGTTTCTGATGCATTCTGGAGGGTTCCCCAACACCCTATTTCATGAGGTGCTTGTTTCCATTCCTTCTTCTGGCACTCAGGGCTTCAGTCCTTTTCCCTCACCCAATACCAGATCAGGTTCTCCCCCCCCCCGAACCCCCCCCCTGCAACCCTCCTACCCGCCCCCACACCCACTTTCCCTCCCAGTTCCCCCTCCCTCCAGATTGTGATTGCTTTCTTCTCTCTGCTAAGTAGGACTGAGGCTTCCTCATCTGGGCACTTCAGCTTGGTGAGCTTTTTGAGTTCTGTGGAATATATCTTGGGTAATCTGTACTTTTTTTGTGGGGCTAATATCCACTTATTAGTGAGTACATACCATGCACATCCTTTTGGGTCTAAGTTACTTCACTCAGGAAGATATTTTCTAGTTCCATTCATTTGCCTGCAGAACTCAGGATGTCCATGTTCTTAATAGCTGAGTAGTATTCCATTGCGTAAATGAACCACATTTTCTTTATATCCATTCTTTTGTCCTGGGACATCTAGGTTGTTTCCAGGTTCTGGCTATTACAAATAAGGCCACTATGAACATAGGGGAACACATGCCCCTATGGTATGGTGGGGCATCTTTGGATATATTCCCAAGAGTGGCATAGCTGTGTCTTCAGCTATTTTCAATTTTTTGAGGAACATTCAGATTGATTTTCAGAGTGTTTGTACCAGTTTGCTATCCCACCAGAAATGGAGGAGTGTTCCTCTTTCTCCACATCCTCTCCAACATGTGCTGTTGCCTGAGGTTTTGATCTTTGCCATTCTGATTGCTGTAAGGTGGAATCTCAGGGTCGTTTGGATTTACATTTCTCTGATTAGCCATTCAAGATTCCTCAGTTGTGAAATCTTGGTATAATTCTATAACCCAGTTTTTTGATTGGGTTATTTGGATTTTTGGTGTTTAGCTTCTTGAGTTCTTTATATTTTGGATATTAGCCCTCTATCAGATATGGGGTCAGTGATGAACTTTTCCCAATTTGTTGGTTGCCTATTTGTCTTATTGACTATGTCCTTTGCCTTAAAGAAGCTTTCCAGTTTCACAAGGTCCCATTTATTAATTGTTGATCTTAGAGAATGAGCCATTGGAGTTCTGTTTAGGAAATTTCCCCCAGTGCCAAACACTTTAAGGCTCTTTCCCACTTTCTCTCCTATTAGATTAAATGTACCTGATCTTATGTTGAGGTCCTTGATCCACTTGGACTTGAGCTTTGTACAAGGTGACAAATATGGGTCTATTTTCATTGTTTTACATACAGACAGCCAGTTATAACAGCACCATTTATTGAAGATGCTTTCTTTTTTTCCATTGTGTATTTTTGGCATCTTTGTCAACGATCAAGTACTGTAAGTGTATAGTTTTATTTCTGGGTCTTTAGTTCTATTCCATAGATCAACATGTCTGTCTCTGTACCAATACCATGCAGTTTCTATCCCTGTTGCTCTGTAGTAAAGTGTGAGGTCAGGGATATTAACTTCCCCAGCCGTTCTTTTATTGTTAAGAAATGTTTTTGCTATTCTGGGTTTTTTGCCTTTCCAGATGAATTTGAGAATTTCTCTTTCCATGTATTTGAAGTGTTGGAATTTTGATGGAGATGGCATTAAATCTATACATTGCCTTTGGTAGGATGGCCATTTTTACTATATTAATTCTGCCTATCTTTGAGCATAGGAGATCTCTCCATTTTCTGAGATCTTCTTTGATTTCTTTCTTGAGAGACTTGAACTTGTTGTCATATAGGGTTTTCACCTGTTTGGTTAGGGTTACCACAAGATATTTTATACTATTTGTGGCTATTGTGAAGGGAGTTGTTTTCCTAATTTCTTTCTCAACCTGTTTATCCTTTTTATGATTTATTTGATTTATGATATTTACTGATTTATTTGAGTTAATTCTATATTCAGTCACTTTGCTGAAGTTGTTTATCAGCTGGAGAAGTCCTCTGGTAGAATTTTTGGGGTTGCTCATATATACTATCATATTATCTACAAATAGTGATACCTTTATTTCTTCTTTTTTTTCTCTCTTCTCTTGGTCTCTTTTTGTTGTCTTATTGTTCTAGCTAGCACTTGGAGCACTATATTTAATAGGTACGGGGAGAGTGGGCATCCTTTTCTTGTTCCCGATTTCAGTGGGATTGCTTTCACTATGACTCCATTTGATTTTATATTGGCTGTTGGTCTGCAATAATTTTATTTTATTATGTTTAGGTATGGGCCTTGAATTCCTGATTTCTCCAATACTTTGAACATGAAGGGGTATTGTATTTGTCAAATGGTTTTTCTGCATCTGAGGAGATGATCATGTGATTTTTTTCTTTGAATTTGTTTATATAGTGGATTACATTAATGGATTTTCATATATTAAACCAACCTTTCATCCCTTGGATGTAGCCAACTTGACTGTGGTGAATGATGTTTTTGATGTGTTCTTGGATTTGTTTTGCAAGAATTTTATTGAGTATTTTTGCATCTATATTCATAAACACGATTTGTCTGAAGTTCTTTTTTTGGGGGGTTAGGTCTTTGTGTAGTTTAAGTATCAGAGTAAATGTGGCTTCATATAATGAATTAGGCATTCCTTCTCTTCCTATTTTATGGAATATTATGAGGAAAATTTGTAGTAGGCCTTCTTTGAAGGTCTTGTAGAATTCTGCACTAAATCCATATGGCTGTGAGGATTTCTTGGTTCAGAGGTTTTTAATGACTTCTTCTATTTCCTTGTGTGATATGGGCCTGTTTAGATAGTTTACCTGCTCTTGATTGAACTTTGGTATGTGTCATCTGTCTGTTTAGTTGAGTATAGACTTTTATAGTAGGATTTGATGATTTCTTTTTCAATTTCCTCCATTTCTGTTGTTATGTCTCCATTTTCATTTCTGATTTTATTAATTTGGATATAAAGCACTGTTTAAAAGAATAAATGTAACCTTTGAGAATTTGTTAGCAAGAAATGTATTCTTGCTAGAATTTGTTATTTCCATAAAAAACATTTCTGTAAACAGCTCATATACATATCTATATACACACAGATACTAATACATCTAGCATGTTAGAAGTAAGAAGACATTTCTTTAAAAATTACAATTTTAGGGATATTTAAACATCAAATGTCAGTTAATTAAAAAGTAGTATTGCTCAAGTGAAGACACCAGTCATATGTCTGTATTCCTGTACATCATGTCCATTTAAAATTTCTATCTGTGTCTTTTTATACATTTGTTATACTTTTTATATGGTTAACTCATATACAGAATATAATATAACCCAAATCACTTCCATGTTTCAAAATGTTTATTTTTTATTTTAAAATGTATGGATCCATACTTTGGCCTTCCTTCTTCTTGAGTTTCATGTATTTTAAAATTGTATCTTGCGTATTCTAAGTTTCTGGGTTAATATCCACTTATCTCTAAGTGCATATCATGTGACTTCTTTTGTGATTGGGTTACCTCACTGAGGATGATATCCTCCAGATACATCCATTTGCCCAAGAATTTAATAAATTCATTGTTTTTAAGAGCTGAGTAATACTCCACTGTGTAAATGTATCACATTTTCTGTATCCATTCCTCTGCTGAGGGACATCTTGGTTCTTTCCAGCTTCTGGCTGAAGACCAAAGTGTAGATACTTTGTATCTCCTTGGAATGGGAAACAAAATACCCATGGAGGGAGTTAGAGAGACAAAGTTTGGAGCTGTGAGAGAAGGAAGGACCATGCAGAGACTGTCCCACCTGGGGATCTATCCCATAAGCAGCCATCAAACCCAGACACTATTGCATATGCCAGCAAGATTTTGCTGATAAGAACCTGATATAGCTGTCTCTTGTGAGGCTATGCCAGTGCCTGGTAAATGCAGAAGTAGATGCTCACAGTCACCTATTGGATAGCTCCCCAATGGAGGAGCTAGAGAAAGTACCCAAGGAGCTGAAGGGGTCTGCAACCCTATAGGTGGAACATCAATATGAACTAACCACATAGCTCATGTCTCTAGCTGTGGGGCATTGGGCTATGCACACACAGGCTGGTCTCCAGTCAAGCTGAGATGCTGAACCATGGGATCCAGTGGTCATAATTTACCTACATGGGACAGAAGGAGTTATCTCATGCTCCTGGAACTCTGGCTCCTCCCTAAGCTACCGTCCCCCAAGAGAGCCCACAAGAGAAGCATGGCTAGAAGTCAAGTAAACAATGTCCCAAGCTTCTGACCTTCAGGATAAACTCCTCCCCAGTTACCTAGCAACAGAAAAGATAGCAGCTCACTTTAAAGGGGCCTGTTTGGCCCCTTCTTGCTCTCTCACTCCTCTCTCATTCCTTTGTTCTCTTACCTCTCACTTCTCTTACTCCTCTCTCCTCTCTTTGTCTTCTCCTCCCCTCTCTTCCTCTTACTCTCTTTCTCACTAGCCTTCTCTCTCTCTCTCTCTCTCTCTCTCTCTCTCTCTTACATTCTCTCCTTCTCCCTGCCTTTCTAAAATAAAGCTCTAAAACCATAGACAGTCTCTGTTCATCAAGGCTGTGCTCACTCTCGCCTGTGAGGGAACCTCTCTTCCCTCTTCCCTCTCTACCATAAACCTAGGGCTACAGGGAGTGGCCCCGGGGTCCCCAGGTTGGGCTGCCACTTGTTCACCACCCCCCCCCACCGTCGAGTGTGTCAGAGGCTTGGATACCCACCCAGGGCTGAGTGGAAAGTGTCTGTCAGCTCTCCCGTGTCGTGTCTGCCTGTCCAGAGCATAGGTGGAACTCTGGTGGGGCGTGGGTCCTCCCTTTCCCTCTCTTTACCCAGGCCCCATTTTAGTTCCAACATCTAGCTGTATATGTAGCAGAAGATGGCCTAGTCGGCCATCACTGGGAGGAGAGGCCCTTGGTCAAGTGAAGAATATATGCCCCAGTATAGGGGAATGCCTAGAACAGGAAGTAGGAGTGGGTAGTTTGGGGAGCAGGGAAAGAGGGGAGGGTAAAAGGGATTTTCAGAGAGGAAACTAGGAAAGGGGATAGCATTTGACATGTAAATGAAGAAAACATCTAATAAAAAATAAATCTTAAAAAAAGTATAAAAAAGCACAAAAGTCTGCTTTTAACACAGGTCGGTCCATGCTTCCCATTTTTTAATTTTTAATATATTTTATTACGTATTTTGCCCAATTACATTTCCAATGCTATTCCAAAAGTCCCCCATAACCTCCCCCCCCCAACTTCCCTACACAACCATTCCAATTTTTTTTGGCCCTGGCATTCCCCTGTACTGGGGCATATAAAGTTTGCCTGTCCAATGGGCCTCTCTTTCCAGTGATGGCCGACTAGACCATCTTTTGATACATATGCAGCTAGAGTCAAGAGCTCCGGAGTACTGGTTAGTTCATATTGTTGTTCCACCTATAGGACTGCAGATCCCCCCAGCTCCATGGGTACTTTCTCTAGCTCCTCCATCGGGGGCCCTGTGATCCATCCAATAGGTGACTGTGAGCATCCACTTCTGTGTTTGCTAGGCCCCAGCATAGTCTCACAAGAGACAGCTATATCTGGGTCCTTTCAGCAAAATCTTGCTAGTGTATGCAATGGTGTCAGCGATTGGAAGCTCATTATGGGGTGGATCCCTGGATATGGCAGTCTGTAGATGGTCCATCCTTTTGTCACAGCTCCAAACTTTGTCTCTATAACTACTTCCATGGGTGTTTTGTTCCCAATTCTAAAAACGGGCAAAGTGTCCACACTTTGGTCTTCATTCTTCTTGACTTTCATGTGTTTAGCAAATTGTATCTTATATCTTGGGTATCCTAAGTTTTGGGCTAATATCCACTTATCAGTGAGTACATATTGTGTGAGTTCTTTGTGATTGTGTTACCTCAGTCAGGATGATGCCCTCCAGGTCCATCCATTTGCCTAGGAATTTCATAAATTCATTCTTTTTAATAGCTGAGTAGTACTCAATTGTGTAAATGTACCACATTTTCTCTATCCATTCCTCTGTTGAGAGGCATCTGGGTTTTTCTAGCTTCTGGCTATTATAAATAAGGCTGCTATGAACATAGTGGAGCATGTGTCCTTCTTACCGGTAGGGACATATATATGGATATATGCCCAGGAGAGGTATTGCTGGATCCTCCGGTAGTACTATGTCCAATTTTCTAAGGAACCGCCAGACTGATTTCCGGAGTGGTTGTACAAGCTTGCAATCCCACCAACAATGGAGGAGTGTTCCTCTTTCTCCACATCCACACCAGCATCTGCTGTCACCTGAATTTTTGATCTTAGCCATTCTGACTGGTGTGAGGTGGAATCTCAGGGTTGTTTTGATTTGCATTTCCCTGATGATTAAGGATGTTGAACATTTTTACAGGTGCTTCTCTGCCATTTGGTATTCCTCAGGTGAGAATTCTTTGTTCAGTTCTGAAAAAAATTACAGGTAAGGTCTATTGATTTCTAAGTTGAAAGATAGGGTCAGATTCTAGAATTCTGTCTCCATCTACTTGAAGCCATGCTAGTACACAGTAGAATCCTTAAACCAACTCCTAAACCTGATAAACAGCTTCGGTGAAGTAGCTGGATATAAAATTAACTCAAACAAGTCAATGGCCTTTCTCTACACAAAGACTAAACAGGCTGAGAAAGAAATTAGGGAAACAACACCCTTCTCAATAGTCACAAATAATATAAAATATCTTGGCGTGACTCTAACTAAGGAAGCAAAAGATCTGTATGATAAAAACTTCAAATCTCTGAAGAAAGAAATTAAAGAAGATCTCAGGAGATGTAAGGATCTCCCATGCTCATGGATTGGCAGGATCAACATTGTAAAAATGGCTATCTTGCCAAAAGCAATCTACAGATTCAATGCAATCCCCATCAAAATTCCAACTCAATTCTTCAACGAATTAGAAGGAGCAATTTGCAAATTCATCTGGAATAACAAAAAACCTAGGATAGCAAAAACTCTTCTCAAGGATAAAAGAAGCTCTGGTGGAATCACCATGCCTGACCTAAAGCTTTACTACAGAGCAATTGTGATAAAAACTGCATGGTACTGGTATAGAGACAGACAAGTAGACCAATGGAATAGAATTGAAGACCCAGAAATGAGCCCACACACCTATGGTCACTTGATCTTCGACAAGGGAGCTAAAACCATCCAGTGGAAGAAAGACAGCATTTTCAAAAATTGGTGCTGGCACAACTGGTTGTTATCATGTAGAAGAATGCGAATCGATCCATACTTATCTCCTTGTACTAAGGTCAAATCTAAGTGGATCAAGGAAATTCACATAAAACCAGAGACACTGAAACTTATAGAGAAGAAAGTAGGGGAAAGCCTTGAAGATATGGGCACAGGGGAAAAATTCCTGAACAGAACAGCAATGGCTTGTGCTGTAAAATGGAGAATTGACAAATGGGACCTAATGAAACTCCAAAGTTTCTGCAAGGCAAAAGACACCGTCAATAAGACAAAAAGACCACCAACAGATTGGGAAAGGATCTTTACCTATCCTAAATCAGATAGGGGACTAATATCCAACATATATAAAGAACTCAATTAGGTGGACTTCAGAAAATCAAATAACCCCATTAAAAAATGGGGCTCAGAACTGAACAAAGAATTCTCACCTGAGGAATACCGAATGGCAGAGAAGCACCTGAAAAAATGTTCAACATCCTTAATCATCAGGGAAATGCAAATCAAAACAACCCTGAGATTCCACCTCACACCAGTCAAAATGGCTAAGATCAAAAATTCAGGTGACAGCAGATGCTGGCGAGGATGTGGAGAAAGAGGAACACTCCTCCATTGTTGGTGGGATTGCAGGCTTGCACAACCACTTTGGAAATCCGTCTGGCGATTCCTCAGAAAATTGGACATAGTACTACCGGAGGATCCAGCAATACCTCTCCTGGGCATATATCCAGAAGATGCCCCAACTGGTAAGAAGGACACATGCTCCACTATGTTCATAGCAGCCTTTTTTATAATAGCCAGAAGCTGGAAAGAACCCAGATGCCCCTCAACAGAGGAATGGATACAGAAAATGTGGTACATCTACACAATGGAGTGCTACTCAGCAATTAAAAAGAATGAATTTATGAAATTCCTAGCCAAATGGATGGACCTGTAGGGCATCATCTTGAGTGAGGTAACACATTCACAAAGGAACTCACACAATATGTACTCACTGATAAGTGGATATTAGCCCAAAACCTAGGATACCCAAGATATAAGATACAATTTCCTAAACACATGAAACTCAAGAAGAATGAAGAATGAAGTGTGGACACTATGCCCCTCTTTAGAATTGGGAACAAAACACCCATGGAAGGAGTTACAGAGACAAAGTTTGGAGCTGAGATGAAAGGATGGACCATGTAGAGACTGCCATATCCAGGGATCCACCCGATAATCAGCATCCAAACGCTGACACCATTGCATACACTAGCAAGATTTTATTGAAAGGACCCAGATATAGCTGTCTCTTGTGAGACTATGCCGGGCCTAGCAAACACAGAAGTGGATGCTCACAGTCAGCTAATGGATGGATCACAGGGCTCCCAATGGAGGAGCTAGAGAAAGTACCTAAGGAGCTAAAGGGATCTGCAACCCTATAGGTGGAACAACATTATGAACTAACCAGTACCCCGGAGCTCTTGACTCTAGCTGCATATGTATCAAAAGATGGCCTAGTTGGCCATCACTGGAAAGAGAGGCCCATTGGACACGCAAACTTTATATGCCCCAGTACAGGGGAACGCCATGGCCAAAAGGGGGGAATGGGTGGGTAGGGGAGTGGGGGTGGGTGGCTATGGGGGACTTTTGGTATAGCATTGGAAATGTAAATGAGCTAAATACCTAATAAAAAATGGAAAAGAAAAAAAAAAAAAAGAATCCTTAAACCAAACCCTGGTGTCATCAGAGAACAGCTCTACAGCAAACCCAGGGAGAGACTCTGATTTCTTGCCGTGGGTTGTTGACCACTCTGCTGCCTCTCTGCAGTTAGTAGACCTGTTGTAAATTCTGTACAGAATCTTCTGCTTTGGCTTGAACTTGGACATCCTAGGCTTCTCTCCTTCAGACTTCCAGCAAAATGACAAAGAAAACTGATCTCACCTACCTATGCACTCTTCCACTGTCTATGTATCAAAGCCTCAAGTTGAAACAGAAACACTTGTGGCCTTCTCATAATGTTGCTAAATTTAAAATTCACTGCTCCCCAAACTGTACAAGTTGTATGTGATTTCTTCTGCCAGAGAATGACTATATTGTTTTCTAATTTGACCTCTTTTTCCTGTTAGCATGTGTGGACTAGGATCTTTCCTAGTACTGGGTACAGTTGCCAGGGTGGTTATGACATATGCTTGTTTAAGTTGATTTATTATTCTAAAATGGATGATAATGCACAAATTTAATACTCCTACTGACTAAGTAATGTAAAATATTTTCTATCTATCAGAATTGGGGGTTTTATTAAGGTTATTTTTAGAGGTTTAGGCACTGAGAACTAAGTAGGACATACTAGACTACATGACTGTGGGTTACTTTAAGAAAGTTACCCTCTGTTGCCTTTCTATACAGAATTCTCCTTTTAATGCAGAACATTCTGTGCTTATCATTTTTGAAGCAAGTAAAAAATCACAAATGAGATCTATTGATTTGTAAGTTGAAAATCAAGGTCCTAGGACTCTGTCTCCATTCAACTGAAACCATCCTGGTATACAGAAGAATCTTTAAGCCTTAAATACTTAAAACTCACTACTGTCATACAAACTATTTTAGTAGTTCCTGTTTCTTTCTAATAGTTTTATTTATTCTTTGAGAATTTCATACATGTATACCATTATTTCTATTTATTTATTTATTTATTTATTTATTTATTTATTTATTTATTTATTGAAAGTTTGTCCTGGAGGTTTTTTTTTTAATTTTTTTAATTAGGTATTTTCTTCATTTTCATTTCAAATGCTATCCCTAAAGTCCCCCAGACCCTCCCCCACCCACTCCCACCTCTTGGCCCTGGCATTCCCCCATATTGAGTCATATAAAATTTGCAAGACCAAGGGGCCCCTCTTCCCAATGATGGCCGCCTAGGCCATCTTCTGATACATATGCAGCTAGAGACACAAGCTCTGGGGATACTGGTTAGTTCATATTGTTGTTCTACCTATAGGGTTGCAGACCCTTTCAGCTCCTTGGGTACTTTCTCTAGCTCCTCCATTGGGGGCCCTATGTTCCATCCAATACCTGACTGTGAGCATCCTCTTCTGTGTTTGCCAGGCACCAGCATAGCCTCACAAGAGACAGCTATATCAGGGTCCTTTCAGCAAAATCTTGCTGGTGTATGCAATGGTGTCAGCGTTTGGAGGCTGATTCTGGGGTGGATCCCTGGATATGGCAGTCTCTAGATGGTCCATCCTTTTATCACAGCTCCAAACTTTGTCTCTGTAACTACTTCCATGGGTGTTTTGTTCCCAATTCTAAGAACGGGCAAAGTGTCCACACTTTGGGCTTCGTTTTTCTTGACTTTCATGTGTTTTGCAAATTGTATCTTATATCTTGGGTATTCTAAATTTTTGGGCTAATATCCACTTATTAGTGAGTACATTTCATGTGAGTTCTATTGTGATTGTGTTACCTCAGTCAGGATGATGCCCTCCAGGTCCATCCATTTGCCTAGGAATTTCATAAATTCATTCTTTTTAATAGCTGAGTAGTACTCCATTGTTTAAATGTTCCACATTTTCTGTATCCATTTCTCTGTTGAGGGACATCTGGGTTCTTTCCAGCTTCTGGCTATTATAAATAAGGCTGCTATGAACATAGTGGAGCATGTGTCCTTCTTACCCGTTGGGACATCTTGTGGATATATGCCCAGGAGAGGTATGGCTGGATCCTCTGATAGTACTATGTCCACTTTTTGAGGAACTGCCAGACTGATTTCTGGAGTGGTTGTACAAGCTTGCAATCCCACCAACAATGGAGGAGTGTTCCTCTTTCTCCACATCCACACCAGCATCTCCTGTCACCTGAATTTTTTATCTTAGCCATTTTGACTGGTGTGAGATGGAATCTCAGGGTTGTTTTGATTTGCATTTCCCTGATGATTAAGGATGCTGAACACTTTTTCAGGTGCTTCTCTGCCATTTGGTATTCCTCAGGTGAGAATTCTTTGTTTAGTTCTGAGCCTCATTTTTTTTTTAATGGGGTTATTTGATTTTCAGGAGTCCACCTTTTTGAGCTCTTTATATATATTGGATATTAGTCCCCTATCTGATTTAGGATTGGGAAAGATCCTTTCCCAATCTGTTGGTGGTCTTTTTGTCTTATTGACGGTGTCTTTTGCCTTGCAGAAGCTTTGCAGTTTCATGAGGTCCCATTTGTCAATTCTCGATCTTACAGCACAAGCCATTGCTGTTCTATTCAGGAATTTTTTCTGTGTGTCCATATCTTCGAGGCTTTCCCCCACTTTCTCCTTTATAAGTTTCAGTGTCTCTGGTTTTTTGTGGAGTTCCTTGATCCTCTTAGTTTTGTCCTTAGTACAAGGAGATAGGAATGGGTCAATTCGCATTCTTCTAACATGATAACCACCAGTTGTGCCAGCACCATTTGTTGAAAATGCTGTCTTTTTTCCACTGGATGGTTTTAGCTCGCCTGTCAAAGATTAAGTGACCATAGGTGTTTGGGTTCATTTCTGGGTCTTCAATTCTGTTCCATTGGTCTACTTGTCTGTTGCTATACCAGTACCATGCAGTTTTTTTGTTTTTTGTTTTTTTGTTTTTTTTTTGTTTTTTTTGTTTTTTTTTTGTTTTTTTTTGTTTTTTTGTTTACTACAATTGCTCTGTAGTACAGCTTTAGGTCAGGCATGGTGATTCCACCGGAAGTTCTTGATTTTTATTATATACCCTTGGACCTCACTCCTTACTCACCAGGCTTCCCTCAACACTTCTTTCTCCCATTTTTATGCTCCATCATTTTAATATTTTATAAACTGCTGGATCCCGTTGAAATTTTTAGTATAAATCCTTTGAGTCAAAAGCCAATTTGCATTAGTATACCATTTTATAAGACTGTCAGACAAAGTGCTCTGGATCAGCGGGATTAACCATATAGCATGTTATATTTTAAACATCTGAAATCTGTCTCCACACTCTTCTGTCATCTGGACTTGAGGTGGGATGGTTGTTTCTTTCTGAGGGAAGTATATCCTTCAGGATTATCTCTTTGGCTTACAAATGACCTTCTTCTACTTGGATCTTTATTGACTTCTTTCTCGTCCTCTTTCTCCTCCTCCTTCTAGTCTTCCTCCTTCTTTTTTACAATCGAGTTGTTACTCCCCTCTTCATTTGTCCTCCCACAGTTTTTCATCCTATTCTTCCTTTCCCCTTTCTCCTAGAGGATGCCCCTGACCCATGGTATGAGGCTTCACTACTCCCTGAAGCCTCAAGTCTCTTGTTGGTTAGGCAAGTTTCTCCCACTGAAGCCAGACCAGGCAGTCCTCTGCTGTATATATGTTGGAGCCTTGGACCAACTAGTGGATTTTGCCTGGTTGGTGGCCCAGTGTCTGAGAGATCTCAGGGGTCTGGGTTAGTTGAGACTGCTGGTCTTCCTATGGAGTTACCCTTCTCAACTTCTTCCAGTCTTTCCCTAACTAAACCTCAGGGGTCCCCAATTTCAGTCAAATGGTTGTGTGTATTTGCTTCTGTCTCAGTCATCTGCTTGTTGGACCTCTCAGACAACAGCCATGCTAGGCTCCTGTCTGTAAGCATACCATAGCAATAGTATTAGTGCTAAGCCTTAGGTTCTCCCCTTGACATAGATCCCAAGTTAGTCTGATCACTGAACTGCTGTTCCCTCAGTCTCTTCTCCAGTTTTGTCCCTGTAGTTCTTTTAGACAGGAACAATTCTGGGTCAGAGTTTTTGACTCAGGGATGGTCACCACATCCTTTTGACCACATCCTTCCACTTGATGCCCTGTCTTTCTACTGGAGGTGGACTCTAAGAATTCACTCTCCCCATCTGCTGGGCATTTCCACCAAGGAAGCACTTCGTTTGAGTGCTGAGATCCTCTCACCTTCAAGGTCTCTGGTATGATCTAGAGAGGTTCCCACCTCCCACTACCCCTTGAAGTTGTATATTTCCATTCATTCTGATGACCCTCAAGGTTTCTTTCCTGTTCCTCCTCAATACTTGATCATGCTCCCCTTTCCCTTTCCCTCACCCCTCTCCCACTCAGATTGCTCCCTCCCTCTGCCTCCCATCATTGCTTTCTTCTCCCTTCTAAGTGGGATTGAAGCATCCTCACTTGTGCCCTTCAGCTTGTTAACCTTCTTGAGTTCTATGAATTGTATTATTCTAGGCATTCTGTACTATTTTTTGGGGGGGGGGTCTAATATCCACTTATAAGTGAGTACATATCATGTATGTTCCTTTGAGTCTGAGTTCCCTCACTTAGGATGATACTTTCTAGTTCCATCCATTTGCCTGCAAAACTCATGATGTCCTCATTCTTAATAGCTAGATAGCATTCCATTATGTAAATGAACCACATTTTCTGTATCCATTCTTCATTTGAGGGACATCTGGGTTGCTTCCAGTTTTTGTCTATTACAAACAAGGCCACTATAAACATAGTGGCTCATATGTCCCTTTGGTATGGTAGGACATCTTCTGGTTATATGTCCAAGAGTGGTATAGCTGGTTCTTCAGATAGATTTATTTCCAATTTTCTGAGGAACCACTAGATTGATTTCTAGAGTGGTTGTACTAATTTGCAATACCACCAGCAATGGAGTAGTGTTCCTCTCCCTCCACATCCTCCCTAGCAGGTGCTGTCACCTGAGTTTTTTTTTATCTTAGCTATTCTGATTGTTTTAAGGTGGAATCTCAGGGTCGTTTAGATTTGCATTTTCCTGGTCACTAAGGACTTGGAACATTTCATTAAGTGTTCCTGGCCATTCAGAATTCCTATGTTGTGAATTCTCTGTATAGTTCTATACCCCATTTTTTTGCTTGGGTTGTTTGCTTATCTGGAGGTTAGCTTCCTAATTTCTTTATATATTTTGGATATCAGCCCTCCATTTGATGTGAGTTAGTGAAGATTTATTTCCCTTGCTCGCATCCCTCTTTTTGTATAAAGTTATGAGTCCATTTGTTTGTAGCCTACTCTAATAACCATTTTTAGCTGAACTTTCTGTAAATGTTTTATCTCTGATCAATCATAATCAGGAGCTAATACCTTAGCCTATAAATATTTGGGGGGATTCTACTTGTCCCATAAATAAACTAAAGTTTAAACTAAATTGAAATGTTTATAGAGTCACACAATAAATGATTTATTACTTGGGTTGTGTGTACATGTACATTTTCATCCTATAAATGTTTGTTTCTGGGTTTCAAAATGAGTTAATAACCCACTGTCCCTGTCACTTTAAACAAGTTACTTCATTCAAGAGCCTTAGTTTATGTGTAGAAATCACAGGAGAAAATTGATAATAAATATGGATAGTATTGAAAGAAATCTTCAGGAAACATGTCTATGTGGTGCTTACTTCAAATGCTTAAAACAGTCATATGTGTCTGGACAGAGCAGCATATCTGGGGCCAAGAGAACTAGTCTTAGAAATCACAAGTGGAAATGGAGGGAGGGACCTGGCAGGGAAAGTGGATGTGGTGGTGGGGGCTGAGGGAGAGAGGGAAACCTGGTCCTGTGAAGGCTCAAGGCCCCAGTGTAGGGGAATGCAAGAACAGGGAGGCAGGAGTGAGTGAGTAGGTTGGTGGGGGTACACCATCATAGAAGCAGGAGGATGGAGGATGGGTTAGGGAATTTCTGGGGAGTAAAATAGGGAAAGGGGATAATATTTGAAATGTAAATAAATAAAATATCCAATTAAAAAAAGAGCAAGTTAAGTAAACCATGAGGAGTAGGCCAGTAAGAAACATTCCTTCACAGCCTCTGCTTCAATTTCTGCTTATTTCTCAATAATGGACTGTGGTGGGGATGTGTAAGCCAAATAATCACTTCCTTACACAAGTAGCTTTTGTCATGGTGCTTATCACAGCAACATAAAGTAGTAACCTAAAATAGGAAGAATATAAGTAGAGAACAAAATTCATTTTTCTTTTGAGAGTCAGTGGTGGGG
Organism: Mus musculus; assembly: GCF_000001635.26. Taxonomy (NCBI): domain Eukaryota; kingdom Metazoa; phylum Chordata; class Mammalia; order Rodentia; family Muridae; genus Mus; species Mus musculus. The sequence goes on from NC_000079.6 coordinate 78,760,709, forward strand.
GTCATTAAGTGGTTTGCTAATTGGTTTACCATATCTATTACTAGGCCATTTTAAAGAGTAGACCTTTCTTAAAAGGTCCTGAAAATGTGTAATGTTTTATTATATAAACCAAACATTGACTTTTCATTCAAAAGAAAACAGAGTTATGATCAGTAGATATTTTCCCTTCCTGTTTCTATTTGAAGATTTCCGCTAGGTTTTTGACAAGTACCATAAAAGAATTTGCTAGCAGCCAGAATAATTTCATAAACTGCAAGAGTTAATTCTTAAATAGTCTTAAATTAAGTAAGCCTGACATATTTTCATGTAATAATAATAATAATAATAATAATAATAACATTCTTGTCCACATAAGTGGTCTAGAAAAGCTGTCATCAAATAAGAAGGGGAAGAAAATATATCACACGCACATTAAAAATATATATTTAATTTTGAGTCTTGTTTCTTAATATTTGGGATTTTTTTTCCTGTACAAAGTATAAGTTTCCTAAGAGACAAGGCCATTCATATTGTCTATCTTAGGAATTATGTGCTATGAGATGTATTTTAGTTCTTCTGCGCCTACATGAACAATATGTAAGAAAAATACACAATAGTTCTTAATCACTGGACATCTTCCAGTAAAGTGTTTTTACTCACAGGTCTAACCTCTTTGTATAAAATAGTTCAGAAACCTTTGAATATTCATGTTGAAGAAAAGTCAGCAGACTTTTTTCTTTTGAAGTACAATGTCAATATTTACATGGATTAATGAGGCATAATAACAATAAAATAATGTGCTGTTTAAGTAATAAGGTGGTTTGCAATTAAAAGGAATCTTAATTATACATATAAAAGATAAACATATTTTATTAACCATACTTATGTGCTTTTAAAGTTTGTTTTCAAAGAATTTATGGGTTGATGTTTTGTATTGTTGGATAAATATCCACACTTTTATTTTACGGTCACAATTGTTCAAACTAATGTTTCTGTAGATTTAATAAAATTAAACTAGTTTGGGGTTTTACCTTAGAATAGAAAAAAAAATGTAGCATTGCTACCTAAGACCAACCATGCTAAAAAAATATCTAAAATGAAACTTTTAATAATAAGTAGCAAAATTTAGAATTTGCTTAGGTTTAGGGTTCAAGCTTAGACTTAAAAGGTCAAATTTAATCCAAAGCTACTTAAACAAATCCTCCATGAAAGTTCGGAATTTTTCCCTTAATGGTTTGGTTATTTTAGCAAGGACCTCACAATTGTAGAACTATAGAAAGTAATTCTAACTTGAGAAGATGGAAAGAAAACTGTATAATACATAGTATACATTAACAAGTTTCTTAAAATATGCTATCAAGAATGAGAGCAAATGTATTTAAAATATAAGTTGAGACTTATGTCACTATCATGCATCCTTTATTAAAGTGCAATTTAATGTTGCTTCCTGAAAATAGCACATATACTATTTATTTCAAATTATTATTTCATTAATAAGTTTATTTTCATTGCAATTTAATATGATTATAATATTTCAACAAAGTTTACTCAGGTGCTATTTTTAATAACAGATTCAAAAACTACCAAATTTTAAACAACACTATTTGCCAGATAGGTCAAATATTATATACAGAGCATAACATTATGTAACTTTTGTATTTAATGAGTCAAGGTGTATCTACTGATGTGAAAACATATTCTTGGTAAAATGCTAAGTATGAAACATATATAGTTAATATAACAAGAGTTAGTCATAAGTTTCTTTGGGTACATGTGATCAAGAACATTTTTATTAGAGTCTACATTAATGCAAATAAACTTCTTTATAATAAGAAATGACCCTTTAATTTCTAAATTTGAATATAAGCTTTAAAATCTGGACAATTTGAACCCAAAGTCCAATTTCTTCATTTAATTTTTTTGTGACATTTAGAAAATTATTTGTTTTTAAAATATATTGTTGCAGATAATAGAAAGTTATATTTTTTCATAGAAATTTCTCCCCAGCTTACACAAACATACCCTGAACAGAGGCCGACTCTCCACACAGAATATCAATTTGCTTTGGTTTTGTTTTTCTAAGGGGACAGCAGAATAACTAGCAGTAAGTATTTAGTGGGTGGTTTGTTGTCTAACATTAACATATGGCTCTGAGATGGGGCTGAAACTTCTACTTGCAGCACTTGCATAATGGTGTAAGTATTCTTAGCATGGCTAGTTTCAAGTTCTTGTCATGGGAGTTGTGGATGGAGAAGAGATATGCCTGCTCACCTGTCTATAGCAGATTGGTATTTCCTATCTCAATCAATTCTCTGGAGCCATTAGATCCTTACATAGATGGTTCTGCTTTCTGATAGAATGAGACAAATAAGGTCCAAAACCAATTCAGTTTCAAGATTAAATCAGAAGACAGTATAAGAAATGGAAACTTTCCTATGTCAAGGAAGAATGATAATGTAGAAAGAATAGTAATATGGATGAACATAGTGCATAGGACAAGGGTCAGGCAATTTTGAGTGGTTGTTATTGGATATTGATCAGAAGAATTAACTGCAGTACTCGATGAGCAAAGTAACACAAGTTTCTCCATGGGATTCATGTGAAATCAGAATTTTTGAGAGATGCTTAGGAAACTTCTACTAGTCAAGAAAGTATGAACTAAGTTGCAAATATTGTAGTGTTCTGAAGTATTTAATTCTTGGTAATATCTTATCATTCCACTGAATAAATGGCTTTTCCTCCGAAGTATCATGAAAGAGAGCATCCAGAGTGATGGATGTAGTCCAGGACCATTGGAAGACTAAATTGTAATCATTTTTCTAAGAACCCCTTGGAAATTGCAAAGATGTTGAAACAAAAGCTGCCAAACCATATTATCATGAAATTCCCAAACTGTCTCTTGGCATTTGTTTTAACCTGAAAAGGAATGTAGAAGTCCTTGAGTGTGGGAACTCCTTTCATAGCATTACTTCATTCAGCATGAAGAAGTCTTCCCTGAAGTAAGTTCAAGTTCAAGTTATGGACCACTAGACTATTTCTATAGGCTTTACTTTACTTCTTTTTATATTAAATTATCTTTAGTTTTCAGCAGTGTTTCCCACTAAAGAATAATCTAGCCAAACTTGCTAGTGAGGAATGACTTAATGGCACAATCTGAGAGCTACTAAGGGAGATTTTTCCTATGTCTGGAGTTAAGTATAATTCTCTAAGCTTCATACTAACAGTCACCTAAATGCTAAGTCTGTAATGATCTTTTAGTTTCCTTCAATAAAGGATCCAGGAGGAATTAAAACACATGTCAGGTGACTTTGGACAACTGTGAAGAAGAGTCCATGCAATAATGTAACACACAATGGGAATCACCCTAGGGAAGTGATTGGGAGTATTGAAATGGCAGAGTAGACACTAAAGTTAGGAAGAGTAAATTCATATCTAGACTGCTAGTGCAAACTAGCCGCTCTGTACACAATCTTTGTGATAGGCATTTCTACTAGGTATGATAACATGAACCAGATTTCTTACTATAGACTGACCCAATGATGGTAGTTCCTCCATGTTGACCAAGTTGAACCAGTTCTCTATCTGCAGACCCCCATTTCTAAGAAATGATGATGCTGAGTAGAGTTTTTCAAGTCATTTAAATACATATATTTTAAAAACATGATTCTTTTTTACATTTCAGTGAATTGTATATTATCTTTAATATATAAGTAGATGGCATTGTGATTAATACAAGGTTTAAAAAAAAGCAATACTTTGCTGAGTGTACATAAACATAATAACTTTTATAACATTTAATACTTTACATTTTTCTTGGAATAGTAATGTAAAATCAGTCATTGGTGGTGGTAGATAAATTCTATAGGTTGGAACACATTTTCTTATATATGCTGCCTAGTAATCATGGCACAAGGCAAGATGGGGGACAAGCTAAGTGATTTTGCTCTGCATTTGACCATACCCTTCCTCTAGTAAGCTTTGGGTTCAAGACTCTGGGAAAGAAAAAGAGAAGTTCAGTGCAAGCCATGAATAAGACATGACTCTAATATATAAGCTGTAAAGGAGACAATGATTTTATGAGCTCAATGAATGGAAATGATGGACAGATTTTAAAAGAGAGTCCTAGAAATAGCATTCTGGTCACAGGAATTCAAGAGAGAATATGTTGGGCACTCATCAAAAGGTTAACCTTTGGGGCAATTTACATTTCATAATCCTTTGGGCTATGAAATTATACATTTTCTATGGTGCATATTTCTTTAAAATATCAGTGACATTGGAGGAAGTCAATATAATATATCTACTTATTCAATGTACCTTATTTAATAAGAATGATTATTACTTTTGACCTTATTGTATAAAAAGTTCAAGGCCTTAACCCCCAAATGGTGACTAAAGGAAACAAAACTGTCCAGTGCTCTCATTGTTTCAAGTAGGTTATTTAATCTAAATTCTTTGTTCACCTGCAATTTAGGTCAAAACCTGCAATTACTTCCTAGCTTTTCTGATTTCTTTACATATTCTCGGATGCTCCTGTTTTTGCACATTTTTTCCCTAAGTTTGTCATACTCCTGCCCTTGCAAAAGGATACTATTTTCTCATCTCTTCTCATATGGGTTTATGTAAGTTGGCATTTGCTGTGCCTCTCCTCTCACCATTTGCTATTTGAAAGTGCTTGCCCAGTGTCTCCTTGGGGACCTGGTTTCCAGATTGAGGGCTTGTGTTGCTTTCAGGGTGAAACCTCCCAACCTCTTCAAAGAACAGATAGATTTGACCCCAGAGCCCTTATTTATAACAACTAGTCACAAGATGGCTTTCATACATGACCTATAGACTATGCCTAGCATCAATCTTAGACTCCATAGATGCTACTCAGGGACAAATGACACATTTCCTAATTAGGAATGAATGCTTGCAGTAATATTATTAAATATTAAGAGCTATAAATAGATTTACTGGGTGGTTTTCTATCCCAAAGCATCTCTTAGCCATAGTTTTTGTCATTTAAAAAATCCATGTTTTTTTGAGAAATCTAGACATTTCTTTAAAATACTTTGCTTGTTTGTTTTTTACTATTTGAAACACCTGAAAAGATAAGTACAGAATCACTAAAATGGCAAAGAAAGTCTATTTTAGAGAAGAACACCTTAGTGATAATTTTTAACTTTCCAAATCTGAGTTCAGCATCTTTGTTTCATAATGAAGACAGTATTGAAATATGGTAACACTGGGAAAAGATCAGGGAACATAAATGATCTCCCCACCCCCTCTCTCTAGGAAGTATATATATTTGAACCACAGGCAAGTCTTTACTTGAAATATATATATTAACTTGGAAATATGCTCAATGCATATTCCTTTAATTATATTGAATTTTTATAACTCTGTTTTGCAACAATGAAAGGCATGAAATAAAATACATCATAACAAAACCAAATCCCATCCAAATATTTTATTTATGTGATACCGGACAATAGAAATTATAAATTTATTTTTCTGATTGCTTTAAAAGTAGTGTTGAAAAAAAACAATACATTTTCAATACATATGATGTTACAGAGGCAGCATTGGTTACATTTTTAAACAATATTCATATGGAATTTGTCTATATTGCATATAGTGTAAAAAGATTACTACCAGTATCTAAAAAATGTATTTGTCACTACTATGTAATGTGAGAAAGTATAGTATAAAGTCTTGTTTTTAATTGTTACTGGAAATCATGTGGTTTGGAATGTCTGCTACACATTTTTATGGGAGCTCAAAGATGAGTTTTCTGAACTGCATCAGTGGGTTCATGCATTTTGTCGCTTTCTGAGTTCATTATCTTATTACTGTGTATTAGTAACATCTACAACATGCTAAGAACTTCCCTTTGGTTGGGTCTTAAGTATTTGAACAGTACTGTAATATTCTTTCCTGTTGTATATTTAATTTACATTAGATAATCTTTACATAACTTAGGTGGATTCTACCCCTACTGCTTCCTCTCCCACTTTCGTAGTTATCTCCTATGACTCTTTATACTGCTGTAAAAGGTGATTTAATTATTGAGTATTTATTAGTTCTAATTATGATTATTCGACCAAATTCTACTCTCACACTGAGATTACTGAGCAATTTTCTTCACTATTATGTATAGATTTGCCACATTTTGAGTATATTATCTTCCCAGAAGTATACCAATGATGAGTTGTGCTTTCTTAGGATCCTTGGAAACTGTGGAGACGAATTAAGTCATTTGAGTTCTTCTCTGATTGTGTTACCTCACTCAGGATGATATGTACTCACTGATAAGTGGATATTAGCCCAGAAACTTAGGATACCCGAGATATAAGATACAGTTTGCAAAACACATGAAACTGAAGAAGAACGAAGACCAAAGTGTGGACACTTTGCCCCTTCTTAGAATTGGGAACAATCACCCATGGAAGGAGTTACAGAGACTAAGTTTGGAGCTTAAAATGATGGACCATCTAGAGACTGCCATATCTAGGGATCCATCCCATAATCAGCCTCTAAACAATGACACCATTGCATACACTAGCAAGAGTTTGCTGAAAGGACCCTGATATAGCTGTCTCTTGTGAGACTAGGCCGGGGCCTAGCAAACACATAAGTGGATGCTCACAGTCAGCTATTGGATGGATCACAGGGCCCCCAATGGAGGAGCTAGAGAAAGTACCCAAGGAGCTAAAGGGATCTGCAACCCTATAGATGGAACAAAATTATGAACTAACCAGTACCCCAGAGCTCATGATTCTAGCTACATATGTATCCTAGTTGGCCATCACTGGAAAGAGAGGCCCATTGGACATGCAAACTTTATATGCCCCAGTACAGGGGAACGCCAGGGCCAAAGAGTGGGAGTGGGTGGGTAGGGGAGTGGGGGGGGGTGTGGGGGACTTTTGGGATATCATTGGAAATACGAGTATATTGAGGAAAATATGTAATAAAAATATTTAAATAAAAAAAAGAAAGAAAGAAAAAAGGAATTAAGTCATATCAAAAAGCAGTGATTGTTTAGAAGCTACAGACTATATCACAAAATATATCGTAAATATTGGAAGACACAATCTATGCCAGGAAATGTCCACTAAGGAGTTCCTATATTTTAGGACACAAAACATAGGTAGGCAGACCACCTACCAGGGTTCCACGTATTTTCCTATTTCATTTAGGTGATTGTAAATATGAAAGGATTGTTTTCCTCTTGATTTCTTCATCTATGTGTATATGGACATAATGTGTTCTGGATCTAACTTTCTAATAGGACTATATAATATTATTTAAAGGCTGTACTAAAGAGCATTGTGTGGTCTGAAAATAATATCAAAATCATTACATTGGACTGAATATAACCCTTATTTGCTGCTGTTAGTTTTAGTTGGTTGCTTAGGCACAATAATAATTTGCTATAGCATGTAAAGAATCCAATGCAAATGATGACTCACAGGCTCCTTTTTCTTCCTCTCAGACTACCCTATCCTGTCACTCCAATATTTTTGTTTTCCTGAAAGGAAGACACATTTGTGTTAAAATATGACTTGAGTACTTCTAGGCTTATTATTCAGGGTGTAAGCTTCAATACTGTAGCTGCTTATGTGCCTTTTCTAGATAAATGATGACAACAATATTTGTGCTACAATAGTTAGGGGTTTCAACATTTCCATTCTAAACATCTATTTTCAAGGTTTACAACTCTGCTTATAAATATGTGCTCCCAGCTGAAACTTAACATGCAGAATCCTAGCCCAGGAGTCATCTTTACTCTCTTATGTATTAATCTGGTAGAAATGGTGTGACTGTAATTTAAAGAACTAGAGTGTTCACAGGAATAGAAGTTCAGGACACAAGGGTATGAAGAAAGATCGAAGTACAAACATCTGTAATAATGTGATAGGTTTATCTGAAATTCAGTCAACATCTCCTGCCTGTTTTTCGTTCTCTCCATGAAGAAATAAATCTAGTTTTATTGCTTTTATTATTTGTTTCAATAGCCTCATTTGTGGAACTTATTTAGCAGTCATGCCATTTTGATCTATGGTGCTACGCACAGGTGACCTACAGGTAGAACTCTGCCATTCTAGGACAATGGAAGATTTGAAGCAAGGTGTAGTGATTCTGTGTCAGTTTGCTGCTGCTGTGATTGTTGATTTAGCTGTACTTAAGCATAAAGGCAAACTAGAAGATGGGCATTATTTTGTACTGACTATAGTTACAGATAAATTGAAAACTGAAAAAATTAAGTAATATACATACTTTTCCAATTTGCTTCTAAAATATTAGCTTGCATATTCATGTTTTATTCTAAGTATCAGCATTTTCTCTGGTTAATATTATCAAATATGTAAACCTTTTCTTTAGAAATATGTTACTAATAAATGAGTTGGCAATCAACTATTTTGTAGATATCTAATAACATGACTTTTGGCTGGAATTTCATCTTCCAAAAAGCCATTCAGCTTTAAAATCTAGATAGATTTGTTAGCTTTTTTTATTTCTCAGATATAGATTTAAGCATGTTGATTAATATTATTAAATTGGGAGTTATATTTTATTGTGTTTGATATAATTCTAACCATTACTTTCTTAGAACAATAGCCGATTTCTTTGGCTATTTCTGCCTATTGTGACCATTACTGTAATCACTGTTTGATGGAAAGGTGCTATCGTTTTAATTAGAGGTTTGAGGTGCAGCAGCATTGTCAAAGAAAGAAAGCATTAGTCTTGAGTTTTATTTACATTTTAAATTTTAACAGTTATTTCAGGAATAATGAAATATTACAGGAAGGAAAATGAACAAAAGCACCTATTCTTTATAAAACCTCTGCTTTGAAGACTAAACACTTCTACATGAAAACAGACTAATGTGAAACCTGTAGAAAATTTTGTACTGTGAAATTTGCCTCAGGTCTCATTTGTGATCTGAAATCATGAGTGGGCACTGGGGAACTTATTATCCGTAGGGATTGGAAAATACGAATTTTTTTTATAGTATTTGCTTAAAAAATTACATGGAACAATTATATGCCCTTCTGCATCCATTACCCTCTCCAATGGCACCCTTTTCAGTTTGCCTTCTCTAATCATGGGAATTGGCATGGTGGGAGGATGAAAAGTGACAAGCTTTGTGGGGCCAGGAAGGCATAAGTGAGGCACAGAGAAGGAGAATGTGTGAGCACATATGTATCCTTCAGGATTCTCAGTTATTCTTTACCATCTGTCCATAGTGTGAATTCTTTAATAACTACTTCAGAATGTGTAACATTTACTTGGAAATTCACAGATGTATTAAATTACAAATATATATTAAATCAAATAAAATCAAATTTACTTTCGTATTCAATGTATTATACATATATGTGTAAATAATACATGTATGTATACACACATGCACTAATTCATTCATCATATATTCATTGAGTGTCTTGCCTATATCCAGAATTGCAAGGAAGCCAAAAAGAAAAAGTTAGCTGGCTTTCCAAGAAGGTGGATAGAAAGCTTAAAGAACAAATAATTTTAATGTGATCAGTTCAAAATGATACTTAGAATGTTTTGATTTGTGGTGGAGTTCTAGAGGTGTTGAAGATGAAGGGAGACATTCTTTCTGAAAAGGTTTCAGAATGTCTAAAAGAAATGAAGAGCTTTGAAAAATTGGTGAGATTTTATGATAGCATGTTAAAAACAAGGACTAGTTGAGGATGGTCAGATTCTTTGATTTGAAGGAATGTGAGGTGCAGCTAGGCAAAGCACATAAGAACTAATGTTTTGTGAATTGTTTTATGAGTGTACTATTTACATGAAAGTACTTGTTCTTCATTCTGAGGCTGATGGGGAAACAAAGAAAACTTTTAGATAGTGTCAGAATGTAACGTATGTTATAAAAGTCTAGTGGCAATGAAGAGGTTTCAAGGGTTAAGGACAATGGAGAGACAAACTTTAAGACCTTTCACTATCATAAGGTAGTCATGATAAATGTCAATTAGAATTAATTTGGCTAAACAGTTTGTAATACAGGAAGGTTTGAGAAACATAATACAACAGGGTGCTGATTTTGCATGTTAGTCTAAAAAGGGAAACCATTGTATACTTCTCACATGTCTATTAATTAACATGATTGATAGTGCTGTGGTTGTGACAAGTCAGAGATTTTGGTTTAGCTATTCACATACATAGTAAATTCATCTTGTTGTATTTACAAATATCCAGTGGAGATCAAATGAGAGATTTAAATACTAGATAAAAACTTAAGAGAAAGCTTAGAGCTAAAGATAAATTTAGTTAATGATCTTTTTTATTTATTTTTAGTATTGGAGGTACTAACCAATAAACAAGTTTAGATTCTTGTAAGGTGAGAAGAACAAGCATCCAAATGCCATTCAATGCTGTAAAATTCAAAAAAGTATTGGTATATGGTGATACAAAGACAGAAGAATTGATAACTCTTCTTTCAAGGCTTATAGGAGAACCCTCAGAATTGACTTTTTTGAGAAAGCTGTAATTGACCTGAGAGTCACAAGATGAGTATCATTCCTTAAAGTTAAAAAAAAGTCAATACATTTTATCAAAGTTAGATGAAGTGAGGAGATAAAGAGGTAGTGCTGTGTACTATATGAAGCACAGTGAGTCCAGCACACAAGGAGAATGGGACCTTAGTGAAGCAAAGCTTATAGTACAAGAACATTGGACAGAGAATCAGAAAGATAGTTAACTATTGGAAAAAACAGTTTTTTTTGTCAATTATACTCAAGAATTAGCAATATAATAGAAATAAGAAAGAAAAAGAATGGTTATTAATGAAAGAATCTACATGGAACAATAAGTAAAAAATAATCTGTTTAAATATTCTTTAATTATTACTGGTTAAGTACCTTTTTCTTAGAAATTGTTTTAGATCTGGACAGTAAATGAGTGAGGAAGAATATTCCTTTTCTTATGCAACAACCTGTAGGTTCCCATCTGTGCTGCATTTTAACACTCAATCCAAGCTTCCCACATCCCTCTTCAGGGCCTAGCTTTATGAGTCCCCATCTATGCCATCTCCTAAACCCTCCAGATCTATCCCAGCTCCCACATCTTGTGACCCTGCTTACTATCACTTTCTCTGACTATACTACAGTCTTGAGGCTTTAGCCAGGACCCTCCTTATCTATCTTCACACCCTCAAGACTCGCTCATTCCATATCCAACAATTCCATTCATTCATCCAGATAGACTCCCACAATCCAAGCTTGAACCAGGAAGCACATAATGTATACTAGCATAATCCCCTCTATCCACTTGACTTCATTTGACCCAAGCCATTTCTTACCCAGTCCATCCATATAATCTCTCTCTGCCTCTATCTGCTCTGTCCATATCACCCTTAGGAAAAAAATGCACATGTCCAGATCTCACTGTCAAACTAGAAACAACATGAAAGATGGAGCCGGTATCTTCTCTCAAAAGCCTATCCTGTGGAAATGTTTTTCAGTGATAAGTACCTAATAAAACTTTAGGATATAGACTGTAAACAAGATCAATCATAAAACTCATCAAATGATAGAATCAATGTAAAGAAGCCACGGGGAAACAGCTCAATGAAATGAAGGAAAAAGTGCTCAAGGAGAACTCACATCTGAATAATACCAAAGAAAACATAAACAGGAGATTGGTGGAAATGATTAAGACAGTTTGGTTTTTGAGAATGGAATTTGATGAAAACATTATAGAGAATTAAAACTAAAATGAAGATTGAAATTTAAACTCAATAGTTCAGTTAGAAAACTCAGAGCATTACAAGTAGAATGAGTAAAGCAGAAGATAGAATGTATCTTTTATCATGTGTGAAATGATAAAAGTAGAGGGGTCTAGACCCAATAACTAAGGAATATGAAAATTAAAAATACAGAAAAGAAATATACAAGAAATGTGTAACACTATGAAAAAAATCAAATCTTCAAATTACAGGCATTAAAGAAAATCACAATCCATTAAATTTTAGAGCCCAGTCGCAATAGATAACATATGCAAATTATTACTGATCCTAAGGCTCAGGGAACCTTCTGAAAAAGGATATGAAAAGATAGGAAGAGCCATAGGATGCAGGAACGTGCTGTGAGATTGGGTTCTCCTAGAAATGTCAAATGCCATACCTACAAAACTCACAACTGATATCCCAAACCTGACCTGAACAAGGACAACAGCAAAGTGGACAAGTGAAAGATGATAAGTCCCCAGTTCCACACAAAATAACTGTTAGGTGAGTAATGAATGCTGAGAGTGGGGAGCACAGGCTGTTTACTTTGAAAACTTATTTTTAATTCTTTCCTTTTAAAGAGAGAAAATAGTACAATAGCATGATTACAGGTTTTAAGCCAATAGAATAGAAGATACTGGTAAAGATATATACATTTAGTTTGGTAGGAGATAATGAGAGAAATGAAGACCACAGTGTGAATTTAGGAAAGGATTTGGAAAGGAAGGTAAGAATCACAGTTATTATAGCTATCAGCTCTTGTGAGGTTCTCTACTGTTGTTAAGTGTTGTATATTTTACCTTAAAAGAGCATTCATGTTTCCCTGAGAATTTTGTGTTGTCGACATAAATAAAATATTGTCAATATTTGTTTACATATAAAGCAAAACGTATGGAAGAAAGGAAGACACAATATCTCAGTAGGGAAAAAACAATTTCCACCAAGATTGACAACCCTAGTTTGCTCTCTGGGGCAAACGTGAGAACTGGCTCTCAGGAATTTAGGAAACATTGTCTCACTTTTACACACAGAATGTGACACATTTGTTCCTCTAGATAAATAAATGTAAAGATGTAGTGGGGTATTTATGAGTATTTCTAAAATCTTTATTCATATATTTAAGAGATATTCAACAAACACATTTGTCATGGTTGAGTATGGGGCATATGACTCAGATCAACTTCCTGTAATGTGTTAAGCAGGCTTTTCAATTCATTGGAACACCTTCCAGATGATATGCTAGATAATATGGATGAATGAAACAGTTTTCGTAATTTCTAAGTGGAATGTGATAGAGTTAACATGCAAAGGCAATATTTGAAGTGATTGACATTGGAGATGCAGTAAAATTGCTCTGACTTGTTTTAATGTTTATATGAATGTTTTATACAATGGTCTTTCTACTGTATTTTCAAGTGATAAACAATTGTTGAAAAGGCAATTATCACACAAAGAACCTGAATATTTGGGAAGTGATCAAAGTCTTACCATAATGCTGTCTCCCTGTACCATATTAATCTCCTGGGAAAAAATGTGGAACTTTTGTGGACTCCAAAAATTTAAATTTGAAAGACTAGAGATGGAAAAATTGGGATGTTTTTCTAAATATAAGATTATTTTTATTCTGAGAAGCAGTGGTGTAATTATACTTTTGTGAATTAAATATTAATTTTGCTATGGCACTCTTCTTCCAATCTCTGAAGCTTTAATTCCAGAAGGCTCGTTTATTCTCTAAGAGAGCAAATGACAAAGTGAACCATTCTGCATTTATAGGCTCCAGCAACTGGGGGTCCTGATTAAATGCTTGTAGTCACAAATGTTTTCTTTGGGTCTTAGACACATAGAGTCAATCTCTGTGTCTAACTTTTCCCTGCTTTTTAAAAATTAAATGAGGAGCCACAGGCAGCTTTTAAAATTGACTTTCTTCCCAGGCCTAATGACTTACAGGTGGCATGTTCTTCTTCTTTTTTTTTTTCTTTTTTCTCCCTGCAATGACAACATTTCCCCATGTCTATCAATGAGTAATGCCACTGTTAACATCATAGAAAAAGGGCCATATGAAAAGAAGTAGGTAAAAGCCTTTTCATTTTTGCCTATTAAAGGATTTTCTCAATTATATTTGAAATATGGGTGTAGTGTCATTTACTATTTAAGCTGTTTTGTATTAAGGTTTTTGTACTTAAGACTCAAAACGTTTAATAGTCTTTCACTGTTATAAACTGCGAAACAGTCTGATGCATACTGGGATTATTTTACAGTTGGCACACCTGGGTTTACTTCTCATTCCTAGAACTTGGGCTCAATGAAAAGACAATACTGAATCCTATTTACTCTCAATGGATTTTTGCAAGATATGTGGCTTTCAGGTAGCTGTTATAATAATGAAGTGATGGAGATGAATACAGAAGAAAGAGAATCAAGTGAAAATTAAGATAAAGGATGTCTGAAAAGGCATAAAGAATTAACTCCTTATCTTTAAGAAAGCTACAGTATATGGAAGCCATCTATCAAACCTTCAATATCAGGCAAGAGAAGCTTTCTTTTAAGATGTTGGTCAGAGCTTCCCAAGAGACTTTTGAAACATTATAGAATATTGCAGTTGTCCATGGATGTTTTCCAGAGGTGGAAGGTAAATCCCTGTTGGTGAAGGCACCATGCAGTTCAGATGCAGTAAACAGAGTCCCCTGAATTAGAACTGATTAGAAAGCCTCCCCTCTGAGCACTAGCTTTCATGTACAGAAAGGAGTCATATAAGCTTACAAAGGAGGGAAGCAAAAAACAGTCCTTCCCAGCTGTGACACATATGTACCACAACAGTGACAAACATAATACAACCCCCTAAGGATGCAGTAATGGCAGTCAATACAGACAGTAACAAACAGATCTCTAATTGGACTTAAGACCCTCTCAACAAGAGAACAAACATGACTGGCATTGAAACCTATCTAAATACCCAGGGTTAGTTAAGTCCTATACCTTGGAGGAGAGCCAACAACTTCCACTTTACTAACCCAGCATAATCCCTAATTACATTCTAATTATTTGTTCTCATACCCACAGATAAGTATAGTTCTTACCACTCATCACAAAGACTAGTTATTGAAATGGATGAAGACCATTACAGAAAACCACAACCAACCAAAACACAGAGTGATGGAATCTAGTCTTAATGGATACATCTACAAGACTATACTTCAAACCAAGGTTCATGGATCATTATAGAAGTAGGATAGAAATATTGTAAGAGCCAGAGGATCAGAGAGATATGAGGTTTTGTCTCCTATAAAGACAAAACTTTATAAAGCTTTTATGGTACCAAAAGGAGCTATAGACACTTCCAAAGGAGACAAGTAACCAGCAGTTCTTCCCAGCTATCATGCCTCTGTACCTCAAGAATGACCAGCATAGCATGATAAACCATAAAATCTCACCAACATGACTGCATAATCATAAGACGGAACTAGGACAACAAAATAGAAAGGCTAGTGTGGACAGAAAAAGGAAATTCCATGAGCTTCAACCCTACACAACAAACTACACACAACCAAGGATTTCTGAGAGTGGGGAAAAATAGTCCCCCAGGGAGGATCACATACATTGATTATCCAATACAAAATGGTCAGCCCTGAGATCAGTCATACAAGTCAAATTATACAGACTGAAGAGGTTGAATTTATGTATTTAGCAATATGTGTGATTATACATAGATGAATGTAACAATGACTAAGGACTCTGAGAATTTGAAAGAGAGCAAGGAGGGGCATATATGAGGATTTGGAGAGAAGGAAGGGGGAGGAATGATACAATTATATTATAATCTAAAACAGTATAATAAAGTTCGCCCCTAATGTATTCTACACAGTTAGTATCTATTCCTAAGTGGGGAGGAGACAGGTAGATGAAAAGATAATGCAAACTTCATTGAAGGCTACAAAGCAAAAAGAACATTTTCTCCCTAACCCTTTCCTGCCATGTAATTTTTCTCAAATTGTACTGTTTTTGCTTATATTTTTTATTTTATTTTATGTTTTAATTTATTTTTTACACTCCATACGCCATTCCGTGCCTTTCCCCATCCACTCTGCTACTGCTTCACATCCCACCCCTGTCTCCACATGGATTCCCCCACCCCTCACCCCACCTGAACTCTAAACTCTCTGGAGCCTCCAGTCTCTTGAGGGTTAGGTGCATCAATTTTGGATGAACACAGACCCAGAAGTTCTCTACTGTATGTCTGTTGGGGACCTCATATCAGTTGCTGTATGCTGTCTGTTTGGTGGTCCACTATTTGAGAGATCTCAGGAGTCTAGATTAATTGAGACTGCTAGTCCTTCTACAGGATCACCCTTCTCTTTAGCTTCTTTCAGCCTTCCCTAATTCAACAACAAGGTTCAGCTGCTTTTGACGATTGCTTGGAAGCAAATATCTGCATCTGACTTTTTCAGTTGCTTGTTGGGATGGAACTAGAAAATATCCTGAGTGAGGTAACTCAGACCAAATGGGCATGCATGGTATGTACTCACTAATAAATAGATATAACCCCCCCTCCCAAAAAAGCTCAGAATACCCAAGATAGAGTCCACGGAATTCAAAAAGATCAACAAGCTGAAGTGCCCAAGTGAGGATGCCTCAGTCCCACTTGGGAGGGAGAAGAAAGCAATCACAAGTGGGGAGGGAGGGAGGGAGGAACCAGGAAGGGAAAGTGAATGGGAGAGGGGAAATTTTTGCGGGATAAGGAATCTGATATTGGGTGAGAGAAAAGGGCTGAAGCCCTGAGGGCCTGCAGAAAGAATGGAAACAGGCAACCCCAGGAAATAGGAGGTTTGAGACTCCCAGAACTCAAAGAGAGGGACCTTAGATGAAATGGCCTACAGTAGGGAGAGGGAACTTATAAAGCTCACCTCCAGCAGGAAGGCAGGACATCAAGTGAGGGATGGGGTTGCTACCTCACAGTCATGTCTCTGACCCATAGTTGTTCCTGTCTGAAGGAATTACAGGGATGGAAATGGAGAGGAGCCTGAGGAAAAGAAGGTTCAGTGACAGGCCCAAAGTGGGATCCAGCTCAAGAGGAGGTCCCAAGGCCTGACACTATTACTGAGGCTATGGAGCACTCACAAAAAGGGATCTATCAAGTACTTCTGCTTATTATAGTCAGTCAAGCTGCAGATTTCTCCATATGTTCATATGTCACAGGAGCTGACAAAACCATGACTTTTCTGTTAAGTGCTATGCAAGAATCAATTTGTGTGTGTGTGTGTGTGTGTGTGTGTGTGTGTGTGTGTGATTTTAATTTGTTCACCTATTATTGAGGCTACTATTAGGGCCAATCCTAGTCCTAACTCACACAGTGGAGAGGTGTATTGCTATTAAAACTTAAGATAAAAAGAAGAACTAACCACTTAATGATACCAATTATCCTCTGAGTTTGGTGAAAAACCCAACCAACCAGCCAACCAACCAGCCAACCAACCAGCTAACCAACCAGCCAACCAACCAGCCAACCAACCAACCAACCAAAAATTATCTTGTCAGTATGTTTGAGGAGATTTTCACTTTTGAAAAACAATATGAAATAGAGGAAGTATATGAGATTAAGTACACATGTTCCTTGCAGTTGCCACCCTTTGATGTCTTTTCTTATACATTCGTTCTCTTCCTCCCCATGCATGAGACTTAAACTATTTTTAAGTGTGTGTGTGTGTGTGTGTGTGTGTGTGTGTGTGTGTGTGTGTACAGATGCCAGTGGAGGGCAGAAGAGGGGTCAGATTTTCTGGAGCTGAGATTCAGGAGATGAGTCACCTGATGCAGGAAGTGCACTCAGGTTTTCATAAAAGTAGTTTGTGCTTTTCATTTCTGAATATCTCTTTAGCCCTCATTCTTTACCTGTAGAGGATGATTTTTTTCATATCAAAATCTATTAAAGAAGAGTAGAAGACTGACAAGAAGATGAAATCTTCAAAGTGTTTTTACATACTGTAGGGTATGTTATGAAAGTTGGTCTGCCATAATTAGGTTTAGTGTTTTAAAATCACAGAATAGTGTAATCCCTGTTTTGTTATTGACCATGTACTATTTTTAAGTATTTGACTTGTATGTGTTTTTTTTCGTTGTTTTATGTTTGTTTGTTTTTTGGTTTTGGTTTGTTTGTTTTTTTTTTTAAGATATTTTCTTTATATACATTTCAAATGCTATCCCGAAAGTTCCCTATACCCTCCCTCTGCCCTGCTCTCCTACACACCCACTCCCACTTCTTGGCCCTGGCATTTCCCTGTACTGGGGCATATAAAGTTTGCAATACCAAGGGGCCTCTCTTCCCAGTGATGACCAACTAGGCCATCTTCTGCTACATATGCGGCTAGAGATATGAGCTCTGGGGGTACTGGTTAGATCATATTATTGTTCTACCTATAGGGTTGCAGACCCCTTCAGCTCCTTGGGTGCTTTCTCTAGATTCTCCATTGGGGAATCTTGTGTTCCATCCTGTAGATGACTGTGAGCATCCACTTCTGTATTTGCCATGCACTGGCATAGCCTCATGCGAGACAGCTGTAACAGGGTCCCTTCAGCAAAATCTTTCTGGCATATGCAATAGTGTCTGGGTTTGGTGGCTGATTATGGGATGGATCCCCAGGTGGGGTAGTCTCTGGATAGTCCATCCTTTCATCTTAGCTCCAAACTTTGTCTCTGTAACTCCTTCCATGGGTATTTTGTTCCCTATTTTAAGGAGGAATGAAGTATCCACCCATTGGTCTTCCCTCTTCTTGATTTTCTTGTGTTTTGCAAATTGTATCTTGGGTGTTCTATGTTTCTGGGCTAATATCCACTTATCAGTGAGTGCATATCTAATTACTTCTGGGCATATACCCAGAAGAAGTTCCAACTGGTAATAACAACACATGCACCACTATGTTCATAGCAGCCTTATTTATAATAGCCAGAAGCTGGAAAGAACCCAGATGTCCCTCAACAGGAGAATGGATACAGAAAATGTGGTACATTTACACAATGGAGTACTACTCAGCTATTAAAAACAATGGATTTATGAAATTCTTGGACAAATGGATGTATCTGGAGGATATCATCCTTAGTGAGGTAACTCAATCACAAACTGTATGTGTTTTAAGGAAGAACCTGTCACCATTGAGTAATCTTTTACTGAATTTTATTTGTTAAAACTCTTCATATCACAGACGTCATTTCATTTGTAAAACATTTATCTATGTCAATAAGAGTTGGTTAACTTGAATTAACAGCTGATTTCTCTCTAATGGACAGCAAGGGATAAACTCATATTTTTATTTTTAACTGCATGATTTTTTTCATACCCTATATTCCTATGAGAATTCCTCTTCCACAACTCCTTTCAGACTCTCCCTACTACCTTATCCAACCAAATCTATGGGCTTTGTTTCTCTATCTTTTTAGAAAAAAAAGGCAAAACAAATCTAAACAAGTAATACTAATACTACTAATCTAGTACTACTACTACTAAAAGCACAGGAAACACACACACACAGACACACACACACACACACACACACACACACACACACACACACACAAACTCTCCATATGGTGGACAACATGTGGAGAGTTAGAGGTTTTAGAGCACACAGTCCTAAATGGGATGTCTTCAAACCCATCCCTTCAGGGCTCAAGGAACTATATAAAAGAAGAAACAGAAATACTTTAAGAGCTACAAGAGATAGGTTCTCTGTGCTAGTTCTCATCTATTGCAAGAGGAAAGTGGGAGTGAGTGGGTAGGAGAGCAGGGCGGGGGGAGGGTACAGGGGACTTTTGGGATAGCATTTGAAATGTAAGTGAAGAAAATATCTAATAAAAAATTTTAAAAAAGAAATGTTTGTGGTAATGTCTGAGTGAGGCACTGATCTACAGATATAGCAGAATGTTCTTAGGAGTTATTTTATTATTGTTTACCCATGGCCTATCTAGTCTCAGATTCTTGGCTACCTGAGCAGTGTCAGGATGTGATGTGTCTCATCTTGTAGAGTGGGATTTAGATCAATGCAGAGAGTGGTTGGTTACTTCCATAACATTTCTGTCATTTGCACCAGTGTATCTTACAGGTAAGTCATTCTTGTAGATGGCAGGGATTATAACTAGATTTACAGTTACCTTTCTTCTCTGGTAGCATGCAGAATACCTGCCAGTACCACAAACACTCGTCAGTAGGGATAAAGAAAATGCTCTAGTGAGGCACCAGCTTGAGTTCTCCATACTCAATGGAATGTGTAAGTCCTGTCTTCAGCAATAGGGCCTTAGCATTTTGGAGTCCAAACGAAAGCCTGTGATGTGTGAGGATTTCCAGAGAGCTCCTTGGCCACCAACTCAATGGGATTTAATTGATTTCTGTCAATGGAGATGTGCCTTGCTGGTGAAAGGTGTCTAGTAAGGGCATTGTTTTCCATGTTAGTTGCCAATTCCTATATTTCTTTCATAAATGTATACATTTTGGATGCTTCTACAGTAGTTTGTTTCCATATGACTCCTCAAATGACCCTTAGTTTTCCCTTCCTATATTGCCTTCCATTTTCCTCCCTGTTATCATCCTCCCCATTTAATCCTCCATTATAATTTTCCTGTCTCTAAACAACTGTATATTCTATTTCTATGGGAGATTCTCCCTCATACCTCAGTCACTTACTTGCTATCCAATATCTATGATTATGCAGATTGTAGTACGTCTATTGTAAGCTTAAATGATAATGTTCATATATACGAGAAAATATAGAACACTTGTTTTTTGATGTCTTGATTACCTCACCAAGATGATTTTTTTCTAGCTTCACATCTGCAAATTTCATAATTTTATTTTTAAACAGCTGAATAATATTCCATTGTGTACTACATTTTTATTAGCTCTTCATCAGCTGATGGAAATCTGGGCTGTTTACAATTTTTAGCTATTATGAATATAACAGCAACAAATATGGCTGAGCAAGTGTCTCTGCTGTAGGATGCAGAGTCCTTTGAGTATACCCCCAAGAGTAGTCCAGCTGGCTCTTAAAGTAGTTGTATTCCCAGCTTTCTGTGAAATTGCCACATAGATTTTCATTGTAGTTATAATAATATGTACTCTCAAACCCTCTTCTTAAACTGACCAGTATGAGATGTCATGTGTTTTATTAATCTTAGCCATTTTGATAACCTATACCATAAGTGAAATTTCAAAGCAATTTTGATCTCTATTTCTATGGTAAGTAAGGACACTGCTTTAAGTGTTTTTCAGTCATGTGTGCTTTCTATTTTGAAAATTTTCTGTTTAAATTTGCACCTCATTTTAAATTAGGTTATTTGTTTTCTTGATGTCCAGATTTTTTGGTTCTTTATATATTATAGATATTAGCTTCTTCTCAGATGGTGTAGTTTGTAAAACTCTTTTCCTGTGCTGTGGGTGTCCTGTCCAGAAAGTCTTTTCCTGTGCCAATGAGTTCAAGACCATCCTCCATGTCCTCTTCTCTCATATTCAGGGATCTGGGTATTATGCTAAGGTCCTTGATCCATTTGGAGTCTATCTGTCCAGGCTGATAAGTATCGACCTATTTGTATTCTTCTAAGCAGACCATCTAGTTTGACCTGTACCATTTGTTAAGGATGCTGTATTTTTTCCAGTGTATATTTTTATTTCTTTGTCAAAAATTAGGTGTCTATTGGTGAACTGTCATGCTTTAAAGAGAAAAACAGATTGCCCTATATAATGTAACTGCTGTTTCCATATATAATACTTCACAGTTATAATCAAAAAAGATATTTGGAAATAGCAATCATGAAAATGAAAATATTATGTCAATAAATATATTCATGGGTTTATTGCCTCAATAATCTTTGTATGTATTTATATTGATGCATATTGAGAACAAAGTAGAAGTGAACAAAAATTATTTATATATGTAATGTTATTATTATCTCTAAAAAATAGTGCCATAGTTTTACAGTAGTATTTCATAGACAAAATACCCCTTTTATGGTACAGAAGATATATTCTTGATGTTCTCTCTGTTTAATGTTATAAATTATTTGTATTGTCCCTAAAAGTTAGTACTTTGTTTCATAAGCATGCAAGTATATCTGTGAACATTCGCACACTCATGAGATGCCCTGAGTGTATTTGTTCATTAATAAGGAATAAGATAGACCAATTAGTATGTTTATTTTAATCTAGATTTTTCTTTTTATTCCAAGGAAGATGGGGAATTTTTTCTTTTAAGCCATAGAATGTATAATTTAAATTTTTTTCTAATGCCTAATCTGACCTAAGGGACTTATGCTGCATAAATTAGGTATAAAATTTGAAAAATCCAATTGTCACTTGGGGATTTGATTTGATGAAGAAAAATTGTCAGTGATCTTACAAAAAATTTCCCTAAACTTTTTTGTAAGATAACAATCTTGACCTCTTTTGTAGAATAAGTTGGCAGGGCTGGTTTAAATCAAGTTTCAGACCAAATGGGAGTTTCTTAGAATAAGAGGGAAAAACATCATATTTTAAATGTTCTGCCTTACTCATAAAAGCAAGCCTTAGGTTTTGGATTCTACTATGCACAGTCACCCATAGACAAAGTTTTATGTATGAATGTACTACTCTCAGGAAACTGTCAATTTGGAGAGTGATCTAAACTTAAGCTCCTGTTTTACTAGAGCTTATTTGGAGAGAGAGAGAGAGAGAGAGAGAGAGAGAGAGAGAGAGAGAGAGAGAGAGAGAGAGGGAGAGAGAGAGAGAGGGAGGGAGAGAGAGAGAGAGAGAGAGAGAGAGAGAGAGAGAGAGAGAGAGAGAGAGAGAGAGAGAATGTGTGTGTTCTCCACAGTATAGAGGAATGGAGTAAGAGAGGGCTTGTACTGTACTAAGCTATTTCTTCTCTTTTACTGATTTATTTTCTAATTTATAGAGATCACTTCATATGAACATGTCCCCAGTATTTGAACCTAATAGAACAATTTAAAAGACTATCTTATAAGACTGTATATGCTGAACAGCACCATAAAGCATCTATGGAACTTCCAAGTTCCCTTACTCTGAGCACAATTCTGAAGCAATCGGTATGAACCTTACTCAATTTAAATAAAAGATACATGTTGTAGTTTTCAAGGGCAAGGTTAAACTCCAAGACTCATGGATACATATAATAGAAATATCAAACTTTATTCTATGTTTTCTCAGTGGCCTCCAGAACATTTAACTATTATTGTAAGCAGCCCCCCTCTTTTTGCTTGGATCTTAGATTTTATTTCCTGTCAGCTATTGCAAGAGCTTCTAAGAATTAGTTTCATGACTCAGTAAATGGATGCTTTGCTACTCTGCATTATTGTTTACACTAAGCTTTGTAAGCACTTAAGCCACAACAGATAATTGTCAAAATGATGAAGCAGTAAAAGCTCCCACAGCCAGCAGTTACAGTGTGAATGTGCAAGGACAGATAGCAAAACTTAGAGCTCATGCACAGTTTGTTAGTGGGCCAGGAAAAGCAATCCTTTATGAAAACGTATCATAAACACTAAATAGAAAAAAAAATCCCAGAAAGAATTATTTTAGGACCCAAGTACCCTGAAAGCACTGCTTATCTGTGCTTTTATAGCTTTCTTAATCTGTGTGATTTGTATCTCATCTGTCTCACTCCATGTGATTTATTTTGTTTAAGTCATGTCCTGATGTAAATGCTGCTTGAAAAGTATCTGTAAGAGGCACTTGATCATCAGATGGTCATGAAAGAAAACTGTGTCTCTTGTAGGGATCCTGATAATTTAAAAGTGAACACAAGTAAAGGCAATGCTGATAGTTCATACTCTAATGTAAGGGTTTGATTACACAAATACCAATTTCATTCCCCCCCTCTATGTTAGGAATTTGAGTTTTATCAGCTTTCTATCTTACAGTGGGTGTTGGGTATGAGAACTATCTACATACCCACTTTTAGCCTCAGAATGTCTGGCGGGGTCTCTGTTTTCTTTAACTAGGACATCAGTGGAAACTGTTCTGTCTATGGTGATGTATCTGAGTGCAAACAGAACCCTGTTAGCTAGTATGTACCTATTAGCTCTGATTACCTTCTGATAGTTCTTCAGCAGTTGGTTTCTTTCACTGTGACAGATCTAGTACTTTGTTTAACCTTTAAGCCAGTAGGGCAATAACACAGCTGACAGAAGGAGAGATATAATTAAGGAAAACTTAGCCAGGACATTTAAAAACCTCTAACAAGGCAGATATTTCTGTTCAATTTAAAAACTTGTCAAGGCGTGCATACAATTCCCCATAATTGCTATGGCAAATGTTTCAATTTTTTTTTGCTAGATTCAAATTAATTTTAGCAATGTAGTTTAATCAAATTACTAAGTGTCTTCCTTTGAAAATATCTATAATTTACAGTCTCAAGAAGTAAGTTTTAATACTGTGATACTTTTAAGAAAACTGATATTCAAGAGTACTTACTACTTTCTAGAAGAATTGTAAAAGAAATATATTTTAAAGCATTGTTTAAAAATCTGCCAATAGTCTGAATTTTACAATTTCTCTATTGACTGATACATATTTTTGGATAAAAAAGTCACAAAAATGTTGACTTTTATATTGCTACCAACTCTAAATACTAAAACATGGCTAGTGATACTTACAAAAAAACCCAAGACATCCAGCATATTGATTTTTATTTAGAAGTACTCCTGTGGGCAAATTTAGATAACAAGTGGCCAGAGAAGCTTGGGCAGCACCTTGTCTTCTAGCATCCTTCAGCAGGAACTCTGCCCTGAGGCTAAGTCTGCTGCCATGGTTAGCTCATGGTCCATGCATGTTAACTACTACTGTGAAAGGGCGTTTCACTCTCTCTGGGTCCTTCCACTAACCTATATTCACCAAGAGCAAGAGAAAAAGTGCCTCATTGTTGCATGAAGGTATTTAATTAAAGTTGGTAGAACTTCTAATTGAGAAATTGCAAATAGTCTCTCCAGATCATTAATAATTTGGCAGTTTATAAGACATTAAAATACAATGTGTTCATTATTTTCCATAAATCTATTAAGAACATTAAATAATTTCTCTTGTCTAATGTTTCTCCTCTCTTTTTCTCAATCCCTACCCCTCTCTCTTTTTTTCCTCTGTCTTGTACTTATAATTGACAGCAAATCTAATTTCACATTGTTCTGTGCATCATTTATCAAGAGTCTTAGGTGCTGTATTATCAACTTTATGGGAATTAATTGTAACCTTTTACCTATTCCATGGTTGTGCAAATATTTCTTAAGACACAGTTTACTTCTAATAGATGAAAAATGGTAAATAGTATTAAAATGATATTTCAGCTGTGTAGCTATATATCATATTACATACAATATTAAATACTGTCAATACCACTGACATATTTTGGCACATGAATTGTACTGCATAAGATGTAGATTAGTCAACATACCATTTTTATAGTAAAAAAAAAAAAGGAATAACACTCCTTACAAATTAAAGGGGAAAAATGGCATTTTCATCTAATCAACCATTAGGCTGCATTGCTGTCAGTGTTGAAATGGGACAGCTTAAGATGAAAGGAAGCCTCGTGAAGTCAAAGAATAAAAAGAACACTTGTGGGTAGGGGTTGGGGAACACATCTCAGACACATGAAGCCTAGAAATGAGGGAATCTGAGGATCACAGGGCTGCCCAGTATAGGTCAAGATGGAGAAAGGAGATAGAGAACAGGCTTCTAATTGGACATGAATGATTTGAATTGTAAAAACAAAAGTCTACTTCTACAGTTGGGAGATTAGTGAGAAATTACTAGAGGTCACTAACAGGTAGTCACCAGATTAATATTAATATAGAATTTTTTTCTTTGATTAAAGAATTGGTATATATCAGAAATGAGTCTGGAAAGAGATAATGGTTTTCCAGGTGTTATAAAGTTACTCATTTAAAACATAAAGTTGTAAACAAACAGACAAACAAACAAAACAACAACAAAAAATGAGACTCAGAGGTTCTTTTAACACCTCCTAAAACAGTTTCAATCTTACCCTGAGAGATGGGAGTTATAACAGCTTAGGGAGCTTTGTGCATGGCATCACCTTATGATCAAGTTTCTATTCTGCAAACATTTTCTACCTGAATATGGAGAATGAATCATAAGTCAGCAAGACAAAAAGAAGGTATTAAAGAGATGGTACATATTCTTGATGAAGCAGAATGTTGGCCTGGCAGCTGTTCATTCCTGTGAGCAAAGAAAGAGAACATAGACAGAAGAGCCTTAAGGGAAAGGGGAAAAGGATCAGTTGGCCTGTCTGTCAATTGAGTATTAGAGCAATTGAGAGTGAAAGGCTGAAGTACTTGGCGCAAGAGATTAAGAGCAAAAGATAACAAACCAAAATAACACAGAAATGTGAGTTTAAGAAAGAAAAACCCATGCAATTTAGTTCAATGAGGGGGCATGTTGTGATATTTTGACTTAGATGTTAGTAACAAAGCTACTTAGCTGTAAAAACTTAATAAAGAAAATCAACTATGAACAGAGAAGTTAACAAAACTTTTTTTAAAAAATATTTTTTATTACATATTTTTTATTTACATTTCAAATGTTATTCACTTTCCATGGAGCTCTTTCCATCTTCTGAGAGCTTCCTCGATTTCTTTCTTCAGAGACTTGAAGTGCTTGTGCTTATCATACAGATATTTCATTTCCTTAATTAGAGTCACATCAAGGGTTTTTTTTTGTATGTTTGTTTGTTTGTTTTTATAGTTATATTGTGAAGGGTGTTGTTTTCCTAATTTCGTTCTCAGCCTCTTTATCCTTTGTGTAGAGAAAGGCCACTGATTTGTTTGAGTTAATCTTATATCCAGCTACTGCACAGAAGTTCCTCATCAGGTTGAAGAGTTCTCTGGTGGAATTTTGGGGGCCACTTATATATACTATCATATCATCTGCAAATAGTGATATTTTGACTTCTTCCTTTCCAATTTGAATCCCCTTGATCTCTGTTTGTTGTCAAATTGCTCTGGCTAATTTCAAGTACTATATTGAATAGGTAGGGAGAGTGTGAGCAGCCTTGTCTAATCCCAGATTTTAGTGGGATTGCCTCAAGTTTTGCTCCATTTACTTTGATGTTGGCTACTGTTTTGCTGCATGTTGTTTTTATTATGTTTGGTATGGGCCTTGAATTCCTGATCTTTCCAAGACTTTTATCACAAAGGGGTGTTGGATTTGTCAAATGCTTTCTTAGTATCTAATGAGATGAACGTGCGGTTTTTGTCTTTGAGTTTGTTTATATAGTGGATTATGTTGATGGATTTCTGTATATTAACCCAAACTTGTGTCCCTGTGATGAAGCCTAATTGATCATTATGAATGATCATTTTGATGTGTTCTTGGATTCGGTTAGCTGGAATTTTATTGAGTATGTTTGCATCAATATTCATAATGGAAATTGTTCTGAAGTTCTCTTTCTTTGTTGGGGTTTTATGTGGTTTTGCTTTTTCTAGGGAGTAATTTCCATCCTTGTGTTGGAGTTATTATCCTTTGAAGGGATGGATTCATGGAAAGATATTGTGTGAATTTGGTTTTGTCATGGAATACTTTGGTTTCTCCATCTATGGTAATTGAGAGTTTTGCTGGGTATAGTAGCCTGGGCTGGCATTTGTGACCTTTTAGGGTCTGTATAACATCTGTCCAGGATCTTCTGGCTTTCATAGTCTCTAGTGAGAATTCTGGTTTAATTCTAATAGGTCTGCCTTTATATGTTAGTTGACCTTTTCCTTACTTCTTTTAATATTTTATCTTTATTTAGTGCATTTGTTGTTCTGATTATTATGTGTCAGGAGAAATTTCTTTTCTGGTCCAAAATATTTCGAGTTCTGTAGACTTCTTGTAAGTTCATGGGAATCTCTTTATTTCTTTTTTTTTTTTTAATTTTTTTTATTGGGTATTTTCCTCATTTACATTTCCAATGCTATCCCAAAAGTCCCCCATACCCCCCCCCCCCCCCCACTCCCTACCCATCTACTCCCACTTCTTGGCCCTGGTGTTCCCCTGTACTGAGGCATATAAAGTTTGCATGACCAATGGGCTGCTCTTTCCACTGATGGCCTGCTAGGCCATCTTCTGATACATATGCAGCTAGATACACGAGCTCCAGGGGGTATTGGTTAGTTCATATTGTTGTTCCACCTATAGGGTTTCAGATCCCTTTAGCTCCTTAGATACTTCCTCTAGCTCCTCCATTGGGGGCCCTGTGGTCCATCCAATAGTTGACTGTGAGCATCCACTTCTGTGTTTGCTAGGCCCCGGCATAGTCTTACAAGAGAGAGCTATATCAGGGACCTTTCAGCAAAATCTTGCTAGTGTATGCAATGGTGTCTGTGTTTGGAAGCTGATTATAGGATGGATCCCCGGATATGATAGTCTCTAGATGGTTCATCCTTTTGTCTCAGCTCCAAACTTTGTCTCTGTAACTCCTTCCATGGGTGTTTTGTTCCCAATTCTAAAAACGGGCAAAGTGTCCACACTTTGGTCTTCGTTCTTCTTCAGTTTCATGTGCTTTGTATCTTGTATCTTGGGTATTCTAAGTTTCTGGGCTAATATCCACTTATCAGTGAGTACATATCATGTGAATTCTTTTGGGATTGGGTTACCTCACTCAGGATGATGCCCGCCAGGTCCATCCATTTGGCTAGGAATTTCATAAATTCATTCTTTTTAATAGCTGAGTAGTACTCCATTGTGTAAATGTACCACATTTTCTGTATCCATTCCTCTGTTGAGGGGCATCTGGATTCTTTCCAGCTCCTGGCTATTATAAATAAGGCTGCTATGAACATAGTGGAGCATGTGTCTTTCTTACCAGTTGGAACATCTTCTGGATATATGCCCAGGAGAGGAATTGTGGGATCCTCCAGTAGTACTATGTCCAATTTTCTGAGGAACCGCCAGACTGATTTCCAGAGTGGTTATACAAGCTTGCAATCCCACCAACAGTGGAGGAGTGTTCTTCTTTCTCCACATCCTCGCCAGCATCTGCTGTCACCTGAATTTTTGATCTTAGCCATTCTGACTGGTGTGAGGTGGAATCTCAGGGTTGTTTTTATTTGCATTTCCCTGATGATTAAGGATGCTGAACATTTCTTTCAGGTGCTTCTCTGCCATTCGGTATTCCTCAGGTGAAAATTCTTTGTTTAGCTCTGAGCCCTATTTTTTAATGGGGTTATTTGATTTCCTGGAGTCCACCTTCTTCAGTTCTTTATATATTATTAAGATATTAGTCCCCTATCTGATTTAGGATAGGTAAATATCCTTTCCCAGTCTGTTGGTGACCTTTTTGTCTTATTGATGGTGTCCTTTGCCTTACAGAAGCTTTGCAATTTTATGAGGTCCCACTTGTCAATTCTTGATCTTACAGGACAAGCCATTGCTGCTCTATTCAGAAAAATTTCCCCTGTGCCCATATCTTTGAGGCTTTTCCCCACTTTCTCCTCTATAAGTTTCACTGTCTCTGATTTTTTTTGTGGAGTTCCTTGATCCACTTAGATTTGACCTTAGTACAAGGAGATAAGTATGGATCAATTCACATTCTTCTACATGTTAACCAACGGCCAGTTGTGACAGCACCATTTGTTGAAAATGCTGGCTTTTTTCCACTGGATGATTTTAGCTCCCTTGTCAAAGATCAAGTGACCATAGGTGTGTGGGTTCATTTCTGGGTCTTCAATTCTATTCCACTGGTCTACTTGCCTGTAGCTATACCAGTACCATGCAGTTTTTTTTTATATATCACAATTGCTCTGTAGTACAGCTTTAGGTCAGGCATGTTGATTCCACCAGAGGTTCTTTTATCCTTGAGAAGAGTTTTTGCTATATCCACAGGATGTTAGGACCTCTGGTGAGTGGAACACAACTTCTGTTCCAATCCAATTAAGAGGGACCTAAAACATCATTAATTAGGGAAGCAGAAAACCCGGACTGACCAGGGTCACAAATCCCTTCTGGTTGGCCCCAGCACCGGGTCATCTTGGGGAAGGAGTTGGTGGGAATCTCTTTCTTTAAGTTAGAGAAGTTTTCTTCTATAATTTTGTTGAAGATATTTACTGGCCCTTTAAGTTGAAAATCTTCATTCGCATCTATACCTATTATCCTTGAGTTTAGTCTTTTCATTGAGTCCTGGATTTCCTGGATGTTTTGAGTTAGGATCTTTTTGCATTTTGTATTTTCATTGATTATTGTGTCCATGTTTTCTATGGAATCTTCTGCACCTGAGATTCTCTCTTCCATCTCTTGTATTCTATTGCTGATGCTCACATCTATGGTTCCTGATTTCTTTCCTAGGATTTCCACCAACAGAGCCATCTCCCCTTGTGATTTCTTTATTGTTTCTACTTCCATTTTTAGATCCTGGATGGTTTTGTTCAATATTTTCATCTGTCTGGTAGTGTTTTCCTATAACTCTTTAAGGGATTTTTGTGTTTCCTCTTTAAGGGCTTCTAGTGTGATAGTATATCCAGGACTTACTATGGTGGGAGAGTTTGGTTCTGATGATGCAAGTAACCTTGGTTTCTGTTGTTTCTGTTTTTATGCTTGCCTCCTGCCATCTGATTATCTCAAGTGTTTTCCGTCCTCAATATATCTGATTGGAGCCTGTCCTTCCTATAATCCCAGTTGATTCAGAACTCCTCAGAGTCCAGCTTTCTCTGTGATTCTGTGATCCTGTGAATCTGAGATTCTGGGTGTGTCAGAGTTCCTGGGAGTCAAGCTTCTTATGAGACCCTAAGATTCTGTTGTGACCAAGCTCCTGGGATCATGGGATTCTGGAATCCCAACATCCTGGGCATGTTACAGCTCCTGGAAATGGTACCTCCTCCAAGGTAGACCGCCACCAACCAGAAGGAACCCGAGCTGCTGGTCAGGCAGGCCTCCTGTCCTTGCTCCTGTTGTCACAGGTCCCTCACAATTGTTTTGGGACAGATGTTGTGTTCCACTCACCAGTGATCCTAAGACCCTGGGTATGCTAGGGAACCTGGGGTGTGGAGAGTCCTCTGGGGACCATGGGACTACCACTGAGTTTGTGCCCAAGGTGGCCAGGGGCTGGTGTCAACTGGAAGGAACCCCTAACAAAACTTCTATGGTTCTTCAGGGCAATCTGAAGAAAGCCAGGGTGAACGTGAGGCTCAGTGTTAGCAGCTGTCACTAAAGAAAAGATCTCTTTATTTCCTCTTAAGTTTTGAGTTTTTCAATTAAAATATAATGATGAAATTTCTCCCCCTTCACATGTTCACATCCTCTTTTTCTTTACACACACACACACACACACACACACACACACACACATATAAAATACAACTTTATGCATTCCTTTAGGGTTGTTGGTATGTACATGATTTCAGGGCTAACCAATTAGTATAAAAATGTATAAGCAATAAGAAGATGCCTCCCTATGGAAGATTGATTCTTTCTCTCTATATCTCAGTAGTTGATAGATGCTTGTAATTTTTTGTATATATTTCTTTCTTTTAAATTAGTGTATTTATTAATTTGTCATTCTTCAAGTCTTATTTAGAATGCCACATTATTGAGGTATCATGGGTGAAGCCTTCTTGTCATAGGAGACACACTATATGACAATCTTCCAAGTACTCTGACTCTTATATTCCCTCTATTCTCTCTTGCATGATGTTTCCTGATCATCAGGTGCATGGTTTCTGCTGTAATTTGATTCCTTATTTGGGCACCTCACCATCAATTTTTTCTCTACCATTTGTGGTTTTCTGTAAACTTTTCCATCTGCTGAAAAAAAAAAACTTTTTGAACTATCAGTGAGAACTGTGTTTATCTGTGGGTATAAGTGTATAAGGATAAGTAACAAGGATACAGTTAAGAATTATGCTCATCTAGTAAAATGCTAGTAGTAAGTTCTCTAGAATCTATGATCTCAGTAGCTCCTGGTAGTTACTGTGACAGGGCTGCAAGAAAATGTCAACAAAGCTACAGACTTTTATATTACAGAAAACTGTCAAGTGAGTTCAGTGATATTTTTCTTAATTTGCAAAGTTACCTATGCCTAGACAACTACCTATAGAAACTTACTGTAGAAACACCTGCCATTACAATGAATTACTGTGGTGTAATATACACAAAACATTCTTATTTATTTACAAGGGGCATTTGTGCCTGATCTATCGGCCTAGAATAGTGTAACATTGAAAGCATTTGCTCATTTGTACAAAGGTACAATCAGTTTCAACTGCAGTGCACCCACAGTAATAGAATATAATAACACTAAATTTTCAAGAGGTGATTTCATAGCAGTTTTTTGAGTTAGCAAGGCTATGACATACATTGCAGATAGCCAGCACTGCTTCAGGGTAGAGCAAATACCTGTCAGATATACAAAGAATTTCATCATTGATCTACCAAGTATTCATGTTACTACAAGAATTCAATTGCATGAAAAGGAAACATATTTTATAAACTACTATTCTGGTGTATCTAAAGATTAGTCACACAGATCTTTTTCTCTGATAAAAAGTATGAGTATAAAATCTAATCAAATGATGTATCATTAAATTACACTTAAGTAAAAATCTCAAGATATCTGTTTTATTAGTGTGACACTTTGTAAAGTGGGTATTTTCTAAGATTTTTCCTATAAGGAGAGTTGGTTGGGAGGAGCTAGTGTTTTAATCAGTAAATTGAGACTATAAAATTCTAAGAATACCTTCATCTGTGTGTGTTCTCAACAATATTTACTGTTTATTTGTTAAATTATGAGCTTCAGGTATCTACGTAATGCTTAAATTAAGGAGTTTCTTTACTCCAAATGAAAGATGAAATAATTTCTTTTAATACAATGTTGATATCAAAGTTCATTTTCCTGTTGTATCTTGTCATAACAACATTTCTCAAACTTAGTTAGAAAAGCTCACATACTGAGCTAGAGAGATTAAAATAGTCTTGCTTCCAAGCCTGAACACCTGAGTTCAGTACCTATGACCCACATCATGGAAGAAAATAGACTCTCATAAGTTATCCTCCGTATTCTACTCACATGCCACACGCATGCATATCTTCAGTAAGTAACAAATGTAAATATATAAAAGTACCAACCAGTACACCCAGAGCTCCCAGACACTAAACTACCAACCAAAGAGTAACAAGGAGGGACTCAAGGCTTCAGCTGCATATGTAGCAGAGGATGGCTTTGTGGGACATCAATGAGAGGAGAGGCCCTTGGCCTTGTTAAGTCTTGATGCCCCAGTGTAGGGA
This sequence comes from Mus musculus, assembly GCF_000001635.26. Taxonomy (NCBI): domain Eukaryota; kingdom Metazoa; phylum Chordata; class Mammalia; order Rodentia; family Muridae; genus Mus; species Mus musculus. Next base: position 78,793,669 of record NC_000079.6, read on the forward strand.
AACACCAGGACCAAAAAGTGGGAGTGGGTGGGTAGGGGAGTCAGGGGGAGGGTATGGAGGACTTTTGGGATAGCATTGGAAATGTAAATGGGGAAAATACCTAATAATATATCTATATCTATATCTATATATATAAACACCACATATTTATTTACCTTGAGCTGTTATCAGAAATGTAGACAAGAAAATCACAGAAGCAACTCCTTCTGGAGACTCCTTTTGCATGAGTTTTTCTGGAGAGATGGGGATTAATCTCTATTCCCTCCAAATATCACAAAACACAAGACTAATGAAATGATTCCATTCATGTCTGTTGGTGAAACTTAGAACTTGTCAAGGTTATTCAGATGAGCACAAGTTATTCAGAAGCCACCAAGAAACCATCTCAACATGGGTGATACTTCATAAAAATACCATCAATAAAGTCTCCTGAACAACCTGTAAACAATCATATACTAATCTTCAAGAGCATTTGTTTGATGCCTACATTATTTGAGGAGAGGCCTTGTAAGGGTTATGAGCTTCCTTGGTGTTATAAAACTTTTTCTTCTTTCCAGAACAAAATATTTCAATTTAGAGGTAATAGTTACATCATAGTTCTAGAAGAGAATTCATTTTTTTTTTGTTTCTGCCCAATCTAGAGTCTAGCTGTTAGCATTCCTTCGCTCATAACATCCTCCTCTAATTCAACAGGCAGTTCACTTTCTCCTCTCTCTGACCTCCCACAAGCCTAGGACAGAACACTTTGATTAAACCTGATCATCTAGGACAATCTCCTCATTTCAAGATATTATACCAAGTTTAGTCTCAATTGAAAATTTCTCTTCCATGCTGTGAGAAATAAAAAAATAAAAATAAAAAACTTATATTTTAAAGCATAAAAAAGAATAGTGTATCATAAAGTGAAAATACAGACACATAAAATTCATGTTTTATAAAGAAAGTTTAAAATAAAAGAGAGACATATCCATAGCATCCAAAGATGAGATAGGAACATCTTTGTTATTGTTCAACTTAGTTTTTTTAGATTAAAATGTACTTGACTTCTAAAGAATTAGTAAGTCAACATTGCTGCTTTCATAACATTTTCTCTTGCTAATATGGGTCCTTTTTTGAACCTCTGAATTCCAAGAAATATTGATCTTCTTGTGATTTTGTACTATAGTAACACTATCCTCAAGTTGGCACCATCAGAAAGTAAAGACAGCAGTCCCAGGTCCTAGAACTGAGCCTGATCTTCAAGGGGCTTCTAGGAAAGCTGATTAGGTCAGAATCCTGGCTCTCAAAACAAACATTGTGCTTTTCTCAGAAAAGTTACCCTGAAGGTGAGGCCAGAAATTTGGTATCATTTAAAATAGATACTGTTTTAGGGAAAAAAGACGGTCCTGGTGTTTTCATCTATTTTTCTTTTATACAAGATTCCAGTTTCATTCGGTTTTGCTTTAGCAAAACTGATTCTGCACCTGCTGCTTGTGAAGGTTTGTTTCTCTTAGATGTGATGTCACAACTGCATTTTTACCTCTATTTATTTTCTGTAATTTATAGAAGGGAGTGTGAGCTTTTTCTTCTTGGTGCATGGCTGATTGGTTGACCCTTCTGTGAGTGGGCCTGTGTGAGTTAGATGTGGTTTCTGTAAAGAAATGCTTTCTGGCTCCAGTTTCTGCCTTTGAAGGGAATGGAAGGTTCAAGGGGTCAGCACAGACAGGTCTAAGGTCAACCATTGAAGCTATCTTGGTACCTCAAGACTGTAGACTATTATTTATTTATTTTTTTAAAGAGAAGTTGTGACTGGGTGAAATGTCATAAGGAACCTGAGGAATTTATGGTCCATTAAATAGGAACTTTTGCCCTCTTGGAATGTTTTTGTGGGAAGCCTCTAGTCACCCTTTTCCATGGAGCTGGAGGACCTGATGACTGAGCATGCACTGCTGTGCCTTCTGCTCCTATAATTTTCCTGAACGTCCCTTGTAGTGGCTGGCACAGCTTCTCTGCTGCACTGCTGAAAAAGAGAAGTGTGGATCACACGGAACAAGAAAGATCAGTCAGAGCTTGCCAAGCTGATCATCCTGACTAGGTCAGAAATGTTGATGTGGACCAAGAAACCTGGTATCTGGTTTAGTTTTAGACTAATTCCTAACACATTTTTTTTACCAGCAGTAAAAAATGAAACCTGTATGATGATTTCATTTCTCCTCTGGAAAACTTGGTTGCTCTTGAAGAGGGGTCTGCGGTTGGTGTCAAAAGCCCAGAGGAGGAGTAAAAATTGTTGCACCTAAAAATTCACCTTTGTGATTTAAAACTGAAAAAATATATTATGTATAATTTCCCCATGTTAATTGCTCTGTTGAGCTCTCATCTCTCCTTTGTTTATCTTAATCTCTCTCACTATAGCCCCACTTCTGTTTCCTCTCCTTTCCTCCTCTGTATTCCTCAGCATAGAGGCAAAGTAGACAATTTGGGCAATGGAACTCTTCTTCATATTTAATTTATTGTGGTTGTGGTCATACCCATTAGTCTTTAGGAATTTTGAAGAAAAAGCATTATATGTGACAGTTACTATGGCTTTTTCATTTAGTTCACATTACAAATACAAATATTGACTATCTACAATGTAGCATCCTTTCTTGTGTACATTCCTAGAATACACAGATGAAATAAAGAGAAAAAAAATCTATATTCTTAGGAGCTGATAGTCTTTCAGAAAGAGTCATTCAATAAATAGTACAGATAAGTATATATGACTGGTCTCTTGTAAGGTAACATGTTACAGAGAGTAAACATAGAATCCTTGGCATGTGGATAGGCACGGCAGTTTGTAATTTTTCAGGATGCTCAGAAGAGATGTCTGGGTAAAGCATTGATGATAGGGGTTTGGGGTGATAGAAAAGAGGAAGCTGAGAAACTAATTGGGATTGGGGATAACATCTCTTCATGATGGGAAAGACTGGGCAAATGCTGGAGTCAGAGCTTTGCCAAATACATCTTTTCACTATTGCAGCTCATTGTCTGCTTCATTCTCATAATGCTCAGATGCTTCCAGCGTGGCAAGGTTGAACCATGAAGGATGGATATAGAAATGGTTATGGACAAATTTCGAGACTTGCAACTTAGCTTTAGAGCCTTGCTTCCAAATACGATGAGATGTGGGACGCAACCTTTTTAGGCTCACTTTCTTTATTTGTAAAATGAGAGTATTGGTCATTAGATGCTAATTTATTATTTTTCTTGGAGTCTCTAGAAATAAACAGGTAGATGAGTTGAAGGAAGAGGGAATTAAAGGGTAGAAAGAGTTAGAGTCAGACAAAGTGGCAATAGAAAAATTAGATGAAGGGAAATAGAGATAACTGATAAAGAGAAAAGACAGATACAAAATTATCTAGGAAAACTAACTAGATGTCATAATTCAATTACAACAACACATTTAAGCAAATACCTTTTCTTCTTTTATATTTCCAGAAAGATAATTTTGCTAAACTGCACAAAGGGAGATTTTATTCAACTCTATCTCTAGAAAAGGGTTATTTCTTCTTGTGAACTTTTGGCCTTTACACGACACTTGTGAGGGCTTTCCAGCCTTAAATAAAAATATGGTGTTAATTTTTAATGATTTATACACAAAGGTTAAAGAAGCTTTGTAGAATTTTGCTAAACTACACACCTTGAATAACACATTTTAATAGGGAATAAGGTTAAAACAATTAGGAGCATATCCTTATAATCCTACTTCTTTTTATGTCTTAATTAATTTTGACACCATCTTAGAGTATATATGTTTTCAAAGAGATTAGCATTTAGCTTTTGCTTATCTAGCTTACATATTTCATTTTTATAGGTTTTTTCCTGACCAAGTATTGTCTCCTTCTTTTGGCATCTTCCTTCCTCCTGGCCATTTCCCCATTTATTAACACTGACCTCCAGAGAGAAGATAAGGGGAAGAAATAAAATATAAATCATTTCATTTCTATAAACTGTTGCAAAATCTGGAAAGGGTAGAGGTTGAAAGCAAAGGCCAAGTAAAGTTTAAGTTGCAGACTAGAAAAGATAAGACCTCTCCTTACTTTGTGCATTAAAATTGGATCCACGTAGCAACGAGGATATCTTAAAATATTTATGAGCCTTTCCTAGCAATTCAGGGTAGATTAAGAATGGTATAAAGTACAGAAGGTGAGGGAGTTAGCCTTGGAAAGGAGTAGGGTACCACTCGTAAAGAATAAGATCGATACAAAGTGAAACTCTAAGGGTTAGAGAGTTGAGTTGAGGGGAAGACACTAAGGCAGTTGGTTTTGTGTTGTCTATTTTCTTTGGAAACAACAATAAATAACCATGATGTCTAGGGATCTGGCCATGATGGGGTCTGAAGGAATGAGAGTGAGTTGGATCAGCTGCAGTGAAGACTATCAAAAGTAGTCAAAGTAAGGTAAAGGAATTGATGGGTCATGTTGGTACATTAGGACTTTCTAAACTTGCAAGAACTATAGCACAAGCATGAAATTTTTCCTGAATTCCTTCAGTAGCATAGGAACAGAGACAGATGAAAATGGCTGGAAAGACTATAGCTTGGCCAAGCATTCTTAGGAAGATTATAACAAAAAAGAGTGATAAATAAACCATTCTAGAAAAAAAAAAACTTAATCTTTGTCATCACAATTCAACAGAAGAAAATTTTGTAACAGATACTGAACTTAATTTAGAGATGAATAACAATGCTGGACACAAGAGACTAAAGCCAGCAAGTTAAGGTCTTCCCTGGTTCTAAGAAAGCTTTTTTCCTCTTTATCAATAGTTTGTGGTATTGGTTTAACTTATGTATCAATGGTCTTTAATTTAAGGTGGTTTGACTTATACCTTTTCCTCATTACTAAAACTCTTCATCGGGGTCACCTTCATAGCTTCCAGGAAGTTTTCATTGCACTAGATTTCCACACTACCCCAGAAATGCCTGTGGTTTAGCAGTGGGTGGCTGTGGAGTTGGAGCCTGAGATACAGTGAAGAGTAGAGGGATGGGCATTACCAGGAGATGGTCTGTGGTATCCACAGGAGATGTGGCAGTGGGGGAAAAGGTGCAGCCACAGTTCTATTGCAGCACTAGGGATAAGATGAGGGAACAGAAAAAGAGAGGAGAAGATCTTCATGTGGGACTCTTAACAGTAGGAGCAGGGGCTGTCTCTGACTTTGTTGCCTGCTTTTGGGACCATTTTCATTAATTGGGCTGCCTCATCTAGCTTCAGTAGAAGATGTGCCTAGTATTACTGCAATTTGATAATGCCAAAGCTGGTCATAGCCATGTGAGATCTCCCCTTTTCTAAAGAGAAAGGGAAGAGGAGTAAATGGGGTGGGGAGTGGAGTTGGGGGAAGGACTTGGAGGGGAAGAGGGAGGAGAATCTGATGTAAGGATGCAAAGTAAATAAGTAAGTAAGTAAATAAATAAATACATAAATTTATTAATGAAAAATATTTTGGAGAAAAAGATTTGTGACCCTCAGATTAGGTCATCTTATTTTCTTGAGTTAGAATACTGTAACTTCTGCTTCAAACCATCCCTCTAAATACCTTTCTGAATGAGATATATGGAGAGGTGGAGCCTCAAAGAGCAGCTGGCTTTGAGGAAGGTGGCAAAACACTAGAGGGTTGATTGAGAATGAAGAGTGCCATCTACTGAAAAATCACTTTGCTCCTCATTAATTGATTCAAATATTGGAATCATCACGGGTTCAAACTAGCATTCTGGAAAGATAAGAAAAAGACCCGAGATATCATAATGAGCTAATTTTAACATATGGTGATTAAAGGGGGAAAACAGGGTCCAATGTTAATGACAAACATACTAAGATCATTTACCCTTCTATAGGAGTCCATGGAAGGCTTCCAACAAAGAATCACCTTGAATGAGATGTTTTTTAATGTTAATTACCAAAGAAGAATATGTAATAGTAATTGTTTATAGAAATAAAAATGTTTAAAATGTCAAAATGGGCCAAAGCACATTGAGATGAAAGAGAAACAATTTATTAGGTAGGGCAAGAAGACCTTTTCCTGGATGTCAAGGCAGTGGTACATGAATTTATAATATACAGTGGTCCGAGCAGATTGATTAGATAGCAGCAACTGCATGCATTTTGCAAGGAGCGTCTCTCACCCTGTTGCCACTTTTTTCAGTGTTCCATATGTTAGGTTGCAACTACGGATTTAGCCCTTTTGCCCAAAGGCATCTGAACCTGTGAAAAGCCTAGCTAGGGCACTGTCTATTGTTCATTGACAACTTGTCAATTTACTTCCAGGCAAAATAACTCATAAACATGATAAGTAAAGCAGATAAAACAAGAATTCTTTCACACTTTGCAACTTTACTGCAAAAATGGCTTATTTTCCATAAATGTGTGAAATCTCCCCTCTGAATTGTGACTGTGCACTGAACTTTAAAACTGTTTAGAAACAGCACAAGCATTTCACAATTCCTGTCTGTAATAAGATGAATGTTAAATATTAAACATGCATTAAGAGTGATAAAATAAAAGATTCTCAAAGGTTCACTAGCACCACTATATTTCTAGTTGATTCCTTGAGTTAATAAAAGTTAAGTTTAGTAATACTCCCCCAAAGACAAATGTTTAAGCATTACATTCTAAATTTGACATTTCATATATTTATAGTAGCTATTATCTAAACCCTTATTTCACTTTAAAAAATAGATATAGTGAATCATAATAGAACTAAATTCAAAAGCCAGTATGTGGTGTGTTAGCATATGCTCATCCTGTAGTGAAGTGGCTTTTATTTCTGATATTTTTACACATTCCATTTCTACTGTTCTGTTTAAATATTGAAAGCTAATTATGAATTCTTTTAGGTAAAATATTTTAAATAGATAATAATTTTGAAATATATTAGTCTCTAAGGCAAAGCAGTCTGTTTATGTGCAGTTATTTATAAAGTCCTACTTTTTAATGAATCCATGTTCCCTGAATTCAATTCCTTGGTAATGAATTTGATTTTAAGCTTCTTGCTTACTGTAATAGCATCAAAAAGTTACACACAGTGCCCAGGTGATTTTCCCCAGGTAATTCTCAATCATAGCAAGCATTCCAATTTTGGAAAGAGTAAAACGGGAGATGAGAAAAGATGGGATGTGATTCAACCATCCAATACCAAATTCTTTATTCCCATCATGACCTCCTTGGAGTCCTTTGCTCAGGAGACCAGAGAATGCTTCTACCAATTACTCCTGTAGGGTTTTAGGGTCTTTGGAACTCACCCCCAAATTTCCCTGTATTTTATTCAGTTACTATAGAATATTTATAAACAGGAACACATATGCATCTGTCACCTAACAAATGGCTTTTGGGAAATAAGTGAGAGAACACACACACAAAGAAAATTAAAAGACTGTAAAGAAAAGAATGGGGTGAGGAGGAGGAAAACAAACAAGAATACCTCAAAATAGGCCATCATTTTCTGCAGTCCAGTATACAGAGCTCATAACGGGGCCAGAGACCTTGCCTGAATCATGGCACAGACACAAGCTATCTCTGACCCTTGAGAGTTTGTCTTTAACTTTGACCTCAAGTCTGATCAACTTTTGCCTTGTGAAGGAAGATGGTCTGTGATTAATGGGTGCCAGACCCGTTCCAGAATTTGCCTTTTGAATATAGGGTTGCTATGAAATATTAAAGAAAGACACAAATGCAAATATTCACCACCAGATCTCTAATTATATTTGCTGTATGAATAGTCTAATTGGGTACCATAAGAATTCTCTCTAGGCTGCGTGTGGTGGCGCACGCCTTTAATCCCAGCACTCCCAAGGCAGATGTAGTCAGATTTTTGAGTTCGAGGCCAGCCTGGTCTACAAAGTGAGTTCCAGGACAGCTAGGGCAATACAGAGAAACCCTGTCTCAAAAACAAAACAAAACAAAACAAAATCTCTAAATGGAGCTATGCATATTTTCAGATAACACCTATATTTGCTTTAAAACAGGAAGTGGACATAAAGATCTTCCCACCTGGTGTTTTGTTGCTTTTGTAATAAATCTTTATTCCAAATGCATCTGTCTCTGACTTTTTACTCCCTTAACATGCAACCTGTTCATTTTTATTTTTTTCAGTGGCAATTTTTTCATCTCATGTAATATTTCAGTGTCTAAACATTGTTACTCTGACTTCTTCATAAGCATTTGACCACATCAATCCTTGGCTGTACAGACGTTTTCTCTCCTCCTGTCACCCTTGGGAGCTAGCCATTGCTTATTATTTTCCATTTGTGTTTTTCTTTTTTTCTTTTCTGGGTGTGAGGGTACTCTTCTCTGTTAACTTAAACCCATTTATTATGTGCTCTATATTCTAGCCTGCCAAGGTCATTTTGAATTTTAATCTAAACACACACACACACACACACACACACACACACACACACACACAAACAAACAAACAAAAAACCAAAAACCATTCTGGACATCATCCTTATCTGGCACTCTTGAAGAGCTAGTGAATCATCCTCCATATTAGTATCAACATTCTTCCAGATTGTTTCTCTGGAAACCTTGGAAAGAGAAACCACAGTAACCTAGAAGTAAAAGTTTTCAGACTAGAGTTTGTGGCTGCAATAGTTCCACAGCAGATTTGTAAAAAGTTGTAAAAGAAGCAATGAGGTAAAAAAAAAAAAATTAAGGGGAGGCAAATAATAAGAGCTTTGTACGACTCAGGAGCACAAGAGAACAAAGAGGAAATAAAGAGGAAGAAAATAAAGATAGAAGCTAGCTGAATTTTGGTGCTTTCAAGATTCAGATCCTGATGTTGAATATGCAAGTGTGGAATGTATTTGTTTAATTTAAAGCATGTAGTTTCATTCAGAAACCCAGGAAAAAAGCTGCCGAGTGCTGGACGTCAATTAATATTCTTCCAAATGACTGGCAGGAAGCCACAGTGGACGTCTAGTCAGAGACAGTGTGTCACACTACTGTTGACTGTAAAATTAATTACCATTTCTAAACACGAACTCTGTGGTGCATATTCTTCTGGCATACTATACGGCCCTCCTGGCATTAAAGGTTACAAATAGTTATTTTTTTTAAAGTACTCTTTAGAGAACTCACAAGTGAAAATATTAACAATCCCAATAATGACAAAAAACACACTGCATGGTGAGGCAAGTCGACATTGTGAAAACAGGGCTGAATATTAAGAAGTGTCACCTACCTAAAGTAAGTGTTAGACATTCACATGATGGCATCAGCTGCTGATCCAGGGCATCTGGAGCTGCCCTGTCACCAAGGCATTGCTAACCAAGGCAGGGACACAGACAAAGCTGCTTCATCATTAATGTCAGTAAAAGGATCTGGAGGAAAAATAGAGTCTCTGGAGACCTTGTCTGGACTTCTTGGAGCCCAGACAACAGTTTTTTTTTTTTTTTTTTTCCAACAACAGTCTTTTCCAACCTTGGAGCAGCTGCAACAAAAGGAAAAAGGAGAGCATTGACTCAAGTTGTCACTAAGTTCAAAGAGGTGAGAATAGTCATCTGTGGTGAACCTTTATAGGCAGAGTTATTAATTGGGAATTCTTTTTTATGGCTTTTTGAAAATATCACATTTATGAACAGTGTTAAATTATCCTGGGTTATTGTTTGACATATGTTGACCAGTCAGGTTCAAGCTGATAAAATTAAAATCTATCATTGTTAAGAGGCTAAAGGAATACAGAATTTCTCACCCTGCATTGTAGCACATAGATTTAAAGTAGCACTATCAATCTAGGGAAATGCAGCCCTGGCTCTTACTTGAGTGCAAGCTGGTTCAAGGATTATATTCAGTGAGAAGTTATTAATGTTTCACAGGAAACCTAAAGGACACATCAGATGCTGTCACGCAGGGATCTGTCTAGGGTGGTGATATTTAACGTTTTATCAGTCAGTGACTTGGGTGATAAAATAGAGAACATGCTCATAAAGTTTCATGGAGGACCTCTAAGTTGAGAGAGATAACAAGAATCCTGGAAGATCTGCTTATAATTCAAGATGACCTTGAAAAGTCATAGACAGAGTCATTAACAACCAGGATTATGACCACTGTGTAGCCTAACAAGTGAGGTTTAAATAACCAGCATAATGAGAGAACAGATTTGAGTAGGTAAAGATGAAATGCACTAAATACAAATGACTTGATAAAGAGCATTTACTCTGGGAAGAAATGCACATGATCCTGGAATTTCATATGATATAGAGAATGATGAAGTGTCCAGTGCTTTATTACTTAATTTAAAAGATGCATAACAAACTGAAAACAATTCAATAAAGACAAAAACTAAGGAGCTATAAAAAGAAAAGTGAAATTCTTGTGGTTCATGAGCAATTGACACCAAATGCCATCCAATATTAATTAATTGCCTGTATCTCCTGGTTAAGGAAAGACATTTTCTTTTATTTCTGAACCCATAGTTTTTCTTTTGATTAGTCTTCCAATTTTCTCTTATTTAGAAGTTATGAATGTAGTTCATGCCATTTACAGCTCACTCATTTTAATTTTTCTATAGAGTTCATCTATAGCCATTTAAAGAACTTAATCCTAGACTGTCCGTGTCAATCAGTGAAGAAAAGTCACATTGCAGGAATGACATATTTGTACATGAGGCATTCTCTAGGTAACATTAAATTTGGTTCATCTCTTTAGATCAGAAGACTTGATTCCATACATCATTATTTTTAATTTATTAGCTCACATTCTTCTAAAAGGTAGTGGGTTTCTTGGCGTTATCATTCAAGTCTAACCACGTACTTGAGCTGCAGTGATTCCCTATTGCCGTCTTCTGTTTCTCTCCCTGCCCACTTGTCTTTTTCCTCTTGCAAATCATCCCCTTCCACTTCCAACTCTACACCTTAGGTTTATATCAGCTTTAGCGTAGTGTGTAAAAATGAAAGAGCAAGGATCTGAACCCAGATAACAGGCAATTGGTCATGTTACTAAGAGCGTGACTTTAGAAGAGTAAATAGCCTCAGTTTCAGGTGGTGAGCAAGTGAAGTATCAGAACAAACAATGCTTCCAATCTACTAAGGACTTTTGAAGTGTGAATTCAGTCGCAGAAAGACTTTTAGCTTTCATTATTGCTTTAATTACTAATTTAAAGAATAATCTACATTCATGTGCCTTGCTACTGGCAGTTGACTTCATGTTAGAATTACTTCACCAGCATTTAGAAATCCTGCTGCCTACATTCTAACCTCAAGAGATCCTATGGTTCTGACTTAGAGGGTCTGTAGGATGTGTCTAGGAATAAGGGTGGAAGAGCAGAGCTAGTTCCACAGGTGTCTTATTTGGCAGAGGCAGTAATGACATGTAGTTAGAATTCACATTTGTGTCTGCTCATAGTGGCCCTTTTTTCCCTCTATGGCTCTAGCTGCCTTCTGCTCAGCTTTTGTCATGCTTTACTTTCCAGACTTCTAGCCTACTACCAATTGCATGATATTATACTTCGCTGTCTCTGACTGTTACTGCAGATATCCTTTCCTACTTTTGCTAAGCTCTCAGACATTTGCATTGTCCTTCAAAGCTTTGGTTCTAGCTTGATTTTGTTTGTTTGTTTGTTTGTCTTGTTTTGTTTCTATGAAATGAGAGGACAACATTATAAAAAAGGTCAACATAGAGTAAGTTGGGATGTGGAACTAACCAGCCATATTACCATGTGGTCATATTTAACCATCAATAGAAACAGGTTATGAGAAGAATCTCTTCATAGAACCAAAATGGAACGGAACACTTGGTGTTATTTATATAGACTGAAGTTCTTACCTCCTTAATATCAAATCCAACACTCTGTCGTGTGTGTGTGTGTGTGTGTGTGTGTGTGTGTGTGTGAGTGTGTGTGTTTCAGTTCAGTGCACAAAGCTGTTATATAAATTCTAAAGTAAGTACATATTGTTCCCATCATGATATTCCACCAGCCATTTTTAACCAATCTATTTTAAAATTCACTTAAACTGAAACACTAGGTCAATCATTGTTGTAAACCAGTTAGCTTGAAATAACTTCAGTCAAAATTCTGAAGCATGGAGTTCAGGATAGAATTAAACTACAAAATGATATTTATCAAAGCCTCTTCTTTATCATTGCTACATGTGGTACAACCACTACTCTGTGAATATCTTTCTGTAGAAAATTAATGAGAGATTCACTACATATTAGTAATCTACAATGTTTTGATTCAAATATCAAGTTAGGTATTAATTTCTTTATATATGACTAATGTTTTATTGAGTACAGTCTACATAGTAACTGTTCACTAAAATTTTATTAGAAAATGCTTTAATATCTGTGCTTCTTCTAGACTCCTTTCCATTATCTCATATTTAAAATTCCTGCTTCTCCTTCCATGCTCTTGGCATTAGTCTGTTCATTTTAGTTCCTTTTGCCTTTAAAAGAGGAGGAGAAAGGTGACTGGCATCTACAATAATTTAAAGAATAATCTCCTAGAACAGAGACTAGCTTCTTATAATCTTCAATAGACTTTGGAGAGTTTAGTAAAATGGTTTACTCAGGCTCAATATCTTGCCTGCTTGTCTTTCTGGAATTCAAAATTGAATTGGGAAGAACACAATATTTTAATAGATAAGATCAATAAAATCAATAAGGCACAAATTCCAATACCTTCATCTATTATCACAGCTATGTTGGAATAACTTTATTTTACTTAAAATAATATTAATGATTTCAGTTAAAGTTTTAATGTAGAATATTAGACTTTTAATCACTTAATAATATATCATGTTGAAAATACGCATTTAGTATGGGAGTTTCTGTGTATGAACAAACTTGAAGAGCCAAGTTTCTTCAAGGAATTGAGCTGACAGTATCTTACTCTTAAACATGAAAAAAAACCCAGCTTCAATTTTCTATTTAGTTAGAGTGAAAGTAGATAGATTATTGTGATATCCATATCAACAATTTCTGTATACTTCCTCACCTATTATTTTTTTATTTTTTCTTTGTCACCGAGTGATCATACTTTTAACTTTGATGGTAGATGTCTAAAATTTATTTGAATTTAAAATTTAATTTTGGACTGTATTAAAAGAAGTATCTAGAATAGAATTCTTAAATATAAGAAAACTAACAAAGAAGAAAGTAAGGTAATGTGAACTTTCCTTGGGTTCAAGACTGTTTTCTTTTAAAAGACAGAGCCATCCCTAAAGTTTTGCCAGGGATCCCTCATTAGGAGACAGGCATGGGGGGTGGGGCTCCTAAGTGAGCCAACTTTGAGGTTGGCTTCTGCTGAGGCTTAGGTACTCCCTGGAGATGTCTTAACGCCTATTAATAAAAAGATAGTACAAAATTGAATAATGGTGTCTGCTTCCATAAAAAGAAAAATGACTCAAGGGACTCAACTCCCAAAGTGCTCTCATAAATAAGGAACTAACGCTCACCACTAATTTTCTAGTCTAATTTTTAAGACTAGAATCATATTTTCCAGTTAATAGTGACCCATTTTTGAGCAAGATTCTTATCCTGTTCCAAGTCCTTAAGGAAATAATTTCTATACAAGAGTGTCTCTATTTTCATCAAACTGAGAAACCTGTCAAGTGTGCTCCTATCACAATTGGTTTGCTTTTTGTACCTCTATTCTCCCATTCTTTTGCCCTCTACCTCATATGTGGCTGATAAAAGTACCACAGAGATGAAGGAAGCTTGTTCCTCTGTTCTTATATCGTGGCTATGGTCTCTGTCCCACACTTTCTTAGGCATGCTGTCTTTCCTATCTGTCTCCTAGCATAGTGGATCTCCTTTTTTGCCCTCCCTGTACCTTGCCCAGGAATACTAACCATCTTGCTTCTGTCTGCCCTGCCCAGCCATTAACTTCTGGCAACTTTATTTACTAATCAGAACAAAGTGGGGGCATGGCATATATCTTACTTGTAGACATCCTGTTTCTCATACAATTTTGGAGACCCAAGTTAAAACAATATAACTAGCATTAAGCCAAACCCACTACAAACTGGCTTGCAGGCAGCTAGGAAGAAGGTCTTAAAGCCCATGCTCACAGTGACACACTGCCTCCAACAAGACCATACTTACTCCAAAAAGCTGAAAGCTCCTAATAGTGACACTCCCTGGGCCAAGCATATTCAAACCACCACAAGTGTCTATGTTAGGAATCTGGTTAACTTTGCTAGGTTCTTTACTTCAGGGTCTCACAGGATTGGAGTGATTGTGTTTACTAGGGTATGACCTTAACCAGTGATACACTGGCTTCTGAATTCACATGAGTGCTGGAAATTCTCCACTCTGTAAGCTCTAGATCTCATACTCTCATTAGTTAGGGCTAGTAGCCACCTTCCCTCTTTACAAATATCCTTTTCATAAAACAACTCATAGCATGGAAATTTTCTTTATTAAATCCAGAAAAGGAAACATAATCTTTAAAGCAAACATCACATATTTATAATGTAACCACAAAATATGAACATATCTCAATAAAAATTTAGAAGGGATGAACTTAGCAGCAATGAAAATAAAAACAGTATTGTAGAATAGACAAATGGGTGAAATTCAGTAACCATACTTCATCAGGTGAAAGTCTTGTTACAGAAGTATTTTGAAGAATCAGTTCTTGTATATATAGCTTCATAGAATAAATGGATAAAGAATGGATTAAGTCACAGGACTCTAGACATTCCTGATTCTAAGAATTTCTATGGGATTTTATAAAACTGCATGGTATTAGGCCTCATCCTTGGATGTTTTGACTAAGTATATTTGATCAGAGTTGGAGAGTTCCATGATTAAACAATATGTAGGAAAACCGATTTAAGTGTCTTGATGAATCTCTATGTGCAGTTTTGATATATACAGAATTGAGATCATTGGAGTGTAAAACAGACCTGTATGGTAGAGTGTGGGCAGTGAATCAATAACTATCCTCTGTGCAAGTTGAAAACTACTGGATAGTAGAAATGCAGTGCCTGGGGGATCTCCAACACAGGATTACAGCTGTTCACTTAGTTTGAAAATCATTTGAAGATGAAATTTTAGTATAGCAGATGAGAAAAATTGAGAATAGATTCTGACATCTTTCTTTACATTTAGAGGAAATTAAATTTATTTGAAATTTAACATGAGGTAAGAATTATGATACATGGTTCATGCGTAACACAAGGTAAATATGGGGGTAGATAGAAATCAAAGAGCGCTAAATGGGAAGCTTCCATTTTGAATTTCAGGAACAGGGCATGTGAAAAGGAAAACAATCATGGAGCCAGCTTATAAGGGTGGAAAGAAACATCTTGAATCTATCAAAGAGCATAGATTATTTTCCACTTATGTTGAGAATTGAAGTTAAATAAGGACATGCAAGCAAAGCCTGCGTGTCATCCATTCAAGACCACATTGAAGAGTTTTCAATATCTTAAGGGAATCACTTTTACATAAAATTGATATATATATATAAAATTATGGCTTCTACAGCATGCATCTCTTTCTTTTGTATACTGCATTTGTCAAATTAAAAAGGCTGAGCTGTGCTGATTATCTATCCAAATGTTTAACCAATAGAGCAAAAGCAAGATGCATTCTGGCTGTGAAAGACCTTGGAAAGGTCCCACTTGCTTTATTCTCCACCCCCAAGAGGAACATCAATGAACTATTACATAGTCTCTGCATATCAATGTAGCAAGGCTTAGACAAATACAATGTTAATGGATAATTGTGGGTCACCTTGTCAAAATATGTTAAATGCCCCTTGAGTATGTTTTTTTTCCTCCTTATTAAAAATGACAGTAAACTGTGACCTTGGTGATATCAAACATACTTTCAGGAAGCAAATATTATTACTCAGTCTCTAAAATGGTTTATTGATTTATGGGTCAAAAATTAATTAGAATTAAATTATAAAACATACACTGTGTTGATAGCGGTGGTAATTGTATGGCAAAGTGCTAAACTAAAATGTCTAACTTAGTTTAGGAACAATACCTTTATGAACATTCATTCAGAACACACATAGAAGCAGCTTCTAAATGATTCATCAGCAAGGCCTATATCCCAGGGCATCTGGGATATCAACAGCATGGAGTTAGGGAAAGTTCACTGGGTGACCAAGGTCCTTGGACTCTGGCCAAGAATATGTCATCTGTCAGGATGGTGGTATATACAGGAAGCCTGAGGCTTGGACTCCTGCCTCCCCCGGATCTATTCATAAGCCATAAATGCCCACATGGATCCTCCACTGTTTTTGGTGCTGACGAAGGACAGAGGCTTTCTTGTCATCTGGTGCCATGAGTCACAGTTGTGGCACTTGGGACTTAGATACCAAGGGCTGCTTAGGCAGCATGACACACAGAATGGAATGGGTTGGATTGGCAGTCATATTTGAGGTTTTCTTTTCTATCTTTTAAAAAAAAAAAAGGTTTCTGAAGAGGCTGGTAAAATGAAGATGGCCAAGAATGCAGATTAGGAAGGCAATGCCAGATTTTATGATTTTATCATTTGTTGCTACTAAGCCCAAGATAATGCTAGGTTGAAGCTGAAAATTGGATAAAATATGACATAATTGGCTACGTTTTTTCCTCACTACAAAATCATTTTTTTCTTCTGAGAAAGAAGAAATATTTAAAGCCACATAGGTTGTGTGCTACAAGTTGCACGAATACAGAAAGCATTATACTGCTTTAATGGGTCACGGTAGGAAAATATGTTGCATAAGTATAATGTACACATTTAGAATGTGTAATAAAGGATATTGTCTTCTTTAAAAATGAAAGAAAACAGCATAAATAACTGAAATGGAACCTCTTAACATGTCACTGGTTTTATTAGGGGAGCAGTTTCACTTCAGATACACATCTTCAATTTACCTCTGGGCAGTCAAGTATAAAGTAACAGTTTACACAGTATAATGAAAGGGAAAATGTCTCAATTTTAAAATTTACTATGTGGTAGGAATTTATTCTATCAGAGCACAGGGAGCTTCTACAGAAGGCATGCTACTGGTCATATGTGGAATTTGAAGTACATATGCACATGTGTACACACATGCAGTTTGAGAATATAAGTATCAAATGAGTTTTCACTTGATATTCTAATTCTATTTAATTTCAAAGTAGCATCTTCCACATGCTTCTGGCTGCTTGTCTGAATACTTTGAGAAATGGAAATGAACAGCAAAGCATTGTCCTTACATACAGAATACTTCCTATGGCTTTTAAAGTGTTCAAAACAAATGGGAATTCCTTAGATTCTAGATGATAGCAAGGTGGTGCAAAGTAGCTTTCTGGAGGCCATGCAGCAAGGCAGTGGCAAGACCAAGGTGCATGTAAATCCAGACTATACTGGAAGTTTCCATCACACTGTCACCTTCCTCAAAGCTGGAACATTCATTCATTTATTCCTTGTGCATTCCTTTCCTCATGTCGTTACCATAAGATATATGTGTATATTGTCAAATAAGCTGATAACACAGGAAACTCCTTATAGTATATACTAATCTAAAAATTAATTGAAAAATATGCCAATTTGCCTTCTACTAAAGCATTTCATGTTTTCTGAAAATGTGAGGTTTTTACTGCTGTCATCATTGCTTCTGTTGCTGTTTGTCTTGATTTTGTAATGTCAGCTAAATCTCTACTGAAGGATTCATCATGCAACATTTTAAGTATCTTATATATAATATTTCATTTTGTCTTCAAATGAAGTTACCTCTTCTTTAAAACTACTTTTTAAAAAAAATTTTACTCTTAATTTTCTTCCATGTATGAGATAATAAAGCCTATGTTTTCCATGAATTGTTTAAGATAAAGGATAGTTCTGGGATTCTAATAGAGACCCATCAATTGCTTTCATTACTAAGTATAAGGAATTTCCTTTTCTCTGGCAGATGGTGTTTTTTTCTGAGTCTGATTACCATCCCTACAACATCATCACCAAAGACATCAGGAAGGAAATAACACAAATATCAACACTTGTAGCTATTTTTTTTTCTTTAATTACCTATCTCTCATTCAGAAGATTCTTGGCACATGCAACCCCAGCTGCAACTTGTATTTTAACTGAAGAAGTATAATATATTAGTCAGTTGATTCGTATGTAATAATATCTGGAATTCCACCATTTTGCCACCTTGATGCATCTTTAAAGTTTATACTTCCATGGAGCTTAACTGATATCTATCAAATTTATGTAACACAATTATTGTGGATAGATGTCTTCCATAAGAAGGTTAATGTGCTAAATATAAAATTGCAGGAAATGATCTCATTTAATACTTTATTAGTAACAGCATTTAACATTTAAAAAATAATATTTTAATTCTTTGGAAGTTGTATTAATTTATGAACTGTTAATTGGTCATATCCATCTGCTCTTATCTCCTTCCAGGTTAATCTAGAATTCCTATGCCATCCAATTCTCAGCTTCATGTATTGTTTACTTCTTAACTGTGATTAATAGCTCACCTAATCCAGTTTGAGCTGCTGATAAGATCATAGCTGTTTGGCCTTTCTCTGGTTCTTGGGCAACTTACCTATAGTCATGTCGGCATAGGAGAGCTATTCTTTTCTCTCCACAGCTATCAACTGTCTGAGCCTTGGGTGATGGAAGGTTGACATAGCTGACTCACTCATCCATGAGCACTCAGAGTTACTTATCCTTGGCATTTTCCTGGTTAAAAGTTTCTGTATTAATTATTACTCACTGCAAAGAGAAGCTTCTTGAACCAAAATTGAGAGCAGCACAAATCTACGAGTTAGAACAATATTTAAAATGTAGTTTGTCCCTATGACCATGTAGTAAAACAGCAATGATAGGTTTCCTTTAGGACCTATAATCTCTCCAGTCAGGGACTTTGGACCACGCTTACTGTGCCAGTCATGAAAACTCTCCTGTGAAGCAGGTCCCACACCCGATTAGAGAATGCTTAGTTTTCTCCATAACTACTATACGACTGTTGTACCAGAGGGTGCATCTTACTAGTAGGTCAGGATTGCTGTGTGCAAGATGTAACAGTCAGTAATTCCCTTGATAGTTTTTCCAACACCAGTCTGCATTTGAATCTTAAATATTTTTGTTAGCATATATTCAATCTAAAAAGTGTTGGGTTTCATAATGACCATTTTATTTTATTTTATTTATTTATTTTTTAATTAGGTATTTTCCTCATTTACATTTTCAATGCTATCCTAAAAGTCCGCCATACCCCCCCCCAATCCCCTACCCACCCACTCCCCCTTTTTGGCCCTGGGGTTCCCCTGTACTGGGGCATATACAGTTTGCAAATCCAATGGGCCTTCTTTATGAGCACATCCGGTTCATAGACCGTATCTACTCATTATTTATCCAAGCCTCTTCCCCACTCTTTTGATATTTTTCTTCTTTCTGCATAGTTGCTTTTCCAGTCTTTCTTCCTCTCTCCCTCTTCTCCCTCTCTCCTCTCTCCCTATTTCTCTCTTCCTCTTCTTCTCCTTTGATCGTTTTTACACACACACACACACACACACACACACACACACACACGCGACCTATTATATGTCTTAAAAGATGCCTATGTGTGTGTATATATATATATATATATATATATATATATATATATATACATACATATATACTATGTGATATATACATGTATAATACTATCTGATATGCCCACATTTATACATTTGTGGCACATATATACATATACATGTACATATATATATAAACATAGTCACACACATACATATAAATCTGCATCCTGCTGTAAAATATGAGATAGTTGTTTTTCTGGATGTAGCCATTTAACATGGTAATCTATAGTTTTATTATTTTTTCCTGCAAATGACTTAATTTCATTCTTCTTTATGATTGAATAACAACCAATTATATGTGCATGTGTACCACGCTCCACTTGTTAATGATTGTGATAGCCTAATTAATTAGATTGAGTTACAAATGAGTAAATAAACACTTTAGATAGTCTTTCCTTTACAAACTGCAAAAAGTAATGATAGTAACCCAGAAGATCTTTTTTTTTTTTTAAAAGGAAACATTTTTACAGAGGTGACTTGGCATTATTCATATTATCTTTAAAAATAAACCAGATATGGTGTTTTCTCCCTTATGAAGTAGCCAGTCCTTGTGGCTTTTCATTTTTTTATCCATGGATCTTTTCTCTAGAATCATTATGGGAACATCCTATTTTTGTATGTGTCTAATTAATTTTGCTTTTCTCAGCTTAATTTGGTCATGAATCCACAATATAAACCTTTAAAATGTTAATACCCTGTGATTTCTATGTTAAGTTCTTTAGCCACTTTCTTTCTTTTTTTTTAACATGTAGAGTGATTTCTACTAAGCATTTTTAAAATATTTTTATAGGTATTTTCCTCATTTACATTTCCAATGCTGTCCCAAAAGTCCCCCATACCCTCCCGCCCCACTCCCCTATCCACCCACTCCCACATTTGGCCCTGGCATTCCCCTGTACTGGGGCATATAAAGTTTGTAAGTCCAGTGGGCCTCGCTTTCCAGTGATGGCTACTTTCAATTGCAGGAGCTTTGCATGGAGCTTCTTAATTCGCAACACATTTATATCTCAATTGCAGCATCTCCCAGGTCCCCCTTTGTGGGAAGCCACATGTGCCATTGCAGGGTGGCGCTGGCTTCCGCTGGCCACCACACATACATAGGCAGTAAAGTTCTTTTGCCAAGATGAAGCTTTGAGAATTAACCAAAATTAACCAATCAGATGAGAGACAAATTAACCAATCAAATGAGAGAAAAGTTAACCAATCAGATGAGAGACAAGTTCACCAATCAGATGAGAGACAAGTTAACAAATCAGATGAGAGAGAAGTTAACCAATCAGATGTGGACATGCAAATGAGGTAGTATAAGCATAACCCATGCATAACCAATCCGGGTGTGAGACATGCCTCTCCTAGGCCTATATAAGCAGCACCAGTTCTGGGCTTGGGGTCTCTTTGCCTCTGCAATCAAGCTCTCCCAATAAACGTGTGTGGAAGGATCCTGTTGCAGCGTCGTTCTTGCTGGTCAAGAGCAGGCACACGCAAGACCCCTTTGCAAAGCTCCTCTTCTCCTCCCCTCATCCCCTCCTCCTCCCATTCTCTTCTCCTTTGAGAAGGAAGAGGCCCCCTTGAGACCAACCCACCCTGGTATATCAATTCACTGGAGTACTGGGCATATCCTCTCCTACTGAGGCCAGCAAGGTAGTCCAATTAGGGAAGCAGGATCCATAGGCAGGCAACAGAGTAAAGGAGAGTCCCTGCTCCAGTTGTTGGGTGACCCACATAAAAACCAACCTGCACACCTACCACATATGTTCACAGTAGCTTAGGTCCAAACCATGTATGTTCCTTGGTTGGTGGTTCAGTCTCTTGGAGCCTCCAAGGGTCCAGGTTAGTTGACTCTATTGATCTTCCTGTGGTGTTCCTATTCTCACCAGGTCTCTCAATCTTTCCCCCTAATCTTCCACAAGACTTTCCCAGCTTTGCTAATGCTTGGCTGTGGGTCTCTGCATCTGTTTCAGTCAGCTGCTGTGTGGAGCCTCTCAGAAGGCAGTAATGCCTCTTGTCTACATGCGTAGCCCAGTATCACTAATAGTGTCGAGATTGTTTCCTGCCCATTGGATGAATCTTAAGTTTGGCCAGTCTTTGTTGGCTTTTCCCTCAATCTCTGTTCTATCTTTTTCCCTAAACTTCTTTTATTTTTTTCGAGACAGGGTTTCACAGTATAGCCCAGATGGTCCTGCTGTCCTGGAACTCACTCTGTAGACTAGGCTGGCAGAGATGTATTATCTGGTATATCTCTTAAGAGTTGCATAGAAGGCTCTAACCTGCATTCTTTCATGTTCTCCTTCAACCTACATCAGTTGTATGATGTCAACTCCCCCAGTGGAGGAGAGTATACTGTGTTCCTCTGCTAGACAAGACAGATGTGAACTTTTCATCAAGGTCATTGTTCTAGAAAAATAATTTGTACTAGGACTAGAGTTGTAGAAAATAAATGCTATGGTTTTAGGATGTTAAGGAAAAAAAAAACCAGATCCTAGGGTACGATTTCTTTTGCTAAGAACATTTTCACCTCCAGGAATGCACCTGTCTACCCAGGACCTTCTTCCTTATGTGTTACAAGATATACAACTCCAGAAGTCAGTGATTCAGGATGAAAAGGAGTCATTCAGAGGTGTACTGATTAAAATACATATGCTTATTTTTTTAAAAAGACAGAGAGCAAAATACTAAATAACAGAACAGCAGTAACTTATACACCAACAAGTTATTTTTGAGTTTGCCAGAGGAAATAATCTCCTATCAACAAGGGGCAATTGCCTGAGCAAACTCATCTTCACGTCTTACAACACTGTCACCTTGTGTAAAAAGAAAAGCAGAAATAAACCACGCATCAACACAGAAGAGTGTTTTTCTGAAACGTTTTTTTCTAAAGATCTCTTCCTCCTAGGCAACTAAAAAGAAAGAGCACGATTCAGTTCAGAACTCACCTAATCTCTTGTGCCTTATCACTGAGCATCAGAACACTGCATGAATCCATGCCACAGAGGTCTAGGGATGAGATGAGAAAGAATTCACTTAGATTGGTACAGAAATTCTTATCTGTGATTTACTTATGACTGCCTCAGGTAAAGCAAGTTAGGAAGAAACTCTCCTGAAGATATGTTGCTATTATTAGAAGGGAAAGCAACTTATGTATAAATACAAAATATCCAATACAGAAAACAAAGAGAGGTATTCGGTGGGAGATATACAGAGGGGGCCTCGTTTATGAGAATCATTTCTTGTTTTCATAGAGAAGAGTAAAATCTTAATTAAAAAATTAAATACTTGCTGAGCAGCCTGCTCTCCCAAGGGGGCCTCCATTCTCCTGTCACATGTCTGCCCACTGTCATCAGACCTATGGATACTGAACCATACAGGTAAGCTTCCCTTTGCCCTCCCATCTTCCCTGCTCTCTTAGTCCTCTGGAGCACCCAAGCTGTCTTGAGCACCCATATATCCCAGGCAGACCTCCATTCCCCTGATACCCCTCACCCACTTTTATTAGACCTGCAGATCCTGAAACTTAGAAGGAAGTTCTGAACTGTTCTGTTCATACTGTCCTGGGGCGTGGGGAGGGGGCAGTAAAGTTCTGGTAGCCCATTATATCTGAGCCACATAGAGTTGTGATTTTCTTGCTCAAGTGGCATCTAAAAATGAAAATTTTAATTATAATCTTTTCATTATCAATGATTTTAAGCAGGTAACAACTATCCCAAATGCTTTCCTCATTTTTAGGTAAATCTTGATTATCTCCTTCTTGGATCACAGGATAATTTTTATTGATATTGCACATTGTCAAAATAGAGATAAAATTTAGTAGGAATATTAATGTAACAAAACTTTAAAAAATGATCAGGATTAACTGGAGATTATCTCCCATCCCAGAAAAATATCAGAAACCTTAAAAGAAAAAAAAAAAGAGAGAGATGATAGCCGGGACTCACAACACTGGGGATATGGAACCTGACAAAGCCACTCCTGTAGCCAAGCAGGAATCCCAGTGGAGTGATAGAGACACCAACCCACCCACAAAACTCTCAACAAAAAGTTGTGGGGGTATGGGGATGGAGCAGAGACTATGAAAGTGACCAACCAATAACTGGCCCAACTTGAGATTTATTCCATGGGGGATAAATACAATCCCTAACACTGTTAATGACACTCTGTTATGCTTGTAGACAGGAGTATATTGTCCTGTGAGAGGGTCCACATAGCAGCTGACTCAGAAAGATGCAGATACCCACAGCCAAACAGTGGATGGAATTTGGGGACTCACGAAAGAGTAGAAAGATTGTGGCCCGGATGGGGTTAGGAAGCCCACTGAAAGACCGACAGAGTCAACTAACCTGAACCCTTGGGGCTTTCAGAGGCTGAACCATGAACCAAAGAACATACACTGGCTGGACCTAGACCTCCCAGCACATATGTAGCAGATATGGAGCTTGATCTTCATGTGGGTCCTAAATAATTGGAGCAAGGGCTATCCAAAAATCTGTTGATGTATGTGGGATATGTTCTTCAAGCTGGGCTGCCTCGTCTGGCCTCAGTGGGAGAGGAAGTATCTATACTAACAGAGACTTGAAGTGAAAGCATGGTGGATACCTAAGGGGAGCCCTACCCTCTCAGAGGAGAAGGGGAGGAAGGTATTGGGGAAGGATTGTGAGAGGGGGTGGCTGGGAGATGAGGGCAATGAGCTGAATGTAAAGTGAATAAGTAAAAACTTAAATTTAAAAAAGAAAGCTACCAAAAGAATGGACCATCTAGAGACTGCCACACCCGGGGATCCATCCCATAACCAGCCTCCAAACACTGACACCATTGCATACGCCAGCAAGATTTTGCTGAAAGGACCCTGATATAGCTGCCTCTTGTGAGGCTATGCCAGTGCCTGGCAAACACAGAAGTGGATGCTCACAGTTAGCTATTGGATGGAACACAGGGCCCCCAATGGAGGAACTAGAGAAACTACCCAAGGAGCTAAAGGGGTCTGCAACCCTATAGGAGGAACAACAATATGAACTAACCAGTGCCCCTGGAGCTTGTGTCTCTAGCTGCATATGTAGCAGAAGATGGCCTAGTCAGCCATCATTGGTAAGAGAGACCCCTTTGTCTTGTAAACTTTATATGCCTCAGTACAGCGTAACTCGCCAGGGCCAAGAAATAGGAGTGGGTGGGGAAAGTGTGGGGGACTTTTGGGATAGCATTTGAAATGTAAATGAAGAAAATACCTAATTTAAAAAAAAAGAAAGCTACCCTTCCTCACCACATCTACCTTGCTCACTGAGTTCCTTGGTGTACCCCAAGTTGTCCTGAGCAGTTTTTTTGTCCCCAGCAGACCTCCATTCTCCAATCCCCTGTCTGCCTACCCTTTTTGAAACTTCAGTTCCTGAACCATAGAGACCTGAGGATACTCAAGTATTCGGACCTGCTGACCCAGAACCATATAGCCCAAAGATACCCATCAGAAGCCCAACACACTAGAATTATGGAGGATTGTCTCCTCCCAATCCCTACTACAATAGTAATATCCAAGGGTCAAAGCTACTCAGATGGCTAAAGACCCTCAACAGAACACAAACCACAAAAGCCAGGGCAATGTGACACCTACAACAAGCTCTGGATATCCTAACACAACTAAGCACAAGAAAATGACCGTAAGTTCTGTCTTTGAAAGATTATATAGGCCTTTAAATTGGAAATGAATAAATCTCTTAAAGAAATACAGGACAATATAATCAAACAGGTGAAACTAATCAATAAAACCATATAAGACTTGAAAGTAGAATGAGAGACAATAAAAAAAAAAAAAACACAAACTGAGGGAATCCTGGAGATGAAAAATCTAGAAAACAGAACAGGAACAATGGATGCAAGCATCACCAACAGAATACAGAAGAAAAAAGAGAATCTTAGGCATAGAAGATGCAATGAAAGAAATTGATATGTCAATCAAAGAAAATGTTGAATCTAAAATAATCCAGATACCAAGAATCCAGGAAATCTGGGATATCATGAAAAGACCTATCCTAAGAATAACAAGAATAGAAATATGTAAAGAGTCCCAGCTACATGGCCCAGAAAATATTTTCAGCAAACACATAGAAGAAAACTTTCCCAACCTCAAGAAAGAAATGCCTACAAACTTACAAGAAGCTTATAGAACACCAATTAGATTGTACAAGAAAAGAAAATTCTCCCATAACATAGTAAAACACAAAATCTACAGAACAAAGAAAGGATATTATGTGCAGCAAGGAAAAGGGGCAGGCAATATACAAAGTCAGACCTACCAGAATTTCACCTGACTTTTCAACAGAGACTCTAAAAGGTGGAGAGGCTTGGACAGATATCTTGCAAACTCTAAAAGAAATCACTGATTCCAAGCTAGACTACTGTACCCAGAAAAACTCTCAATCACCATAGATGGAGAAAACAAGATATTTCAGGAGAAATCCAAGTTCAAAAAAATATCTATTCACAAATCTAGGCCTACAGAAAATAATAGAAGGAAAACTCCAACCTAAGGAGGATAACTACATCCAAGAAAACATAGGAAATAAATAATTCTACATCAAAATAAGGAAAGCACACACAAACACACATGCACACTAACATGCCCAACATAAAAATAATAAGAATTAGCAATGACTGGTCATTAGTGCCTCTCAATATTAATGGAGTCAGTCCCCCCGAAAAGACACAGACTAACAGAATGGATGTGAAAACAGGACCTATAATTCTGCTGAATACAAGAAACACATCTCAGCAATAAAGATAGCCATTACCTCTGTGTAAAGGGCTGGATTTTTTTCCAAGCAAGTGTACCCAAAAAATAGAGTAGACATTATAATAAATAAAAAAGTAGACTTTCAACTCAAATTACTCAAAAGATACAGGGAAGTAAACTTTATACTCATCAAAGGAAAAATGTCCCAAGATGATATCTCAATTCTGAATATCTCTGCCCCAAACACAAGAGTACCCACATTTTAAAAGAAAATATAGCTAAGCTTATATTGCACATCATACCCCACATAATAATAGTGGGAGACATCAACTCTCACTGATAGACAAGTCATCCAAGAAATATAAACCGAGAAATAACTAAACTAACAGACATTATAAATCACATGGACCTAACAGTCATCTACAGATATTTCACCCAAACAAAAGAATATACCTCCTTCTCAGCATCTCATCGATCCTACTCCAAAACTTACCATACAGTTGGCCACAAAGCAAGACTCAACAGTTACAAGAAAATTGAAACAATGCCCTGTATATTATCAGACTACCATGGATTAAAGCTGTATTTCAGCAAGAACAGAAATACCAGAAAGCTTACACACTCATAGAAATTGAACACCTCTCAATGATGTCTGTGTCAGGGAAGAAATAAAGAAATGACTTTCTAGAATTCAATGAAAATGAAGGCAAAATATTACTAAATTTATGGGACACAATGAAAGCACTGCTAAGAAGAAATTTCAGAGCCATAAGTACCTCCATAAAGTAGAAAGTTCTTGTACCAACAATTTAAAAGTATACCTGAAATCTCTAGAAAAAAAGAAGCAAGCACACCAAAGAAGAGTAGGTGTCGCAGAATAATCAAAATTGGAGCTGAAATCAGTTAGAAACAAACAAACAAACAACAACAACAACAAAACAATAAAAAGTCAGCGAAACTAAAAGTTGGTTCTTTGAGAACATCAACAAGATAGAAAACCTTTAGAAAAAGTAACCTAAAGACAGAGAGACAATATCCAAACAAAGAAAGTCGGAAATGGAATGGAAGACATAACAGCATACACTGAGAATCAAAGACTCATTAGATCTTACTTCAAAATATTATACTCCGAGCCAGGCGTGGTGGCACACACCAAAAACCAGCACTCAGGAAGAGGCAGGTGGATTTCTGAGATTGAGGCCAGCCTGGTCTACAAAGTGAGTTCCAGGACAACCAGGGCTATACAGAGAAACCCTGTCTTGAAAAAAGAAAAAGAAAAAATATAAACAAACAAAAAAAAAAACAAAAACAAAAACAAAAAAAGTTATACTCCACAAATTTGGAAAACTTTAAAACTTTGGAAATGGACAATATTCTAGACAGATGCAACTTACCAGAGTCAAATAAAAATCAGATAAATTATTTGAACAGCCTTGTAACTCCTAAAGAAGTATAGACGTAGTCATCAAATGTCTACCAACCAAAAAAAGCCCAGGGCTCAATAGTTTTAGTGCATAATTCTACAAGACTTTCAAAGAAGAGCTAATGCCAATATCTCTCAAACTATTCTATAAAAGAGAAAAAGAAGGAAGACTGCCAAACACACTCTATGAACTTATAGTCACTCTGATACTCAAATGACACAAAAACAAAACAAAGAAAGAGAACTTCAGCCTGATTTCTCTTATGAACATTGATGTAAAACTACCTAATAAAATACTCCCAAATGAAATCTAGGAACACCTAAAATACACCATCTACCAAGATCAAGAAGATTCATCTCAGGGAAGCAGGGATGGTTTAATATACAAAAATCCATTAAGGCAATCCATCATATAAACAAACTGAAAGAAAAAAGTCATACGATCATCTCATTGGATGCTGAAAAGGCCTCTGTCAATACCCAATGTCACTTCATGTTGAAAGTATTAGATCAGAAATATAAGGCAAATACATTAACATAATCAAAGCAATATATGGCAAGCCAATAGTCAACATTAAGCTATGTGAAGAGAAAAAGCAATTGCCTTAAAATCAGAGACAAGACAAGGATGCCCACTCTCTCCTTATTCATTCAATATAGAGCTTGCAATTCAACCCTACACAATAAGACAACTAAAGGACAACAAGGGGATACAAATAGGAAAGGAAGAAATCAAAGTATCATCTATTCACAGATTATATAGTAGTATACATAAGTGACCCCCAAATTCTACTAGATAACTCTTACAGCTAATACATAGCCTCATCAAAGTGGCTGGCTAAATAAGAACCAGTAGTTCTCCTTTATACAAATGATAAACAGGCCAAGAAAGATATTAGGGAATACCACTTAAAATAGCCATGAATAATATAAAATATCTTGGTGTAACTTTAACCAAGCAAGTGAAAGACCTATATGACAAGAACTTCAAGTTCCTGAAGAAAGAAATTGAAGAAATCAGAAGATGGAAATGTCTCCCACTTTTCATGGATAGGTAGAATTAACATTGTGATTACCAAAATCAATCTACACACTTAATGCATTCCCCATAAAAATTCTAACACAATATTTAATAAACTTTGAAAGAGCAATTCTCAACATCATATAGAAAAACAAAAGTCCATAATAGCCAAAACAGTTCTGAACAATGTTCCGAACAATTCCACACAAGAGAAAAAAAAATTATCTTCAGCAAATGGTGCTTGTCTAACTGATATCTACATGTAGAAGAGTGCAAATAGATCCATATTTATCTCCCTGGACAAAATTCAAGTCCATGTTGACCAAGGACCTCAAAATAAAGCTAAATCTTATAGAAGAGAAAGTGAGAAATATCCTTGAAAGCAATGGTACAGGAAATAATTTCCTGAACAGAACACCAATGGCTCAGGCTCTAAAATCAACAAATGATAAATGGGTCCTCATGAAAATGAAAATCTTCTGTAAGGCAAAAGACACTGTCAACAAGACAAAATGACAGCCTACAGACTGGGAAAGGATCTTTACCAACCCTTCAACAACCTTCCAACAACAGAGGGCTAATTATGAAGAACTCATGAAGTTAGAATCCAATAACTCAAATAACCCATTTAAAAGAAAAACAAAACAAAACTGGGTACAGAGCTAAATATAATTCTCAACAGAGAAATCTCAGATGACCTACTAGCACTTAAGGAAATGTTCAAAGTCTTTAATCACCAGTGAAATGCAAATCAAAACAATTCTAAGATTCCATCTAGCACTGTTCCGAATGGCAAAATCAAAAACTCAAGTGATAACACATGCTGGAGAGGATGTGGAGCAAGGAGAACATTCCTCCATTGCTGATGGGAGTGCAAACTTTTACAACCACTTTGGAAATCAATTGGCGGTTTCTCATTAAACTGGAAATAATTCTTCAAGGCCCAGCATTCCTGGGCATATACACCAAAACATGCTCCACAACTCCCAAAAGATACTTGCTCAACTATATTCATGGTGGCTTTATTTATGATAGCCAGGAATTGGCACTGACCTAGACATCCCTAAACTGAAGAATGAATGAAGAATATGTGGTCCATCAATGGAATACTATTCACTACACAATGGAAAACTATGCAGCTATTAAAAATAAAGACATACTGAATATTGAAGACAAATGGATGGAACTAGAAAATATGGCTCTGAGCAAAGAGACACAGTTCCAAAAGAGCATACATGATATGTACTCATCTATAAGTGGATATAGGACATAAAATACAGGATACCCATGCTAACACTTCACAGACCCAAAGAAGTTAAACAAGAAGGAAGGCCCAAGTGAGGATGCTTGAAACTCACTTAGAAGGGGGATAAAATAGTCATAAAAGGCAGATGGGGGGAGGGAACTTGGTGGGAGAGGAGAATGGGGAATCAACGACAGATATCACCAGTATGTGAAAAAGGCCCAGGATAGGGAAGGCTTCCAAGAATCAGTGGATATGGTCTTAGCTTTGACACACAGCATTGGAAATATAGAACCTGAAGAGGTCATGTCCTGTAGCTAGGCAGGAACCCAGTGGAGCTGCAGGAACACCAATCCACCCACAAGAGTTTCGACCCAAAATTTATCTTGTCCACAAGGACAGAGACTGAGCAAATGCGGAACCAATAACAGGCTCGTCTTGAGACCCATCCCATGAGCAAGCACCAATCTCTAACATTATTAATGATATTGTAATTCTTTTTTAAAAATATTTTTTATTATTACGTATTTTCCTCAATTACATTTAGAATGCTATCCCAAAAGTCCCCCACTTCCCTACCCACCCATTCCCATTTTTTGGCCCTGGCATTCCCCTGTACTGGGGCATATAAAGTTTGCAAGTCCAATGGGCCTCTCTTTCCACTGATGGCCGACTAGGCCATCTTTTGATACATATGCAGCTAGAGTCAAGAGCTCCGGGGTACTGGTTAGTTCATAATGTTGTTGCACCTACAGGGTTGCAGATCTCTTTAGCTCCTTGGATACTTTCTCTAGCTCCTCCATTGGGGGCCCTGTGCTCCATCCAATAGGTGACTGTGAGCATCCACTTATGTGTTTGCTAGGCCCCGGCCTAGTCTCACAAGAGACAGCTATATCAGGGTCCTTTCAGCCAACGCTTGCTGGTGTATGCAGAGTCTTGCATTGCTGTTCCCTTAGAGCCTCCACTCAGCAGCTGACTCAGACATATGCAGACACCCACAGACAAACTGTAGATTGAGTATTGGAATTCTTATGGAAGAATAGAGGGAAGGATTACGAGCCTGGGATCAGGTAGGGACTCCATAGGAAGATGAACCTGGACCGTTGGGGCTCTCAGAGACTGAACCACCAACCAAAGAGTATATACAGTCCTGATCTAGGCCTTCTAGCACCTGCGTAGCAAATGCTTGGTCTTCCTATAGGTCCAAAACAATTGGGGCTGGGGCTATCCCAAAAGCTGTTGCCTGTCTCTGGGATATGTTCTTCTGGCTGGGCTGCCTTGTTTAGCCCCAGTGGGAGAGGAAGTGTCTTCAGAGAGTTGATCTGAAAGGGTGGGCGGCATACTCATGGGGCAGTGAGTGGGATATGATATGAAATAAATGAATAAATAAGTAAATAAATATTTTTTACTTCTAATGCATAATAATGCCTTTGGTATATTCTATCAAGCTTAGGAAGTATAGTTTTAACAACTGATATGTGTTAGAATTTTTAGAGACTTGGTGAGTAATTGAGGTGATAAGATGTGTAGGTATGTGTGAATTGGATAGAAATCAGATTTTCTTTTTTTGGACCAGGTGTTAGGTGTTCATTTAATTGAAAAGATTTTTGATGGGCATGGGGTGAGGATCTTCTTTATAAAGTAATTTTTGTTCACTAAAGAAAAATTATTCGCATATGTAATCTAGGAAATGCATATGTTACAGGTGCATTAAAGCTGTTATTTGATCAACAAGTTGCGATGTCATATGACACACTATATAAGACATGTTAGCGCTCAAAAAGCTGAGAAAGGAAATGGAAGTTGGAGGCTGGCCTGGACTGCAAACAAATACTCTTGTAATATTGTAAAGAAAAAAATGGCTTTTCTCATTAAATTGTTATAAATATTTTAGAGAAAAGAACAAGTATGCTTAAAATTTTCAACAATCTTTTTTTGTGAATAAAACCATGTTTTGTTTCTTAAATGGTTATATATAACTATATATATAACTATATATATATATATATATATATATATACACACACACACACATATATATATATATATATATAAAACAATGAATATATGACATTTAAATAAAATCAATATAGATATTGATTTTCTTTTGTAGTTGTTAAAATTAACATTGTTTCCTTTATGTGTGTTACAAACAAACAGTATTTAACAGTTTAGCCATCCTACGGTTAATGTGTACATTTACCTTACAAGAGCACTCTTATCTTACTCTATTTTTTGTCACCAGGACAATTTGTCTTTCTTTAAATCGATATTTTCTTTTTTTGTTTTTCTATGAAATTTCTTCAGATTCCTTTGCCTTTTTGTACCCCTTAGCTCTGCTTTCCTTTCAAGGTAATAATGTAATTGGGCCCTGGTTCTTTCAGTTTGCATTGTCATTCACACCCAATCCTCTTGTGAACAGTTTTTCTCCAACTACTGATGCTTGTTGAATTTGCCCACTTAATATCCTTGCCAACATTATTAATAAAGGGAAAAGCAAAACCAACCTTTTATCCATTACATGACTCCCGAACTCCAGACAAAAGAGACTGGTTGCTCTTTTCTCATGAATATTTTTTTTTCTTTTTGTTCATGATTCAAGATCAGTGGTTTTCCAACCTGTGACCAAAATTTCACTACATTTTAATGTATTAAAACACTACTATGCCTTCTAATCCTCCCCCAAACTATTCCACCAAGTAGGATCCAGGTATTCAAATCTAGGAGTTGATTGGGTACGTTGTCACTCAAACTACCACAGTGTTATTCACAAATGAAGTAGTGAATTAGTGTTTTTTGAATCAAGAATTAAACTGTCAAGCTGGGTAGTGGTGGCACACACCTTAATCCCAGCACTTGGGAGGTAGAGACAGGCAGATTTCTGAGTTCGAGTCCACCTCGGTCTACAGAGTGAGTTTCAGGACAGCCAGGGCGACACAGAGAAATGCTGTCTAAAAAAAAAAAAAAAACCAAAAAAAAAAAAAACAAAACAAACAAACAAAAAAAGAATTAAACTGTCAGCAAGCACTTTTTGGCATCCATAATACTGTCTGGGTTTGATGACTGAATATGGGATGGATTCCCAGGTGGGGCAGTCTCTGGATGGCCTTTCCTTCACTCTCTGGTTCACACTTTGTGTCTGTAACTCCTCCCATGGATACTTTGTTCCCCCTTCTAAGAAGGACTGAAGTATCCACACTTTGGTCTTCCTTCTTTCTGAGCTTCATGCAGTCTGTAAATTATATCTTGGGTATTCTGAGGTTCTGGGCTAATATCCACTTATCAGTAAGTGTTTTATTTGTGTTCTTTTGTGATTAGGTTACCTCACTCAGGATATTTTTTAGTCATCAAACCCAGACACTATTGTGGATGCCAACAAGTGCTTGCTGACAGGAGCCTGATATATCTGTGTCCTGGGAGGCTCTGCCAGTGCCTGACAAATACAGAAGTGGATGCTCTCAGTGATCCATTTGAATGGAGCACTGGGTCCCCAATGAAGGAACTAGAGAATGTACCCAAGGAGCTGAAGGGGTTTGCAGCCCTACAGGAGAAACAACAATATGAACCAACCAGTACCCCCAGTGCTCCCAGGAATTAAACCACCAACCAAAGAGTACACATGGAGGGACTTATGGCTCAAGCTGCATATGTAGCAGAGGATGGACTTGTGGGACATCAATGAGAGGAGAGGCCCTTGGTCCTGTGAAAACTCTATGTCCCAGTGTAGAGGAATGTAAGGGTTGGGAAGCATGAGTGGGTGGGTTGGTGAGCAGTGGGAGGAGGGAGGGGATAGGAGGTTTTCAAAGGGGAGACCAGGAAAGGGGATAACATTTGAAATGTAAATAAAATATCTAATAAAAAATACCAAAAATAAAAACAGCATGGTGACCCCAGTGAATAAAAATATATTTTGAAATACAAAAAAAGAAGAAAATTGTTTTAGTAAGATAGTAAATTTCTAAATTAAAAAATAAGATAACTCAGCATGCATATCATCATGCATATCAAAACTATGTGAAATTGAGAAATATTTACAAATATTCTGAATTTCATAAGGAAAATATTTCGAAATTTAGGAAGTTAACTCAGGTTGCATGGCATTTATCTCGAAGATATAGAGGTGGTGCTGAATCTGATGCCTGCCTAGGGATCCTTTTTATTTTATTATTATTATTTTTTTTTAGTCAGCAATGACAGGTCTTGTAATCTCATGAAAGGTAAGTAGAAAATACATATAAGGGACTGACTGGACAGCTGTTGTAACAGGATCCAAGAATGGAACTCTACAAAGAGAATTCTGAATGGTGGTAAGAAAACTACAAGAAGACAAGACAAAGATTTTATTTCCTCAGTTTCTTCATACTACAGAATTATTCTTGGAAAGTGGTCTCATGTTCCTCTCAGGTATAGTGGATAGTAATGTGTTTAATACAATGATGGTTATTAATATACATTTATGGAAAAATATGATTTTGCCATATGTGGCTTGTACTTGTAACTGAACCTTACTCATGTGATGGTTTTTAACCATCAGAGTATAAATTGCCTGATACTGTGAATAAAGTTAGCTATTGCATGAAAAAACACAATGAATTAAAGAGTCTATTGGTCATATGATCTGCAAATTGGGATTTTGTCCCTTTATTTATTAATATTGTTTTGTTAATACAGCTAAGCCTTCAAGAAGTAGCATGAATTAAAGGGTGTACTTAATATCTCATATTTCTGCATTGTATACAGTTATTTTAAACAATTAGAACATAGTACTTTTATAGGGTTCTAGGTTTATCTTTAGGCACATTATAACCCACTCAGCTATTTAATATCTTTTCTTATTTTGATAGTTCAAAATCATCTATATTCTGTAGAGTAACACAATTTTCATTGTGCTTTGCTATTTTCCTTTTTTTTCCATTTTTATTAGGTATTTAGCTCATTTACATTTCCAATGCTATACCAAAAGTCCCCCATACCCACCCACCCCCACTCCCCTACCCACCCACTCCCCTTTTTGGCCCTGGCGTTCCCCTGTACTGGGGCATATAATGTTTGCAAGTCCAATGGGCCTCTTCAGTGATGACCGACTAGGCCATCTTTTGATACATATGCAGCTAGAGACAAGAGCTCCACAGTACTGCTTAGTTCATATTGTTGTTCCACTTATAGGGTTGCAGTTCCCTTTAGTTCCTTGGGTGCTTTCTCTAGTTCCTCCATTGGGGGCCCTGTGGTCCATTCAATAGCTGACTGTGAGCATCCACTTCTATGTTTGCTAGGCCCTGGCATAGTCTCACAAGAGACAGCTATATCTGGGTTCTTTCAGCAAAATCTTGCTAGTGTATGCAATGGTGTCAGCCTTTGGAAGCTGATCATGGGATGGATCTCTGGATAGGGCAATCACTAGATGGTCCATCCTTTCATCACACTTCCAAATTTTGTCTCTGTAACTCTTTCCATGGGTGTTTTGTTTCCTATTCTAAGAAGGGGCAAAGTGTCCACACTTTGGTCTTCTTTCTCTTGAGTTTAATGTTTTTAGCAAATTATATCTTATATCTTGGGTATCCTAAGTTTCTGGGCTAATATCCACTAATCAGTGAGTACATATTGTGAGAGATCCTTTGTGATTGGGTTACCTCACTCAGGATAATGCCCTCCAGGTCCATCCATTTGGCTAGAAATTTCATAAATTCATTCTTTTTAATAGCCGAGTAGTACTCCATTGTGTAAATGTACCACATTTTCTGTATCCATTCCTCTGTTGAGGGCCATCTGGGTTCTTTCCAGCTTCTGGCTATTATAAATAAGGCTGCTATGAACATAGTGGAGCATGTGTCCTTCTTACTGGTTGGGGCATCTTCTGGATATATGCCCAGAAGAAGTATTGCTGGATCCTCTGGTAGTACTATGTCCAATTTTCTGAGGAACCGCCAGATTGATTTCCAGAGTGGTTGTAAAAGCTTGCAATCCCACCAACAATGGAGGAGTGTTCCTCTTTCTCCACATCCACGCCAGCATCTGCTGTCACCTGAATTTTTGATCTTAGCCATTCTGACTGGTGTGAGGTGGAATCTCAGGGTTGTTTTGATTTGCATTTCCCTGATGATTAAGGATGTTGAACATTTTTTCAGGTGCTTCTCTGCCATTCGGTATTCCTCAGGTGAGAAATCTTTGTTCAGTTCTGAGCCCCATTTTTTAATGGGGTTATTTGATTTTATGGAGTCTACCTTCTTGAGTTCTTTATATATATTGGATATTAGTCCCCTGTCCGATTTGGAATAGGTAAAGATCCTTTCCCAATCTGTTGGTGGTCTTTTTGTCTTATTGACGGGTGTCTTTTGCCTTGCAGAAGCTTTGCAATTTTATGAGGTCCCATTTATCGATTCTCGATCTTAGAGCACAAGTCATTGCTGTTCTATTCAGGAATTTTTCCCCTGTACCCATATCTTCGAGGCTTTTCCCTACTTTCTCCTCTATAAGTTTCAGTGTCTCTGGTTTTATGTGGAGATCCTTAATCCACTTAGATTTGACCTTAGTACAAGGAGATAGTACTGGATCAATTCGAAATCTTCTACATGATAACAGCCATTTGTGCCAGCACCATTTGTTGAAAATGCTGTCTTTTTTCCACTGGATGGTTTTAGCTCCCTTGTCAAAGATCAAGTGACCATAGGTGTGTGGGTTCATCTCTGGGTCTTCAATTCTGTTCCATTGGTCAACTTGTCTATACCAGTACCATGCAGTTTTTATCACAATTGCTCTGTAGTACATCTTTAGGTCGGGCATGGTGATTCCACCAGAGGTTCTTTTATCCTTGAGAAGAGTTTTTGCTATCCTAGGTTTTTTGTTATTCCAGATGATTCTGCCGATTGTCCTTTCTAAGTCGTTGAAGAATTGAGTTGGAATTTTGATGGGGATTGCATTGAATCTGTAGATTGCTTTTGGCAAGATAGCCATTTTTACTATATTAATCCTGCCGATCCATGAGCATGGGAGATCTTTCCATCTTCTGAGATCTTCTTTAATTTCTTTCTTCAGAGACATGAAGTTCTTGTCATACAGATCTTTCACTTCCTTAATTAGAGTCAAGCCTAGGTATTTTATATTATTTGTGGCTATTGAGAAGGGTGTTGTTTCCCCAATTTCTTTCTCAGCCTGTTTGTCCTTTCTGTAGAGAAAGTCCATTGAGTTGTTTGAGTTAATTTTATATCCAGCTACTTCACCGAAGCTGTTTATCAGGCTTAGGAGTTCTCTGGTAGAATTTTTAGGGTCACGTATATATACTATCATATCATCTGCAAATAGTGATAATTTGACTTCTTCCTTTCCAAATTGCATCCCCTTGATCTCCTTTTGTTGTCTAATTGCTCTGGCTAGGACTTCAAGTACAATGTTGAATAGGTAGGGAGAGAGTGGACAGCCTTGTCTAGTCCCTGATTTTAGTGGGATTGCTTCAAGCTTCTCACCATTTACTTTGATGCTGGCTACTGGTTTGCTGTAGATTGTTTTTATCATGTTTAAGTATGGGCCTTGAATTCCTGATCTTTCCAAGACTTTTATCATGAATGGGTGTTGGATTTTGTCAAATGCTTTCTCAGCATCTAACGAGATGATCATGTGGTTTTTGTCTTTGAGTTTGTTTATATACTGGATTACGTTGATGGATTTCCGTATATTGAACCATCCTTGCATCCCTGGGATGAAACCTACTTGGTCAGGATGGATGATTGTTTTGATGTGTTCTTGGATTCGGTTAGCAAGAACTTTATTGAGGATTTTTGCATCAATATTCGTAAGGGATATTGGTCTGAAGTTCTCTATCTTTGTGGGGTCTTTTTGTGGTTTAGGTATCAGAGTAATTGTGGCTTCATAGAATGAGTTGGGTAGAGTACCTTCTGTTTCTATTTTGTGGAATAGTTTGTGAAGAACTTGGATTAGATCTTCTTTGAAGGTCTGATAGAATTCTGCACTAAACCCATCTGGTCCTGGGCTTTTTTTAGTTGGGAGACTATTAATGACTGCTTCTATTTCTTTGCGTGATATAGGGCTGTTTAGATCATTAACCTGATCTTGATTCAACTTTGGTACCTGGTATCTGTCTAGAAACTTCTCCATTTCCTCGAGGTTCTCCAGTTTTGTTGAGTATAGCCTTTTGTAGAAGGATCTGATGGTGTTTTGGATTTCTTCGGGATCTGTTGTTATGTCTCCCTTTTCTTTTCTGATTTTGTTAATTAGAATGCTTTCCCTGTGCCCTCTAGTGAGTCTGGCTAAGGGTTTGTCTATCTTGTTGATTTTCTCAAAGAACCAGCTCCTCGATTGGTTGATTCTCTGAATAGTTCTTCTTGTTTCCACTTGGTTGATTTCGCCCCTGAATTTGATAATTTCCTGCCGTCTACTCCTCTTGGGTGAATTTGCTTCCTTTCGTTCTAGAGCTTTTAGGTGTGTTGTCAAGCGGCTAATGTATGCTCTCTCTAGTTTCTTTTTGGAGGCACTCAGAGCTATGAGTTTTCCTCTTAGAAATGCTTTCATTGTGTCCCATAAGTTTGGGTATGAAGTGGCTTCATTTTCATTGAACTCTAAGAAGTCCTTAATTTCTTTCATTATTCCTTCCTTGACCATTGAGAAGAGTGTTGTTCAGTTTCCACGTGAATGTTGGCTTTCTATTATTTATTTTGTTATTGAAGATCAGCCTTAGTGCATGGTGATCTGATAGGATGCATGGGACAATTTCAATATTTTTGAATCTGTTGAGGCCTGTTTTGTGACCTATTATGTGGTCAATTTTGGAGAAGGTACCATGAGGTGCTGAGAAGAAGGTATATGCTTTTGTTTTAGGATAAAATGTTCTGTAGATATCTGTCAGATCCATTTGTTTCATAACTTCTGTTAGTTTCACTGTGTCCCTGTTTAGTTTCTGTTTCCATGATCTGTCCATTGGTGAAAGTGGTGTGTTGAAGTCTCCCACTATTATTGTGTGAGGTGCAATGTGTGCTTTGAGATTTACTAAAGTTTCTTTAATGAATGTGGCTGCCCTTGTATTTGGAGCATAGATATTCAGAATTGATAGTTCCTCTTGGAGGATTTTACCTTTGATGAGAATGAAGTGCCCCTCCTTGTCTTTTTTGATGACTTTGGGTTGGAAGTCAATCTTATCAGATATTAGGATGGCTACTCCAGCTTGTTTCTTCATACCATTTGCTTGAAAAATTGTTTTCCAGCCTTTCATTCTGAGGTAGTGTCTATCTTTTTCTCTGAGATGAGTTTCCTGTAAGCAGCAAAATGTTGGGTCTTGTTTGTGT
Organism: Mus musculus; assembly: GCF_000001635.26. NCBI lineage: Eukaryota > Metazoa > Chordata > Mammalia > Rodentia > Muridae > Mus > Mus musculus. Next base: position 78,832,898 of record NC_000079.6, read on the forward strand.
AGCCAGTTTGTTAGTCTATGTCTTTTTATTGGGGAGTTGAGACCATTGATATTAAGAGATATTAAGAAGAAGTAATTGTTGCTTCCTGTTATTTTTGTTGTTAAAGTTGGCATTCTGTTCTTGTGGCTGTCTTCTTTTAGGTTTGTTGAGGGATTACCTTCTTGTTTTTTCTAGGGCATTGTTCCCGTTCTTGTATTGGTTTTTTTCTGTTATTAACCTTTGAAGGGCTGGATTCCTGGAGAGATAATGTTTGAATTTGGTTTTGTCGTGGAATACTTTGGTTTCTCCATCTATGGTAATTGAGAGTTTGGCTGGGTATAGTAGCCTGGGCTTGAATTTGTGTTCTCTTAGTGTCTGTATAACATCTGTCCAGGCTCTTCAGGCTTTCATAGTCTCTGGTGAAAAATCTGGTGTAATTCTGATAGGTCTGCCTTTATATGTTACTTGACCTTTTTCCCTTACTGCTTTTAGTATTCTATCTTTATTTAGTGCATTTGTTGTTCTGATTATTATGTGTTGGGAGGAATTTCTTTTCTGGTCCAGTCTATTTGGAGTTCTGTAGGCTTCTTGTATGTTCATGGGCATCTCTTTCTTTAGATTTGGGAAGTTTTCTTCAATAATTTTGTTGAAGATGTTTGCTGGTCCTTTGAGTTGAAAATCTTCATTCTCATCCACTCCTATTATCCATAGGTTTGGTCTTCTCATTGTGTCCTGGATTTCCTGGATATTTTGAGTTAGGATCTTTTTGCATTTTCCATTTTCTTTGATTGTTGTGCCAATGTTCTCTATGGAATCTTCTGCACATGAGATTCTCTCTTCCATCTCTTGTATTCTGTTGCTGATGCTGGAATCTATGGTTCCAGATTTCTTTCCTAGGGTTTCTATCTCCAGTGTTGCCTCACTTTGAGTTTTCTTTATCGTGTCTACTTCCCTTTTTAGGTCTAGTATGGTTTTGTTCATTTCCATCACCTGTTTGTATGTTTTTTCCTCTTTTTCTGTAAGGAGTTCTACCTGTTTGATTGTGTTTTCCTGTTTTTCTTTAAGGACTTGTAACTCTTTAGCAGTGTTCTCCTGTATTTCTTTAAGTGAGTTATTAAAGTCCTTCTTGATGTCCTCTACCATCATCATGAGATATGCTTTTAAATCTGGGTCTAGGTTTTCGGGTGTGTTGGGGTGCCCTGGACTGGGCGAAGTGGGAGTGCTGGGTTCTGATGATGGTGAGTGGTCTTGGTTCCTGTTAGTAAGATTCCTACCTTTACCTTTCACCATCTGGTAATCTCTGGAGTTAGTTGTTATAGTTGACTCTGTTTAGAGATTGTTCTTCTGGTGATTCTGTTACCATCTATCAGCAGACTTGGGAGACAGATTCTCTCCTCTGAGTTTCAGTGCTCAGAGTACTCTCTGCTGGCAAGCTCTCTTACAGGGAAGGTGCGCAGATATCTTGTGTTTGGACCTCCTCCTGGCCGAAGAAGAAGGCCCAAAACAGGACCTTTCTCAGAGGCTGTGTTGCTTTGGCAGGTCCCAGAAGCTGTCAGCTTCTGTGGTGCAGACTCTCACCTGTGCAGACTAAATTCCTAAGTTCGGTGGAGTCCCAGAATCAAGGTGGCTCCTGCTGCTCCTGAGGCTGAGGCCTTCTGAGCCAGGTGAACACCTGTCCTCTGGTCCAGACGGTGGCCGGCTGTCTGCAGCCCGCAAAGGGTGCTGCCTCAGCGGCTCTGTCGCTTTGCTATTTTCAATTATTTTTATATAAATTTTTGGTACAATATATCTTGATCACATTCTTTCCCTTTCCTGCAACTTATCCCAATCTTGCTTTGAAAGAAAATCCTTTTTAGTTTTATTTTATTTTTTTATCTCTTCTCTCTCTTTCTCTATCCCCCTGTCTCTCTCTCTCTCTCTCTCTCTCTCTCTCTCTCTCTCTCTCTCTCTGTATACCTGTGTATGTATATGGTGTGTGTACATGTGTATGCATTTGTGCATTATGTGTATGTGTGTATGTGTTTGTGTATATGTGTAGATATGCACATGATTCGGCATACATGAGGCAGTCAGAGAATATATAGGAAATTTTTCTCTCCTTTTACCAAGTGAGTTGCAGGGATTATCTCAGTTAGGGGCTTTGTTGCAAGAGTCTTCATCCACTCAGCCACCTTTCCAGCCACTAATTGTTTTATTTAACTCCCAGGCAAATTGAGAAAATATGAAGCTTTTATTTTTAAGATTTATTACTTTTTAATCAATTTTAAATTAAATAAAATCACCTCACTTTACTCCTTCCTTTTCTTTCCTCCAGGCCCTTTCATGGCTCCCTCTCAAATTGATCACTTCTTTTTCCTTGGTTATTATCATAGATATGTATATATACTAATTATGGATATTATCACATATATGTACAAATAGTAAAACGTGACGTTCATTCTTTTGTTTTGTGTGTATGTAAACAAAGACTGGCTGACTATTGGGATAAGTCTTAAGGTAACTCCTTCTCAGATGAGGCTAATTCTCCCTTGCTCACTAGTTATTAGTTGACCATATTTTTTTTTTTTTTTTGTCTAGAAGTGGGACTCCAAGAAATTTTGCCTCTTCTACATTAACATGTTCATTAATTTTGCATTGATCTGGTCTTGTTTGTGCTTTTGTGTTAACGTTTCTAGAAGTGACTGCTCAAAATAGACTTGCTGGTGTTCTGGCTCTTACAACACCACTTGCTTCCTAGAGTTATACATGCAAGGAATTGTGATGTAGCTGTATCTACTGGAGCTGAACTCCCATGATACGTCATCTGTTCTTTGCTTTGTGTAATTTTCTGTGATGGTCTTCATTTACTGTAAAGAAAATTATTTCTTTGAAACACTTGGACACACTTTGGTGTTCCAATAAAAAAATTATTTAGAATATGTTTGCGGTATAATAATGTCGGTTTTAATAGTCCAAGTGTTCTTAACCAGAACTTAGGTTTGCTTTATGAATTTTCTAACCTCCCTTGTTTTACTTATAATTTTTATTATTTGTGAATTTCATACATGTATACAATGAAATATCATGCCAACCCCCATTTCACCTCTAACTTCTCTTAAATCGCCTAACACGTTCTGCTCCTGTTTCATAACGCCTTCTTGTTAATTTTGTTGATCACCTACTAAGTCCAGTTAATAATAATCTTTATGGTCATAAAAGTGTTGGGCTACCCACTGTTGCATGGGAAACCAACCAGAAGGCAAAACATTCAAGGATAATTCTAACTCACCTGATAACTGTTAGTGGGTCCTGTGTAATGGGCAGGGATTAGAAAATACTTCCCACTTCAGGAAGATATGGAGGTGTACTGTAAAATGCTGTCTAATGGACAGGACACAACTATTTTACTTGTGATCTCACAATAGCTATAGTCACCTGCAAAAGATGTGCACATGATCAAGCAACCTGCTCTATGGTTTGTGTGTGACCTGAATTTCCTTTGACATTAAATGAGTTCATAAAATGGTATCCTGGGAAGCATTTGTGGATACTCAAAATCATTTATGGATTTTGAAAATCAGTAAGGTCATGTGAAAAACGGGAGAAAATTCCACAACATGAGATAATTTTTAAGAAGTAGAGATTATGGAGGCAGGCAGAGTTCTGAGTTCAAAGCCAGACTGGTCTACAGAGTGAGTTCCAGGACAGCCAGAGAAACTCTGCCTGAAAAAGAGAGAGAGAGAGAGAGAGAGAGAGAGAGAGAGAGAGAGAGAGAGAGAGAGAGAGAGAAGTAGAGATTATCTGATTCACAGCAGTTAGGCACTGTACTTCTTTTCAATTTGAGCTCTCTGCTTTCACTTAGTGGGTATTTTCCTCCCTAATTTAATTGTTTTTGCCCTTTTTATTTTTAAACTTCTTCAAATGTGTAGAACCACAAAAGAATTTTACATGAACATTAGTTTTTTCTTTGCTTACTCCTGGGATCTTTGGCATCATTCTTAGAGTTAAATCATTCAGGTTTCCAAAAATGGAGTAGAAAGGAAAAAAAGGTGAATGTGATGCCCTGGCTTGCTGTAATAGTTAATACTTTATCAATGAGCTGAAAGTAGAGTTAGCAGTAGGTACATTAGGTTTAGCTATAGTCTGCATGGCTCACAATGCAGGTAAGGTACTATACTGCAGCTGAGTTGACTCAGAACCAGAGGAATGGCCAAGAATTCCAGATGTCTTCCAGTTTGTGGTAGTTTTTTCATTATTGTGTTAAAACACCAGATAAATATACTCTAGGAAGAAAAAAAAACCCATATGTTTGGTTTGTGGTTTTAGATGATTTAGCACTTATACCCCAAAGTGTGTCCTGTTGATATACACTTTTGCAACCAAGATTCTCCATTTTAAAATGTGTGTCTGGGCCTTTTGAGCATTGAAAGCATACATTTTTTGTTTGGCTGGAAGGGGTGGGAGCTGTGTAAACGTTTACTTCTTAACCCTCCTCTTAGCATTAGTAGTTCACTTTAGAAATTAACAAATAGAAACCATTCTTTAAAAAATAAACAGGAGGTCCTTGCTGCTGGGACAGACTTGTAGTTGGTCTGCTCCCGTGAAGACTCCATATCCTGATACACCCTAAAGGACCCTTTGCACTCAGAGTAGTTGGTAAGAAACCCCCTCAACCCCTCCACACTCCAAGTCCCAGAACTGCTGCTGGGAGCCTGGTGAACTCCAGACCCATCACCCTCCAGAACTCCTGCCCTCCCGAATACTCCCCTTCCTTCCATTCCTTCCACCCCTCTGCCTGATTCTTGCTGCTGGTGTAGACTCCTATTGGTCTGCTCCCTTGAAGACTCCATATCCCAATACATCCTAGAGGACACACTGCACTCAGAGCAGTTGAGCAGTGGAGGACCCTCTGCACTCAGAGCAGTTGAGGATCAGCTGCACTCAGCACAGTTGGACAACTGCTTGACAACTACACAGAAAACCTAGCAGTCTGAAGGCCTCGCAGGAGATCTACTGCAGCCAGGGCAACAGATGAGCAGCTTCTGTGCACCTGTGAAGAGCCCCCGGTTGGAAGGCTCCACAGGTGGTCTGATACAGCCAGGACCACAAAGCCTAACAGGAAACCTGAAGCAACCCAGGTACAAAGAGGCAGACTTCATACAGTCACCCAGATCAGCAAACACCAGGGATATCCAGATGACAAAAGACAAGCACAAGACCATAAGCAACAGAAGGGAAAATATGTGTGCATCATCAGAACTCAGTTCTTCCACCACAGCAAGCCCTGAATACACTAACACACCTGAAAAACAGGAATCTGTTCTAAAATCCTTCATGAAGATAATAGTGTCCTTTAAGGAGGATATCAATAACTCACTGAAAGAAATACAGGAAAATACAGATAAACAGGTAAAGGGATTGAATAAAATGATCCAAGACATAAAAGTGGAAGCAGAAACAACGAAGAAAACACAAATGGAGGCATACCTGCAAGTGGAAAACCTAGGAAAGAGGTCAGGAATTACAGATGTAAGTATTACCAACAGAATACAGGAGATAAAAGAGAGAATCACAGGTGTAGAAGCTACAGTAGAAGAGATTGACACAACTGTCAAAGAAAATTCAAAACATAAAAAACTCTAACCCAAAGCATCCAAGAAATTCAGGACACAATGAAAAGACCAAATCTAAGGATAATCAGAATAGAGGAGAATGCCCATATCCCCTAAAGAAATAGAAGCAGTTATTAATAGTCTCCCAGCCAAAAAAAGCCCAGGACCAGACAGGTTTAGTGCAGAGTTCTATCAGACCTCAAAGAAGATCTAATTCCAGTTCTGCACAAACTATTTCACAAAATAGAAGTAGAAGGTACTCTACCCAACTCATTTTATGAAGCCACTATTACTCTGATACCTAAACCACAGAAAGACCCAACAAAGATAGAGAACTTCAGACCAATTTCCCTTATGAATATCAATGCAAAAATCCTCAATAAAATTCTCACTAACCGAATCCAAGAACACATTAAAGCAATCATCCATCCTGACCAAGTAGGTTTTATTCCAGGAATGCAGGGATGGTTTAATATACGAAAATCCATCAATGTAATCCATTATATAAACAAACTCAAAGACAAAAACCACATGTTCATCTCATTAGATGCAGAAAAAGCATTTGACAAGATCCAACACCCATTCATGATAAAAGTCTTGGAAAGATCAGGAATTCAAGGCCCATACCTAAACATGATAAACAATCTACAGCAAACCAGTAGCCAACATCAAAGTAAATGGTGAGAAGCTGGAAGCAATCCCACTAAAATCAGGGACTAGACAAGGCAGCCCACTTTCCCCTACCTTTTCAACATAGTACTTGAAGTATTAGCCAGAGCAATTCGACAACAAAAGGAGATCAAGGGGATACAAATTGGAAAAGAGGAAGTCAAAATATCACTTTTTGCAGATGATATGATAGTATATATAAGTGACCCTAAAAACTCCACCAGAGAACTCCTAAACCTGATAAACAGCTTTGGTGAAGTAGCTGGATATAAAATTAACTCAAACAAGTCAATGGCCTTTCTCTACACAAAGAATAAACAGGCTGAGAAAGAAATTAGGGAAACAACACCCTTCTCAATAGTCACAAATAATATAAAATATCTCGGCGTGACTCTAACTAAGGAAGTAAAAGATCTGTATGATAAAAACTTCAAGTCTCTGAAGAAAGAAATTAAAGAAGATCTCAGAAGATGGAAAGATCTCCCATGCTCATGGATTGGCAGGATCAACATTGTAAAAATGGCTATCTTGCCAAAAGCAATCTACAGATTCAATGCAATCCCCATCAAAATTCCAACTCAATTCTTCAACGAATTAGAAGGAGTAATTTGCAAATTCATCTGGAATAACAAAAAACCTAGGATAGCAAAAACTCTTCTCAAGGATAAAAGAACCTCTGGTGGAATCACCATGCCTGACCTAAAGCTTTACTACAGGGCAATTGTGATAAAAACTGCATGGTACTGGTATAGAGACAGACAAGTAGACCAATGGAATAGAATTGAAGACCCAGAAATGAACCCACACACCTATGGTCACTTGATCTTCGACAAGGGAGCTAAAACCATCCAGTGGAAGAAAGACAGCATTTTCAACAATTGGTGCTGGCACAACTGGTTGTTATCATGTAGAAGAATGCGAATCGATCCATACTTATCTCCTTGTACTAAGGTCAAATCTAAGTGGATCAAGGAACTTCACATAAAACCAGAGACACTGAAACTTATAGAGGAGAAAGTGGGGAAAAGCCTTGAAGATATGGGTACAGGGGAAAAATTCCTGAACAGAACAGCAATGGCTTGCTCTGTAAGATCGAGAATTGACAAATGGGACCTAATGAAACTCCAAAGTTTCTGCAAGGCAAAAGACACCGTCAATAAGACAAAAAGACCACCAACAGATTGGGAAAGGATCTTTACCTATCCTAAATCAGATAGGGGACTAATATCCAACATATATAAAGAACTCAAAAAGGTGGACTTCAGAAAATCAAATAACCCCATTAAAAAATGGGGCTCAGAACTGAACAAAGAATTCTCACCTGAGGAATACCGAATGGCAGAGAAGCACCTGAAATAATGCTCAACATCCTTAATCATCAGGGAAATGCAAATCAAAACAACCCTGAGATTCCACCTCACACCAGTCAGAATGGCTAAGATCAAAAATTCAGGTGACAGCAGATGCTGGCGTGGATGTGGAGAAAGAGGAACACTCCTCCATTGTTGGTGGGATTGCAGGCTTGTACAACCACTATGGAAATCAGTCTGGCGGTTCCTCAGAAAACTGGATATAGTACTACCGGAGGATCCAGCAATACCTCTCCTGGGCATATATCCAGAAGATGCCCCAACTGGTAAGAAGGACACATGCTCCACTATGTTCATAGCAGCCTTATTTATAATAGCCAGAAGCTGGAAGGAACCCAGATGCCCCTCAACAGAGGAATGGATACAGAAAATGTGGTACATCTACACAATGGAGTACTACTCAGCTATTAAAAAGAATGAATTTATGAAATTCCTAGCCAAATGGATGGACCTGGAGGGCATCATTCTGAGTGAGGTAACACATTCACAAAGGATCTCTCACAATATGTACTCACTGATAAGTGGATATTAGCCCAAAACCTAAGATACCCAAGATATAAGATACAATTTCCTAAACACATGAAACTCAAGAAAAATGAAGACTGAAGTATGAACACTATGCCCCTCCTTAGAAGTGGGAACAAAACACCCTTGGAAGGAGTTACAGAGACAAAGTTTGGAGCTGAGATAAAAGGATGGACCATGTAGACACTAGCATATCCGGGGATCCATCCCATAATCAGCTTCCAAATGCTGACACCATTGCATACACTAGCAAGATTATGCTGAAAGGACCCTGATATAGCTGTCTCTTGTCAGAGTATGCCTGGGCCTAGCAAACATAGAAGTGGATGCTCACAGTCGGCTATTGGATGGATCACATGGCCCCCAATGAAGGAGCTAGAGAAAGTACCAAAGAAGCCAAAGGGATCTGCAACCCTATAGGTGGAACAACATTATGAACTAACCAGTACCCCGGAGCTCTTGACTCTAGCTGCATATGCATCAAAAGATGGCCTAGTCGGCCATCACTCGAAAGAGAGGCCCATTGGACACGCAAACTTTATATGCCCCAGTACAAGGGAACGCCAGGGCCATAAAAGGGGAGTGGGTGGGTAGGGGAGAGGGGGTGGGTGGCTATGGGGGACTTTTGGTATAGCATTGCAAATGTAAATGAGCGAAATACCTAATAAAAAATGGAAAAAAAAAAAAAGATGTCCTAGTCGGCCATCACTGGAAAGAGAGGCCCATTGGACACGCAAACTTTATATGCCCCAGTACAGGGGAACGCCAGAGCCAAAAAGGGGGAGTGGGTGGGTAGGGGAGTGGTGGTGGGTGGGTATGGGGGACTTTTGGTATAGCATTGGAAATGTAAATGAGCTAAATACCTAATAACAAATGGAAAAAAAATAATAGAGGAGAATGAAGACACCAGCTCAAAGAACCTGAAAATGTTTTCAACAAAATCACAGAAGAAAACTTTCTGAAGCTAAAGAAAGAGATGGACATATAGGTACAAGAAGCCTATAGAACACCAAATAAATAGGACCAGAAAAGAAAATCTTCTCATCACATAATTATCAAAACATTAAATGCACAGAGCAAAGAAAATAATATTAAAAGCTGCAAGGGAAAAAAGGCCAAGTAACATACAAAGTTAGACCTATCAAAATTACACCAGACTTCTCAACAGAGACTGTGAAAGCCAGAAGAGCCTGCTCAGATGTCATCCAGACTCTAAGAGAACACAAATGCCAGCCCAGGCTACTATACCTAGTAATGCTCTCAATCATCATAGATGGAGAAACCAAAATATTCCAGGACAGAACCAAATTCAAACAGTATCTATCTACCAATCCAGCCTCACAGAGGATCCTGGAATAAAATTCCAACATAAGGGTGATACCTGCACCAAGGAAAATACAAGTTATTAAGCCTCTCACAACAAAGTCAAAAACAAGAGAGCCACAAGCACACAAAACCACCTATAAAAACAAACATGTCAGGAAACAACAGTCATCTGTCTTCAATATTAATGGACTCAACTTATCTATAAAGACATAAGCTAAAAGGCTGGATATGCAAACAAGATCCAGCATTTTGCTGCATACAAGAAACACACCTCACCAACAAAAACAGGTACTATCTCAGAGTAAAAGGATGGAAAAAGCCTTCCAAGCAAATGGTCCAAGGAAACAAGCAGGGGTTGCCATCCTAATATCTAATAAAATAGACTTTCAACAAAAAGTTTTCAAGCATGATGAAGAAGGAGATTTCAAATGCATCAAGGGGAAAATCTACCAAGAGAAAGTCTCAATTCTGAACATGCCCCAAATGCAAGAACACCCCAATTCATAAAAGAATATTTACTAAAGGTCAAAACATTCAACAATAGTGGAGATTTCAACACCCCACTCTTACCAGTGAAACAGACACTAAACAGAGACATAGTGAAACTAAGAGAGGTTATGAACCAAATGGATTTAACAGATATCTACAGAACATTTCACCCTAAAACAAAAGAATACATCTTCTTCGCAGCACCTCATGGTACCTTTTCCAAAATTGATCATATAATCAGTCACAAAACAACCTTCAACACATACAAGAAGATTGAAATAATACCATGCATCCTATCAGACCACCATGGCCTAAGGATGGTCTTCCAGAACAGCAAAAACTACAGAACGCTCACATACATGTGGAAACTGAACAACAATTTGCTCAATGAAAACTCGGTCAGGGAAGAAAGAAAGAAAGAAAGAGAGAGAGAGAGAGAGAGAGAGAGAGAGAGAGAGAGAGAGAGAGAGAGAGAGAGAGAAAGAAAGGAAAAAGAAAGAAAGAAAGAAAGAAAGAAAGAAAGAAAGAAAGAAGGAAGAAAGGAAGAAAAAAGAAAGAAAGAAAGAAAGAAGAAAGAAAGAGAGAAAGAAAGGAAGGAAGGGAGGAAGGAAGGAAGGAAGGAAGGAAGGAAGGAAGGAAGGAAGAAAGAAAGAAAGAAAGAAAGAAAGAAAGAAAGAAAGAAAGAAAGAAAGAAAGAAAGAAAGAAAGAAAGAAAGAAAAGACTTCCTGGAATTTAATGAAAATCTTGAAAGATCATACCCAAACTTATTGGACAAAAGGAAAGCAGTGCTAAGACCAAAGTTCATAGCACTATATGCCCTTGTAAAGAAACTAGAGAAATCTTACACTAACAACTTAACAGCACACCTGAGAGTTCTAGAACAAAAAGAAGCAAACTCACCAAAGAGGAGCAGAAGGCAGGAGATAGTCAAACTCAGGGCTGAAATCAACCAAATAGACACAAATAAAACAATACAAACAATAAGCAAAACCAAAAGCTGGTTGTTTGAAATAATCAACAAACTAGATAAACCCCTAGTCAAACTAACTAAAGGGCTAAGAGGCAGTGATCAAATTAATAAGATCAGAAATGAAAAGGGAGACATAATAACAGAAATGGAGGAAATTCAAAAAATCATAAGATCCTACTATGAAAGCCTATACTCAACAAAACTGGAAAATCTAGATAAGATGGATGGTTTTCTAGACAGATGTCATATACCAAAGTTAAATCAAGAGCAGGTAAACTATCTAAATAGGCCCATATCACACAAGGAAATAGAAGTCATTTAACACTCTCCCCCCCCAAAAAAAAGCCCAGGGTCAGATGGATTTAGTACAGAATTCTACCAGATCATCAAAGAAAACCTGATACCAATTTCCTCAAACTATTCTATAAAATAGAAACAGAAAAAAAAATCTATCTAGCTCGTCATATAAAGCCACAATTACTCTGACACATACATCACACAAAGACTCAACCAAAATAGAAATTCAGAACAATCTTGCTTATGAATATTGATGCAGAAATACTCAATAAAATTCTTGCGAACCGAATCCAAGGACATATCAAAACCATCACTTACTACGATCAAGTAGGCTTCATCCCATGCATCATTCTGGAGATTCCTTAGAAAATTGGAAGTAGATCTACCTGAAGACCCAGCTATACCACTCTTGGGCATATGCCCAAAAGATGTCCCACCATGCCACAGGGGCATGTGCTCCACTATGTTCAAAGTGGCCTTGTTTGTGATAGCCAGAAGCTGGAAACAACCTAGATGTCCCATGACAGAAGAATGGATATAGAAAATGTGGTTCATTTACACAATAAAATACTACTCAGGTATTAAGAATGAGGACATCCTGGGTTTTGCAGGCAAATGGATGGAAGTGGAAAATATCTCCCTGAGTGAGGTAATTCAGACCCAAAATGATATGCATGGTATGTACTCAATAATAAGTGTATTTTAAAACAAAGCAAAGCAAAGCAAAGCAAGCAAGCAAGCAAACAAACAAACAAACAAAACATACAGCCTACCCAAGATACACTCCACATAACTCAAAAAGCTCAACAAGCTGAAGGGTCCAAATGAAGATGCCTCCATGTGGTCCCTCAGTTCCAGTTGGGAGAGAGAAGAAAGCAATCACTAGTAGGGAGGGAGCGAGGGACTTCTGATGGATAGTGAATGGTTTTGGGGGGGGGGTTAGTGTGGGGCAGAGGGAAACCTGATCTGGTATTGGGTGAGGGAAAAGGACTGAAGCCCTGAGGCAGCAGAAAGAATGCAAACAGGCAACCTCAGAAAATAGGAGACTGGGAGGGCCCCCCAGAATGCATCAGAATCCTGGGAGTTGAGAGCCTCCCAGGACTCAAAGGGAAGGAGTTTAGATGAAATACCCTACAGTAGAGAGAGGAAACTTATAGAGCCCACCTCCAGCAGGAAGTCAGGACCTCAAATGAGGGATGGAGTTGCCATCCCTCAGTCATATCTCTGACCCATAATTGTTCTATTTGAAAGAATTACAAGGATGGAAATGGAGAGGATCCTGAGAAAAAGTAGGTCCAGTGACAGACCTAAAGTGGGATCCAGCTCAAGGGGAGGTCCCAAGGCCTGACACTATTACTAAGGTTATGGAGTGCTCTAAAAAAGGGATCTATCATGACAGACTCTTGAAAGATCCAACAAGCATCTGAAAGAGTCAGAAGTACATATCTGCATCCAACAAATTGATAGAAGCAGCTGACCCCTGTTGTTGAATCAGGGAAAGCAGAAAGAAGCTGAAGAGAAAGGCCTCCTGTAGGAAGACCGGCAGTCTCAATTAACCTGGACACCTGAGATCTCTCAAACACTGGACCACCAAACAGATAGCATACACCAGCTACTATGAGGCCCCCAACACACATACAGAAGAGGACTTCCACGTCTGTGTTCATTCAGAGATGAAGCACCTAACCCTCAAGTGACTGGAGGCCCCAGGGAGTTTAGAGGTCATGTGGGATGGGGAATGGGGGCATCCACGTGGAGATGGAGTAGGGTAGGGAGGAGTTTGGGGATGTGGAGCAGACAGAGGGTGGATGGGGGTGGGTGGTGGTGGAAATGGAATATGGAGTATAAAAAATAAATTAAAAATATAATAAAATTTAAAAAGCAATAAAAATTAAATTAGGAACAAAATAGAGAAGCGCACTTTTGCTTATTGTTAATATACACTGCTTCCACAGGTATAAAATCAAATTAATTTCACTTAAGCAATTATTTGTTCCAGGGTATATTTTCAAACTTGTCTGTAAGGAAAACAGTTATAGAAGTTAAGAGACAGTGTTATGTGGAAGCAAGAAGTGCCATGCATTCCCCATTAGAGATTAAGTTGACAAAAGTCAGAATTCTCTTCAGTAATTTAATATACTTGACATCCATCTACCCTGAAGATCTCTTTGCATTGCTTTTTGGAGATCTTGCCTTTTAAAGTACATGTACTGTAATTACCAAGGCTGCTAAAACACTGTGTTCCATTGCTAATGCCCTAACAGTTACTCATCTCTATTCCAGAAACCTTGTGCATTTTACCAATACCCATAAAACTGTGAAATAGGTTGCAATGGGAGTTAAAAGGCAGAGTGAAAACAACCAAATAGTAAGAGATGTGCTCTTAAAATATCACAAAAGGAAACAGTCAAAACTGAAAAATCTGGTAAGCCGTCAGCAGCACTGTCTGACAAAGGCACTCCTTGTCGGTATGCCTCGGAGCATTGGCATCTATTGTCATATAAAAGAGAAAGTAACAATAATCCTATTACAACTAATGTAAATAGCATTTTCTGCTATACCATCATAAATTTCTAGCTAATATGAAAATTATAAGAAAAAGTTTACTTTAAACTTCTACTAAGCAATTCTTGTATAAATGGACATATAAAATTATAAACATTTTTAAAATAGTGCTTTTATGAGCTTCATAATAATTTAAATATGTAATATACCATGAAAACAATGGTCGGTAGAAATTACACTGCTTTCAATACTTACATTAATGAGAACAAAATAGCATAGCAAGTAAAATCACTAACTTGTAGGTAGAAAAATAATTTAAAAATTAAAAAGAAACAATAATTTTAAAATGAATCTAAATAATTAATATGATATAAAAGAACCATTTTTACAAAAAGGTCTTTATTTTATAGAAAACAACAGAATAGAAAGTCAACTAGTTTTTATCCTTACTAATGAAATGGATGAGGGAATTCTTGTATTTAAGGTAAGTTAACAGAGGGAATAACAACACAAAAAAGTGATTTTTCAAATCATCAGGTACAGCTTTGTACAACTGCAAGAAGACAAGCAAAAAAAAAAGGAATAGTGACATCAAAATAGGATGATTTTGAAAGGGAAAATAAGGTTATCAAAAGCTATTTGAAAACAACACTCTCAGAGAATTACAGAGATCTGTCAGATACAGTGACCAGATTCATTTCAATCTCACATAAGTTGTTCATGACAATGGAAATTTGAAAATTGTGTGTGTGTGTGGGGGGGTGTATGTGCACCTGAGTGTACTTGTGTGTGTGAATATGTGCATGTACTAGTGTAAGTATGTGTAGGTGGATGTACATGTGCATGAGTGTGTGTGTGTATCAGTGTGTGTGAATGTGTGTATTAGTGTGTGTGAGTATGTAGGTTTGTGTGAGTTTGTATGTGAGTGGGTGTGTGAAGGTGTGTATGTGTAAGTGTGTGAGTGTGGGATCCTAATAACTAACTCAAGTAAAAGGTAACTAAGTCAAAACTTAGAAAAGCATTACACTAAATTCCTAAGGTTAACAAAACAAGTTGCCACAGTTTTAGTAGATTTTCACCATAAATCTATTTCCTTAGAGTCCTGGGAGTTAGATGTTGAAGTAAAGGTGTACAAAAGGATGGACTTCTCCAGTAAGGGTCCATGATACACCTAAGAATGACACCCTGGACTCAAATAGTATGTAAGTGAGAGTTTTATTCTGCAGAAGTCCATCATACTGGAGTGTCCCCATTACCAAGAAAGAAAGGCAACCAAGTGTGTGTGCATGCCTTATTTAAAGCACATTAGGAAATTTGGGGGTAGGTGACCTCTATGCTAATCTGTTGGTTCTATGGACATTCCATTACTGGGGTGTGAGGACTGGAAACTTGCTGGGGGCATACGGAGACTGTTACTGAGGAAGTAGCTGAGGAAGTCTGGAACCTGCTGCTGATCCATTGTCCTTGCCTCAGGCCAGATAGCATGGCAACTTCTGAGGCCTGGACTTGCCTGGAATTGCCCAGTTCTTGGAAATAGAGATTTAGGCCTAGTTTCCTGAACTACCAATTTGAAGCCTGTCATGGGGTCAGCCTACCTTCTCACTCCCCAGCTTCTCTGCTCAGTTCCCAGATGCTCATTTTCTCACCATGTCCTCTAATACCCCTTTGTTTCCTAGCCTAGTCTGTTTCTCTTGATTTTCTAATGACACTAGTCTCCTGGGTTGTGCTCCAACTCTAAGGACCTCCCTTAGTTTTAATTACCTCTTTAAATACCAATCTCCTGGAGGTATCCCAATACCTGAGTTCAAGTTAGACTACAGAGTCACAGTAAGAAAATGTGTATGACAAAGAGCATAGTAGCAGAACACACAGATCCATGAGACAGAGAGGAAGACCCAGATACACAGTTGTAAATACAAATCAAGATGCAGAAGAGCAGAGTAATGAGCATAATTAGATTAAATTCTGTATTATTCATTGGAAGAAGTGAATGTGCACTATTTGAAAGGGATAGAGGTAGAAAGAGTTACTATTTCCTTTGAAGTATAGCAGTAGTAATTAGAGAAAATAAAGAAATTTAAAAGCTTCTGTTTGTGAGGCAGATAATTTGGATTGGAGTAGGTTAGTTCACATTTTATCCTCTTCTTTCCTTCCTGTAATTTTCATTGTGATACACAGGTATAGAGCTCTATCATCCAAAACAAAACAAAACAAAACAAAACAAAACAAAACAAAACAAAACAAAACAAAACAAAAAAAACAAAAAACAAAAAAAAACAAAAAACCACCACCACCACCAACTAAAAAACTTATTTAAACTTTAAGAAATACCAGCAAAGTGGTTAACTTTAGAAAATATAGCAAACAACATAAAAATACAAGGAGGTAAAGAAAGCTTTCCTTTGAAGAAATCTGATGGTTTTCTGTAATGTGAAATTTACTTGTTATTAGTGCAGGGTGCAGAGCCCAAGTCTTGAAAGGCGTATGTTATAGCCTGCGATACTAAGTAAGAGAGGCATTCACATTGAGCCACAGCACATAAAATGAAGCTTGCCTTTCATACACTGCTGCAAATGCAGTTAAAAACAATTGAAAGTATACGGTGTTAATGATTTTCAGGAGAGAATGGATGAATGAATAAACATATCTTGATTTTTAAGTCTGGTAGATTAAAATGTTAGTGTTTCTTTGGACTACTGCACGTTAATCATAGCTTCTATCAGTGGATGAACATTTTAGTAGGACCTAAAATAAGAATTATTATTTACTAATCATTTTTGTTTTTAAAATTGTGCAAAAACTGCATATGTGGTATTTTATTTATTTGTTTCTATACGTAAAAATCAAGTAAGTTCATAAAAATCTTTGAAATAGGGCCCTGGGTTATTCACTGTTGTGCCAGTGTTTGTATGAAATAAATCTGCTTTTCCTGTTGTCTTTCAATTCAATGATACTCAGTTTAATTGTATTAATTCAGGAAAAAGAACAGTATGACCCTTTAAGAGTTTCCAAATGTCCATTCACACAGCTGTTTTTTCACATTAAAGTTTAGTCTCAGTTAGTTGATGGATTGGCCTTAAATTCAAAAATATTTCATGCAAAAAGACTATAATTTCCATCCAAATGTATTTTTTCCAGAATATGCCGAAGATACTTTCTCAAAGATGTGCCTAATGAATTTATTTTGACACTGTTTGATTTTGCAAAGAGATATAAACATATTTTAATGAAGAGATAGTGTAGAAAGACTTTTATGGTTATCTTATCTGTGTTCTAATTCACCTGAAATGATCCTCAGGCCTGCCTCAGGCCAAAACAGTGTGAGGAGAGCTGCAGCTGACCATACATTTCAGTTCATATTTTTCTATTTATAAAACTAACATTGTAAAGAGATGTTGCAAAATATTGAGGTAAAAAATTAGGTACAATAAAATAAATTCTAAACATAACAGTGTATTAAAAATTGATTGCCACAATACAGGTCAAATCACCTACTGTTAAATACATACACATAATATATTACATATTATACTCTTAATTTAGTTTAATAGCATCCAGGATACTAATGTTAAGAAATTGCAAAAAGCACTAAATGGAATTTACAGAAATGAATAAAAAGAATATTTATTAAGTAGACTTGGGATATTCTACTTAGTAAATGAGGTTGTGAAATCGTCTTTTGTTAAAGAGGAGTATTAATGACTATGTTAGTACTTGATTAATATTTTATGATACCTCATGTGTTATTATGTGAAATGCTTTATACATTATTCTATGATAGTTTAGAAATAGTTTCAGTGCCTGTCTTATACTTTGCTGCAGAATTATAGTCTGTTGACTTGAATATGTATTGAAACAATCTAAAAATAATGTGTATGGTTAATGACAATAAAAAGAAATTACTGAAGCATGAAAGATTTTTATTTAATCAGTTCATTTTGTACCTACTGTGGTAAATAGGTGACATTTGGCTGAACAGAATATGTAAAGTATGTCCTAGTAGCAATGTGTTTCTATATCTTCATGCACATGATTCCCCTGTGTACCCCATTCCATGATTGTATTGTTAATTCTGTGGCTTCTTACTACAGATAATCTGAATTATCGTACCTTTCATTTTCTTTTCTATGTGTATAATTTTGAATCCTATATCTTCAATATTTACATAAAATTTTAAATTTATTATTTTAAACTTCTTATTTATATACAAAGTATCTTGACCATACTCATGCCCCACTCTTGCCCCCACATTACTATGCTCTCACCTTTAATGCATCTTGGAATATCATGTATCGTGTGTGTGTGTGTGTGTGTGTGTGTGTGTGTGTGTGTGTATGTGTGTGTAACACAAGGCATCTTACTAGTGCTAGCCAAAACTCCTAAGAACAATTATTCTTCATTACCCAACAACTATCAACTGCCACTAGGTTCTTTGCTAGGGTTGTTTCCTTAGTAACCTCTCCTCTTCTACTCATGCTGGAATTTTTACTGGTTAGATCTTATTTGGGTCTTGTTGCAGCTTCTGTGACTTCATGTGTGCAACTGACCTATCAAGAAGACAACATGTTTGTGACCACTTCACCCATGGTCTGAGTCTTACCTTCTTTTCCCCATTTCTGCCATGTTCCAGGAGCCTTTGTCATATGACACTCAGTCATAATCATCAGGTCTTAGCTATACAACTTTATGCTTCTCTTTGTACCCTGGAATTTGATTATGAACTCACCTGTTGATATATGAAATTGCAATTATTTGTTTCTCAGATATATCTGTTTGTCTAACAAATCTCATTTGAGGCATAGACTCTCTTATTTATACCTGTATAAAACGATGATAGATCATGTTAAATTTTTAAATCCTTTTTGCATGTTAGAATATCTTATAAGAATAAAATTAATTTTATCTTCTGTTATTATAATGCACTGAAAATAAGTAAAACAAAACTCTATTCAGATGCTTATGTTTTTGAATGGGAGAAAATTGTTTTCTGGTGAGTTGGCGGCAGAATATAATGTGTTGTGCTGGAATAAAAAGAATCCTGACATTTTTCACTGCATTGTATCAAGGTAGTTACTTATTGGTCACCACACTCAGGTTCTCATTTGTACATTCTGTATTGTTATTTATAATTATGTACTGTGATGATTCTCAAATAATTATTTCAGTTACTAGGAATATTACACCCGAATTTGTCCTGACTTTCTTGGGGGCTTACATTAATAAATTAAGTAAATTAACAATAACATAATTTTGAGTAACAAAAGTGTCATAAACAAAATGATCAAGACAATGTGATAGGGAGACGTCATGAACAGAGAAGGTCATGAAAGTTAGAAAATGTGACACACTCCCAGACAGATCACACCAGCAACAGGTCTCATGTGGGGGGGTTTTATTGGCAGTGGAGGCCTCTGAGGGGGAAGAAGAGACGTAGGGGGCTGTGGTCCCGGGTGCGCATTCTTATTCAGGTGGTGCATGTGACCCATGTGCAAATGATATGCAGTGGGTGCCATGGCAATGGACGCACGAGCAGTACTGTCACCTAGAGATGACGTGCCTCATCATTGAGTCTGAGAGCCAGCTATAAAGAACTTCTAGATGTGCAAGGATGCACCTGATACTAATAATGAACAAGATTGTGACACATATTGACTTTCCTCTCCAAGGAATCTTATTGCTTATATTTCTCGTATTCTTGGACTGTCTGAATTGTGCATCATACATTTCTGCTTTCAGGCAGGAACACTAGTAATTTCTCAGACTTGTTGCCTCACAACCTATACTTTGCATGCCTAGATCCCAGAGACCCCAGTTACTTTATTTAAATTATTTGAAGATAGTTGGCATTTAATTGTATACAACATAATAACATGTTTTGACATATTTTATTTTGAGTTTTTTGTGTATGACTTAGCCTCCATATATTTTGTTTCTATGAAGGAACATATAAAATTTCCAAGGGCTAGGCAAGATATTTGTTTGGGATTTAACAAGATAGAAGAGGGAGAAGGAAAGGAAGAGGAAGAAAGAAAACTTTATGTATTACTATACATCTGGTGATAAATTAGTACAATTAAACCATATAATATAGAGCTTAAATTTAAAAGTAATTATCCTGAATATGGAATCAAGAAATTTACTGACCTAGGCATTGGGTATAGCAATATATATAATATGCATGCTTTGAAGTCTATAAAACTGCAAGATAGATTGTATCCTCATGATGAAAATACACTTTCTATGTAAAACTTCAATCAAAAACATGTTAAAATATATAGTGGCAAAAGTGATGTCATGTGCAGTGTGTGTAGTGATACCTTCATAAATACTGCTTATTCGAAGAGCATATGTGACTTTAAGAAGATATGAACTGAAAGAATGTTCATTATTGCCCCGCTGCATACACTAGGAACCAACCAAATACACGGTCAGCCAAAGCATTTTGTTCTGAATTGTCATGCTGATGAAATCAGAATGAGAGCTTAAAGAAAAAGGGGGAGGGGCCAAGCAGCCCCTTTTATAGTGGGCTGGGCTATCTTGTAGTTGCAGGGTATCTGTGGGGAGGAGCATACCTGGCTATAGTCAGGTAACTGTGGGGGTGGAGTCTAGCCAGAATGCCAGAATCTTGGGGCTTTATCTGTGTGACTGATAGTCACACATCTCTCCTGTAGGGATTGTGGGGGCTGCAACTTCGGACTGTAATTTCGCCAGGAGCCAGGGGTCCAGGAGACATGACTGAACACCTTCTGTTCCACGTAGGTGGAAACCACCACCCATCGGATTCCTGGAGTTCCAGACCTTTGCTCAACTGGAGACCAGGCTGTCTGTGCGCAGCCCACTGTCCCACACTCTACCTGAGGAAAGCCATATAGTCCTTGGCAAAGTTCAACTTCCTTTTTCCCAAAAAACAGCACAACAAGTAGCCAGGATTCCTGGAAGGCCTCTCCATGCAAAAGAGGCATTGCCAGTTTTTAAAACTCTAGCCAATGATTTACATTCACCCTGAAAACTCCTATCCAAGGTTCATATATAGCCTTTGTTCACCCCAAATAAAGTGTATGTACACAAACTATTTCACTGAAGATTGCCTAAGAGAGCTGTTTCTTTGAAAAATGTCTAAAAGAGTTGTAACACTAAAATCCTTGGAGGAGACCTTTTTTCCCCAGGCACTCATTCCCAGTCAGACTGGGGTCCTGCAGACTTCACCTACTCTGCACCCTGCTTCATCCTTCCAGTCTGGTGTGGAGGGTACCTGGACACCCTGAGAAAGAAAATGGTAAACATGGAACCATGCTAAAGTACAAAGCCATAGAGGAGATTATTACCAAGAAATAACCATTCATTTATTGTGTATTTGGCCATATTAATTTATATATTTAAGTTTATGTAAATTTCACCTTATTCAAGATGTTAATGATTGACATTTGTGTGAACAATGGATTGTAGATCTTTTTCTGCTACTAATCTATAGTAGTGTTTGTGTGATTCCCTACTTCACTTTATACAAGTCCCTAAAAATATGTAGTCAGTGTAATATTTTGCTCATTCACGATGCTTTCAATTTTGTCAACATTGCAATGATGAATACAGTCTGAAGTTTTGCATTTTTAATTTTTCTTTTGATTTTTGTCTTATCTCAGTCGTGTGGGATTGTTCTTTGTATGCCCCCGTCTACTTTATGCATGACTGCTAGCTAGTCAGCACTCACCTTCAGATGCAAATCTCTCTATTGACTTCATATTTATTGACATCACACATGTTATCCTCACCTCCATGTTCTCCCTGGCAGAGTTTTTTCCCTTATCTCCCTCCCATTCACCTCTGAGAGGTGATGTGATATATACTTTTTGAAAGAGTTTTGTTTTCCGATTTCCTTGGTTGTTAGAATTCTGAAATAAGCAATGTGATTTTATAGAGAACTGATAAAATTAATTTCTAATGTAGTCTGAAGCAAATAATCAATGGATGAAACTATAGTGGGTTTTTATATTTTGTACTTTTGTATTTCATAATAAAACTACCTAGAGGCAAAAATATCTATTTAATACTTCTTTTTCTTTAATTTACTTTTGGGCAAATAACACACAGTCTTTCTTGTTATAAATGTAATCACAAATACAGATGTGTCTTAAGAAGTCTGTGTGTATGCAGGCACAAATGTGTTTAATGCTAGTCTAGTACAATGTAATTCTATGTAATATGCAAATTTTTCATATTAGAATTATTGTATTTAAAGATGCTAAGCAAACCATTATAAAATGAATAGAAAAACCAAACTGTCATAGTGCCACATAACACATCTGAGCAGGATTTATTTGGAGAGTCTCATGCACTGCCTCAGTGGATGACCTTCATGATGGCTCACTCCAGTAGTCACAAAAACTCGTATATACCCAAGAATCCTACAGGATGCACAGAGAGTAACCTCTTTAAGCTGGGTTATAATCTGTGTGAAATGTCTATAGTTTAAGGTGTAGTTCATTTGACATCTATAACAGTAACAACTCATGTGATGAAAGAAGACTGAGCTGTTGCATCATAAAGTTTATCTCTGCTCCAGTTTGAAGCAGTAGAGTTTTGTTTGTTTGTTTGTTTGTTTGTTTGTTTGTTTTAATTCCAAAAGAAATGAATGGAAATCTTAATACTCTTAGGGACAAAGTAAATAAAGATCAAATATACAAAAAGCTGTATTTCTCTTATAGATGTACAGAATAGGAGATTTATATTGCTGAATTATATCCAGAATATAATAAAATATACTGTATGGAATTCCCAAGGAATAAATTAAAATTACAGAAATGAGATTGCTCAGTGGGTAAAACACTTGTGGTTCCAGCAAGAGAATCTTAGTTTCCATTCCCAGATCATAGGCAAAGGGAACACTGTGGCACATATACACAGTCCCCATAATCTAATTGTGAGACTGGAGAATCCCTGGAAGCTTGAGCCAGTGAGCCTGGAACATGCAGACCTGGCTTAAATGGGATGTATGGTGAGGCTGTTTTCTGTTTCCATGTGAACCTGTGCATGCTATGATGTACGAGCACTCTCCTCACACACTCACATATTTTATGGAGAAGCAAATGCTGTAACAATCCAAATACTTTAAAGGGGAGAATACTTTCCTCAACCAAAGATTTATGGATTATGCTTAGCAACCATGGAGCATCTTTACCATCATTATCAATAGGTAAATTGATGCACTGCATTTTGTTAAGGAAAATATGATACAGCCTCCACAAATTTATTAAAACACATTATAATAAACTAAAGTTTTATTTTAGTTTGATAAGATTTTTTCATCCAAAATGGCTGTGATCAAGTTCTTGAAGCAAAGGAATCAGCAGCCTGGAGATGTGAGCAGCATGCTGGTTACAAAAAGGAGACACAACTTAAAATAATTAGTTTTGTTCATGTTCATGTGTCTTAGGTGCTGAGAGATTTTTCAGGGCCCATGTATAAATTTCCTAGTAAAATTTAGGGGACAAACCTTTCTTTAGAGGTTTCTTTAAAGGAAGTAAACGATCATTCTGAAAGACTGAAAAAGGAAACCTGTGAGAATATCTCTGAGTCCGTGAGAACAATTCCACGTCAATACAGTATATGATCAGTCAAATATAATTAGTACATATGCTACAGCATTGGCTGATGTTGACTTTAGCTAATTACCTTTGAAATTGAGGTAGAGTAAAACCCATTAAAAGTTAGAGTTCATAATTTACTCCAGGATCTCCTCTTTGTGAGGAGACTCTTCAGGGGAGGGGTCTCACACTTGACAGACTGGCTGGTAAGAAGCGTCAAGTAGTTCAAAAGCAGAGGAATATTTGACAGGGGAGTTCTGGGGGACTTGATAGGGCTCATTTGGCATTGTTGTACACATAAAAAGACTAACACTTGGTGCCTCCCATTGCAGCATTCTCAATGATGTACAGAGAGACATGGCAACAAAAATGTAAATTCTAGGTCTCTATGGAGGTATTTTTATTGTAGCAAGTGGAATGTGTTCTGTTCATTGCAAGTTTCTTGATTTATTAAATGTCTTTTTCTTTACTTTTAATTTAGCTCAATTTTTTTTTGTTTGTTTCGTGTTGGCTATGAAACCTACACTTGAGAGTGGTTTGTATAGGCAGTAAGACTCAGTTGGAGAAAACTAATTTTTTCTTTGCAAGCAGATATTAATTGATGATTGCTTCTAGGTTAAGAATTATGGGGATTATGACTTCTTCCCTTCACATGGATACCACTTGGCTTAGCCCTGTACAGACCCTGTGCATATATGTGTCATTCTTGTTGGGTCTAGAAGGCCTTTTTTCCTTGTCTTCAAACTTCACTCACTGGCTCTTACAATATTTCCTCCTCTTCTTCAGAGTTCTCTGAGCCCTGAGGATAGAGATTTTAAGGAGATATTCCACTTAGGGCTGGGTGTTCCTTGGTCTCTTGCTCTCTCCACATTGTCTGCCTGCCAGTCTGTATTTGTTTGATCTTCTATAGGAGGAATGTTCTTTGATGATGGCTGATCTTGACACTGATATGATCATAGCAAAACAATAAAAATTATTGGTGTTTTTTTCTTGAGAAACATTTAATTTAGCATTTTCACATGCAGCTTTTAATATGATTTTAAAAATATTTTTATTTTTCCTTCCTTTCTAGACTTGTTGTTAGACAATTTTATAAATGAATGTGTTTTTATCAAATATAATCTCTAGTCCTTCCTCCTACTTCCTTTGCTATATCCTATATCCCAACCACTTTTTCTTCCCAAATTCATATGTTCTGTCTCTGTCTCTGTGTGTCTCTCTCTCTTCCTTTCCCCCATGGTGTCTACATATAATGCCTATATTATCATGGCTGTAGGAACATTTTCTAGAATATGGATGCTACATCCCTGAAGAAAATTGGATCTCCCTCTACTAGCACTCAGTAACTATAGCTTCTTAGCAAAGGGTTGCTTTCATGAGCACCTCCCCTTCCCACATTGAATTCAATGAAGAAAATGATTTTCTCTTCCACATTAATCATTACCTGTGTATAAATACTCAGGGTTACAAGAGATCACATGATGCCCAGTCCTTTGAAGACCTTAAATAGCTTCAACTGTGGTGACATCTTGAATACAGCTGCCACAAAACATTCAGATATCAACATAGCACACCATTCTACTCTGTTCTCTGCCTCTTATTTTTTCCCTAGTCCTTCTTCTATGGTGTTTGCTGAGTGTTGGGGGATATGCTATTGATGTTCCATGTATAATTACATAATCTGCAGTCATTTATTCTCTTAAGCCTGTTATGAATCACCAGTAAAGACCTTTTACCAAAGCTGAGAGTAGCCATATTCTATGTGCAAACGACAGCTTTTAGAAGGTACTCTTGCAGGTAGGTACATTGTGTTCATTTAGCCAAATAACAACAATACTATACCCACCAAGGTCTGTGACCACTATAGCCATGAGGCTTTTTGACCAGTATTATAATCTCAGATCTGAATTTTCTCCCTGTGAAATGGAAATCAAATTCAATCAGAAAGCACTTGATTAACCCCACCATTGGTGCTGATATTGCACGAATGAGCTGATATCTTGTGGGTGGTTGATGCTATTGCACATAAAATCTGCAGTTGGATAAGACTGTTTATGACAATTCTCCAGAAGCCAGATATACAGTTGTTGACAGTATTCTGCAACCTCATGTTGTGGTAACCTCTAAACAAAATCATTTTCATTGCTACTTCATAACTATAATTTTGCTACTGTTATGAAACATAATATGTTTCCAAATGGTCTTAGGAAACCCTTGTGAAAAGGTCAGTTATAGGGTTGTTGTTCTTGCCTCTGCTCTGCCACAGGGCACATCTACTTGGGGAGGCAGGACATGGGAAGTTTGACTATGCTTACCCTACACTGTCACCTGGTGGGTGTTGGGCTGTAGGGAAGCTCTGGGACACCTATCTGGGATGGGAAAGCACAGTCTGAGGTGAAGGAAGATGGAAAGATGGGCCTAGGGTCTCTGGGCCTGTGGTAATGAGGCCGGGGCCGTGTGGTTCTCAGACCTTTGGACAGCCAAGCTACTGCTGGGAGACTCAGAAGAGCTGAGAACAAAGTAGGGGCCCATGGGCTAGGTCTAGCCCGGGGCCCAGAGGGGATAGGGAACTCTGGCTGATCCCATGAGGAGAATCCTTGGTTTGGTGGCAGGCTTGTTAGTAGCTGGAGCTGGGAATGCAGAGAGGCCTTCTATGGGAGATTAGACAGTGGCTCTGTAGGCAAAGGATCCCTTGGCTCCCCCACAGCAAATCACAATGAAGAGTATATGGTTCTGAGTCATTTTTTGCCATGTTGGAAAGTGAATGCATAAAACCATATCCTACTTCTCAGGGTGGGCCTGAGATTAAATACCTTTTGCAGGCAGAAATGTCTGGGAAGCAAAACTTATTGGCTGTGCTCATCAGGCCTCTGGGTATCACATTAGAATATAGATCTCTGTCTTCAGCTTACTTGATTACAGGTCAAGTCTCTTTAACTGTTGTCTTGGGCTGAGATGTTAGGGATGCCTCATCAACATGTGGAAGGACTTGGGGCATTGCCCTTACTTAACTGGTGGCCACAAATCTTTGAGGGGCTGTGGCTATTGCCAGGGGAAAGAAGCAGATGAAGTATCTACCGTACCTTCAGGGTTTCTGAGTCTTCAAAGTCTTCAGTTCAATAGAGGACCAGGCTACCTCTCATGGTCCACTGGCTCACAGTTAGTGTCTCCCAAAGGGGTCATGACCTGTAGATTCAAAACCACCGTTCTTGAATCACTGAAGCTTTTCAGCAGGGAGGAGCATCTAGTTCAGTCCCATATTCACTTCTCTACACCTAGATACTGAGGCCTGTGACATCTTCCAGAGTAATATTTTATCAGTTGATTCTGGAGCACAACCAAGAGCAGTATCAATTGCCTGGTTTGGTGGGGAGGATTCCTTAGGGGCCTCCCTGGCTAACAACTTGTAGGAAGGTAGCCTAACTTGACACCAGGATCTTCATTTTTTGACAAATTACAATTCTTGGAAAACCTTTGTCCATATGCAGTACTATTGTTCAAACATTTTATAACATTTTGTTTGTATGTAGGTGTGTGTTATTTTGCTTTGTTGCCAAGTATCAGATTTACATTTTTTTGTTACTATCATAGTTTTCGCTGACTCTGCTACTCATTTGTTTTAGTCATAACTAATTGTGAAGTGATATCACACTGTGGTTTTAATATTCATTCATATATGATTTGCAAACATTTTCCTCAATTCAATAGTTTGTCTTTTCACTTAATTGATGAAACTCTTTGGTGCTTCCTTAGTATAAAATGAGAATAACAATGAACTTTTACCTCATAAGCTTCTTTGGGCGAATTATGTAAGCACATTAAATGCTTAGAATAGCATATGATATGCAGCAGATGTGTGAGAATATTGAGTATTAGTATTACAACCCCATTTAAAATTATGCCATTTCACTTAAAAAGCTACAAAACTTAAAGGCTTTATATTGAAAAAAGAGATGACTAAGGGAACTCAAAGGCAGAGAGGAAATGAACTTGATTTTTATGGTCTCTTCTTCACTGTTTAATTGTTTTCTCCCCAGGGATTATTGTAATGGGTTTAATTAAAATAAATCATTAAGAATTTTTGAATTCCTCTTTCTTTAAGATAAATCCAATGTAGTAGTTGAAAGCTATTCTGAAAAATAAGGGACTGCTATATGGGGGGAAAGTAATTCAAAAAATAGAGTTTTATCATGATAAAACGTATTTTAATGATGGAATGAAATACTCATCTTATGTACCTATGAGAAAACTCTCAGCTATGCCGAAAGAAATAAAATGATCCACTTTAATCAGTGCAACAAGTTTTTTCTTACTATTCCAAATTATGAGAATTTTTTACTTCTATTTATAAACTCAGAATAAGATTCTCCTTGAGAATGCTGACACATCGTAGAGGGCACAAATAAAAATCATGTTTATAGATGCATACTCTGTCATTTTCTAAATAAGGTAGCATACTTTCATTTTCATCAAACTCATTTCCTATTTAACTGTGATGATCACAGAGAAAAGATGGAATGAGCATTTGTAGTCATATAAAGTAAACAGAAGTCACCATTACTTACTAATGGAGAAAGATCACCAGGAGCATTAAATCTGTATTACAGAGTACTGATTTGTATTTTATTATATTGATAATGAATACCAACATTGCCATTGAAATGAAACCAGGCATTCTCTCTTTAATCCCATCAGGGAATTTAAATCAATAGTGTCCACATTATCTATGTGCATATCTATCTATACATGTATCCATATACATGTACTGTATGTACATGTACTTTAAACTACAAAATATTAAAATGCATTTCACTTTCATTTCAAATCTTTAACACAGTGATATACTTCTCTATTCTTCTAATCAATTTATTCTGTTAGTGTTTTTCAGCATTTAAGTCTCTGCTCTAAGTCAATAATGTTGATTACTTACCATAAGCACTGTAAATGCTATTCTAATACAGGTTATTTGCAATTTGACATCCTCATCTATATGCATTATTCTGCTAGGAAAATTAAATGAAACCCTTGGTTTAAAATCTGAAACACTTAGAAGTAATGATCCTGTTTACTGATTGACTGAAGCTGCAGTTTTTTAAAGCACTACTTAATAGAGGAAACAAAATGCAATATTTAAATAAAATGAACGTGTCTGAGTTACTTTAGAAAGCATTCATAGTCACAAAGTAATAGACTTTTATCTTATTTTCCTCTGTTTATGCCTCAGTGCAACTTAACCAACATTGTTACTTAGTTCTATATTACTGATGGTTTGTGGTGTGTGGTTGTTCCCAATTTAAAAGTAATGAATTCTATCAGTAATTCAAAGATTGGTAGAGCAAAATTCACATATATTAAGTATTTTGTCATATATCCACTTAAATTACATTATTGAATTAGACTCCTAAATATCTTTAATAAAACCTCTAATAATTTTAGAAGGGTTAGTTTTATTTACAATATTTTTTCAGGCTTACTATATTTTGATACAAAAGTAAAAACTAACAATGTGTTTCTGTTTCTGTAATACTATAAGCACTCTAATGTTAAAGACATTTGCAGAGAGTAAAATATTACTTCTCTCTTGAGTAATGTTTTCTAAATAAGTGTTATATGTCTTTTTGGGTTTATGCTACTTTTGAACTGGACCAAGTTTAGAAAGAACTGAAATACTAATAAAAGATTAAAATGTTGAACACAGAATATGAAAGAAATGATTCATCATTTCTATGTGTAGAGATGTCTGTTTTTGTTTAGCTCTTTTGATCAAAGTCATCAGTTTAATTAATTTTAATTCCTTTAAATAACAAATCTAGTCTGTATGGAAATGCAAAAACAGGGTTAGAAAGAACAAAAAGAGGATATTAGTCCTTTGTAAGGTGTGGTAATTAGGTAGCCTAAACACTCAGCAGCCAGTAGGGACTATGCTTGCTCTCCTGCATTAGGCTGCTGTACCAACTAAAAGGAATTTGGAATGCCTTTATCAGTCAAGATAAAGTGAAGTTATGTGAAGTTGTGTTTACTTGTAACATAAGAAAAGATTTGAGGAATCTTTTTTCCTTTAGTACTAATTTCTTACTTATCTAATTGAGCATTCTGTTGACATGCTGTATTAAAACTAGAAGCCAGAATATAATGCATGTGCTGAATAAGCACTTATATATGTGTATATACCGCTATATTTTCTAACATGTTGAATCATGAAGATAAAGGCTTGCACTAAATTTTACTTTCCTTAAATAAATAATTCCAAAGTTTAATGGTAAAGTAAGACCGCTATAAACATGCATATATAAGCATAATGTATTTTTAAAATGGTCAAGAAATTGAAAGTATAACATAAGCTACTCAAACAAACTATTCAAAAGTTTAAAAGACTCCATTAATAGATGCTTAGCTGATGATGGCAACAATGTTTTACACTGTTACTGGAAAACAATATAAGACAGTAACCAGCAGCTATACCTCTGGCTTTAAGTGGAAATGCCTGTAGGGTTTCTGTATTATGTTAAGTACTTAAAGTTGATCAACACCCTAAACATGATAAGGAGATTAAGTGCCTTAAACTCCTATCAGTGGATACTGATCCAAGATGACAAGTGCTCTAATCAAGTGCTCATGTTTGTCTGTCATTGGCTCAATATCAGATACAATCAGTCACTTTGTTTTGATGTTCCCAGTACAGCCTTCTCAACTTTGATTGTTCATAAATAATTTTTAAAATTACTTGTTATGATTTTATTTATCTGTGCTTATGTGAGATTAGGGCTTTGAAATAGAAAGAGAAGTCACAGGCTAAAAACTGCCGATGAGGATTAAGTTATTTCTCTCATTCCTAACAATTAGCAACACTCTAAGTAGAGATCAATTGTAATTGAGGAACTGGTAAAGGGCAATAAACCAATCACTCATGCTCTCACCCAAGTCTGAAAGAAGCTTCTTAGTTTAGAGAACCCTGTTATTCAATCCAGAAGCCTGTAGGCTGTAAATGATCCATTAGAGTTGTCACTAGACACCTAACTAGAAGTTATGTACTATATTAAAGACACAGGAAATGAAAATACCCTGGTCTTGTTTCATAAAACAGACAGACAACATAGAATTATATATATACACATATACATGTACATATATATTTTTGAATATTTTTTATTTTGGTAGCAGATAGTGCATAAAATAAACTAGGTCCTGAAATTCCAAAATTTAGCCTGAGGTTAGGCTCTCATTCGGAATTCACATTCAAATAGAACAGAAGTTCATTGAGTTGTGCAGATTTGGGGGCTGGTTACATTTTTCTGTAGTGTTTTATTTATTTGAAAGTACTTTTTAATACGAATTTAATAACCTTAAATTCGCAGGAATTTAAAAAGGCAGAATAGCGATACATTTTTTTTTTGTACAAGATAGGATTTTAATTAGAAGTCTTTAAAAAATATTCAATTGGCCAACAATAATTCAAAATCCTATCTTGCATTGAAATTTCTACCTACTTCCAAAAATGGTAAAATATTCATTAGATGTATTTGGTATAGAAAGGAAGCCTTGTGGGAAACAACATATGGATTCTAATATCATACAAAAAGTTACAGAATTTTAGAGGAATGCATGTGGGATATTTTGTTGCACATTACATGGTGAAGAAGCTATCAAAGGACAACAGACTGCTTAACATAAAACAGACCACATGATGTAAATTCATCATAACTCATTTTGAAACATATAATCCATAGAAAATAATCATCATATAATCAACCAATAACAAATAATGCACTTATATACAAATATGTGACACTTGTAAGTCACATAGGAATTTATCTAATATGTGCAAAAAAAGAAATGCTTTTCAGTATGGTAAACAAGCATCAATTTTAAGAGCAGCTTATTCTGTTCTCCACTGAATGACTCAGTCTGGCATGTTTCAAGCCAGTAATACATTATAAAATATAGAGAAAATATAAACAGATTTTGACCTCTGAGGTCAAAGACTGATAGCCTGGCACAAAATGTTTAGAATGTATATATTTCTTTTAGCCAAATATCCCAAAAATGGAGTCAAAGCATGTAAAACAAAAGAATCATCAGTAGTGTTAAATTAAAAAATCATTAAAATTTTTTCACCTATGAGTCAATGAACGCAATTATTATGTATAAAATATACCTCATGATCTGTTATTTAGTTTTTAAGAAAAATACAGATTTTAATTATCTGCATATAATTATATCCTTGACATAGGATATAGTCTGCCTATATCCTTGACATAGGATATAGAACATGTCTGCCTATTATGCATCATATATTACATGCACTTATGTATAAATACACCTACATATCTGAATGTTCCTCAGATTATTAGTTATAGTTTATCATAAATTTTACTTGAATTTTTTGAATAGCAAAATATGAAAGTGTTATTTACATATACTGCACAAAGTATCCTATTCCTGTTTAATTTTCTAAGACATATGCTATAAGGTAACAGACTTAGGGTCTTTATTTATTAATGGGAGCAGAGACCCTTCGTCCTGTGAAGGCTCAATGCCCCAGTGTAGGGGAATGCCAGGACAGGGAAGCGGGAGTGGATGAGTTGGTGAGCAGCAGAGAGGGGAAGAGATAGGGGGGGTTTCAGAGGAGAAACCAGGAAAGGGGATACATTTGAAATGTAAATTTTAAAAAATCTAATAAAAATAATAATAAAAATAAAAAATTTCTCTGGGCTGAAGTGACTCCCTTATTTATTAATTGTACCTTAATCCGCTCTGTGGAAAATTTCCCTTTAATGATAAAAAGACTTTGTTTAAAGACATTTATCTTTAGAAATGATTTAAAGAAGCCGGGCGTGGTGGCACATGCCTTTAAGACCAGCACTAGGGAGGCAGAGGCAGGAGGATTTCTGAGTTTGAGGCCAGCCTGGTCTACAAAGTGAGTTCCAGGACAGCCAGGGATATACAGAGAAACCCTGTCTGGAAAAACCAAAAAAAAAAAAAAAAAATGATTTAAAGAAAATAACTTAACTATGAACTTAATCTTTTCAAGAAATATTTCTTAGGAATGTGTCAGCCACAACCATCATAATAAAAATGATAAGAATAGCAAAATGGTCATGTAAGATAAAATATAGTCTTGCTTTGAATCTTCCTCTTGTGTTACAGGAATTAAAACATGAAATATCTCTTTTCTAAGTCATCAATGATGAGCTAGGCCTCTCTCTGGTCTCCAACAAGCTTTACTATGCACTATGCTTTTATTTTCTCAGCAGATCTTAATTGAAAAAACAATTCATGTACATGAGAAACAACTCAGTAACAGAAGTAGCCCTCTAGAGTAGGTGGCAAAATCCCATTTCCCAC
The DNA here is from genome assembly GCF_000001635.26 of Mus musculus. Taxonomy (NCBI): domain Eukaryota; kingdom Metazoa; phylum Chordata; class Mammalia; order Rodentia; family Muridae; genus Mus; species Mus musculus. The sequence goes on from NC_000079.6 coordinate 78,865,546, forward strand.
TTTGCACCACAGACAGATTTCTCTCTCCTTTTCATTTGGTATAAACGGTGACTTTTACTGCATATCTTTGTTTCTCACCTAATATGCATACTTGCTCTTTATTCAGGTGTAAGTTTTATTTGTCAAATACAACTGGGAACCATAGCATAGTTTTAAAAGTTCCATAGAAATAGAGGAAGCAAGGTATTATCCACAGTTTGCAGTATAGTTTTTTGTTTTGTTTTGTTTTGTTTTGTTCTGTTTTGTTTTGTTTTATTGCAGCAGAATAGACTATGTAGTAGAAAGTATTTTAAAAAGAAAATTTTCTGTGTTCTTGAATGCTGACCATGTCTGGAGGGAAAACAGAAACTGAAAACCACCATGACAAGGACAAATGCTGTAAGCCACAGGGGCCTCGATGGATGTAAGGAGTTGAGCATCAAACTTAGGTGGAGTGGTCTACAAAGAAGACAGTTGTGTGGATTATGTGAACTCAGTGGGGTACTCTATAATTCCAGCAAATTCGTGTATAATTCTTTTGTGAATCCGATTATTAAGTCATTTAATTACATTAATCACTTTTATATCTTATTTTGACTTTTTGTCCAAAATTATTGACACATGGTTTGAATAAAATAGCTAAAGAATTTGAAAAAAGAGTCTAAAAGAAATTTGCATTAACTTTCTAGAAAACATAACAGATACACAGTAAAGATATTTAAACCCACATGGGGAAGTCTAATCCTGACTAGAGTAGCTTCTGTGTAAAATCTCTTTGGGAGCTAATTAAGTCATGAGGGTGAAGCCTTCCTGAATTGGACTAGTACCTTAATAGTCTTGAGAGTTAGCTGGCTATTCCTACCATGAAAGTTGGCAAAATGGATTTGATAAGTGTTGTCATGTAAAATATCCACAGCAGAACCTGCCCAAGAAAACTATTTGCACTTAAACATCCACCCTCTAAATATGTCCCAATCCCCAGTCTAGGGTGTTTTGTTACAGTACCCTGAACAAAGGAAGACAATGAAGACATCACAGTTCTCAATCTCGCTTTCCCTCTCTCTTTCTCCTTTCTCATTTCTATAACTGTAATTATGATAACAGATAATAACAAAAAGAAATAACAGATTAGATAACAGAAAAGATTCATTTAAAAAATAAACATTCTGTTATCTTTAGCTGCATCTACTTTGGAGAATATTTTCCATATAAAATAGTCATTAGTCCAATAAATTTTTATTTGGTAGAGTTTAAGTAACTTAAGGAGGGATTCGAAAAGCAAATGTTTATTTCATTGAGACATGACTTCAGTGGAGATAAAGATTTTGATCATTATAGCAAAAGGTGGTTTTGCTGTGGAAGAACAATAAATAGTTCATTGTTAATGATTGGCTCCACAGTGCCTGTGACATGTTCTATTAGTAGAAACCAAGCATGTATATGCAATTCAGAAAGGAGAAAATAAATACTAAGATACAGCAATATTCAAAAATAATATTTCAAATACATTGTTTATTAATAACAGAAAATGAATATACTTATTTTCTGAAAAGAGATGGTTTGAAAGCAGGACTTTTGGTATTTTCATGCAGAGGTACCTCACATGATATAGTCCATGTGTTAAGTGATGAAAACTTCTAAAAAAAATTGTGTGTTAAGATGAGTAGATACTACCTCCAGAACTAACCAGTACTCCCAGAACTCATGTCTCTAGCTGCATATGTAGCAGAAGATGGCCTAGTTGGCCATCATTGGGAAGAGAGGCCTCTTGGTCTACAAACTTTATATGCCCCAGTACAGGGGAACGCCAGGGCCAAGAAGTGGGAGTGAGTGGGTAGCAGAGCAGGGTGGAGGGAGGGTATAGGGTACTTTTGGGATAGCATTTGAAATGTAAATGAAGAAAATATCTATTAAAATATTTTTAAAAGATGAGTAGATAGAAATCTGGCACTATTTTGCTATTGCTATTGGTGAATTTACATTTGGGAAGGAAACTATAATTATGTGGTAATATTTTTCTCTACTATCAAGTTATGAATTAGTCTATAAATGCTTCAACTTCTGCTTTCAGCTGAGATGGCATCAAGGTCAAGAGAATTCATTTGACATGATTGCACTGAGCTATGATGTCATCTTGTTCTCTACTTTTTGCTATAGTTTTAGACACTTATTTAATGTACTTTGTTATTATATTTTACATTTAATTAAAATAACATTTTATTATTTTTAATTTTGATACAATTTAATATATTAAAACATTAATTTTAATATAGTCTAATAATATCAAAACAGAAAGAAAATGTAATTCAATTAATTTTACTATCTTCTTCCTGATAAAACTATCAGTGGAAACAATCTGATAGTTGGCAATTTTCCTGTGTTTATCTTAGGCTGTTTTAATTTATTTATTATGTTTCTAAGCACATTTCTTCTTTGGAAAATGTCGTTATTTTTAATAATAATGAATGAAATTTAAACTCCAGAAAACCATTATATTGCATAGAGAGAAAGAAAAGAGAATGTAAATTTATTTCTTCTACATCAACCTGACACAAGCAACTAGATGCCTCACATGGTGAAAACTCTGTGGGACATTTTTCATGTTGCTGGAAAAAGAAACTTGTCTTTCTCCATCTACTTGCAGCTGAAATATGTGAGTTTACTCATGGGACCCAGTCATTTAGCAATGAGAATCTGATAATCTTATAATTCATAAAATGAGTTAAGAACTTAAAATTTTTTCAGTATTAGTCAAGAAAATCTGACTGGTGGGTCCAAGAGATAGTGTGTATCTTGAACCAGAAAGGGCCACCCTGGCGCCAATCACAAACAGGTTGAGGAAAGTTGAAAAATGTGGTTGCCTGAGGCTATATGGTGGTCTATTTTGTCAGTTTTACCAAGAAAACATTTGAAGTGTTGATGAAGGAATGACATTCCAACACCTCCAGAGAGCCAAAGTTACCATGAATATCTTAACCTTATGCTCTTTCATTAAGACAGTACTAGGAATGTTAGAAGTGGGGGCTAGTAAGATTGCTCAGAGGGTAAGAGCACTGACTGCTCTCCAAAGGTCCTAAGTTCAAATCCCAGCAACCACATGATGGCCCACAACCACCTGTAATGGAATCTGATGCACTCTTCTGGTGTGTCTGAAGTCAGCTACAGTGTACTTACATATAATAATGATTAAAATTTAAAAAAAGAACATTAGAAGTGTCATTTGTAAATATCAGACCAGGCTCATGATGGGGAAATGCTCATAGAATGGAAACACACAGCTTTTGTTTTATCTCATTATATTATATTATATTTTATTTTATTACTATCCCTGTTTGTTTTCTAATGAGAGACAGAAAGGAAATGGATATGGATGGATGGGATGTAGAAAGAAATGGCAAAAGTGGAAGAAGTGGAAACCATAATCAGCATACATTAGGTGAGGGGGAAGCTAATTTCAATAGAAATAAATATGGAAACACAATCTTTGAATCATGTTTTTACAAATGCTTCAAGGATATGTGAACATTTAAATGAAAATGAACAGAATTAAGATAGGGACAAGTCAGGGATTTTCTTTATATTCTAGAGAAAGTCAGGTTAACTACTTGAGTTATTAATTTTATTATTATTATTTATTATCTTCCTAAACTATAACCAAAATGCTAATCCATGTATACTTTCCTTAAGTCTACAATACATCCATATTCCAAAATGATGAAGAACAATCATGAAGGAGGCACAATGGCTCTAAGGAGTACATCTAAATGAATTAAAAAACCTATGAATGTGATTGCAAACACTATTCTAAGCCTCCCAACTCCACCAACTCCACATTATGAGAAAAAAAGAGACGAAAGAAGAAAGAAGAAAGGAGAAAGAAGAAAGAAGAGAGGAGAAAGAAGGAAGAAGAGAGAAGAAAGAAGAAAGAAGAAAAAGGAAAGAAGAAAGAAATAGAAGGAAAGGTAGAGGAAGAGGAAGGAAAAGAGGTAGGAGAAGGAGGAAGAAGAGAAAAATTAAGGGGTAAAATACTAATACACTACAATAGATATTCTAGCAAATAAATTCATATATTATATTGAGATAAAAACAAATCATACTTGTCCTGTTCAAACCCTCCTCAACATACTGTAAGATTAACATCACCTTCTTGCTGGCAGTTACTTTGTGTCTTATGTTGATGTCGAATCTCCATATGTAAGTCATTGTTTACTACATCAGAAATGGCCATCTTCTCTGAACACTTATCCCACTTGAGAGTAACATGGGAAAGCTTACAGTTCCAGGATAAATGCAGAGGTATGTTAAAATTATAGGAGAATATTAAGAAGAAAGGGTTGAATCCACATGTGAGCAACTAGGAGAGATTGGTTTAGTCTAACTTTTTGAATGGTACTAGACAAAGTAGCAGGGTTGAAAGACGTCTCACTGATAGGTTGAAACATCACACATCTTTACATCATTCTAAGATAAATAATGTGGACTTTGCAGATACATCACTTCAGTTTTTGGCTATCACAAGCCAGAAAGATCTGCCAGAAATGACCATCTTCTTTCCACCTGCTGCAGGTTTTGTGCTGCACAAGTGCAAATCCTAGCCTGCTGACAGTTTTATTGTTATGGTCAGGAATAATGAGAGACCATAGACTGGAACTTGAAAAATGCTTTGTTTTTAGCATTGTTGAAGTTGTACCTAACACAAATCTTCAGCTCTGGAAGTTATCAAGTTCGGGCTTTGTGCACAATTAGAACATTGTGACTGCATTGTTCATATTTTGATTTAGAACCTAAAGTGGAGTTCTATCTATGTAGTAGATGCTATTATCTGAGGTACATGAAATTACTGAAAACAAATTTCTTTCTGCTCCATGTAAAAACAGGTCAACACTAATGTTTACTAAAGGTAATATTAAAAATTGAGGCAGAGTGACCATGACAGAAATTCTTGAAAACATTGTCATCCGGGAAATCATCCATTTCTTTTGCCATCACTATGCACAAATCATTTCCAACTGCCACAATCATGTTTTTATTTTTATTTTATTTATATAATGTATAAGCACAGAGAAGGCATACCAGAAAATGAACAAACCCATTAAGAGTGAAAGAGAAAAAATTATAAAAGATTAATGTCTTTTTGAGATCTAATTTGTGCTGCTAGTCACCCAGTGACTTTTCTCACAGACACTTTAGAATGGGAACACATCTGGTATAGAATGAATAGCATCCTTACTGTCACCGAATGCCATGCAACTCTCATGGATCACGCCACCTTCATGAGTCTAATTCCTAATACACAAATGCAGTTGCACAGGAAATACTTTATGGTCAGCCCATTCCAGAGTGTTTATACCCACTCTGTGCAAAAAACGGTAGCGTTTATATCCACTCTATGCAAAACGGTGTCTGTTCAAAGTTTTAACCATCTCTATTGGTTGCAAAGCACCTATGGGTTCTATTTACAGTGTCCTGACCCTTTCTTTCATTTGTTATAACAGTATTCAGTTCATGTCATGGTATCATTTGTTTGTGATAAAAGATTAATTAAATATTCTATACTTAAACTAAAAAGTAAAAATTCCTTGAAACTGCCAAAAGGTTTCCCAGACATTTTTGTCAACTGGCGAATGATAGGAAACACAAGAAAAAGTAGTACGCTTACAAATCCTTCGGCAAGTAGTGACAAAATCTGTGTCCTTGAAGCTTAAATAAATAACTTTCCAGTGTTTTGTTAACCTTTTCTCTCTGCTCTCTCAGCAGTGAGGCATGTCACTCCACTTGTTCACATCCATCTTTTTTTTTTTTTTTATTGATGTCCACTTTGGTGTCTACACAGGTCATCAATTTTGTTGCCTCTTAGGCAGCTAGTGGGAATGTACAAGTTAAGTCGCTAGACTTTGTGTGTCAGGCTTGAGGAGAGAAAGGGAGGAAGTGTCAGCTTTCTTTAGCACTAACAGTCCCAATCAGATACTGGCACTGGGCCTCATAAATCTTGTAGATGACCCAGGTGAACCCTGAGGCTCAATGCGCACTGAGAACTGATCAGGTCTCTGCTTAGTTTAACAGGCCAGTTCTCAGTGACAAGTGAAGGGCCCAGCAAATGCACCAAACAGATTATATATTAGTTGAAAAACTAATGGCTTTTAAAAGAATGTTTGACAATTCTTTAAGTCTGTCTGTAGATCCATTACACTGATAAACGACCCACCTGTTGGATCCTAAAGGGAGCCTGGTTAGGAGAGGACCAATTTAAAACTAGTTGTTTGGGTTTGTTGGTTTCGTTGGCTTTGTTTTTCTTCTGACCCCTTGTTCTTTCCTTCTTTGTGATCTTGTCTATTTTGTTCATCTAGGTATGTATTCTGTGAGCTACACATTCAGGAAACTTAGGAAAATACCTGTGCTGCATACATTTAACCTTGTAGTCCAAGGGGGACTGAAAAGACTGGGAGACTGCAGTCAGTGACCTGCAATTGACTGCCTGAACTTCGAATTTAGGGTCAGTAGGGGCCCAGAAGCAAAGGTCAGCAGCTGGGCAGCTGCCCCTCGCCCAGACCTGCTGAATGGGATGACTTTATTACTGTGATTTATGCTATTTGGTAAGACAGGTTAAGGAGACTTTCAAACACACCAAGGGCTCACAGGCACAGGGACACCCTGCTCTTGGAAAGTAAATTCTGATTGTCCAGTTGTAATCTCTTGGGAATAAGCCTTGAAGTATTTTACCCTCTGTGTCTCGAGATTCATTCCCACACTCGACCTCTGGACGTGACAGGGTTAGGGTTTCCAGATTTATTTAAACCATACAAATGCACCAAATGAAGCACTCGCAAACTTTGATTCATTGCCTAGGCAGAATAAGCACTGGTAATGAATTATTTGGGGATGCGTTTCATTCCTTTCAAAGTTAACTCGCAAATGAGTTGCTTCTGAGTACAGATGATAATAAATGTTACCCCATGAAAGGCACTCTTCTTCCAGAGATGTGCCCTATCAGTTTGTTCTGAAACCTTGTTCGTGTGAACTTATGTTATTGATATATTTTCGAGCTTTTTGTTTTTTTGGTATGATAGAGGTAAAACGTAATTTTACTTTGACCAATGAAGAAGTGTGAAGTCTTAAAAACAATAGCCCATTTGTTTTCTTAGTCTGCATGTAATGGAGCTGGAAACAGACCCAGAATCCCACTTTGATAGAAATGGACAGAATGTGGCTGCCTTTCTTTGTTCCGTTTCTGCATGAACAGACCACAGTGAGGATTTGAGTCACGGCACAGACATGAAATTCAGTTTTACGCAGTCTGAGAGGAGAAAAAGAAATAGAACCCAGGTCTTTTCGGGGGGAAAACCTTCTTGGTGCTATAAACCTAAGCCACTGCTTTGTCTTTTGCAGAACAGGCAGTGCTCCTGGGTGCTTGTGCCTCCATAATTCAAATGGGCTGTGATCTAATAAATGCAATTCACAGGGTATTAGTCTATAATGTGGTCTAATTTAATTTACTAAGTAAGAGGGAAAAGGTAAAATTGTGAAAGATATTCACTTTGAAAAATTGCTAGTCTGCAATTGCAGGTAATTCTCATAAAGGGCTCCAGACACACTTTAAATGAGGATGCACAGGCTCCAAACACACTCTTGTAAATGTACAATTGAGGGACCCACTGGATGTTCTAATGGCTTGCCACATACATAATAACTAATCGCATTGTGTATAATAGGTAAGTTAACCTTACAGGGTATGTTAATAAATTCCATGAATTTTGCTTTTGTTTTTGTTTTTTTGTTGTTGTTGTTGTTGTTTTGTTTTTTTCTACAGACACATTGCTTACCTCTAGTCCTCTCTGCTCCATCAAGGCAGCAATAATTTTAATTTTTCCCCTCTTTAACATTGTTCAGCGATACCCCTAGAAAAAATTCTTAACAGTGTTTAAAAAAATACTCTGCTTTAGAAAGATGGAGCAAGGAAAGACTATTCCCCTCTTACCCATTTTTTTATGCTTTGTTCTTGGTGGTGGCCTATTTCTATGTCACCAGGCTAGAGATTCTGTGGTTATAAACAAGGTCTGCCAAGGGTCACTCATTGAAACTTAGAGAAAGGACACGGAACTTTGTTCAGTAAGCATCATCTTCCATCACTGCTGTGGCCCCTGTGCTCTCAGCAGCAGGACTCATGTTTGCCAGAGGCTCTTCACATCTCACTGTTGCTAAAATGCTCTTTTCCTGTTGCACGGACTCTGTTGTAAAAAGACTATCGTCATTCTTGGACAACAAAAATCAAAGCTAATGTTCCCAGTTCCCTGTAAATAGCTTTGTGGAAACTCAGTTAATTAAATCTTCCATTATGAAGTATTTTCTATTACTAGAAGAAATTAAGAGTAGACAGGGAGCACAGGGCATCAATTAGTGAGGTGACTGAAGATCCAAAGGGATGCGACATTCTGAGAATGGTTCCAGAGAAAGTCTGTGGTAAAGCAAATCCCTAACAGATCAGGAATTCACAATGATCATTATTGATTAATTGGTACCTTTGAAAGCTCTTGCTCCAGTCAATGAACACTTTTGTTTTTGTCTTTTGCCCTTGATACTGTTGATTGACCCATGGATGACCTTATTCAAAAACTCAAACAGATAATATTGAAAATGTGTTACTCAGTAATGAATAAATAATTTAGTATATACAGCAGTTCCCAATGGGCAATACATATGGTATGGACTAAGCCTTGTAGGCTTTTCCTTAATCATTGACTGAGGGGTTCTTCCACCATATTTTTCAAAACCTATACTAACAAATATTTGAAGAGTAGAATTTTCAATTGCTTCCTGGTTGACTCAGTTGAGATTTTCACCTTCTGGGTTACAATTAAGTTGTAAAACTATAACTCCCTGGCAGTGGGCAAAGATATATCTTGTTGACATTGTTCTTATATCAAACCAAATACAGAAAGTACAGCAGGGGAGGAGGGAGACAGACATCTGCAGATTATCACACCCTCAACAGAGCTGCCTTCCAGCTTACAGGCAGGGCATAGACATCTTCCTGCACAGGATTGAAGGATGTCACGCAAGTGCCCACTAACTATGTGGCAAGCCTGCAGTGGAAGCCACCACAATGCATGAATATGTGGTGGTCTGATGGCAGAGAAAGAGAAGTGGAACAGCTTGAACATTTGGAAGAGAAATGGAATTGTTGACTCATAGGTGGAAAATAGCCTATTGTGAGTATGAAGTCCAGTCACCAGGGGCTACGGTGGTGGTTCCAGCCTAAGCTACCTTTGAGGGCCATGCCGGAGTTCATGGTTAGTAGTGGTAGGGGGTGGTGTCCATGTCTGTGGTTTAATTCCCACTAGAGAAGACGGGGACATTCCTGGCTGGGGAAGCTGCTGGGACTACGTGGATGTGCATAATTGTGCATAACTGGCCTTGAATGAGGAGCTCTGGAGAGATGTCCCCATCTTACACAAGTGGAAGCACTCAGAAATGCCATGAATGTGGGAGAGCCGACCCTGTCATTCATCTGCTGTGTGGTGACACCGGTGAAGAGATGATGCCCTGTCTCAACACCTCCAGCAATCAAGAAAGATGCCAACAGGGTCTTGAGCTCTGGAGACTTAACCTTGCCACTCACCAGCTGTAGAACTCTGGAGATCAGGCCCTGCACCTTGCCTGGACAACACAGCAGAGCTGACCTTGGTGGCGGGGTGCAGGTGAGTCAGCCCCTGAGGACAAGAGTTCAAGAGAGCTGGCCCTGAAACTTCTGTGCTATGAGATGGCCTGGGAGGGGAGTTGTGGGGGTTGGTGGGGTGGTGTGAGATGATTCATTACCTGGGCACTAAGGGAAGCTGATCTCAAGAGTCATTAGAGCAGATGAGGTTTCCCTGACCCTCACCTGCTGCAGAACTTTGGAGATCAGACCCCACACCTCACCTGTGCATCATAGTAGAGCTGGCTTTGGTTGCAGGGATGCAAGTAAGCCAGCCTCCAGTGTGAGAGTGTGGGAAAACTGGTCCTACTATTCATCTGTGATGAGGTGGCATGAGAGTGGGTGTGGTCAACATCCCTTCATCCCCCACATCCCCCTTTCTGCTGCCTTCTCCATCTGTAGCAGTTGGGTGAACTGGCTGAACTGGCCAGAGGGTCATGAGAACAGGCAAGCTGACCCTCCCCATCACTAGTTGCAACACTTAGAAGAGTGGGCCCTCCACCTTGACTAGGCAGCACAGTGGAGCTGGCTCAGGAGGGGTGGGTGGCCCCAAGGGCATGAGAACAGGGAGAGCTGACCCTGCCTCCTGCCAGTGGCAGCACTGGGTTGCCTAGCAAGAGCAGTGCTAGAAGCTCATCCTGGTGGTTCAAGAGAGCTTAGAGAGCTGACCATTTCAGCTACCAGACAGTCCCAGATCCTGGGTTCTGAATTGTCCCACCCCAACATCTGTATCAACTATGAACTGAAGGGATACATAAAGGTCCCAGTCCTGCTGATCCAAAGCCGCAGAATCTCCATGACACAGGATAACAATAGGATAACTAGGAGGATTCCTGATGAGTTCCCAATAGTGATAGTGTCACAGAAGCCAAAGACCTCAAACCAGACCAGTGACTCATTGCAATGAACATTTGCAAGTGAAGGTATGAGGACAGAGGGATACACTGTGGGACACACTGTGACACCCTACAGTTTCCACAATGAGATGTTTTCTATGCTTTAGTTGTTCTGATGAGTTTTATTTTGGGAGGTTTGGAAGAGCAAAGGGCAAATACGATGGGACAGGAAGATAAGTGGGCCTGAGGTGCATGATGTGAAACGCACAATGAATCAATGACAATTTACAAAACAATGTAAAACTACGGCTTCAATTTCTTTTTATCACCAACAATGTTAGTTCTCAAGCATGTTACCTTTAGGTATAGTAGTCAAATTATATCCTTTTTTTTATATTGATTTATTTTTATTAAATAAAGTTTGGTTAAAATTTCCTAGAACCGAAGAGAGACACAGATCATGACGTTAAAAATTTCTTATCTAAACTTGTGTTTTAGAAGAAAAAAAATTAACTTTTGGAACAGTTTCGTGTTCACATCCAGATTGAGTGGGATACACAGTAATTTCTCAGATACCATCTCCCTACACACATGTAATTGTCTATGACTTTACATCCTCCAACTGACTGATGCATTTTTTAATTGGTAAGTCTACTTTGATAACTCATTTTTACCCAAGGTCTGGATTATGTATAAGCATTTTTTCTTGGCATTGTTCTGTTTATATGTTGGGATAAATTTTAATGAGTCAAATTTACCTCTATTATTTATGCTGGTATTGAAGATCAGCCTTAGTCTGTGGTAATCAGACATTCCTAATGCCTAGAAGCTTTAAAATCTCATGTAGATGACTGTGTTACTAGACTTTCTACTATTTGGATATTCATAGACTTAGTCACACACTAGTTTTTTATTTAGTGTGTTTCAAGATCCATAATGTCCAGTCATGAACTAGCAGAGTATGTGCCCTAAGATGAAATTGGTTTATGTGGTGCAGTATTCATTTAGTTTTCTTGTTTATATTTGTATTTTCATATCAAACACTGGCTAAAATATATTTTACAAGAAAATTTTGGCAACCATTGGGACCATGAAACAATTCATCTATAATAACCCTCTGTCTTCCTGAAGATTTCTGCTTGTAATAAATATCTAAAAGCTGGGTTCAATATATAATCAATCAGTTAAGCACCACAGTTTCCTTACCCAGCTGTAAGTATGTGATTGTTTTGAATATATATTGGTTTCTCAAGAAAGGATTTCTCTGCATAGCCCTGACTGTCCAGGAACTCACTCTCTAGATGAGAAATCCACCTGCCTCTGCCTTGCAAGTCCTGGGATTAAAGGTATGCACTACCACTCCCTGGCTTGATATTTTTTTAATTGTCTAATACTTAAGGGATGTTTTGAAAACTTTTTGATGACAACTATACTTAAAAACTCCATAGTTATTTGACCCCTGTTCATCTCTCTCTTTCTCTCCTTTGAGCTAGCAGTGAACAGAAATTATATACTAAAAGTGGCAGTGCCAACAATATGCTAAAACAATGTATTAACATTTCAAAAGAAAACTTCCATGGGGTTCTTTGCTGAAAGTGTGATTTTTTTTTTTTGTCTTCTTTCAGTCATTTATGTCTTTTTACAAATTCCATTCCAGAGTTTAGAAAACTCAGACTTGGAAAAACCAAACCAAATAACAACAATAGCAAAAACAAAACAAAACAAAACAAACCCAAACAAATCTAATATGCATTTTAGACTATCAGAAACTCATTTATGGAAAAGAAATAAAATATCAAAAATTAAATGCTACATTTTCATGACTTTTTAAATTTAGCTCATGGACTTATATAATGTTTTTAACAATGTCTTATAGTTTCTCAGTTTTAAAGAGAAATATATAGAGTGAGATCATAAATTTGAAAACAGTCACCAAAAGGTAGACATAACAGGGCAGGTAATAGAATTAAAAGGGTCAAAGACAGAGAGTATGTGCTACACAACTACTGCTAGGGAAAATCAGAGTCCATAGAGGATAAACATCAATGCTTCTGTCAGGCACTTGCAAGTACCTATTAGAATGCTAAGGAAAAATGCTGACAATATTGTGTATTTCAATGAATATGGAGCATGGAGCATTCTGGGACAGTGCTGAAGGAAAGTACATTGCTATATTCAATTTGTCCATTGCTTATGAAACTAAACATATACTTGCCTGAGGATAGCATCGCCAATAATATTGTTTAGTATAAGGTACTGAAACATATTGGTACCATGTCTGCCTATGAATAGTCATAGCATTTCCATTCTTTTAGAATAGAACCAAGTTCCAAGTTGAAAACAACCTAACACCTATGGGCAGATATTCATGAGCAAATTATAGTTCAGCCATATTATATTATATGACTCTATTCAATGAGAACATAGAACACACACACACACACACACACACACACTGTCGATACATGAAAGAATTCAAATATCTGAAATAGCATACTGAGTGAAGCAGTTCAAACACAAAGGTATGTGATGGGTCCTTTCACATGGCAAAGTTTTCCATTGATGAGAACATAGATCAGGGCATCTGGTGTGCTCTGCAAGTCCTCTATCATTTACCATATCTACAGTATATAATGTGATATTCTGTTTTGGCTTTTAAGTCTTCTAATTCCATTCTTTGTTAGCATAATACATGTATCAAATTAATTTTCCTCATGTTTGCCTCCAATTACATACTCTCTCCTTCCAAATTCCCTCTTCTCAACTGGTAAATTTGTGTCCTACCCCTATAACTATTTTCAAAATGACACACTGAGTTTAATTTGGGTGACTTTCATGCTCATGGTTGTGGATTATGTACTGGAACATGAATAAATTACCAGGAGCTTCACCATAGAAGACAAATAATACTGCTCCTCCAAAAACATCTAACTGCTTTTGGCCCTCAACTTGGGCAGGGCGTCATAAGTTCTCCCCTCCCACATGATTATCTTTTAGGTTTTGGGGTGGTTTTGTTTTGTTTGTTTGTTTGTTGTTGATTTGTTTTTATTTGTTTTTTGTTGTTTGTTTTGTTTTGTTATTTTTGAGACAGAGTCCCACTAAATATTCCTAGTTAGCCTGAAACTTCTTATGTAGACCATGTTGGCCTCAAACACATGAAAATACAATTTCTCTATCTCTTGAATGCTGGTGAATCACAATGCCTGGCAGTATGTATGTGTGTTGTTTTGTCTTCCATATGTATATGTGAGTATTTTGACTGATTGCCCGTATGTGTATGACTGGTGCCTTCATTGGACAGAAGAGTGCATTAAATCGCATGGAACTGAAGGTAACAATGGTTGTGGACCATACCATGTGGTTGGTGGGAACTGAACACAGTTGTCCAAAAACAACAATTATTCTTCAGCATTGGGCCATCTTTCCAGCCCCAATACCCTGGTGACTTATGAATGTAAACATGTTTCATTTTTTATATTTATGTATTTCACATGAAATATGTACAACCACACACATGAATGTCTATACGTACATATTTTCTCTGAAGTTATCTATGACGACTGAAGAAGACCCATATGCTACTATGTTTACTTGAATCATCTCTCCTTGGATCTGATCAAAAGACCCTTCAAATCCATACCAACTGATTGCTTAGGTCATTTCTTTTAGGTTGTGTCACAGTTTGATACAAGGAACTAAGTATCCATCTTGAAAGTAAAGGTGTAATTGTTATGATAGAATTGCGGCTCTTCTTATTTATAATAGCCAGAAGCTGGAAAAACCCAGATGCCCCTCAACAGAGGAATGGATACAGAAAATGTGGTACATTTACACAATGGAGTACTACTCAGCTATTAAAAAGAATAAATTTATGAAATTCCTAGGCAAATGGTTGGACCTGGAGGGCATTATACCGAGTGAAGTAACCCAATAACAAAAGAACTCAAATGATATGTACTCACTGATAAGTGAATAATAGCCCAGAAACTTAGAATACCCAAGATATAAGTTACAATTTGCAAAACACATGAATCTCAAGAAGAACGAAGACCAAAGTGTGGACACTTTGCCCCTTCTTAGAATTGGGAACAAAACACCCATGGAAGGAGTTATAGAGACAAAGTTCGGAGCTGAGACAAAAGGATGGACCATCTAGAGACTGCCATATCCAGGGATCCATCCCATAATAAGCCTCCAAATACTGACACCATTGCATACACTAGCAAGATTGTGCTGATAGGACCCTGATATAGCTGTCTCTAATGAGACTACGCTGGGGCCCAGCACACACATAAGTGGATGCTCACAGTCAGCTATTGGATGGATCACAGGGCCCCCAATGGAGGAGCTAGAGAAAATACCCAAGGAGCTAAAGGGATCTGCAACCCTATAGGTGGAACAACATTATGAACTAACCAGTACCCTGGAGCTCGTGTCTCTAGCTGCATATGTATCAAAAGATGGCCTAGTTGGCCATCTCTGGAAAGAGAGGCCCATTGGACTCGCAAACTTTATATGCCCCAGTACAGTGGAACTCCAGGGCCAAAAAGTGGGAGTGGGTGGGTAGGGGAGTGGGGTGGGGGAGGGTATGGAGGACTTTTGGGATAGCATTGGAAATGTAAATGAGGAAAATACCTAATTAAAAAAAAAAAAGAAAAAAAGAAAAAAAGAATTGCGGCTCTTGTCTGGACAGACCACACCAGGCCAAAACAGTTCCATGTAAGAGAGGCTTATTGTGGGGGAAGGGTGCAATAGGGGGCAATGGAGGCAAAGGGAGAAAGAAAGAAAAGGCAGAGTGAAGATCAAGAGGGTCTGCCTTTTATTTAAGCTGTAGTGTAACCATTCACAGATAAAGGTAAACCAACTGGATGCTGGGAATGTGGGAATGTATGGCGATTACCATGGTAACAGATGGGAGGGTCCCTGTCACCTATGGGAGACATCACTGTCATCGCTGAATTCGAAGGTAATCTGGATCCAACTGTAAAGCCAGTTTCTGATACCAAGAATGATGTTGTTTATCATTACTTATTTACATGATCATTATGCTCCTTAGCTTAAGTTTTTGGAGAAACTTTTTTTGTTTGTTTGTTCTGACCTTGTTAGACTGTGATACACAGTGAGTGTTAAATAGATATTTGTTGATGGAATTAAAAAATGATGATCACGCACAATGCAGCTTTCTTTCCGGCTGCTACTTTTAAAGAACTCAATAAAATCATGAGAAAGATATAGCAGATGAAACTACTGACTCTGATTTATGAAGAGTCAAAGCACAGAAGCTTCCCTGATGCCGTAGTGAAATGAGTTTTCCATAAATTTATGAGTGAAAAAGAGGATGTTTTAGGTATGTAAATTTTTCATTTTTGAACTTAAGTCTTAATTTGCCTATTACACTATTTTAAAAGGAACTTAAGCTGGTAGATCTGATATCAACATCCAAAGAGTTAAGGGAATGCATAAGCGCACTAAAAGAATATTTTATTCTTCACTAACATCTTCATAGATTAAGAAAAACTATACTTTAAAGGATTACCATATAGAACATGACTTTGTTCCTTGACTTAATTGATGGACTACTCAATAATCTCCAATCTAACTTGTTTTCTCTCATCCTTTTGCTACAATATTTAAAATTCCCACCAGGACACCCTTGAGTTCAGGATTACCTCTTGCAGGCTCCCTTTAAAATGCAAACAAATTATCTAAGGGATAGATACATAAACTCATTAATACATATTCAATATGGATTAGTGATCTCTAAAACTTAAATCTGATTAGGTCACTAGCTGACTTAAAATCTATCAGTGGTTTCCCAGTGGGCAAAGGATAAAGACAAACTGCTTTATGCAGCCTCAGAGCCTCGGTGCACTCATTCCTGCCTCTTCACACCTCTGCATAGCTTTCCCCAGACAGAGCTATAGTAAGACAGCCCCTCTCTCTGAGTTTCCTGCTATCACCCTCAGCAGGAATCTTCCAGGGTCAGTCCTCATCCTCTGATGTTCTTTCTCTGTTTTACTCAGTTTAATAGTCTCTTCTCACTAATTGTTGCCTTCACAAGGTGATGGTTCCTGACATTCAGGATCAGATCAGATTTTTCTATTGTGGACTCTCAAAGGGTGACACATACTCCTTTATTTCTTTGTCTTCAGATCACTTGTACAACTCTCAGAATTATCAGTCTTCCAAAGTAGAGTGGGAATTTCCTGTAGATAGGAGTTACAGCTATTTTCCTCACCATTATATTCCTTACGTTGTGAGCCACACACCCTTCATAAATATTTACTGAATCAGTGAAAAAGTTCAAATGGCTGAATAAATGAAGTCTAGCTACTCACCTACTTAAGCAGTATTCCCAAAAGTTCCTCAGCTGTGAAACCTAAAACTCTGAGCTTTTGGGAATGATACTTAAATAGGTGAATCCATAGATTTCTCAATAGCTTTCAGAAGTTCTTACTTCTCTCAACTTTTCTTCTCTTTGCTCTTAGTTTTTCTCCCTGTCTTGGTCAGTCTGTTTCAGCTACACTAAATTCTTTCTGGTTTTCTAAACACACCAAACATAGTTTTTTCTTAGGGTACCATCACATAGACCTGTTACTCACTAAAATTTCCCTCCAGCCAATATTCCCTCAACAGGAACTGTTCAATTAGAAATATTTTGACCATTACATGTTAGATGCACAGTTATCTTTCTATATTCTTGTTCAATATCTCATTTTATGATGATTTACCTGTATTTTCTTCAGAGCCATATTATCTTCTAATCTTCCTCATTTTACTAATAC
The DNA here is from genome assembly GCF_000001635.26 of Mus musculus. Lineage (NCBI taxonomy): Eukaryota > Metazoa > Chordata > Mammalia > Rodentia > Muridae > Mus > Mus musculus. The sequence goes on from NC_000079.6 coordinate 78,882,837, forward strand.
TTACTATTTATATTTTCTCTTCTATGTTAGAATATAAGATAATAAATTCAGATTCACTGACCACTTACCCAGACTGAAATGTGGTATGTCCTGGACAAATAGTTGTCAAATAGAAAAGGACAGTAATGCATGGGCAAGAATATTATTTCAGTGATTTGTAGTATGAGAAAATTACTATGTATTAAACAATCCGAATGAAGGGCACCAGGAGGGAGACAGAGATTTAAAAGCACAGCCATGTATTCTTCCATTTTGTATTAGGTTCAACCATGCTTTTAGTTAATGAACATTTGTGGAAAAAGATTCTAATCTACTCCAAAATAATTTATATAACAGATAGGCTTATACACAGGCCATGCTTCTGACAAATGAGAGATTTCTGCCTTTGAGTTCTGCTATGTAAACATGACAGATGGTTATATAAACATAGTACTTAAGTACTGTATTTGGCAAAGGAACAAGAAATATTATTTCAGTGACATTCCACATTCTTACTTATAAGAAAACAGGAAACTGTATAAGACATGAACTCCTTTCCCAACAAATCAGCAAAAACTTCACATAAGTAAGCCAAATACTTACGCTGATAAACATTTCTTGCTCTTATTTTGGGCAGACAATATGAACTCACCTGTTGTTTAGGAAAAATACGCTTAAGATATTTTTACAGTGTTGGCTAAATGTTTGGTATTTATGATGACTCTCTTTGTTAGCTTGACTGGATCTAGATTCATCTGTAGCATGAACTTGCGGACATTCATATGAGACATCTTTCTTGATTTGAGTACTTTAAGTAGAAAGATCCACTTTAAATGTAGGTGGAGCCTTCTGGTAGCAGCCTAGACAAAAGAACTCTGGAGAGGGAAGTTTTGCATTTTCCCTGTGTAACTTAACTTTTGTTGACCAGTTGATTCATCCTGATACTTGTCACCGACAGTAGAAACATACTCTTGCGGCTTCTGACATGACTGGTTTTCACCAGTAGCTCTCGCTGAATCCTCCGCGACTTCAACACCAGACTGGCACTTCTCAGATATCCAGTCTGATGTATTAAGCAACCTATAGAATGATCTCAACATCTCCAGTGTTAGACAGCTGTTGCTGAACTACCTAGACAGTATCATGAAGGACAATCTAATGAATCCCTTTTATTCTACCTATCAATTTTATTAGTTCTATCCTTTAGACAACACCAACTCAAAGGTAAATTTTGAGAATCTGAAGACACATGAAGTATTACTACTACTACTACTACTACTACTACTACTACTACTACTAATATTACTACTGAAGTAACTCAATGGCATTTTAGTAATAGAGCTATCCTCTTGTCTACAAAGCTGTGTCTACAAAGGATATACTCTAAGACCCTCAGTGGATGCCTGGAAACTACAGTTAGTACAGGATTCTATATATGTTGTATTTGCCTATAGATACATATCTATGACAAAGCATGATGTCTTTTCTATCTTAACCAAGCATTATTTCCATATAATTCACAGGTTTATTTATGGCAGAAAAACCAATGCACATTTCTTTCATTCTTCTTATAATTTCATAGATGAATTCATTCTTACCATGTATCCCAGAGAATTCAGCATACATTATTTATTTTCTTCAGCTGGTGATTTTCATCTCTGAAGTGAAGAAAACATTTGCCTAGCTTCTCTTTGTCATGGAGAAATTGCCAGTAGTAGTTCTTCAGCATCTTCATAAGGTAAAGCAATGGTCTTTGGATCACAGCAACTGAACCCATGGATAACTCACATCCAGAGCAGGATGGGCTGAATTTCCATCAGAGTTTTGTTACACTCTTCAGAGTTCCATGCAATTTAATACAGTGAATAATTTCTAGAAGTTTCCACTTGATAGCTTTAGTAAAGGAACAGAAACTACAGAAAGCAAAAATAACAAAAAAGGGGAAACCATATGCCACATTCAAGAGGGAAAATTGCTGAAGTTATTCAGCAGAAATCACAACTGAATGTGGTTGAAAACTCAATCATATATAAGTTGTAAATGACTGTGTAATTGTGAAGGCCAAATCTGAGGTCATGAGGAAGGCAATAAAGTCTTTATTCTTAAGTACAGCATCCAAGAACTCAGTCAATGAATAAAGAGAATCTGGTCTTGCTTTTCAGTAACAGTAGAAGTTACTACTGCCCTGGTATTTGGTAGTGATTTAGTGCAATTTTTTTTAAGTTCCTCTCTTCCAGTGAGTGTTTTGCCTACTGTTATCATGTCTTGTATATACCACCTCCTTGGTAATCTTTCAGTATTTAGTCTGGGAAGTGAAGGGAGCTCAGGAAACGGTGATCTTGAACACAAATACAAAGTTCTCTGTATTCATGCTGTAGATGTAATAGAGATTTATATTTCATTACAATTCTTTATAACTTACTTTTATCGATAAACCCTTCTCATAATTTATAAAGAAACGATTTGTAATTGAGGTCCAATGTTCTAAATTTCAAGTATCTTGGCAACTATTTTTGTTGCTATTACTGGCTGTTTAAGGTATTGAATTAGAAATGGACCAAAACACGGATAGTAGGTTGGGCTCCTAGCATATTTGTGTGGAATCAGAGTGCTACGGCATTGCTCAGGAATTGCAAGAGTTTGGGAAACTTCATTCTCCTCCATGAATTTTAAAGTGTGTGCAAGCTTCACTCAGTGAACACAACTTTGAAATGCTTCTAATTCCTGTATTATCAATGAAGGTAGATAGACCAGAGACTGCAAATAGAATTTTACCTTGGGGAAATGTACTGCTGTGCATTGCAGTAACTGTATACTCCATTTCTGCCTCTATGTTTGAGAATTAACAACATGTTAACAGGACTATTGCCTATTCTGCAGCATTGCTCAGATTAGGCCATTAAATATTGATGGAGATACTTGTTCCCACACTTGAGCATCAGAAAGATGGAATTAAATGTAGTTTAACTGGCGTTTGTCGTTCTTCTTGGTAAATAGAAACCTGGATCTGAGTGTACAGAAGGATAAGTATTACCTGGTACTTAGCTCCATTTCCAAAGCATCATTGATCAGAAAGTGCTGTTTGCAAAAATGTTTAGTAAAAGTAAAATGAAACAATTGCGCTGAATTCTTGTTCAAACTTACTGAACCTGAATGCTATAGAAGCATGCACACATGATTCCCCATCATTGGTTGAAGTGTTTCTATTTTAAATTGTTATTCACATGGTGAAAAATATAAAAGATTTCAATGGTTTCTTCTACTTTTAATAAATAATGCCTTAACAGAATTGCTGATTAGTCGAGTATTTAAGGCTTAACTCTAGTGTAAGGGCTTTATCATTAAAGTTAACTGTATGTCTATGTTTTCACAAGACAATGAGATTTCTTGGACTATAGACTCTTCTTCATCTTAACCTCGGTGCCTTAGAACCTATAAGTACTAATGGATTGGACCTACATGTTGCAAGCCTTATTGTGTTATTTTTACTCAGTTATAGAAAGGTGTTTTGCAACTGAATATTGTTAGTATTGAATGACTATATTAGAGCCTAGGGAGGTAGTTGAGATTATTGATTATTGAAAACAACATGTATCTTTTTTCTTCTTTTAAAAATTTGTTGTTTTATTTATATTTCAAATGTTATGCCCCTTCCCAGTTTTCTCTTCACAAACTCCCTATATGCTCCCCCATCTCCCCTTCTTCTATGAGGGTGTTCCCCTACCCACTTACTCCTGCCTCAGCACCCTAGAATTCCCCTACGATAGGACGTTAACCAAGGGCCTCTCCTATTGATGCCAGATAAGGCCATTCCCTGCTACATAAGCAGCTGGAGTCATAGGTCCCTCCATGTGTACTCTTTAGTGGGTGGTTTAGTCCCTGGAAGCGTTGGGGGGGAGGGGGTTTAGTTGTTTGCTATTGTTGTTCTTCCTTTCCTATGGGACTGCAAACCCCTTCAGCTCTTTCAGTCCTTTCTTTAACTCCTCCATTGGGGCCCCCATGCTCAGTCCAGTGATTGGCTGCTGGCTTTCACACCTGAGCCTGTCAAGGTATAGCTATATCAGGCTCCTGTCAACAAGCACTTCTTGGAATCAGCAATAGTGCCTGGTTTTGGTGTCTGCAGATGGGATGAGTCCCGAGATGGAGCAGTCTCTAGATGGCCTTTCCTCAGTCTCTGCTCCAGTCCTTGTCTCTGCATTTCCTATAGACAGGAGAAATTCTAGATTAATATGTTTTAGATGGGTGGGTGACCCCATCCCTCAACCAGGACTATGCCTATCCACTGGATATGATGTCTACAGGTTTTCTGTTCCCTTTGTTGGGTATTTAGGTTAATGTCATCCCTTTTGGGTCCTGGGAAACTCTTGGGTTCTTGGCATCTGGGATTTTCTAGTGGCTACCCTCAGTTCCCCCCCTCCCCTTTGCCTCCCAGATCCCTCCCTCCTTTTACTTCCCTTGATTATTTTCTTCCAACTTCTGAATAGAACTGAGGCATTCACACTTTGGTTTTCCTTTTTCTTGGGTTTCAATTTTTTTCTTTTCTTTTCTTTTCCTTTTCCTTTTTTTTTTTTTTTTTTTTTTTTTTTTTGGCTAATATCTACTTATCATACAATGTGTGTTCATACCATGTGTGCTCTTTTCTGACTGGGTTACCTTACTCAGGATGATATTTTCTAGTTCCATCCATTGGCCTCTGAATGAAGTAATTTTTTATTAGATATTTTCTTTATTTACATTTCAAATGTTATCCCCATTCCTGGATTCCTCTCTGAAAAACCCCTATCCCCTCCTCCTTCCCCCTGCTCACCAACCCACCTAGTCCTGCTTCCTGGCCCTGGCATTCTCCTATTGCTTTTAATAGCTAAGTAGTACTCCATTGTGTAAATATATCGCATTTTCTGTATCCAGTCCTCTATTGAGAGACATCTGGGTTTTTTTTCCAGCTTCTGGCTATTATAAATAAGGCAGCTATAAACATAATGGAGCACATGTCCTTGTAATATGTTGGAGCATCTTTTGGGTATATGCCCAGGAATGGAATAGGTCAGTCCTCAGGTAGAAGTATTTCCAATTTTCTAAGAAATCACCAGATTGATTTCCAGAGTGGTTGTACCAGCTTGCAATTCCAAAGGCCATGGAGGAGTGATCCTCTTTCTCTACATCCTCGCCAGCATCTGCTGTCACCTGAGTTTTTGATCTTAGCCATTCTGACTGATGTGAGGTGGAATCTCAGGGTCATTTTGTTTTGCATTTCCCTGATGACTAAGGATGTTGAACATTTCTTTAGGTGCTTCTCAGTCATTCGATATTCCCCAGTTGAGAATTCTTTATTTAGCTCTATACCCTGCTTTTATTGGATTATTTGTTTCTCTGGGTGCTAACTTCTTGAGTTCTTTGTATTTTTTTGATACTAGCTCTATATTGGAGATAGGGTTGGTAAAGTTCCTTTCCCAATCTGTGGGTTGCTGTTTTGTCCTATTGATAGTGTCCTTTGCCTTACAGAAGCTTTTTAATTTTATGAGGTTGATTTGTCAATTTTGGAAACAATATGTAATTAAGATGAGTTGACATGTACTACCATGTGATTTGGGGAAGATTATTTAAATTTTAGTCTTTAGGTTTTCCATTAGTGGAAAGGGTAATTTGAATCTCATAGTGATGCTTTAAGGATTACATAAAGCATTGATTGAAAGTTCTATCATTAGTCATCGGAAGATATTTTCCACAACAACAGTCACATTCTTAAATTATATAAAAATAAATTGAACTATTTCAAAAATCTACTCAATGGGTCTGTCTTTAATTAGAATATATCTTAGATGTTTCTCCCCACCAGGGGATCAATCCCATATACAACCACCAAACCCAGACACTACTGCATATGCCAGAAAGATTTTGCAGTCAGGACCCTGATATAGCTCTCTCTTGTGAGGCTATGCCAGTACCTGGCAAATACAGAAGTTGATGCTCACAGTCATCTATTGGATGGAACACACAGCCCCTAATGAAGGAGCCAGAGAAAGCACCCATGGAGTTAAAGGGATCTGCAACCCTATAGGAGGAACTACGATATGTACTACACCCCCAAGCTGTTTCTCTGGTTGCACATGTAGCAGAGGATGGCTTAGTCAGCCATCAGTGGGAAGAGAGGCCCTTGGTCTTGTGAAGATTCTATGCCCCAGTCAAGGGGAATGCCAGGACCAGTTTGTGGGAGTGGGTAGGTTTTTTTTGGGAGCAGGGCAGGGGGAGGGTATTGGGGGCTTTGGGGATAGAATTTGAAATGTAAATGAAGAAATATATATAATAAAAAAAGAATATATCTTAGAACTATACTGTGTAGAATACAATAAACAAGGAATAAATTAAAAAAAAAAAACAGTGGAAGTGTCCTGAAAATTTAGTACTCACTGGAGAATTACTTAATTAATTAAAATGGCTTTCAATTCTACATTTTCATATTTATCTCTATTTGTCTACACCTTTGAGGTTCTTCTGACTTCTTGGGTAAGCTGAATAAAACTAAAATTAAACCAGAAAATATCTGATGTTTTTGGTAATAATGTTGCTGTAAAATGTGTTTGTCTAATTGACACACTGAATTAAATCCCAGTGCCTTTGACTGTTTTTGGAGGTATTTTATGCAAATAAGCAATTAAGTTAAAACAAGGTTGAGAAATTACACTACTCTGTTTTTGATTTACATCCTCCTAAGAAGAGGATTGTAGCAGGCACAGAAAAGACTCCTGAAAATAGAGGGAGATGCCTCATCTTGTTATTTGCCAGTCGGCTTAGCAAGGGGAAATCTAATCTGGACTTCTAGCCTGAACCATTGTGAGAAAATAAACAACCTTGTTGCAACCACCAAGTATGTAATATATTGCCATGACAGCCTTGGCAACTGTACATATGTAACTGGCAACCATAAACCAGCCCCATTTTAATGTTACTTTTTAAACGCTAATCAAACAAGTGATTTTAAAATCTCTTAATAAACAACTTTAAACTGGGAGCAGATTGGCAGATGGCATAGGAAAATAAATGGATTTTTCAATAAATGAACTGGAATTTAAACCTTTCAGTAAGTTATTTGTGTAACTCTCACCTATGAATGTCATTGACTTATTTTAACAACAAAAGTAATGCTGAAAATATTTTGGACTTATCTTTATACTCAGTCAAGTGGGCTCTCAAGGAAATCAGTGTGACTGTATTATAACCACTTTTTATTGTGTTGCTTAAATATTATTCACTGCTGTCGCTGAAAGTTTTGTTGATTATGAAGAGTGAATTCATTTTCAAAGAATGATGACTTTTTAATATAAACTTTCCCCTCCAAAGGAAGTGTCAAAAAGGTTTAGTCTTTTAGATTAGGGTCAATTCTGTGGGCACACTATACATGACACACACACACACCACTGCCAGCCTGGCACACATGTAACATCTGTCCAGTCCACTCTCCTCGGGATCTTTTCTCTGGTAGCCATCTAGGTTCATCTTGATGCTACTGTATTTCTCAGAGTTCACCGTCCCCTTTTCTTCTCTTGACTGACTCTGCTTAGGTGTGCTTTTCTAGAGGTGCCAACTGAGTACCCATATGCAGGCTACTGTCAAGCTACTTTATTCCCATTTCTTTATTGTTACATCCACACAGCTTCCTCTCTACATTTCATCTCTAGATTTTGTTTTATTGTACCAGCAATGTTTGTTTCTCTGCTTTGCATCTGAATCAGTTCGAGGGAAGGCAGGTATTTTTAGCAAATACATTATGATAGCTAAGCAAAGACTTGGATGTTTAGTTGTCTGTGCTGAAATATCAACATTATTGAAGACTGCCTATGGGTGATTTGATGAACCCTTAGAACCTCCTCTTTATTCTTTTTAGAACAGACATTTCAATGGTATCAACACTGCTGGCCATTTTGAGACTAAATAAAATGATATGTGGAAAGCTGTTTGCTGAGAGTTTGGCACATATTAGGTCATCAGGAGGAAGTGTGCTACATGTTAGGACATGTAGTTACTTACACTTTTAGAGGATGGATTTCCAAGAAGAAATACTTTGTTTCAGCAAAGTCCAAATTTTCATGCAGAATCTCAGATGTCCAGGAGACCGAGGAATTCAGAGTTCAAGGTCAAGCAAAGCCCTGCTAGCTGGGCCTACAGAGTAAGTTTGAAGTCAGCCTGGGCAACTTGGTGAGTTAGAGTATAGGTTAGCCCACTATACATTAAATCTCTACTACCACGAGGAAATACGATCACCACGATGTTAATATAGTTCAGACTTGTTGCTTACTTTAAGAAATAACATGAAGGTGAATTTCATATATCTGCATACATTTGGTCAAAAACCATCAATAGCTGTTTTTTAGCTCAGGAAGTAGTTCAGAAAATTACCATTCTACATTTGTTTCTCACTTTAAAATATATGAATATATGTGTGTGGCTGTGGCTGTGGGGGGGGGGGGCGCGGGGGGAGTGCATGTGTGTGGTTCCTGGTATGTGGGAGGCCTGCGTGTCTGTGGCTGAGTGTGGATCCTGTTCAGGTTTGACTGCAGATACCCCTGGAGCTGGAATTAAAGGTTGACATGGGCTACCTGATATGGGGACTGCGAGGTTACTTCAGGTTCTGAGGATTTCACTCAGTTCCTATGAAAGAGCAATTCGTGCTATTACCCACTACATTGCATCTTAGTCCCTACCATTTCCGTTTTAATGTGAGTTCTCAAATGTCTGTACATGAATAGAAGGAAGCCTGTTCGGTATTTTACTATATTCCATTTTACTAATAGAATGATTTGGAGAGATAAGAGGCAGAAAACAATTTCATGAATCGTACTTGCCTGCTCGTGTGTTTACTAATATTCACAGTATCAATAGCCATCAAGTCGCTAACTTCTCTCACACTCAGTGAGTAAGACAACATAAGTTCAAAAGATCTACATCAAGTAAACCTGAAAGCCTGTCTGTCCTCTGTGCGGTTGGGAACCTACAGATTCACTTTCATTCAGACATTTGAAACATTTCTTCATACTAATTTCAAAAAGGAGTCACTATTTATAGTTTCATTGCATAGGAGAACACGAATTCAGTGGTTAGGGCATGTGATCATGTCCAAGTGTTTGGTGTTAACAGGCCTTCATGGCAGGTAGCTCATACTCATGCTGAATAGTAGTTATGTTAATATTTCAAGCAAAGGGTGTTACTAAAGATCAATTGAAGTCAAATATTAGAAGCTGGACGTTAGATATTTCTAAAACTACTTTTTGAGCTGTACTTAATGCATCCAGTCCAGTTATGCAATTCTCTTTTGGACTATATTGAATTTCTAGCACCCAAACCAGAAAAGAATTCTGGAGCAAGAAGATATATCATTTTCCTTTGAACTCTTTTCCAATGTAGAACACTTCATTCACAATCATATAAAGATGTCTTTGTATCATACTTACTGTAATAATAGACCGGATAGATTCTTGGTAAAACATGAATATTTTTAAATGCTCTATATGTTCTAGCTCTAAACTGCATGCTTTAAGCATATTGCTTTGAAATACTGAAAAAAATGCATACTGAATTTTGATGTGTTCTAAAACCGTCATGAAAATTAACATCTTCCCTCAGCCCAGGGCCAAACAGATTTTTTTTTTTTTTTTTTTTGCAGGGCCAAATTAGAATCTGCCTACATGCTTCAGATAAAAAAGGTAGCAAGCCATCAACTTTTTAAAGTCAGAAAAGGCAAAAAAATTTACATGGCTCTCTTTTTATGGTGAGCCAAGTAGCTAGGGAGGGAAATAAAATTTTAGTTTAACCTTAACCCTCCAGAGTATGTGAATATTAAGAAATAAATTCCAGAATGTAAGCAGGTATTTTAAATTCTATATGAAATACAGTGCTTTTATATAGAAATGTAAGTTAGTGAGCGTAGAACCTGAAGAACATTTAATAGATCTCTCTCTCTCTCCCTCCCTCCCTCTCTCCCTCCTTCCCTCCCTCATTCTATCTATCTATCTATCTATCTATCTATCTATCTATCTATCCATCCATCTATCTTACTATCTATCTTTCTATCTTACTATCTATCCATCTATCATTTATCTTACTATCTATCTATATTTCTATCTATCATCTCTCTATCATTTCTAATTTATCAACTATCTATCCATCTATCTATCTTACTATCTATCTTTCTATCTTACTATCTATCATTTATTTTACTATCTATCTATATTTCTATCATCTCTCATTTCTAATTTATCAACTATCTATCTATCCATCCATCCATCCATCTATCTATCTATCTATCTATCTATCTATCTATCTATCTATCATCATCATCATCTATTGTTTGTCTATTATCATCAATTTAATCTATGTATCTCTATCTAACATCTATCTACCTATCTAATATCTATCTTCTATCACTCATCTATCATCTATCTGTCTATCTATCTGTCTCTATTTTATCTGTCTAATATCTATCCACTCACTCACTCACCCATCTATCTTATCTCATCCTCTTTCTCTCTCTCTCTCTCTCTCTCTCTCTCTCTCTCTCTCTCTCTCTCTCTCTCTCTCTCTCTCTCTCTCATCTACCTGCCCCAAAATCAATAATCTATGGCTATAGTTATAACTATCTTTAAGGTTCACATTTTAGTAGTCTTAATGTTATCAAAATGTAGAAGATTAGAAGCCAGAACCATAAGTGGCTGATTATATAATACTACTGAAAATTTATAGGTGAGATAAAAACATGAACTACAGTAGGAATTAATAAAACACAACAAAGAAGGAACCCTCATTGCACTGTGAAAAGTGAGACCCCAGAGAAGGACTGCAATAAAGGCTCTGGCAATATGAGGTTGTGACCATGGAATCTGTATCATAGAGATATATGGATATACCTACATATCAGGGACAAGTTTAGCACTGAAGAAACATTTATTATCCCCAATTGCACAACACGAATTTTTCCAAATATTGAAGGCAGGATATTAAGAAGACACTGTCACTGCTGTTTTGAAAACCCAAAGTACAATGAAGGAACAAGACAGATGAAGGACTCATGGCTCATGAATGTAACCATTGCATTCTGGAGGGATGCAGGAAGGTTATGGTCTACATCATTATGAGTTCAAAGCCAAACGAGGGTCAACTAGGTTACATAGCGTCTCAAAAGACAAACCAAAACATATTAAAAACAAAACAACAAAACAAATACAGCCAAACAAACAAAAAAACAAAACAAAGACAAAAACAACTTACAAGTATAGACAATAAATAAGAATCAACACAGATGTTATTTTAAGACAATTTGCATTTTATTTCAGTTATACAATAGGTTAGTAAGTAACAGACATTTAATTTTTTATTTTAAAATTAAGAAAACTGAAGCTAGGAGATGATAAATTATTTACCAAAGATTATAAAACCAATATTGATGCCAACAGCCAAGGAAGTGGCAATAAAATAGCTTATACAAATATGTATGTATATATATATATATATATATATATATATATATGTGTGTGTGTGTGTGTGTGTGTGTGTGTGTGTGTGTGTGTGTGTGTGTATGTGTGTATTCTCTTATTATATACAGTATTTCCCCATTTACATACATGCCATAAACAAGCCTTAAGCATTCTTCCATCTAGGTTTTTATTTGTGTTGTCACAACTCACCATACCGAAAAGAATTTGTTCCCTTTGAATTTTTGTCCATTTATTAAGAATACCTCAAATTCTATTCCACAAGTTCTTCTCTAAAGACTCCAAGTGGACATAATCTCTTCTTGCTTGCTCGAGAATGGTTAACTGTGTGTGTGTGTGTGTGTGTGTGTGTGTGGTGTTTACTTCATACGATTTTATAAACTATAATACTGTTTTTATTTTTAATTTAAGCCATTTATGGAGTATTTCCTGTTAGTATAAACATGGTAGAATTTATTATCACTTAGACCATTATTTATTTGTGCCATGGCTAGGAAGTGTGATTGCTTCTTGTAGTTCCATTAGTTAGAATCTGATCAGAGTTATGACAGGAAATCGACTCTGCTGTCTCCTATTGCAACCCTTTTACTTAGAACTCTTTGGCAGTGTTATACTCTATGGGTCTTCTTTTAAGTCACTTCTTTGTTTACTATAATTAGACCACTTCTCCATTTTATACCCTTTCAATATGATTGTTCTGTCTTATAATGAATCATTATAAAATATGAGGATCATCTAGTTAATTGGAATTGTTTCCTATACAGTGATATTTTATGATATCATTGACCAAGTAGTGATCATTCTTTCTCAAGTTTCATCAATTTACAATTCTAGTCTGATATGAAAGTCATACCCAAAGCCAGAGATTCTTAAAACAGGGATATCTTCCTTTTCTGCATGCCCTGTACTGTGGATTGGCTCAAGGTAGTCAGGTGTCTATAATTTGTTTAAGTTTTAGAAACTATATTTTGTACTTCCTATATATTCAGGTAATAATTAATTCATAATCAAATTTCTGACGGGGTTGAAGACTAGTTATAGTCTCATAATCAAGCTCAACTCGTTTAACATTGAGAGAGATGATACAGATGTGAAAGGATGGTTCTCAGATGGCAATGCAAGTTAACAGAACATAATTCATATATAGAATTATCATCTCTTTAGTTAAGAAAGATGGTGGAGCCTTTTATCTAATTGACAAATATTATGGACTGGATGTTAATTTTATATCATACTTTGAAATTTACATAATTGCTATAGTTTTGCTCAGGTTTAGTCTGAGAAAAAAAAAGAACCTTTACAATTGGACAAGAAGGGGAAATGAAGTGGGTCTGGTCTAATGCTCATATTATAATGCTAATTTTGGTCCCCAAAACTGCTTACATGATTGCCTATATATAAGACACTGCCTCCAGTTGATTCCAATTGGTAAACAAAGATGCCAGCAGCTAATGGCTGGGCACCTCAAAGAGAGGCAGAACTGTTAGAATTCCTGGGAGAGAGAGAGAGAGAGAGAGAGAGAGAGAGATTCACCATTACTCTGAGGTAGAGGGATTGGGTTTAGGAACTACAGAGGAAAAATCATACAAAATGTAGGTGGAAGGGGAAAACAGCATTATGAGGGAACTACCCAGAAGGTAACAGGGCAGCAAAGAAAAACCATAGAATTAGAAGGTGTTTTTTTTGTTGTTGTTGTTGTTGTTTTGGTTTTTTTTTATTACATATTTTCTTCAATTACATTTCCAATGCTATCCCAAAAGTCCCCCACCCCCTCCCCCCCACTCCCCTACCCACCCATTCCCATTTTTTGGCCCTGGCGTTCCCCTGTACTGGGGATATAACGTTTGCCTGACCAATGGGCCTCTCTTTCCAGTGATGGCCGACTAGGTCATCTTTTGATACATATGCAGCTAGAGTCAAGAGCTCTGGAGTACTGGTTAGTTCATAATGTTCCTCCGATAGGGTTGCAGATCTCTTTAGCTCCTTGGATACTTTCTCTAGCTCCTCCATTGGGGGCCCTGTGATCCATCCAATAGTTGACTGTGAGCATCCACTTCTGTGTTTGCTAGGCCCCGGCCTAGTCTCACAAGGGACAGCTATATCACGGTCCTTGCAACAAAGGCTTGCTAGTGTATGCAATGGTGTCATCGCTTGGAGGCTAATTATGGGATGGATCCCTGGATATGGCAGTCTCTAGATGGACCATCCTTTTGTCTCAGCTCCAAACTTTGTCTCTGTAACTCCTTCCATGGGTGATTGTTTCCAATTCTAAGAATGAGCAAAGTGTCCACACTTTGGTCTTCATTCTTCTTCAGTTTCATGTTTTACATATTGTACCTTATATCTCGCTATACTAAGTTTCTGGGTTAATATCCACTTATCAGTGAGTACATTTCATTTGAGTTCTTTTGTGATTGGGTTACCTCACTCAGGATGATGCCCTCCAGGTCCAACCATTTGCCTAGGAATTTCATAAATTCATTCTTTTTAATATCTGAGTAGTACTCCATTGTGTAAATGTACCACATCTTTTGTATCCATTCCTCTGTTGAGGGACATCTGGGTTCTTTCCAGCTTCTGGCTATTATAAATAAGGCTGCTATGAACATAGTGGAGCATGTGTCCTTCTTACCAGTTGGGACATCTTCTGGATATATGCCCAGGAGAGGTATTGCGGGATCCTCCGGTAGTACTATGTCCAATTTTGGGAGGAACCACCAGACTGATTTCCAGAGTGTTTGTACAAGCTTGCAATCCCACCAACAATGGAGGAGTGTTCCTCTTTCTCCACATCCTTGCCAGCATCTGCTGTCACCTGAATTTTTGATATTAGCCATTCTGACGGGTGTGAGATGGAATCTCAGGGTTGTTTTGATGTGCATTTCTCTGAATTAGAAGGTGTTAATCCAGGAGTAGTACCAGAGGAAATATATGTTAGCCATGAGGAAGATAGTAGCCAAGGCATTTCGAAAATTAAATGGTGTGTGTGTCTGTCTGAGTGTGTGTGTGTGTGTGTGTGTGTGTGTGTGTGTGTGTGTGTGTGTGTTTGTGTGTGTGTGTGGTATCTTTCATTAGCAAATCCAGAGGACTCTTCCAGGTGGCTGGAAGTTTAACAAGTTCGCTATTACAATTGTCTACTTTAGCTGATTGGGAAGTGCACAAGCACCCCTGTCTCATTGTTAACTTTGAATTCCTTTCCAGATAAGCTCCCTCTTTAAGGTTAAACTTTCCAAGGCTGTAAAACATCCCCAATGTTCTTCATAGTAATACCTTATTTATTGTGCTGCTGAAGTCAAATGACTACATAAAAATCATATTGGCTCCCTTTCCTCTTTTGTACTGTATTTTGTTTTCAAAACTGCTTCAAATTTTTGGAGAGTAAGTCAGAATTTGGGAAAGCAGAGTTCAGAATTTGAAATCTAGCACTTAATAGTTACATTAAATATGAAATTATAGTGTGTTGTTCTTGGTTGCAATTGCCTAAATGTAAGATTTATTATTCTATGGGAGTAACCATATTATGTACAATAGAAATATAATAGAACCTTGTGCTTTGTTCATTTAGAAGCAATATTCTTGGTGTGTCAACTATGAATGTGTTTTATGAGAATACTTACAATCTGCTATATTAAATGCAAAAAGACTTAAAAAAAACGATGTAGCAAAAACTTTCACTTTTATCTGAAAGGTGAAGTATAAGAAGACTGAAAAAC
The DNA here is from genome assembly GCF_000001635.26 of Mus musculus. NCBI lineage: Eukaryota > Metazoa > Chordata > Mammalia > Rodentia > Muridae > Mus > Mus musculus. The sequence goes on from NC_000079.6 coordinate 78,898,012, forward strand.
TTTTCATTACCCATTAATGTTAATATTCTCATGGAATAAATTTGGAGGAAGAAGAAGTTTCTATAACTTTGATGATAGAAAATATAAAAATCCTTATGAATTGTCTTAACTCACCCCATCTTCATTGATGATTCATGCTTTATAGTTATTGAAAGGAGAAATATATCCTTTACATGAATCTTTCCCATTCAAAATCTACTTTGTAAATACTTAAAGTATTCATTATAATATGAAGTGATTATTAACATGAAACAATTTAGTATTCTATTATTTCAAAATGTCTCTTTAGGACTTAACTAGAAGTTTTATATCTGGAATTATTCTGGTTAATTAAAAAAATGAAGTCAGGAGAAAGGAAGAGCACAATACAGTTATTCCTTTCCACTTCAAGACTTTTTGGTGCTAGGTAACAATGTTGGTCTTTTTTAAGTGACATCAGAAGATTCATTGAAGTCAGTCTTTAACATTTAGCTGTATGGTATTAAGAGTACTTACCATAGGCCAGCTCATATGAATGAAGCCTAACAGGGAGAAGGAGGAGACATATTTTGGAACTTATAAAATTGGAATGCACAGGAAGCAACCTAAATAAGAAGAGTTGACAAATCACTGATCAGAAACATAATGGAAATGGAATCAAGTTTATGGGATATTTCCATAAATTCTGTAACACTTAGGGAAAATACCTTTAAAAGCTTTGAACAGTTCATAATGTGAGAAGTTTCATTTATATCCTACAAACTAGCCTAGTATAATCTGTCATAGGTGGACATGTGTTGTTTTCTGGCTTTTGTTTTTGTTTGTATAAGTTAATGAATTGTATTTATATCATTTTGTGATGTAGACCATATGGTTTCATATATGAGGAATGCAACTGTAGGATGTAAATATTAACTATTCTAAATAGAGATCATCCTAGAAATTTTGGTTTTATTGCCTCAAAATAATGAATCTCAATTTCAGATATGGTGAAAAATAATCAAAAGAAATGAAACCAGGCAAAGTTCATTGAGAATGCTCTTTTGAACATTGGTGGATTTGGAAAACTATAATAAATATGTTTTTGCTTCTGTCACATGCCTCAGTGTGATTCTTTATCATTTTTCTGTTTGAAAGCTAGAAGGTTTTTTATCTTTTACTTTACTTATGTGTCTCTGTGTGTGTGCATGCCCATGCGCACATGTTCTAGCAGAAGCCAGAAGAGTTCGACTCTCAGGAACTGGAGCTACAGGTGATTCTGAGCTACTGAATATGGTTAGTAGGAAAGAAACATTGATCTGCTGCAACAGTAGCAAATTTTCTTAACTATTGAACTGCTTTTATGCCCTGGAATCAAGGATATAAATTATATTTTTTTACAGAGCCTTTTGAACTCATTATTAAAGTAGGTTTTCCTAGGCAAACAACATAGAAGAGGGAATTTTGGCTTTGAATTTTCTTCTTGTTACTTTTGTTTAAGCTTGGATATAATTATGGTACATAGGTAGCATGTAATGGTATAAAAAAAAAATAAAAGGCAAAACACAAATGCCCTCTCCAAACAAATAGTGTGACTTTACACAAATAAACTGAAAAAGAGAACAATAATTTATATTTAAACATTTTTCTTATAGATAAAATACTATGATATTGTACTGACAAATTTTGTTCATCAACCCAATGGATTATAAAATGCTTAGGAAATGGATAAAAGAAACTTTAATAATGTGTTTCTGAAACAATTACACTACAAGGCTAAGTGCGGATTGATGATTTAACCTCAAAGAGAACTAAAGTCTAGTGGCATGTTAAAACGTGGTAAGAGGTAAGAGATAGGGTTTTCTTTGCAGGAAGTAGTTCACTCTTGGCAGGTCCTGGAGATACATTTCCTATAGGCATCTTCCTGTATTAACATGACATTGAGAAAAGTTTTGTAATCTGTCTGATGTTCTAAGCCCAAGTGCATAGGATTACATACATGTTGAAACCAGCTGTTAATGATTCAGGGATTTCCCTCATTGTTTGCTAAAACCTTGGTAGTTTAACATTGATTCCAATCTTTCTATAATGGTAATTTACAAGCCATGCAAATTAGAATTTTCCTCTTTCTTTGTATTCAGTGGATATAACACTATATCCTTATACCAGTGAATGGACACAATACCTGGCAAAAGCGACTTGAAGAAGGAAGGGTTCACTTTTTTTCATAGTCTATCACATTTGGAAAAAACATGGTGGACAGAGATTGGAGAAGTTGGTCAATTTGCTTTCAGACTCAGGAAGCAAAGGAGAGCTGTGGTGAGTCTTTTTTTTTTTTTAATTTTGGTTAACCTAATCTAAAAATTGATGCATGCATGTCCATACATTTTTTGCTAGGTTATTCTAGATCTCGTCAAACTAGTATTCACTATTAAGCATCACAAGTCCAACCATTGTAAATTTGACACGCCAACAATTCTCCTTTAGTTACAACCTCTTAAATATATGTAGTAGATTCATAATTATCTCATAACTCAAAATATGTTTAGCCCAGCATCAATATTCCCCATAGTACTTAGCAGTCCTCATACTCTTCAAAATTCTAATGATTTTTTTTTTCTGAGACTCTGCAGTCTCTTCGATATAAGCTCATATACCATCAAAGTAAAAGCTATACAGTTAGAATATATTTAAAAACCCATTCTCTTTTAATAGTAAGGAAAGACTAGAGAAATGCAATACTGACTCATCAGAGGAAACACCAAATGCTGCTGCTCCATATTAAGCATTTGTAGTTAAAGATGTTCTCATCTGGGTTCCACAGGGATTGTGTAGTACCACTTCTCTAGCTCTATTGCCTGCATTATGCATAATTTCTCTCTCATGCTGGATCAGCTCCAAGCCTGATACTTTTTTTTTTTGGCAGACATCCCATGGCCCTTGCATCACCAACATCTTGGAGTTTCTACTGATCTCAGTTCGACCTTTCCAACTTCATTTTGTGGCCTCTTGGATCTTCCTTGTCAGACTCTGATCTTATCACACATTTCTTAGCCAGACCAGCTTTTAAATATGTGGTGTAAGCCTGTATGTTCCCTGTATTCTATGAGTGACTATAAAACCACTACCACTTGACACAGAATACTTCTGCCAAGTTATGCTACCAATGTGAGATATAGCCACTTGGGACTTATAGTTACATTGGCATCTGTCTGCTAACCCTGGTGAAACACATTTTTAGGCAAAAAACAATTTCTCCCAGGGATGACTTCAGTGGCCAAAGACTTGCACTCAGAGCACCTTTCATTAGCCTAGTGAAAAGCATGACATTTCTCTATAATGGTTCTAACATTTTTTTTTTTACAAATGTAACTGTTTTCTCTTTACTGTTCTTAGAAGTTTTTAGTTTGCTCACATTCCTTTCCATGCTAACTTCACACTATTCATTTCTGCTTGCAGCACTTGCTCATCTCTCACTATAGACCACACAATTTGATAATACAACCTGTCATAACATGAGAAAGACAGCCCCAGAAGCATGAAACAGCTGTTGATAATGTGTAATGTTGGTGTTCTGGTCTCTTCTCCTTTTTGTCTTCCTGTGGCCCTGACATATGCATCAGTGCCGTTCTCTTCTATTGCAGGTAGCCAACCTCAGTGAACTCAATCTAGAAACTTTCTCACACACATGGCCAGACATTTTTCTCCTAGATGACCTAGATACAGTCAATTTAACAATAAATATTATCCACCATAACTTGTCTTATACTAATAGCACAGTGATCTCCGTTTTCAAGAAAATCATGAATAGGTTTACCAGATATCTCTCAGTGCTCTTTGCAGCTTTGTGAGTGAACACATTTCATAAATTAATAGTAAAATTCTTTAGTAAAAGAAAGATTAGAGAATGCTGCTCATTGCAGGTCACTGTACTCTAATCTTCCTTTTGGTTCTTGATCTTTGGTTTCAATGTGAAAAGCATTACAGAAATTAATCTGGTATGATAATAAAACCTTTTTGTCAGGATAGTACTCATCTCTCTCTTTGTTCATGTGTGGGCTTTCATTTCTTATATTTCCTCTATACCATGAAATATGTTTAAAAAAAACACATAAACGTTTGCAATGTGTTTTTAATAATAGTATCTGTAGCTTAGCCTTGCAAATAGCACTCATACATCCTTCACCTTGGGTAGGCCTGCCACTTGATCAGAATGTGGGAAAAGCAGGATTGTAAGCAAACAGGAACAGTTTACCCCATCTGTTTTATGCAAGAGATCAGCAGTAGCTGTTTGAATTTGCATTTTATTCATGAACTCAGAAATGTCTATTCACTCATCTCTTCACTATGACTTGTTCCAATAAGGAACTTGAGGAGGCCTTATACAGACAGATAATTAGTCATAGATAGGAAACTCCACAGCTAATATCCACTTAAAAATGAGCATATACCATGTGGGTTTTTCTGGGTCTGAGTTTCACCACTAAGCATGAGGTTTCCTAGTTAAATCCATTTACCTGAAAGGTGTATGATACTAATTTTTTTTCTCAGCTGAGTAATTTTCCATTTTGTAAATGTACCACATTTTTTTTATTCATTTTTCTGTTGAGGAACATATCAATTGTTTCCAGTTTCTGGCTGTAACACATAGAGCTACTATGACCATAGTCGATGCATTGTGGTAGGATAGTGTCTATATGGACAGCAGTGGTATAACTGGGTCTTGACATAGATTAATCCCCGATTTTTGAGAAACTACTATACTGATTTCCAAAGTGGTTGTACAAGTTTCCTTTCCCACTAGCAAGGGAGGAGTGTTCTTGCATAATCTGTCACTTGATTTTTGGAATTTTGACAGGTGTAAGATGGAATTTCAGGGTCATTTTGATTTGCATTTTCCTGATGGCTAAGAGTGTTGAACATTTCTTTAAGTGTTTCTCAGCCATTTGAAATTCCTTTATTGAGTATTTTCTTTTTAGAGATGTTCCTCATTTTTTAATTGTATCATTTGGCTTGTTGATGTCTAGTTTTTTGAGTTCTTTATATATATTTAAAAAACAGCATTCTGTCAGAGGTGGAGTAATTGAAAGTCTTTCCCAATTCTCTGAGCTGCTCTTTTGTCCTATTGACAGAGTCCTTTGCCTTACAGCTTTTCAGCTTCATGGAATCCCATTTATTAATTGTTGATCTGTGTTTCCAGGAGTCATCTCCTACTGCAATAATTTTTGAAAACTTAGATCTCAGGAGTTCCTAAGTATCTAACTTCATTGAATTTAGGCACAACTCTAAAGCCATAATAAAAATTTGAAGAAATTTTTCTACAATATTGCTTTGTTCCTAAGAATTAAGAACATCATTGCTATTATTTCTGGTACAATAAATATTTACTGAAAACATTTTAGTTTTGTTTCCTTAGAGTAACCCTGGTTGATTATCTGGAATCATTAGGAGGATTACATTTTCATTCTATGTTGGAGATGTGTGCTTTGCTGGGTATGAAGTCACAGTAGCTTCCAAGAAACCAGGATAGACTCACATCATGATCCTTTACTCTAAGCTTGAGAGAAGTGATGGGGCATCCTTCATCCTGTAGTTGTCACACTGTCTTATCAAAACCCACAAGCTACTGGAGCAAGACTTACAGGCACAGGTGCATTTTTACAGAAGAAACATAACACATCACAATGAAATTACTCTTTACGGCAATACAGGCTTGTTTTATGGATAATTTGACTATTTCTTACACATATCATAACAGAAGCTACATAATCATTCACAATTTCAAAACAATTCTTTTAAGATTGGTGTCTATTCCATTTTGAAATCTGTTGATAAGAAATCCCCAGAAAAGCATACGAAATACGGTGCTTTAGCTGTCAGTTCACTGGTGATTACACCTCACTCCTCAGGAGGAAGAGCACCCTGTATTGCCTGTGGATTTAATTTCCTCAGCTTTCATTCTATGAGGTCTTTGCTTGTAGATGCCCTGAGTGTCACCAAAGACTGAGGCCCACATCAAAACTGAGAAAATGTGACCCCTACATGTAGAGCAGTGTGGTACTGCTTACCTGAGTGGGACTGTGTGGCTGGATAGTTTAAATTTAAAATGTACCAGGCCTCGTGCCAGCATATTTACTAAAGTAACTGTGAAGATACACACACACACACACACACACACACACACACACACACACACACACACACTTGTAACTGAAAGTGGACTCAAGCATTTACAGGCAGAAATACTAATTAGAACTAATTGACAGTGTTATAGCACTCACCAGGGTAGCTCTTTACATAGGAAAATGATAGTTATGTAAATAGTGATTCATTGTACTCACTTAAGCCTTTAGTTTTCTTCTTGGTGTGAAGTGGGCTGAGCATTTTGGACAGTGAATACAACTTTAATTTTATGGTAGATTTCTAAGTTTCTCAAGGCAGTTATATTTCTTTCCTGTACATGGAAGGATATATATGTATTGTTTGTGTATGTTATAACCCCTCTTTTGGATAAAGGCATGGAGTGCAATCAACTTCAATATATTTCTAAATTCATTCGCATTTCATCGACATATTAAGAATTTTCTTGGGATAAGTATAAACAATTATTTGATATAATTTTGTAAAATGCATAGTGTAGAAAGTATTCAAAGTAAGTCTTCAAGTCCATACACCTATCATTTGTCATATCATGACCATTCTTTTTAAGAATAATAAGAGGAACTATGCTGAAATAATTGTTTGCAAATATATTTTTGTTCATTGAAAGTATAATTGGAGCAATCTCCTAAATTGATGTTTTAATAAAAATGAAACTAAGGAAACACATGTGAGTACTCATTTTAACATGAGAAATTGGGGAATTTTGTACATTGCTAGTCAAAGCTAGATTTTCCATTTGAGAGCTATGTAGGAAAGGATATAGGTTCAGAGGGGTGTCAAGATAGAGAACCAACTATTACCAATCACTTTATAGAACAAGGAAACCATTGGGATTTTATAATTTTTTATTTATTATTTCAGATAACGTATAGTTACGAAACTTAGTCTGGCCTTCAAGTCATGATGCCCGTGTCCTGCTACTCAATGCTGGATTTTTAGTTCTAGTCAGCACTCTTGGCTTACATTCAGTTTTCACATATAGAACAAGGAAGAAAAAGTGCATGTATTTTTAGGGTTCCTTTTTTCCCTAGTCTGTCTTAAACTATTTACTTTGAACTATTTCCAAAGAAAGGTCACCAAAGTGCAGTTAGAGAATTCCCATGGAGAAATATATAAATGACAGCTCTGAGATGGGATTCAGTCACATGTGGCCTCTGACCTCTATGGATTTTACTACAAACTTGAGGCAGGGGTGTGTTATACAGTATCTATGAGAGTAGAAGAAAGAGAATCTGATCATGGAATGATTTACTTAATTGCATAGGAATTAGGAATGCCCCCTTTGAATTTATTTATCATTGCTATTTTTTTAACATGGAAAAGGATAAATCTTAACGTGTTGAGATCCACTTATGCACAAAATCATACTCAAAATCATTGACATTGCAACATAACAATTTTTTATTTATTGTTTCAACTTAGGACACTGGGATTCTTTCCACCTTCAAAATAATTTCAAATAATCTGCTATAACAAACGATCACAAATTGTGTATCTTATAAAATGGAAATTATTCCATCACTGCTCCAGAAAGTAGAAATAAAAAACCACACCAATAGATCAGTCACATTCCTATGACCATTTAGAGATGGTTTCTTCAAGCTTCTCTCAACTTCTGCCAGTGTGGTGTCATAGTCACTGGCATTCCTGGGTGTGCAAGAAGCATAAACTTGCCTACTGATTCCATTTCCACATAGTGATTCCCTATGGACATGTGTCTCTGTGTCAAATCTCTTCTACTAAGGACAGACTTCTAGATCTAGGACTCAGTCTTCTAGGTATTTTTCATAATTGTGGCTTGTATTAGACAAAACAGTATGAAAACTGCATTAAGTAATAATTTTATATAATAAACTATATTTTTAAAATGTATAGAAATGATTGCAAAATCAAATGTATAACAAGAATAGTTAACTCTGAGGAGTTCAAAGTATGGTTGAATGTGTAAAAGAAAAGCCAAAAAGAACAGAAGGTAATGCCTATGTTTTTCTATTCTAAATTGGGTTCATTATGGTGTTTATCTTCTTTTTAAAACTAAGTTATTTTCTCCTAACTCTTCTGGTAGAATCTACTCTTCAGATATCTTTGTGTATATTTTTCCTCCTGACACATTGATATAATTTATTTATATCTTTGATAAGAAAGTAAAGCTATTTGGTTTGAAGGGTAGCTTATTAGATTTGGCCATAATCAGGGCCTTCAATAAAGTTATTTGCATTCATTTGAAAGGAAGTTTTATGATTCTTATATTGACAAGCTAACAGTATTCTCCTGTTAATACTTTTTCTTCCAAAGTCTTTAATTCTCAAACTACTTTATAACAATATCTCAGTCAAGAATGTTGAAAGTGGGAGGGCATCATCCTGAGTGAGGTAACCCAATCACAAAAGAACTCACACAATATGTACTCACTGATAAGTGCATATTACCCCAGAAACTTAGAATACCCAAGATATAAGATACAATTTGCTAAACACATGAGACTCAAGAAGAACAAAGACCAAAGTGTGGACACTTTGCCCCTTCTTAGAATTGGGAACAAAACACCCATCAAAGGAGTTACAGAGACACAGTTTGGAGCTGAAACGAAAGGATGGACCATCTAGAGCCTGCCATATTCGGGGACCCATCCCATAATCAGCTTCCAAACGCTGACACCATTGCATACACTAGCAAGATTTTGCTGAAAGGACCCAGATAGAGCTGTCTCTTGTGAGACTATGCCCTGGCCTAGCAAACACAGAAGTGGATGCTCACAGTCAGCTATTGGATGGATCACAGGGCCCCCGATGGAGGAGCTAGAGAAAGTACCCAAGGAGCTAAAGGGATCTGCAACCCTACAGGTGGAACAACAATATGAACTACCCAGTAACCCCCAGAGCTCGTGTCTCTAGTTGCATATGTATCAGAAGATGGCCTAGTCGGCCATCAGTGGAAAGAGAGGCCCATTGGTCATGCAAACTTTATCTGCCTCAGTACAGGGGAACGCCAGGGCCAAGAATGGGAGTGGGTGGGTGGGGGAGTGGGTGGAAGAGCATGTGGGGGACTTTTGGGATAGCATTGGAAATGTAAATGAAATAAATACCTAATTTAAAAAAAAGAAATGAAAAAGATAAAAGAATGTTGAAAGTGGTAAATGTTATTGACACTTATGTTTGAAAATAATTTATCAATTCAAAAGAATAAAATAAATTTCATCAATAACAATAAGTGCTAATAATAAAGATTGTATTCAATGAAATATTATGAAGTGAATTGCTATGGTTTTATTTGAACACTTCTAGGAATTAATTTTTTAAATGATGAAGAGGAATGAGAAATATAATGTAAGACCATAGGTCAGTAGAGATCAAGGTCTCAAAACAATACAAAACAAATAAAAAATGCACTGTATGTAGCAGATTACAGTTTGGTCTTCATGTGTGAGCCCCAACAACTATAGCAGGTGCAGCTAGACTCTGACTCTGTTGCCTGTCTGTGGATTCTGTTTCCCTAACTGGGCTGCCTTGTTTGGCCTCAATGGGAGAAGATGTGCCTCTTGACTTGTGCTAGAATGGGTGATACAAAGGGGAGGACTCTACTCTCAGAGGAGAAGGGGAGAAGGCCCAGTGTGGGGGAGTGATTGACGTTTCGTTTGTGTAATTTGAGATGTCATTATTTTACCACTGGATGGACACAGTATGGTTGAAGGTCACCAAAAATATTCAAAGTAAGAACATTTATCTAGTGATTAATTTTTCTCTTGTTTTCTAAAAAGTACTCTGTGATTAGCAAACAAACAAACAAATAAATACTGAATAAAATCCAAATTCATAAAACACTTTAATGCTATAGTTGAATATTCAACAACACGCACATACACACAGAGAGGAGGGGGGGAGAGGGAGAGAGGAAACTGTTTCCTAAATCACCACACATAGAGAAATGAAAAGGAGAAGGACCAAAAGTAGAGGGTACATAGTGTGGGTGCTTCCCTGAGTACCCAGCCTCTGAAACTGAACTCACTTAGACCAGATGTACATCTGAGACAGAATCAAGAAAAAAAATAACACAATGTATTGTTTTTCAAGGTCTTAGATAGTTTTTCTAAAATGATGTCATTTCTGTAAGCTAGCTAACAGTAGTCATGACGGACGAAACTTAGGAGAGAATGGAGTTCTATCAATTTTTGGGGCATATAAAAGGAGACTAATAATCTGAGACTAATAGTCACAGAATGGTATTTGTTAAATGCATTATTTTATAGTTTAGTAGTTTAATTAGTGAATGGTTGCTACTGACAAGTATTTTCTTGAAAATAACCAGTTTTGACGTAGAAATGTGGATTCTTTATTCACTGATGCTACTGATTGGTTGGCTTAATTGTTCAAAAGGTTTCAAAGGTAGCTGGAATCTCTGGGATTGTTTTTTATAGCAGTCACAATCAGTTAATATTGATGCTTTGGGTGGTCTTAGAGGAGATGTGCTTGCGACTTCATGAGTGACATAAGACACCCTGGGAACATCTTTCAAAGAGCATGCTCACCTCATATGAGGTTCATAATTAATGACAAGAAGGAAGATGATTGAGTTTGGTTCCTGTGCCTTTGAAACACAGTTCCCTCCCACGCCAATCTATGAAATTGTGTCTGTGGCATCATTTTGCTATTCCCTGTTTCCTTTAAATGTGTTACTGACTTGTTTACCAAAAACTCCTGGATGAAGAGAGAGAAAACCAAATTTACTTTCAGCCTAATGCTGAAAGACCCAAGTTCATTCCAACATTAAATAATGAAAATACACACACACACACACACACACACACACACACACACACACACACACACACACACACACACACTGTCCTGATTTAAGAATAGAGAAGATGATCATTTAGTATGCAGTATATGTCAAAAAACTTTCCAACAAAAGGAGTTAGGTACTGACTGGAAGTGTATATTTAGAACACAAGATTTTTCTAGATAGCATGTATATCTTTGATCCCCATATCATTTCTTTGGCATCCTTTTTCTAGCCTCTCCTAACAAAAATATCCAAATATTCACAGTAGAAAGGCCCTCTAATTCTTATACAATGGCTTTCTACAATTTTTCATGATAGGATCTTGAGTGGCACTCTGAAGCCAAACCGTGTAAGAATTCAGAGACAAATAATCAGCCACGAAAACAAAGCCAGAGACTAAAAAGCCCCCTTTCCCCTGTTCCTGCTCCTGCTCACGGCCACATGATGATGCTCCTTTGTGCAGAGAATGTGCATCAGAGAAGAGCAAGAACCAGAACTAGGACTTTGCAAGGAAACAAAATCTAGGCAGAGACATAGCTACCCACAAAAGCTGCTTAAATATTAGACTGCAGTCTGGTTCTTTGATTGAGAAAATAGTAGTCACTTTTAGTTAGTGCTCTACTACTGAGAAGAAAGAATATTATTTTCAAATTTGTATTGGTTACAGAAAAATAGTCTTTTTTCATATTGGAATGTAACATATCCTAGACCTTTTTCTTAAACATATTTTAACTTTGTTCACATAATTGGTAAATTGGGCAATCCAAGGGGCTGTTTTCATTAACATTGTGTTTATCTGGTGTATATGGAAAAGCCTTCTGATCATGGAGCAATTAGTAGGATTTATGCTGTTTAAAATTCTTGACCCACTGATAGATTCAGGCATCTACAATGAATGTAGACACAGCTTCTCGTTACACAATAATCCCTGGGCGGGGAAGTAGGAAAGATCTGGTTTGACTAAGAGAATAAATGAGCTGAAAAATTACATTTACTGTAAGTACTCATGCCCAGGGTGCCCAGTCCTTCGTCTGGCACACAGCAAGTTCTATCTTCCCTTTGATGGAGAAAATGAGAGATTAGGCTGAACAGCTGATTTTTATCCCAGTCACTCCACAAACTGTCAGTGTTTGTTTGAGATTTCTTCCTAGTAAGCTGTTTATCACTCTGACTTTCTTTGTTCTTCCTGGCTTTGATCTCAGTCGACCAGATTCTTGTCCTAAGTAACTCTAGGGGAATTTCTGGACAAGAGCGATGCTCTCTGGCTTGACATGTGAAGCAAGGTCCTGTTTTCTCCATCATTTGTCTTTGCTTCTCTGCGTGTCTTTCCTTTCTTTTTTTTTCCCCCCAGTTTAGTTCATGTTCAGAGTGTAGAGTATCAGTAAAACAGGGAGAATTGGGGCTTCTACTGAATTTCTCATTTGGATTGATTTTTCAAAGAGCTGCAGAATAGCAATAAATGCTTGCTCTAGTTTTGCCACATGGGATCCTATCCAAAGACAAGTGTTTATTTCCTTGGTGAAAAATAATATCCAAGCTGATTTCTGTGCTTTGGTTGCAAGTGTAGGATCCTATTAGCTGATCTTATGAGATCAATCCTTCCTAGTCATTTACATTTGCTTATTGCAAAATGTTTGAAAACTCACAGCAAATTTGGGCTCATGTGTTATTTTTATATTGTCCATAGATTTTTGTTGATATTAGCATTGGGTAAGTCTGGTTTCAGAATCTAAGTCATTAATGTTGTCATCAATAATCGTTCCTTTTTGCAGATTTTCTCTGTTGACAGATGTATGGTTTATACACATATTTTAGTTTCTGTGAATCTCAATTTGTTGTAAAACAACTTGGAATCAATATCCCTAAGGGATCTACAAAACATGATTTATAAGCCTATTTTAGTATATATGATACATATATATTTATATACAGAGGGATATTTACAATCATAATAAATTTGGCATATGTCAGATTGCTAACTAAAATTAGACTAGCTGGAATTATGATAGCTCACTACAAGATTGGAATAATTGAAAGTGATTTTACATATGGTTGTAAATAAAAGGCATACGAATAGATATTAATAAACATAAAATAATCAGCATTCAAAAAATCACCCCAAACTAGAGTATAGCAGAAAATAAAAACATAAAGGGGGCAGTAACAAAGGTAAAAGAATGTAGTCTAGGTTATAACTAAAGTCATTGGCTATCAGAGCATTTCAATATTGTCATCAGTATATGAGAATACTACTTCTTGGCTGCAGACGAGTTAAAGTATATTCAGTCTGGCTTTAAATTGGCCCATAGGGCTACTATTATCACCAACAGAATAAGTATATGATGATAGAGACAGATGTGTCTTTATGAAGGTAGCAATTAACACATACACAATAATATTCTTCATTGTTTTATTATAAAATACAGTATAAACAATATCTAATGTACAGAACTACTATTCCATATAAATCTCTAACCATGTGAATCTACACAGTATCATGTGCATTAAGGTTCACTGTTTGTTTATTACTAGTTTAGTGTAAAAGAATTCTTCTTATGGTCTCTATTAAAATAAAGACATGAGAAATCCTTATTCTTATTCACATCTTAGTTGGAGGCATTTTTCCGTGAGGAAAGCAATGAAAGGCAACTCTGAAAACATCTCTCTCTGGATGCTGGGCTACTGTTATGCAAGGACTAATTTCTCACTTGTGGTGTGAAGATACTACTGTCAACTTTTGTCATGTAAGATGGTACCAACACATCTGGATCTTTGTTTAACATATACTCTATTCACTATATTTTCACCCTAATTTTTTTATTGGTTATTTTATTTATTTACATTTCGAATGTTACCCCCTTCCAGGTTTTCCCTTCACAAACCCCATATCCCATCCCCCCTCCCCGTGCATCTATGAGGGTGCTCCCCCACCCACTCTTGCCTCACCACTCTAGCATTCCCCTATACTGGGGCATCGAGCTTCTGTGGGACCAAGGGCCTCCTCTTCCGTTGATGATAAAGCAATCCTCTGCTACAGGTGCATGTGTACTCTTTTGAGTGATGGTTTAGTTCCTGGGAGCGCTGTGGGGTCTGGTTGACATTGTTGTTCTTCCTATGGGGTTGCAAACCCCCATCCAAATCGTCAAATCTGATTTTACTGGCCAGTCAACTCAAATATTGATGAATTTGTCTAATATGTTGTCTCTATGCCCCAGAATACAAGTTGTCACAATGTAACATATTGTTGCGCGGGCCCAACTGGCCAGGAAGAACACGTTTATTCAGTCCTGTTTCTTCTTGTTTATATCTCCCTTGTTTATATCTCCCAATAATAATAATCCTCTCTCGAATAATAATCCTCCCTCTAACCCGGGTCTCTCACTCTTATATACTCTCAGCCCTCACCCACTCACAGCAGGCCACGTCACCTCACCAGGTACACAGCTTCAGCTAATCAGGGCAGCAGGGGCATATCTCCATCAAAATGGATTCACCAGTATCCTGGTACACCTGCGCAGCTCTCAAGATGTTTGTGGCTTATATGAGGAAGTCAGGTGCAAGTCATACGACTTAGCTGCAGTCCCTGGTGCCTTTGGGACTGCTGCCACACCCGCTCCTCACAACATATTAGTGTTAAAATGTAACACTTCACATAAATACAACAACAGATGAACAAGTAGAATCAAGACTCAAGAGAAGAGGTATGGGTTACATAAGAGAAACTTATTTCTATTTTCATTTAGGAGTGTGGATTATAAACTTTTTTTGTCAGTTGTACGTATTTGACCCAAGTTTTGAATAAGAATCAAATTCATTTCTAAAAATTAAAAAAAATACTCCATGAATTCATACTACGTTAATTTTATATCTTTAGGGTAGTGTGCTACTAATTCTGATTTGATTTATTTAATGTGTTCTTCTCAGAGAACACATTAAATCCTCATGTCCAAAGAAACTGCATGCCTTAGTTCTGAGACAGATTATGGGAGCTGGGTCCTTAGTAATAATCCCACGAGATTTATGAATTCATGGATATATATATATAGACCTAAACCAAACTAAAAAAAATATAGTTTTCTACTGAGCAGTTTAATTTACACATAAAATATATTTCAATTATGGTCATACAAACAATAAATTAACTCACTACAGCACTAAACTAAGATCATGAATAGGCCTCAATATGCGCTTAAATTTTATACTTACATCACTCAGAGCCTTCAGGTGTGTAACAAAGACAGGCTTCTAAAGATTACCCCTTGGCTTCTGCCCCATGCAGTTTTACAGTACTGAGAGCAGCTTATGTATGGTGTCCACACATGTGTGTAGAGGTTTTTAAGCACATGTTACAGAAATCCAGAGCATCATTTGAGAACTTGTATACATCGATCTAATATAAGTTGTACCATAAATGATCATATTATCTTTCTACACACACTTTCTATTTCCCTTTTATTATATGGGTATTGTTTTCCCATTTGTTCCTATGGTCCAAGAAAATGTCTACAATGTCAGGTTTGTTTGTGTTTATCTTCCCTATCCTGAGTCTACATTCCTGATGTCTTTATATATTCAGCTGTTTAATGAAAAGATTCACTTGTATGAAAGGATATTTGTAGAGTTCCTGAGATTTGAAAGATTGTACTGCAAATGGTTAGTTTTGTGCAACTTTTGTTTAGGATTAGCTAAATAAATTTATAGAATATTTCAGTAAATATTTTAAACCAAATACATAAACTATATGAAAATACAACTATGCTATCATATGCAAAATATGGCCACTTTATAAGCAAAAATTGCATCCAATTTACTTTTATTTATTTGATTAATAGCCGAGTTATTAAAGGTATCATACTAGAATGAACATGGCATAATGTTACAGTCATAATCCACAAGGAGAATATCCTCTAAATCTTATTACATACCTTTATGTATTATATACACTTCGAGGCATATTACCTATCTTTTCTCATCTAACTATCTTAACAATTAGTGTTATCCTTTTTGCATATTTGCAAACTAATACCCAGAGAAGTAAATTGGCTTTCTTTGCTGAAATAAAAATCAGTGTCTGCTTAATTCCCAAATCTATGCTTGCAAATTTCACCAACAGACATGCATTTATGGACAGCACAGCTTTTCAAAAATATACCTATTTCCAACAAAGAGATTTTTGAAAGATTTCACAAGAAAATGAGACTTCATATTATCTTGACAAATTAGAGAATCTGGGAGGTCCACGTACTCCTTGCCACCAGTTAGTTACAGTAAATAGCAACCACACTCATTAATACTGGAAATTCTGTGTAAGTCTGCTGTAGTTCTCCCTGGCTACCTCTAGTTACTGATCATTTCTGTAGGAAGTCAAGTTTGAGACATCAGCATCATTCCATGATTTCTAGATATTAATGAATGTTATTGCAGAAAAAAACATATGAAGGTATAATTTAGAAGTCAGATAATAGATTAAAATTATGGCTTTATTATTGATACAGCTATTGAAAGATGAGATGTGGTTATAGGGTGACAATGGGGTTCTTATTACACATGCATGTAGAAAGACATAAAAAAGAGAAGATGACTAATAAGGGTAGATATTAACAACTGCATAATAAAACTGTGCTGATGGATGAAGAAATATTTAAAGCTAAAATCAGTACTCAGAAGATAATTTGAGAAAAGTATACAACATATAATATCATGAATAGAAAACTAGAGGGCTAGAGAGATGGATCAATAGTTAAGAGCTGGAAACTGTTTTAGAGATTTGGGTTGGTTTCCAGTACCTATATGGTACATAACAGCCATCTTTAACTCCATTTCTAGGTCACATGATGCCATCTTTTGGCTTCTGTGGGCACCATGCATATTAGTGGTACATATAGACATACATATAAACAGGTAGCCATATGTGTGTGTGTGTGTGTGTATGTGTATAGAAAGAAATAAAAGCATATACAACTAATGAAAGATAATCAAGAAATGTGCAGTGTACATTGAGAAGACTTACTACTGCATTTCATAACATATAAGGAAAAGAAAGTGAAGAGAGAAAATATTAGGATATTGAGTTCTGAAGATGGTCAGATATAAATAGGTGATTATCAGCTGCTTTTTTCTGACACAATAAAGGAAGAGAACCACAAAAGCATAGGTCCTATTAAAAGTGGTAGGAGAAGGAGTTTGAGAAATTCATGAAGGAAACAAGTCACAGAGGTCAGGTGGAAAGTATGGAGAAGCAGGACGATAACAGAGCATGCATAGCCAAGCCACAGAGATGAGCAAACAAGCCACAGGGCTCTTCCTGGGAAGAGGCAGTTTTTCGTTGATAAACAATGTTTTCTTTATTTCTTTTTGTTCTTTTCTACCTATTTGGTTTTGCTGCTCTACTTTTAGAATCGTTTTGTCTTTGAAATGGTTTGGAAAAATGGTGCATTTCATTTCTATTCTGTGCTTTACACTTACATAACATTATTCATTATTTTTCCTTGGAAATATTTATTTTCTAACCTCTTATTCCTTTCTCCTCCCTTGCATAATGTACTCTTTCCTTCTTGTATCTTCCTTTTATTTAATTTTGCCTTTTCTCAATTGTTGTCTATCTAACCAACCTCTTTCTTTATATCAGTTAGTGTTTCTACATTCAGCCTAAATAATTTGAAATTTCATCACACTCCTTAGTTTAGCCTTTTTTAGAACAAACTTTTGTATAATAGCAAACTTACTGAGGAAGAAAGCAGAAAGAATTGTCAATAACAAATGCTAAACAAATACTTAGGAATAGATTTAATCAGAGAGATGAAAGACCTATACAATGAAAACTTTCAAAAAGTGAAGAAACTGACACAAGTTGGAAAGAATTCCCATGCTCATTTTTTGTATTGACAGAATTAGTTTTTTTTTAAACTTTTTATTGATTCTTTGTGAATTTCACATCATAAGCCCTAATCGTACTCATCTCCCCATCCCTTCATATGTGCTTTCTACCCTTGCAACTCTTCCTAAAGGAATAGAAAAAATAAAAATAAATAAAAATACATATGTTTTTTAAAAATTAAAAAATAAAATATAACAAAACAACACAAGGCAACCATCTGACCCTGGAAGCTAGAGTGGGTCATGATATGGCACACAGAGTGCCATTTTGGCAAAACAGCTGGCACAGAGGGGTGCTAAAGACTTCCTCAGCAAGGCCAGGAGGGGTGCTAAAATCCTTTTAGTCCCTGTGTGAATGTTGAAAATATAATGTCCATCCTTACTCCTCAGCCCCAGGATGTTACTGCTTGAAGACCCTACAGAGGTTACTTGTCCTGAGAGAGCTAAGTTGTCTCCTTGTTCACTATATACAATAACCCACCTTTTTGTTCAAGTGCATATAAGAAACAAGCTGAACTTCTGGTAGATATCATAGCTCAAACCATCTCATTGCAGATTTTCTGTACATGTGTCTGTGTGTCTGTCATGTGCTTATTACCTCATCATCTCAGTCCTGTGAATCTGAGTGATGCTCAGCATGGATGGAGCTTATGTTGCTTTTTATGATGATCTCCACTTCCAGGCCTCTATCCTTCAAGCGACAGGATTCTGTTCGTAGTTTTGAACAGTGCATATTATGTATGTGTAACATCCATGTAGACTACTTCCTTAACTACTATTTTGAATTGTGCTATAAGTATGGATTGTAGATACCTTTATTGTATTAGATTTGATTTATTTTGATATAAATTTAGTAGTGGTATACATTTAGATTTGATAGTAATCTTAGTGTCAGAATTTTGAGGATAGTGTGCAGTTTCCAATGGGGCTAGGTTCATTAATATTTTTGTCAATGGTGTACAAATGTTCTTGCTCATATCTCATCCCTATTCAGCTTTCTACTCCTTCCTTCCTTCCTTCCTTCCTTCCTTCCTTCCTTCCTTCCTTCCTTCCTTGAGTGTTTGTTTGTTTCCTTCCTATCACCATTCCTTCTTTCTTGCTTTCATGTTTTAAAAAATTCTTCTCAGTTTAGCATGGAACTTGTGCATTTAACCTTCCAATTCTAGGATTAGAGAATTGAGTCACCATGCTAAGCTTGAAGTCTGTGTTCTTGATAATTGCTGTTTTGATTGGGATGAGATTGGAATCTCAGAGTTGTTTTCAACTTTTTCCCTGACAGTTGAAAATTCTGACCATTCAAAAAAAAAATTGTCATTGGCACTTTTACTTTTGGAAATTGTCATTCCACCACCCCCCACACACACACACTTATAAATTCAATTTGTTGTTCTTTTGTCATTTATTCTTTTGTGTGTAAGTATGCACATACTTACCTGTTTACATGATAACCTGTTTTCATGCATATAGGTGTGTGGACCAAAGACAAACAGAAGTATCATTCTTTAGCCACTATCCACCTCTTTTAAGTAATATTTTTATTAAGTCTTTCAGTTTCTTACAATATATTTTGATCACATTCATTTCCTACTCCAAATCATCTCAGGTCCACCTTCACCTCTCTACCTCCTGACTTACTGATCTCTCTATTTATTTGTGCAACTTGTGTTGCCCACCTACTCTTGGGGTTGCTCTGGAAAGTGGTATTTCTTTGAAGGAATATACCATCAATACCTCTTACAGTCTTTTTACTCCCTATTCCATAAAGACGCCAGTCTCTTAGGATCAAGGGTGCTGTAGATATACCATTTATGGCTGAGTATTCTGCAGTATTTTATTGTACATTTATTACATGTGGGTCTCAGTCTTAACTGCCACCTTCTGAATGAAGCTTCTATGATGAGACTTGAAACTATAGTAATATAACAATATAACTATATAACTATAACTATACATATGTATCTGTAGAGAATATAGCAATTAATTATTCTGGGTTATTTTAATATTATATCTAGTTAGCAAAATAACAGTAGAAAGTTATCCCCTGTAGACACACGGTTCTTATCTCCATTTCAATGCCAGGTATGGGTTACTTCTCATATAGTTGGCCTTTAATCCAGTCAGAAAATGGTTGGTCAACCTTATGATATTTGTATACTATCGCACCCATATGAATATATATTTGGAGGCCAGCGATTACTATAGATCATTGGGTTAATAGATGCATAAGACTGTTGGTTATCTTTTCCTCAAACTATTTCACAAATAGAAAGTGAAAGAACAAATTTCCAAATGATTTTTATAAAGTAAGTCTGACCCTGGTGCCAAGACCTAACAAACATCCAACAAAAAATAAAATTATGCTCCAATCTCTCTGATAAGCTTATCAGCAAAAACCCTCAATAAATATTCTTGCAAAATTAATTCAAGAACACATAAAGAAGAGTACTTACCATGATAAGGTCATCTTCATCTCTAAGATGTAGGGATGTTGTAGTATTTTAAAATCAATAAATGCAATGTACTGCATAAACATTCTCCAGAAGAGAAACCACTTAATTATCTAATTAGATGCAGAAAATCTAGCATACCTTCATGATAAAAGTCTTGTTGAATGATAAAGGGAACATACCCCAACATAATAATAAAAATATACAACAAGACTGTGGACAACATTACATAAAATGGAGAAAATGAATTTCCAGTTAAACCAGGAGTAGAACAAGATGTCCACTATCCTCTTTCCTGTTCAATATAGCACTTAAAGCCAACAAGTGAAGGAAATAAAGTGGATACAAATAGGAAAGGAAGAGGATCAAGTATTCTTTACTTGCTGATGATACAACTCTGTATACATATATATATGCACAATATATATAATATTAATATATATATATTGCACACACATATATACATATATATATTATGTATATGATATCACACACACATATATAGAGTCGTATCATATATATTCAAATATCTCTTGATATGTGTATATATTACATATATATATATACGTATATATATATTCAAATATCTCTTGTTTCACATCATGACCACAAAGTTGCATTAAATATTAGTTAATTTATTTGCTGCATGCAAAACAAGTAGACATCTCAGTTTAAAATAATCTAATTTAATTTAGAAGTGACTGCCTTTTGGAACAGCCTTTCATTATATTTAAGCTTTCGCATGAATGCCTCAGAGGCAATGGACTTTGACCTTGTGTTTCATCGGAAAAAGAAAGTAAACATGAATCTTTAGGGTTTTATTAAAGCCATTCATGATGCACTGCAGATTTGCCATTAAAGTTCAAAGAGAGTTTAACTCTGGCTTCTCCTTTAAACAAGAATCTTCACCTATGGTACTTTGAGAAAGTCCAGCTAAACCACACGCACTTGTTGACAATTAAATTTTTGTTAACTAATTAGCCATTTGCAAGAACAATTGAAAGTGAACTAGTGTTTTTACCATTTTGAAATCAGCAATTGGTGTAATGTCATTTGGTGGATATTTCCGCACTAGTGGAACCATTCCCCAGAGAGAAGCACATAAAATAAGAAATGAATGTATCATATTAGACTAAAGATGGCTCTTACCTACAGACAAAGCTGGCTGTAGATGTTTTTTTTCTTCCTTCTAAATCTGGCTAGCTTTACAGCAAAGGAAAGTTGTTATAGATGAATATAAATAATGAAGGGCCAGAAATAAAAGCTGCTAAATATCTTCCAGGACAAAAATCAAGAATTAACTTGTCTGGGCATAAAGGATTAAACGTAAAGCTGCTGGAATTATGCTTATTAAATTCCCAAAATCCTGCTGACATCTTTATTAAGTGGCATCTCCTTGGTTTCATATTCTTCTCTCTTTGCATGTATGTAATGGAACATGTATCTCTACAGGATAATAAAAAACAAAATAGAAACAAACAAACAAACAAAACCCAAACAAAACCAGAAAACAAGGGAAATGTGACTTTCTTATCCCCAACCCCAAGGGTGATTATAAGCCCCTTCTCCTGGCCACCAGCATGCATTCCCTCCATCACCCTATACATGTCTGACAGGACAATAAGGACAGCTGCAAGCAGTCAACAATAATGTGCATGTGTGGGGGTGGCAAACTATGGTCTGTCCATGGGTCACCTTTAAGGATGATGTCATGTCATCATGCTCCATCATATCTGGTTATTAATCCTCCTCTTCCAACTTGTCACACACAGGCTACAGAGCTTTGCTGTACCAGAGACTGCATTTTGGAAAATGTGTTAGTGACACAGGTGACATTGAAACCAGGACATTATAAAAATTAGTTTACAATGGAAATTACTCTTTGTCAGGAGTCTGGGTCAGACAGAAGATGATTCATCTGCACACAGACCACTTGGCTGGAGAGCACATTGCTTCCTGGATGCTAGAATGGATTTTATTCAAATGGATCAAGATGTTACTTTTGGATCTGGTCAGAATATAAATGAAGTTGGATGTTAAGACATCTTTATGGTCTGTTTGATTTCCCCAATATTAGAGCTTTACCTCTATAATCAACTATTACCAATTTCATTCTCACACATAAGTTTAGTAGAAAAAAATCATGCTATTTATTATCATCTTATGAGTTTATGCACACAAATATGAGAAATACAAAATAGCCTAGAGTTTATTAACATGAAACATTTAATACAGAAAGAGGGGACATTGCAAAATTATATGTCATGAACATATTGAATGTGCCCAATTGCCTTTAAGTGTCTAAAGTATAACCATTATATGATATTATAAGGATTATAAACTATATTGAAGTAATATATTCAAGCATCCAAAAAATAAGAGTAAATAAAAATAATTCTGCTCACTAGCTCACAGTTAGGAAGGAATGAAAGTATTAACAATAAAATAATAATGAGCAGGGCAAGACAAATACATCCTGCAGCAGTCCAAGCTGATGCATTTTCTGATGCAATGGAGGGAGCCGGAGGCTTCCAACTCATAAAAATGAATGTCTGCCTAAGAAAGGCTGCACACGTCTTTTCCCTACTGTTGCCCTCCAGGGGCCTATTCTGACCTCGCTTTGTCCCTGTTGAGAGACAGAAGAGAGAGTATGAATATGGCTTAGGACATTTAGCTCCAGGAGCCTGCTACTCTGGGGGTAGTTCAGCACCTGCCTCTCCCGGGAGTAATTTGGCACCTGGATCACACTGACCTTGCTGACTGAGGGCTGTGATGAACACCCTACCTGTGCCTTACCTGAGGGTTTTTTCTCATTAGGAGATGAAGTGAAGCATGATTTCAAGTTATCCTTTAACAAATGGGAAAACTGGGGCCTGGATACTCTCAGTGATAACTTATTCCACTCATTTTCCCTCAAGAGTTTCCTTACTTAAACCTAAAGTCACAATTATCCATGTTGACAGCTACATACATGTTTTTTCAGGAACATAGTGTAGACACAGGGTTCTAGGACAATGTCCTTATCCCCTGCTTTCTACAGTGAATTTTTTTTTCTAAGCTTACGTGCACTGTATTTTCTCAGAGTCTCAGGAGATTGAGCAGTGGATAAGATGTGTTTGGCTGGGCCAGACAGGGGTTGGGAAGAGGGTGGCAGAGACAGAAAAATCCTTTTTTGTCAGCCCTTGTTACGCACACTCAGAGCCTGTATGGCAGAGGATCAAGCTCATTACATGGAAACACATTTTTCGTATGGCAAAATGTATGAAAATCTTAAAGGTCAAGCTGTATGCTATGAATTGTTGAGAAGCTTTGAAGCATTTGCTAACTGAATCATGAATTACAGTATATGTTAAAATGATTATGTTTAAAAATAGGGCACATACACAAAGTTGAAGTGACTTTGAAAATTCCCTTTATCCATGTACATGCATATGCCTATCCATCAGAAAACTTTTAAAATAAGTTTATTTTAGAATATTTTCAGATTGATTGGAAAATAACAAAGCCAGAACTCTTTGTTTCTATATTTCCTAGACCTAATTTTTCTATTATTGTATACTAGTTTGATACTGTCATTAATAATATATCAATATTGTTAGATTATTAACTAAGGTGATATTTTATTCACACTCTTTTTTTTTAATGTAAAGCTCTTTTCTTTTGTTTCACCAACCAATCCAGGGGACCACATAACATGTACTCTGATCTCTTGGGGGGACAAAATGACATGCACGCTGATACTTGGGGAGACCATATAACAACACGCTCTCCGACCTCTTGAGGGGACCACATGACATGCACTATGATGACTTGGGGTACCACATGACATGCACATTGAAACTTGGGGGGACCGTATGGCATGCATTCTGATATCTTGGTGCTCTTCTTTCTCTGATGATTTCTTGGGTTTTATTTGCTATTGACTAGTTTACAGTTTTAAGTCATGACAGTTCACTGTTTTGAAAAATATACCTCAATTACATTTTTCTAATTGTCTTGAGTTATACTGACAGTACAGGGAGGAAGAATGTGCACAGGCATAGTTACAGACTTCTTAAATTATGTCCACAGTGAATAGGTGAATACCATCCAAATGAGTCCTATCACTTTTGTAGTTGAACTAGGTCACTTGGGTAATGTTTCACAGGATTCTTCACTCTAAAATTACTTATTTGCTCTGTCTATCATGCATATATCTTTTGGGAGGAAGTTACAGTCAATGCTTTTAGGAGACAAACAGCTGTTCTTGAGGGTGTATTAGGTTCATCATTTATTCTGAGATCTTTAACATGAGAGACTAGTCTGTTCTCTTTCACTTACTTAGGCAATCCTTTGCTTATATCAGAACAAACTCATGATTATTTAGAATCTGAATTATAACTAAATTCTTCTATGCTTTGTTCCATAGATTATTACACTTTGGGTCAATGCTCCAGAAATTGCCCCCAGTTTGGGGGACTGAGAACTCTTTCACTTGGTTTCTGCGATATGTTTCCAATACTGCAAGTTGTTTATTAGCATGCCCTACTTCCTGGTAAAACAACATGTTGAAGCCTAGCATTAGACATTTCATTATGGAGAGACCTGGGTTCTAAATAGGAGAACAGGTTCAGTATCTGGGACACTTAATATCCAAAGTCTGTATATTAAGTGTGCTTGTTTCTAGTTGAGTACTGTTCCTATGAATTCTCATCAGTTACTACAGAGGTATCCAACTAATGTTATTCATTACCACATGAACTGTTTGAGTATTTGTCCTGTTTTGATGTAAATTACCACTCTAATACTAAGACACTTGGCTCTTCCCATTAACTATTGATTTAATTGTTCTCCCTCTCCCTCTCCCTCTCCCTCTCCCTCTCCCTCTCCCTCTCCCTCTCCCTGTCCTTCCCTTCCCCCTCTTTCTCTCACATACACATACACATACACACACACCACCACCACCACTACCATACTTCCATACCCAAAACACAACACAAAAGCCCCTGATGTCCAACACACAGTGTCATTTCTATTAGTTATTCACAGAAATACACTTATGAGACCATTTTACTGTAGGCACCATACAATTCTAATGTGAGATATAGAGAAATCAAACTGGAACTGGCCTGGAAGGTTCCTCTCTAATGTCTCTCTCATGTTACCAGTATTGCTATGAAGACTGGTGTTGTGTAAAGGCATTGATGGCCTGTACCAGGTGTGAACTCTACTAACCACAATATCAATCTGACAGGCACAATATACCCATTGATGCAGTGAGAGTGTTTTGGCTAGTTTTATGTCAACTTGACACAAGCTAGAGTTATCTGAAAGGACAGAACCCCATTTAAGAAAATGACTCCATAAGGTCTGATTGTAGGACACTTACAAGAAAGCAGACTGAGCAAGCTATGATGAGCAAGGCAGTGAAGAGCACCCTACTCATGGCCTCTGTATCAGCTCCTATCTTAGGGTCCCCAGGCTGTTAGAGTTCCTGCCCTAACTTCCTTCATTGATGAACTGTGAATGTGGAAGCATACACTGAATAAACATTTTCGTCAAAGCAATAGAAGCCCTAACTGAGTCAGGGAATGGCTATTATAGGGAAAAGTGAATGTTTGTTAATTGGATTGGGGGCTTGCTGTACTAGAGGAAATCCGTACCTAATACTGTGTACCTGGTCCAAATCCCATAAATGAAGAACTCTTAGAGCTGAGATGGCTGCTCAGCTGAACTGACATAGAATTAATCCACCCTCTATCATGTTTATATTTACAGATAGAAGCTACTCCCAGCACTCAAGAGAGAAGCTTCTCTTTGTAGTGGATGATCCATGGTTATACAAGATATTGAGAAGAAAGAAAAGTTGAAAGTTCATCAAGGCATGTACACTATCCCATTAAGGCTGGGGAAACAATGTAGAAAGGAAGGCAGAAATAATGTAAAAGCTCAAAGATGAAAAGTCTGTCTTCACCCTCCTAAATCTGTTTTTAAATAATTACACATATTATCATGCATGCTTTGAGCTTCTGAAAACCACCTGATATCCATCTTCAAACCTTTTCCTCTTCATTTTAAACTCCCATCCATCACTGCTCTGAACATGCTCTCTCTTGATGTTTGCTTTTCCAGAATGTCACAGATACCAAAGTGCACAGAATGTGGACTTTCACACTGCTCTCGCAGACTTGTCAATATTAAGTTAAGACTCATCCATGCCTTGGTGTGTCTTTATAGATCATTCTTTTTATTTTTAAAGAGTACTTCACTAAATGCATGAATTAACAACAATAAGAACTAATCAGTACCCCCAGAACTTGTGTCTCTAGCTGCATATGTAGCAGAAGATGGCCTAGTCGGCCATCGTTGGGAAGAGAGGCCCCTTGGTCTAGCAAACTTTATATGCCCCAGTACAGGGGAAAGCCAAGGCCAAGAAGTGGGAATGAGTGGGTAGGAGAGCAGGGAGGAGGAAGGGTATAGGGGACTTTTGGGATAGCACTTGAAATGTAATTGAAGAAAATATCCAATAAAAAAAATTGATAATTCATTTATTTACTGAAACATACTTAGCTGAATCTTATTCATACAATAATAATAAAACTGACAGTCATTCAAGTGAAGACTTTTGTTTGATACCTGCTTTCAGATTCACTGTGTAATAAAGCTGATAGCCATCCAAATGAAGATTTTTGTTTTATACCCGCTTTCAGATTCACTGTGTAATATCAGGACCACAGTCTTCTGGTCATACTGTTGGTTTTATGAAACTATCAAATTATCTTAGAAAGTGGAAGTTTTTAATTTACCCCTAGAATGGTCCTGAGATAATTTGTTTATCTAATATTTTCTTCTTTAGTGGCATCATGACTCTGCTAGACTTCACAGTTGATATGATTTGTAGATTGTTCTATCCTACTAATAATAATTTGAATATTACCAATGACTCATGATGTGAACGAACCTTACGTTCTTACTTGCCTGTTCTCGCTTCTCCCTTGAGGCATCTACTTATATACTATCCCTGTTGCCCTTCAGTAGGGCACCTTTACTGCAAGTCCTTGAAGCATAAGTATTCTATTTAAATTCTGGAACAATTTTTCCATTGAAAGTATTCTCCAAATATTTGTTCAAAATGTGACCCATTTTCTTCTATTCCAAATAGTGTCCTTCAATTTTTGATTTTGATAAAATCAATTCATTATATTTTTCATGAGTTGTAATTGGGATATCCAAAATTTTGTCACCAAATTCAACACAACAGAGATTTTCCTCCACATTACTTTCCTGTAGTTTCAGACCTAGCCATGAATTTCCCATTTAAATCAATGATCCACTCTGAGCCAATTACAGTGGAACGATAAGATTTGTGGCTAGGCTCAAAGCTTAGAATGTCGAAGAAAATCATGTTAAAACACTATTTATTGAATGACTGTTCTTTCTGAATTTAAAGCATATTTTGCACTTTTCTACTATAATCCTGATTAGTTTTTGGAAAGCTTTGAGTTTCCTACACTGTGTTTTGGTCACATTTACCCCCTTTCTTACACTCACAGCACTTTCTTAAAAAAAATCCCTTCAATACCAATTTCATTGCTCAAATATTGGTAGATATGTTGTCCCCTACTAGAGCATTATGACCTAGAAGTTCACAACTTTCATTTGTGCCATATTTTTTAATTAATTTTTTTTTACTTATCCCACTCACTGACCCCCTCCAGTCTGCCCCGTCCCACAATCCTCCCATGCCCTCTTCCCTGCTGGGGGCACCTCTGAGTATACTCCAACCTTGGCACTTGTAGTCTGTCAGGCTAGGTGATTCCTCTCATTGAGGCCAGACAAGACAGCTAGGCTATTAGAACATAGCCTACATACAGGCAACAGCTTTTGGGATAGCCTCCATTCCAGTTGTTTAAGACCCACATGAAGACCAAGCTTCACATCTGCTACATATGTTTGGGAGGCCTATGTCTAAGCTGTGTATATTCTTTGGCTGGTGGTCCAGTCTTTGGGAGCCCCAAGGATCCAGGTTAGTTCACTCTGATGGTCTTCCTGTGGAGCTCCCATCCCCTTCGAGATAGCAATACTTCCTCCCATTCTTCCATAAGAGTCTCCAAGTCCCATCTACTGTTTGGCTGTGGCTGTCTGTATCTCTCTGAGTCAACTTATTTGCTCTATATTTTGGGGTGGGTGGGATTTTGTGACCATCTCCCCCTCTATATGCTGTAATTTGGTCTGTCTTAGGTTTTGTGCATGCTGTGAAAAGTTTTCTGTTCTTTAGACCATTATTATGCCAAGAACCTATTATTAAACAGGACAGTGGCCATAGGGCAGAACTTCTTAGTATTATTCTGCTAGATACACATACTACTTAACTGTCTCCTAAGAACTTCTTGTTATACCCATGGGTCAGCGCATCTCTCAGTCCTCATTGGAGAGGCTTCTATTAGCAGTAGATGGTGATTACCAAGAAGATTCACAACTGGCCACTGTATAGAGAACAAGAGACTATACCTACTGAGTCCATGTAGTGTTGCTCTTATGTGTGTACATATCATTTGGGACTATATAATCTATCAGAGAGCTCATGCTTATAAAGAATGATTCTCCTTCTCTGAGCATTGTTGATTACCCATAGCTCTCCTTATAGGGGTGGAGCATTGTGAAATATCTTTTGACTATTTTGTTATGTCAATTGATATTGCTTTGCAGATCTTGTTTAGGCAACCATGTTGTTGAAAATTAATGAGGTTAGCATGCTTATCATGTCTAAAAGACATTTTCTAGTAGCTGGTGCCTAGTTCTTGTCCTTTTGCTCTTTTAGCCTTTTTGTTCTCTTTTCTGTTATGTTCTCTGATACTTAGATGTAGGAGTTAAATTGTAGATGCACTAAGAGGGGATGGCACTTTATTTTCTGTATTTGAGCCAAGGTAAACCTCTCTAGTAGCCCCTGTCTGCAGCAAAAATAAATATTCCATGAGGAGTGTGATTGATGTGGGAGGGCCCATCCCCTTATGGGTGGGGTCATATCTGGGTTGATAACCCTGGGTTTTATAAAAAGACAGGCTAAGCAAGGCATAAGGAGTTAGCCAAAAGGCAGCACTTCTCCATGGCCTAAGCATTATTTCCTGTATCTAAGTTGCTACCTGGTTTGAATTCCTGCCTTGGCTTCCCTCTAAGGATTGTGACTCAAAATACATAAGCCAAATAAACTTCTTTCCTAGCTTGCTGTGGTCATTTGAATAAAAGTAGTCCATATAGGCTCATAGACTAGAATACTTGGTCAGTAGGGAGTGGCACTATTAGGCGATGTTTTGAAGTTTGTCACTAGAGGTGGGCTTTGAGGTTTCAAAGCCTAAGCCAGGCCTAGTGACCTATTGACTCTCTCTCTCTCTCTCTCTCTCTCTCTCTCTCTCTCTCTCTCTCTCTCTCTCTCTCTCTCTCTCTCTCTCTCTCTCTCCTGCCTATGGATCCAGATATATAACTAACTCTCAGGTCCTCTCCAGTACCCTTCCAGTACCATTATCTTCCTGTGAGCTGCTATACTTCACACTATGCTGATAATGGCCTATTCCTTTGAAACTATTCAAATACCCCAATTAAATGCTTTTCTTTATAAGAAGGTTGTCATCTTGATGTGACTTCATAGCAAAAGAGCAAAGATCTAAGGATGTTGCTTTTAGTCATGGTGTTTCATCACAGCAACTGTAACATTTACTAAGACAAATACTTTACTTACAACATACAAGCAAATACTTTCTATAGATTGCTATGGACATTCTATAGGATGTGTCTTTAAGCAATTAATTGTTGCCCTGGATGTACTGAATCTTTTATACTTTGCTAAGATTAGTATTGTTTTCTTAGTTATTAGCATTCTCTTCAGAAAGTGTTTAATTGTTAGCCACCATTTTGGTCCTGGGGATCTAACCTGTGTCTTCTTCATGAGCAGAAAGTGCTCTTAAGTGCTGCATTATTCTCATTGTCTTCAAGACCAAATTATTTCTGTACTAGGAAACTGTCCAGAATACAAGGGGCATGGTTTATTCCTGCTTTTAAATTTTTCATTAGCTTCCATTTTCCTCTTTTTATTATAAAATTTATCTTTCACCTTATATATACTCCATTTACACTTTACTGATACTTGTTTTGCTAAAGATATTTTTGTGTACATTAAAAATATATTATTTGAAAACCCATGTATAAATACAGTATCTCTTAACCAGCCTTCATTCTCCCCATTCAGCTCTTCCCAGGACCTTCTTATCTCTTCGCCTTTATAATTAATTAACCAAATAATTAATCAAGTCACTGAATCCAATTAGTGCTGCCCATATGTTCTTGGGTGTGGTATGAGGCCATCCCCCACCCCACCCCCAAAGCAGCTCTTTCTTCACCAGCAGCTGCTAATTGACAAAAGCTCCTCACTTAGGGGTTATGTCTTAAAATCTGTATCAGTCTTCATGCAGGAAGTGTTAGCTGGTCTGATCTTGTGCAGGTCTTATAGAGAAGAGAACCACAGCTCCTGTGAGTTTAGAAGTGTAGTATATATGCCATGTCTGAAGGACAGCATTTCATAGCATGTCTCTCACCCTCCTGTTCTTACATTATTTCTGTCCCACTTGTTTCCATGTTTTCTGAGCCTTGGGGATGAAAGGTTGATATAGATATATACCATTTGTGGTTGAGGCCTCACAGTTGCAT
The DNA here is from genome assembly GCF_000001635.26 of Mus musculus. Lineage (NCBI taxonomy): Eukaryota > Metazoa > Chordata > Mammalia > Rodentia > Muridae > Mus > Mus musculus. Next base: position 78,928,917 of record NC_000079.6, read on the forward strand.
ATTCTCAGCACTTTGAAGACAAATGAGTCTCTTTTTCTTCCTTCCTTCCTTCCTCCCTCATTCCTGCTCTCCCTTCCTCATTCTCTCTTCTATTTTTTCTCTCCCCCCCACCCCTCTCTCTGCCTTTGAGATATCTTGACACTCCTCTGTATATATATTTTGCATCCCAACTTCAGTTCACTATTATTCTATGGTGACAAAATATGTGGTAGATTATAATTTCACTAATCTTCTGATAAGGCCTTGGTGTTTTAGAGGGCCTAATTTTATAGCTTTGATCTTCAAAATTATGTCTATCAGTATACCTTCTTCATATGTTCTTTTTCAGATGGCAAAATTTCCAGGCTATTTCCTCAAAGCCATGATTCTTTAGAATACCTCTCCCTCCCTCCCCCCTCAAATAAACCTTATTTGAATGGAATACCTTATTTATAACTTGGGTATAGTTGTGTTTTGCAAGTGTCTCCTTTGATGAACCTTCCTCTTATGAGCCAGGCCTTTCTGACCATGTAAAGTTCCATAGGGTTGCTCAGTAGTTAGTCTTCCAGTGTTGCCTAATTAGGTATCATCTGGATCTCCACAGTGAGACCCTGGTATCATTTCTGGAAAATAAAGCAAAGACAGGAAACTGTGCTTCTGGAACCTGGCATCCTCATGAGCTTCTGAGTCTCCTGTAATTAATACTGAATTAGTCAAAAATTTCCTTCAAATATTCCTACCAGATTAAGTTCCAGCAGTTTCTGCTCTATAAGGAACATCTCAGTGCAGCATTTCAAGGTGTTTGTGTCTGTGTCCCAAGTCTTAAAAGGGTAGTTTTCACTGGGTCAGGGTCCAGAAAAGCCTTGGCGTTTTCGATTAGCTGGCATTTTACTGTTCAATGAATGTGTGTCAATTACCTTTATGCTTTTTATATATTAGAGCTGAGTCTCGAATCCTGTGTTAAAAACTGTCCTTACTCTGCCCCATATTTAATGTTTAACCTCAGTAATACTTGCTGGACCTACTTCTATAACCTTTTCCTACCCTTTTCTCGTTTTTATGTTAGTGATAGCATATATTCATTAGAAAATTCACCTCACAAACTCAAATTCTCTGTTTTTGATAACTCTCAATTTGATAATTATTAAACAAATACCAAATGAATTCTAGGCACTTCAAAGAGAATGAAATGATTTTCCTACTTTAGAAGAACACTGGTTCTATGGTTTAAACAAACAAGTTGATTCATGATAAATGAATCAACAGAGCACCAGAATGCAGGAAGTTGTTTGAGACTCCAGAGAGTGTGAGGAGACACTATAGCAGTAGTCATGGACATGGCTCACCTAATTTTTCTACACTTTTATTCACATTTTAAGGGGAGAAAGAGGTCTCAACAAGAAATTTAAATTCATGGTTTGAGTTTTGACTTTACCACAAGCTTACAAAAGGGTCTTTGACATATTAATTGCTTTCCCAGCTCATTTTTTTGATATAAAATTAGATTTATTCTTATTAGAGATCTAATGCAATAAATAAATGAAATATGATGTATGCTTTGAGGGACTATACATATGCTGTATTTATTATTTTATCATGTTATTGCATATGGTCATACCATAATAATGATTTTACAATTTATTAATAAATATATTACATAATTAGAAAAAAAGAACAGTTTATAGGGTTTTAGATTGTAATTCAAATTAGGGAAACAGAAAGAGGATCATGAAGGCTCAATACAAGAAAATATCACGCATGTTGCAACAATGGGATTCAGCCTAGCTTAGATACTTAAATAGTTTCTAAGTTCTATGTTGATGCTACTGAGGGGTATTAAGCTTTAGTGGACTTGGTTTTGAATTTTATACTGGAGACTGTCTTGATAGACATGAGGAGCACACAAGCAGGCTCAGCTATGTCTGGAGGTAAAAATTTAGGAGGATTTCAATTGAGGCCATGGCAGGGATAGATATAGCATAATAAAATGTATATATTTTGTTTCTGAAGGAACTATAAAGAAAATGTGTAGGATTTCACTTATAGGAATTTAGTTTATGAGAAAACTCTGTGGATGTCACATGCTGAGGTGTGAAGTTTGGACCACAGTGAGAGTAGAAGCTAAGTAATCCTCTATTGAAACATTTGAAAAGGAAGATAAGACTTTCAGAAAAGTATCCTCAAATTCGCTGTAGAGGAAAGGCAGGTATACATAGATACAAGGTATTAACATCCTGTTAATAAATTAAGTTATAAAGTTTATTTAAAAATCCTTGAGCAAAGCATAGAAGCCATTATTATATCTTCATTGTAAAAGTCAAATAGTCTTTTATTTCAGACCATGCCACTGAATAGAAGCTTTGTTCTATTGACCTAGGTCAGTTCTTCCAATTTTTGAACAATAACCAGGAAGACCTGATTTAAAAAAAGAAAAAAAAAAAGGACCATAGGCAATCAAAATAACCACAGATTGAAAGTTCTGCCTGATTACTTTCTGAGAAGTACTCTTTTTAAAATTAGATTAAAATATTCCTTACTTGTACAACATTTCACATTATTTAGATGTTAAAAAATTACCTTGCAGAAGCTTTTCAGTCTCATGAAGTATCATTTGTCAAGTTTTTATCTTAGAGCCTGAGCCATTGGAGTTCTGTTTATGAATATTGCCAACCCCCTCTCCCCACACCAATGAATTCCAGGCTCTTTCCCACTCTCTATTCTATTAGATTCAGTGTATCTGGTTGTGGTCCTTGATCCACTTGGACTTGAGCATTGTGCAAGGTGGCAAAATATGGATCTATTTTCATTTTTCTACATACTGACTGCCAGCAAGACCTGTACCATTTATTGAAGATCTTTCCTTTTCTTTTCTTTTCTTTTCTTTTCTTTTCTTTTCTTTTCTTTTCTTTTCTTTTCTTTTCTTTTCTTTCCTTTCCTTTCCTTTCCTTTCCTTTTCTTTTCTTTTCCTTTTCTTTCCTTTCCTTTTCTTTTCTTTTTCATTGTATATTTTTTTCTTCTTTGTCAAAGATCAACTATCCTTAAGTGTGTGGTTTGATTTCTGGGTCTTCAATTTTACTCCATTGATCAACCTGTCTGTCTCTGTACCAATACTATGTAGTTTTTAATTACTATTGCTCTGTAGTACAGCTTGAGTTCAGAGATGGTGAGTCTCCCTTAATTTCTTTTATTGTTAAGAATTGTTTTCATTATTCTGGGTTGTATGTTTGTTTTGTTTTTCCATAGGGAATTGAGAATTGCTCTTTCCATGTCTTTGAAGAATTATGTTGGAATTTTGATGGAGATTGAGTTGAATCTCTAGAATACTTTTGGTAGGATAGGCATTTTTACTATGTTCATTCTACCAATCCATGAACATGGGAGATCTCTCCATTTTCTGAGGTCTTCTTCATTGATTTTTCTTGGGAGACTTGAAGTTATAGTCATACGGATCTTTCACTTGTTTGGTTATAGTTACTCCAAGATATTTTATATTATTTGTGACTATTGTGAAGGATGTTGCTTCCCTAATTTCTTCCTCAGCCCATTTATCATTTGTGTAAAGAAAGGTTACTGATTTGAGTTAATTTTATATGCAGCCACTCTACTGAAGTTGTTTATCAGCTGTAGAAGTTCTCTGTCAAAAGTTTTGGGGTCGCTTATGTATACTATCATATCATCTGCAAATAGTGATACCTTGACTTCTTCTTTGCCAATTTGTACGCCCTAGATCTCCTTTTGTTGTCTTATTGCTCTAGCTAGAACTTTGAGTACTATATTCAATAGACATGGACATTGTGGACATTCTTGTCTTGTCCCTGATTTTAGTGGGATCTCTTCAAGATCCAGCTTAAGGAGAGGCCCCAAGTCCTGACACTGCTGCTGAGGGTGTGGTTTGCTTGCAGGCAAGATCCTGTCATGGCTGCACTCTGAGAGGCCCAACAGGCAGCTGAAAGAGTCAGATGCAGATACTTGCACCCATTCAATGGATGGAGGCCAGGGACCCCTGTACCTGAATTACGGAAGGGCTAGAGGAAACTGAGGAGGAGGGTGACCCCATAGGAAGACCAACAGTCTCAGCTAACCTGGATCCCTGGGATCTCACAGATACTGGGCCACAAACCAGGAAGCATACACTAGCTGATATGAGGCCCCCAACACATATACATCCTAGGACTGCCTGGTCTGGCCTCAGTGGGTGAACATGCACCTAGCCCTTAAGAGACTTGAGGTCTGAGGGAGTGGGGAGATCTGATGGGGTAGGGGTAGGGGTGGGAGTGGGGGTGAGGATATTCTCTTGGGGATGTGAGTCGGGTGGGTGGGGGAAGGAATGAGATGAGCAACAGTCAGAGAGAAGACTGGTAGGGGGCTAACGACTGGATTGTAAAATTTAAAAAAAGATTAAATGATAATAATAATAATAATAAAATTATAAAATACCAACTCAATCTCTACCAATGCATCTATTCACTGAATAGTAGAAAATTATTTTTCCTTTTTTAAAATATTTTTTATTACGTATTTTGCTCAATTACATTTCCAATGCTATCCCAAAAGTCCCCCATACCCTCCTCCCCACTTCCTTACCCACTCATTCCCAATTTTTGGCCCTGGCGTTCCCCTGTACTGAGGCATATAAAGTTTGCGTGTCCAATGGGCCTCTCTTTCCAGTGATGGCCGACTAGGCCATCTTTTGATACATATGCAGCTAGAGTCAAGAGCTCCAGGGTACTGGTTAGTTCATAATGCTGTTGCACCTACAGAGTGAATGAATGACTGAAATGCACATTTTTCTTATCATCAGCGATGGTATAATCTTACTCAAAATCATCCTCAATGGCCATCACCGTAAGTGATCTCAGCTACTTGTGACATTCATAAAATTGCTGGTATGGGCTTTGAGCTTTCTTCAATGTTTGTTTCAAGATTTTTTTATATTGCTCTTATTTGTTTGTATAGTCGTGTGGAGGCCTTAGATCATTTTTGGATGTCTTCCTCAATAAGTCTACACCTTATATTTTTGAGACAGGATAATTTGTTAAACTTAGAGCTCAATGTTTTAGCTTGGATGGCTAATGAGTACCACCCCTGTAAGTGCTCATCTTACTCCACTCTAGCAATAGTGTCATAGCATACACATCCAAACTTAGATCTTTATGCTTATGCAGAAATCACTTTATCGACTGATCCTGTTCCCCAGGCTTATTTTTTTTTTTTTATTTTTATACCCCAAGCTTCCCAAGAGCAAAAATGAATACAGTTTTATAGATGGCTAATAAAAATAATCTTGTATCAAATATTAACTAAATGTGAGTGATGAGCTTAAGAAATTCCTGCTTTGCTTTTAAGGGTAGTGAATAAATAGATTTAGTCCATGGCTTTCCTGGATAAAAAGGACCTGTGTTGGAGGGAGTTCACGTTAAGTAAAGATTCTTTTCCTCTCTGAAAATAGATGATCGAGTCATCATGATTCATCAGGGAAACCAGGTGTTTTACTTTAGAAATAAAGATACATTTGGCTGGCTAAGTACACATAAGAGCATATTGGTTACTTAAAAGAAAGACAATAGCATTGATAAAGACCTAAGTGTATTGATATTGGAGCCCATAAGGGCTTGCAAAGAGAAAAGTTCCTTGAATCTTCAAAATCATATATTAGCACGTAAACACCTTCAGTTAGATCTATATACATTTAGAGATATAGATTTTTTAAAAACATAAGAACTTACATGTCTAATATAACTTTGTATTGACCAAAGATCAGCAGCTACCTTTTACATTAAGCTGTGTTCTCTTTTATACCTGGCAACTGTAAGGTTTTACTGATACTAATTTCAATTATGCATCAGCAGGTTCACTTCTGTTCTGTTCAATTCACAGAATGAATGGTACCATAAACTAGGCATATACTGCATCAGTTAAAGTTTACCAAATGATTTCCTATGGTTTGCTTTTCTTACCTAATGCGTGCCTGCATGTGAGAAAACTCTCTGAAGCAGAATGCTTCGTGGCTTTTAGGCCTGTGGTTGCATTATTTCAAGTTGATCATGCTGTCCGGTCTAGTGCCTTTTTCATGAGAATCATATAAAAACCCTGTTCCCTCAGAAAGATTTCAGTAAAATCTCAAATAAAGTTGATCCCTCCTTTGCTTTGTCTTCATCTGGGAATAGAATCTTGGATGTGTTCATTCATTTACAATTTTAGCTCTTCAACTAAACCTAAAGAGAAGAGAGGAGGGGTGCTAAAACCGTTTATTTGAATCAGATTTCCTTTCCACTTTTGTTTTTATTAAAAACATGTTATAAATCCTTTGGGAGCTATTTTATCTAATGACTTAAAATCAGCAAAATAAAAGTAATGCTCTTTTTAAAAACATGTAAGGTGTTATTATTTCACACTGCTAACCAGTCTCAGTTTAATAAAAATTCCCACAAACCACATGAATGCCAAATGCCACTTGAGGTGGGTATTTCCTAATTATATTTATTTATTGGTCACATTTCCTGTATTTTATTCTTTAATTTGTGAATAAAATCACATCCCATCTATTCTATGGTCTAGTAGTTAAAATGTGACGGCTTGAGGTAATTTGCCTGCTTTGGGAAAGGCTACTCTGATTAAGGCATCAGAGTTTGAGTGCAAGCAACAGATTAACCATAACTTGAATGGCAACACACTAATTCCTCAACCAAACTGGAGACTATGGGTTCACATGCAGTTTCAATATGTTATCATGTTTGGCAATCTTCCTCCCTCCATAGACCAAGAAACATTAACTCACCACTCTAATAGAAGCATATGAAAACACAGCTGATGTAAATTGTACTCTTTTAACAGTTTCCTCCATCCTTTCCTTTGGCAACAAGGTAAGCTCACATTTTATTCTAAAACGTCTCTGAGAATATTTCAAACTTACCCCTTCTCTGATATTCATGTTAATGCTTTCTTTCTCAAGATGTTAGATGAGACATCAAAGAATGGGTTATAGTTCAATCTGTAATTTATTATTGGAACAGAAAGGTATTTAATGATAGGGAAATTACTTTAAAAATCATAGTACCATTTTTCAACATCCAGCTTTGCTAGAATTATTTAGATTACAAACTCAATAGTTTTTTTTTTTAGAACCATGATAGTTTTAATGTGGAAGTTCATGCTATGTTTTTCCAATTGTTTGGTAATACTGAGAATCGAGCAAATCAGTAGACCCTCTCTGTGGGCTCTTTAGAGGCAAAGCTAAAGTCTTGGAAGGCTTTGGTGGGAGGCCTTCGCCTTCCAGGCCCTTGTGAAGGAACCCTCTGTCCTAGAGTGGGCTTGCAGCTTCTTGGGGAGGGGAGCCATTTATCACAGTCCTAAATGAAAGCATTCTTTAAACACAAATGTCTTTTTCTCCCTTTGTCTAATTACTGAGAGGAAAAGTGAGAAGGAAATGTCAAAACAGAGAAACAGTGGTGTATAGAGAGAGCAGCCACTCTGGGGCTCAACCAGCTTTTGTGAGGGTCTGGGCGATTTGTCAAATGGTTGTGGCATAAGTCAAGCTCTGAGGTTCAAAGGTCTTGACCTAAGAAGTCCTGGAATCAGACAGTGTAAGCAAGAGGTCTGCTAGAATTTTCAGCTGTAGTGGAGATGAACAATGCTGGGGTCTGAACATAACAAAGCTTCATTTGCATAATTCAGGTAAGTAATTTTATTGAAACTGACAGGGATGTGACAGGCTGAGAAAGAGAGCAGAACACACTCTTGCTGGGAACCACAAGGCTCCTCAGTTAGGTATGTGAAAATAAATGACAGCTAATCTCTTCACTAAAAAAAATCTGTAAACAATGCCATTTTACCCAAGACTCACCCATGACCGTTTACAGAGCAGGCTATAGATTCTTTAGGCAACTTTTCCAGAATAGAGCAAAGGGAATTCACCACATTCAAACTCTGTTTCAGGCTTTAATTGTGGTAATAATTACCTTCATGAGTAAGAGTGTTGTCTAAGGCAGGCCTACATCGGGGAAAAAATAATAAACACATTCCAATGTAGAAAATGATAAAAGATTGAGACTATATAAAGCTAATTTTTATTAAGATTAGATTGGGAGGACAGAGTTGAACAGCATATACTAAGAATGTGAAAATGGCATGCACTTAGCTCTTGAATTTGTTGAAGTATGTAAGAAATCATAATATCTAGTGATTCATCTCAGTCCCTTTTTTCTGTTCTAAAAGGTATGGGTTTAAATACAATATAAATTTAATATTGATACGTATACTTGAAAATAAAAATATTTAAAATTTAACCACTTTTTTTCTTTATAAGATTTTATATCATCAGCAACATATGAAAATTAGGTTTTATGTAGGATGGACATAATTACCAATGCTAAGCATCAAAACAAATAAGGTTATCATAAAAGTGTTTCCTTGTTTTTCATAAGAGAAGCTGTGTTCTTAAGAGCCCTTTCCATGTTCTTTGTACTCAGTGTTGTTTTTATATGTGGATCACCAGGAGGTAGCTATATGTCGTTTTTAATTCTGGCTGCTTACCAGTCATTGCTGACTTTTATAGGCAAGGGCAGTAATGGATGAAAGTAGTATCCAAACTGGAGAAGAATGCTACTGTAATCTAGTTTATTCGAGGAGAACCATGTCTACTGTGCCCTTTCTATATGCAAAAATACGAAACTCACTTAGTCAGATGTGAGCTGCAAAAATCTCCAAGCCTTTCAGGATACCAAATGTACACTCACTCCTTCTGCAGTATATGGAGCACATGTATAGTTTGACCAAAATGTGGATCATTCCATCAAATGGGAAGCAGTTGAGAGTTCTGGCTAGATCAAATGTGGATCTCAGTATTATAAGCAGTCTAATGCATAATTCATGAGGCTTAATGAATATTCCAATTCATGACAGCCAACTGGCTCCATAGGTCACACCTCCCAGTCTCATATAAATAAAGAATGAGATACTGGAAAGCATACCAGCTGAACCAAACCGAGTGCCAAAAACATGCATATTAATGAGGCACTATAATAGATACTTGACTCTTTGGAAGTGCCTATATTGGTTTCCAGCTACAGAGAAAGAAAGTTCACAACGTACCTTTATACACACCATACTGTGCACAAAAAGCAGCTTTCTCTATGAAATATGGAATTGAATTATACTGATGTGATTTCAGATTCAGTCATTAACTCCGTAACATCCTCTGACAGTTCCTCAACGCTGAAACATTCTAGAAAGATCCCCACCCCCTGCTCCCATGTTCCCTTGCAACTCTCAACTTGGTAACTAGGGAGAGGAAGTCCTTCCACAGTGCTGTTCTTTTATGTGTTCTGTTTAGACCTTGGATCAGTATGAATGGTAGATCAAATGAATGCATTTGTGCAATTTTTTTTTTTTTGGCCCCAATCTATGTTTCCTCAGTACCATGACATCTGAACAGAAGGAGAAAACATCTCCCTTTTGTAGCAGGCTAATTTAATTTGTACCTTCCACCTAGGGGTAAATATGTTTGTCTGTCTGTCTGAGCTTTTCGCCTACTTTCTTTTCTCACGGGAAACCCTACTGAGTCAGACAGCAGGAAATTGCTTAGCGCTCTAACTTTATTTCAGAGTAATTTAATTTTAAGCCTTCTCACACCCACCCTAAAGTGAAGCAACTGTTGGAATCCCCTCGGGATGCCCTTAATGACTTCTGCATGTCTCCTGTGTCACAGATGTCAAAGGCTTGTTGTTTATGAGAATAGATGGTTTAAAAGAGACTGCTTTGGGCTGTTTGACCCACAGAAGATGGACATTTGCCTTAAGATGAGGAAGAAAAAGATCTTGTGCGTTTACATTTATCCACATCCTTTTGAAACACGGATCTTTATTTTTAGTTCGTTTTTGCGATTATTTATGGGTTGACCTTGTATGATGGGGGATGTTACAAAAGATTTAAACTAAGAAACCTACAAACACATCTTCCAAATAAAACAGCAGTGCACAATTGCCTATGTGTTTGTTCTAAGTGTTGGATATCTTAAGTTATCCAAGATATCAAAGAAAACCTCAAGTTCAGCTATGGCTAGTATCAAAATAGTGTATTTATTAATAAAGTCTTAAGTAAAAATGTTTCTTGCTGAAGTAGTTCAGTTTATTAAACTGTAATCTGTTTCTCTTAATTCTGGTAACAGTTTTGGTGCAATTTAAGAAAACAAATGCCTAATTTTGTTCATAAAAACATTTTCTAATTATATTTCCTTTTGTGATATTTTTATTTCTACATTAATTTTAATATTATATTTAGATGTAGGATGCTAATTAATCATTCTATATTGAAAAATACAAGACATTAGACAATGCAATATAAACAGACTTTGTCTTTAAAAAAAAAATTATTTTGTTAAAAATATTTGATGACTCACTGCAAAATGCAATTTGGAATAAATCATTACCTTATAATGAAGAACTCATTACTCATTACCAACTATTTTTTGGTTGCCTATTATGATACCTCAATTTCTGTGTGTCTAATTTAATGTGGATTATAGTAATAAAGCTATATTAATTTATCATGAATTCTGTGCTGTATGTGATTAATTCTAAAACAAATGAGCATATTAAATAGTTTTTATAAACAAATACTTAAAGCTTCCATATTTTAATTTTTAAAAATGTTATATGAACATATGTGCTAGAACCATATGGAGAAATGTGGCTTTGTCTGAAGACATAGAGGAAGTAATATTACAGTTGGGTATAAGAATTTTTCATCATTTTATAAATCTCATTTTTGTATCCATGCTCCTTCAACAACTCTGAGTGACTTGCCATGTACGCGATTATCATGCACACTCCTTCTTCCTTCGGCACTTTTGATGTGGGAATAAAACACAGATAATGTGATTTAAATTCACTAGAAATGTGGGCAACTAGTTTTATTCTGGGTGAAATATTGCGTGTTTTCTATATAAAAATGGTGGCATCAGGAGGATGCTGTCCCTGGTGGCATCAGGCGGCTTCCCATTCTAGGCAGGCATCAGCCCCCAAGAATCCAAACCCAGATTTGGCAGAGCACTTCTGAAATTGTCCAGATAATCAATATTTTAGGTTTTGTGGATTCTGTATGGCCTCTGTTACATATTCATCTTTATTTTGTTTTATATGCTTTAAAATTTTAAAAATCATGCTCAGTTAAAGAGCACAATAAAGCATAATGCCACGAGACAGAGCTGGATAGCTGATTGACTATGTTTTGTGAACTGTTGTGAATGTGGCTTTTAAGACCACATTTAATGTAACAAAACTTTGGCTTGTAGGGACAGATGATCATACAAAAGCATATTTCAAGCTTGCATTTTCCTTTTCCTTTTATTTCATGCTATGATTATCAAAGGTTATATGGTCTATAAGATTCAGTATAGGTAGTCTAATTGGTAAACAAAAATTATAACTCTTGAGAATTATGCAAAACAACCCTATAGCTGCTGTCATATATTATCATATATAATATTTATTAGAAAATAAATTTTAAGTTTGGTACCAGGTTGGTGGTACAACATCAGAACTGTTTTCACAACCATTACTTTCCCATTTTGCTAGAATTAAAGATCCTCTGTAACATTTCTCCAATTCCAATGGGAGACTTATGACAGAATACAATGAGATATAATACCATATCACACAGAAACACAGACACACACACACACACACATATCACTTCTGGAATTTCTTTTTAAACATATCCAACACCAAAGTCTGTTAAGAGTAAATAAAATCATTGTTTTTAAAACATTTCAGTCTAATGCAATTATATATTGCTTCCACTATGTCCAAAAATCATGTCTTAAAAAAAAAAAACAACAAATTCGCTTTTCTGTAAGAGTGACTTTCTTTAAATACACACACAGGTGGAATGGAGATGGCATTTTTAACACAAAACTTCATCTTTTGTTCATTGCCAACATTGCTTATGTCTAACAACTGTTCATTTAGCCTAATTTCTTTCAGTGGTTAAGAGGTCATTCCCACACCTTCTTCCCCTCACAGGTTCTTCAGTCATTCAGATCTCATCTTTGTCCCTAGTGTCTGGAGATGGAATGCTCTCCGAAAAAGTGCTAAGCATGAAACAGATATTCACAGTGTGATAAGGGAAAGAGAAGTTTGCCTTTAGGCAGCTTGTTATTTTAAATTCAGTGTCAAAGATATTATTTCCCTCAAAGCAATACTTAAGCTGTAGCATTTTGTCTTAAAACAAAGGGGATCATGGTATGATAGCCACAGGCTTGAGGTCCACCAACAGGAGCAATACAAAGCCTACTCAGGCCCTCTCAGCGTCAGGGCTAAGGATGCAAGAAACTGCATCGTGTGCCTCAGGGTATTATAAATCCCACAAGGAAGACAGTTAGATGGTGGCTTAGCCAAACCTTTGCTTTGATCATTTGTTTTTCTTCTATGTGGCATGTGGCAGAAATTGTTGGCCAAGGAATATTGCAATAAAGAAAATGGTCCATGCTCTTGAGACTCTCAGAGTGTCCTTGTTCCTATATCTTTGTTTTGTTGTTCTTCTCTCCCTTGATGAATTAAAAAGCCTCTGTAATTGTATATTTTTAGTTGTGAGGTATACACAGAAGATAAGAGTGCTCATATTTCATCCTTTCTTATCATTAACCATGTAAAGAATATAACTACAATTTTATGTACTGATAAATAAACTATTTCCTTTCTAATAAAAAGGTAGAAATCCCTCTATCTATGTAAAATAATTGTATATGTTATCTTGAAGGCCCATAGTTTCACCTCTGGCTCAGTTCTTTTGTGATCCAAAAAGACAGTAAAAAAAAACACTCACAAAAACCATGTTTTTATGATGGCAGAGTTTCTTTTAAAAGCAGAATCATGAATTTGTCATGAATTTGTCTATTTGCTATGAAAAACATCATTTTAAGGAAGATATAATTTTATTTTTTGTTTTCATGGTTTATCACATTGTTGTAGGATTAGAAACCAAAAAAATTCAAATTATATTCTTTGTAAATTCATTTGTCCTTAGTAATTTCATCTTAGATATTTTTAATGGTGGTTAGATTTTTTATATTTACAGTTTTGTCTCAAAATTTATTTTTCTGATGTAACTGGAAAGTACCGTAAGATAACCATGTTATCTTATAAGGTGACCCTTTAAAAGTATCCAAGCAGTTTTAGTTTTAAATAAAAAGAGCGAAATTAAATAATAGTGGTCATTATAAACTTTTAATGCAACACAGAAGATAACCTCAAGTGTGGATGTTTTGGGGAATTGATGTTTATCCTGCAATGTACATTGGAAACAAACTAGCAAGGCATCTCACTGGACTGTAATCACTGTGTTTGTGAGAATAATGAAGCAAAATCCTTTTGGCAGAGTAAGGAACGATGTCCTGAGTAAAGGAAAAAGCAGGATGGAGTTCTTGGGTGAGTTGTAAGTTCTTACAGTAAGAGCTGGAAATTCGTTTGAAGTAAATTACATTTTTTAGGAGTTTAAAATCTTTTAGTTTTGTTTTTAAATTAAGATATAGAATAACAAAAAATGAAACATGGAAACAAAGCAAAAAATACTCAAACATCTCTTTTGAAATTGTTTTTAGATATGCTCAACCTAAAGTGATATTCTTACTTTTAATGTACTGCAATTTCGTGAGTCTCCTTGTATTTTTATTACTTAATGGGTATCATGTTTCATATTGTTTACAATACGACAGCTGAAGTCTCTGGTTGCCTCCAGGATCAGGATAAATTTGGCTAGACCGTAAGTTATAAAGCCCATGATGGATCTAGTTAATTCTTATGTGTTTCAGTTTTCCCTTTAGTAAGAAAGACAATACTGCTTCTTCTGTCATGGTGTCAGATCTTTTCTCTCTCTCTCTCTCTCTCTCTCTCTCTCTCTCTCTCTCTCTCTCTCTCTCTCTCTCTCTCTCTTCCTCCTTCCCTCCCTCTCTCTTCCCCTTCCCCCTCCCTCTCTCTCTGCTTCCCTCCCTTTTTCTTCTCAAATGGGTTTCAAATCTAGTACTTTATGTGGCAACTGCACACTCAAGTAGAAGCTTAAGTTCCCTTAAGACATTTTGCCCTGAATTTGTCCTTGAATGTCCACTACTTTTCCACTGTTCTAAGAATTCCCTTTACTTGCAGTTATATATCTTGTTATCAGCCAGACAGGTCAAAGAAATCTCTCTTGCTAGTTCTCATCCTAAACCAACTTTTAATGCATCTCCCCTGAAAACTATAGCCAATTTCTCAAATCAGTTTGGGGGGTCGGTTGTTAGTCATTATACTTTCAGCAACACATATTCAGCTTCATCCTTATTTGCATTTCTTGTCTGTATTCTTCTTAGGGTTTTATATGTAACTCTTCAATAATCTCAAATGTATGCCATAGTTGACTTATTGCCTCTTTGAGTCTTCAAAATAACTAAAATGTTCTATTCTATGTTAAAGCAAGTGTAATTGTTTTATCCTGCTTAAGGATGAAGTGATTTGTTTTTCAGCTGAGTAAATGGCAGGCCTGGTCTAACAAGTCAAGCTCAGTGCATTCTTACATTGGTTCATGATTGATACTAGCTAGAAAAATAGGTGTTTAAGTATAGGTATTCAGCTGGATCTCTAGACAAATAAATATAGTAACTGAAAACAAAGATTTTATTTATTCATACCTTTCTAACTTCTCTAATGTAGAAAATAGATATCCGAGGATGTTGATACTCAAATTCTTATGTACTAAGGAACAAATAAGCAAATATAATCTACTTTCTGGCTTGTTTATTTTCAGTGCCAACTAGCATTAGAATGTTCTTAGTACAGTTAGTCTGATCAAGCTTTTACAAACACTGTGCAGAGATTGATAGGGTTTTAGATATTGGCACATGCACATTTATAGCTATTGACAAAGCTTAAGTCTTTTCAAGAAGACTCCAACTGTTATTGGCATTCTGCTTTATCGGCTGACACACAACATGATGTACTGTGGAAGACTTTAAGACTTTCAGTGTTTGACTAAGCTTTGCCATCATTAATGTTTAATCACTTACAATTCTGAAAGCATTGTGCTTTCATCTTTTATGTGGCTTGTTTATTTATGCAAAGTAAATCAACAGTGTCTTTCTGATAGTCTCCTAGTACATTTATTATCAGTCTCATTTGGTAACCAGTAATGAATATGGATACAACTGCTGTTAGGAATTACTTCATCATTTTATGTAGATTCAGAATTAAATTTCCTCTTCACAATAATTATAATAAAATTAAATACCAGCCAGACTTTGCAAAAACATATACATGTTTTTTAAAAGCACAGATAATAATATCATTTATGTTTTCAATCATACTACTGAAAAATGTTTTGTATTTGCATGAACTTAAAATTTTTGAAATGAATAATATTTTCAGTCATCAATAGAGTCAAAACCCTATGTTGTCCATTCTTTAAGAAATGAGCAAACCACATACCTAGGAGTAAGCATGCCAAGAAACATTCAAGGGATGTTGAACTACAGTGGTATGCAAGCCACCGTAATAAATGTACACCATTGCATCAGCATTGTAAAGGCACTAGTGAGAGACAATCACACTTAGCCAGTGTTGGGAGAGATGGAGACTCAAAGATCCTGATTCAAGCAAAGCACAGTGGGTAGTAGACACATTTGTAGAATATTAACCGATTCTTGGCAGTTGTATTTACTCTTTGCTTGCATTTAGGATTTTAGGGAAATGCTCAAATGATGCTGCAAGTCCTATCTCTACATCAGAAAAAACTGAAAATACAGATAAAAGAACAGTGTGTTACAAAAGAATATTTATTAAAATTCTCAGAATCTTTTTTTGTGTGTGAGTGTGTGAAAACTAGCTTCAGAAGAAACTAAGGTCCAATAGAAAACTATTCATATAACAAATAAAAATGCCATTTCCTTTTTACAGCTCTCCAAATGGAAAAATACAGTTCTATTATTCCCGTTCATGAAACTGGTCTGAAGTGTGAACAAATAAGCCACATCTAGGTTGACAGACACCCAGTTATACTTTATTATTGCCACTGTCCTACTGCCATATCAGATGTTATATTGTCCACTCACCTGCCTCTATCTCATGTAGCTATTTCTGGGTTTTCAAAAATAAAAAATAAGAAAATCATTCTTTATTTATTCTTCTCATAGATATTGTGTTTGTACTCATTTTTATTGATATGTAACTTCATAGTCATAGGGGATGACAGAAAGATATGACAACAATCAGAGGTACAGAAATTGGACCCACAATATCTTTGAAAAGAGTAAGACAAAGGGTTGAAGCCAGTGTTAGTGGGACGTAAAAGTATGGTGCTAAGATGCCCGTCCCCTGCTCTTTCTACTAAGTACCTGGTGACTAGTTCTACTCATGGAATTGTTAGATGCACAAACTCCAGCCTCAGTGCCCAGGACTGCTTGGGAAGCCATATGAATATTAGAGATAATGCCTAGGAGTGTCAGCATTTCTGTTCTCCAAGGCTGACTTTTCAGAATCTTGATCAGGAGCAATATCTCCTTCCCATCCTTACTTCCTTGTGGGTGTGTTTGGAACTTTTTGTATGTGGCAGTCACAGATACTATTGCTTCCCCTGTTTGTTTCTCTGTTTGTTTGTTTGTTTGTTTGTTTTTGAGTCACTTTTGTATGTTTTAGCCATGCCTGGGACTGTGTCACAAAATCAGTATCCCCCAAGGTCTTGGTCTGGGTGTGAACTTTGGACATCACAAGACTTCACTGTGTGAAATGGTTATTTTGATACCATAATCTACTATCAATTGTCATAAAATACAGAATTGGGGAGGCGGCCTCAGCCTCAGCAGCAGCGGTCGCCATCTTGGTTCCAGGACTCAGCAGAACTTAGGAAATTAGTCTGAACAGGTTAGAGGGTGCACTAGAGAACCAGACAGCTTCTGGGACGGGCGGAAGCACAGAGCCGCTGAGGCAGCACCCTTGGCAGGCTGCAGACAGCAGGCCACCGTCCGGACCAGAGGACAGGTGTCCGCCTGGCTTGGGAGGCGGCCTCAGCCTCAGCAGCAGCGGTTGCCATCTTGGTTCCGGGACTCAGCAGAACTTAGGAAATTAGTCTGAACAGGTCAGAGGGTGCGCCAGAGAACCGGACAGCTTCTGGGACAGGCAGAAGCACAGAGCCGCTGAGGCAGCACCCTTGGCAGGCTGCAGACAGCCGGACACTGTCCGGAGCAGAGGACATGTGTCCGCCTGGCTTGGGAGGCGGCCTCAGCCTCAGCAGCAGCGGTCGCCATCTTGGTTCCGGGACTACACGGGACCTAGGAAATGAGTCTGAACAGGTTAGAGGGTGCGCCAGAGAACCGGACAGCTTCTGGGACAGGCAGAAGCACAGAGCCACTGAGGCAGTACCCTTTGCAGGCTGCAGACAGCCGGCCACCGTCCGGACCAGAGGACAGGTGTCCACCTGGCTCGGGAGGCGGCCTCAGCCTCAGGAGCAGCGGTCGCCATCTTGGTTCCAGGACTCCCTGGAACTTAGGAATTTAGTCTGCACAGGTGAGAGTCTGCCACAGAAGCTGACAGCTTCTGGGAACTGCCAAAGCAACACAGCTTCTGAGAGAGGCCCTGTTTTGGGCCTTCTTCTTCAACCAGGAGGAGGTCCAAAAACAAGATATCTGCGCACCTTCCCTGTAAGAGAGCTTGCCAGCAGAGAGTACTCTGAGCACTGAAACTCAGAGGAGAGAATCTGTCTCCCAGGTCTGCTGAGAGACGGTAACAGAATCACCAGAAGAACAATCTCTAAACAGAGTCAACTGTAACTACTAACTCCAGAGATTACCAGATGGCGAAAGGTAAACGTAGGAATCCTACTAACAGGAACAAAGACCACTCACCATCATCAGAACCCAGCACTCCCACTTCGCCCAGTCCAGGGCACCCCAACACACCCGAAAACCTAGACCTAGATTTAAAAGCATATCTCATGATGATGGTAGAGGACATCAAGAAGGACTTTAATAAATCACTTAAAGAAATACAGGAGAACACTGCTAAAGAGTTACAAGTCCTTAAAGAAAAACAGGAAAACACAATCAAACAGGTAGAAGTCCTTACAGAAAAAGAGGAAAAAACATACAAACAGGTGATGGAAATGAACAAAACCATACTAGACCTAAAAAGGGAAGTAGACACAATAAAGAAAACTCAAAGTGAGGCAACACTGGAGATAGAAACCCTAGGAAAGAAATCTGGAACCATAGATTTGAGCATCAGCAACAGAATACAAGAGATGGAAGAGAGAATCTCAGGTGCAGAAGATTCCATAGAGAACATCGGCACAACAATCAAAGAAAATGGAAAATGCAAAAAGATCCTAACTCAAAATATCCAGGAAATCCAGGACACAATGAGAAGACCAAACCTACGGATAATAGGAGTGGATGAGAATGAAGATTTTCAACTCAAAGGACCAGCAAACATCTTCAACAAAATTATTGAAGAAAACTTCCCAAATATAAAGAAAGAGATACCTATGAACATACAAGAAGCCTACAGAACTCCAAATAGACAGGACCAGAAAAGAAATTCCTCCCGACACATAATAATCAGAACAACAAATGCACTAAATAAAGATAGAACACTAAAAGCATTAAGGAAAAAGGTCAAGTAACATACAAAGGCAAGCCTATCAGAATTACACCAGATTTTTCAGCAGAGACTATGAAAGCCAGAAGAGCCTGGACAGATGTTATACAGACACTAAGAGAACACAAATTCCAGCCCAGGCTACTATACCCAGCCAAACTCTCAATTACCATAGATGGAGAAACCAAAGTATTCCACGACAAAACCAAATACACATTATCTCTCCACGAATCCAGCCCTTCAAAGGTTAATAACAGAAAAAAACCAATACAAGAACGGGAACAATGCCCCAGAAAAAACAAGAAGGTAATCCCTCAACAAACCTAAAAGAAGACAGCCACAAGAACAGAATGCCAACTTTAACAACAAAAATAACAGGAAGCAACAATTACTTTTCCTTAATATCTCTTAACATCAATGGTCTCAACTCCCCAATAAAAAGACATAGACTAACAAACTGGCTACACAAACAAGACCCAACATTTTGCTGTTTACAGGAGACACATCTCAGAGAAAAGATAGACACTACCTCAGAATGAAAGGCTGGAAAACAATTTTTCAAGCAAATGGTATGAAGAAACAAGCTGGAGTAGCCATCCTAATATCTGATAAGATTGACTTCCAACCCAAAGTCATCAAAAAAGACAAGGAGGGGCACTTCGTTCTCATCAAAGGTAAAATCCTCCAAGAGGAACTCTCAATTCTGAATATCTATGCTCCAAATACAAGGGCAGCCACATTCATTAAAGAAACTTCAGTAAAGCTCAAAGCACACATTGCACCTCACACAATAATAGTGGGAGACTTCAACACACCACTTTCACCAATGGACAGATCATGGAAACAGAAACTAAACAGAGACACACTGAAACTAACAGAAGTGATGAAACAAATGGATCTGACAGATATCTACAGAACATTTTATCCTAAAACAAAAGGATATACCTTCTTCTCAGCACCTCATGGTACCTTCTCCAAAATTGACCACATAATAGGTCACAAAACAGGCCTCAACAGATTCAAAAATATTGAAATTGTCCCATGTATCCTATCAGATCACCATGCACTAAGTCTGGTCTTCAATAACAAAAAAAATAACAGAAAGCCAACACTCACGTGGAAACTGAACAACACTCTTCTCAATGATACCTTGGTCAAGGAAGGAATAAAGAAAGAAATTAAAGACTTTTTAGAGTTTAATGAAAATGAAGCCACAACGTACCCAAACCTTTGGGACACAATGAAAGCATTTCTAAGAGGGAAACTCATAGCTCTGAGTGCCTCCAAGAAGAAACGGGAGAGAGCACATACTAGCAGCTTGACAACACATCTAAAAGCTCTAGAAAAAAAGGAAGCAAATTCACCCAAGAGGAGTAGACGGCAGGAAATAATCAAACTCAGGGGTGAACTCAACCAAGTGGAAACAAGAAGAACTATTCAAAGAATTAACCAAACGAGGAGTTGGTTCTTTGAGAAAATCAACAAGATAGATAAACCCTTAGCTAGACTCACTAGAGGGCACAGGGACAACATCCTAATTAACAAAATCAGAACTGAAAAGGGAGACATAACAACAGATCCTGAAGAAATCCAAAACACCATCAGATCCTTCTACAAAAGGCTATACTCAACAAAACTGGAAAACCTGGACGAAATGGACAAATTTCTGGACAGATACCAGGTACCAAAGTTGAATCAGGATCAAGTTGACCTTCTAAACAGTCCCATATCCCCTAAAGAAATAGAAGCAGTTATAAATAGTCTCCCAGCCAAAAAAAGCCCAGGACCAGACGGGTTTAGTGCAGAGTTCTATCAGACCTTCAAAGAAGATCTAATTCCAGTTCTGCACAAATTTTTTCACAAGATAGAAGTAGAAGGTACTCTACCCAACTCATTTTATGAAGCCACTATTACTCTGATACCTAAACCACAGAAAGATCCAACAAAGATAGAGAACTTCAGACCAATTTCTCTTATGAATATCGATGCAAAAATCCTCATTAAAATTCTCGCTAACCGAATCCAAGAACACATTAAAGCAATCATCCATCCTGACCAAGTAGGTTTTATTCCAGGGATGCAGGGATGGTTTAATATACGAAAATCCATCAATGTAATCCACTATATAAACAAACTCAAAGACAAAAACCACATGATCATCTCGTTAGATGCAGAAAAAGCATTTGACAAGATCCAACACCCATTCATGATAAAAGTTCTGGAAAGATCAGGAATTCAAGGCCCATACCTAAACATGATAAAAGCAATCTACAGCAAATCAGTAGCCAACATCAAAGTAAATGGAGAGAAGCTGGAAGCAATCCCACTAAAATCAGGGACTAGACAAGGCTGCCCACTTTCTCCCTACCTATTCAACATAGTACTTGAAGTATTAGCTAGAGCAATTCGACAAGAAAAGGAGATCAAGGGGATACAAATTGGAAAGGAGGAAGTCAAAATATCACTTTTTGCAGATGATATGATAGTATATATAAGTGACCCTAAAAATTCCACCAGAGAACTCCTAAACCTGATAAACAGCTTCGGTGAAGTAGCTGGATATAAAATTAACTCAAACAAGTCAATGGCCTTTCTCTACACAAAGAATAAACAGGCTGAGAAAGAAATTAGGGAAACAACACCCTTCTCAATAGTCACAAATAATATAAAATATCTTGGCGTGACTCTAACTAAGGAAGTGAAAGATCTGTATGATAAAAACTTCAAGTCTCTGAAGAAAGAAATTAAAGAAGATCTCAGAAGATGGAAAGATCTCCCATGCTCATGGATTGGCAGGATCAACATTGTAAAAATGGCTATCTTGCCAAAAGCAATCTACAGATTCAATGCAATCCCCATCAAAATTCCAACTCAATTCTTCAACAAATTAGAAGGAGCAATTTGCAAATTCATCTGGAATAACAAAAAACCTAGGATAGCAAAAAGTCTTCTCAAGGATAAAAGAACCTCTGGTGGAATCACCATGCCTGACCTAAAGCTTTACTACAGAGCAATTGTGGTAAAAACTGCATGGTACTGGTATAGAGACAGACAAGTAGACCAATTGAATAGAATTGAAGACCCAGAAATGAACCCACACACCTATGGTCACTTGATCTTCGACAAGGGAGCTAAAACCATCCAGTGGAAGAAAGACAGCATTTTCAACAATTGGTGCTGGTACAACTGGTTGTTATCATGTAGAAGAATGCGAATCGATCCATACTTATCTCCTTGTACTAAGGTCAAATCTAAATGGATCAAAGAACTTCACATAAAACCAGAGACACTGAAACTTATAGAGGAGAAAGTGGGGAAAAGCCTTGAATTTATGGGCACAAGGGAGAAATTCCTGAACAGAACAGCAATGGCTTGTGCTGTAAGATCGAGAATTGACAAATGGGACCTAATGAAACTCCAAAGTTTCTGCAAGGCAAAAGACACAGTCAATAAGACAAAGAGACCACCAACAGATTGGGAAACGATCTTTACCTATCCTAAATCAGATAGGGGACTAATATCCAACATATATAAAGAACTCAAGAAGGTGGACTTCAGAAAATCAAATAACCCCATTAAAAAATGGGGCTCAGAACTGAACAAAGAATTCTCACCTGTGGAATACCGAATGGCAGAGAAGCACCTGAAAAAAATGTTCAACATCCTTAATCATCAGGGAAATGCAAATCAAAACAACCCTGAGATTCCACCTCACACCAGTCAGAATGTCTAAGATCAAAAATTCAGGTGACAGCAGATGCTGGCAAGGATGTGGAGAAAGAGGAACACTCCTCCATTGTTGGTGGGATTTCAGGCTTGTACAACCACTCTGGAAATCCGTCTGGCGGTTCCTCAGAAAATTGGACATAGTACTACTGGGAGATCCAGCAATACCTCTCCTGGGCATATATCCAGAAGATGCCCCAACTGGTAAGAAGGACACACGCTCCACTATGTTCATAGCAGCCTTATTTATAATAGCCAGAAGCTGGAAAGAACCCAGATGCCCCTCAACAGAGGAATGGATACAGAAAATGTGGTACATCTACACAATGGAGTACTACTCAGCTATTAAAAAGAATGAATTTATGAAATTCCTAGCCAAATGGATGGACCTGGAGGGCATCATCCTGAGTGAGGTAACACATTCACAAAGGAACTCACACAATATGTACTCACTGATAAGTGGATATTAGCCCAAAACCTAGGATACCCAAGATATAAGATACAATTTCCTAAACACATGAAACTCAAGAAAAATGAAGACTGAAGTGTGGACACTATGCCCCTCCTTAGAAGTGGGAACAAAACACCCTTGGAAGGAGTTACAGAGACAAACTTTGGAGCTGAGATGAATGGATGAACCATGTAGAGACTGCCACATCCAGGGATCCACCCCATAATCAGCATCCAAACGCTGACACCATTGCATACACTAGCAAGATTTTATCGAAAGGACCTAGATGTAGCTGTCTCTTGTGAGACTATGCCGGGGCCTAGCAAACACAGAAGTGGATGCTCACAGTCAGCTAATGGATGGATCACAGGGCTCCCAATGGAGGAGCTAGAGAAAGTAGCCAAGGAGCTAAAGGGATCTGCAACCCTATAGGTGGATCAACATTATGAACTAACCAGTACCCCGGAGCTCTTGACTCTAGCTGCATATGTATCAAAAGATGGCCTAGTCGGCCATCACTGGAAAGAGAGGCCCATTGGACACGCAAACTTTATATGCCCCAGAACAGGGGAACGCCAGGGCCAAAAAGGGGGAGTGGGCTGGTAGGGGAGTGGGGGTGGGTGGGTATGGGGGACTTTTGGTATAGCATTGGAAATGTAAATGAGCTAAATACCTAATAAAAAATGGAAAGAAAAAAAAAAGAATCTGAAAGGAAAAAAAATAAAATAAAATACAGAATTATTTATGAGTTTTTGAAAAACCAAACAAATTATTTGAAATATTAGAAAATGGTATAGTAATAACTAAATATTTATTTTGTACAAAGAAATTGATAGAAGTTATAGTAAATTAACTTTATCTTATGTTTGTAAGATTTTAGGGATTTTTTTGAGGGGGTCTTCCTCTTTCTTTATTGGACACCTGGTAGATGACACATAGATCTACACTGTTAAATAATTATTAAAATACTGACCAGGACTAGGCCCTGGCCCAGAGCTCCAAACCAGAAGCAATAAGAAACAGGGGTGATGGGCTGGTGATATTTCTCCAACATCACTGAAACCCATAAAATGAGGCTCTTGAATCCAGACCAGGGCTTGGGCCCTTGGGTTAACCCAGGTTCCCCTGGCGGCACCTTTCAGGGCAAGGTAACCAGCAAGGGCCTGGAGAGAACAGCCAGAGGAGTTCAGACAGACAGACCCAAATGGAAGGAGGGTGGGAAACAGGTACTGTCCAGCTGAATATATGATGCAGAAAAGGCAGGCTGAGGGGAGATGTTGAGGGAAGTATTGCAGCAGTGCATGAGTGCAGCCCCAGGGTCCTATTCTGAGTGGCTGGTCAGGTGACAGCTGGCAGTCTCCAGGTGGCATTCCTGACTCACGCCTGGCTGAGGGCTCACACGTGGGTCCTCTTGGTGACCTGGGGCTCCTCATCTACCAGCTTGGACTTGATGTGCTCCTTGTAGGCTAGAATGTCTCCAGGCCACTTGGTGATTGTCTGTTTCTCACAGACCCAATTCTCCTGTGCAACTTGCTGGATGAGTCTGAAGTCATGGCTGACTAGTTTCATGACACCCTCAAACTCATTGATGGCAACTGCCAGAGCATCAATGGTCTCGATGTCCAGGTGATTGGTAGGCTTGTCCAGGAAGAGCATGTGAAGGTTCTGCTAGGCCAGCCAGGCTAGCCACTCTCGGCACTTCTGCCCATCCGACAGGTTCCATATTGGGCTTAGCTGCTGTTTCTCAGTGAGGCCATATCTCCCAATGATCTTCCTCATCTCCTCCTTCTCCTTGATCTCTGAATAGTGCTTCATCATGTATTCCAATGGAGAAAGGTCAAGGTCCAGCTGTTCCTGTAAGTGCTGATGGTAACGCCCTGTCTTAACGTGAGAATGATTCCGTATCATTCCATCTGTAGGTAGAAGCTCTCTGGTTAGTAGCTTCAGCAGAGTGAACTTCCCTGCTCTGTTGGGTCCTACCAGAGCCACTCGTGTGTCAAGGTCAATGCCAAATTCTAGATCATTGTAGAAGCAATGTCCATCTTTCTTATTTGAAGCTCACGTTCTGCACCACACGGTGGGAAATAAAATGACAGCAATGTAGTTCTTCATGTGTGCGATCTGGTCCTGCTCCCAGTGAAACCTTCATCTGATTCTCTTTCAACTTCAGCCGTGTCTTCACATACTGATCATAATTACCTGTGTTAATACTTGAGTTTCTTGTTGTGCATGTGGATGATATTGGTACAAACCCCATTCAGGATGTCCTAGGAATGGGACACAAGGACCGGGATGCGCTTGAAAGTCTTAAGTTCCTCTTCCAGCCACACACAAGCATCCAGGTCCAGGTGGTTGGTAGGCTCGTCCAGAAGCAGCATGAAGGGCCGAATAAAGAGGGCTCTAGCAAGAGCAGCTCTCATCTGCCAGCCACCACTGAAGTCTTTTAGCTTCTTGTGCTGCATAGGAGGTGTGAAACCCAATCCATGTAAGATCCTTTAGGGCCTTATCTCAGCTTTGTTGGCATCCAGCTCTTCCAGCCGTTCATAGAGCTCCATGAGCTTCTCACACTCTGCATCCTCATGTGCTAACCGCTCAGCCTCTCTCTCCAGCATGGCTCGCTCTGTGTTCACCTCCATCACACACTGCAAGGGTGTTCTTTCGCTAGGAGGCGTCTCGCGAGTCAGATGATAGATGTCCATGTGCTCTGGGATGGGCACCTCGCGTTTCCAATTCCATTTAAGCCAATGAGGCCATAGTGCCGGCCTGACTTTAATTCCAGTTTGGTGTCGCTGAGCAGCTCTTGACCATGAAAGGTCAGGGAGAGGTTGATAGTATAGACTGACGTATTGTTGCGGTGAGAAGCCAGGATGCTGGTGACAGCTCGAGCAGCAGTTTTCTTCATCTCAAAGTCCTCCAGCTCCTTGGTCAGCAAATCCACTTCTGCATCCCCTGTAGTCTCTCTGCCATTGGCCTCCTCGATTTTCTCCTCTGCCACCTGAGATTCTGTGACAGCATCTCCATTTTCTTCATGTCCCTTTCTGTGCCACTGTCGGGCTTTGGCAGCCTTCTTTTTGGCTGCCTTCTTCTTGGCCAGATCAGAAAGCATGGTGATGAGCCACAGTGATACTTACTGTCCTCTCAGGAGTGGGGCCTCGCCGCTTGGCCTCTGTCGCAACTGAGCTGCTCCTTTAGCTCCTCCGCCGATTTTAGGGATTCTTGATTTGATGAGAACTGTGTTCTTTTTTCTTTTCTTTTCTGATTTTTTTTGTGTGTGTGTGTGTGGGGGAAGAAAATCTCCAGTAAAAGCATTCCTTGTCACTAGACTTTGACTGTATTGCAAATTACCCATTATTAAGAATGAGTAATTTTTTAAAAAGTATTTATTAAGCTATTTATTATAGGATTTCATGACAATTTAATTTGTATTTCTTTCATAGATAAGTTAAATAATTTCTTTGCTAATTTTTCAATTGCATCTCTACTTATTGACATTTTATTGCATGTCTTCCCCCACCCCCATTTTTCTCTATAAAACTGTTTGAGTCTTAGTTAAAATCTTGGTATATATTAAAAACATTAGGTCTTTTTTCATATTTATGAAAATGCACTGCTTTTAAAAATTAAAAGTGTATTGAAAAGATTACTGCATACACAAAGTTATGGTATTTTTCTCCACAAATAAATCAGGCAGAAAACATGGACACTAGACACTAATAATTGACATTAATAAAAATATTATTATTTATTGTTATAATCACTAATGTCCTCCTTAAAATACTTCCTCCATTCCTCCAACATCTAAATTGTTTGTTAGTTTCATAATCTCAGCACCTACTAAAAGAGGATGCTTATTAAACAGGTATGGTGTAACGTTGCTTTTGTACGAGAAGAATTCTAATCCTCCCATTTCTATTTCTTTTAGCTATATAGTGAGTATGTAATTTCTAGGGAGCTACCTATAATCGGGCATTCAAAATTATCTATCTGAGGCTACTCAAATTCTAGCTTGAACTTTTTTATGGTTGGATTTTTAGTTCATTTCAGGAAATTTGATCTCCTGAAATTACTAAATATTTAAGTGATGAAAATTGCAGCATTTTGTTAACTCATACTATTTTTGTATTTCATATGAGGATGGCATGGTATGGATAAAATATTAAATAATCTCTACAAATTTCTTTCATTTTTTTCTCTTCTTCTTATCGCCCACTAGTCTAAATAATGAATGCTATCACAATTCTGTTGTATAAGTTCTATCTTCTCTAAACCCTCTTTATTGGAATTTATTATTCTGTTGATTTTCATGTCTTCAAAAAAAATCTAGTTCTCATGAATTGTTTTATTAGATAATTCTTTGGGATCATTGATGGCACTCAATTTTTGATAAGTTTCCAGAAGTGTTTAGAAGAATTTTTAAGTTGGTGCTTAATTTGTGCTTTGTTAAATATTTTTCTTGAATGTTTGCGTTTTATGTGTAGCTTTTTTATCACTGTTTTAGGCAAAACCTCCATTTAAGTTACCCAACAAACCAGGCCTGGTGCCATGCCACAAACACTAAACAAGGAGTTAAGTACTAGTGAATGGAAGATGAAAATTTTTATCATGGTGGTCACATGGGGAAGAGAAACATAAATGTCTGTGTTCTCTAGTTCATCTTTCAGGTGCTGAAATTATCTTTAGATTTAAATAAAGGGAGAATTGAAGCAGGGATAAGAAATATGTATGATGATCAACCTCTGGGCTTGCTCTTCCTTGTCTCACATCTTGTTCTGTACAGTAGCTGTGAATATATTTTTTACTGTTGGAAGAGACAATCAAAATTTTGGGGGCCATTGCTTCAGCTTGAGACAAGATCCCCACCAATGGTGATCTTTTTTGAGGCTATGCTATTCTTGTAATCTAAAGTAAATTTATGTTACAGCTTTTGGACAGTGACAAGAGATGTCATTTGTTTACTTGTTTGTTCACAGTGGAGTGGATTTGTGGCATGTGATAGACTGATAGACTGGTACTTGCTATGAAATTGTTGCTGGCTTCAAACTCTTAGTCATATTCATGCATTAACCTCCCAACTATTGTGGTAACAGGCATGACTCAGCAAAACATGACTATGATTAGAGACTTGGGACATTTTTTAGGGTCCTGAATATCCTGATCTCTCAGACACTGAGTTACCAACAAAGCAGCATACATGAGCTGGATCAAGGCCCCCCAATACATATATAACAGAAGATTGCTGGGCCTGGCCTCAGTGGGAAAAGATGCAACTAACCTTTGAGAAACTTGAGGCCCTAGGGAGTGGTAAGGCCTGGTGGGGGAGAGGACATCCTCTTGGAGACAGAAGGAGGAGAGATAGTAGAATCAGACAATTAGTACTTCAGTTTTTATAGGGCACAATGAAATCCTAAGTGAATGTGAACCATTGTCACAGGTACAACAGTGTCAAAGATCCCAATGCCTCAGCCCCTCGGGACTAGCAAAGTCTTTCTATGGTCCACAAGTGACCGCTGTCACTGTGTGTAGAAATCATCCACTGTAGTTTTCTCCCAACAAATTTTATAACCTGAAAACTGGTCCCTTACAGAGACTGCTCCTACCAAGATTAGCTAAGTCTGCCTGCTTGTTCACTAATATGTAATGGTGCTGCTCTCTTTTTTTTATATGTCAATTATACATTTTATTTATTTATTTTTTAATATTTTTATTACATATTTTCCTCAATTACATTTCCAATGCTATCCCAAAAGTCCCCCGTACCCCCCCCCCACTTCCCCACCCACCCATTCCCATTTTTTTGGCCCTGGCGTTCCCCTGTACTGGGGCATATACAGTTTGCGTGTCCAATGGGCCTCTCTTTCCAGTGATGGCCGACTAGGTCATCTTTTGATACATATGCAGCTAAAGTCAAGAGCTCCGGGGTACTGGTTAGTTCATAATGTTGTTCCACCTATAGGGTTGCAGATCCCTTTAGCTCCTTGGCTACTTTCTCTAGCTCCTCCATTGGGAGCCCTGTGCTCCATCCAATACTGACTGTGAGCATCCACTTCTGTGTTTGCCAGGCCCTGGCATAGTCTCACAAGAGACAGCTACATCTGGGTCCTTTCAACAAAATCCTGCTAGTGTATGCAATGGTGTCAGCGTTTGGAAGCTGATTATGGGGTGGGTCCCTGGATATGGCACTGCTTTCTTGTTTATATGGATGCAATAATCCTTCCTTTCTTCTCAGCTTTATGAAGTAACCCTACTTTCCTGTTCAAATGTGTATAATAAATATGAGCTTCTTGGATTCTGCAGCTCCTTTATCAGGTTGAGCATATACCACTAGTTTCCAGCCTCCTCCCAAACTCCTCCCTCCTCTGTCTCCCCATCTCTCATTCTCTCTGTCTCTCTCTGTCTCTCTCTCTCTTTCTCTCTCTGTGTGTGTATTTCTCTAGTGTCTATAATTTCATCATTCTACTGCCATTTCCATTGAAACCCTTATTCAGTGTTTCATGACCCAAATGTTGCAAAGACAAAGTAAACTTTTCCTAGTGTATTCAGGCTTCAGTGTGTGGAGTAGGTTAGATAACACTAGGTATCCAGCAGACATTCATTTAATGATTAATATGCCTATAGGAGGAGTTAGGTAGAAGTCTGCCCAATGCGGTGTGGACAGCTACAAAATTGAGGGAAATATTATAGGAGTTTTTCCTACCTTTGATAAATTGTGTACCCAAGTGAAGTGACAGCGTTCTTTGGCCCCCCAAAAATGGTTTCTAAATATTAGTAACAGTCTTATAATTTTGTCTATTGAAATGTTTCTAATTTTAATATTGATTTTATATTAGCATATCTTTAATTATGATTGCCTAAGATGCTGCCAATTATCTTGACACATATCTCACAGCAATATCATGATAGTTCAAGAAACTGAGCTTTAGAAAGGCCAAACATTTCACCAAAGCTCACAAGTCCTGGTCAGACACAATTTGAATGCAAAAACATAGTGGTTTCAGTGGACCAGATGATATTCCTGGGTACTTGAACCCTGTGCATTGATTAAGAAAAGAGGCATTATTTTTTTTCATATTGATTGTGAATGGTTTCTTTATCTTTTTCTTCCTTGTCTTTCTTTCTTTTTCTTTTATTATTCTTTAATCTTTTTTTTTATAGTCCAGATTTTATCACCCTACTGGTCCACTCTCCAACTGTTCCATAACCAACACGTCCTCCCCCATTTCCAAGAGGATGTCGCCACCTCTCCCCAACCCCCCCAACCCCACCAGACCTCTGCCTTCCCTGGGGCCCCAAGTCTCTCAAGGGTTAGGTACATCTTCTCTGACTAAGTCCATACCTGGCAGTCCTCTGTGGTATATCTGCTGGAGGTCTCATATCAGCTGGTATATGCTGCCTGATTGGTGGCTCAGTGTCTGAGAAATCCCAGGGGTCCAGGTTAGTTGAGACTGCTGGTCATCCTATGCATTTGCCCTTCTTAGCACCTTCTTCCAGCTTTTACCTAATTCAACCACAGGAGATACCAGCTTCTTTCCATTGGTTGGCAGTAAATATCTTCATCTGACTCTTTAAGCTGCTTGTTGGGCATTTCTGAGAGCAGTCATGATAGACTGCTGTTTGTGAGCACACCATAGCATCAGTAATAGTGTCAGGCCTTGGGACCTCTCCCTGAGCTGAATCCCATTTTGGGCCTGTCACCAGACCTCCTTTACCTTTACCTCAGGCTCTTTTCCATTTTTGTTCCTGCAGACAGGGACAATTCAGAAAAAGCCACTTCAGAAAATTTTCTTTCTTTATTTATTTCTTTTCTTTCTTTCTTCCTTTTTTTTCACTCCAGATTTTATTCCCCTCCTGGTCCACCCTCCAACTGTTCCACATCCCTTACCTCTTCCCTTTTTCCTGTCTCCAAAAGAATGTCCTCACACCCCTTCCCCCACTCCACCAGATCTCTAAACTCCCTGGGGCCTCCAGTCTCTTGAGGGTTAGGTGAATCTTTTCAGACTGAACCCAGATCAGCTTGCTTCAGGTTTTCACAACACCAACTTAAGAGAATACCTAAAAAGTTAGGATTCAAAAGACAGTCTGATAGCAAGTGCTAATCTGAAGATTAAATCATTTTATCTCCCAAATCTCCAGCTCTAAAGGAATGAGACGTGAGGTTATGTCAGGTTGATTAAAACTGATGCAAAAAACACTTAGTTAAAATTATATTCCTAACCTTTTTGTTTCCACAAAAATACAAAATAACACAAATAATACCTCAAATAAAAAACAAGAAGGTTTCTTGATATCAGTAAAAACTTAAGATGTTCTTGTTATTGTTGAGTGTACTGAAATGTCTGGTACCTTTCCAACTGTGTTTTTCTACCCTAGGGGAAAATCACTTTGAGGAATGCAGCAAATTATTTTGTATACTACGTCTAAGTGTACTGAACCAAAAGAATATGGACATACTGTTTGTAAGTTCAGCTGGATCAATAGCTCAGCCCTGGGATTTGCTTGTCTGCTGGATATTGAATGGAAAGCACTAAGCTGCTAGTTTGTACCATGGATATTGAAGACTGTAATACTGTAAATGGCATTTTTCATAAGACAGAAAGTAAGTTAACCTGTAAAAATGTTTAGATGTATGAGCACACAACATAGGAAGAGGAGGAAAGTGCCCAACATGCCACATGGGGATCACTGCTTCGCTGTGTCATCACTCAGAAGCAGCACATCTCTGCACAGAGATACACGCAGGCAGCCTGACTCCACACACTCCTCAGGCATGGCATGCAAGCTTCAAGTCTCTTCTTATACTTATGAATGATTGTGATTTCTTCCTTCTCTCCTACCTGGCCAACCTAACTTGGGAGCCAGTTTTCTCTATTTCTCACTTTATGATGCTATCCCTTTGCAGGTTGCTTGGTTGTATACCGTGTGTTCACTTTGATAAGTTATCACATCAGATTACTGAGAAGATGTTATTCTTCTCTAATTTTTCTTCCGCTCGAAGTTTTACTTGAGTGGACAAAAAATCAGGTCCTGATATCATACCAGCAAATAGGCAAAAGAACCTATTTACACAGGATGAAAGTATGTAATACTGGTTGAATAGATGTTGGATAGAAACTTCTATGCTGTAGTGGTATCTAGAAAATTCCAAAGGAGGGTCAATCCAAAGTAATTAAAATTGTTAAAAGTATTCTGGTTGGGAAATCAATAAATAGTGAGGACATAAGAGTGCCAGGCTGTCCTCTCTGCTCAGTGCTCTCTTCCTTTTCTCCATGCTCAAAGAGAAGTGTGGGATCCAGAAAGACAGACAAAGGGATGTCTCACTCAGCCTCAGCTGAGGATCTGAGGACTTAGGGGTGCTTTTCCAGCATGGAGCCCACATTTGGTTGGTAAGGGAAGGAACGTTATCACTTGAAACTCTGTCACTGAAGTGTTCCTTGCCTTCAGTGTTTGACCCAATTTCAGACTCTGCTTCAAGCAGAGGTGTGGTGGAAAGACTGGAAAGAATATCTAACTGAGGAGTAAGGCAACGCCTTCTGACAACTGGCCTGTGCTCTGGTCTGGGACTATAGGTCTGATTACAAGTGAAGGAAATAAGGGAAGTTGTTCTCCTATGCATTTCTGCCCTCCTTCTCTTCCTCTCCTTCCTCTTCCTCCTTCCTCTTTCCATTTATTCCTACTGATCTCTCTCTCTGAACTCCTCTTCCTCCTTTCTGTTCTTCCTTTCTCTTTACTTTCCTCAATTTTATACTAATTTCCTTGTACCCTCCCTTCCATGTTCTCTCTCCCTCCTCCTTTCTCCCTTCCTATCTTCTCATGGGAATATGACCCTGAGATATATAATTGTGATTCTGTTTATCCAAAATGTCCTGTGAAGTAGGAGTGCCCCTGAGTAGCCTTCATGAATCTCATTAAATTGTTAGTGCAGAAAATATCTGATATTAATTGAATGTGAGTCTAAATTCCAATTCAGAATTAAATGTTATGTGAGTTTTAAAATGTCTCCATGCTTGTGATAGTATTTATGTCTTAAGGTTATTGGATGGATTAAATAAGATGTTAAAAACAAATGGCTAAATACATAGTCAGTATTTTTATAAGCTCTTAGCAAATAGGGTATGATTGGTGTTTCTTGATACCTAATTTTTTTGGCATCAAAGAAAAATTTTAAATATGAAGTTGTCAAAAATTGCTTTATACTTAGGATATATATGTATGTAACAACTAAGGTTCAAAAAAAGGGCATCAGTTTGAAAGAGAGGAAGGCCTTAGGTGAACCTAGAGAACTTAGGTGGCAGAAAAGGGAAAGTAAGAATGTTGTAATTATAACTCCATAAAATAAAAGAAGTAATAGAAAAAATGTTTTGTTCTTGGTCTGGAATGTTGGATTGTGTGAATTGACTCTATAAGGCTTTCTGTTTACAAGTACTATGTGGTTTGGTTTTGCATACTCATCTTTAATGATATAATTTATTTAGATAATCATGAAATAAGTTTAATAAAGGGAAAATCCAGAACCCCTAGAAACAGTTCTCTGTTTGGAACTAGAGTTAAAATCAATCATCTGAGGAGGGACACCCAAGAGTGATCTCTGATCTCCACACACACGTTTACACAAATGATTTGTATATGTGTCCCTATACGTTGAAACACACACACACACACACACACACACACACACACACACACACACACTTACAGTATTAAAACAAAAGAAATGAAAATTCATACACTAGCTTCTGACAAACATTCTGCCTCTGACGTCTACAACTTGGGTGCCTGTTTGTGCCTCAGTGAGATTTCAGGCATTTCCTTGGCTTTTTGCCCCTTGCATGACTGGCAATGATATAATGTATCTACTTCAGACAATGCTTAAACAAGTCAGCAAGGAATATTTGTCTTGACTAAACAGAAAATCTTGTTTTCTATCTTCTATATTGAAATAAATTTCTCGAACACTTGATTCACCTCATGTATTTAATCACTCAACAGTGTGAAATGAAGAGCTATGCATTAAAAATAAATAAAAATATAGCTAAATAAAACCATGTTGAACACATTTCCGTATAAAACAGATTCTTTATAAAGAACATTATTGTTTATGAGTGTCAACTTGAATGTAATGGTTTTATAAAGTCCACCTTCCATCCCTCCCTTGTGTTCCTTACATACTCTTCCACCATGTTTTCCTTCCACCTTGAGTTCAGTTAGGACAGTTAGTATCTACATGAGTGTCAGGCATCTTCCAAGGCCTGGAAGCCTAGCTGGGGCTGTACCTGAAGGAAACAATTCTTTATCCCCTAGAAGCCACCAATGGACAATAACTTCTCAGCTAAGGTAGCATATTCTTAGTATTGTTTTTCTATTAGTTATTTACATTCATCAAAGTAAATAATGTGTCTAATCAACTGTCCAGTTTTCAAGTTCCAATATTCTAGTCTCCAATCATCAGAACACTGTGATTTAACAAAGGAAATTGTTTTGAGGTGATAGCGTTTAGGAAAGTCAGGAAAGGAACCAAAGCAAGAGTGCTAAGGAGAAACAATAAAGGTATTCTTCTTGGCATTTTGCATACAGGCTCATGATCAGCTAGTTTTTTGTTTGTTTGTTTGTTTGTTTGTTTTGTTGTTTTGTTTTGTTAATTGAAATGTCTAGACAAAGCAAATTTTTTAAAAATATTTATGCTATTATACATTTAAATAATAATATTTAGGTAAACACTATCTCTTGGCTATTTAACCTTGGAATTTAGGATTGAGATGGCAAGAAACAGCTAACACATCAGTTGTACATTATATCATGTTAGCTTTTGTTTTGTTATGTTTAAACGGGTTGTAAATTGTGCTGAGCTCAAGCATTATTTACCCCAATAAATGTTTTATCAAGTAAGGCATCCTTACTCTGCTTTAAAATCTGAGGGAAATGCTATGAATAATAAAATATTTTAAACTGAGAGTATTGCAAATATCCTCTTAGCTTATACCTAAAAAATGATCACTGAAAACAAGAATGCAGAAAATACACTTTATGGTTAACTTTACTGATGGCACAGCAGATTTTTAAAAATGTAAAACTACAAAAAAAAACACCCTCTATTAGCATTTTAGTGATCTTAAGTTACCTGTTGGTTTTGAGAGTACAAAAGTTTTTATAAAACTGCTTATATCAACATTAGTTTTAGGAAAAGAGAATGTTTATGTATTATTACAGAAATTCAATTCTTACTGTTAGTGAAGTAAAAAACTTCTTTAAATGTTAGGGTGAAACGTGGAAAACTTTTTTTTTCTTTTCTTTTCTTTTCTTTTCTTTTCTTTTCTTTTCTTTTCTTTTCTTTTCTTCTGCTTTTGACTATTATTTCATGTCTCCTTAGTCAAGCTTCTAGTTCTGAGAGCAAAATCTAAGACAACCAAAAAGAAAATGTGAAAAACAATATTTCCCATATTAAAAGAAAAATATTCTAAAGAAAAATATTCTAGTTCTACAGAAATTATCTTAGAACCTTTAAAACAAATATTCTAGTTTAATTCTAAATTGGCATAGTTGAGGTGTAGAGACACACTATTCTTTTAATTGAAACATGTCCTGACAGGAAACTGTAAGATTCAGGAAGTATTCTAGTTTCATTCTATTATGACAACCTTCATAACCAAAAGCAGTTTAGGAAGTAGAGGGGACATTTTAGTTCAGAGGTGATAGCATTTAGGAAAGTCAGGAAAGGAACCGAAGCAAGAGTGCTAAGGAGAACTGATGCAGGAATTCTTGGTGTTTTGCTTACAGGCTCATAATTAGCTAGTTGATTGTTTGTTTTTTGTTTTGTTGTTGTTGTTGTTGTTTTTGTTTTGTTTTCCATATAATGCTG
Organism: Mus musculus; assembly: GCF_000001635.26. Lineage (NCBI taxonomy): Eukaryota > Metazoa > Chordata > Mammalia > Rodentia > Muridae > Mus > Mus musculus. Next base: position 78,964,537 of record NC_000079.6, read on the forward strand.
GACCATCTATGCAGGAAATGTCACTAGTCAAAGTAGGCCAGGAATTCCTAATAAAATTAACAACCATAGATATGTAAACACACCCATCTGATCCAGTCCATCATATGACTGTAGGTTGTGTAAGAAAGCCTACATGGCCTCCAGGGAGTAAGAAGCCCTGCACTACCCACCTCAGCAAGGACAAGAGAGCAAGAGAAAGAAAGGCCCATGATATCTGAGGAATCTCTGATCTAACTCATCCCCTGACACTGAGCAAATTTCTCCCAGTTCCCAGACTCCCAGAATAAGGGCTTAGAGAGCCCTCCTCTTTTGAATATCATCAATAAGTTCACTGCAAACCAACCCCCCCCATCCCCCCCCCCCACACACACCACCAGCACCACACCTATGAAAAAAAAAACTTAACAGGACTGAAGCTCACAATACTTACTGGCTCATGGAAGCTCATGAAATTTGCTAGATTCAGGAAACTCAGAAGGTTATATTTTCAAAGGTCTCCTTTCTAAGGTTATATATGGAGCAAGCAATTTCTGTGACTAAGAGACTGATGTTGGCACTGCTTGTAGGTTGGAACTCTAAGGAGCAATTTAGGTGAGTTATTACCCTTGGGCCTTTTTATAGATATATCACTGAACAAACGTAGTGATATAATTGGCTTTCAGTCATTGTTGCTTCTATAAGAATGTCCACCAATGTTCCTGTGAATAAATTCAACAATTCATTGTTTTAATCAAGCTTCACAGGGGTGAAACTGCTGTTTGGTTTTGTTATTCGTGCCCATTCTAGTTTGAATACATGTTTGTTTACATCTCCCAAGAAAAGTCACACAAGACTTAGGGCTTAGAGTAGGCATTTGAAATGTTTAGAACATGTGTGACTAGCTATCTTTTATTTGTTTTAGTTTTCATTAGTAATTTTGTAGAAAGTAATGAATTGAGCAGCACCAGGTAGCTAGGGCACACAGTCATCTGACTACCTCCACCTACCCACAACACCCGCCAAGCGATCTTAAGACTTCTGGTGAGTGGAACACAGCATCTGTTCCAATCCAATCACACAGGACCTGAGACTGCATTAGTTAGGAAAGCAGAAAACCCGGTCTGAGTAGGGGCACAAGCCCCTTCCAGTCTGAGCAGCACCAGGGTAGCTAGGGCGCACAGTCAGCTGACTACCACCAGATACCCACAACACCAGCCACGCGATCTTAAGAATTCTGAGGATTGGGATCTGCCCGGCCCGGAAGAACTTTGCCTGAGCATCAGCAGCAGACATCTCGGTTCTGGGACCCCGCCGAGTGTATCCTGCACAGACAGCTGGCCATTTTCCAGGCCAGAGGATAGGGATCTGCCCAGAGTGGGAGCATTTTGCCTGAGCATCAGCAGCAGACATCTTGGTTCCAGGATCCCGCCGAGTGTATCCTGCACAGCTCCAGAGAATACCAGATGGCAAAAGGCAAACGTAAGAATCCTACTAACAGAAATCAAGACCACTCACCATCATCAGAACGCAGCACTCCCACACCACTAGTCCTGGGCACCCCAACACAACAGAAAAGCTAGACCCAGATTTAAAAACATATCTCATGATGATGGTAGAGGACATCAAGAAGAACTTTAATAACTCACTTAAAGAAATACAGGAGAACACTGCTAAAGAGTTACAAGTCCTTAAAGAAAAGCAGGAAAACACAACCAAACAGGTAGAAGTCCTTATAGAAAAACAGGAAAACACATCCAAACAGGTGATGGAAAGGAACAAAACCATACTAGACCTAAAAAGGGATGTAGACACAATAAAGAAAACCCAAAAGGAGGCAATGCTGGAGATAGAAACCCTAGGAAAGAAATCTGGAACCATAGACGCGAGCATCAGGAACAGAATACAAGAGATGGAAGAGAAAATCTCAGGTGCAGAAGATTCCATAGAGAACATCGGCACAACAATCAAAGATAATAAAAATGCAAAAAGATCCTAACTCAAAACATCCAGGAAATCCAGGACACAATGAGAAGACCAAACCTACGGATAATAGGAGTTGATGAGAATGAAGATTTTTAACTTAAAGGGCCAGCAAATATATTCAACAAAATTATAGAAGAAAACTTCCCAAACCTAAAGAATGACATGCCCATGAACATACAAGAAGCCTACAGAACTCCAAATAGACTGGACCAGAAAAGAAATTCCTCCCAACACATAATAATCAGAACAACAAATGCACTAAATAAAGAGAGAATATTAAAAGCAGTAAGGGAGAAAGGTCAAGTAACATATAAAGGCAGACCTATCAGAATTACACCAGACTTTTCACCAGAGACTATGAAAGCCAGAAGAGCCTGGACAGATGTTATACAGACACTAAGAGAACATAAATGCCAGCCCAGGCTACTATACCCGAACAAACTCTCAATTACCATAGATGGAGAAACCAAAGTATTCCACGACAAAACCAAATTCACACATTATCTTTCCACGAATCCAGCCCTTCAAAGGATAATAACAGAAAAGAAGCAATACAAGGATGGAAATCATGCCCTAGAACAAGCAAGAAAGTAATCCCTCAACAAACCAAAAAGAAGACAGCCACAAGAACAGAATGCCAACTCTAACAAAAAAAAAAATAAAAGGAAGCAACAATTACTTTTCCTTAATATCTCTTAATATCAATGGACTCAATTCCCCCCAAAAAAGACATAGACTAACAGACTGGCTACACAAACAGGACCCAACATTCTGCTGCTTATAGGAAACCCAGGGAAAAAGACAGACACTACCTCAGAGTGAAAGGCTCGAAAACAATTTTCCAAGCAAATGGTCAGAAGAAACAAGCTGGAGTAGCCATTCTAATATCGGGGAAAATCGACTTCCAACCCAAAGTTATCAAAAAAGACAAGGAGGGACACTTCATACTCATCAAAGGTAAAATCCTCCAAGAGGAACTCTCAATTCTGAATATCTATGTTCCAAATGCAAGGGAGCATAATCAAACTCAGGGGTGAACTCAACCAAGTGGAAACAAGAAGAACTATTCAAAGAATTAACCAAACGAGGAGTTGGTTCTTTGAGAAAATCAACAAGATAGATAAACCCTTAGCTAGACTCACTAGAGGGCACAGGGACAACATCCTAATTAACAAAATCAGAACTGAAAAGGGAGACATAACAACAGATCCTGAAGAAATCCAAAACACCATCAGATCCTTCTACAAAAGGCTATACTCAACAAAACTGGAAAACCTGGATGAAATGGACAAATTTCTAGACAGAAACCTGGTACCAAAGTTAAATCAGGATCAAGTTAACGTTCTAAACAGTCCCATATCCCCTAAGGAAATAGAAGCAGTCATTAATAGTCTCCCAACCAAAAAAAGTCCACGACCAGAAGGGTTTAGTGCAGAGTTCTACCAGACCTTCAAAGAAGATCTAATCCCAGTTCTGCAAAAACTATTTCAGAAAATTGAAGTAGAGGGAACTCTACCCAACTCATTCTATGAAGCCACAATTACTCTGATACCTAAACCACAGAAAGATCCAACAAAGATAGAGAACTTCAGACCAATTTCCCTTATGAATATCGATGCAAAAATCCTCAATAAAATTCTTGCTAGCCGAATCCAAGAACACATAAAAGCAATCACCCATCCTGACCAAGTAGGTTTTATTCCAGGGATGCAGGGATGGTTTAATATACGAAAATCCATCAATGTAATCCACTATATAAACAAACTCAAAGACAAAAACCACATGATCATCTCGTTAGATGCAGAAAAAGCATTCGACAAGATCCAACAACCATTCATGATAAAAGTTCTGGAAAGATCAGGAATTCAAGGCCCATACTTAAACATGATAAAAGCAATCTACAGCAAACCAGTAGCCAACATCAAAGTAAATGGTGAGAAGCTGGAAGCAATCCCACTAAAATCAGGGACTAGACAAGGCTGCCCACTTTCTCCCTACCTCTTCAATATAGTACTTGAAGTCCTAGCCAGAGCAATTCGACAAGAAAAGGAGATCAAGGGGGATACAAATTGGAAAAGATGAAGTCAAAATATCACTTTTTGCAGATGATATGATAGTATATATAAGTGACCCTAAAAATTCCACCAGAGAACTCCTAAACCTGATAAACAGCTTAGGTGATGTAGCTGGATATAAAATTAACTCAAACAAATCAATGGCCTTTCTCTACACAAAGAATAAACAGGCTGAGAAAGAAATTAGGGAAACAACACCCTGCTCAATAGTCACAAATAATATAAAATATCTTGGCGTGACTCTAACTAAGGAAGTGAAAGATCTGTATGATAAAAACTTCAAGTCCCTGAAGAAAGAAATTAAAGAAGATCTCAGAAGATGGAAAGATCTCCCATGCTCATGGATTGGCAGGATCAACATTGTAAAAATGGCTATCTTGCCAAAAGCAATCTACAGATTCAATGCAATCCCCATCAAAATTCCAACTCAATTCTTCAAAGAATTATAAAGAGCAATCTGCAAATTCATCTGGAATAACAAAAAACCTAGGATAGCAAAAGCTCTTCTCAAGGATAAAAGAACCTCTGGTGGAATCACCATGCCTGACCTAAAGCTTTACTACAGAGCAATTGTTATAAAAACTGCATGGTACTGGTATAGTGACAGACAAGTAGACCAATGGAATAGAATTGAAGACCCAGAAATGAACCCACACACCTATGGTCACTTGATCTTTGACAAGGGAGCTAAAACCATCCAGTGGAAAAAAGACAGCATTTTCAACAAATGGTGCTGGCACAACTGGTTGTTATCATGTAGAAGAATGTGAATTGACCCATTCCTCTCTCCTTGTGCTAAAGTCAAATCTAAGTGGATCAAGGAACTCCACATAAAACCAGAGACACTGAAACTTATAGAGGAGAAAGTGGGGAAAAGTCTCGAAGATATGGGCACAGGAAAAAAATTCCTGAATAGAACAGCAATGGCTTGTGCTTTAAGATCGAGGATTGACATATGGGACCTCATGAAACTGCAAAGCTTCTGCAAGGCAAAAGACACCGTCAATAAGACAAAATGACCACCAACAGATTGGGAAAGGATCTTTACCTATCTTAAATCAGATAGGGGACTAATATCCAATATATATAAAGAACTCAAGAGTGTGGACTCTAGAAAATCAAATAGCCCCCTTAAAAGATGGGGCTCAGAGTTGAACAAAGAATTCTCACCCGAGGAATACCGAAAGGCTGAGAAACACCTGAAAAAATGTTCAATATCCTTAATTATCAGAGAGATGCAAATCAAAACAACCCTGAGATTCCATCTCACACCAGTCAGAATTGGTAAGATCAAAATTTCAGGTGACAGCACATGCTGGCGAGGATGTGGAGAAAAAGGAACACTCCTCCATTGTTAGTAGGATTGCAAGCTTGTACAACCACTCTGGAAATCAATCTGGTAGTTCCTCAGAAAATTGGACATAGTACTACAGGAGGATCCCCCAATACCTCTTCTGGGCATATATCCAGAAGATGTCCTAACCGGTAATAAGGACACATTCTCCACTATGTTTATAGCAGCCTTATGTATAATAGCCAGAAGCTGGAAAGAACCCAGATGCCCCTCAACAGAGGAATGGATACAAAAAATGTGGTACATTTACACAATGGAGTACTACTCAGCTATTAAAAAGAATGAATTACAAAATTCCTAGGCAAATGGTTGGACCTGGAGGGCATCATTCTGAGTGAGGTAACCCAATCACAAAAGAACTCAAATGAAATGTACTCACTGATAAGTGGATATTAGCCCAGAATCTTAGTATAGTGAGATATAAGGTACACTATGCAAAACACATGAAACTGAAGAAGAACGAAGACCAAAGTGTGGACACTTTGCTCCTTCTTAAAATTGGAAACAATCACCCATAGAAGGAGTAACAGAGACAAAGTTTGGAGCTGAGACAAAAGGATGGACCATTTAGAGACTGCCATATCCAGGGATCCATCCCATAATTAGCCTCCAAACGATGACACCATTGCTTACACTAGCAAGCCTTTGTTGCAAGGACCCTGATATAGCTGTCCCTTGTGAGACTAGGCCGGGGCCTAGCAAACACAGAAGTGGATGCTCACAGTCAACTATTGGATGGATCACAGGGCCCCCAATGGAGGAGCTAGAGAAAGTATCCAAGGAGCTAAAGAGATCTGCAATCCTATTGGTGGAAAAACATTATGAACTGACCAGTACCCCAGAGCTCTTGACTCTAGCTGCATATGTATCAAAAGATGGCCTAGTTGGCCATCACTGGAAAGAGAGGCCCATTGGTCAGGCAAACTTTATATGCCCCAGTACAGGGGTAGGCCAGGGCCAAAAAATGGGAATGGGTGGTTAGGGGATTGGGGGGGGGAGGGTTTGGGGGAATTTTGGGATAGCATTGGAAATGTAGTTGAGGAAAATACGTAATAAAAAAAAAAAGAAAAATCCGGTATGTCAGTAGACAACATTTTCTAGCTTGTTTTACTTCTTAAATAGCTTTACTAGCCTGCTTTAAATAGGGTGAATCACCTGTAACCAGTATGTGGACTGAGACGTGTTGATGACTTGAGTCCAATAATAGAGTGTCTCATATATAATAGAACCTCTTTTGTGTAAAATAGCTACTTAATTTGGATTAAAGCTTTGTGCAGTTATTTAATTATTCAGATAATTACCTTAATTTACTAATGAAAATACAGACATCTAAATGAAGTGCAGGTTGGGAAGATAGCCCAGTACTTTTGATTTTGTTTTATTACCTTGCTCAGAGCATTGGCTTGTTCAATCTTCTATTGTTCTCTCTACACTTCTCTTCCAGGCTAATTTATTTTTACAACTCCAAATTGCAGCTCTGTGTGAATAAAGTCTAAACTATGGACAATTCCAACTTTATCTTCTCAGATATCAACTCCCATCCTTCTAAATGGCTACTGGACATTTTAATTTAAATGGACCTTTACAATCTCAAACTCCATGTATGTAAAATCAAATTGGGAATCTAAAATCAAACACTGCTTTTGGACTGGATGCCATCTAACCTTCCTGCCCTCTCTGCAGTATCAAGTTTTACTCTTCTTTTCTTCATCTCCAACATTTGAAGGAAAAATTGAAATAATTGTTCATACATATAGTTTCCAAGATTTAAAAAAAAATGGATTTTAATATACTTAGGACATTTCTTTCTCATCTTCCCTCTACCAAATATTCTCCCCATTTTCTTCCAAACTCATTTCACTTTCCTTTTCATTAATTGTTATTGCATGCAAATATGTACATGTATATTCCTAAATATAGCCTGCTCAGTTTGTGTAATGTTGTATGTATGTTTTCAAGGCTGATCATTTGGTGCTGTGTAATCAATTAGTATGTTCTTCCATGGAGAAGGCCACTTCTTCCATTCCCAAATTTCCTAAGTTGTATTATTTTCTTTGTGTAAGGTTGTGGCCTTGTAGGCTTTCCCCCAACCATTTTGTCATGACTACTGATACCCTTGTTTGGCTAAGATTTGGGCAAGCTTCTAAATGAAGGAGGAAAACAGCAGTCCTACTCAACTATAACACGTATAGCATCCATGATTAATATTGCTCAATAACTCTAAGAAAGCAGGCATATCTCGAAGAAAACTAACAGCTCTTTAATTGGACTTTGACTTGTTCAATAAGAAGAAAACCATGTCTTGTACTGGAAAACTAGCTGACTACTTAGTGCTACTGAAATCATGTTTATCGAAGGAAAATTTACAGCCACTAATTTACTAAACCAACATGACCCCTAACAACAATCAATACAAATTTTCCTTTTACCCACAAATAAGTGTAGTCTTTATCCCTTATCAAGGAAATTTCTCTTTGCAACAGAAGACCAGTAAACAAATCATAAACAACCAATGCAGTGTGGAGCCTAGTCCCAGTAGATACATCTACAAAACATTCTCACAAGTACAAGTCAGTGAATAATGTGGAAGATGAGGGGAAAAGGATTCTATCCCCTAGTAATGTTAGAAACTATGACAAAAAGACTCAGAAACAGGTCAGCTTTGTCTTTCTCAACCAACAGCCTCTCTCTCTCTCTCTCTCTCTCTCTCTCTCTCTCTCTCTCTCTCTCTCTCTCTCTCTCTCTCTCTCCTTTAAACTAATGAAGTGTTGCATGACTCCAGCACGAAAGTTGTATTTTTTGTAATATCAGTGTTTATTGTGCTTATGAAATTCTAAAAGATTGTTTGCTTGTTCATTTTGTTTTGTGAGAAGACTTTTGGGAGAGCATGGCCAGTTCTCTATAACACCAACCTTGTTTTGTAACTACATGCTTTATATTTCATTCTGACACCTAATGGGCATGATAGTAGGATACATGCAGAACAAGACTTGTTTCCTTATTCCCTTCCCTGGTTTCGTCCAACTCAGTAATAAGTACTGCTCCATTGTTGCTCAGGCCATAAACCTTTAAGAAAATTGTATTTTCCATTTCTTCCTTTCTCTTCACTTCCATCCCTTCAGCAGAAATTCTGGGTATCCTTGCATTTGAAGAACAGATGTTTAGAACTAAGAGTTCTCGGTTAATTTTTTTTTTTTTTGATAAGCTTGAAGTGTCGTTCCTTATCTTTTTTGATAATGTTTGGCTTCGAGTTGGTTTTATTCAATGTTAGAATGACCACTCCCACTTGTTTTTTGGGACCATTTGCTTGGAAAATTGTTTTCCAGCCCTTTATTCTGAGGTAGTGTTTGTCTTTGACACTGAAGTGCATTTTCTGTATGCAGCAAAATGCTGAGTCCTGTTTCCACTTCCAGTCTGTTAGTCTATGTCTGTTTATTGGAGAATTGAGTGCATTGATGTTAAGAGATATTAAGGAATAGTGATTGTTGCTTCCTTTTTTGTTGTTGTTATTTTTGTTGTTGTTAGAGGTGGAATTATGTTTATGTGGCTATCTTCTTTTGGGTTTCTTGAAAGAAGATTACTTTCTTGCCTTTCTAGGCTGTGTTTTCCCTCCTTATTTTCATGTTTTCCATCTATTATCCTTTGTAGGGCTGGATTTGTGGAAAGATATTGTGTAAATTTGGTTTTGTCATGGAATACTTTGGTTTCACCATCTATGGTAATTGAGAGTTTTGCTGGTTATAACAGTCTGGGTTGGCATTTGTTTTCTCTTATGGATTGTATGAGATCTCCCAAGGATCTTCTAGCTTTCATAGTCTCTGGTGAGAAGTCTGGTGTAATTCTGATAGGTCTGCCTTTATGTTACTTGACCTTTTTTCCCTTACTGCTTTTAATATTCTTTCTTTGTTAGTGCAGTTGGTTTTTTATTATTATGTGATGGGAGGAATTTCTTTTCTGGTCCAACCTATTTGGAGTTCTATAGGCTACTTGTATGTTCATGGACATCTCTTTCGTTAGGCTAGGGAAGATTTCTTCTATAATTTCATCCCATATTCAGCCTACTTACCTATTCTTGTTAGCAGTTCTTGGATAGATGTCTATACATTGACATACCACTGGGCTAAATTGTTAGATTTGTTAATGTCATATTTTTGTCTTATAGGAGCACTTTTTTAGCCTTATGCCTTTGAAAACCATGCAAATATTGAAGATCTCAGATTTATATATCCACCCTGAAATGCTATTTTAAACCCCAGACATTTCTGCCTGAATACCTAATAGACATATCAAATTTTATATGTCTAAAGTTGAGTGTCTGCCTCCATAATTCTATACTTTCTACCTTTTATATATTACTAAGTCACCTATTTAAAGTGTTCAGGCTAACTACCTGAGAGTAATCAGACTCCTCTCTTCTCTCCTACATCTCATGTTTAAATCCTATCATGTGTGTGTGTATTCACTATCAGAGTACCTATATAATTTGTGAGTATGGTGTAAAATAAAGGGTGTAACCATTTATTCAAAATTGTTAAGACTTTCAAGATTATGAAAAGAAACGATTAAGGCATAAACAGAGTAAAATACCTCCCTGTAGCTCCACTTCACAACATACTAATTACATTTATCAATTTGACTTCCTTGTAAGTCAAACATATTATAAAGAAAAAATGCATTTAATGCACTTAGAGTACTAAACTTAGACCCACAGTGCACTATAGCTTAGGCTCATAGTGCACTGCAGAATGCTCACTGGGGCTTATTGGGAGCTATGGATCACTGTTTCTCCTGTTGTCCTTGATGACCAGAATTGTGAAGCACACTGTACAAGTTATCAGTAGTTCAGGGAAAAGATAAAAATCCAAAATGTGAAATAGGGCTTTTGCTAAATATTTTTGCACTAACATAATTAAAAATTCTAAATCCTATATATGTCAATGCTTTCTTCTCGCCCAGGATCCAATACCATCATAATCACCTCGGGAATTCTTGTGACTGAGATTTTCCAGCAGGTTTCTCTTCATGTCTTGTTATTCCTTTGAGCTTATTCATAAATTTGAGTAGGTAGATCCACCTACTGGAGAATAAATGAAAATCCTTTAATATGTATGTATGTATGTATGTATATATATATATATATATATATATATATATATATATATATATATATATATATACTGTTTCACTTCTGGTAATAACTATTTCTCTCTTGAATACAGTGTCAACACAACACTTCATGCCTAGATAACTGCAGTGTCCTCCAAACCTCTCCAAAATCACTCTCCTGAAGTTGATCTGCCCCTTCACAAACCAGGATGATATTTATAAAGCACATTTTCATTGCTTCACTGCTTCACTGCCTAATACACACAATCTTCATTTAGTACTACTTAAGCAAAAGACTTCCCACTGTTTCAAAGCTACTGTAGTGTAGCTAAACTACACACACACACACACACACACATACACACACACACACACCTTTGTGACCAGCAGTTTCTATTTCTCTCCGAACTCTGCTCATATTTATCTCCATATTTACTTTTAGTTCTGCTAGTAGAATTTGCTTTAATTTAGTGGTTCCTAATATTCTGCTCTCATTTGCATCCCACATCCCAAAGTCTTCTCTGATTGTCACTTCTCACAGACTTACCTACATTATGAAATTGGCTCAACTTAGATCTTTGGACTAACTAATTATGTTCTTTTATTACTGTCCTTTTATTACTGTATATTTATGGCACAAAATATGTTCTATATACCTTATTATTTTCGTATTTGTCTAAAGAGCACTTTGATCATGTTTACCAATACCTATAAACAATATTAATGCCCTTCCGTTCACTGGTGTCTATATTCATGCTGTTTTTTGAGTGTTTATGTTTATGGGGATTGAATCTTACCTTTATATTATAGGGAAGCGCTCAGTCACTGAGATACATCCATAGGCCTTGTTACTTGGATGCGAGATCTCATTTGTAACTTGGGATAACTTTGAACATCCTATGTATCCCAAGATGACTTCAAACTCATGATCCTCATTCTTCCATTTGCAGAGTGTTGGGATTACAGGCCTGTATCACCATTTCTGACTTCAGAATTCCCCATTTAAAATCAAAAGTAAGTTGGTCACATATCATTTCACCTAGCAAGTACTTATTGAACAGAAAGCACACATTATCTTCAGATTTTCCAATGTCATTTAAACCCAGAGAACTGCTTAATACATGCTTATTTGTTGACTGATTATAGAAAAGATCTCAGGTTATTCTTAGACAGTGATTTGTTGACCATATTCTATGTATGATCAATAAACCACTGAGTATTCAAGAAACCAAAGGAGACTTATTTGAAGTGGCTACAGAAAGAACAGTCAAGTTACCTGGAATAAGGACAGTCATTGTCTTAGTTACTTTTCTATTGCTGTGTGAAAACACTATGACCAAAGAAATTTATAGAATAGTTTGTTGGCCTTACAGTTTCCAAGGATTAGTTCATGACCACCATTCTGGGGAGCATGGTTGCAAGCAGGGAGATTTTGTATTAGAGAAGTAGATAAGAACCTACATCTAAAGCACAAGGCAGAGAGAAAGTGCTGGGAATCATGTGGGCTTGGAAAGCTCAAAGCTTGGTCTTGGTGGCACACCTCCTCCGAGAAGGTCATAATCCCTAATCCTTCCCAAACAGTTTCATCAATTTATACCCAAGTATTTAAGTATATGAGCCTATGGAAATCATACTCATTCAAACATCACAGTCATTCATTAAGTACTTGCCAAATACTCCACCATAAGGATTTAAACAGATAAACAAGTTTCATTTCCAGGACAAGTTCTTTGGTTATGAGCAAGCCTATGGAACTCTCTTAGGGCACCAAGCCAGAGGACACAATGGGTCAAATAACGTCTGAGGGCGAAGCCCATCCACTGAAGAAAACTGTCTTATAGTCTAGATTTGTTTACTGTATCATTTTAAGGTGCTGTACCATGTCCATGATTTTAGTCTATATTTCTCTGTGCATTTTTGTTAAATGTCTGTTTTTCCTGTTTCTGAGACCAACAAAAATCTTTGCACTTCATTTCTTTTAGCTATCAGAGAAAAATATAGCTGACAATTCTCCATTTTATGTTATGTCCTCTTTTCAGCTGTCTTGGCAGCCCAGGGGGCCACATGGTGAGGATACAGCACCATCTTCCAGTCATTCTACCACTGGGACAAGAATTTCAAAGATCTGCCAGTTTTACAAATGAGTTTCAGAAAGCCTTGTTTTCAATAGTTGAGTTTAAAAACATTCTAAATTACATTTACTACAGTTTGTCTCAATCCTTTTTTTTTTTTCCTGGCCTATCTTTCTGAGTTGCAGCTTAATTTTTCACTGTCTCATTTTAATTTCTCTCTTTTTCTTTTCTAGATGCCATCCTCTCACTCATTATTCTTTGTCTCCTCCTTGTTTCTGGCTTTTCTTCCTGCAGCTGGGCTTCAGCTAGACAGGGTGGACGCAGCTGGCCAGCCATTTGCACATTCTTCCCTGATATGATTATTTCTTTGAGGTAAAACATCATTTTAGAAATATTACTCAACAATTAAATGTTTCTATTCTCTTTAAATTCCATGTCTGAAAGTCTGCCAATAAGTCCCCTCAGAGTTGTTTGTACTGGTTTAAATCCCTTCCTGTTGTGCATTGTTTGACTTGCTCTCTGTTTGTCTTTCATGTTACGATTTTCATAATTCTAACATCCTGTTTCTGCATAATTGTCAACACTGGCTCAGTTCAATGCCCCCCCACCCCTTCCAGTCCGGAGGAAGAAGATTCATTGACTGCTTTTCACTTCTGATTTTTGGATGCTTTTAAATCTAAATGTTTCTTCATTTTTATAAACCAAGCCTCAAAAGGCTTCAGAACTAGGGGTAGGTATCACATAGGCTTCAATGACTTTAGATTGTCCACATTGTTCTTGGTTTGAAGAAATAACAATTTTGATTGATATCATGATTAATGTATAGAATTGTGTTCATGAGAATGTGATTTGCAGTAAGAACCCAACACTATCTGATTTTGTGTGTTATTTCTAAGAGGAAAAGTCTAGTTATCCTAGACTTTCTGAGAGCAATGGTGAAGCTGGTTTTTCAATGGAATCTTCAAATATTTAAATACCTGGTTCTTGCTAATCAGTAGAACAATTCTTATTCACTGTGCCTAAATAATGGACCAGGGGACTTAAGCAAAATGATTCTCTTCAACAATGACACCCAAAAACGGGGTCACTGTCATGTTTTATAAAGCACAGTATGGTGCCATGGGAGGGGGTGCCTTAGTGGGCCCATACTGAGGCATCACTCCCTGAGGTATCAGTCATGTGATTAGTTTAGTATAAAATGTAATTTATTTAGGGGAGTTGAGAAAGGAGTAGAGGTAGAGAAAGAGAGGGGACAGAGAAAGACAGAGAGAGAAGAGAAGAGAAGAGAAGAGAAGAGAAGAGAAGAGAAGAGAAGAGAAGAGAAGAGGGAACTCATCGAGAGAGAAGGTGAGAGGGAAAGAGAAAGGACACAGAAGGAGAGAGGTCAGAGAGAGAGAGAGAGAGAAAAAAAGGGTCAGTCAGCACAAGAGAGGCCATTCTTTTTATAGCAAGCCAAGCTCCTACCTGGCTGTTGCTAGGTAGCTGTTAGGTGAAGAATAGACAAAATGCTAACATACAAGTATTCCTCCATTTTGGATGAATTTAAAAGTGTGAAACCAGAAAGAGGTGATGGTGATGCAGGAATAGATTCACCATGACATTTGGCTGTTTCCTGCTGTCTCTCAGAATCCTAAGAAAATGGGGATGGAAATGTTGGGCAAGTCTGTGAGAGTAGACTGGAACATCTGTGGGTTGCTTCTCTGGAGCTGTACTGGATGTAGATTTTGAGAAAGTTCCTGGACTTGGCAAGATGCTGAAACACACACACACACACACACACACACACACACACACACACACCCTTGAAACCCTTAGGTGTTTTTGTGGTTGAGGAGTTCCTAAAATCAGGGAACTGGGGAGAAATCACAGCCTCTGGAATAGGAGAAATTGGGAGCTTAGGCTATTGATTGTCAGGTGTTCTTATCTGATGGCATCTATATGTTCCATGAGTGGTAGATCTGAGTTGGTTTCCTGGAGCTTATAGCTTTACAAAAGATAAATTTCTTAACAGTGTGAACAGTCTTTAAGGTGAGCTTATGGAAGAAGGAGCAAGAGGAGCTCTTCCCCTCTGTTTAGAAATACATTAATTTAGCAAAATGAGAAACATTTCTAAGTTGACATTTAAAAGGCAATCAAAGGAAACTCAAAATTTGAACCTGTGATTATAAAAGTGAATCATATAGTGGAGTGTTTTATTAGAGTTAGGCTAATTTATAAGAATTCCATTTGTTAATGTTATGATTTTGAACCTTTGAAGTCTCAATATAATAGTGGCATAATATGAAAATTTATAATAGTTTTAACAATTTATACATTTATAATATTATAATAGTGGCAAAATATGAAGCATTTAGTCACTGCAAATTGAGTTTAGATAAGGAAGTAGCAGAAGGTTACATCTCTGAATGGTTACATCTGAGATTGTATATAATTTATCACGACACCTGTGTGCAAGGCAAACCTGTCTGTCTTTTTGATAGATGTCTTGTGGTCTTAACTAGTTAATGAATTGACTAATGAGTTAGTATGATCATGGATTACCTTACAGTAAAGAGCTAGTAGTCTTGTTTTCTAGCAGTCAAGGTGCCATCAGCTTAGCTGTCAATGTAATCAGAAATCTGGGACGAATAATTCATAGTCTATATGTCGTAAATTAATTAAGATGAGAGAGGTTGGTCTATAGTCCATTACCTGAATAGTTTTCCTAGATCCCCATAGTTTCCATTGCCACTTAAGCAGAGGCAGTCTGGCCGTAAGGCCTAGAAGATGAGAAGCTCCCCCACCCCCCCACCACGGTAAAGGAGGAACATAGGAGAAATGACTCACTTTGTCTTAGGCAATATTTAATTCTCTGGGGGTCCTCTGTTTGGCTACAGTTTATGCTAAACCCTGGCCGGCAGTGGGCAAGGCAATGGAGCGGTCTTTCTTTAGTCGTCATCATATCCATAATCCAGGTAGGATCCTTTTTTTGCCCTGCTCATAACTTCTTGAAGACCTTGGGAGATTACTGTTAGGATTTGGGAGACTATCATAATAATTTTAAGCATTTAATGTTATATTTAGCAGATTTCTGACAAGGTTGAGAGTTAATGTCTATTAAACATATCTGAGTTAGACAATTTGTGTTTGTTTTTAATTATTTGCTCTAGATTTTATCTAGCAAAAAAGAGAGTATACTGTAACTTAATGGTAGTAGCAAAGACAAGGCCAAACATATCTTTAAGGCAGTGATCTTTAAACTTTTTACTGTTGTAAATCTTTAAAGCAGTATTAAATTAAATTACTGTTTACCAAAGCAGGATAGAAATCATATGAAAACCTTATCTTAATTGAGGTTGTTCTCTTACATAAAAAGGCAGTAAATTGGGGACTGCCCACAACAAAGATGGTGGCCAGTCATGTGAATGCCTCCAACCAAGATGGCACTGAAGCTACAGCCAGCCATGTGACCATCCTTAGATAAGATGGTGCTGAAGCTAGCTCTGTTTGTAGTGGAAAAGTCATATCTGTTACATCTTAAAATGGAATGACATTTACTTATAGAAGCATGGCTATCTATCAACAGAGACAAATAGTTAGATATACAAGGAGACACATAGACATGTTTTGCTTGTCAGACAGGGCATTATGTACATGTGAGGAGATCTCTCCCTGTCACCACAAGCAGCCTCTGTCTGCCATGTACCTTGGGGCAGGGACTGGGTAGGTCTGAGTAGGGCACAGGCCAGCTTGATTGCTTATATGGCCTGTAGCAATCTAATAACTATTCAGCCCTTTCTCACAATAGTTGGTTCAAAGCTGGTGTGAACCAGAATGGAAAGAAATCAGAGATAAAAATTTTATAGGAACTAGAAGTTTAAAACTGCCTACAGGAGCAAACGGCTGGCAGCAGTGGTATGACAGAGTAGGGCACCAGGTGAGGAGTGTGAATGAGAAAGCAGGCTAGCTGGATCAAGAATAAGAAGTGACTTGGGGAACAGGAGGAATAAAGAGATTTGGAGTGAAGGTAGGGAAAAGCCTACACATAGGAAATCTTCCATTTTCCTGATTGCTGGTGAGAGTTGTGAAAGTTTCTTCAAAATTGCCATTAAGTGGCCATTTAGAGTTATCTAGTGGGTACTGCGGTCACATTTAGTGTGTGATTTTGGAAGTTTAAAGTCCAGAAGGCATTCTAGTAGGGTGCCTGGAAGTAATGGCAAAGACATATCCATTGAATGAGAATAAAAGTTGTTATTGTATTGCTAGTGATGCCCCAAGGATAGGATTAAGAACCAAGTGAACAACAAGGTTATCATGAGGCAACTCAGGGCTGAAAGCCAGTGTCCAAGAGAGACTGTCACCCAGTACTGGAATTTTTGAGCATCGAGAAAAGGACCCTGTATTGAGAAGAGAGAGAGACCTTAGCCAAAGAAAGATGTCCTAAGGTGATGGTTAGCAAGAGGGGCTCAGAGAGGAGAGAGAGAGAGAGAGAGAGAGAGAGAGAGAGAGAGAGAGAGAGAGAGAGATTGAGAGAGAGAGGGAAAAGGAGAAGGAAGAGGAGGAGGAAGAAGAGGAAGAGAAAGAAGAAGAAGGAGAAGGTGGAGGAGGAGAAGAAGGAGGAAGAGAAGGAGGAGGAGAAGAAGAAGGAGAAAGAGGAGGAGGAGGAGGAGGAGGAGGAGAAGAAGAAGGAGAAAGAGGAGGAGGAGGAGGAGGAAGAGGATAAGGAGAAGGAGAAAGAGAAGGAGAAGGAAAAGGAGAGGGAGAAAGAAGGAGAAGAAGAGGAGGCAGGCCAGGAACACATGAAGAAGAGGGTGGGGGTGGACAAAGAGAAGGAGAGGGATCAAAGAGAGAGAAAAGAGTCAGAGAGTGCCAGAGAGACCAGTCTTTTTATAGCCATCCAGGTACCTACCTGGCTGTTGTTAGGTAAGTGTTGGGCAGAGCCTAGAAGGAATGCTAACATGCTAACAATCACTGTTCAGTTAGAGATAACATTAACATATTTAGTTTCCATAAAGACAAATAATCAGAAAAGAAAGAAGACAGTTTCAGAGAAGGAGTAGGGTCTTGGGGACATTTTTCAGCCCAAGAAGTCACACTCTTTCATTGAATTATTGGGATACTGAATACACAGAAGAGCGGAGTAGGTACAACTGGGGAGAACATTATGGAATTAATTTAGATTCCTAGAAATTTGTTATGTGTTAATTTTGTGTCAGTGTGTACAAGCTCTTGATTTATTTCCAGTTTGAATAAGTCATTCTTTGTTTTCTAATTTATCCAATATGGATTGTAGACTCATAGAGATGCTGAAGTGGTATGCAATTTTCTATTAGTCGTGCCTCAAGAAGTAATATGTCCAGGTCAGGTGCAGGTCTTTATTAACCAAGCCTTTCAACTCTGTGGGGAAAAGAGCCTATCACTATCTGTAAAATGAAGCTTTAAGTCATTAATTTGAAAACACTGAACTTGACTCACTGAATATTGGCTATACCAGTTATTAATGATAATTTGGAACATCTAGCTTAATAACTTTGATTTTCATTCCTATTTGTAGAAAGAAAGAAAAAAAGAAAGAAAGAAAGAAAGAAAGAAAGAAAGAAAGAAAGAAAGAAAGAAAGAAAGAAAGAAAGAAAGAAAGAAGTGAGGGAGGGAGGGAGGGAGGGAGGGAGGGAGGGAGGGAGGGGGGGAGAGGAGGGAACTATTGACATATGATACAGTTTGTATGAGTAAAAGACAAGAAAAAATATTTTTTTCAAAACTTAAAGATTTCTCTGCAAGAAACCTACCACAAACACTAAAGTTCTTTTAGCTTCTGCCATTTTAACAGGGCTATGACACATGACAACTATATTGCTTACAGCATATACATTTATCATTTTACAGGTATTAAATTTAGTCTCTGATGACCACATTTGGCCATGCTTTTATTCAGAATGCAAATACTGAGCTGCCACAAAACACAAATTTATGCCCTGCGAGCTGAAGACTGATACTTGATGTTCTTCAGTTATACTGTCAGCTGTGGTGTTATAGATCTCCTGAAATAAATTTGCTTTTAAAGGTATTAATTGCCATATCAATATATTCGTAATGACTTTTCTTATAAGCTATTTCTTGCTTCCAACTTAAGTTTTACTAATACAGACCATTAAAGAGAGAAACTAAAATCTAGAGCCAGAAATTAGAAAATTTATTAAGATAGACAAGTGCCTGGTGACTTGACTAAAACATACTCAAATGTTTTTCATTTATGCATTGATGATACAGTGTTAAGAAAATATTTATTCTGGACTTAATAGTTTCTTCACAGTGTGCTAAATTTTATGACATAAATATGAAGGGAAGCAAAACCTGTTTCTATGAATTCATCTTTGGGGGAGAATCAAACAGAATTTGTTATCATTCAGTCAGACTTATGAATTTAGGGAGATACATCATTATACAATGGGGATCGTACTAACAAAATCCATAAAGTATTATCCACATCAGGCAATCATTTAGTACCAATAACAAATATGAATCAAGTAGTATAATTATTTCTACCTTACCATTGAGAATTTTCTGTCGTAGATTGAGGCTTGAGTCATGAGAGAATAGCTTCAAATTCAGTGATATAGGACCTGTTTATGTGCCTACAGAGTCAGGTCTGGAAAAATCCTACCCTATGGAAGGCACGTTCATCCAGAATGTCACATGTATTGACAAGAAAGGTTGCAGTACGCACCCATCTTAGCATCATACTTCCTTTCACAGTTACTTATGTATCTCACAATCAATCATTGATTTGTGGTATGTATGTGAATGTATATATATGTGTATATATATATATATATATATATATATATATACATATATATATACATATATATATATATGTATGTGTATATATATATGTATATATGTATATATGTATATATATATATATATATATATACGATGTATGTATATATTTGCCTTTGTGTATGTGAATATGGTTATACTTTGGTCATGGTATGCTTGGGTCAGAGGACAAATTTAGTTGGTGTCACCTTCATGGCCTAGGTCCAGCCCATACTTGCTTTTTGGTTGGTGGTTCATTCTCTGAGGTCCCCATGGCTCCAGGATGGTTGACTCTGTTGGTCTTGCTGTGGGGCCCCTAATTTTTTCAGGATCTTCATAGATATAGAATGATCTCTTCTGTTCTGCTGTGCATGCTGAAGCTCTCCAGATGAGTCTCCCATCTCTGTTTCCTGTCATTGTAAGGGCATTGAGACTACAGATTTTCTCACTATTTGTCCATGTTTTGGGTGAGTTTTGGTGATTCAAACTCAGGTCCTCACACTTGCACAAGTGCTTTTAGGCTTTTATCCACCAGCCATCTCTCCAGTACCAAGACACTGATTTTTAAAGTCTATTTCTTGAAAGCAATTTACCAGGAGACACCTGTTCCATTTTCTCATCCCAATGAACACATACATGAGCTCCCCAGGGATTAGGGATAAACAGGGAACAGCTAAGCTCTGCCAACCAGGATCTAGTCCCATTCAATGGTAGCTCATTTTTCCCCCTAGGTTTTCTGGAAAATCCTGTCCCATAAATCACTCAATAAAGAAAACATTAATGAAAAAATATCATTATCCTGAATAGGTAATTTCATCTGGCACTTGTGAGGAAAAATAGGACCAACACTACAAGTTCTAAGGTACTCCGTGTTCTCTTTTTGTTCCATGGAACAATTAGAGTTACTATCTGCACAGACGTGCACAAAGATGCAATTCACTTATGCAAGCTACAGAGTTGTAAGTTGGCACATTTTAGGAGTAAGGAAATGTGTTCTAACATGATAACTAGATACACACAAAGGTAAGTAGACAAATGTAAATCGTATTCACTTCGTGATAAAGAAAAAAGTAGCAGAGTGTACCTGACATGGTGATTTGCCTGGTAAATTATATTATCTCCAAAAAAAAAAATACAATACTCTGCAGTTATTAAAACACATAGTGAAAGATTTTTGAAGTAAAAATATGTTAATGAAATACTTAGTGTTCAGTAAATGGAGATCATTAAATATATATTATATATATATATATAAAATACATATTTATAAGTAAAGAAAACATGTGAAATAATGTGCATAAAATTATGCATATAATTAATATAGTTGTCTGTATGCTTTCTGGTCATTGGAGGGCCAATATCTGAAAGGTACCACTTGGTTCATGGTTTTAGGGGTGAAATGCTTGACTGTCTGATTCCATTGCTTTGTACCTATGGGAAAATGGAATGTGATGGTGAAGAAGGCAGGATAGAGCATAGCTGCTATTATCATGGCAACTTGAAAACAGGACTAACAGAAGAGTGCAGAACTGTCTTATTAGGGAGAATTTATATCTCATCAAATAGTGACCAATGGGACCTGTGCACACATCACTATTTAGAACTCTGTAGACACTTTCCAATCTATCATGTTTCAATTACTTCTTACTTTATCTTACACTTTATTGAACGACCTTGTCTGAATTTTACCCATTTTGTCCTATAGCCATTTTTATTATTCTTATTTTCACCTTAAAAATAAAAATAGCATGTAATTAATAAATGTATATTGTCATTGATCAGTATTATGCAGAAACCAACTTCTATAATTTTTTATTTCTTTTGTCTTTTTCCACCCAAAATAGTTAAGGCAATAGTATAGGCAAAAAGACAAAGAGATAGACAGATAGACGGTTCCCATTCGGGTGAGAGCTCTTGGTCAGGTCTGTG
Source organism: Mus musculus (assembly GCF_000001635.26). Taxonomy (NCBI): domain Eukaryota; kingdom Metazoa; phylum Chordata; class Mammalia; order Rodentia; family Muridae; genus Mus; species Mus musculus. The sequence goes on from NC_000079.6 coordinate 78,985,833, forward strand.
GCTGGAGCACAGGATGGCTTTCTGGCAGGAGGGTAGATGCCGCTTGTTAAGAGAAAGCCCATTCCATCCTTCAAACACGGAGAACCTTAATGAATAGAGACAGTCTATGGTTTTAGAGAGAGAGAGAGAGAGAGGGAGAGGGAGGGAGGTAGGAAGGGAGGTAGGGAGAGAAGGGGGGGTGGGCTAAAGGTGAGAATAAGAAATGTAAAGCTTAAAGAGAGCAAGGGGAGGGGCTAAGCAGCCCCTCTTATAGTGGGCTGGGCTGTCTTGCTGTTGCCAGGTAACTGTGGGGGAGGAGCATACCTCGCTATAGTCAGGTAACTGTGGGGGTGGAGTCTAGCCAGAATGTCAGAAGCGTGGCACATTGTCTGTGTGACTGATAGTCACAGCCCTTCCCTGTGGGGGCTGTGGGGGCAGTAACTTCGACAGGAGCCAGGGCTCCAGGAGACATGATCAAACACCTTCCATCCCATGTAGATGGAAATTACCACTCACCGGGTCCCACCAGGATTCAAGACCTAAGCTCAACTGGAGACCAGGCTCTCTGTGCATAGCCCCTTGCCCCACAAAAAGGTTATGGAACCAAGAACCTGATATGCAAATTTCCTAGAATAGTGTATAAGATGATGGTGCTCTACTAACAGAGCATGAGCCATTATCAGTGTGCAATTAAAAAGCGAAGCCCGTGAGAAGGCAGTGCAGAACAATAAAAGCGTGTATTGTTGCTCCTAAGATTAAGACTCTTGCCAGCAAAGCCATCTGTTAAGATGCTATAGAGAAGGACATTTCTTCAGGGACTTTCCCAGGGACTGGATGAAGTGGCAAGGAAAGGTGCATCACTTCGGGGGTAAGGAGTTTTCTGTAGTGCTTATCACAGACAGAGAGGTAACCATGAGCACTTGGACTTCAGGGAGTACAGGGGAAGACTGGGGAAGCTTGTGATGGCTCTTGGTCAGAAATTGTGTTAAAAGGAAATTTTGAAATCAAATCCCTCTTAAGGTAAGTTAAACTTAATTACATTGAACTCATACATTTTCTCACAGTTTAGATTTTAATTTATTGAACATCCTCTAGTAAGTTCTAATAAAAATACTGATTTTGAGTAAAATTGTAGATGCTGATTAAAAATACTTGCAAAAAGGTGGTTTCCAGAATTTGGATCTTTGGAGTTTTTGAAAATATTCAATGTTAATCAGATGAAACGTTCCACTAAATGGTATTTTTGCTTTACTTTGTTAAAGTAAATGTTGGTTATAAAGCAATCTCCATAAGCTCCTGAGAATTTGCCTCTAGAGAATCAAGTTCATTTCATGCTGTGAAATAATTAAAAACCATGCAACCATGAACATTACAAGAGTTAATAATAAGGACCCACATTTGGGGAGTTCTTAGACTCATGTCAGGAAAAGATGAGTTAAGAAATCCACATAAATGTTAGTGCAGATTCCAGGATTAACATTTTTTTTTAATACTGAAGTTTTTTATGTTTTAACTGAATAATTTCTCTCCATTTTCACCAGTGATTGATTGTATTTTCTTTAACTTCAAATTATTGATTTTAAGATAGGATAGAAATATATTATTATTATCTTGTCTAATAGGTAAACAAGATGCCAGTTTTCAGAGTTTTTTTTTTTTTTTTTTAAATCAGATCTATGTCTTTAAATAAAAACAAATGAACACTTCGGGATCCATGTCTAATACAAATTGAACAAAGGCTTTTAAATCTGTCATATTGATAACAAATTGTTAATTAGATACTAAAAAATCCTACTTTAATTCAATTCCATTTAATTATTTCTAATTGGAAGAATACATTGTATTAATCATGTACAGTCTGTGTGTATATATATATATATATATATATATATATATATATATATATATATGCTATATCTAGCAAATTAACAAAGACTTACTGTTGTCATCAAGATGTCTAATAGATTCTTTAACTTACCTTTCCAATTTAACTGTGATTTTTATCTCATCTTGATCAAATTTTGTATATAATGTTTAAATGATTGTTTACTTAGAGAAATAAGGGTATTTCTATATAAATAAATTCCAAATAGGGACACAAAAACAACCTTTTCTGCCAGAAATACCACAAAATTGAATAGTATCATGCCAAACCTGAGGATCCCATGATCCAGTGCATATGCTGGTACTCTGACAGTATCAGATTACTATAGCTGTAATTGGCAAGAAATCATCTGTAAATTTAAGACATGTTATTTTACAAATTCATTGAGAATGGATAAATAATTTTAATAGACCAATTATTTGAATTTTTCTTCCTCTACAAATAAATATTTGGTTGAGTCATTGTTTACATTCCACTTCATATTTCACAATTGCATTTATTCTGCTAATTATATCTTCCTTGAACTGGCATGGAGGGATAATATTCAGGGCAAAGCCTCTTCTCTCACTGCCTACACACTCCAGAAAATTGCACAGTCTGCTTTAAAGTATTGTAAAAAGAATTAAATCTTATTCCAGAAACCTAAGTTTAGGGTTGACAGAAGATAAATTATAGTTGCAGGGAATATTTGTGTTAATATCGTAATTCAAGACTTTTAATATAGCAATTGTATTAAATTTGCTTGTAATTTTAGTACTTTTAAAAGTTAGTTTAATTAGCAAGGGCTAGAGCTGGGGAGATGATTCAGCTCTTAAGAGCACATGTTCTTGTTAGAGGACTAAGCTTGGGTTCTCAGCATGTAAATGGGAACTCATAACCATTTATAAGTCTAATTCTAGATCTGATGTCTTCTGACATCCTAGGTTACTGGGCACACACCTGGGACACAGAAATACATGAAAGCAAAACACTCAAATACATTAAATAAAATACATAATTTAAAAAAATATATATGCCAGGCGGTGGTGGCACATGCCTTTAATCCCAGCACTTGGGAGGCAGAGGCAGCAGGATTTCTGAGTTCAAGGCCACAGAGTGAGGTCCAGGACAGCCAGGGCCACACAGAGAAACCCTGTCTTGAAAAACCAAAAAACAAACAAACAAAAACAAACAAACAAACAAAATCTATAAACTAGCAAACATCAAAATGAGGATTATTTATTTTGCCTGAGGGCACTCATTATTTCCAGCCTATGGTAATTTAAAAACCATGAAACAGATAGATAAGGTTGTTTTATTTGCTTGCTTCTTAGAATAGAAGAAGAGTCAAAAACTTTGAAGAGCAATTTTGCAGTAAAAGTTGGAGCTTTATCGTGCCTTGTGTGTGTCTATCTTTTATGAATATCTTAATGGTTACTCGTAAAGTTTTTCCCCTTACATGAGCTCTATTTGTTGACTCCTAGATAGAGAATGCACTAATACATGAACCTCATGTCTCATCATTTTCTACCCACCCTTTATTTTACTTCCTCCTATTCCCTTTATTAGTTAGTATCCCTTAGTCTGTTTTCACGTATGTGTGGTCAACAAGGATATGTAGTTTTGTCTGTCTGTCTGTCTGTCTAACATAATTGCCTTAAATTCTACTCATGTCTTACAGTTCCAAAAGAACTTTATTTTTGAATTTGGGAAGCAGTGAAACTTGTCTGAATGCCCACTATGTCTACTACAGATTTTGATATATGGAAAATTGTAGAGACACCAGTGAGAATGAGTTGAGGATTGCTGTTCAGATTTATTCAATCATGCAAAGCATTATAAGAAGGCAACTTAGATTAAAGTGCTAATTCCAAAGCTCCCCGGTTCTATTTTAAGCCTAATTATTTCTGCTTGTGAGAGTACACCTTTACCGTAGTTATCAGATGGGGACAGCAAAGCAACTATTGCTAAAGTAAAAATCAAATGAGATACGATACTCATGATGCTTCTCTTAGTGAAGTTTGTGGTGATGATGGTGGTAGTGGAGGTTGTGGTGATAACAGTGGAAATGAAAGTAGTCTGGAGAAACTTAAAACTTTTGGGGAATTGATTAGATTCTTCATCATCCTTTGTGTTTACAGTTTTGAGTTTTTATATTCTATACAAGTCATCTTTCTATTCATAATGACTTTATTCTCCTGCGATGGTTCTCTATTGCTCTGGCTGAAAATAGTTCAATGTGGAATATAAGGCGTTTATCCTGTATGGTTTCCTCACACCTTTGAGTCTTGGCACACACCCCCAGTCTCTCTAGAATACCTACTTTTTCCCCCCACTGTCTAATTCAGATTTAACCTTCAACACTTAGCTCAAACTGTCAAGCAGACTTTTGGGATCCCAACTTTACCCACCCCTCTCCAGACCATGACTATGCAAAGATTGTTTTGGCACAAATTTTTGTCTGTCAGCTTGTCAGTTTCTATAAAGAAACGGTGAACTATTTGAAAACGGGGGCTATACCTTTTCTCATTAACTCAGAATAAGTACACTTCCTGTGCATAACAAGCACGAATAGATGAGTCAGTGTTCTAGTCCTGTAAGGGGAGTGGTTTCTGTGCTTTTAGAACTCTACATTTGCTTCAAGATACTTATGTCAGACAGAGGCATTGACATTAGCACATGAATCCCTAGATGGAAAGACAGGGTAGGTTTTTACACACTAGGTTATCACTCCTCTTCTTTGTTACATTAAAGCAAAAAAAAGTCTTCAAATTTTTTCCTTACACTGCTGAGCAGGAAAAAAATATATATAACTTACTGTTTTTAATGTTTAAAACTATTTTCCAAGTGTACTACCAGTAAAGAATGACTTAGCTTTTCTTGAAATAAACAGTTTTGCTTTACTAGTGTGTGTGTATGAGTGTATGTACAAGTATTTGTAGATGTGGTTGTGTATGTCTGTGTGTTTGTTTGCATATGTGTGCATGTATATTTGTGTGTGTTTGTATTATGTCTGTATATGTGTGCATGTATGTTTGTGAGTCTTTGTGTCTTTCTGTGTTTGTGTGTGTAGGTATATGAGGCTGTGAGTGTATACATGTGTATGTATGTATGTGTTTGTGTATTTGTGTGCATGTGTGTTTTTGTGTGTGTGTGTTTATGTGTGTATGTATGTGTACCCATATGCTCATACAAGAGCAATAAGAAGATATCAGATGCCCTATTCGGAAACTCTTCACCCTATGCTTTGATGTATGAACTGTCACTGAATCTAGAACTTAACAGTTTCTTTCCTTAAATACTCATAAATACATTTATTTTAAAACAATCCTTTAGAGTAAATATAATTTTACCACTTATCAAAGATTTAGTCAAAAGTGCATTTAATGATGTTTCAACCGCAGGGTCAATTTTATCTTAAGTGCAGCTCACCAAGTATTTACTATTTAGCCTTCCTTCTCACTGTGCTGATTGACCCTGAACAGAAGGCCCAGGTGCCCTCCTGGCTTTGCCTCTTCAGTACTAGAATTACAGAGGCTGCCATGTCTAGAATTTTATTTGGATGCTGCGTATTCAAATTTGTATCCTTATTCCTGTCTTATCCACTGAACCATTTTTCCAGTACTTTGTGGAAAATTTTCAAAAGGGTTGAAAATAGTTCAAAATAGTTGCCCTTTGTCACCTTCTTGGTCATTGTGAATTTTTGGATCATTGCTAATCACTCTTTCTTGTTTGAGGATTATATTGAATCTTTGTTTGAAAATTATGATTATAATGTCAGTATTGAAATAAAGATTTGGTATTAGAAAACAAAATTGATATTTCCCCAGTGCTACATCAAAATGTTTATAAAATGGTTAGGAGACTGTTCTTAAAAGTAATTCAACATAGTAAGAATTTGAATGTATATTGACACCTTAATGTAATTTGTATATTCTAAGTAACCAAGTAGAAATGACTGAGAAATGAATTGTATGCCTTCTCTGTGAACAGTCAATTGCTTCCACAAGCTTTAGTTTTCAGCATTTTGTAAACAAGTATTTTCAAGGTACAACATAAAACAAGGTTCTTACTCTAGACTTCCTTCCCTGGTATCATCTGGGTTAAGGCTGGTGGCTCCAGCTGCTCTACCTACACAAGCAGAAGCTGGAAACCTTTCATTAGAGGAAGATACCAACTGGTGCTCCTGCCAGATCTGGTATCTGCCTGTCTCCTCTTGCAGTTCATGTGGGTAGTATTCTTCCTAGAGTCTTGAGTTGACCTTCTAAATCCTCTGGGCAGTGACAGTACAGTGTCAGTTAAAAAATCTTATTTGGATAAGAAACTCACTGGCCAGCTATGATATCTTGTGCATTTTCTTAGTAGGTATCTTATGTGACATGAGAATGAGCTGTGCCCTAGGCTTAGGTTGAATAAAAACAGAAGCACAACGCCAAACCTGTCTGTCAATGCAGGAAATTTCCACTGGGATAACAGACTAGAGTAAATTATTTCATCTTCTAAGTGTATATTAAATTTCCCCCTTTATCCTTACTTTGTTATTCTCTAAAAGATATCAAGGGCTACTTTTTGTTATTTCCTTTTTATTCTAAGAGTTTTGGAGTATTTTACTGATAGTCTACAATGAATTTGAACATATATGATACTGTAGACCCCCCCAGCCCCCCCCCCCCAGCCTGAAGCAGGCTGATCCAGACCTTGCCCTTGCTGCCACTAGGGAGATTACCTAGGGTGGAGCCTTCCTGCCTAGATGACTCTATTGTTGAGCCACAGCCACTGTTCTCCTTCAAGAAACTGCTACCTGCTTCCCTACACCCTATCCTACATGTCATCACCTGCAGCTGGTTCCAGGCTCCTTGAATGGATTAGCCAGGGATGGGCCTCCCACCCTTTATAAGCACAGTTTTCTTTTAAACATTCGAGCTTTGATCAGGAACCTTGGTTTAGCTCCATTTTTTTTCTGTCGACCACCTAGTTCTCCTCTCTTTTCAGGCCCGGCTTGCCTCCCAGGTGAAACCCAGTCCATGTGAGCCTCAGGCTGGCTCTCAGCATGATACATTTTCCTTGTTTTATCTTTTTTTTTTTTTAAATTGGATATCTTCTTTATTTACATTTCAAATGTCATCCCTTTTCTTGGTTTACCCGCCTCTGGAAATTCCCTATCCCATCCCTCCAACCCCTGCTTCTATGAGCATGTTCTAGAACCCACCCACCCACTCCAACCTCCCCTCCGTGGCATTCCCCTACACTGGGGTATCAAGCCTTTATAGGACCAAGAGCCTCTCATCCCATTGATTCCTGAAAAGGCTATTCTCTGCTACATATGCAGCAGTGCTACTTCCAATCCAGTAGTGACAAGCACAACTGGCCCCCAAAACCTGGGCACTGTCCTGAGGCGAAAAGTTCGCAAAAACTTAGTCTCCTGGAATCGTGGCATCCTGTATAACGAATGCTCCACTGTCCTTGATTTAGTTGGTAAACGGATCTGTGTGCTTTCCCTTAATATTGCTTTATTATAAGTGCCTCTATTTGACATATAGCTAAGTTAGATTCTAGGTAGTCCTTGAGCTGACCCCTGGGCATGGATAGCTAAGTCACTGCCCTACACAGAAATTTACCATTATCCAGGAAGAAGGAAGTTTGTGATCTAAGGAGGAACCAGAGTAGATACTTAGAACTATAGATAGCTGAGTTACATCCATACACAAGTATTTACAATGGCTTAGGCAGAAGGTGGACTATACAATAGACTAGAATAGGAACTATGACAAGGGCAGGAAGCCCTTGCCCCTGGCTTCTAAGATTAAGTGGACCTTAGGTGGAGCTGTTTTTTTTTTTTTTTTTTTTTTTTTTTAATCCCAGTTGTTAACATTGAATTTTATTCCAGTTGGTTCCCGCCAGTCCTTCCGTGTTTGCAATCCTTTGTTTTGTGTAAGAATTTGGTAACCTCTTTGTATGTTGTCAGTGTGTCACCTAACTTCCCTATTTTCTTCTGTCTAAAAAGTTTGATGCTCGATTTGACAAATTACATTCAGATCCAACATATTCTCCTGTCTGTGTCTATCTGTCAACTAACTATGCCTATCTGCCAGAACCCCTGATTCCCTGGGATTGACGCGGGGGGTGGGGGAAGGTGGGAGGGGGGGGGGACGGATCGTGGCACAGCTGGAGCCTTGGGTCCTTCCATGTGTACTCTTTGGTTGGTGGTTTAGTCCCTCGGAACTCTGAGGTTTCTGATTGGTTGATAGTTTTGTTCTTCCTATGGGGTTGCAAACCCTTTCAGCTCCTTCAGTCCTTTCTCCAATTCCTTCATTGGGGACCCCTTGCTCAGTCCAGTGGTTGATTGCCAGCATCTGCCTCTGTATTTGTCAGGCTCTTTAGTTCAGAAATCTAATATAGTATTTTAACACACAGTTTATTTTTAATATTTGTCCATAATTGAATGAATTAAAAGTAATTTGATTAGATTTTGTGTTTAAAAACCTTGAGAAATTAAGCCTTGATTTAACTTTTAGGAAAAAAGATTAAAAGCTTCAAGAAATGAGGAAGAACACATCTTTTAGGCAGCTGGAGTTCTCTGGGACATTTTCAGGAAATTGGCAGTCACAAAGGAGCCTGTAAACCTAACTTTAAGACCTTCCAAACCAAGGTCTTATTTAAATGTTGTTAAATAAAATTACTTATGTAGAAAACTGCAGCACCACAGAATTCCACGTTCAAGAAATATAATTTAATAATTCTTATGGAAATATATAGTAATAACATAAATTTAAAAGTATTTTATGAAATTGAGGAACCTAGACCAAGGAAAAATAATTAAAGAGGGGAACTATGAAAGAAATACTCTTTAATCTATATACATAATCAAATTCTAATTTTATTTATTTTTTATTGTAAGAGCAGTTTCCTTTTGGTCTTCCTCAAAAATCACTGAGATAAATAATTTACTACACTGAGTAACATAAAATTATATATAATATTATTTGGTATTGCATATATGTGTGGATATCCATATTAAAAGTAGTCATGGCAATGAAGACAGATGTTACATTTGTTTAATCCCAGGCTTTATCTCAGGACTTTACAGAAATTTCTTCATTTTATAGATGATAGACTGAAATCATTAAAAGTTAACTTACTAGTTGAAACTAGCCAAAACTCATTCAGAATTATGTTTTTGTTATATAAAGAAGTAGTTATCAATAAGACACTCAAGGTCAGAGTTGATATCTTCTCTTGAAAAGATGAATTAAATGAATTCATTAAATCTAGAGATGTATAAAGGCTGCAGTGCTACTATTCAGTTAACAGAGATTTACTTATCATAATTTTGAACAAAGAATTCAAGTTAGAAATTCTTTCCAATGAAAAGAATTCTCCCATATTCAAAGAATATGAGGACTATCTCACCACCATGCCCTTGATGAACACTCTGACAGCTTGTTCTCTCTTTTGTGTGAAAGCCAGCTCACAATATTCAGCTGCTCCATGATAGGGAAGCCAACCACAGACAGAGTAACAGGATTTTTCCTTACAGAAGTAGGATGATCTCAGCATCCTGGCATACATGTGCTGAGAAAGGCTTCCATGTTCCTAAGTTAAAAATTCTCGATATCCTTAAGCATCTTTATAGCTCTAGGTGTCCTGAAGACTGAGACATTCTTATTGCTATCTAATCAGCTCCCAAACTAGCGCCAGGTCAAAGGATTCTTACGAGATTGAAGCATAGGGACAGAAGCAGTTATTACAACATTGATATATAAACACTAAATGCAAAGAAACATGTACATGCATGCATGCTCACAACTGTACACACACACACACAGAACTCGTGATAAAAGACAAGACATGCCAGTGGCGATCATTAATAATTATAATTTGTAAAATATTAATTTGAGCATAATTTTGAATAAAACTGCCACGACTCAAAACAACAAATAACAGTTTTAAAATAACTTAATTTTCCTGAATATAGATTTAAAAAGCACTTAGAAGTGCTTTTTACATGTTCATTGTGGACAGTAGCCTCATGCAAATTGCATATCTGTGAACAATCCATAAAATAATCTTTACTTCTCTGTTTTTTAATTGTATGGAATAATATATAAAACTCAGCCTTTTTAATTCCATCTGAAGATTGAACTTTCTAGTTTGAAGTATCCCATATTTAGGGAGCTGTGATTCCCCTCATTTAAAAATGCATTAGATGTGGGTGTAGCCAAGATAGCTTTCTACTCTCCATGAACCTTAAGAGCTCTGATGGCGAGTCTTATTTTGTAACTTCTGTGGCAAGCTGTGATGTCCCTAAGGACTATTTTGTTTATAAAGAATATACCAGCAAAGTTCTAATGAGCCGTCCCAAACTATTAGACAGAAGATACTAACTTTCTAGTTTTTTAATGCAGCAGTAGTATACTTTCAGTACAACTAGATTATCAACATGTAAAATAGTTCAAACTGTATCAGTTCAGTTGATTTAGGAGTAGTGTTATTTAATGTTTTCTGTTTGTTCCTAACCAACTTCTACAATGTTCAGTATATTTGAGTGTCAGAGAAAAAAGAATGTTGAGTAAGATGGTCCTCACTAATCATTTATTGAGCATAACTGCTCCAACCTTCTGAGATTTAAATTCTATTTATTAAAGCACTAATAAAACAGGACATGGCTTATTTTTCTAAAACATCTGGTTCTTTCTTTTTCTGACAATCAGATTTTGTATTATGACATCAGGGATTATGATTGTCGAATTTCTTCAGCAGAGTTTTGAAATCTTAACTTAAATAAGATTTGTCTACATCATTCATTTACTTTTATTAAATTATTACTTTTATTTTTTGAGAACATAATATGATTACTTAATTTTTCCAATCCCTTTCCTCCATTCTAACCATACCATATAAGCTTTCCTGATCTCTTTCAAGTTCATGGTCTCTTTTCTATTAATTGTTATTTCATGTATACATGTATGTTGTTACATGTACATGTGATATATATATATATATATATATATATATATATATATATATATATATATTTCCTAAATATTAACAAAAATATATTCAATGTATATACTGGTCACTTGTATATATGTTTTCCTATCTGATCATTTGCTACTGGATAACTGATTAGTGTACTCTTCCTTGAGGAATTTTAATTTCTGCTCTCAGTATTTTGAATTGGTAAAAGAATGTTTTGTAGTGTGTAGGTAAATACAAAATAATTCCTTTTTAAATTTGTGTTTGTTATATACTCTTATTGTAAGAAATCTATTTTAAATGATAAAAATATACCTTCTTAGACTTTTATACATAAAAAATCTTATGTCAATTTTACCTGGTTGGTTTTTCAAATCTTTGTTAAGCTGTGTTCCTTCTGGAGGCATAGGGAAGAATTTTTTTTCTGTAATTTTTCTAACTTCTAGAGCTTTCCTGTATTATTTGATTCATCTACTTGCCCAAGATCTAAGCCAACAAACTAACATCCCTCTAACTCAGTTTTTACATGTTTGCCTTTGGTAGGTAGAGAAGGTTTCTGCTTTAAGGACTGATGTAATTACCTGGGTTCTATGTAGACAACCCAAGATGACCCTTTAGCCTTGATATACCCTTAAGCATATCTGCAATGTGCCCTTTCTCAGTCAAGGTAATTTGGTCACATGTTCCCAAATTGATACATTTCCAGATTTGGATTCCATTATCCTGCCTTCCAGAGTGTTTGAAGTGCTTACCTCAGATACTAAGTCTATGTAACATAGTTTCATTCTATTAGATGAATCATGAGTCACAATTCTTATTTGCATGTGGGTTTTACTCTAAATTCAAAAACAATTTCACTTTCCAGATCCTGGACCAGTTACAGTCTGGGACACCTTTCCTGCTGCATCTGAATGCTGTTTCCTCTGCTCATCTCCCCTATTTTAGTAGTTTTTATGTCCACATCTATCTGTGTTGACCCAGGTTCCTTGCAGTAACATAGAAATATGAGAGAGAGAGAGAGAGAGAGAGAGAGAGAGAGAGAGAGAGAGAGAGAGAGAGAAAGAGAGAGAACTGGGTATTTACTCGGTTAAGTCCTGTGTTTGCTCCTTTGCTTACAAACTAACTTCTTTGGATATACATCTAACATAATTGCCAAATATTTGTTTATTTTGAGAAAATTTAATAAGTGTACTGGTTAGTTTTGTGTCAACCTGACACAGGCTAGAGTTATCACAGAGAAAGGAGCTTCAGTTGGGGAAATGCCTCCATGAGATCCAGCTGCAAGGCATTTTCTCAATTAGTGATCAAGGGGGTGGTGCCATCTCTGGGCTGGTAGTCTTGGTTCTATAAGAGAACAGGATGAGCAAGCCAGGGGAAGCAAGCCAGTAAGGAATATCCTTCCATGGCCTCTGCATCAGCTCCTGCTTCCTGATCTGGTTGAGTTCCAGTCCTGACTTCCTTTGGTGATGAGCAACAGTATGGAAGTGTAAGCAGAGTAAACCCTTTCCTTCCCAACTGCTTCTTGGTCGTGATGTTTGTGCAGGAATAGAAACCCTGACTAAGACAGTAAGCATCTAAAATCACTCCATTTTGGTCAACAACACTTTGAAACATCTGATTCCAAACCTTGTTGAATAATTTAATAAAAATGCTCACAAGAAATGTGACCCAGTAGCAGGAAATGCTGGAAGTAGATGAAATCCAAGAAATAACATATCTGGGAAATAACAATGTCTCATTAGTAGACTTGAATACTATAAAATGTTTCAAACTTAATCTGTTATTCAAGAATTGCATAAGAAATCAGTAAATCGGGAGACATTATATGCTAAGTATTCTTTTGTTCTTTCTTTCTACCTAACAAGTGTGCCTAAGACTTGACCCTAATGCTGTTCTTCATATTTGAGGGGTGAACACACACACACACACACACACACACACACATAATCACACTATAGGAGTTCTCTGTCCTCTACTGCATCCTGGCTCCTGATGTCCTGCCAGACCTTTCTGACATTAAACAAAGTCTTTGGGGTTCAAGAAGCCTGGGCAGGTGCATTGGACACATCAGAGGCAAATATGTAACAGCGTGGAGCATTTACGCCTGGCCTGTTGGGCTTGACATGCCAACATAGTCCAGATGGAATAGCAGTGCCTTTTGAAGTGGCTGGGTTGGGATGCTTCCCTGACGTCACTTCTCTAAGTTTTAGATCAATGCCTGGAAGATGAATCAGAACATGTGTGAAGAGTCAACAAGGAGAAAGGTGGTCATAAGGTTGCAGAAGTGAAGGACCAAGGCCAGAGAAAAAGTGCAATAAGATGTACAAGCAGGAACAACAAAGGGCTGAGTCACTGGCTCACTAATTGACAATGGCACAGCTGTGACAACAATTTGCTGGCTGCCTGACCTACATGATGAAAGGGCCTCAGCTTGCTGTGGAACCCCAGAGTTGCATGGCTCACAGCGACACACCACTCATGTTTCCAGCTGGCTCAGGCTCATAAATACCTCGACTCACAGATGACACTTTTAATGCTCTGCAATTGCTATTCTGCATTTATATTTATTACAATTCAACACATCCACTAATGCATATACCATTGATAACTTTGTCATTGCTTCAGGAGTATCGTCCATCATACTGCATCAATTGCCTTTTATAAGCTATTAATGTACTATAATGCTTCTTATGGTATCATGTGGATATATAGGATTATACAAGTGCCAGAGTCAGTCAGAAAAAAAAAAACCCTGAGAATTGTAAGAGCACCTCAGCTCTTTATTTATTGCAAAGATGAACAGTCCTCATGCTTAGTGAATTGTTAACATAACAGGTGTATCTCTCTTAGTCTCTCAAACAGACACTGAAAGAACAAATTTAAGCAACTTATTTTGACTCAGTTTGAAATACAGCAGACTTACAATATTTTGTTGACACTTGACATGTTTTTTCTTTTAGCAGACTCACATTCATATTTTAATATTCTCTGCATTTAATTAGCAGCTTTATTCAGAGACAATGATGGCATATGAGTCCAGGAGATAGGACCAATTATGGTTTTTTGCAATAGGATAAATAAAAATATTAAAACAGAAGTCTATAAAACATTTTCAGTCATGATGAGGTATTTCTGGATTCTGTAACAAATTTTGTTAAAAATAAATAAAACCAAAAGGCACCTGTGTGACAAAAGGAAACAAACAAGATTGTATAGACATGAGCAATGCGCATGAGAATGAACTATATCATTTTATTTTGTAACCAGATGGCAAATTATTGTTTGTGTCCATTACTCCACAGGCATAAATATACTGGAGCAGCCTGAGTTATTTTAACATTTTGGCTATAACAAAATATACAAGCCATTACAGATTGTATTGTACTAATTATAAAGCATAGAAAAATACCCACTATGTACTTTAAAAATCTTCTTGTTAAGTGTGATACTCAGGCAGCACTTAAATTATTTCCTATAAAGATTATTGAGAGCTTAAACAAAACACAGATAAATTAAAACCCTTATACTTTTACCTTGCTAAAGTGTGACATCAGGCTGGCATTTCTTTTTTATTAATTTTTTAGTCATACCCAAAGCCTATATTTCAATTAAGTTCTATGCAGTTAGAACAGCCATTCTAAAGCTGAGGAGCTTCACAATGGATTTTATACTTTCATCCATCACCGAATATATTTTTATGTACTTACAACTGAAACAGAAAATCCATGACAGAGTTAGAACTAGGGAAGCAGTTAGTTTTATGTCCTCTTTCACAACTGCGTTTATAACTTTCTTTTACTCCTCTCCTAGTCCCTAATATTTATCTTTTCTTGTTTTTTTTTCTCATACACTATACTGTATATCATCTCTTAATTTCAGTTTTTCAAATGTTTTATTATAGCAGTAGGACCTAATCTAAGGCTGTTTAAAGAAGTTAAAATGAGTTTTAAATTGTGCTATGTCCATACCATGACACATATCCAGGAAGGTTATAAAATAAACATTAAGAACAAATAAACACACACAGACTCACTCTCTCTCTCCAAATATATATATATATTCTAAGAGTGAGTGTGTGTGTGTGTGTGTAAAAGTGGAAAATATGGTGAGGTAAATTTTACATATTAATTCCTCTAATATTACATGATGCCTTCCTATTTACTTGCATTACATTTATGATAATATTAATAATTTACATTTTACATGTAACATTTTTATTGATTCTCTGAAAGTTTCACATTATATTCCCTGATCACAATCTCTTTACAGTCCTTCCATGTCTGAACTCTCTCGTGACCCCCTTTAAAAAAAGAAGGAAAAAGAAAAAAAAAAACCAAGTCTACTTTATGTTATCTATATACTCACTAGAGCATAGTCAGACTCTTAGTGGCAACTGAATCCTTTTCCTTCTGTCTCTTTGCCAAAAGCAATCAGTGGTGGAAAGCTACTTCTCATTGTCTGCATCATGGTATTTAACTCACACCAGTCAGAATGTCTAAGATCAAAAACTCAGGTGACAACAGATGCTGGTGAGGATGTGGAGAAAGAGGAACACTCCTCCATTGCTGATGGGATTGCAAGCTGGTACAACCACTCTGGATATCAGTTTAGCGGTTCCTCAGAAAATTGGACATAGTACTACAAGAGGATCCAGCTATATGACTCCTGAACATATACCCCGAAGATGCTCCAACATGTAATAAGGACACATGCTCCATCTACGTTCATAACAGCATTATTTATAATAGCCAGAAGCTGGAAAGAACACAGATGTCCCTCAACAGAGGAATGGATACAGAAAATGTGGTACATTTACACAATGAAGTACTACTCAGCCATTAAAAATGATGAATTCATGAAATTCTTAGAAAAATTGATAGAATATCATCCATAATAAGGTAACCCAATCACAAAAGAACACACATGCTATCCACTTTCTGATAGGTGGATATTAGCCCAGAAGTTTGGAATACCCAAGACACATGAAGCTCAAGAAGACCAAAGTGTGGATACTTCCGTCCTTCTTAGAAGGGGGATCAAAATACCCATGGGAGGAGATGCAGAGACAATGTTTGGAGCATAAACTGAAGTGAAGGCCACCCAGTGACTGTCCCACTTGGGGATCCATCCCATTACACAGTTACTAAACCCAGACACTATTGTGGATGCCAACAAGTACTTGCTGACAAGAGCCTGATATCTCCTGAGAGGCTCTGCCAGTGCCTTACAAATACAGAGGTGAATGTACACAGCCATCCAATGGATGGAGCACAGGGTCCCCAATGGAGGAGCTCTAGAAATGACCCAAGGAGCTGAAGGGTCTTGCAGTTCCATAGAAGGAACAACAAAATGAACCAACCAGTACCCCCAGAGCTCCCAGGGACTAAACTACCAAGCAAAGAATACAGATGGAGCGACCCATGGCTCCAGTCACGTATGTAGCAGAGGATGGCCCTGGGGGACATCAATTAGAGGAGAGGTCCTTGGTCTTGTGAAGGGCCCCAGTGTAGGGGAATGCCAGGACAGGGAAGCAGGAGTGGGTGCATTAGTGAGCAGGGGGAGAAGGGATGGAATAGGGGGTTTTGGGATGAGAAATGAGGAAAAGAGATAAAATTTGAAATGTAAATAAAGAAAATATCTAATAAAAATGTGTTCTCTTGGGTGGCTGTCTGGGGTTTTACTTTGGAGGGCGTGGGTGTGGGGTTGGGGTGGGTGGGGTATAGAAGTGGCATACAGATTGTCATAGAAGCCTTCCATGTTCCTCCCCTCAACTGTGCATCTTGGGTCATCCATAACACAGCAAAAGCAGCCTCCTTGCTCTTCACAGTCAGTAGGGGCATTATCATTGACCTCCACATGGTTTTTGGCAACAGCACAGACCACAAACACAGTCCCTGCTGCAGTAGGACCATGGATCCAGAAATGACTTTCAGGAGTAGCAAAGAAAAAAGGGCACTATGGCCTTGGGTGACAGCAAAGGTCACTCATATCTGCATGGTCTTGGAGGGCAGCATGGCCCACAGACACCAATGTAGTTTCAAATAGCAATACAGACCAGCAATATCCACATGGCTTTGATGGCTACTTGGGCCATGGACATTTACACAGACCTACAGTATCAGTAGGCCCATATGTCTCAGGGGCAGCATGAGCCGGCACATCACCATAGCCTCAAGTGGCTGTACAAGCCACTCAGATCATTATGGCCTTTGGCAGCAAGTCCTCCAACAGATATCAGCATGTTTTCAAATGCATGGCCCTCTATGGTAACATGTGCTACAGATAACATCCCTGCCCCCAGGAGGGTGCAGCTAGAGGGCTCAGTCTCCTGACTACTAGCTCTTCTGCTGTGTCCCCTCCCTCGGGGGGGGGGCAATAGTTTATATTTTTATTTTATTTTATTTTTTTAAAGATTTATCTATTTATTTAATGTATATCAGTGCACCATTGCTCTCTTCAGACACACCTGAAGAAGCCATCAGATCTCATTACAGATGTTCGTGATTGCTGAAAATTGAACTGAGGACCTCTGGAAGAGCACTTGGTGCTCTTAACTGCTGAGCCATCTCTCTAGTCCTAGTTTATATTTTTAAAGGACATAATTCACTAAGGACATAATGAACATGTTGTCTGTCTGATATAGTTCAGTAAATGCTGATTCTTCATGCAATTTCAGTAAAAAATGATCCTTTTCACTATGAAATATAATACACATTTTTTTTCATTGCTGGTACTCCAACAAATCATGCTAAGTTGATTATCAGTTTAAGTAAGAGAACTACACAGGGACAAATGGGCTTCAAAGTCCACCTGATAAATGTCTCCAAGTGTGCTATTTTGCAATCGTGGAACTCACAGTTGAGAATTGTTTATTAAGGCTGCTAACAAGTTGAGATCTTATTCCTGTATAAAGTAGATAGAATGAGGAAGTCTGTAGGTGTTTCCCATACTTTGGAGTCACAGGGCTCTGGGACTCAGCCCTGTGAAGCTTTCTGAGGAAACATGCTGGTAAAATGGAGCATGGATAATATAAGACAAGTCAGACTAGATGAAAAGCAGAGACTTCTTAAGGGACAGTGGGTGTCAGGGAGGAAGAGAAGAAGGTTCTTATAGATAGTGTGAGGGCTGATCCATGGACAAGAGATGCAGCTTAATGTATACCAGCTCCATGAGAAAGAACTGAGACCACTGTGTAGAAGTTAAAAGAAGACATATTTTTTTCAGCTTACAGCCAGAACAAAAACCCTGCACTTGATGATTTATAGCAACAAATGCCACCCAAGGCGAGAATCGAAGTTTCTGTTAAAGTCTGAGGATAAAATGTACCAAGGTATCAGGATTTTCACAAGGATAATGCTCTGAACCTAAACTAAATAGAGACCCTGCAGACGTAGCTTTACACAGGTTAATCTACTGACTGAATTTTGCCTGAGCTGCATCTAAGCAAGCTGTCTAGCTCCATACTACTTGAGGCTCCATTTCACCACCACTCTACCTGAATTTAAAAAACAAAACAAACAAAACAAAACAAAACAAAACATAATCTTCTAGATTCTGCTTCTTCAGTATTTATAGAACCTGTCCTTTCATTTGAGTATCACATCCTACAATTCTGAGATTCTGGGCACACAGTCTCTGATATTGAACTTGATTTCCTGTCTCAGGGCCTTGATATCCTTAGTGAATCCACAACCATACATTTCTGCTGTTCTGTTTAACTTCTGCCTTTGTTAACAATGGTTTGGTAGCATTTGCTTTCTTTGAGGGGAATATAAGACTCATGAGGATGTAAAAACAATATATTCTTTTATTTTACCAACAATGAAATAAGGCAATGTAGACTGGTCATATTCCTTATCAAGAGTAAATGAGAGGTGTCTGCTAGTTGGTTTAAATGTCTTTTAACAAGCTATTTGCCATCTTTTTTCCATTTTACTTTGATTTCCAGAGATTATCTGTAGGGCATGTGGGACCATGCTAACAGACAGGCATAAGAACTGGTAAGGTTGAGTGATCTCAAACCCAGGAAATCTCAGAGATTTGAGAAAGTCAGAAGTAGTTTCTCATCTATCTAGTCCGTACCTGCTCTGGAACATGTAACCATGACACCCAGTTGAGAAGACCATGAGCACAGCACCTGGATGTTTTCTCCATGCTAATGAGGTATCTAGATAGCCTAGCCTTCAGCTTTGGGTATGTAATCCCTGGTTCACCCAGAATAAAGTACATGTGTTCACAATCACCCCCAGTAAAGCAATATGAACAAGCAAAAATTGTCTCAGTGAGCTGACTCATTAAAAAATTGCCCAGGAAAGGCATTCACCACAAAAGAACCAGGCCTAAGACTCCTGAAAAAGACTTTCTCTTCTTCTGCCTGCCAGGCTTTGCTCAGCATTTGCTCCCAAAGTGATAAAGCCCTTCCTGCCTGGTGTACAGACATTGTGGATTCCCTTGCCAGACTTCCTCTTCAATCAGTGTACCATTGTCATATGGGGACCCAGAGAGGAGTCTGGGAATCACAGCACTTGTCTCAGACCCCACTGTTCCCCTTCCAGTCCACCATGTAACAGCATCTCACACCCAGAAGGAAGACACTGGCTGTTATCTTCTCATTTAGACTTTTGCTCTGCCAGAGGTATCTGAACATCCTAAGCAGAGAGGCAGAACAAAGTATTATAACTATTTATCTCTGAAATGATAAACAATAGTACAATGCAAACTACCCCATCACAAGTAAATTCAGTTAATCATTCATGCATCAGACTTTCTTTAAGAAAACCAAAATACAGATGTACATTATTGCTCAAAATTTTAGGATTGTAGTTGAAGATCTCCTATTGTTCTCTGTCTCAACAAATACCATTATCAGCACTTGAAATGTCAACTGAGGAAACCCTCTGTTTACAGTGTGTACACAGACTTTCTCTGAGAAATACTGACCATGTAAGACAAACCAAAAATTATCCTCCAGAACAGAAGAAATGAAAGAAACAGAACATTTTGATACATGGCTTTAGTTTTCTCTTTGGCCTCTGAAATATCTGTGAGTATTTTGCAGTTTCATAAGTGCCCAGCCTAAGCTGATGAAAGCAGGGATGGAAATTACAATTTGTATCAAGATAAGTAGGACTTCTGAATCAGGATAAACTTCATACATACTGGGCTACAAGAAATGTCTGCCAGTTACTTTTAAAACTATAACTATTGTCTGAAAAATCTATCAGACAATACATTCGATAGAAATGTCTTAAAAATATATTAGTAGTTTTTGAAAAATTACAAATGGTATTTAAGGACAGGAAAAACATTCCATTAGTAATATCACACATGAATTTTTCTTGTAATTGCCTTCAATGACAATACACACATTAGTTGAGCATATGAAATTTGCTCCCTAAGCACCTACTCATGCTACATCATGGGACAATAAAAACAAAGAGAGTTAATTTAAACAAGGGACACTTTTGGGGGACCTAGTATTTATTCATAAAATTTATGAAACATAATTTTTTAACAGTTTCTTTGAATGTTCCATCTTTCTGAAGTGTCGTAGCTTGAATATGAATACAACCCATGGCTCTGTGGGGCATCTGAATCCTTGATCCCCAGTTGTTGGCTTTGCTGTAGGAAATACCCTACTGGGGGTGGGCTTTGAGGTTTAAAATTCCTGCCCTTCTTTTTTCTTTCAGGTGAAGATGTGGGCTCTCAGCTTGCTACTTGGGTTACTATGTCTGCATGCTACCATTCTTCTCCTTGATATTGATGGGCACTGGCCCCTTTGGAACTGTAAGCTTTAATAAACCTTCAGTATTGTAACTTTCCTTGCTTGTTGCTTGGTGCTTTATCATAGCAATAGAAAAGTCACTAACATAGCCTCTATGTAGACAGAAACCTCTTATGTCTTTCTCACTAATACAATAAATATCTATTGACTAGCAACAGGTAGGTAAAATATTTGTTGAGTCAATGCATGGATCAAATAGGCAGTTATTATGTTTTAAAGAAAAGAATAGAAGACTTATAAAAGAGAACTCACAACATACTGGGACTCAAGCTAACCATCTTCGGTGTTAGGGTATTCTAGAATTTAGAAAGGAATGATCCCATCTGTCAAGACTGAGTCCTAGCTTGACAGTACCAGAATTTGGTGACACTTGAAGCAATTAGGGACCTATAAAGGTTTTGTAGTCACTTGTAACATGCCTTTATTAAACAGGGGAACCCTGGCTCCTCTTCACTTCCCTGCGTACTTCACTTCTGAACTATGAAGTGATTACATTGGCTATAGAGCTCACTGCCTGTCATGACTTATAGCTTCAATTAGACCCCAAAAAGGGCCATCGTGTCATGAACTTAAAATTTTAGAAATCAGAAGAAACCTTTGATATCATTTATATTTTGTTATATCTGAAAACTGATCAGTGCAGGGTGAGCATTCATTAATGTGTAATATGAAGCAGCCAACAAACCATCATGCTTGTAGTTGACCAGAGTGCCATCCAGCTTTCTAAGTCTCATTCCAAAACATTTCCATTTGTCACTTTCCAAAATGTACCATGAGATGAAGGGGTGTATAGGAGAAACAAAGCTAATTACCACCCCACAGTTTACTCTCCTACAGAGTCTGTGCAGTCACTGTTACTAACTTCCTAACAACAGGTGGAGAGAGCAATCTTGGCTTGTATCCACAGATGGTGGAGCTGAAGGTATGTTGAGCCATTTGTGTCAAGGCAGATCACAAGATCGAATGATCCCTGCAGACAGTTCCCCTCTCCCAGCATGAATGATGCAGTCCTTTCTTAGTCCAGAAGCTTCTGGTGGAGAATTCCTTTTCTGTCAGCAATCCTGCTTATGTGCTTACTCTTTAGCAGTGTGAATTTATTTCTCTAGTTTGGGTCACCCCATTCCTCATTGCCACATGCTAGTGTGTACTCCTGTGGCTACCTATAAAATAACAGTTTTTCCTTGTTGCCTCTGATGGTGCTTCACAGCAGCCCCATTGACTGTGATCAAGAGCCTTTGCTTCTCTCCCCACTGCTCTTTAGCATATGTCTCTGTTGGTCCCCCTTACACCCTTTGCTTAGCAGTCATAGTGATGCTGAGTTTGTCTTTGATGACAGTTGGCTTGCAGAGGAGGAAGTCCATACTGATGACCTCCTGCTGTCTTTTGAGGTTACACATAGTTTTTAACCAACAAAATAAACTCAAGAGATCAGGATCTTGTTATTTTGTAACTGGTATTTCCTGCAAAGCTAGAACCAATCTGAGGATTATTTGTATTTGCTATAATTTGAAAGAGAGTTGAGAAGGTTTGGAAGGAGAAAAATGGTGAAATTATGTAACTATTGCCTCAAAAAATGAAGCAAATAATTTTTCAAAGGGACTATTTTAGTGCCCTGAATATCCCTGAATTGTTTGAAAGGATTTCATTACATCTGAATTGCTGAATATTTGCTACTTTGAGATGGATGTGGACTGCATACGCCCCTACCCCACACAAAATTGTTGGACATATATGCACGTATATGTGAGGAATAATACTATAGAGTCTTCAGAAACAATCAGTAATAACAGATTGATACTTCTTTCTCTGAAGATGATTCAGTATGATAGTCATTTAGAAATCCACAACTCACACTATATATAAAAATGTTGATGCATTTTGAAATGTCAATTACAAATCAATGTATATTCTATATGGTAGTCAACTATAAGAACATTGTAGATTCTAGACCTAGTTTAAATTTGATATTGAATTTAGGAGCCCTGGTGAGTCTAAGACGCATAACCCCATGCAAAGGCAGAATCTCAAGTAATATTGGCTTCCATTTCATATTTTCTTTTTAATTCTTATAATTTCTAACGATTATTTATAAAATAAAGACATAAGCAGATGATAATAATTTATGAAACCTCATCAGTGACTTTAATTTTCGGGATACTCTGTTCTCCAAGGAACTAAGTGTAGTGAAGTAGATCATTGTTTGGTCACTGGCAAAAGTGGTTACTTGTGAATAAAAATTATTTAACCAGCAACCTACAGACTGGGAAAAGATCATCACCAACCCTACATCTGATAGAGAGCTAATATCTAAAATATATAAAGAACACAAGAAGTTAGATTCCAAATAACCAAAAAACCCAATTTTAAAAATGAGGTACAGAAATAAATAGATAATTCTCATCTAAAGAGTTTCAAATGGCCAAGAAGTACTTACAGAAATGTTCAACATCCTTAGTCATCAGGGGAATGCAAATAGAAAAGGACCTTGAGATTTTACCTTATACCAATCACAGTGGCTAAGATCAAAATCACATGCTGGTGAGGATGTGGAGACAGAGGAACACTCCTCCTTCACTGGTGGGATTACAAACTGGTACAACCACACTGGAAATCAATCTGGCAGTTCCTCAGAAAATTGGAAATTGTTCTTCTAACTGGAGACACAGCTATATCATTCCTAGGCATTGAATCCTAAAGAAGGTCCACTGTATCCCAAGGAAAGATCCTCCACTATGTTCACAGCTGCTTTATTTATAATAACCAGAAACTGGAAGCAACTCAAATGCCCCTCAACCAAAGATTGTACAGAAAATGTGGTTTATTTACACAACAGAATATTATTCAGCTTTTAAAAACGAGGACATAATGAATTTTGTAGGCAAATGGATTGAACTAGAAAATATCATTCTGAGTGAGGTAACCCAGACCCTAAAGGACATGCATTAGAAAACAAGTAGTTTGCAAATTGTATCTTGGGTATTCTAAGTTTCTGGGCTAATATCCACTTATCAGTGAGTACATATCATGTGAGTTCTTTTGTGATTGGGTTACCTCACTCAGGATGATACCCTCCAGGTCCATCCATTTGCCTAGGAATTTCATAAATTCATTCTTTTTAATAGCTGAGTAGTACTCCATTGTGTAAATGTACCACATTTTCTGTGTCCATTCCTCTGTTGAGGGACATCTGGGTCCTTTCCAGCTTCTGGCTATTACAAATAAGGCTTCTATGAACATAGTTGATCATGTGTCCCTCTTACAGGTTGGAACATCTTCTGGATATATGCCCAGGAAAGGTATTGCGGGATCCTCTGGTAGTACTATGTCCAATTTTCTGAGGAACCTCCAGACTGATTTCAAGAGTGGTTGTACTAGCTTGCAATCCCACCAACAATGGAGGAGTTTTCCTCTTTCTCCATGTCCTCTCCAGCATCTGCTGTCACCTGAATTTTTGATCTTAGCCATTCTGACTGGTGTGAAGTGGAATCTCAGGTTTGTTTTGATTTGCATTTCCCTGATGATTAAGGATGCTGAACATTTTTTCAGGTGCTTCTCTACCATTCGGTATTCCTCAGGTGAGAATTCTTTGTTAAGCTCTGAGCCCATTTTTTTTAATGGGTTATTTGATTTTCTGGAGTCTACCTTCTTGAGTTCTTTATATATGTTGGATATTAGTCCCCTATCTAATTTAGGATAGGTAAAGATCCTTTCCCAATCTATTGGTGGCCTTTTTGTCTTATTGATGGTGTCTTTTGCCTTACAGAAGCTTTGCAATTTTATGAGGTCCCATTTGTTGATTCTCGATCTTATAGCACAAGCCATTGCTGTTCTATTCAGGAATTTTTCCCCTGTGCCCATATCTTCGAGGCTTTTCCCCATTTTCTCCTCTATAAGTTACATGAAACTCAAGAAGATCGAATACGAAAAGTGTGGACACTTTGCTCCTTCTTTGAATTGGGAACAAAACACCCATGGAAGGAGTTACAGAGACAAAGATTGGAACTGAGACGAAGGATGGACCATCTAGAGACTGCCATATCTGGGGATCCATCCCATAATCAGCCCCCAAACGCTAACACCATTACACACACTAGCAAGATGCTGCTGAAAGGTCCCAGATATAGCTGTCTCTTGCGAGGCTATGCTGGGGCCTAGCAAACACATAAGTGGATGCTCACAGTCAACTATTGGAAGGATCACAGGGCCCCCAATGGAGGAGCTAGAGAAAGTACCCAAGGAGCTAAAGGGGTCTGCAACCCTATAGGTGGAAAACCAATATGAACTAACCAGTACCCCCAGAGGTCGTATCTCTAGCTGCATATGTATCAGAAGATGGCCTAGTAGTCCATCAGTGGAAAGAGAGGCCCATTGATCTTGCAAACTTTATATGCCTCAATACAGGGGAATGCCAGGGCCAAGAAGTGGGGGGGGGAGGGGATAGGGGGAGGGTTTGGGGGACTTATGGGTAGCATTGGAAATGTAAATGAAGAAAATACCTAATTAATAAAAAAATAAAAATAAAAAATACTATAAAAAAAAAAGAAAACAAGTAGTTGTTTTACAAAGGGAGAGATATGCATAATCATGCACTGGACTCTACAAAATACTGTTAATAGCCCTCTAGTCACGTGTTTGAGGTTCACTATCCTGACAGAGCACAACATATAAAAATCATGTATCAAATCACTTGTTGTACCCTATATATTTGTTTAATTAAAATAATGCTTAATTATAAATTGTTTATCTGAAATTGTTGAAAATTCAGATGTCTCAAAGATAAGTAAAAGTGGTGTGAGAAAGTTGTTTATTAGAATTCTAGGAAGTTGATTCTATAATTAAGAGAAATCACAATGGGTTATCATGGTTTGAATCCTAAAAAAAATGAAAGACAGAAAAAAACTCACAAAAAGGAATTAAGGTTGCTGGTGGTCATAGAATATGAGCAGTCATGATCTAGAGGAATAAAATGAAGGGGACTAGTAGTATGAGAGAGAGAGAGAGAAAGAGAGAGAGAGAGAGAGAGAGAGAGAGAGAGAGAGGGAGAGAGAGAGAGAGAGAGAGAGAGAGAGAGAGAGAGAGAGAGAGAGGGAGAGGGAGAGGGAGAGAAGAGAGGGATGGAAAGAAATAAAGATAGTTTTTGGCATTTATCTCATAAACAGACTGTCCCTATATAAAGTATATGAAAAGCTTTCAAACTGTATTCAGATGAAATACTGGATAAATAATGTCATCCCAGTTTTTTGTAAATGGTATAAATGATAGTTTATTCTGGAGCCATTTTGAGTGACTATGACCCAAAATACATATTTAGGTTAACAGAAATTCCATGTTCCAATATGGAAGCCATTTCATAGTTTAAATTTATTTTTTAATTATTAAGCAACTACATAATTTTCCCTTATCGTTCTTCCATGTTTTCCATGATCCATTTCAAATTTATTGGTGTATTTTACTTTAATGTTATTGTTAAATATTTGTATATATGTAAACATATATACATATATATGCATATTTATGTATTATGCATATGCATACACAAATAGAACCTATTAAGTCTGTTTTGTGTTGCGTTTGAATATAAGATTTCAAGTCTGACTACTTGGTACTGGACAATTTAAGGGGTTTTAAAAAGGAGAAGCCATTTTCCTTTCCTCAGCATCCTTACATTTACCTGGAGCTTTTTGTCTAGGGTCCAATCCTCATGAAGTTTCTATTTTTCATGTTAGCATGTTTATTAGTATTTTCCTTGTTTAGATCTTGGCTAGGCATCTATACTGTTGAAATATCAAGGTTATATCTTTCATGTATTATGAGGAGACACAATCTCACAGCAGATTTTTTTGGTTTTCTGACATCTTCCTCTTTTGTCCCCTCTTTTACAATGGTCTATGATATGTATTACCACATATTTGAAGAAAACTCAAGTGTCTACAACAGTCTTCAGGATTTTGTTTTGTTTCATTGGATATATATTTCATATATATATATATATTGGATATATATTTCATTGGATAAAAACCTCATCAAGACTGTCATAATAATTCATGTTTAAATATACACATATCCTACATTTTCTGGAATATTTAAATTTAGGACTTTTTTCAGAACCATTTCTTGTCTCTGCTCAAACCAATATTGAAGCAAAGATGTAAAGATGACACATTTATCTTACTCAAGACAAAAGAGTAAATAAGAAACTCAGACTCTCTTCCTTAATTTGTCAACTGACATATGTATAGGCTTGGAGTCCTAACACTACTTTTTTCTGATTCATGAAATGTGGTTTGATGTCAGGAGCAAATACTCTAACACACAGAAGTGGATACAGTACAAACGCAAGTATGACTGCAGTATGAAGTCAGGAATGACCCACTGTACACAATTATCTTTTTCATTACAAAACACAGAATTCTAGAGATTCATAGGGAAAATATCAATGAATATTATCAATGAAGGAATGTGATTCTAATTTTGTATCATTATGTTAGATAATCAGTAAGATCACTCACCCTTTTGTGCTCCAATTTTTCTAACATACTTATTGTAAATTTCTTTCCAAATAGGTCTGGGTATTATAAAATCTCCTTAGCCTTCTTTACCTGTGTAACCAAGAACAAATGCACCGGATACTACTTTGGGGATTTAATGCTTAGAATTCCTTAAAAATAATTGGCATTAAGAACAAAGGTAATCTATTCTGGATGAGATAAATCAATACATTTTTCAGGCTGTTCAGATGTGGTTGACATAGAAGTGCATATATAGCCGATTTTTACCATTTTATCTCGCTTCTTCTTTTGATTTAGAAGATCATGATGATTACATTATTACAATAATTCATTTCATCCTTACCTGTATTGGATCCACAGTACTTATCACTGAGTCTTTTAGTTTTTGGAAGAATCTGGTTTACTTGTCTTCTATGTATTCTCTTCCTATCACAGCACCCTTTGTCTCTGCTGTAACACTCTTGTAATGTTTATAAAGAATTTTTTTAGACAACTGAGAAAACTGTAAGAAGTCAATGAATTGCAATCATAGAGATGATTTGGAAGTTAATGAAAATCCTAACAAGTACCTATGATTTTAATATTTCCTTGTTTCTTAGAGGGTTAAAATCATTTTAGGTAATTTCTGTTCTCTTTTATGCTATTTATTAGATAAAGGGTACATGTTTTAATGTGTTTATAGCACATTGAATATAAAAATATTGCTCCTGTTAAGTTAACACATACTGGTATTCAATATATTATTTATTTCATAAGGGAATTATAGAAAAATCCTGTAGTTTTAAAATACTGTATATTGTTTAGTTAACTACTTAAAAGAAATGAAAAGTGATTCTGTTTATGTTTTCTTTAAGAAGAAAAAGTTAGTTTTTTAATGCACTCATGTTCCCTCTGTGACAGTGTGTTCTAACTGAGAAATGGGACAAACAGGAAACACTTTATGACTTTTTTATGTGGATGGAGATTTATAATCATATAATCTTCTCTTCAGCTCATAATTTTTAAAGCTCTGTCAGCCTTTGATTCCCTCCTGAAGGGAGACTTCTCAACTCTAATCTTACACAGATACACAAGTGGGTATTAGCAGGGGTGGGGGGACAGGGGGAAATTACATAAATTGTTTAGAAAACACAAATGCTTTGCACATTTCTTTATTAAACAATTTTTATTAGATATTTTCTTCATTTACGTTTCAAATACTACCCTGAAAGTCTCCTATACCCTCCCCCTGCCCTGCTCCCCAACCCACCCACACCTGCTTCCTGACCCTGTCATTCCCCTGTACTGGGGTACATAATCTTTGCAAGACTAAAGGCATCTCTTCCCAATGATGGCTGACTATGCCTCTTCTGCTACATATGCAACTAGCTCAGGGGGTACTGGTTAGTTCATATTGTTGTTCCTCCTATAGCGTTACAGACCCCTTCAGCTCCTTGGGTATTTTCTTTAGCTCCTCCATTGGGGGCCCTGTGTTCCATTCAATAGATGACTGTGAGCATCCACTTCTAGGTTTTCTAGGCACTGGCATAGCCTCACAAGAGAGAGCTATATTAGGGTCCTGTCAGCTAAATCTTGCTGGCATATGCAATAGTGTCTGCCTTTGGTGACTGATTATGGTATGGTTCCCTGGGTAGGACAGTCTCTGGATGGTCTTTCCTTTCATCTCAGCTTCAAACTTTGTCTCTGTAACTCCTTCCATGGGTATTCTTTTTCCATATTCTAAGAAGGAACGAAGTATCCATACTTTGGTCTTCCTTCTTTTTGAGTTTCTTGTGTTTTGCAAATTGTATCTTGGGTATTCTAAGTTTCTGGGCTAATATCAGTGAGTGAGTATCATGTGAGTTCTTCTGTGATTGGGTTACCTCAGTCAGGATGATATCCTCCAGATCCATCTATTTGCCTAAGAATTTCATGAATTCATTGTTTTTAATAGTTAAGTAGTACTCCCATTGTGTAAATATACCACATTTTCTGCATCCATTTCTCTGTTGAGGGACATCTGTTTTTTTTTTTTTTCCAGCTTCTGGCTATTATAAATAAGGCAGCTATAAACATAATGAAGCATGTGTCCTTATTACCAGTTGGAACATTGTCTGGGTATATGCCCAGGATAGGTATTACTGGATCTTCTGGTAGTACTATGGACAATTTTCTGAGGAACTGTCAGAGTGATTTCCAGAGTGGCTGTAGAAGCTTGCATTCCCTCCAGCAGTGGAGGCCTGTTCCTCTTTATTCACATCCTCCCCAGCATCTGCTGTCACCTGAATTTTTTATCTTAGCCATTCTGACTGATGTGAGGTGGAATCTCAGGGTTGTTTTAATTTGCATTTCCCTGATGATTAAGGATGTTGAACATTTTTTCAGGTGCTTCTCTGCACTAAACCCATCTGGTCCTGGGCTATTTTGGTTGGGAGACTATTAATGACTGCTTCTATTTTCTTTAGACAAAATGTGGCTGTCTAGATCGTTAATCTGATCCTGGTTTAACTTTGGTAGCTGCTATCTCTCTAGGAAATTGTCCATTTCATCCAGGTTTTCCAGCTTTGTTGAGTATAGCTTTTTGTAGTAGGATCAGATGATGTTTTGGATTTCCTCAAGTTCTGTTGTTATGTCTCCTTTTTCATTTCTGATTTTGTTAATTAGGATACTGTCCCTGTGCCCTCTAGTTACTCGGGCTAAGTGTTTATGTATCTTGTTGATTTTCTCAAAGAACCAGCTCCTGGTTTGGTTGATTCTTTGTGTAGTTCTTTTTGTTTCCATTTGGTTGATTTCAGCCCTAAGTTTAATTATTTCCTGCTTTCTATTCCTCTTGGGTGAATTTGCTTCCTTTTGCTCTAGAGCTTTGAGGTGTGCTGTCAGGCTGCTAGTGTACGCTCTCTCTAGTTTTTTTGGGGAGGGCACTCAGAGCTATGAATTTTTGTCTTAGGAATGCTTTCATGTGTCCCATAAGTTTGGGTATGTTGTGGCTTCAATTTCATTAAACTCTAAAAAGTCTTTAATTTCTTTATTTCTTCCTTGACCAAGTAATAATTGAGTAGAGTGTTGTTCAGCATCCACATGAATGTTGGCTTTCTATTGTTTATGTTGTTATTGAAGATCAGCCTTAGTCTGTGGTGATCTGATAGGATGCATGGGATAATTTCAATATTTTTGTATCTGTTAAGGCTTGTTTTATGACCAATTATATGGTCAGTTTTGGAGAAAGTAACATAGGTGCTGAGAAGAAGGTATATCCTTTTGTTTTAGGATAAAATATTCTGTAGATATCTGTTAAATCCATTTGTTGCTAACTTATGTTAGTTTCAATGTGTCTCCATTTAGTTTCTATTTCCAGGATCTAACCAATGATGAGAACGGGGTGTTGAAGTCTCCCTCTATTATTGTGTGATGTGTAATGTGTGCTTTGAGCTTTACTAAAAATTTTTTTTGATGAATGTGGATGCCCTTGCACTTGGAGCATATTCAGAATTGACTGTTCATTTTGGAATATTTTACCTTTGATGAGTATGAAGTGCTGCTCCTTGTCTTTTTTGATAACTTTGGGTTGGAAGTCGATTTAGTTTGATATTAGAATGGCTACTCCAACTTGTTTGTTTTCACTGTTTGCTTAGAAAATTGTTTTCCAGCCTTTTACTCTGAGGTAATGTCTGTCTTTGTCCCTGAGGTGGGTTTCCTGTATGCAGCAAAATGTTGGATCCTGTTTATATAGCCAGTCTGTTAGTCTACATCTTTTTATTGGGGAATTGAGTCCATTGATATTAAGAGATATTAGGGAAGTGTAATTATTTCTTCATGTTATTTTTGTTGTTAGATTTGGGGTTCTGTTCTTGCACTGTCTTCTTTTAGGTTTGTTGAAGGATTACTTTCTTGGTTTTTCTAGGGCATAATTTTCATCCTTGTGTTGTAGTTTTCCCTTTATTATCCTTTGAAGGGATGGATTTGTGGAAAGATATTGTGCGAATTTGGTTTTGTCATGGAACACCTTGGTTTCTCCATGTATGGTAATTGAGAGTTTTGCTGGGTATAGTAGCTTGGGCTGGCAATTGTGTTCTCTTAGGTTCTGTATAACATTTGTCCAGGATCTTCTGGCTTTCATAGTCTGTGGTGAGAAGCCTGGTGTAATTCTAATAGGTCTGCCTTTATCTGTTACATGACCTTTTTCCCTTACTGTTTTTAATATTCTGTCTTTATTTAGTTCATTTGTTGTTCTGATTATTAAATGATAGGAGGAATTTTTTTTCTGCTCCATTCTAATTGGGGTTCTGTAGGCTACTTGTATGTTCATGGGCATCTCTTTTGATAGGTATGGGAAGTTTTCTTCTATAATTTTGTTGAAGATATTTACTGGCCCTTTAATTTGAAAATCTTCATTTACATCTATACCTATTATTCTTAGGTTTGGTCTTCTCATTGTGTCCTGGATTTCCTGGATGTTTTGATTTAGGATCTTTTTGCATTTTGCATTTTCTTTGATGGTTGTGTCCATGTTTTCTATGAAATCTTCTGCACTTGAGATTTTCTCTTCCAGCTCTTGTATTCTTTTGCTGATGCTCATATCTATGGTTTCTGATTTCTTTCCTTTAGTTTCTATCTCCAGAGTTATCTCCTCTTGGGTTTTATTATTATTATTATTATTGTTTTTTCTTCCATTTTAAATCTTGGATATTTTTGTTCAATTCCAGACCCTGTTTGGTGGTGTTTTCCTGTAATTCTTTAAGGGATTTTTGTGTTTCTTCTTTAAGAACTTCTACATGTTTAGCAGTGTTTTCCTATAATTCTTTAAGGACTTCTACCTGTTTAGCAGTGTTCTCCTGTATTTCTTTGAATTAATAATGTCCTTCTTAAAATTCTCTACCACCATCTTGAGATATGATTTTAAATCTAAATTTTGCCCTTTGGATGTGTTGGGTATCGAGGACTTGCTGTGGTGGTCATATTGGGTTCTGATGATGCAGAGTTGTCTTGCTTTCTGTTAGTAAGAGTCTTATGTTTGCCTTTCTCCATCTGGTAATCTCTGGTGTTAGATATTCTAGCTGTCTCTGGCTGGAGCTTGTTCCTCCTGTGATTCTGTTAGCCTCTGTCAGCACTCCTTGGAGTCCAACTCTCTCCTGAGTCCCAGTGGTCAAAGCACTCTCTGCAGTCAATCTCTCATCTTGCAGGAAAGGTGCCCAGGGGTCTGGGTCTCAGCTCTGCCTCCTGGCTGAGGATGAAGGCCTGAAGGGACCCTGTCCAAGAAGCTCTGTTGCTTCTGCTGCCCAGCTGCTCTCCTTCGTAGACTGGTCTCAGTGATCCCAATATCCTGGGTGTGCTAGGGCCTGCCAATTTGGCTGCAGCCACCAGAAGGAATCCCAGCTGCTGGTTGAGCAGGTTTCATTTGTCCCTGTTCCTGCTGGCACAAGACCCTCCAGGATTCTTTGGAATAGATGTTGTGTTCCACTCACCAGTGATCTTAAGATCCTAGGTGTAGTAGGGCGCCTGCAGCATGGAGAGTCCTCTGGGGACCTTGGGACTCAGATGTTGGCTCAGGGCTAGTGCTGACCTGAATGAATCCCAGCCACTTGCTTTGCACATTTCTAAGGGAAGTCATCTTTTATCAGTATTCTTATTCTTTGTATAAAATGTCAATATTTGCTAACTCTGAAAACAATGAATTACATTCTTCTACCAAAGTTCCTGGAAAAGTTACATGCATATTATGTGCAATGCATAATTATAATAATAAGGTAGATACCTCCTGAAATAATGTACGTCTCAATTTTGTATGTGAGTGGTATTTAAACACAATTTATTTAATTCTACTGTAGAAATTTATTTCCTACAATGTAAATAACTTGAACCACAATCATTAAATTGCTTTTAAACACTAAAACTTTATGCAAGTAGACAGTGGTTTTACTTCTCTAGTTTATTTATACATTAGATAAACTGATTTCTCTATTTTGTGTAATTTCTTATTTTTAAAAATCATTTATTTCATGATGAAATTTTCACATATACTGAACTGTGATAGCTGGAAGGACTATGAGAGAATCATTTAGAATCTTTGAATAGCAAAAATTAAAGTCTATGTTTATTTGAGCAAGTTCTTAGTGTGTTAGAAGTGTAATGTGATTATTATATCTATTTATCAAAAAGTGCAGTAAAATATTAAAGAAAGGGTCAAGGAAAAACACAAACACCACACCACTTTATTTCTTCACATTCCTTTGTTGATTGATTGCATAGTTCCCCCTTCCCCCACCCCCACCTCTGGTATTAGTTATGGCCTTTAAATATGTGATATGTATTTTTAATTTGGTGTTAAGTAGAAAAATAAAGTGGTAGATTCCAATTTTAAATATGTTTCACTTATAGAGGCGTATGTGGTTAAAAGATACTCTGTATTTTCATTTGTTTTCAGATCTTACAATGAAAGTTTATTTTAATAAAAAGCTTGCTTATTTGATAATGATGATACTCAATTTTCTTATGTACTACTAAAAATCATTTGCTCACACATTGAGTAAATTTCTATATGCTTCTGAGGTGGTTATCTATAGTGCTGCTTCTTTTCTTTGTGATGATATCTTGTGTTGTATTCTTGTCTCATCCTGCTTAATATTCAAAACCACAGTAAGATCTAAGTAGTGAACTCCAGTGAAGCACTATAACACAACATTAATAAAAAAAATTTCAGAGAACCAAGATTGAAGGAACCCCTTACTTTTTATCCTAGAACAATGCCTTAAATAAAAATGATTGTTCTTCCTTTTTAGGTAAAATAAATTCCCAATAGTAAGGTGTAGTATAATACGCAAAGATGACTAGACAGTGGACTTTATACCAGGAGAATAACATAACATTGAGTAAAGTGTGGATTTCTGATTGACCTGGAGTTTGTCAAGGGTGCTCAAGTATAACTCAACTTGGATTACCAGTATTCAGTTGTTTATGTTTTCATACATTTGAGTAAAAGAAGCACAAGCCATCAGTGATGGGCAATGGAAACAGTAGCATTATTAACAAAAAGGAGTGTTTTGAATCTGATAGGTGAAGCTAGTTTATCAAGAATCTTGTGAAAGTTTTTATATTAATCATTTTATTTGTTTACATTTCAAAGATATCCTCTTCCTGGTTACCTCCCCACAACCCCACTTTCCTATTTCCCTGCTCCCCATCCACTTGGCCTCTATGAGGGTGATCCTCCACCCACTCACCCACTCCTACCTCACCACTATTACACTTTCTTTTCAGGGATTGCACTTGGTCATTGTTGGCCATATTGAAATACTAATGTACATGCAACATTTGACATAATTGAAACTGGTTTGGGATTATTAATGACTCTGATGCCTTGAAAGAGACTCTGTTTTCCCATTTTATTTCTTAAAGTTTTAACTGTCCCCTACTTATTTTGTGACCTCAAATATCTTAAATTCTGTGCCTTCATATTTACATGTAAATATAAATTCATTGTTTAATTTTAAATCATTTACTTAACTTTACATAAAGCATAAAAATTATGCATAGAACTAAGTGGGTTTCTCTTGCACGCGCCTGACTGGCCAGCAATGACGACGCTGCAACAGGATCCTTCTGCACATGTTTATTGGGAGAGCTTGATTGCAGAGGCGAAGAGACCCCGAGCCCAGAACTGGTGCTGCTTATATAGGCCTAGGAGAGGCGTGTCTCACACCCGGATTGGTTATGCACTAAGCCTCATTTGCATGTTCCTCATCTGATTGGCTACTCTCTCTCTCTGTACCTCACAGAGCCTCATTATCATACCTCATTTGCATGTCTCACATCTGATTTGTTATACTCTCAAAGCCTCATTATCATGCCCGGGCCAGGCAGTGTCTTTGCAAAAAACTTTACTGCATATGTACACATTGGTTGTTTGTCCAAACTTATGTGTGGTGGCCAGCAGTAGTCAGCGCCACTCTGCAACGGCACATGTGGCTTCCCACAGGTTTCTATTATATCCTTTACACTTATTCTAAAAGTTGCAGAAATCAGTTCATTATTTATGATACAGCCTACTAACTTGAAAATTCTATGTTATTTTTGAAGGAAAATATGAAAGATCATCCTATCTTCCCAGGGAAAAGAACTCTAATTGGTTTTTGAGGGACAAATGATCAGCACTGTCTTAGTCAGAGTTTCTATTCCTGCACAAACATCATGACCAAGAAGCAAGTTGGGGAGGAAAGGGTTTATTCAGCTTACACTTCCACATTGCTGTTCATCACTAAAGGAAGTCAGGCCTGGAACTCAAGCAGGTCAGGAAGTAGGAGCTGATGCAGAGGCCATGGAGGGATGTTCTTTACTGGCTTGCTTCCCCTGGCTTGCTCAGCTTTCTTTCTTATAGCTAATACCAAGACTACCAGCCCAGAGATGGTCCCACCCAGAAGGGGCCCTTCCCCCTTGATCACTAATTGAGAAAATGCCCCACAGCTGGATCTCATGGAGGCACTTCCCCAACTGAAGCTCCTTTCTCTGTGATAACTCCTGCTTGTGTCAAGTTGACACACAAAACCAGCCAGTACAAGCACTAAAAATATACAGACAATGAACTTTAAAAGGACATAACAGGTTATATTTAGGAATATATATGTATATAAGTATATATATATATATATATATATATGTGTGTGTGTGTGTGTGTGTGTGTGTGTGTGTGTGCATGAGATACTAATTGTTTTAAAGAACATCCATGAATTTGAAGGAAAACAGGGAGAGTATATATTGGATGGTTTGGAGGGAGAAAGGAGATGGGAGAAATGTCATTTTTATATTATAATCTCAAAACTTAAAAAAGCATACATATAAACAGTAAAATAACACAACCAAAATTTTTTAGACTCAAGAAATAGTTGTTATTAGTCTTTTAGAATTAGGACTATTCTTTAAAATGTTTATGAATAGGCAGACACATTTCTTAGTGTTTGATCAACCAATAATGACAGATCATTTTATATCACCAAGAATACTGGACATCTGTAGGTCATGTGGGACCATGCATGGTACCAGATAGGAATAAAAAATCCTAAAGTTGATTGAACTCAAACTCCAGGCGTCAGAGATTTGAGACGTGTAGGAATAGAACCACTTCCTACCTGTCTCTGTAATTGCTCTGGACACAGAACCTTTTTACACAACTGAGAGGGCTATAGACAGTCAGGTAGAGTGGAGTTCTTCTCCATGCTAATGAGGTATTTAGACAGCCTTGAGCCTTCAGCCAATGACTTCCCCTTCCTAAGTATTCCCTTGTCCTTCCCTCAAGAAGTTTATAATTCCTGGTTCACCTTATATAAAGTATATCTGTTCACACCCACCCCCAATAAAGAAATGAACAGGCAAGGATCATCCCAGAGCTGCTTCACTAGAGACTGCCACAGGGAAGGAAGGACTTTGCCTAAAAGGCCTATGCCTCCTGAAAAGGGTCTTTATTTTATTCTGCCCTTTGGGTACTAGGTACTTCCTCCAGTCAGTCTAGATCATGCTTAGCTCAGGCTTTGCCTTCGTTTCCTGGCTTTTATCCTGAGGCCCAAGGGGAGACATGGATCTCAGATCCCTAACTTCCTCTCCAGGTACACAGAGGAGCCTGGGTACCCAGAGAGGAGACCTGGAACTATAGTGTTTGTTCCAGACCTTACCTTTCCCCTTCAGATCTGTCATATCGTAATGTCAGACTGCGTGAAGAGAATCACAGGCTGTGGACTCCCTGTTCCAGCCTTTGCACTGACTTCTCTTCTCCTACATGAAGGCGTCATAGAAACACATCCAGCAGATAGACAAAACTCAATAAAGACACATGTTCTACTTTTTAAAAAAATCTACTTTTCCCATCAATTATCTGGTAAGAAAGCACAAATATGGAAGGTTTGATACAGTAGAAATATAAGAAATGCCTCTAGCAGATTGGCAAATTGGAATGTGGGTATATTTCCTTCCAGCATATTGGTCTTTTGCAGTTATTACAGGGAAACAACCTGGTGTAAGTTTGATCAGCAACAAATAGCTTGGTCATATAGTTTAATTTAAGGAAATAGACCCAAAAGTATCTTCCCGGTGTTGAAACGAATCAAGCATGTGTTTAAGAAGGAGAACAGCACATGAAAGAACAAAGCAGTGAGGTCTCCCTCACTCCTATCTTCCCATCTGCCATGCTGTCTGCACACAGGGAACATTTTACTCTCCCTGGAACACTTCTGCAGCGATTCACCTCCCATCTTCTTACACTGGAACCCCCACTTTCTCTCCATGCATTACTACTCCATGTCAGCCTCTAAAGTTCAGCTTTGGGGCCCCTCTTACATAAAACTTTATCAACAACTCAATGTGAGAGTCTCTGTCTTCTTTATAAACACTGAAACGGTGGTGGTCTGTATGGCTCATTTGGAACTTAATCATTGGGTTTTGTCTTGTAACATCTGCTTTATCGTATGTTTGGACTTTCTAAAGTTGTTCCCTTTTCTTTTTCTCTTGTCTAATTTCCCCTTTTTTTTTGCCCCATTTATCTTTCATGTGACTTCTAGACATATCCTTCTGAATGCAGCTTTTCTGTTAAAAGACCTTTCTTACTTCTTTGTAGCTGACCTCCTTACCTTGAAATCTTATGAAGCGACATGGTATGTCTTTAAAGCACATGCTACAATAGAGGTTTTTCTCTTCTTTTCTTTCTCTTCTCTTCCTTTTCTTTCATTCTCTTTCTCTTTCTTTTCCTTTTTTCTTTTTCTTTTTCTTTCTCTTTTTCTTTTCTTTTTTCTTTCTCTTTTCTTTTTCTTTTTCTTTTTCTTTTCCTTTCCTCTTTTCTTTTCTTTTTCCTTTCCTTTCCTTTCCTTTCCTTTCCTTTCCTTTCCTTTCCTTTCCTTTCCTTTCCTTTCCTTTCCTTTCCTTTCCTTTCCTTTCCTCTCCTCTCCTCTCCTCTCCTCTCCTCTCCTCTCCTCTCCTCTCCTCTCCTCTCCTTTCCTTTCCCTTTTCCTTTCCTCTCCTTTCCTTTCCCTTTTCCTTTCCTCTTTTCTTTTCTTTTTCCTTTCCTTTCCTTTCCTTTCCTTTCCTTTCCTCTTTTCTTTTCTTTTTCCTTTCCTTTCCTTTCCTTTCCTTTCCTTTCCTTTCCTTTCCTTTCCTTTCCTTTCCTTTCCTTTCCTTTTCTTTTCTTTTCTTTTCTTTTCTTTCCTTCTCTGCCTATGATGCCTTCATTTTGTTTGCCTGTCCCTTTACTTGTTTGAATTATTGCCACTCTTCATTGTCTGTCCTATGTGTTATTTCCTCTGTATTCTCACTCTGACTTTATTATCAAAATATAGTTTTCTCAGAGTTATCTCACAGCCTTATTCCTTTCCTACTTTCCTATTATGATATTTTTCAACTTATATCTACCTTTTAGTACTTTGCATTTTACATGCTGCCTTAGACATTGGCCATACACACTTTTCCAGTGAGGTTCCTATCCTCTGGATGAGGACTGAGGATAGTGCAGGCTAAAAGTTCTCCTGCTTCTCTTTATGTAAAGTCCTTTGGTTTTGCTTGTTTTCAATAAGGTATATACTATTTATATCCATTTAACAGATAGAGAAATTTTTTGAGACAGGGTTTCTCTCTATGGCCCTGCCTGTTCTAAAACTCACTATGTAAAACAGGCAGGCCTCAGATTCAAAGATCCACCTGTCTCTGTCCCTGTGTGCTGGAATTAAAGAGATGTGTCACCATGCCTGTTTGTTTGTTTGTTAGTTTGTTTGGAATTTTCTGTTTTGTTTTTTCATTTTTGAGACAGGGTCTTGTAGACCAGGCTCTGAATTGTTAAGAGATGTGTACAAGCACTATTGCTATACGGTACAGTGGTAGTTTCAATTTAAAGCCTTTTCGTTGTTGTTATTGTTGTTGTTTTGTTTTGTTATTTTGTTTTTTCTCTGTCACCCTACTTCATGTAATAATTGGACACTTATACTTGATTTGGCTTTTATTTCTGAGGCCTGTTAGAAAAATTAGTTTACTTTTCATTTGTCTCCATTTCTGCTTCTATTTTCACTGTTCTATGGTTTACCATCCCAAAAATGGCTAGGAAGAAAAGTCAATATAATATAAATAGCATTACTGTGGAGCCAAAGATTCCTGCAGATTTGTTATGCTTATATTTATAATCATCTTTTTATCACAGAAAGTCAAGAATTGGTAAAATTCAAGCTGAGTAATAAGGATATTGAAACATATTTTGAGGACAAATATAATACAACGAGAATAACTTTCTTTAATAATTATTTAAACTTAAACTTTAGATTATGTAAGAATTAGTTTTCTAACAATATGGAACTATTCATAGTCTATCACACAATAATGAAACAATATTTTAAAGTTATCATGTGACAAACCCTTCCACAGTGATATTTCTATGTCCTATTTTGTTCACCACAAAATTATTATCGATGGTTTTAACGTATGAAAAATTCAAGAAATAGATCATAAATTCAGAGAAATACAAAACTCTTTGAAATTAAATCTTAGAAGTAAGCTCACATTAAGTAATTTAAAGGTCTTAAAAGTTCTGAGGAACATTTATGTGATTTCCTAAAACATTCTATGTATAATACCTTTACACATTTTCAAACTTCATGAGCTGTTTAAAATGGTTTTCATTCTCTTAAGTGCACCCATGAATTTCTTTAAACACAGCCAAGGCAAAAACATGAACGATGAGAATAAATTACAGTGTAAATATAGATAAATATGGATACAACTGCAGCTGAGTAGTTAAGAAATCGGCTTGAGAAATAAAACCTCTGTAATTCATACACACATACACACACACACACACACACACACAAACACATACTTGGATTTATTTATGGAACAAAGTCTTCTAAACCCAGAACCTTGGATTGCAAAAAGAAGAAGAAAAAAAAGGCAATTAAATAGAGCAGCATGAGGTTGTCAATCACTTGAGCAACTAACAAAAGCATCTACTATCAAAGCAAATAATGTAAATGTGCAAAAGGGTACCTTACTATCAAAGCAAATAATGTAAACATGAAAAGAGAAAGAACTCTTTATATCAAATGTCAACATTTTACTGTTCACTATTTTTGCCTGTGTTGGTGCACTATCAGTTGTTTTGATATTTGATATAGAGTTAGCCATTATCATCTCTTTGAGGATTTGCCTGTCCTGTGATGCTTTTGAAAAAGGTTGGGACTTTTCTCTTTCTTGTTCTGTTGCTGGCGTTGTACAAATAAATGGGTAGTCACAGCTTATCATCACTTAAAGATGCATGTGCATGCTGCAGTTTACTAAAACATGATTGGCTGCTACATAAATCAATCTGATAGAGATCTGTTCCATGAAGAAAAGATAAATCATTAGCTGGGGCTTTTGGAATGTAATTCATTTTAGATAGTGGTTATTGATGATTTAATTTTAGCAGTACTTGTACATGTCTGGGCTATTTTATATAAAATGTTAACATGGTCAAGTATATTTATTTTAAAAGTGAGTATAAAGAGACCAATTAGAATTTTACATGTAATACATGTAAATGAAGAGGCATAGCTGAACAGTGAACAAAGTTTAACTTATTAAACAAAAAGTATAGAGACTTCCAAGGAAGGAGGTTTTAAATGATTCCTAATAATACAATGGCACAGAAAAAATGTCCCAAAGTGTTATTTATCAGACTGGTAACCAAGGCTTAGAGACCTTTTGGATATTCATCTGTTTGTGTCCTCCATTTCTAGTCTTTCTTTGGTCTTATATGCACCCTTGCATTTATTTCAATGTTAACAGTGCTCAGTGGCATTTTGCTCCAGAAAAGACCTCATGTCTTAAAATATTTATTACTTTTATTATGAAGGAATTCTTTAAAAAGAGTAACATTAGTTCAGTGGTGCTAACATCAGTAGCTTAACATGATCATGTCATGAGGTTTGGAAATTATCCTGAGTATTAGAACTGTTGGGTCGTGCATAGTTTCAGAGTTATCTTGGCTTTGCCCTGGCCTCCATTCTCAACAGAATGATAGGGCATCACTGGAAAATTTGTATATGAAGAATTAAGTTTATTAGAAAGTTTCCAAGGGACATTATTGTCTTTGTTGAGCAAAGTGACTTGAAGTGAGGGAAAAACTGAGTCAAATAACTATATATGATCACCAGACTCACTATTGTGAAATGCCTTTGATTTAATGAATGGAGTATTCCAGTTTGGGTCAGAGATGAAAGCTGT
Source organism: Mus musculus (assembly GCF_000001635.26). Lineage (NCBI taxonomy): Eukaryota > Metazoa > Chordata > Mammalia > Rodentia > Muridae > Mus > Mus musculus. The sequence goes on from NC_000079.6 coordinate 79,027,144, forward strand.
CAGCAACAGGAATCTTTGTCCTTAGCCTTTCTTCCATGGAGTCCTGCTCTGCATAAATTAAACAAATATTTTAACTATAGTGGTTTTTAGGGACACCAATTACCATTGTGTGCATGCTACATATTGAAGTCCTGCAGGACAGGTCTTGGAAAAGTACTAAAGCTGGGTCCTGGGAATTTTTTAAGGTTTCCCTCCTCCAGCTAATAGTCATGCTGGTCTCACACTACTTCCCACACTATATTAACATCTCCCCATCAACTTTTAGCCTTTGAAAGAGACGTTCTCTTTGACAGAGAAGGTGCCAGGAATAATCCTAGCTGGTAGATAATTTGGCCATCTTCTTGTGTTCTGCCTGTGCTCTGCACACATTTTTTTTTTATTTTGAGGACCCTCAAGACTCAGTGACCTCATTTTCCACATCGACTCATCCCTGAAACAGAGTCTAAGTGGGTACTGCTATATAAACATTAATGATAGGGGTAAGAAACACTCTGCCCTTATCCATATTAGCTTTCATTGTGAAGAAGGAAGTTTGTGATATGGAAGAGGACAGCTGTGTTACAGGAGACAAAGGGTTATATTCCTTGTTGGTCATGTGCCCTTCTAGAAACATAAATATGCCCTCTATACGTGTTCACAGAAGATTGGAAGATCTTGAATCCAGGTGAGAAAGAAATGCACTATGTGAGGTATAGATTGTATGTGTGTGTACATATACACATATGTGTATCTCCATGGATGAAGACAGGCACCCACCCCAGTGAAGGTCTTCACAATCTTTGGAAGTTCTGAAAAAAGTTTTTCTTTTCCTTTTTTCCCTATCATCCGCAATTGTTCAGCAGAACTTTGCTAAACATTTTGTCTGCTGCTATACTGTGGGAAGCATAGAGATGAGTCCTGTGTCTCATTTACTACAGATTAGCAAGAGGGCATCAGAAATGACTTTTCTGAAGTTGTGCTGGGGCAAGAATGTGGTATGATTAGAGGGATCTATAGCTCAGGGACAAATGCCAGGGGACAGCCAAGGAATCACCTAGCACAGATTTCAGCGTATATAAGCAATGATTGGGATTCTCACAGTTACCATAACACAAGAAATTGTTTAAAAGAGGCAAGTTTGTCAGGGTGGAGTCATTAAAGGGAAGGGTGACCCCTGGAGGCCAGAACAGCCTACAGCATGATCTGTCTTCAGTCACAGATTCCTTTAGGATTCATTCCCAGTAAATAATAAAAAATGCCTATCCACTCCCCAAATGCCAGCTAAGCATTTTGGAAATGCATTATTTTATTAGAGTCGCTTATTGGATTAATGTACAGTTAGAGCTAAAGGAATAAATGTGGAGTTAGTGGTGGTTAGCCTGCCAGGCACCACCTGCTCCCTGATGCTCTTGAGCCAGAGGTTCAGCCTTTGCTGTTTCTGAATACAGGTTCCCAGCAGCAGAGCTTTCCTCTCATCCCCTCCAATACTGGTGCACTCAGAGTGTGGCCATTGCTTGCTAGTGTTGGGCCTTTTCTAGAGCTTTATTTATTTGATTTACCATTTTAAAAACCAGCCTCTTACAATTTGTGCTCAATAGATATGTGAGCTCCACCGTCATCAAACCTCTGGGGAAAAATTCATGTCTGTGGACAGTTTGAAGAACCAGCAAATTTTGTTTTCTCTGTGTTCTTCAGTTTTGTAAAGTGCTGTGATCATGCTAGAACATTGGTGTGCAGGATGGCAGCTCTAGTTTAAGTCTAAAATACACGTGTCATTTTCAAGAATTATTAGGGTTTCATGAATTCAGAAAGAGCTTTTGTATCTTTAAATAATATTTATAATTCCCAACTGCCTCATATATATCATTTCTGATCAGATATAGATCTCGTCAGTATTGACTTCTACTTTCTTTTATTTAACTTTTAAGTTAAATAATATGGAAAATAATATATGTTTATAATAGAATTTCTATTGTCATTATTTTCTTAAAGACAAAAATTCAAAAAATAATTTTACTTGTTTTGATTAGAGTAACTGGGATATCCCACTAAAATGAAATAAATAACACTTAGGTCCTTAGTCTTGTTTTTATGGAATTTACATTTTTTATTTAGATATTTTTATATTTACATTTCAAATGTTATCCCCTTTTCTAGTTTCCCCTTCGAAAATCCCCTATTCTTTTCCCCCTCCCCCTGCTCCCTAACCCACCCACCCACTCTTGCTTCCTGGCCCTGGCATTCCCCTATACTGGGGCATAGAACTTATACAGGACCAAGGGCCTCTCCTCCCATTGACGACTGACAAGGCCATCTCCCGAAGGAGCTAGAGAAAGTACCCAAGGAGCTGAAGGGGTTTGCAGCCCCATAGGAGGAACAACCATATGAACTAGCCAGTACCCCCAGAGTTCCCTGAGTCATTAGTCTTTTTAAAAACATAAAAATGTTATTTTAAAACAGTGGTTCATGATATTTGTTTAGGCACTGAATGTTGAGATAGTGCTGGTTCTCTTGTGTCAATGAAGATAGAAAACCTTTCACAAGTGATGTTTTACAGACTTGTTAAAATTGAACAAATAAACAAAAAAGCTTCATAGAGGAAATAGCATTCTCAGAGTAAATGGGAAAAGGGGAACTCCTTAGATTTAGCTGCTGAAAGAGAAGCTGCTCTAAGACTTCGAGAATTAGGGGCCATCATGAGAAGCAAAAAAAGATAATGAAAGAAAGAAAACAAGTACAGAAACATTCATAAGTGAGCTGAATCATAACGATAAGTAATAAATATATTGACTTTAATGAAAAGGGAATGAGCTGTTTTGTAAAAATATGCAATGGGACTAAGACTAAAGAAAACAGTCCAGAAAAACTGAGCTCAAAATTATTTGGGAAAAAAGTGTTAGTACATATTTAGAGCCAAGAAATGAGTCATTTCATCTTCATATGGCTTTGGTTTCTGGAAGGACAAAGGTCAAAACTCCTTTGTTTTGCATGAACTGGTCACCTCCTCTGAAGTGTAACCTGATAGGGGGCAGGAGCTCTAGTGCAGACAGCCTTTCCCAGACACCCACAGCTGCAGAGCAGTAATTTCAGCAGCAGGCTGGGGTGTTGGCTTCAGGAAGAGGCTTCTCCTGTCTTTTACAATCTCAGTCTTACAGTCTAGACCTGGATAATGCTAATATCAGTGGATGAGTTAATGTGGAGGGGAAAGTGGTCAGGGCTGTAGGCAACTACAGGCAACCCAGGACTTCTGAGTGTTTGGGGAATGATCTTAAAGAAGAAACCCCAATTGGCAGTGTCATACCAAATGGTCAACCCTGAGTTCTGTACATATATGAAGTGAGCAATTTGTAGTTATGTACATAGAAACAAAAATAAATTTGAGACAGAGGGCAAGTGGGGAAAGATGCTTCCAACACAACCATGGAGGAACTGTGTTCTTTCCTGACTTTAGGCATATAGACAGGAGAATTCAGAAATAGGTCACTGCTTTTCTATGTCCATATGTTATCATAGGTGACTGCCTGACCAAAAAAAAAAAAAAAAAAACATTTGTAGTTCCTTTCACATCTTGGCACTAGACACAGAATTATGAAGTGTACACATTAACTTAATACAAATCATCCTTTAGGTTAAATCTAGAAAAACGGACTAAACAACAATAATAAAAAAGGTAGGGACAATTTTTATTGATGAAAACAAAAGAAGTGATTTAACGAAAAGAAATATGAGCTAAGACCTTGCTGGAATCAGCATGTGTTTAATGGGGTCATATATCTAGAACACTGGTTAGGTTAAAGTCCATCAAGCAAATGGTACACTTAATCCCAACACTGAGGAGAGAGAACCAGGCATATTTTTGTTAATTCAAGGCAATCCTGGTCAACACAGAGAGTTCCAAGACAACCAGAGCTTCATAGTGAGACCCTGTATGTAAAACAGGACAAAATACGGGAGCCCCCTCTTTTTCTGAAATGGGGTGGCTGAAATAAACTGCCTTCCTCAGCCATGAATGTAAAACATACCTATTGCCATCCTTTAACTTCGTCACCCCAGAGAGGAGGGAATATACACGCTTGAAAGCAACTTGTAAGTATAGCTGAAAACAGTCTGCAGAGCTCCTCTGGATTTTGGGTGGCTGATTGCTCTGTATGTCATTTGATGCATTTTCTTCACTCTTCTGAACCTTGGGGTGGCTCTGACTATGCCTTTCAACCCTACTAGGCTGGACCCTTCTGAGTTTTGACTTGGCAATGTCATTTCAGCACTGCTTGTTTCTTGACCTTGATTCCCATACACAATATATTTACTTTAGTTACATCAAAGCCATCAATCCCATGACCAAAAACCATTTTGCTGATGGTTTGGGTTTGAAGTTTGTACCTTAGATAGAATAAAGTAATGAATAATTTCTCTATATAGTCTCAGTGACAGAAACATGAATGCTTTTGCTTGACAACATGTATGTCCAAGTAAGAAAAGTGTGGGAGCATTTAAATATGACTGGAGTAGTTGCAGGTTCAAGGCTGGAGGTGGGTCAGCAAAGTTGGTTGATAAAACTTCCCTGAACATATGCTCAGGAAAAAGGGAGAATCTTTCTAAAGTCAGAAACTTCTGCTTCATGCCTGTCGGAATTTGGACATATGCTTCTCAGATGATATGTGTATGTGTCTACATATCTTAAAGACTTTTTCATACTTAGAGTATTTTGCTGAACTGATCTTAGTCTTGAGGACTGATACTAAAGCTATTAATCCCCGGTGTTATTTTAGGATTGAGTGGCAGATCTTGTTTAGCTAGTGAGTTTATTCTAGTAAGACTTGGCCTCTACTTCCTGGAGCACATGGTCACCCAACATTTATTTAGGCTTTGGGGATTTGAACTACACTCTCACATAAGAAGTGGTTTTTGAACTTGTTATCTTCCCAGCCCATTTTCTTTAATGAAACTTTAAGGAATTATCTTGCCTTGGGTGCACTTGGGATGAATCAGACATTTCTATAGGCAGTGTGTGAAGATCCTCACTCAGAGATACTCTTGACTCTGTGTTAATGGTTCCAACTAGTGGTTCATTAAGCATCTCTGAAATGCCTTTTCCTATTGTGAGAAATACAACTGGAATACACCCTGTGAGTTCATCAAAAACATGGTTCATGTTAAAAATTATCATCTGGTACTGTGGTACATGCCTATAATCCTGGGATCAGAAGCTAAGGAAAGTGGATTGTCCTAAGAGGAGGCAAAGGGAGGGAACTGGATGAGAGAGGTGAAGGGTAGGAAAAATGGAGCAGGATTAGATGTTGAGAGAGACAGGAGAGAGGCCAAAATGGCCAGGAGAATGAATGGTAACCTGCATCTGCTGGTGTGTGTGCATAGGGGAATCCCTCAGAAGTCAGTGAGACCTAGAATGAGGGAGGCTCCAATTAGTCAATGCGGGTGACCTTAGCCAGGATGCCTAATAGTGGGGACAAGAAACCTGAAGAGGCCTCCTCCTGTAGGAAGGCAGGAGCCCAAGTGGAGGTGTAAGGACACAAACCTAACCTTAAAATTTTGACCCCAAATTTGCCCTGCCTAAAGAAAAGCAGGAGCAAATATGGAGCAGAGTGAAGGAATGGTCAACTAATAATCAACCAAGCTTGAAACCCATTCCATTGTCAAGCACCAATCCCTGACATTAATAATGATACTCTGTTATACTTGTAGACAGGAGCCAACATAACTGCCCTCTGCTCTACCCAACAACTGACTGAAAGATACATTCCAAACATTAGACAGAGGTCAGGGATTTTTATGGAAGAGTTAGGTGAAGAATTGAAGGCTCTGAACCACACAGGAAGACCAACAGAGTCAACTCACTTGGACATCTGGGAGCTTTCAGAGACCAAACCAACAACCAACAAACATGCATGGGCTGGAAAGAAGCCCCTGGGACATATGTAACAGAAGTGCAGCTCAGTCTTCATGTGGACCCCCCAATAACAGTAAGGAAGGCTTTCCCTAAAGCTGTGGCCTGACTGTGGTATCCTTTCCCCAACAGGGTTGCCTTGTCTGGTCTCAGGGGGAGAGGACATGCCTAATGTGGCAGAGACCTGCTGTGCCAGGGCTGGGAAAAAACCCAGGGGAGACTCAACCCTGTGGGAGGAGAAGGGGAGGTGAGATGGGAGGAGAGTCTCTGAAAGGGGGAATTGGGAGGGGATCAGCTATTGGGATGTAAATTAATTAATTAATTAAAAATAATTAAACTTAGGAATTTCCTCTTTCTCCACATCCATTGCTGGTGGGATTGAAAGCTTGTACAACCACTCTGGAAATCATTCTGGCGGTTCCTCAGAAAATTGGACATAGTACGATCAGAAGATCCAGCAATCCCTTTCCTGGGCATATACCCAAAAGATGTTCCAAATGGTAATAAGGACACATTCTCCACTATGATCATAGTAGCCTTATTTATAATAACCAGAAGCTGGAAAGAACACAGATGTCCCTCAACAGAGGAATGGATACAGAAAATGTGGTACATTTACACAATAGAGTACTACTCAGCTATTAAAAACAATGAATTTATAAAATTCTTGGGCGAAGAGATGGATCTGGGGGACATCATCCTGAGTGAGGTAACCCAATCACAAAAGAAGTCACTTGATATGCACTCACTGATAAGTGGATATTACCCCCAGAAATTTAGAATACCCAAGATACAATTTGCAAAACACATGAAACTCAATAAGAAGGAAGACCAACATCTGGATATTTCTTTCCTCCTTAGAATAGGGAACAGAACACCCATGGAAGGAGTTACAGAGACAAAGTTCCGAGCGAAGATGAAAGGATGGACCTTCCAGAGACTACCCCACCCAGTGATCCATCCCATAATTAGCCACCAAATGCAGATACTATTGCACATGCCAGCAAGATTTTGCTGAAAGGACCCTGATATAGCTGTCTCTTGTGAGGCTATGCCAGTGCCTGGACAATACAGAAGTGGATGCTCACAGTCATCTATTGGATGGAACACAGGGAGGAGCTAGAGAAATTATCCAAGGAGCTGAAGGGGTCTGCAACCCTCTAGGTGGAACAACAATATGAACTAACTAGTACCCACAGAGCTTGTGTCTCTATTTGCACATGTATCAGAAGATGGCCTAGTCAGCTATAATTGGGAAGAGAGGCTCCTTGGTCTTGCAAACTTTATATGCCCCAGTACAGGGGAACACCACGGCCAAGAAGTGGGAGTGGGTGGGTAGGGGAGCAGGGCAGGGGGAGAGGGGAGGGTATAGGGGACTTTCAGGATAGCATTTGAAATGTAAATGAAGAAAATATCTAATAAAAATTGAAAAAAATGATTTAATTTAAAGTTTGCATGGATTGCACAATGAGATCTGTCTCAGAAACAAAACAAAAATTATTAATATTCTTGAAATGGCACATGAAATTAAAAAATATTTGATAGATATTGAAACAATGCCTACACACTCATTACTTTTGCGTTACTGAGGCCAAGGGGACGTTTTGTTTATTACAGTTTAGAGGCCATAACATAGAGAGTTTAGGGACAGAACCAGCTCAGTCAGTGGTAGCACTGGCTCGAAGCTTGGCTTTATAAGTTGCCAGATCATGAGGCAAAAAAAGGACCTAGAAACAAGGTTGCCAATAACTTACAGTTATACTTTAATATCCCCAAACTTTCGTAGCTCCCCAAAACAGCAGCACCAGGTGAGCAATGTTACAACACAGTTTTGTAAGATGTTTCCTTTCTTGATGATTCTGCTTTAGCATCTTTAATAAATATCTGATTACAAAGTGAAAGATGCTGACATTTCCCAAACGCTTTTTTTCCAGTATTTTCTTATATATAGGCTCTGCTATGAGGTTGAATTCAGATTTAGTCCATTCAGGTATTTTTTCACCCCTATAAACTATTACACAAATGAAGTGAGTGGCAAGAATTCAGTCTTTAATGCAAGGCAATAAGTGAGTAACCAGAAACATATTCTTAGCTTTAACTAAAAGAAAGCACATGTGTAAAGGTGCAAAGATCAGCAAAACGATAGGTTCAGTGGTTATCTGATACACAAAGATATCAGCTGCTTGGATATTGCTCTCTATAATTTAAAGTTATTAAAAACAGCCTAATTTTAGAGTGATAATCACAAACTTTAAATAGCCTACCCTGCCTTGGAGTGTATAGTGCCCTTGCCAGGAAAGGGGGAGGCAGTAAGTGTGTGGTGCTTACCTGACACAGACATCATTGCATGTGCTGAAGGGAGATCCTGTTCCAGCGCCTTTCCTTCTAAATGTGGACTAAAGTTCATGGCATTGCTGGTGAGAAAACTTCCAACTGTATAGATGAATCTTCTTCCAGGAGAAAAGATGATAATGCACAGCTTAGCCAGCATGGAGAGAAGAGTAAAAATCTGGATGCACACATGCTCAGACTCTGTCGATGCCTACAGCAAGGAGATATTGAGTTAAAAACACTGGGAAAATAGACTAAATGCCAAAAGAATAAAATAGTTATATTTTGTGATTTTTTTATACAATCTGTACTTTATAAATATTTGCATGCCATTTCTTATTCCAGCATATAGAAATGTCAAATTTTACTAATTTAAGCCTCCATTAGCAAAGCATCAGACTATTTTTCTTTAACTCTCATACAGATAATTTAATTGAATATAAACATTGTGCATATTCACAGCAATTTCCATACATTTATTTTAATAAATTAGCTTACCAGGTCAAATATGCCACTGCACAAATTTCTCGCAGACTGTCATTTGTCCTACAACAATCGTATCTTGTATGTGAAGTCAGTGTTGTTTCTACTTCATGGGGTACATATTTAGGGGCTTTATTTCTCCTAATAGTAAAATCTTTCTCATTGGGAAAATGGGTGAATTTACTTACCTCATTTCTCCCATGTTATATATTCGTGTTAAATAATTTTCTTCAAACATGTTATATTAACACTTTATTTATACAATATGTGCTCTTAAGGTTCTTATGTTGTCTTAAATGTGCTATTCCTCTAACTTTTTATAATTTAACTTAAACAACACTTTTAATACTTCCTAAGAATTAAGTTTGGTGAATAATATAAGGAAACCACTATTTTTCTACTGTGTTAAAAAAAAAAGTATTTTCTTTAAAGTCATCATTTTTGGAAGCTAACCACAAGCTCTGATACTCAGAACATACTTGTCACTTTTATCTGAAATTGTCCTCAATGCCAACAGAAACTTAGAAAGCCTCATAAACACACCACGTTGAGATTCATAAGTGTGCTTTGATTTTAACAGAAGTGGAAAGAGTCCCCTTGATCACTTGGCTGAGTTTGCTTTCATTGGCTTTTGCTCTCTCCAAAAATAGAATTTGACCTCAATTGGCAAAGATGCACCATCTCTAAGAATATTTCAAAGGGTCTGCACCAAAAATATCTGAAAATTCCCAAAAAGGACTTCTAAAAATATTGTGAGCATTGGGATAAGGTTCTGGTCTCCTAAGTGGCTGTGGACAGTGGCAATTCTCAGACTGTTGTATTCATTCTGCTTTGACAGTTTATGCCTTGTTTTTTATTATTTAATAAGTAAGAATTTCATATTTTCTCCAATACTTTCTAAGGGACCAATCTTATATATTAAACATATCTTATTTGATTTCAAGACATGGATATAAATTAGGGTGAAAATGAATGAAAAAATGAATTTATATAAAACTGTTCTATGTGTATATGTGTATCTGCATATTTTAACTAGATTAATTTTTGCTGATCTCTCACAGACAAAGAATTGATTTATTGACATTTTATTTATATATGTGCTTGTTCTGGTTTAGTAAGAAGAGCAGCAAACATAATACAAATATTACTTTATGATAGTTTCCATTTATATCTACATTGTAAAAACATGCATGGGAAGGAAACTCATTTTCAGTAACATGAAAGAGAGCATGGCAATTTCTCTTAGAAATTCAAGGAAAAGATTCTATTCATAAGTAACTAACTAGTGGACCTACCTTAGTCTTAGTCTCTTAAATGTTCTTTTCATAAATCTAAGTAACATTGAGTGAGCTCTATACTCTTAGGCTAAAAGAAGGACTTCCTTCCCTAAGCTACAAAAGTGTTTGCTTAATGCTTAAAGCATTAAGAGACAATCTATTTAACAAGTAATACTCATTGTAGTTGATATTTCTGGTTCTTCTGATAAAGAACTATGATTAGAAGTCAGGAGAATTGTTTATTCTTCAGGTATAAAAGGAAGAACAACACAATAATTCACTGATATTTTTGACCAAGACCTTAATTCTTATCTAAAGAATCCCGGTTATCAAAGAGATCTTGGACTTTGAGCCAATTTCTCCCTGAACAAGAATGTTTCAGAGGCACAAGGGAAATTCTCCTTGATTCCCATGTCATTTCCTATTTCCTGCTTTAATCTACACTTAGACAGGTTGTGTGTGTGTGTGTGTGTGTGTGTGTGTGTGTGTGTGTGTGTTTGCATATCTAAATTCACTCCATTTCTACTTTCCAACTTACTTCAAGGACTGCTTACAGGCACAGATTAAGACTAATAATATGGGGCTGGAGAGATGGCTCAGTACTGACTGCTCTTCCAGAGGTCTTGAGTTCAATTCCCCGCAACCACATGGTGGCTCACAACCATCTGTAATGGGATCCCATGCCCTCTTCTAGTGTGTCTGAAAAGACTGACAGTGCACTCACATACATAAAATAAGTAAGTAAAATTTTAAAAAGACTAATAAGGCATATACAGTGTGTATGTGCTGGGAAGAGGGAATCTCAAGTGAAGAATTGCCTCCATCATACTGGTGTGTGTAGGGGCATCACCTTTATTGCTAATTTATGTGGGTGGGCTCAGCCCATTGTTGGTAGTACTATCCATGGGTAGTCAGGCCTGTGCTCTATAAGATAAATAGCAGTTTAAGCCAGGGAGCCATTCTCTATCTCTTCTTATCACTTCTTCAGGTTTTCCTCAAACTTCCTGCCTTGGCTTACCCCAATAATAGACTAGTATAAGCAAAAATCAGCTCTTCTTCTCTGTTGCTTTTTGTCATAGTGTTTATCATTATAATAGGAAGCATCTAGAACATTTTGTTCTCATATACTGAGTTTTGAGAAAATATTATTCAGACATAACAATAGGTCCAAGGTCATTTGAGAGGATTTGAGGACATCTGTAGTATGTAACTGATATGTCTTTTAGTTGCTACTCTAGAGCAAATAGACACTTCCACAACATAGCTTACTAATATTGTGTGCTTCTTGTTCCATAAGAAGTATTTGGCTGGAGGAAGACAGTAAGAGAGTTCATTAAAATTACCAGATGAGAGCAGGACCTTCTTGTCTCAGGCCTCCTGTTTTCAATTCTTAAAATCTTGGTGATTCAACTGGTTTAGGATCATAAATTTAAATAGCAGTTAAATTCTACAGCATATTCTTCAAGGATTAAGTTTTGCAAGGGACTATAATGATGAAGGTTAAGTATACAACCCATTCTTTGGGTAACCAGGATTCAGAGGTCCTTTGGAAGCCATTCTTTCTAAGACTGTTTTAAGTAAGGGCTTCGTTTTCCTTACGAACATACATACAATTATACTGAAAGAAGTCAAACAGATTTATTGTAATTCCTAGGAGCATTCCTCCCTTTTCCATAAATGCCTAGGGTTTCTTTCTTTCTTTCTTTCTTTCTTTCTTTCTTTCTTTCTTTCTTTCTTTCTTTCTTTCTTTCTTTCTTTCTTTCCTTCCTTCCTTCCTTCCTTCCTTCCTTCCTTCCTTCCTTCTTTCTTTCTTTCTTTCTTTCTTTCTTTCTTTTTCTTTTCTTTTTTTTCTATGTATACTTTCATTACTTTCTTTACTCTTTTAGGTTGATGGATTCATGCATACATAGTGCATTTTGATCATATTCTTTGTCCATTCCCTTTTCTTATAACCCTCACACTCACTGGACCCCCTCCTTTTGCCTTCTCAGTAAGTCCCTCTCATACTTGAACATTAAGAAAAAATTGACCCTTCATAGTTTATCTAGGGTTGCTTTCATGAGCATGGGTGCAGAGTTATTTACTCAAGCATGGGCAAATGACCATCCTTGAGGAAAAATAACTCACTCTCACTTTGAAGATATTAATGCCCAATAGCACCTCAGCTAGAGGTGAGCTCTATGAGCCTCTCTTCCATCCATACTGGAATGTTGATAGACTTGATATTGTGCAGGCTTTATGTAGATAACCACATGTAATGTGAGCTCACAAGTACAGCAGTCATGTCATGTTAAGAAGATTGCATTTCATAGCATATCTCTCTTGTTTTAAAGACATTTTCTTTATTTACATTTCAAATGTTATCTCCTTTCCTAGTTTCCCCTCTGAAAATTCCCTATCCCCTCCCCCACCCCCTGGTCCACAACCCACCCACTCCCGCTTCCTGTCCCTGGCATTCCCCTATACTGGGGCATAGAACCTTCACAGGACCAAGGGCCTCTCCTCCCATTGATGACCAACTAGGCTATCCTCTAGTACATATGCAGCTAGAGCCATGAGTCCCACCATGGGCTTTCTTTGATTGGAGGTTTAGTCCCAGGGAGCTCTGGGGATACAGGTTAGTTCATGTTGTTTTTCCCCCAATGGGGCTGCAAACCCCTTCAGCTCCTTGGGTACTTTCTCTAGCTCCTTCATTGGGGACCCTGTGCTTCATCCAATGGATGACTGTGAGTATTCACTTCTGTATTTGTTAGGCACTGGCAGAGCCTCTCAGGAGACAGCTTTATCAGTCTTCTGTCAGCTAGATCTTGTTGGCATTTGCAATAGTGTCTGGGTTTAGTGGTTGTTTATGGGGTGGATCCCCAGGCAGGGCAGTCTCCAGATGGTCATTCCTTCAGTCTCTGCTCTGAACTTTGTCTCTGTAATTCCTTCCATGGGCATTTTGTTCCTCCTTCTACGAAGGATCGAAGTAAGCACACTTTGTTCTTCCTTCTTCTAGGGGAGTAAAAAACTATTCTCAACAATAAGAGAGCCTCTGGTGGAATCACCATGCCTGATCTCAAGCTGTACTTGAGAGCAATTGTGATAAAAACTTCATGGGACTGGTACAGTGACAGCCAGGTAGGTCAGTGGAATAAGATTGAAGACCCAGAAATGAACCCACACAACAATGGTCACTTGATCTTTGACAAGGGAGCTAAAACCACCCAGTGCAAAAAAAAAGACAGCAGTTTCAACAAATGATGCTGGCACAACTGGTGGTTAGCATGTAGAAGAATGTGAATTAATCCATTCTTATCTCCTTGTAGAAAGCTCAAGTCTAAGTAGATCAAGGAACTCCACATAAAACCAGAGACACTGAAACTTATAGAGGAGGAAGTGGGGGAAGAGCCTTGAAGATAGGGGCACAGGGGAAATTTTTCTGAACAGAACACCAGTGGCTTACACTGTAAGATTCAGTCTAGACAAATGGGACCTCCTAAAATTGCAAAGCTTCTGTAAGGCAAAGGACTCTATCAATAAGACAAAAAAGCAACAAACAGATTGGGAAAAGATCTTTACCAATCCTAAATACAATAGGAGGCTAAAAGCCAGTATATACAAAGAACCCAAGAAGTTAGAATCCAGAAAAACAAATAACCCTATTAAAAATGGGGTAAACAAAGAATTCTCAACTGAGGAATACTAATGCCTGAGAATCACCTAAAAAATATTTAACGTCCTTAATCATCAGGAAAATGCCAATCAAAACAACCCTGAGAGTCTACCTCATACCAGTCAGAATGGTGAAGATCAAAAACTCAGGTGACAGAAGATACTAGTGAGGATGTGCAGAAAGAGGAACACTCCTCCATTGCTGTTGGGATTGCAAGCTGTTACAATCACTCTGGAAATTAGTTTGTGGTTTCTCAAAAATTGGACATAGTACTACCAGAAGATCCAGCAATACCACTCTTGGGCATATACCCAGAAGATGCTCCAACTTGTAATAAGAAAACATGCTCCACTATGTTCATAGAGGCCTTATTTATAATAGCCAGAAGGTAGAAAGTATCTAGATGTCACTCAACAGAGGAATGGATACAGAAAATGTGGTACATTTACATAATGGACTACTATGCAGCTATTAAAAACAATGAATTTATGAAATCTTAGACAAATGGATTGATCTGCGGCATATTATCCTAAGTGAGATAACCCAATCACAAAAGAACACACATGATATGCACTCACTAATAGGTGGATATTAGCCCAGAAGCTCAGAGTTCCCTAGGATTTCTTTAATAGGGATATAGATATTAAACCTATAATAGGGGCAGGGGATGTTCAAACTACATGGCTGAGCTTCTGCTTAAACATTCACAGCAATTTATGAACTTGTCATCATTTCATGTATAAATTGACATCTAGAAATACAGACACTGTACTCTATTTCTCAGTGCTTTGATGGGCAAAATGAAGGCATCAAAAGGAGCATAGAGAATCAGTGTTTCTGTATGTATGTGTGATGCAACAAGTTTAAGGCAAGTCTGTGAAATTGATCATTACGCAGACTGAGCAGGTTGTGTTTTGAACATAAATAAATATGCATGCATCGTGTGTGTGTGTGTGTACATGTGTGTGTGTATACACTATGTTCATGTTATAACAATTAGTGAAAATAAGAAGCCATAAACTTGAAGGAGACTGGAGTATATGGGAAATTTTGAAGGGAGGAAATGGAAGAGAGATCAAATTATAATCTCAAATAAAAAAATTACAAGAAGGGATATAAGTGTTTAGCTTTAGATTAGTTTCACGTGAATGGCACCCTAAGTTTGATCCCAGTATAAAAATCAATTTTATTGTTTAAATTAGTAAAAGATAGCAATGACTTAAAGGGCTGGGATAATATTATATGTATTGTTAGGTATAAATTACAAGACACATTGAACTTCATGTACCCATCTATCTATTAATTACCTATATCTAAACTTTATTAAAGTTTGATCATTCTAATCTTAAACAGAAAAGCTCAACATAAGTGCTTTTAATTTCTATCCATGAGAGCATGAATGTTGTGCACCTAGGTAAGTTTGTCCAGATGACATCTCCAGCCTGAGGTATGTATAAAAATCTTATCGATAAAAACCAAATAATTGAATTATATCCTCCAAACTTTGTGTACTGAAGCTTGAATTTATATTTTAATAGCACTTAGAAGTGAGACTTTTGGGTGGTAAGTAAGTAAGCCTATTAAAAACAATAGAGTTTATGACAGGTAACAGCCTTTGTGAGTAGAGGGGAAGAACTGCGAAGCTCTTCCACCTCTCTCCATGTGAGAACATAACAGTAAATCTATCCAGTCTATAAACAAGACCAATGCCTTTACCAGAGAGCTGAACTGGTTCAGAGCTCAGTCTTGAACTTTGTAGCTCTAGAACTACATGGAAAGAATTCTTTTTTTTTTCCCAACACCAGGTCTCTTTATTTTAATATTGAATCTACCCATTTTATTTTGTCAGGGCAGTGCAGGTTAAGTAATATAACGAGAGATTGTTAATTGAGGACTCTGATGGCTGCTGAGAGCCCCAGAGATGCAGGATAACAAACTGGCTGATCATACGAGCAGATATTGTTTCTCTCGAGGATTGGGAGGCCCGTATGCTTCTTTCCTTTGCATGAGGGAAGGATAGCTGTGACTATTCTCATAGGTTTGGGGTTATCAGTAATCTTGGACCCTTTTCCTCCTTTACCTCATGATGGTCTTTTTTTGTGTACCTCTTAGTGTGTAGTATTCCCTTCTATAGGAACACAAGCCCTTTAGTTTAAGGATTTCCTTGATTCAATAGAATGGGATTCTAAATTAATTACAGCTATAAATTAATATTTTGAAATAAGGCATTCTGGTTGAACATGAAATTTTGTAGAGTACAATTTTATCTATTACTGCTCATAACTGAGTTCCAATTTTCGGTAAAGATAAAATACTTCTAAGAGTTATACACATTTGATGTTCACTTATGTATTCATGCACTAAAATAAGTAATCCCCTGCCTCTTTACTTCCTAGTTAGTATGTTTATGTTAAAGGCAATCAATATTAATCCTAAAGAGGAGGACTATTCCCATAAATATAAAGGGCATATGTAAAAATGAAAATGACCAGTTCATCAGAAAGATGTTACACATATTCGTTTTGCTACATAATTGATGCCTTATCTGGCATCCAAGGGAGGGGAGGCTTTTGGTCTTGTGGAGGCTTGATGCCCCAGCATAGGGGGATACTAGAGTGGTGAGGCATAATTGGGTAGGTGGTCTGAGAGCATCCCCTAAGAGGCAAAGGGGAAGGCAGGTGGGATGGGAGTTTGCAGAGGGAGACCAGGAAAGGGGACAATATTTGAAATGTAAAAAAAATAAAATAACCAAAAAAAAAAAAGAAAAGAAAATGAAAAAAAAAAAGGAAATGCTCATCAATACAAAAACATAATTAAGACAAAAAATTTAAGTGGCAATGCATTTTCCTCAACAGTTATAGAATGTTCTCTCCAATATTGTAGCATGCATATTCATTCTTTTAAAGTATATTTGAGAAATTCACCAAAATAAGCAATATTATAAGCAACTAAAAGGTGTCCCACTGGAAGGAGGACACCAAGACAACAGAGTGCTCTAACTCAACTATGCAGCCTCACATGGGCTCTCAGAAACTGTAACTGACGCACCTGCACTGTGTGGTCTGCGCAGGTCACCTGCATAGCCTATATACAGGCTGGTAGCTTTGTGTTTTCATGGAACTCCTAAGAGTGGAAGCAGCTGTGTCTCTCAGTTTTTAGCCTGGTTTTGGGATTGTTTTCCTCTTATTGGGTTGCCTTGTAATCCCTCATTGGTATGAGGACTTTTACCTTGTCTTATTGTATCTTGTTTGGTCCCGTTGGGCTGTCTTCTCTTGGAGATCTGCTCTTTTCTGAAGAGGAAGTGAAAGGAGAGTAGATTTGGGGTAAAAGGGAGGTATGTGGAAGGGAGCTGAGAAGAGCAAAGGATCGTGACCAGAATGTAGTATATGAGAAAAGAACGTATTTTAAAAAAAAAGTGTGTCACTGAATGTAAAACTGCGAAAGCAAACAGTGAATTCTTTCCTTGTGGAAAAATTACATAAGAAATTAGTGCAATATTTTCAAATATTTTGGATTGTAGGAATGCTTTATGACAAGTCTAAAAATGGCAATTAACATCTTATTAAATGCTATGAATTCTAGAGAAGTAAAGAAAAATTTCTACAAGAGTCAAGACAATTAGACTCAAGAACAAATTAATCTTTTAAAATTCATTTTATATGGGACTCTTTAAGTTTATGTTATATACAGATATTGACCTGTAGTTGTACAGCTCAAGGGTCAAGAGGGCTATATCCAGCAATACATGTCCCTTCTTGACTACCTATGTTTATTTTTGTTATAAGCCTATATTTGTTATCATGGTTCTATTTTAAAATCTTCCACCATCTCTTCCTGACATAGGACAGACATCAGCAGTGTTCCTGACAGTGGAAAAATAAGGACTTCCCCAAATATGTTAATCCCATTATTTGTCGGCTATTTTACTCAGCTCCAACATAATTGAAGTCATTAGGAAGGGAGAAAAAGCTCGGGTTCTGTCAATATCTAACTGTGAAAATAGCAGGAGTGTTCTAGGTGACTGGCTGCTGAACAACCCAGCCCCTTTGCTGCGGTGTTGCTATTGTTGATATGCAAGTAGGAGCAGAGGTGTCATTTCTTGTTGAAAACTTTTTGAGAAAAAAACAAGTCTTCTACTGCAGACATGGTGTTTCAAGAATCAGACAAAATATACTTCATGGAAAATCTATTTTGAGCTCGACATTCATTTGAAAAGCTAAAACTAGCATCCGGATAAAAAAAGGAAGGGATGAAACATCAAACTCAAAATATCTTCCTATATTGTGACATTTTAGCAAATGTAAATGAAACCACCTTTAAGGCTGTCACAAGTAAAGAGATCCAACTGGGGTCCTGATGACTGAAGAGATGTTAAAGAATCTCTCATCAGCAGACCACAAAGAATACAGCAAAAGCTATCAGTAATATGCAGATGTTATCAGGATATGACTTCAGCACAGCCCTGAATCCCAATGGAGACAAAACTGCAGATGTTTAACTTATTACAGAAACCAACTGCAAATTCTGTTTTGATTCTTCCCCTTTATAAGGTTTGATTCTTTTTTTAAAGACACATGAATTGCACTTTGAAGAACTTCCTTCAGCCTTAGTCACTTTAAACATTTAAATACTTGCTACTAGATACAGGGTTTTCTGAATAATGTGACATGCAATTTACTACAAGGTATGGACAGTGTGAAAACTAGCAGAGAAAAGATGTGTTTAAGCATCCTTGCAAATGGTAACAGGAGATTTATTATTGCATAGTAATGGAACTCAAGATGTGAGATAAAGACCTAAAGAATAATGTAACAACAAACCTACTTAAAATCTGCTTAACTCTTGGCAAAATCCAGGAACGCAAAAATATTGAAATTTGTTCATCAAAGTTGAACACATTTGGAGATGCAAACAGAGCAGTTTTCCCCTGTCATCTGCTTTTATTTTTAAGTTACAGAATAAAGTTTTAATAAATTATTCATGTTTTCAAGTGGAGGTATTTGAATGGCCCTCCTTGATTCTTTGATCCTTTTAGGTGACTTTTGTGTTCTATACCTTGATGAATAGCCAATTATAAAACCACAAAAAGGTGAAATATGTCATTTTTTCATGGTAATTGGTTTAAATATACTGTTTCCAATAAAATTTTGTTTTTAAGAAATATCTTAAACCATGAGTTTTGTACAGATGTGGTTTGCTCTTCTCTTTGAGTGGATGCCAGCAGGTGGAATGCAGGTGAAACTAGTGTTTTCTTCTGTCCCATCTTCACCTCCCTCCGTCTTCTTGGTACTCACAATTGGCAGTTTTTATTTTCTGTGAGGGAGGCAGAAGGACCTGCCACTTCAGGAGCTTTATGCCCACAAGTCAATACTTACTTTCCTTAAGATGAAAAGTCAGAATAAACATAGAGACATGAAAAAAAATGCAAGTCTTTTAAAGATTGCCAGAATAGAATGATCTAGTGAAGATTAAAAAGATAAATGATACTTTTCCATTTGTATTTGACCTCTATTCTATACAGAATATATAACACATACCTGAAATAATAAATATCATTAAGTGTACCAAAGAATTGCACTCAACCTTCTGTGTGATTATGAGTGAGCATGATATTGAAAAAGATGAAAAGTCATGAACTTACCATACTAAGATGAAAACTGGCTCAACAGCTATTAATAAAATATGGTCTCTCAAGATCTATCAAAAACAGGTCTAGAACATGCACTAACACTTATTGCACTTTCCAAAGGAAAGACAGAGCTGGCATACAGAATTTTAACTGTATAATATAATTATTGCCTGTACTATTCTATACTAAAAACCGATATAATTTCAATTTAATGGCTTCAAAGCAAAACAAATCATATTCAAAATTCTTATTGGCTTTATAGCAAATTGAACTATTGGTATTTACTTGTATCAAATGCAGCAGAAAGTGAACATGGCTCATCTTTAAAAATTAGGTCATAAGAGATACAGTGTGTTTACCTTCCTCTGACTAGTCCTAGTACCAAGTCAATACTTGGCACATTAACACTGCTCAATAATGTTGCACCTCAACCCGAAACAAGAGCAAAGAATCTGTACTAGATAGTAGACACAGAAAAAGATGAAACTATTTGAGTAATCTATTATTCTTTTTCTTAAGGGATATGCAATCTTAAAAAAAATGTTATGTATTTTCATGCCAGCCTGGAGAGCTACAGAGTGAATGGAAACAATCTTTAGTATAAGATAATTCCAAGTTTTGCCAAGATGTGACCAGCTGAAAAACTCAAAATAAAGTTAAGAGATGCTATCTGCCACAGGGATTACCACAATACATGTAGGATCAAAGAAAATTCCACATTTTACCCTGGTGATTAGCTGTAATTAAATAAAGTAAGTCTTTTTAAACTTCATTAGCAGCAAGGCGTTTGCTACAGCAGAGTGGGCACAAATCATCCATTCTTAATTAAAAGATAATCCACAGGATGGCCATAATCTTCTTCTAAAAATACACCATTTCCCCCTGAAAGATTTTCTCATCAAATAAGGATAAATAACAGTTTCTATGAATTTAAGGCGTAAAGGAAGGGCTGCCCCTCCATTTGCTTGAGTGAGTTCTGAATGTGGCTGAGAGCAACACTTTGGCATGCTATTATCTAAAATGGTAGAATACCTCACTTCAGCAAAGTCTGACATAAATCTTTGAAAAGAAAGACATTGCATATGTATGAGCTGAAATAGATATGACACTGTTGGCACATTAATATTCCTGTCACTAGGGATTTTCAAACTTTTAAGGAAAAGATGGGAATGAATTCAGACTGTAGCTGGTAAAATACACTAACTTATAGTAGGGCAATTAGGCATCACTGACCATAACCAGATCCGTGCAAAAGCAAACGGTTCTTCTGACTTTTGCACTCGCTAAAACATGACTACAGACTCATCACCTGGGAATGTGAAGAATAATTAATTTGGTTTAGATTTGGCGTTGCTCTTCTAAGTATACTACTAGGAATATTTCATAAATACCAATCCCAATAAGTAGGAGAGGACTTAACTGAATAGTTGTCCATATAGCCAAATCTGTGCAGAAAAGAATTCTGTGTATTGCACATCCTACAATTATTTCTTTTTCTGATTTTTGCTAGCTTATATTTTTCCTGTTTATATTTTACATAACTTTTCTAGAAGTAACTGAACACACACACACACACACATACACACACACACACACACAATCTTCCACTTACTCCACATTTGTACAGACTTGCTCTAGTTGTAAAGTACCTACTTACAAATAACATCCATATTTCGATAAGCCTCATAAATAATCAAATTTTGTAACACCAGTCCTTACCAAGAACTATGACATCACCATTGAATTTGATTATATTCTATAAAAGTGGATTTCTGTTGAAATAGTAGAACTTTTATTTTGGTAAAACATATGTTTTGATCCAGTGAGTACTCATGAATAGTTTCTTTCAAGTATTTACCGAAAGCTTTGTGGACACACTGATAGAGCCCAGGGAGGCTTGGTCTGAACTGACAGCAGTTGCCCAGATGGAGTGTGTGGAAAAAAAAAAAAAAACTCTTCAAACTTCAAACTTCTCCTTCAACAAAGAGAAATGAAACAATATCTGACACAGGCCTCTCAAATAAACATGAAGGCAAACAGGCAAGTGTATGTGCTACGACAAAACAGCATTTTTCACTTCCAAATATCGGATTGTCCTTTTATCTTACTTATTATGTCTTACTACATATCAAAGATATACTTACGTCAATATTTTAAAAACAATTTAATATGTGACTGTATTTTTGGTGCATTTACCTCCTTTATTAGACAAATGATATTCATCATTTCATGCATGCATATTTTAAAGAAAAACATGTCTGTGGTATTAAGGTATTGGTATAAATTCAAATGGAAACAAGGCCATTTAGACATTTTAAATGCTTTCTTTTATGTTAACTTATAGCTGAAAATAATGAATAGCAGCCCTTTCTTCTCCTGGCATGTTTGAGATAATTTGCATGTTTTTGAAATGGCTTAAATATTTTTCCACCCACCCAAGATAGAATGATTCAAAGAGGGAAAGAAAAAAATGTTCATTTTCTTTTGTTGTGGTCATTTTTTATTGTCTCATACAGTACTTGGGAGTACAATGGTATATTGTTTAAAGGAAAATAAAATAGTCCAATCATATTAAAGAGTATTAAATTTTCATTAAATAGTAACTGTGAAGCAAACAACCTACTTATTACAGGATCCATACTGTGGCATGCTGTAAGTTCTGATACCTGTATGTGATAACCAAGTAAAGTGGACACAAAAAAGAACACTCCTCAGGCCATGTCTGTAGCCATTAGATACAATTCAAAACAGATGCAATCATACAGAAAAATATTTGATTGAAAATATTCCTTGGGACGACCTCTTCCATCCTATCAATCCAGGTAGGTTGAAATTAATGTGATAATATATTCCCTTGTAAAGAAGAAGTAGCTCAAAAAAAATAGCATTCCACAGAGGAAGTCAGTGAGTTCATTTTTATTGTTTATGAGCACCTATTAGTGATTTTGACTTTTGTAAACACTGAGATTTTTTTTTCATCTTGGTACTGAAAATGTGTGGCTTCAACCACAAAGTACACTATTGTTTGCACATTTGTTTTATTATATTATTGAGTTTTTATACTTCTACAGCCTTTCCAAACCTTATTTCATTCTAATCCCTTCCAACTGCACCCCCCCCCCGCCCCAAACAGTAGGTTCTGCTGACTAGACACATTATGTTTCTTGACAAAGTCCAGTCTTTGTCATCAGATATCTCCAACTTCTTGTCAAACCTCAACAAAAGCAAACATTAACAGCAGGTTCTTTTCCTCCTCCCCATCTTCCCCCTCCCTCTCCCCTCTCTCTCCCCTCCTCCTCCTCCTCTTCTTCTCTTCTTCTCTCCTTCTTCTTCTCTCCTTCTTCTTCTTCTTCTTCTTCTTCTTCTTCTTCTTCTTCTTCTTCTTCTTCTTCTTCTTCTTCTTCTTCTTCGTCTCCTCCTCTTTTTCTTTTTCTTTTTCTTCTTCTTCTTCTTCTTCTTCTTCTTCTTCTTCTTCTTCTTCTTCTTCTTCTTCTTCTTCTTCTTCCTCTTCCTCCTCCTCCTCCTCCTCCTCCTCCTCCTCTTCTTCTTCTTCTTCTTCTTCTTCTTCTTCTTCTTCTTCTTCTTCTTCTTCTTCTCACCTCTGGCCCCTCTTGGGGCTCTGAAATTTTTATGCTCACTGAAGTCCCCAGAATTAAACTATCTGCAGCTCTCAAAAAATCATACTTCCCTGCCTTCTAGAGTGCAAGGCAATCATAGTCAAAGGATGTGGACAAACAAGAGTCCCATATCCTACACTTGTGATTAAAACACAAATATATTCATATAACATTTCAGGTTTCTTCAAGCAATGGAAACTCTTACTACATACCACACCTACTTTACTAAAATTGAATTTATGCCTCCCATTTTAGGATATAATTGTCACTGTCTTGTTTGGCTTGAAAAGGAATCATACGGAAGTATGATGAACCCCTCATCTTTACAGTTACTAAGGCAGTAATAAAAACTGCCATGGGTTTGACTTAAAACAATTATTATAATATTTATTTACATGAAATTCATACCATAAATATCTAGAAAGAGATGTCACTTCAATATTATCAGTGAAAAAGCACCCTAAGCCATTGCCACCATGGACTTATTCAGGATGTAGCATTTCATTGTTTAGGAAAACATGCACTCCAACTTCCACTGCCATTACATGAAAAATATTTTTAAAAATACTGTAAAAATCATTTTTCTCTTAGCCTTACATTGCTTACTTTAGTTCCTTATAAAACAGTTCTGTTTTATAAAGCAGTTGTTGTTACATTAAGATGTATGTCTGTTTCTCTTCAGGAGACAGATTAGAGTGCCTCGGCTGCCACTGAAGTTGTCGTTCTTTGTAACAAAATGTAATGCTGCATATATAAAAATGCAAAGTGGAATGTGGAGTCAAATGTCTCTCAGCACAAGAGTTGTTCGTTTTAGCACCCATTTTGTTGGTATTTATCAACTTACTAATTATAGGCAAATTGCTTCCAACACGAAAACTGTGATGATTAGCAGTTTTTTCTGCTAACTCTGGTCTACTGTAGTTCCGGTAAAAGAATGTCAATAATCTAAATTCCTTTCTTTCTCCTGGCTTAGAATATAAAAATAAATTCATCAGGCTAGCATTTCTCAACTTTTCGGAACTCTGGTTGGGAAGGCTTGGGGTGGGAAGCAGAGATAGATGGGTACTATAATCAAGAAGGTGTACCTGTCACCTTCCATAATCTGGAGATTCTTGAAAGCACACTAGAGGTTGATCAGCCAGCAAATGGGATTAGGTAATACTGGCTTTACTGAGAGAGCAAATGCACTTGAGCACTGAAAGAGAGCATCAATTGCTAGAACCCTGAATAAAAACTCTTTATTAAAATAGGGAGAAAAAGCATCTTAAGAACTAGCTCATATACAAGCCAGCACGGATGGCCAGCAAATGCCCAGTGTATATTGTGCAAAAACTCTCATGCAACCACGAAGCAGAGCAGCATGATTGTTCAGTCAGATGTAATACAGTTTGTAACCTTCAGCCCTCCATTATGGCCCTTTTAAAGTGAGCTCAGATGAAGATGAGAGGAACAAACCCATCTTGGAAATGTTTTCATTGCGTGCAATACAATGAAAGCTTGGAGTTTTTTCTACCACCATTGCTAATTTCACTCATTTGTTTCTCATTACAATAAGTAAACAAGATTAAATGGAAAATCTTACAGTTTGTAGAGCATATTACACAGCAGAAATGTACTGACTCCGGGTCTTAACCAACTTACATAGCATTAAGTGACTGTATCTTACTGCTATGAATTTCCTACAGTTCTAAAGTTATATTGGCATGTTCCAGTCAGCAATGATGTCTGCAATGGCCCTCTTTTGCCAATACGCTGCTTTTAGTCTAATTGCTTATTTGCAGTCTCAGCAAGCAGAGAGAAGAATTTTATCCTCTTTGCCTCGTCTCTGAATACTAACTAGCTGGCCCAGTGAAGTCTCTCCAAAGGGAGAAACTGCATGAAACACAGTGCATTTGACACAGTCAAGAGGTAAAAGAAAGAACAAAACAAAATATTCAGAGCTGATTCCTCTGATACCCCCCCTCCCCCAGCCCCTTTAAAAATAAAGTGAAAGGTGGGGGGGGGGGGGCGCCACATAAATCCATGCGTGAATGCCTGAGGTTGTCAGTTGATAACGGACAGTGAATGATAGGTGACTGTCAGCCTAATTCTCAGTCTCTAGGTTATCAATTTTTGGCATTGTTGAACACGAAAAGTGTGTACATAACAAGAAAATATGTCATCATGTTCCTGTCTGAATGCATGGACAAGCTCCATCAGTTGAATATTTCCATACTGGCACATGGATTTATCTTCAGAACTGGGTATTTTCCCTGGAAATTATTCTGAAATTATTGATTACAACATCAAAAAATGGTGAAGTTCTATTCACATGTTTATTTCCCTTTAAGGATAGGAATTTCAATTTGATTTGTAAAACTTTGAATTTTTTTTTTTTTTGAAAATCAAACCAAACTGAAAAAAAAAGTAAAACCAGCATTTTTGTTTGATTTTTCAAAATGACTCCTTTCAAGCTATTTCCCCGAAGCCCTTTTGATACTTTCATCTTTGCACAATGCCTTAATACTCCTGTCTTTATTGTTTTAATGTCTGATCAGTTTGCTTCCAAATTGCCTTTATATTGCATTTGCTAGGACTGAAACTTGGCTTCAGGCATTTCAGTTATAAATCCGTACAAACATAAAAGTATCCCAGCGTGTTGTGGAGCATTGTGCATCAGGAAAGTCTTCGGTAGTCATTCCCATAATGTATGTTATTATTTGTAACATGACTACAGGTACAGAGAGATAATAAATTTTCAATGTTGGAGTAATTTGTAATTAAGATAAGTTTGGCCTCTTCTCAGATTCCTGGCCGTCTCATCTGTTGGCCATCTGTAGTGGAGGATAGATTCTGTTCTAAGTTCCATTGGGCTGAGTAAGAGAAAGTTCCCCAGGTCTTGCTAAGGTAGACACAGAGACTGGTCACTAAGGCAAACTGATTCCCAGTGCAAACATCTTGATCAGATCATGGCACATGCTCATAGGGAGGCTATGGGGTGGAACTTGTTCCTGCCCTCTTGACCTTAACTCCTTCTCAAGTGTCAGGATTGAAGGCACATATTATATCTGTCTCTTGTTTTTTATATATAATTTGCTATAACATTTATATGTAGAATTCCTTTGGGTTTAAGGAAAATTTCCTAGTTTCACAACTAGACTGTACATGCTTACAGGAGGAATATAGGCGGCAAGCAATCTAATGTGCTGTGATTGAACAACCTGCTTGACTCAAATAAAGCAAGAAAGACAGAAGGAGGTTGATACACTGATATCCTGTTTACATAATTTTTTCCCTTTCCCAGTTGCAAAAAAAACAACAACTAAAAACTTCTTTAAAGAATCAAGTAGGAAGATGGCTGTATAGTTCATTATTTAGCACTGTCAAAATGCTGCTTCATTTTTAGCTTGGAAATTAGAAAGTGCTTGAGAGAAAAACAGCGTCTTATACAAGCTTAATTCAGCCTTTAAGAAACTACTTTGTAAGTTTTTTGACATACTGATTATATGAGAACTTCCTTGGTTTCATATGAAACTTACTTAGTATGGAGAAGTAAATTCTACAGCTAATCTGTCTGGTTCATTTATCAGCATATAGCAAGTGAGCAGCAAGATATGAGTGTCACAAGAACTCACACAGAAATGCTAAGAGCTAAACCACAAACATGTTTAAATATAGTAATGACTGTTGTGATTAATTCTATATTTAGTTGTGATAGTCCTCATAAAATTTCCCAGTGAAAACAATAATTAAAAAATCTTTTATATATATCTGATATATATATAAAATTGAAAGGCTTACTGACATTAAACTTAGAAGGCACAGTACTTCTTTAAATTTTAGGGAGTAAAATGTATTATTTTTTGGCATTTCATGTGTATGATAGTTATATAGGAGAGTCATATAAAAAAAAAGACATAAATTTGGGTAGCCAACTGACCAAAATTTATAGTTTATTCTTGAACAATTATATTAATTATTTTCTCTATAATAATAAAATAAATCATACTTTAAAAGATCACGTGAAAAATATATGTGCATAGAAAAGTGTGTGTGTGTGTGTCTGTCTGTGTGTGTATGTGTGTGTGTATGTATGTGTGTGTGTGTATGTATATGTGATAGTGAAACAGTAGGGTTTATGTTTGTAGTAGTAACTTCCTCATGTGGAAGACATCTCAAAACAAAGATATGTAATTCTGCATTTCATTTATATTTAATAAGATACTTGCTATACAGTTGAAGGAATTCCAATTATTTTGAAAAATAATGACCTATGGGTCAGTCATAGCTTGACAACTGGTGAGGGTTCAAGGAAAATCTGAAGGTCTAAAGAATATAAAAATCTAAGTAAATCACCATCATCAGGAAATGACAGGCTTACATATTTTCTGAGGAAGATGATTATTTTATGAGCTGGTTATTTCTACAAAGACTGATAATGTCTTTCTATATTCAAAAAGAACAAGCTATCAGGAGGCTGGATGGAATTCTCAGCCCACAAGTATTCTTAAATAGTAGGTAATAAATGATTTTCTTCTTAAGGCAATTAATTCTAAATGTATTAGTAACTGTGTTTGAGCCAATATTTATCCTCTAGGTTATAACTGTTCAGTGCTATGGCTGATATCTGAAGCAAACTATTTCTGTGACCCATACTGTCAGAAAGGAGGCATGACAGGGTTGTGGCTGACTATGTCACCTGAAGGAACAAAGGTTGGAACTAAGTATGGAAAGGACAAAGTCCTCCTAAAAGAGGCATAAGATGGCCAGAGCACAGAATTGAGATTAATGTAGCAAACCATAGCTAAGGCTAGGTAGATAGATAGATGGTGGTTTTTGACTACTGAACACCATTGTAGAATGTGAAATACCACAACACTATTTTAGGACAGTCTATCCTTCTTTATTGACATTTAAATTTAATGAGAGGTTTTATCTTAGAAGTACTGAGGAATAGAGAAAGAGAGATTTGAAAATCTCAGTTTAAAATGTATCAGATTTATGACTGAAAATGAAAATACAGATAATGCATTCATGCGACAGCTAAATTGATTCATTCGCTTTCTCACTGAGCATCAAATTTCAAAGGACAGGGATGGTCACAATGTAAACTAATACTAATTGAATGTAAACTGTCACTTTATTCTGAAGAAAATAAAGTGTTCAACAAACCGAAAGACTTGAACACTTATGTAATATTCTAGAACTTCTAATGCCAGGAATTCATACAAAATATATAGGTAACTTGTATAATTAAAATGGGGCACATACATAGTTCATTTACATGTGAATTATACACATTGGTGTGTTATACCAAGAAATCCACTATCGCCTCATTCCACTCATGAAGAACCTGGACCACTGAAGGAAATTCTAAGGTAAAAGGGATGGGTGAGCAGTTTTCTAAAGCCTAATTTTCAGTTCATACATGAGCTATATATATGAGCATTACATACTTAATACTGACAAGACAGTTTAACAAGTTTTTATAGTTTCCAAATATGGTTTTGTATATTTTCAAAAGGCTCATACATTGAAAACTTTGTAACTACACCATGTGTTTGACCATTGAGAAATCATTTATAGTGAGGGCTATAAACTTATGAATGGATTAACCCATTGATGGATTCACATTTGATGTCATTGTATGGCAGTGATGGCAGCTTGTAAAAGTGGAGACTAGTTAAATAGAATAAATCACTTAGGACTTGCTTTGCTTTTTAGACTGCAATTGAATTAGAACATTTCTTCCTTCCCTTTTCTCCTTCCAAACCCGCCCAGTGACCTTTCCAACTCTTCTTCACATTCCTTGCTTCTTTTCATGGGCATATATGAATTTTTATATCTACATGTTACTAAATATAACCTAATAAGTCCATATGATATCACTTGTATATATGTTTTCAGGGTTGAGCTTTTGGCACAGGACAACTAATTAGTGTGCCTCTCCCTGGGAAGGACAGAAATTTCTGGATGTAGATATTATCTTGTCACTCCTGACACCACTATACCTCCTGACTGCTCTGCATGAGAACGCCTTTCTCCCACATGTTTTTGCTACCATGATGTGGTATCTTATCACAAACTACTTGAGAGAAGAAACTAGCAATCTGAGAGTACAAATGAACTGAGAATTCACCAATGCTCAAATGTATCCTCCTTGTCCATTTCAATCAAGAAGGTTGTTCAGTCACAACACATTAGATTGTTTGCCACCTATGTTCCTCCTGTAGGAATGTACAGTCTAGTTGTGAACTAGGAAGTTTTCCCTATACCCAAAGGAATTCTACATATAAATACTATAGCAAGTTATAAAAAAGAGACAGGTATAATATACACCTTCAATCCTGACACTTGAGGAGGTAGTTAAGGTCACGAGGACAGGAACAAGTTCAAGTCTAACTTGGCCTGGCAAGTCTCTCTCTCATTCTGTTTTTCTGTCTCTATCTTTGTCTCTATCTGTCTGTCTGTCTGTCTTCTGTCTGTCTTTGACACACACACTACACATACACACACACACACACACACACACATACACACACACAGAGAGAGAGAGAGAGAGAGAGAGAGAGAGAGAGAGAGAGAGAGAGACCTGTAGAAATAGAAATCGTCTTTGCCTTATCAATGTCCTGAATAAAATTAGTAAAAACAAAACAAAATAAAATAACTGTAGCTAAAGTCTTCATAAAAGCACCAGTGGTATGACTAGAGATATTTTTTTCCAGAGAAGTATATAATGGAATTTCAATTGTAAAATTAAGTTTTCCTTCATTTAGAGGTTATATTTTTTTAAACGAATGCTTTTACACTTACTGAAAGTGTTAAAGTGAGAATCAATCGAAGCTAGAAATTCTCACAATTTTCATGGAGTGCTACCCTTGAAGGTTTCAACGTCTGCTCACTACAATTTTAACTGCATATATTTAAATCTAGCATTATTTTGCCTTTTCCACCTGTAAATAATGAATGGCTAAAAGGGAGATTTCCTTGAGAAGATGTTGTTTTTTCATAGTGCAAATTTGGGACAACAGTGGAGAATCTTTTGTCAATGCACTACACGAAGTGTATTGTGTTTCCCTTTACTTAAGAGAGCTGTGTTTCCAGAACTAGACACCTGACCATATTGGCTTCCATTTTTCCCCATTGCTAAATAGAAGGCATTCCACACATGTCTATGACATTTAGAGTGCTCTAGCTTTATCCAATTCCATGATAAGTTCATTTCTTTGTCAGTTCCTTCCCTCTGCCTAGATTTTCTCCCCATCTTACTGTTTCTATTGAAACACTAAGTTCCTTTCTTTCTTACATGCCACAGTGACTAGTGTCCTCTCTTTATTAACTGAAAGCATCATTTCCAGATCATTTAAATACTTTGAGATTTTTGCATGTACCACTCCTGATATTACATGTGTTATTTTGAATGCAAATCTTTCTTTCACAATTGCCTTCTTCTTATATCTCTTGTGGCTTTTACATGATTGCTAGTTGTACAAAAAGACTTAACAGAAGAAAAAGAACTTGTCATGAGGCTATCTGGTGGAAGTGCGGTTCAGCAACTTAAGAAGAAGAGAGTATACCTGTTTTTAGAAGATGATCTCAGAAAATTCAGAACAGAGAGCATGTGTAAAGTGGGAATCAGAGTATGTTAAAGTAGGACAATCAAGGATCACCATGGTAATGGCTATTCTTGACTCACTCAAGTCTCTCCCACTGTCTTAGAAGCAGGAACCCAAATAGCAGACATAAACTACATATAAACACCTAGGAGAGAAGGAAGAAGAGGATGAGGAGGGGGAAGAGGAGGAGGAGGAGAAAGAAGAGAAGGAGGAGGAGAAAGAAGAGGAGGAGGAGAAAGATGAAGAGGATGAGAGGGAGGAGGAGAAAGAGAAAGAGGAAGAGGAAAAAGAGGAGGGGGAAGATGAAAAGGAGGAGGGAGAGAGAAAATCTATATATTTATGAAATGCAAAGACTGGCATTTGTAGCCATTCATTTACTAAAAGTACCTAGTAGTGGCATACACAAGCAGAAGAACAAGTGATAGTTGAAATAAAAGATGAGTGGAGAGCAGTTAATATGGAATACACATTCCCTTGAATGAAATTAATTTTCTGAGATCTATATGAACCAAAGCCCAGAAAGCTACATTTGTTTTAAAAGCTACCTACAAAGACTTTGAGTTCCATGTGTGCTGAGACTTCCATCTCTAACATTCACAGGCTGTCAGAGAATGCATAGAATGTGCTTTTGTTATAGCACTTAATAAAAGGTGTTCAGTACCTCTGTAACAAGCCAGATTTCAGATTAGACTTCTCCCACTAGTGGTGTATGAGAGACTTCCTGTCCACAATTCGCCATTTCCTAAACATCCAGGTTGTCGATAATCCCCCAGCATAAAGACAAAGCCCTGTGTTCAGTATATCTCCATTTAGATATTGTAAGCATCATTGGTGATTTTTGAGCAAGATTGTGTATTAGATAGGCTAAGATATGTGTTAGTACCATTTTTATATTTACACTGTATATAAGCCTCTCCAGCTGCTGTTTGAAAAAGCAAATTTGGAACGAATGAATTAATGATGACAACACTATCAATAAAATCCTCAACCCAGGAAGCCTGTTGGGATGTAAAAGCCCTTACCAGATTCATCACACGAGGAATACTTTAAATGATCTGGCTTTACTTACTTATTGCCTCAGTTCAGAGTTAAGCTAAATAAATATAAAGACGACAGTGGCATGCAGCATCCTTTCCTCCCCTTTTCTGTGACAACACCATGTGTCCAGATGCACATCTGTGTTGGAAGATCAGCAGTCACCTGTGGCAGTCATCCTTCATTGTGCTAAATATTTGGATGCTGGAGATGGTTCTGTGTGTTCTCAGACCCTTTATGCCTAAAGTAAGAAATAGAAATGTAAAGGAGCTCCCATGCTCGGAACCTTATTTCATATTTGAGTGTAATTAGCCATCTGATAACAGGCTTTGTGTTCCATCTGAATGGCCAACGACCATTCACTTGGGATACTATCTTGTCAAATAAGTAACAATAACAATAAAGTTTATATATCTTGGCTCCCATCCATCCAGAAGCCCATATTCACCTCCTGTATTGGTGTCAAGAACCTGAATATGCTGGTGGTAGAGGTGCACACCTTTAATCCCAGCACTTGGTAGGCAGAGGCAGGTGGATTTCTGAGTTCGAGGCCAGCCTGGTCTACAAAGTGAGTTCCAGGACAGCCAGGGCTACACAGAGAAAACATGTCTCAAAACAAAACAAAACAAAACAAAACAAAAACAAAAACAAAAACACACACACACACACACACAAAAAACAAAAAACAAAACCCCAAAACCAAACCAACCAAACAAAAAGAACCTGAATAGATCATGGAAAATAATTATCTCCCAGAATCCACATGATGGCAAGGATATGAAAGCATATCTTGGTTTGAACTGCAAACGAGGACTAAGGGATGGCATTTGTCTTTTATGGCTTTTATTTTAGTAAAATCAGAAAATGGTTGTAAGCCCAGGTATTCAAAATTCTACACATTAATGTAGCTTGAATATGGAGAGAACATACTGCAATTCAAAAGGTTCTTTACTTTATAAACCCTATGATAATTCCTTAATATCTGGTGTATATATTGGTTCACTTTGTAGGCACCTATTACTGATAACACTGAAGATGCATACGTGAAAGGTTATTTTTGCTTCATTTTTCCTCTCATCTATTTTTTAACCAATGTGCTGTAGCTGTCTCTTAAACAAAATATGAAGAATAAGGCTTTGGCCATTTTTTGGTTGATTGTAATTGTTTCTTATGTAAATATGAAATGATCTCACTGCTCCCCCCCACCCCAAAATGATAAATGACAAGAACAGCCACCTGTATACACTTATACAATTTCAGATAAAAAAAAATGATCAGAATGAATTGTGGAACCTCTAATCATGGTGCAGATTTCTTGTAGTATGTACACAATTCTAACAAAGGAATTACCACCAGTTAACTCTTGGTCTAATGTGAGAAATTATACTATTTTGTATTGAATCTGATAGAACAGGATCCATGCAGGAAAGCAAAACAATGTAGGCTTTTATTCATTTTTCCAAAAATATTTATTGAGTTCTAGTGTATTTTATTTATTTTATTTTATTTATGAACAATATGGTTTACTCTCTCAAGAATTTTAAAGTTTAGTATAGTAAGGTGGTCAAGGCAGTAATTGTGACAGAAAATGGTACTGACTGGTCTGTTTGGAGAAAGAACGTTTTGAAGATGAATAAAAATCTTTTTACATAACTCCTGGGAAAGGGGTACTCATTTAGTTTCTTTCTTATTTACCTATCTTTTATTTATTTATTATCATTTATGTTCTTAAAGATAGAGTTTTCTCTGTGTACTCCTGGCTCTCTGGAACTCTCTCACTGAACTACGGTGGCCTCTAAATCAGAAATCCCCTTGCCTTTACCCCTTACGATCAGATATTAAAGGTGTGCACCATCACTGCTCAGCTCATTTAATATCTTAACCTACTTTATGTACTCCATAGTATCGCATAAATGCAACATCAGTTACTTATAGCCATCATTCTTAGTTATCATTTAAATTTAAGTGAAGCACAAAGAGCTTAAAGTCATTTCAAGAATTAGACAGTAAGTGGTGGAACCAAATTTTTTAAAATTTAGGAAACTTGGCTCAACTCTCCATGTGAAAATTTGTTCTATGCCATTATATAAATATGCTTATATAGTGGAGTTGAGACATTCATATTTATGAGATCTAGATAGTGTATGACATGTGCATGTAATAAATGTTTTTAAGCATTTATATACAAACATCAAAGTGTGATACAAGTCATTGTAAAATGAAGAATTGAGTTTGCTCATAAAAAGAAAAAGGGGATGTGTACATCTTCATTCACAAAAGTAGAAAAAGAATTGCTGTGTGCAGTAGCACCAGATTGCAGTCTTTTTATTTAGGAAGCTAATACAGCAGTATATTGTGAGAGCTCAGGGGTCTCTTAAGCTCACAGGGATCCTTAAGCCCAGGGGTCTCTTAAGCTCACAGGGGTCCTCTGCTAGCTTGAGTGATGTAACAAGACTGTTATCCACTCTACCAATAAGATAATATAAATGGAGAAAACAATATAGTAGACTTAATTTCACTGATAATTCGACGTTTAAAAATACACTTAGCATTTTTTTTCTACAGCCAAGTAATTGTGATAGCTATTACTTAGGCTGAAATCATGAATGATTGGTATAGTGGTAAATTTCTGTAAAAATTACTTTTACAGTATTAAGAATTCTTAACTTTTCATGTTTATCACTGCTTTATTTTACTCAGTAACTAAACTTGGTAATTAGCTATTTTCAACTGGGCAGACTCTGTTGACTTCTATACAATAGTATAGGAGTATTCCCTGACTATTGTTTCAGTGTGTATATGAAATATAAGACATATTCTATGTTTGGAGGCTACTTGCTCTCAGTCTGTTATATATACCATGACCAAAAATAACTTAATAGTGAAAAGGGTTTATTGACTTTGTATTTCCAGGTTACAATTCATTATTGGGGGAACTCTAAGAAGAAACTCAAGCAGTTAATTGGAGGTAGAAACCAAGTAAAAATACTAATTGCTGACTTGTTCATTCAGAGGATTATACTCACCTACCTTTCATATGCAGTTCAGGACCACCTGCATAGGGATAAGACACCCACTGTGGCCTGAATCAATTAAAGAACAAGACAGAGCTCTTTGCAAATACTCTAACAACACACCCTCTTCACAAATATTTTCACTGCCCAATCTAGTCCAGCCATTTCCTTAGTCAAGGTTTTCCTCTCAGATGACTGTAGGCTATGTATAAATAAAAATTAAAACTAACTAGGATACTACTCTAGTACTATTGCTAACCAACTCTTTGGTGAAACATTTAAAAATAAAATCATAATATAGAAAGAGACATGGGCTGTTGCTAAGGCAAAAAATATAATTTATAGCTCAGAACTTCTTGAGATACTTCTAAGAACTGTACAGCAAACAAAACCTCTATTGTTTATAATCTTATAGTCTTGTCACCAAAATTGCTAGACACAATTAAAATTATACTGCAAAGAGGACATGTAATAATATGTTACCAAAAGAATTCAGGTCTATATATTTTCTAAATGTGTTTTCATCCGAGCCTCACAGCTAATGAACAGGCATAACATGGGCTCAAGAGATTTAAAACAGTATTAACACTAAACTACAGATGAATTTATCATGTTAATTAATTTTTAAAATTTCTCATTTTTATTTTTTTATTTTTTTTTTTAAAGATTTATTTATTTATTATATGTAAGTACACTGTAGCTGTCTTCAGACACTCCAGAAGAGGGAGTCAGATCTTGTTACAGATGGTTGTGAGCCACCATGTGGTTGCTGGGATTTGAACTCTGGACCTTCGGAAGAGCAGTCGGGTGCTCTTACCCACTGAGCCATCTCACCAGCCCAATTTCTCATTTTTAATTGATCTTATTTACATTCCAAATGTTGTGCCCCCATCCTGGTTCCCCTTCTCAGAGTTCTTCACCCCATCCTCTCTCCCCTTTGCTTTTAAGAGGGTGCTCCCCCAGCCACCCACCTACCCACCTTTACCTCACCCACTTCCTTGGAGCATCAAGTCTCTACAGGATAAAGTCCATCCTCTCCCACTGAGACCAGACAAGGCAGTCTTCTGCTACATATATTTCTAGGACCTTGGACCAGCCCATTTATGGTTTTTGGTTGGTAGCTTAGTTTGTGGGTGCTCACAGGGATCTGGGTTAGTTGACACTGTTGTTCTTCCTATGGGGTTGCCATCCCCTTTAATTCTTTCAATCCTTCCTCCTCTTTCCTAAGGGTCCCTGACCTCAGTACAGTGGCTGGCTGTAAGTATCTGTTTTATGTTTTTATATTACATCATTTTTGCAGGAAAGCACATAATATATTCATCATTTCAATTGACTAAGCTTTATATGTCTTAGTGGAAAATTAAATGCCTAAAAATCAAGCCATAAATAAAATACGTGGTTTAATTTAATGCATTTCCCAGCATAATGTAAATAGTGGGTTTAGGCATCCAGCTGTCCCATTCAGTTTTTTACATTTCAAATGGCCACTTTATACATTTCAAGTTTTTGTCATTTGCTATTGAAAGCCAATCCTATGCTTTTTTAAACAACAAAGAAAAAAATTCACACTTGATTCTTAAATTGTGTTTACTTCCAAAGAATTATTATATTTTCAACTCGTTTGCTTTTGGGAATATCAAATAAATCCAATTATTTTATAACAGAATTTTTTTTTCCATTTTTAGAATTAGGGTAAGGGATCTAGAAATAACAGAAATCAAATGATAGGGAACAAAACCAAGTTTGAGGTGTACCCACAAATTGTTTATTATTCATTAACAGTGTATCATTAAGCATACTTATACTGTTGCCAAAATGTCCTCATTCATAGGTGCGTATTAAAAATTAGTTGTTTTCATTTCTTGCTAGTAACAATTTATTCTTTTTGTAATTCATGTGTATACTCAACACAATCTAAAGAGTATTGTGGGATCTGTTGTACATAGTACTGATATGGAATCACTTTCTCTTTTGTGAGATCACTTTTTTTTTTTTTTTTTTTTTTTTGGTTTTTCGAGACAGGGTTTCTCCGTGTAGCCTTGGCTGTCCTGGAACTCACTTTGTAGACCAGGCTGGCCTTGAACTCAGAAATCTGCCTGCCTCTGCCTCCCGAGTGCTGGGATTAAAGGAGTGCACCACCACGCCCAGCGTGAGATAACTTTCTAACAGTCAGTGATTTGACTGAATTTTCTTAACTTTAGAAAGAAACCAATTGATTTCTTATGTACTCTGGCATAGCAACTCTTGACATTAGTTGGTTTCTGCTCAACATCCATCTTAAAGAGAAAATATATTCTTTGCATTTGATTGGAGGATTTATCAACTCACATATCAGCAAGAACATTTTAAAGTTTTATTCTGTTGGTTCTTTAAAATGGAAACTGCTGTCCCTTAAGATACTGGCACTCTGCCATTTGCCTCCAGACTATTTCATAGTTCACTCTCAAGATTGTTGCTTTTTCTAGACGAACATATGGGACTTTTTGAGACGTTTTCTGTAACATTAAAGTGAGACCATATATTTATTTACATTTACTTACCAATAAACATATTTTCTAGAATTCTAATAACTTGCAGTTTCTTTGGAACTAGCAGAGAAGTATTTGGAGAGTGGGAACAGAACTGGAAGCTCACAATTTGGGAGTAAAAAGGATGATATTTAGTTGGAGAAGAGTTTGTTTTCATACAATGGATCGTCATTTCTGTGATATTATTTGATCTTGCTGAAGTGGGTTTTCTCCTTTTGTTTCAGTGATTTCAGATAGTCACTATAAAAATTGAAATTTTGGAGAAAATCCTCCTGTGCTATGTGATGTTGATAAATAAATCATAGGAATGGTCTAGAAGCTACCTCACTTGCAGATGACTGTGATATTAAAATTGCATCCAGTTTCTCCCACCCCACCCCACCCCAGAAATACCTTGGTGGAATGTTTCTGAAAAACACTCTTCTCATTAAAACACCAGTTTGATGTCATTGTCAACATTTTAGGTCATATGAATCAAACAGACACATTTAAAAACAGCCATTAAAGTTAAAGTGTAAGCACCTCCTGAACAGGGGAGCGAACCGTAGTTCTAACACAATTTTCTCACTTTGACACATAATTCTGTATTGATGATTAGAATCTGGCACACTGTCTTAGAAAGAGACTCACTCATTCTTGACTTTACTAGTGTGCCAGATTGTCTGTTTAATAAGTAGTCTGTGAGTAGTTCATTGATTTACTTACACATGGAAGTTGGTTTTGTTTGTTGGTGTATTTGTTTGCTTGATTTTAAAGGAGCTCTAAACTGTGGTTGTGAGAAGAGAACAGGAAGTTAAAATAAAATAACAGAACAGCTTTTATTTTCTTTATTTTCTAAACTGGACAACTGTTGATTCATCTGTCATCAGAAACCTCAGCACAGAGAGTCTTTGCTTGAAGAAGTGCACACTTACATGGAGGGGACGGACTAGCAGTGGTCAAGCAAGATGAACAGTGAAATTAGAAACATATGCGAAATCAAGTCAGGTTAACAGAGAGTATTTGTCCTTCATGGAAACCAAAGAAAGGGCAGCTACTTTTCCACAACTGCCAGTATTTGGTTCCCACCATGTTCCAAATACTTTATCTAGAGGTCATGTTGACCAGACAAGGGGAATCTTAGGAAGTATTGCAACAGAAAGCAATGTCTCTAATCAAAAGGATTGTGGCCACTGCCAAAGCCTGAGAGCAAATTTGTGAAACAATGGAGAAAACTATTTTGTCACTCCTACCTTATAAAATTTAGAATAACAAAAACATGAGAAGGGTTCAAAGCATTTGCTTAATTGTCTGTTTGATGACCAGTTAGAACATTTTTCTCTTCCAATCATCTATAATTTAATTATTTATATATGAAAATTTTTCACAGGAATGAAAATGTACTTTCAGATTAATGTTTTTTATTTAATATTTAATTAACAAAAATATCAATGTCTCCATTAAATTTCAACATAGATCCAACCTGAAATGTTACTCTAGATATTTGTTGTAGATTTTTTTATTTAGTTGCCAATATCTGACCACCAATTTCTGAGTGACATTTGATGTTCTCAGTTTTTATTTACCCAGAAATTTAAGCTTAATTAGATCTGATACAGAGAAAAATTAAAATATTCCCACTAAATATTCTAGATTTAAGTCATTGAATCTTGTTTGACTATGTGTCATATGTAAAATGCTACCCATTAGACAAACATTTGCAGGTCTTCACATGTAGCACATAACACAACTGAACAAATGTTAATTCCTGCCAATCCCCCAATGCAGGAACGTGATCTAAAATCTTTCATGGTGAAGTTCAAGCAACATGTGTATACTGCCCCACATGGCAGTAAATGCTTATCAAAAAGTTTATTTCTATGTGTGGCTTTGCTGTAGTCAAGGTTACGTAGCACACTATATTCTTCAGCATTTTATCAGAGTTGGCTTATCCCCTTAATCCTTGATATGGTGAAATGTTACCTAAAAAACTGATCCTTTTAGTGTTATTGTTTTGCTTTCTCTATCTAGAAGCAATGATTCTAGACGGATCACACATGACATCAATGTATTCATTACATATCTTTTCAGAAACAGCCTTGTGTTTGGCTTGTTTTTAAAGGCACCATTGGAAGTCACTAAAATGTATTCTTAAATTAATACAAATGATGAATCTTTTCTACTAAAGTACACAATAGATCCAAGATATTAATAAATGTAAGTGTGTGTGTGTGTGTGTGTGTGTGTGTGTGTGCGTGTTTGTATGTGTGTATGTGTGTGTGTTTGAATAGGCTCTGAATATTCTATGTGCTATGCCAGCATTATCACTGATCAAGTTTTTTTGTTGCTTTTTGTTTGTTTTAAACTTTGTTTGAGACAGATTTTTCTTTACTTTGCAAGGTTCGTCT
Source organism: Mus musculus (assembly GCF_000001635.26). Taxonomy (NCBI): domain Eukaryota; kingdom Metazoa; phylum Chordata; class Mammalia; order Rodentia; family Muridae; genus Mus; species Mus musculus. The sequence continues at coordinate 79,066,576 of NC_000079.6, forward strand.
TGAACTTCATGCCAAGTAAACTTATTTTACGCAGCTTATGATTTATGTGGTTTACATGATATTTATCTGTTTTAACACAAATATGATTTTCTCTTCCCCTGTGAATTGTGGAAGAATGGGTTAGGACAGTTTGTTTCAGTTATGTGTACATGTCTGCATGTCTGGGTTCTAGGCTCAGGAGAAGACGACCTATAGTATGGTACCATGAGGAAACTTATTTGTTTTTTGTTGTTGTTTATTTTTTGTCATTGTGAAAATATTATGAGTTCCAAGGCTATTGTTGAACAGTAAAAAAAAGATCAAGTGTTTAGATATAGTACTATTTTATTTAAATAGTATCACTAGCTATAATTCTTCTATCTTTAAAGAATAATCTTTATCATGTTAATAATTTAGTGGTGTAATACTATCATTTGTTATGGTTTCTTACCATAGTTCAATAAAGCTCTTTGTTAATAGTATAGCTTAAGCATTTTCTTCATCTAGATTCTTCTCAGAGCTGTATATTAATGTTAGTTTAATGGAAATATATACTCAAGTGGCAATTCTGGAAGTGCCACCTTACTTTTTATCCACATCTTTGTCTTACCTTTTTAGCTATTACAGGTGTAATTTTTCATTTTGTTTATGTAGCAGGATTTTAAAAATAATCCTCACTATTTGACTTCTATACTAAAATCTGCCTGAAGAATATTTTCAATGGTTTAGCTAGCTTCATTTTTGGCATGCTTAGGAGAGACCCTAGCTTTGACTTTTTACGCTTTCAAATGCACTATGAATCATTCTGCCAAACTCCTGCCCTTCATGTGAATGATATATTTTATTTACACTTTTAGAAAAAAAGATCCATGCATGGCTATTATTAATCACTCACACATTTAAGAATGATCTTACCATTTAGCTATTCATCAAGACTGTTATCCTTCATGTTAGAAAGAGACACATCATAACTGATGTACAATCAAAGTGTAAATGGGCCTAAATGCATAGTTATTACCAGAATACATGTCTCTTCATTTTAGAATTATGTGTGCCGATGTGTACACATGCACATGTGCATACACACATGCATATGTGCACGCCCACACTCGCGCGCGCCGGCGCACACACACACAGAGTCTCTGTAGGCTATATCCATTATAGGAGCTTTCTTCAAATTACCTAAAATGCTAAAACAATGTCAGCTTGTAGGTAATCCATTGCCATGCTTCTGAAGAGCAGGCTACTATTTTAAAAAGGATGTTCCCACTTCAGACAAGGCTAGCAAGACACTACATGATTGATTCAAGTAAAGTTTCTAAAACATATTTGCTAAGGTGGTAAAAATGGCATGGAAAGGAATACATAGTTGGGATTTTAGTACACAACAGTTGTTTTCAAGTATGTAAAATTTAGCAGTGCAAGTGTACATCACCAAAATACTACATGAGGAGAGAGACATTTAAAATAAATAAAGCAGCACTTTAAAATTGTAAAACAGGGAAAAATAAGTAAATTCTTACTGTTAGTGTGCAGGCAGTTCCACTGGCCTGCTCTCAGGACCTAGCAATTGCTTGTAATTGGCTGCTGCTGCCTCCAGGTGCACTAGGTGTTGTCAGCACAAGCCCTATCTCTCTTCCTCTGTCCCCTCGCTCTGGTGTCAGGGCTCTGCTCTCCATTTGACTGCCTGTCTACATGTCTACTTGTCTGACTCTATCCTTTCTCCAGGTCTTCACTCTCCTCCCCCCACCCAATATACCTCTTTTATACCAGATCTGTTGCATGGTGTAATTTCGCATGGGTACATGTTGATATTGGCCTTCAAAGGTACTTCCCATAGTAGCAATATGTTTCACAACATTTTCAGGTTCTAGGATTTGAGTCTAAAAAGCCCACTCAGTTTATTTTCTGTATTAGAATTTTTAACTTTCTCAGTATTAAATAGTCACTCATTCAAAAGTGAAAACAGCCTGTAAAGGAACATGAAGGCAAGGCAAACATAAAGAAGTTTACACCTTTTGATGGATTTCAGTATAGTACGTTGCAAAGGAAAACTATATTTGGAAGAGTTCCTCGTTTTTAAATTAAAAATTTCTGGCATTAAAAGTCAGCTAAATAGGAAGATTTGGAAACTGAGCCCATTATAGATATCTTTTTTACCTGCTAGCCTTATGGAAAGAGAACTATCTCTAAGACATAAGACCCACTCATAATTCAGATGTTTATAAGTGAACCTCAATGAAAAGATAGGCAGCTCTAGGGGAGAAGTGATTTCTGGTGGCAGGGACACACACACACACACACACATTAATTGTTTTAAGTATAGAATACATTTACTTATTCTATTGCTGTCATAAGTATTCACTTGCTGTGTGCCTGACATTGTGTGGATTGTTGGGATTGTAAAAGATGGAGCAGTGAAAACCATCAAACTGAACCACTTCATGTGTAGAAAAAAGTTAATTGGGGAAACATACAGACATAGTTGCAACCTCTGAAAATAGAGAGTAGTAATTTTGCAGGAAAACAAGAGGATTTTTTATTGGACATTTTCTTTATTTACTCCTTGGTTGATAGCTTAGTCCCTGGAAGCTATGGAGGGTCTGGTTTGTTGATATTGTTGTTCTTCCTATGAAGTTTTCAACTCCTTCGACTCCTTCAGTATTTTTTCTATCTCCTCCATTGGGGGACCCCACACTAAGTCCAATGATTGGTTTCAATCATCCATCTCTGTGTTTGTCAGGCTCTGGCAGAGCCTTTCAGAAGACAGCCATATCAGGCTCCTTTAAGCATGCACTTCTTGGCATCCACAATAGTGACTCTGGGTTTGGTAACTGTATATGGAATGAATCACAAGGAGACAGTCTCTGGAAGGCCTTTCCTTCAGTCTCTGCTCTACACTTTATCTCCATATTTGTTCCTGGGAGTATTTTGTTTCTCTTCTAAGAAGGACCGAAGCACACACACTTTGGTCTTCCTAATTCTTAAGTTTCATGTTGTCTGTGAATTGTATCTTGGGTATTCTGAACTTTGGGGCTAATATCCACTTATCAGTGAGTACATACCATATAGGTGCATTTGTGATTGGGTTACCTCACTGAGGATGATATTTTCTGGTTATGTCCATTTGCCTAAGAATTTCATGAATTCATTGTTTTCAATAGCTAAATAGTACTCTACTATGTAACTGTACCACATTTTTCTGTATCCATTACTCTGTTGAAGGAAATCTGGGTTCTTTCCAGCTTCTGGCTATTATAAATAAGGCTGCTATGAACATAGTGGAACATGTGTCCTTATTACATTTTGGAGCATCTTTGAATATATGCCCAGGAGTGTTATAGCTGGGTCCTCAGGTAGTACTATGCTCAGTTTTCTGAGGAACCACCAAGCTGATTTCCAGAGTGTTTGTATCAGCTTGCAATAGCACAAGCAATGGAGGAGTGTTCCTCTTTCTCCACATCCTTGCCAGAATTTGCAGACACTTGAATTTTTTATTTTAGCCATTCTGACTGGTGTGAGGTGGAATCTCAGAGTTGTTTTGATTTGCATTTTCCTGATGATTAAGGATGTTGAACATTATTTTAGATGCTTCTCAGCCATTGGGTATTCCTCAGTTGAGAATTCTTTGTTTAGCTCTGTACTCCATTTTTTATAGAGTTATTTGGTTCTCTGGGTTCTAACATTTTGAGTTCTTTGTATATATTGGATAGTAGTGCTCTATCAGACATAGGATTGGTAAAGATCTTTTCCCAGTCTGTTGGTTTCCATTTTTTACTTGGACAGTGTCCTTTGCCTTACAGAAACTTTGCAGTTTTATGTAGTCCCATTTGTCGATCTTTTGTTTGTTTGTTTCTTTTTCAGAAACCATTAAGATTTATTTTATGTATTGTTTATATCTGAGGCATCACGAAGAAAGAGAAAGAACAACTATTAAGAGCTAGAGTTCAAATCCTAATGTCAGCTTTTTTTTTCTGTTCTTTTTTACTTTTTTTAAAATTTATTTTATTATTATTATTTTTTTGTCAGTTCTTGATCTTACAGCATAAATCATTGGTGTTATGTCAGGAAATTTTCCCATTTATTTGAGGTTCTTCCCCACTTTCTCCTCTATAAGGTTCAGTGTATCTGGTTTTATGTGGAGGTCCTTTATCCACTTGGACTTGAGCTTTGTACAAGGAGATAAGAATGGATCAATTTGCATTTTTCTACATGCTGACAAATAGTTGAACTAGCACCATTTGAGAAAAATGCTGTGTGACCATGGGTGTGTGGGTTCATTTCTGGGTCTTCCATTGATCTTCCTGCCTGTCTCTGTATCAATGCCATACAGGTTTTTATTACTATTGCTTTGTAATACAGCTTGAGGTCAGGGATGGTGAGTCCCCCAGAAGTTTTTTATTGTTGAGAATAGTTTTCACTATCCTGGGTTTTTTGTTATTCCAAATGAGTTTGCAAATTGCTCTTTCTAGCTCTATGAAGAATTGAGTTGGACTTTTGATGGGGATTGCAATGAATCTGTAGATTGGTTTCGGCATTTTTACTATATTAATCCTGCCAAACCATGAGCATGGGAGATCTTTCCATCTTCTGAGGTCTTCTTTGATTTCTTTCTTCACAGATTTGAAATTTTTGTCATGTAGATATTTCACTTGCTTGTTTAGTCTCACACACAAGGGTGTCATTTCCCTAATTTCTGTCTCAGCCTGTTTATCTTTTGAGTAGAGAAAGGCTACTAATTTGTTTAAGTTAAGTTTATATCCAGCCACTTTGCTGAAGTTGTTTTACAGCTTTAAGAGTTCTCTGGTGGAATTTTTGGGGTTATTTAAATATACTATCATATCATCTGCAAATTGTGATATTTTGACTTCTTCCTTTCCAATTTGTGTCCCTTTGACCTCCTTTTGTTGTCTAATGGCTCTAGCTAGAACTTTGAATACTATATTGAATAGATAGGGAGAGAGTAGATAGCTTTGCCTAGTCCCGGATTTTAGTGGGATTACTTCAATTTTCTCTCCATTTAGTTTGATGCTGGCTACTGGTTTGCTGTATATTGCTTTTACTGTGCTTAGGGACAGATGGGCCTTGAATTCCTGATTTTTACAAGATTTTAACATGAAGGGATACTGAATTTTGTCAAATGAATTTTCAGTATCTAAAGAAATGATTATGCATTTTTTCTTTGAGTTTGTTTATGCATTGGATTACATTAATGGATTTCCATATATTCAATCATCCCTGCATCCCTGGGATGAAGCCTACTTGATCGTGGTGAATGATCATTTTGATGTGTTCTTGGATTCAGTTGGCAAGAATTTTATTGAGTATTTTTGCATCAATCTTTATAAGGGAGATAGGTCTGAAAGTTCTCTTTCTTTGGTGATTGTGAGGTTTAGGTACAAGTGTAATTGTGGTTTCATAGAATGAATTGGGTAGTGCTCTTTCTGTTCCTATTTTGTGGAATGAAGAGTATTGGTATTAGACCTTCTTTAAAGGTCTGATAGAATTCTTTGCTTAACCCATCTGGTCCTGGGATTTTTTTTTTTTTTTTTTTTGGTTGGGAGATTATTAATGACTGCTTTCATTTCCTTAGTGGTTATGGCACTGTTTAGATGATTTATTTTATTGTGTTTTAACTTTGGCACCTGGTATGTGTCTAGAAAACTGTCCATTTCATCCAGATTTTTCAATTTTGTTGCCTATATGACTTTGTAGTAGGATCTGATGATTTTTTGAATTTTTTGGTTTCCATTGTTATGTCTTCCTTTTCAGAAATGAAAAGGGAGGCAAATAGATTTTATATGATAGTCATGTGTATGTTGGAGGGGTATTTTTATCTGATTTAGGTTGTTAGGACTAATCAGAAATTAGATTAGGAATACTTGCCTAAGGTAGTTAACAGCTGAGGGCTGATAATCTGAGGTAGTTGCTTTCCTAGTTAACAGACATCTGCATGGCTGGATTCCTGAGGAATATTGAGTATGGGACTCTATTTATGAAAAAACAATCCTGTTATTAACCCTATTATAGTCCCACCTATGTTAGGCTCAGACCATCATTTTACGACAATGTCCTAAGCAGTGCCATTTTGGGGAGGCCTGTTTTGGACCTAACAGAGATGAATAGAATCATGGCAAATAAATATTCTTTTATTCATGGAGGCAACACTATTTGATTAAAAAAAAAACTATAAAACAGTATTATTGTAATGTGCCATAGGACATAGACTATTCCATAAGAGACAATTCACTCAGAGTCATACTTAATGTATATTTTGAACATATTTAGGAAGAATGGTCCTATGTATTTTTAAGAATAGCTTCCCAGGAATTATGTAATTTTGTGATATTATTCACTGTCCAGATTTTCAAAATGTCTACTTTTTGTATCAAACTAGTCTCCTTTGGTAAGGATGTTACCAGAGACACAATGAATTCAGAGCAATCACATTTTCTTTTTCTTTTTTTTTTAAGGGTAATAGAGGCAATGATAGAGGGACACTCCTTTATCCTGCAGATCATAATTCTGTCTTATATCTCAGTCATCAAATTGGCCCACTATTCACTCAGTTTGCTCAACCATACTTAAAGATAAAACCTTTCTTCTTTGGGTAAATTTACTACAGCCAGCATGTACTCTTTGGTCACTTCTTAAATTTAGCATTTTAGAAGAGCATTCTCTAAGATCTAGTAGTGTATAAACAGCACTGGAGCTAAAACATTCAAATTGAAATAAAAAAAAAAACTCCCTAGAAAGTTGCTAGCAGTTGTGTTTTCTTTGGAGAATAATTACAGATGTCAGTTTAAAAGCTTATGCAAGGGATATTGAAACATCACCTTGTTCTTTCACTGAAATGCTAATGGCTGCTTGTGTTATATTCTTAAAGCATAAATTTCAAATACGTATGTTTACTGGATTTATGTCACAATTAGTGGGTATGATGAGACTCTTGGAGGAAACAGAGACTCACTGCACAACTGAGGAGGTGCTCCTATATGCCTCCTAGAGTTGCCAAATTTATCCCTAAGTGTGTAACATCTCTAATTCTTTTATTTTACAATCCTATTACTATAATATTCAGCTGAATTGAATATGTCACATTTTTATCTCTGTGCAATATCAGGTATTTCCTGAAATGCTGATTTTGACTAACCCTATAATCAATTTTATTTATTTCTTTTTTTAAAATTTTATTTATTTCATCTTCTTTCTTTCTCTATTTCTTATCTATCTATCTATCTATCTATCTATCTATCTATCTATCTATCCATCCATCGATCGATCGATCGATCGATCGATCGATCTATCTATCTATCTATCTATCTATCTATCTATCTATATATCTATCTATATATCTATCTATCTACCTACCTATCTATCGCCCAGAATGGTCCAGGTGAAATATGTCTATTGTAGCACACAGTGCTGTCTGTGTATGATGCCTCACAACAAAGCTGGTGTTAGAGTCACTAAACATTCAACTCATGATTTCTTGCGTTTTATTAACTTAACTTGTTATTACATCAAGAATCATGGTTTCTACTGCATACAGATTCAACATGCACATATTCTCATTAATGTGTGTGTGTTTATATGTGTGTGGAACAGCTACACAATGAGTTATTGAGTTGTATATAAAAAAATGTGAGGCAACTGCAAATTACAAGGATATAATGCCATCAAGGGGCTTAATGGTGACATCATAAATCATAGGAGCAAGGTATAAATGGACTGTGCTTCCCCACACTCCAAGATAGTTCTGGAACTCTGATTTTAAAAGACTTGACACTACCTACTACCTAATTCCCTGGTACATGGATAATTTGTGTTACAATTTCCATCTTTTCCAGTCCTTTCTGCTCTGTCTCATCACCTTCAAACCTTTAAAAACCCAGAAAGAACCTACCCACCCACAACCTTGTGCTATTAAAAAAGCTATATTTAAATATATCACCTGACTGTCCCAAGTTGAAACCTAACAATTCTGAAAATCTTGCCATTCTTGGCTGTGTGTCACACTTCTACAGTATGACAGACAGGTGACAACACTCCAAGAATGAAGAAATTTTCTCCTTTTGGATAACAGCATGCTTCATGCACCTATTTCTTTTCCACTGAGAATGGGAAATCTCATTGCATATATACTCTTGTTATGATTGCAAACAGAAATGATTTTACTATTTTGCCTTTTATGTATATCTGAAGCTCAGTGAATCTTAGTAATATTCTAACTTATTTACTGTGTCCTAAATGATTCCCTTTTCTCTCTGATGCTGTCTCACAGAGGAATATATTAACATAAAATAATAACAGGCCCCAGCTTTTGACTAAATTTTAATATGTCCTAGTAATGAAAGCTCTTTTATAATTGCTTTTATGTGTCATTTTAAGGCTAAAATATCCAACCTCCTGGAAGCTTTGCTTTGGGTCTTAATTAGCCACTTAACTGCAAATTGGTTGGCACCTTAGTCCTTTCTTCAGTTGTTTCCCAAATAGCATCACTGACTTAGGATAAAGGAGAGAATGATCCTACATGTAGCATCTCTTTCCATCATTGTTGACTTAAATACAAAGGAGGGAATCCCAAATCTAATTAAGGCTACATCCCTAATAGGCAACTATAACCTCTCAGTGAGGCATCATAAAGAGAAAACAATCACAATGGTTTGTATTTAAGAATTTATAAAATATTTCACCAGTTTTATTGTTTCTACATACTAGCAGTCCTATATTAATCAATGCATTTGTACTGGTCACTATGATTTATGATCCTGGATTCTGTTATTTATTCCATCTGAGCACACATAGCTTGAGCTATTTCATTAAACTAACTAAGCCAATCAGTGGAATCTCAAAGGGAGTTAACATCTGCATCTTTTTATCACACTTATAGAAAATGAGCAGACTGACAAATGTATTATTTGGACAGGAACTGCTTGGCAAGAGAGACCAAAAGAGGCCAAGAGAGGCCAAGATGAGGCAGAAATATCACTACCTGCAAAGAAAAAAAAAGACTATGCCTTTAATGAAACTGACTGATATATTAGAGAAGCAGCAAGGGAGGTTTAAATCAGTGAACATAAAAATAAACCTATGTGGGAGAAAGAAACTACAGATGAAGATAGGATCTTAAAGTTTATCAAAACAAGGGTGAAGTTTTAAAAGAACATGAATGAAGACTACTTCATTCAATGACTCCTATTGCAAAAGAACTTCAATTGATGTTTCATACAGTATATTTTAACAGTTTTTGTTTTACTGTTAAAAGTATATAAATATGGTGCCTAATAATCTCTCTCTCTCTCTCTCTCTCTCTCTCTCTCTCTCTCTCTGTGTGTGTGTGTGTGTGTGTGTGTGTGTGTGTGTGTATGAGTGCATGTGTTTGTGTAGACATATGTTTGTTTAAGTTAGCATTTGGTCTGGTTCCTTTAATTTATACTACAGTATATTTTATGTATTTTTCTCTTCTGTTCTATGGATTTAAGTCATTAATGATATGTTTTTGTAAAATAAGAGGTTACCCTGGTCAAAAGACACAGAATTGAGTTTCATATGTCCTCAGTCTCTTCTGCCTCATTATAGCTGCTTGTGCTGGAAGTTCATGAGCTGATTAAGACTAAGATTACTTCAGTCTACATAGTTCTGAAAACTTGGTATATGATATTATATTTAGGGAATAGTTTTTAAAATTTCACCAGAGTTTATACATTATTTACAATATCTTAGAATACCAAATATAAAATAACCACAGAGATTCAACCAGAGTGATCTAAGACATTTGTCTGATATCATGGATTGGTTTTCCTTGTCAAACTGTTCAATAGAGAAGAGACTCACAAGTCAACATGATAGTTGCTGTTGCTCAATTTTGTGTTTATGGTTTTGATAAAACATATCCTTTTCACCCCACATACTTAGGACTTTTAAGTTTTGGAAAGGCTTCTGTTTTTAAATTAGAGTGTGATTAATAATGTGGAATTGAGATCAAACAAAGTCAGGACTGTGTTTAAATGCAAAATGAGAGAAAGGGTCTTTTTGAAATATATAATATATTTCCCTTTTCTTTTTGTCAGTATAGTCACTACCAAAGGAGTAGGTGTACATTTTTAGGAGGCATGGGGAAAGATGGGGAAATAGTCATTATGACTTTTTCCTTTTAACAACTTAAAAATAACTGTAAAAACTTGTTTCTGAGAAATATATGTTATAAAGGCCTCGATTTCCCTCTGCACATGGTTATGTTAGACTTTGTATTAGGTAGATTGATTATACAGTTGAACTTATCTAACAATTTTCCATCTGAAAATAAGTCTAATTGTCCTCTGATAAAAGAACAGTGATTCATTAGTCACTGTGAAGGATACTGGCAGCAAAGAAAGCCATTTTTTCTAACTTTAGCAAATACTTGCAGCTCACATAGTTTCTTTCACATAGTAGGTATTTGTAACATATTCAAAATCTCAAATGTGAGAACAAAGATTTAGGTCTTATATGAGTATAATTGTAGCTAGAGCTACATGGTTTTCTCTTTAATTTCTAAAGTTGTTGTTCTCAACCTTCCTAATGCTGTGACACTTTCATAGATTTTCTTGCATTGTTATGAACCCCAACCATAAAATTATTTATGTTACTGCTTTACAACTGTAATTTTCTACTGTTATGAACTGTAATGTAAATCTCTGTGTTTTTTAGTGGTCTTATTTGACTCCTGTGAAAGGGTTGTTCATCTCTCAAACAGGTCAAGACTCACAGGTTGTGTCCTGCTAACTCTGAAGATTATTGTGTTAGCCATTCCAAAAGAACAATAGATTTCTACTGGTTTAACAACAGAATATGCCCAGTGTTCTTGCCTTGTCAACAAAGAACTTTGGATGAAGAAAAGAATATCCACCTGAAACCTGCACAAAACCCAAAATAGCAAATTGGTTGTGTCTGAGAATTTGTTAGATCTTCCATGGGACAGGCATTATGCTGAAGAATAAAAACAACCAATCCCAAGTCAGTCTATTTCTGTCTCCCCACACTGACCTCGTCCCGAATACAGATCCCACTCCATTTTTTTTCTAGTTTCCTTGTGATTGGGTCCATTTGGATAAACAGGTACAATAGCTAGTCAAGGTCACCAACTCATGACTATGACACTTTAAGTCCCTTGAAAGTTGTAAATGTTATGCCCATATGCAGCTCTTTTTTATAAATTTTAAAAAATGCTGATCATTCAGTGGATGTGTAGAAGTAGAAAAAGTAAACTTGATAGGACTCTGAAGAAAAATTGCATTTTCAGGACATTTTTTATGACATAATGCCATGACATACATGTACAAATCAACTTGTAAACTTTGCCTTCTGGATTCTAAACATACATCCAATGAGTAGAGCTTCAATAGTGAAGCCACATGGAGAGAAACAGAGAAATACCCCAGCGAGAGCAGAGAGCATGCAGGATGTGTCAGGGTTGAAATTAAAGAATCAGAATATTTCTCAATATAGTGTTTCATATTATTTTAAATATTATTAAAAATGTAGTGTTTAATATTAGCTCTATAAACTGTATATACATTTCCTAGAAGTTTATAATAGTGAATACGTAGAGCCTCTCTGAGTTGTTAAGTAGACTTGCAATTTTAATAAATAAAAGATTAAAGTAATATGGTGCTGTTTGTTATATCTTATTTATGAATTACTACATTTTCTTTAAATGACTTGCTCTGGCTAAAAGAACAATTGGAGCTTATTTAGCATGTAGTCATGAAGAGAATAGACATGTTAGCCTTTGATTTGCCTTGTAAAAAGTAAGCCCTATGTTAGGGAATGAACAGGTTTATTCACTGCTCTCTTTCTAGCACATGAAAAAAATCCTTTACAGATATTACACATGAACCTATTCCCTGAATAAATGCACCTATAGACAATTTCCTGGCCAAGGAAAAAAGCTACCCATCTAGAAAAAAACACAAGAAAGCAAAACTTGCACAAAAGCAAGAAACCACAGTAGATCTAAAGCATTGAACATGAATCTCATAGTTAACATCATAAACTACTATATACAGCAGGTAGCACATGGCAGTAACCAGAACTGAACACATAATATACAAAGATGTCAAGAAGTTAGACTCCAGAAAACCCAAACCCTATTTAATTGGGGTGTAAAGTTAAACAAAGAATTCTCAACTGACAAAACTCAAGTGTCAGAGAAACACGTAAAGAAATGTTCAACAGCTTGGTCATCAGGGAAATGCAAATCAAAACAACCCTGAGGTTTTACCTCACACCAGTCAGAATGGCTATAAGATCAAAAACTCAGGTTATAGCAGATGCTGGCAAGGATGTGGAGAAAGGAACACTCCTCCATTGCTGGTAGGATTGCAAACTGGTACAACCAGTCTAAAAATCAGTTTGGTGGTTCCTCACAAAATTGGACATAGTGATACCTGAGGACCCAGATATACCACTCCTAGGAATATACCCAAAAGATGTACCAACATATAACAAGGTCTCATGCTCCACTCTGTTCATAGCAGACATATTTACAATAGTCTGGAGCTTGAAAGAACCCAGATGTTCCTCAACAGAGTAATGGATACAGAAAATGTTGTACATTGACACAATGGGGTTTACTCAGCTATTAAAAACAATGACTTCACAAAGTTCTTCGGCAAATGGATGGAACCAGAAAATATCCTGTGTGGGGTAACCCAGTCACAAAAGAACACACATAGTATGTACTCACCGATAAGTGGATATTAGAAAACAACCTCAGAATACCCACAGATCATATGAAACTCAAGAAGAAGGAAGACCAAAGTCTTGATGCTTCATTCCTATTTAGAAGAGGGAAGACAATAATTATGGGAGGTAGAGGGAGGGAGGGACCATGGAGGAATAGAGGAGGGGAGTGCGAAAAAGGCAGGCAGGATCAGGTGTAGGGGGACGTGGGGAAGAAATACAGAGGGTCAGGAAATTGAACAGAGATTTGTATCAGTTAGTGGATGGGAAAATGGGGATAGCCATTAGAAAGTCACAGATCCAGGGAAGCAAGACGTTCCCAGGATCCAACAGGGAAGTCATTAGCTGAAATACCCAACAAAGGGGAAATAAAAACCTATAGAGACCATAGCCAGTGGTTAGGCACGGCCGATGGTTGAGGGATCGGGTCACCCACTCATCTCAAAATTGTTAACCAAAAATTACTCCTGTCTAAAGAAAATGCAGCGACAAAGAATGAAGCAGAGACTGAAGAAAAGGCCATCCAAAGACTACCCCACCTTGGGATCCATCCTATCTGAAGACACCAAACCTAGACACTATTGTTGATGTCAAGAAGTGCTTGCTGACAGGAGCCTGATATAGCTGTCCCATGAGAGTCTCTGCCAGAGCCTGACCAATACAGATGAGGATGCTTGCAGCCAACCATCAGATGGAGCACAGGGACCCCAATAGAGGAGTTAGGGGTGTTGCCTGAGCCATGGACAGCTCTCTGCATGACCCTCTTTGCCCTTGAGGGTTGGTGGTGAGTTGGTGAAAAGTCAATGACACAGACTGTGGGAACAGGTGAGAAATGCTTCAGCAAGCTCATATGAGCACTGCTACAAGCACCTTTAATATCCTCCACCCATGCCCGCATTGATCCCAAGGAAGCAATTGTTTAAAACAGCAGTTCCTGATTTCATGTTCTCTTCTCAGACAGTCCTCAATTAGGTCCTCTTACAGGAGATAATTTTGCAGCTCATTATCCCCAGTGTTTACATAGAGTCAGCTCTGCTGTTCCTGTACATAGTGGAAAAGCTGAAGGAGCTGAAGGGGTTTGCAAATCTATAGGAAGAACAATATCATCCAAGCTGACCACTCAGAGCTCCCAGGGAGTAAACCACCAACCCGAGGACACATGGAGGGAACCATAGCTCCAGATGCATTTGTAGCAGAGGATGGCCTTATCTGGCTGGCATCAAAGGGAGAAGAGGTCCTTGGTCCTGTGGAGTTTCAATGCCCCAGGGTAGGGGAATGTTAGAGTGGTGAGACAGGAGTGAAAGCATGGGTGGAGGAGCACCCTCATAGAAGCAGGGGTAAGAAGGGATGGGATATGGGGTATGCATAGGGAAAACTTGAAAGGGAGGTAAAATTTGAAATGTAAATAAATAAAATAACCATTAAGAAGAAAGAAAGAAAGAAAGAAAGAAAGAAAGAAAGAAAGAAAGAAAGGAAGGAAGGAAGGAAGGAAGGAAGGAAGGAAGGAAGGAAGGATCTTGGTTCCCAGACTCCACCAAGACTAGTCTGCACAGACACCCGGGTACCTCCCCTGCCAGATGATAGGAGTCTGCCCGTCCCAGGAGGGCTTTGCTGGAGCATCTGCGGGAGACATCTTGGTTCCCGGAATCCACTGAGTCTAGTCTGCACAGGTGAGAGTGCAGTCTACAGAAGCTAACAGCTTCTCGGACAGGTCCTGTTTCGGGCCTTCATATTCTGCCAGGAGGCAAGTCTGAATGCCAGATATCTGTGCATCTTCCCTGAAAAAGGAGAGCCTGCCTACAGAGAGTACTCTGACCATTGAAACTCAGGAGGGAGCTAGTCTCCCAGGTCTGCAGGTAGAGAATAACAGAATCACAAGAGGAACAAGCTCTAACCAGAGATAACTATAACAACTGACTCCAGAGTTTATCAGATGGCGAAAGGCAGACATAAGAATCTTACTAACAGAAACCAAGACCACTCACCATCATCAGAACCCAGCACTCCCACCTCAGCCAGTCCAGGGCGCCCCAACACACCTGAAAACCTAGACCTAGATTTAAAGGCATATCTAATGATGATGGTAGAAGACATCAAGAAAGTCTTGAATAACTCACTTAAAGAAAAACAGAACACTGCTAAAGAGTTGCAAGTCCTTATAGAAAAACAGGAAAACACATCCAAACAGGTGATGGAAATGAACAAAACCATACTAGACCTAAAAAGGGAAGTAGACACAATAAAGAAAACCCAAAGTGAGGCAACACTGGAGATAGAAACCCTAGGAAGCAAATCTGGAAACATAGATGCAAGCATCAGCAACAAAATACAAGGGATGGAAGAGAGAATCTCAGGTGCAGAAGATTCCATCAGCACAACAATCAAAGAAAATGGAAAATGCAAAAATATCCTAACTCAAAACATCCAGAAAATGCAGGACACAGTGAGAATACCAAACCTACAGATAATAGGATTATATGAGAATGAAGATTTTCAACTCAAAAGGCCAGCAAATATCTTCAACAAAATTATAGAAGAAAACTTCCCAAACCTAAAGAAAGAGATGCCCATGAAGGTACAAGAAGCCTACAGAACTCCAAATGGACAGGACCAGAAAAGAAATTCCTCCCAACACATAATAATCAGAACAACAAATGCACTAAATAAAGATAGAATATTAAAAGCACTAAGGGGGAAAGGTCAATAACATATAAAGGCAAGCCTATCAGAATTACACCAGATTTTTCACCAGAGACTATGAAAGGCAGAAGATCCTGGACAGATGTTATACAGACACTAAGAGAACACAGATGCCAGCCCAGGCTACTATACCCAGCCAAACTTTCAATTACCATAGATGGAGAAACCAAAGTATTCCAGGACAAAACGAAATTCACACATTGTCTTTCCACAAACTCAGCTCTTCAGAGGACAATAACAGAAAAACAAAACAAAACAAAACAAAACAAAACAACAACAAAAAAAAAACCAAACCAAACCAAAACAATACAAGGACAGAAACCCTGTCCTAGTAAAAGCAAGAAAGTAATCCTTCAACAAACCTAAAAGAAGACAGCCACAAGAACAGAATGCCAACTTTAACAACAAAAATAATAGGAAGCAACAATTACTTTTCCTTAATATCTCTTAATATCAATGGACTCAACTCCCCAATAAAAGGACATAGACTAACATACTGGCTACACAAACAGGACCCAACATTCTGCTGCTTACAGGAAACCCATCTCAGGGAAAAAGACAGACACTACCTCAGAGTGAAAGGCTGGAAAACAATTTTCCAAGCAAATGGTCTAAAGAAACAAGCTGGAGTAGCCATTCTAATATCTAATAAAATTGACTTCCAGCCCAAAGTTATCAAAAAATACAAGGAGGAGCGCTTCATACTCATCAAATGTTAAATCTTCCAAGAGGAACAAATGCAAGGGCAGCCACATTCATTAAAGACACTTTAGTAAAGCTCAAAACACACATTGCACCTCACACAATAATAGTGGGAGACTTCAACACACCACTTTCACAAATGGAAAGATCATGGAAACAAAAACTAAACAAGGACACAGTGAAACTAACAGAAGTTATGAAACAAATGGATCTCACAGATATATACTGAACATTTTATCCTAAAACAAAAGGATATACCTACTTCTCAGCAACTCATGATACCTTCTTTAAATTTGACCACATAATTGGTTCCAAAACAAGCTTCAACAGATACAAAAATATTGAAATTGTCCCATGCATCCTATCAGATCACCATGGACTAAGGCTGATCTCCAATAACAAAATAAATAATACAAAGCCAATATTCAAGTGAAAACTGAGCAACACGCTTCTCAATGATTTCCTTGGTCAAGGAAGGAATAAAGAAATAAATTAAGGACTTTTTAGAGTTTAATGAAAATGAAGCCATTAAATACCCAAACCTATGGGACAAAATGAAAACATTTCTAAGAGGAAAACTCATAGCTGTGAGTGCCTCCAAAAAGAAACTAGGGAGAGCACACACTAGCAGCTTGACAACACACCTAAAAGTTCTAGAACAAAAGGAAGCAAATTCACCCAAGAGGAGTAGATGGCAGGAAATAATCAAACTCAGGGGCAAAATCAATCAAGTGGAAACAAGAACTATTCAAAGAATCAACTAAACGAGGAGCTGGTTCTTTGAGAAAATCAACAAGATAGATAAACCCTTAGTCAAACTCACTAGAGGGCACAGGGAAAGCATTCTAATTAACAAAATCAGAAATGAAAATGGAGACATAACAACAGATTCTGAAGAAATCCAAAACACCATCAGATCCTTCTACAAAAGGCTATACTCAACAAAACTGGAGAACCTGGATGAAAGGGATAAGTTTCTAGACAGATACCAGGTACCAAAGTTAAATCAAGCTCAGGTTAATGATCTAAACAGTCCTATATCCTCTAAAGAAATAGAAGCAGTCATTAATAGTCTCCCAACCAAAAAAAACCCAGGACCAGACGGGTTTAGGGCAGAGTTCTATCAGATCTGCAAAGAAGATCTAATCCCAGTTCTTCACAAACTATTCCACAAAATAGAAACAGAAGGTACTCTACTCAACTCTTTCTATGAAGTCACAATTACTCTGATACCTAAACCATAAAAAGACCCAACAAAGATAGAGAACGTCAGACCAATTTCCATTAGGAATATTGATGCAAAAATCCTCAATAAAGTTCTCACTAACCGAATCCAAGAACACATCAAAACAATCATCCGCCTGACCAAGTAGGTTTCATCCCAGGAACGCAGGGATTTATCAATATATGGAAATACATCAATGTAATCCACTATATAAACAAACTCAAAGACAAAAACCACATGATCATTTCATTAGATGCAGAGAAAGCATTTGACAAAATCCGACACCCATTCATGATAAAAGTCTTGGAAAGATCAGGAATTCAAGGCCCATACCTAAACATGATAAAAGCAATCTACAGCAAAGCAGTAGCCAACATCAAAGTAAATGGAGAGAAGCTGGAAATAATCCCACTAAAATTAGGGACTAGACAAGGCTGCCCACTTTTTTCCTACCTATTCAACATTGTACTTGAAGCCCTAGCCAAAGCAATTTGACAACAAGAGGAGATCACGTGAATACAAATTGTAAAGGAAGAAGTCAAAATATCACTTTTTGCAGATTATATGATAGTATATATAAGTGACCCACCAGAGAACTCCTAAACCTGATAAACAGCTTCAATGAAGTAGCTGGATATAAAATTAACTCAATCAAGTCAATGGCCTTTCTCTACACAAAGGATAAACAGGCTGAAAAAAAAATTAGGGAAACAACACCTTTCTCAATAGTCACAAATAATATAAAATACCTTGGTGTGACTCTAACTAAGGAAGTGAAAGATCTGTATGATAAGAACTTCAAGTCTCTGAAGAAAGAAATTAAAGAAGATCTCAGATGATGGAAAGATCTCCCATGCTCATGGATTGGCAGCATCAATATAGTAAAAATGGCTATCTTGCCAAAAGCAATCTACAGATTCAATGCAATCCCCATCAAAATTTCAAATCAATTCTCCAATGAATTAGAAAGAGCAATCTGAAAATTCATCTGGAATAACAAAAAGCCTAGCATAGCAAAAGCTCTTCTAAAGGATAAAAGAACCTCTGATGGAATCACCATAATTGATCTAAAGCTGTACTACAGAGCAGTTGTAATAAAAACTGCATGGTACTGGTATAGCTACAGACAAGTAGACCAATGTAATAGTATTGAAGACCCAGAAGTGAACCCACACACCTATGGTCACTTGATCTTTGACAAGGGAGCAAAAACCATCCAGTGGAAAAAAGACAGCATTTTCAACAAATGGTGCTGGCAGAAATGATGGTTATCATGTAGAAGAATGAGAATTGATCCATTCCTATTTCCTTGTACTAAGGTCAAATCTAAGTGGATTAAGGAACTCCACATAAAACCAGAGACACTGAAACTTATAGAGGAGAAAGTAGGGAAAAGCCTCA
Source organism: Mus musculus (assembly GCF_000001635.26). Lineage (NCBI taxonomy): Eukaryota > Metazoa > Chordata > Mammalia > Rodentia > Muridae > Mus > Mus musculus. The sequence goes on from NC_000079.6 coordinate 79,085,309, forward strand.
AAGATATGGGTACAGGGAAAAAATTCCTGAATAGAATAGCAATGGCTTGTGCTGTAAGATCGAGAATCAACAAATGGGATCTCAAAAATTGCAAAGCTTCTGCAAAGCAAAAGACACCTTCAATAAGACAAAAAGGCCACCAACATATTGGGAAAGGATCTTTAACTATCCTAAATCAGATAGGGGACTGTTATCCAATACATATAAAGAACTCAAGAAGGTAGCCTCCAGAAAATCAAATAACCCCATTAAAAAACGGGCCTCAGAGCTAAACAAAGAATTCTCACCTGAAGAATACCGAATGGCTGAGAAGCACCTGAAAAATGTTCAACATCCTTAATCATCAGGGAAATGCAAATCAAAACAACCCTGAGATTCCACTTCACACCAGTCAGAATGGTGAAGATCAAAAATTCAGGTGACACCAGATGCTGGCAAGGATGTGGAGACAGAGGAACACTCCTCCATTGTTGGTGGGATTGCAAGCTTGTACAACCACTCTGGAAATCAGTCTGGCGGTTCCATAGAAAATTGGACATAGTACTACTGGAGGATCCCACAATACCTCTCCTGGGCATATATCCAGAAGATGTTCCAACAGATAAGAAGGACACATGCTCTGCTATGTTCCTGGCATCCTTATTTATAATAACCAGATGGTGCAAAGTACCCAGATGCCCCTCAACAGAGGAATGGATACAGAAATTGTGGTACATTTACACAGTGGAGTACTACTCAGCTATGAAAAAGAATGAATTTATGAAATTCCTAGGCAAATGGATAGACCTGGAGGGCATCATCCTGAGTGAGGTAACCCAATCACAAAAGAACTCACACAATATGTACTCAATGATAAGTGGATATTAGCCCAGAAACTTAGAATACCCTATCCCGTCCTGCAGGATTCAGTTATTAGTGGGTGGGGAGACTGCAAACCTGGAAGGAGATGGAAGGAATAAAAAGAGGAATAGGAGACCAGGAAGGGTACCTATTGAGGTCTAGTTTATTATGCTGAGATGCCTTCTTTTTAAATTATGCATCGCGGGGAATATGGGAGGGGTCGAGGGAGAATTATACAAAAAACAAAGAAGTGGGCATGTGCAGATAGGGGGGCCGAAGTCAGGCGCCAGGCAGCGGGCACTCTGGATCTTATCTCTGGAACATCGATCCTCCTTGACAGCCTTGGGGGTCAGGCTGGGCTCAGGCATAACTCATGTCCTTGGATGGCATGGGAACTCAGGAAGAGATAGGGAAGAGGGGACTATAATTTAGCTTTTACAGCCTCAGGTGCCAAGAAGGGAATAGGGAGGAAGGGGGGTGATAACCAGCTCTTAGTACAAGGCCATTTGGCCTGTTAGGGAGATTGTGAAGGGCTCACTTTCTCACGGGATGGTCTCCGACAATACTCAAGATATAAGATACAATTTGCTAAACACATGAAACTCACGAAGAATGAAGACCAACGCGTGGACACTTTGCCCCTTCTTAGAATTGGGAACAAAATACCCATGGAAGGAGTTACAGAGACAAAGTTTGGAGCTGAGACCAAAGCATGGACCATCTAGAGACTGCCATATCCAGGGATCCATCCCATAATCAGCTTCCAAATGCTGACACCATTGCATACACTAGCAAGATTTTGCTGAAAGGACCCTGATATAGCTGTCTCTTGTGACACTATGCCAGGGCCTAGCAAATACAGAAGTGGATGCTCATAGTCAGCTATAGGATGGATCACAGGGCCCCCAATGGAGGAGCTAGAGAAAGTAACCAAGGAGATAAAGGGATATGCAACCCTATAGGTGGAACAACAATATGAACTAATCAGTAACCCTCCCCCCCACCCCACCCCCGTGCTCGTGTCTCTAGCTGCATATGTATAAGATGATGGCCTAGTTGGCCACCAGTGGAAAGAGAGGCCCATTGGTCATGCAAACTTTATATGCCTCAGTACAGGGGAACGCCAGGGCCAAGAAGTGGGAGTGGGTGGGGTAGCGTGTGGGGGACTTTTGGGATAGAATTGGAAATGTAAATGAAATAAATACCTAATTCAAAAATGAAAGAAAGAAAGTGATTGTTCATGTTGTCACTCAAAACACACACAGAAAATAAAGTAGATCTTAGTTTTTCAGTTTACTACTTAAGTTAATTTTAGTCCTTTCCACTGATAATATAAACTGGTTTATTTCTCTTGCCATCTTTTGGTTGACTATCCTCCTACTTATTGAATTGACTCTTGTAAGGAGAGATTGCTAACACCCAAGTGAAGAAGAAGGAGTTCAGTATAACTACCTATCATCAAGTGTCTGGCTGTTTCAAGTAATGCTATGCTCTGTCATTCATTCTGCGTTATTTTCTGTTTCTGATCGATGTGAAGAGAAGATGGCAGTAAGACTCTTCTTGATTAGAAAGAATCTCCATCAACCATAGCTACTCCATTTATGATTCCTTTGTACAAGTACATTTAGGCGTTGGGCTTGCCAAGAACAGAACATTTGTCACTGTCTATAGGTTTGTGTATAACCATACTTCAGACCAACATTCCTTGTCTACTTGTGTGAAGGCTGGCTCTGGTGCTTCCTGTTTCTTCTAAAGTGCATTTTAATCAGACTCTGAATTACACTGCTATGATGTGTATGCAGATGTGTATGCTATGACAGTTATGATAAAAACCTTTGTTACCATCGTTCACTAAAGGAAAGCAACTTTCACTGCACTTCCATGCTTACATGCCATAGTATGTTGAAGAAAAACAGAGCGAAAAGTTTAGGTGAATATGCATGAACTCAGAACAGATCATATAATGAACATTGAAACCATAGGTAGTTGAGATGAGAGAAAAATGAAGCCAAGACAGAAAGTCTGTGATAGAAATTCTTAGAGATTTAACAGTGCTCGATTTCACAAAGTCCTAAATATTTGTGGATGTGATAACAAGCATGATACCATTAACCATAAAGAAGAACTTTAACTATTCCAGACATTCAGTGAAGAGTACTTTTATTTTATTTTTTCCTTTTTTAATTGGATAATTTATTTATTTACATTTCAAATATTACCCCCTGTCCCGGTTTCCCCTCTACAAACCCCCTATCCCACCCCCCCTTATCCTGCTTCTAAGAGGGTGCTCCCTCATCTACCCACCCAATCTCACCTCACTATCCTCGCATTCCTCTACACTGGGGCAACAAGTCTTCACAGGACCAAGGACCTCCCTTCCCATTGATGCCACAGAAGGCCTCTTCAGCTCCTTCAGTTCTTCCCCTAACTTCTCCATTGGGGTCCCTGTGCTCAGTCCAGTGGTGGTCTTAGAGCATCCACATCTGTATTGGTCAGGATCTAGCAAAGCCTCTCATGGGACAGCTGTATCTGGCTTTTGTAGGCAAGCACTTCTTGGCATCAACAATAGTGTCTCAGTTTGGTCTTTGCATGTGGGATGGATTCCCAGATGGGGCAAATCTAGATGGCCTTTCCTTCAGACTCTGTTCCAATCTTTGTCCCTTAGATACAAGCAATTCTAGGTCAAAATTCTGGAAATGGGTGGTTGGCCTCATCCCGCAACTGGGAGAAGGCCATGCCTAATCTCTAGATATGGTCTCTACAGGTTTTCCCTTCCATTTTGGGGGTATTTCAGCGAATGTCATCCCCGTGGGGTCCTGTGAGGGCCTTGCTTTCCTGGCATCTGGGACTTTCTGGTTGCTACTGCCAGTTCCCTGACCCCCAACTGCTACAGATCTTTGCTCAATTTTCTGACCCTCTGTACATCTCCTTCATCTCCTCACATACCTGATTCTGTTCCTCTTTTTTCCCTCCTCTGTTCTTCCCGAGTCCATCCCATGCTCTACTTCCCTTGATTATATTATTTCCCCCTTCTAAGTAGTACTGAAGGATCCAGTCTTTGGTTTTCCTTCCTCTTGAGCTTCTTGTAGTCTGTGAGTTGTACCACGCATATTCCATGTCTTTGCCTAATATCCACTTATCAGTGAGTACATACCATGTGTGTTCTTTTGTGACTGAGTTATCTCACTCAGAGTCATATTGTCTACATCCACCCACTTGCATAAGAATTCCGTGAAGTCATTGTTTTTAATAGCTGAGTAGTATTCCATTATATAAATGTACCACATTTTCTGTATCTATTCCTCTATTGAAGGACAACTGGGTTATTTTCAACATCTGGCTACTATAAACAAGGCTTCTATGGACATGGTGGAGGACATGTCCTTATTACATGTTGGAGGATCTTTTGGGTATATGCCCAAGAGTGGTATTGCTGGATCTTCTGGTAGTACTATGTCCAATTTTCTGAGAAACCAGCAAACTGATTTCCAGAGTGGTTGTACCAACTTGCAATCCCTACCAGCAATGGAGGAGTGTCCCTTTCTCCACATCCTTGCCATCATCTGCTGTCACCTGAGTTTTTAATCTTAGCCATTCTGACTGGTGTGAGGTAGAATCTCAGTGTTGTTTTGATTTGTATTTCCCTGATGACTAAGGAGTTGTACCTTTCTTTAGCTGCTTCTCAGTAATCTGAGTTTCCTCAGTTGAGAATTCTCTTTTGATAAGGTTATTTGGATCTCTTGAGTCTATCTTACTGTGTGAGGTGCAATGTGTGCTTTGAGCTTTAGTAAAGCTTCTTTTATGAATGTGGGTGCCATTGCATTTGGAGCATAGATGTTAAGAATTGAGAGTTCATCTTGGTAGATTTTTCCTTTGATGAGTATGAAGTGTCCTTCCCTATCTTTTTTGATAACTTTTGGTTGAAATTCGATTTTATATTATTAAAATGGCTACTACATCTTGTTTCTTGGGACCATTTGCTTGGAAAAAAATTTTCCAGGCTTTTCCTTTGAGTTAGTGTCTGTCTTTGTCACTGAGGTATATTTCCTGTAGGCAGCAAAATCCTGGGTCCTGTTTATGGATTCACTCTATTAGTCTGTGTCATTTTATTGGGGAATTGAGTGCACTGATGTTAAGAGATATTAAGGAATAGTGATTGTTGCTTCCTGTTTTTGTTGTTGTTGTTCTTAGAGATGGAATTATGTTTATGTGGCTATCGTCTTTTGAGTTTGTCGAAGGAAGATTACTTTCTTGGTTTTTCTAGGGTGTAGTTTACCTCCTTGTACATAGCTTTCCATCTATTATCTTTGTGGGGCTGGATTTGTGGAAAGATATTGTGTAAATTTGGTTTTGTCATGAAATATCTTGGTTTCTCCATCTATGTTAATTGAGAGTTTTGCTGCATATAGTAGCCTAATCTGGCATTTGTGTTCTCTTAGGATCTGTACAATATCTGCCTAGGATCTTCTGGCTTTCATGGTTTCTGGTGAGAAGTCTGGTGTAATTCTATTAGGTCTGCCTTTATATGTTTTTTTGACCTTTCCCCTTACTGCTTTTAATATAATTTCTTTGTTTTGTGCATTTGGTGTTTTAACTATTATGTGATGGGAGGAATTCCTTTTTTGGTCCAATCTATGTGGACTTCTGTAGGCCTCTTGTATATTTATGGGCATCTCTTTCTTTAGGTTATGCAAGTTTTCTTCTATAATTTTGTTGAAGACGTTTACAGGCCCTCTAAGTTGTTAATGTTCAATCTCTTCTATACCTATTATTCTTAGGTATGGTTTTCTCATTGTGTCTTGGATTTCTTGGATGTTTTGAGTTAAGAGTTTTCTGCCTTTTGCATTTTGTTTGACTGTTTTGTCAACGTTTTCTATGGTATCTTCTGTACCTAAGATTCTCTCTTCTATCTCTTGTATTATGTTGGTGATACTTGCGTCTATGACTTCTGATCTCTTTCCTAGGTTTTCTATCTCCAGGGTTGTCTCCTTTTGTGATTTTGTTATTGTTTCTATTTCCATTTTTAGAAGCTGTATGTGTTGCAGATAGGCTATTTGTAATTTGATGCAAAGAGTTGAAGACTGGTAGTCTCATAGCCAACCCAAGCTGATTAGCATTGAGAAAGATGATGTTGATTTGAGAGGATGGTTTTCAGTTGGCATACAATCTAGACCCAGGACATTAGTCACATTTAAAATTATAAGTCATTTAAGATGGGTTAGATGATAGGTTAGATGATAGGTTAAGATAGGTTAGATGATATGTTCTATTTACTAACAAGGATGATGGACTGGGTGTTGTCTATCTCATAAATTTTGCTAACAGTTATTCAATTTATATTTGAAATAAAAGGGTCTTTTAATTGGACAGAAAGGCTGAAGTGTTGTAGATAGCTGTGGGGCTATTTGTAATTTGATGCTAATTCTGTTTTTCCTGGGAAGGGTTTCAGAACAAGGAATGAGTCAGCACTCAGGTGATTTCCTGTAAAACTTCTTCCCACCTTAATCTGTAAAATAATGACTAGAGCCAGTGATTGGACAGAGGAAAGGAAGGTGGAGATGAAAGTTGGGAGATAGAAGAAGGAGGAGTGGGACAGAGAAAGAATGACAGAGGAGGAGGTGGAAGGAAAGCAGAGCAGAAGCACATGGCCTAGAGAACCTGCAAGACATAGGGGTCTCATAGATGGAGAAGATTGATATGGATACAGAAAATGTGGTACACAATGGAGTACTACTCAGCTATTAAAAACAATGAATTTATGAAATTCTTAGACAAATGGATGGATCTGGAGGATATCATCCTGAGTGAGGTAACCCAATCACCAAAGAACCCACATGATATGCACTTACTGATAAGTGGATATTAGCCCAGAAACTCAGAATACCCAAGATACAATTTGCAAAACACATGAAACTCAAGAAGGAAGACCAAAGTCTGGATACTTTGATCCTTCTTAGAAGGGGGAACAAAATACCCATGGAAGAAGTTACAGAGACAGAATTCAGAGCTGAGACTAAAGGAAGGAGCATCCAGAGACTGCTCCACCCAGGGATCCATCCCATAAACAACCACCAAACCCAGACACTATTGCAGATGCCAACAAGATTTTGCTGACAGAACCCTGATATAGCTGTCCCCTGTGAGTCTCTGCCAGTGCCTGCCAAATACAAAAGTGGATGCTCACAGTCATCTATTGGATAGAGCACATTGTCCCCAATGAAGGAGATAGAGAGAGTACCCAAAAAGCTGAAGGAGTCTGCAGCCCTATAGGAGGAACAGCAATATGAACTAACCAGTACCCCCTAGGGCTCCCTGGGACTAAACCACCAATTAAAGAAACCACATGGTGGGACTAGTGTCTCTAGCTTCATATGTAGCAGAGGATGGCCTAGTTGGCCATCAGTGGGAGGAGAGTCCCTTGGTCTTATGAAGATTCTATGTCCCAGTATAGGGGAATGCCAAGGCTTGGAAGCTGAAGTGGGTGGGTTGGGGATCAGGGGGAGGGGGAAGGAAGAGGACATTTTTGGAGAGGAAACCAGGAAAGGGGATAACATTTGAAATGTAAATGAAAAAATATCTAATAAAAATGTAAAAAAATAATATAAGTAATGTTAAAAAAAAGATAAGATTGTAGTGTAGTGGTAGATCTGCCCAATTTAGGTGCACAGCTTGTATTCATATTAATTGAGTTGTGTTTTCATTGCCAGGGCATATTTGGGTTGGAGATTTACAGTAACATGTATGGTTTTGTTTAATTCTTTCACCTAATTCTGTTTTCCTGTAATTCTTTGAGGGATTTTTGTGTTTCCTCTTTAAGGGCTTCTACCGGTTTACCTGTGTTCTCCTGTATTTCTTTAAGGGAGTTATTTATGTCATGCTTAAAGTCCTCTGTCATCATCATGAGATGTGGTTTTAAATCAGACTCTTGCTTTTTCAGTGTGTTTTAGTATCCAGGGCTTGCTGTGTTGGGAGAACTGGGTTCTGATGATGCTAAGTAGCCTTGGTTTCTTTTTCTTTTTCTTTTTTCTTTTTTAAATTAGGTATTTATTTTATTTACATTGCCAATGCTATCCCAAAAGTCCCCCACATGCTCCTCCACCACCTACTCCCACTTCTTGGCCCTGGCATTCCCCTGTACTGAGGCAGATAAAGTTTACAAGACCAATGGGACTCTCTTTCCATTGATGGCTCACTAGGCCATCTTCTTATACATATGCAGCTAGAGACATGAGCTCTGGGGAGTGGAACAATATGAACTAGCCTTGGTTTCTGTTGCTTATGTTCTTGGACTTGCCTCTAGCCAATTTGGCTATCTGTGGTGTTAGCTGGTCTTGTTGTCTCTGACTGTGTTTTTTTTTTTTTTTTTCTCCCGTAAGCCTGTGTGTCAGCACTCCTGGGAGACCAGTTCTCTCTGGTCAGAATTTGTGGCACAGGGTCAGTTCTGGGATGCAGATGAAATCCAGAAACATCCTGTCCCTGGCTGTCCCTTGGTTCCTGTGTCCTGATGGCTCTGTGCAGGTAACTCTTGGGCCAGAAACTTGAGCAGAAGTGGTTAACTCACCTGTGGTCTCAGATGTGTCAGCACTCCTGGAAGACAAGTTCTCTCTGGTCAGAATTTGTGGCACAGGGCCAGCTCCAGGAGCAGATGGAAACTAGAAGCAAGAGTAATTTTAAGTAGGAAGAAATCAAATGAAAATTATTGTGGGCATTGGAATAAATATTCAAGGTGTGGAATTTAGGCAAAATAGATTCAAGAATTTCAGTAAAAAGCAATTGAGGGACTCTTGAAAAGAGAGGTAGAGGTAAGTGGTTAAAGGTTGGTGAAAGTGTATTGTGACCATTTTGAAAAAGATGATGAATCTGTGCATGGGTGCATGGCTTAAAATCACTGGGAAGGCCAGAGGCATGTATAGAGCATAGTGACATTTTCAAAGCTTCTTATTTTTCAGGGGATTAATTTTTAGTGATTCTTATGACATGCAAGTGCAAGCTGTTGCAGTTAGAGCTGTGAACTTCAAATCTAGTGATAGGTGTTTTGGGTCTTTTTTTTTTTTTTTTCTTTTTTTTTCGTTTTGGCACCTTGAGTATTTTTTCCTTAGCTGAAAATGTTAGAGAATGGAATAGAAGATCTTCAAGTCTCTTGGAGTTTCAACTTTTATACCATAATGTCATATAACAAGTGGATTCAGAGAATATTCAATATATGTAACTACATGCCATAACAAAGGTTACAGATATGCAGTGGTGGAAATACTATATAAAACATAAAAAGCTAATAGATGTACAAGTGATAAGATAGTAAAACAATTAAGCAGCAAATTATGATGGACAAATAATTTTCTCCACCAGTGTACAAAGCTGAAAGGGAAAGAAATTCCCTTTTACTGTATCATCTGGCATCAGTGGGAGGTGAGGGACTTGGACCTATTAAAGTTTAATGGCCCAGAGGAGGGGGATGCTAGAGACCTGAGGCAGGAGTGAGTGGGTAGGTAGGGGCACACTCTCTTAGTGGCAAAAGGGCAGGGGTAGAGGTGGGAGTTAATGGAGGAGAGACCAGGATAACATTTGAAATGTAAACAAAATCATTAATTAAAAATAGAAATTGTCTTCTCATGTTTTCTACTTAGGGATATTAATGAGGCATTCTACTTGTCAGGAATGAAAATGTGGGAAAACAGAGGAACAGTTTTTAGATATCTGCATGTTACTATATGGGGTAGTCAGATTTCTGTGAATAGATGAAGTTGTTTAAAATATTAACATGACATCCATGTATAAAAAAATTTGTTTTTAAGGCTTACAGAATACCACAGAAGAGGGAAAGGATAGATTCCAATAGCTAGAGGATCAAAGCATGTGCTGTTAGTATCTCCTAGACATGATGGTGTTGCTGCACATGTGAAATCTCAACAGTATGGCTTCTTTCACAAGACCCCATAATGACAACACTAGTTGGCATTCCAATATGAATGGAGAACATTGCACAGGATCCCACACCTAGATATAGAGCCATAGACAATCAATGATTGTTGAGAGGGAGAATTCATTTTCTCAAGGGACAAGTTTCCAAATAATTTTTCAATTCCTTGTGGAGAGTTCTAAACATGTATGTATATACAAGTGACACTAAATCAAACCAGCAGGCTATGTGCATACAATTTAATACACACAATAAAAAAGAATGAGTGACCATGAATTTGAACTTGAGAGATGGAAGGGTGGACATAATAAAAATATGGTTCTCACATATGAAAATCTAATATGAATTAAATTTAAACATAAAAATAAAATGTTAATATAAGTATTAGAGTCACCCAAAATTTCTTGACAAGATGTAAGATGTATACCTGAAAAACATTCAGAGCTTTGTATTAGCAGCAAAAACAAACCAAAACAAGAACAAGCAATGGTATTCCAGTAACTCTTACTAAGGTTGAGCTGCAAGGTGAAAGCATTACTTCAATGAGATGTACACAGCATGACTGGAAGAAAAGTAGGTAGCTTTTAGTTCAATAATGTGTCCTGTTAAGTAATTCTGACAAACTAAAGTCCTGCTTTCCTTATTTTCCATCTCTGTGACCTTGATGGGGAGGCTATCTGACTCTAATCTCATTAAACTGACCTAAATGTGGCCACTCTGGATCTCAGACTTTTACCTCACAGAACTAGCTACCCTTTACACTTAATGTGCTTGTGTGAACAGTATGAGATTTGTATATGGGCTGAACCTGAACTGGATTTTGCTCAAATGATGTCACTTAGAGCAAGGCAGATAATCCAGCAAATAGATATTTGGGGTTGTATGGAGATAAGTTGGATATCATCAAAAGCTACTTTTATTTGCACAATTTCCTCAAAAATTTTGCAGCAAAAATTAATAGACCCCAATATTCTTTTGATAATTTGTTTGCTCTCTTTTTAAAACTAAAGATATAATCTTTACTGCATTGTTACAGCCCTGATATACATTTCCATGACAAATTTTAAGGTAAAATATACTATACTATGAAACTATAATTTCTCCCACCTGGATCAACTTGTTTATTGCTATTATCAATTTGAAAATTCGTGAAGAGAATGTAAGTATGATTTTCATTAAGTATTTAAATGTTATAGAAGTAAAACAGAGTAGTTGTTCACTAATTGGTTGATCATTGAGCAAAACAATGTGTCAGTTATTCAACTACACACAAAATTCATATACAATTAAATACCTGAGATATTTGTATCTAGATATGTTGTCCTATATAAAAATATTTTAAAGTGATTTAATATTCTTATCTGGGTCTTTTCTTCCTGCCAGTATGTCATATTTCAAATTGTTACAAATATCTTGTTAAAATGTTTAGATGTTTAATTTTATGTCACATTGAAGTTTAGCCTAAGCCATATTAAATAAGGGTAGAAAAATAGAAAAGAAGACATTGGTGATAAACAGTGTTTAATTCCATATTGGAGGAACAATCAACTTTTTTTTTTCAGGATACAGTTTGAAATGGCAAAAGCTCTCACAAATATACAGTGTGTATCAATCCTTGGTTAATAAAAACAATTTATATGCAGGATAGAGAACAAGAGGAAAGTTATGGAAAACATTTCTCAACCAAGGGCAGTGAACCAGATGTGCTTAGACTTATGGGAGCAATCAGAGGAATCCAAGTCCCCATGGCAGGCCTTATTAAGTTAGACTGTGACCCAGCACCTTCAACTTATTAAGCTGTCCAGAACATCAGTGATTAAAACCACAGAAAGGTCAGTTACAAACCTTCAGACTGTCCCTGCACTGGATACTTTATCATAGGCATTAGGACCAAGTGAAGATGATTTTTTTGACCCAATGATTCTAAATATTATATATATGACAGAATTTAAGGATAATTTTTCATTTTTTCATTTTTATTGGTTATTTTATGTATTTACACTTCAAATGTTAGTCCCCTTCCTAGTTTCCCCTACACAAGCCCCCATCCCCTTCTCCCTCTCCCTGCCTCTATGAGGGTTCCTCCCTACCTGCCCACCCACTCCTGCCTCAGTGGTTTAGCGTTCCACTATCCTGGGTCATCAAGCCTCCACAGGACCAAGGGGCTCCCCTTGCCGTGATGCCAGATAAGGCCATCCTCTGCTACATATCCAGCTGGAGCCATAAGTACCCCCTTTGTACTATTTGGTTGGTATTTTAGTCTGTATTGGACTGAGCACAGGGACCCAAAAGGATAATTTTTCTTATACTGGATCTAAAATCACTTCTGTTACTATTTGAGAATTTCATATATATATATAATGTGATTTGAAAAAAATCAGCTTCCTTCATTTAATGTCTTCAACTCCATAACACTTTTCTACCACAACTTCATGTACTCTTTTTAAAACTTACTGAGTACTTTAGTTCTTGCTGTATGTGCAAAGATATAGGACCACCCACTGGAGTGTATGTAGGTAGCTTCTCAGGGGCTATATACTTGAAAAAATTTTTCTCTTTCTGCCCCAGTAGCCATCTATTACCTCAGCTATGGATAAGACTTCATAATGTCCTCCCTTATCCACTCTGGGATTGTTAATAGCTTGATTTTGTGTAAGTATCATGCATCAAGTCACACCCATTATGAGTTCATGAACACAATGTTTCTGTCATGTCTGGAAAGTATTATTTTGCTGTAGACCTTTGTCTCATTAGTCCTCTTCCTAGATGATCCCTGAGTGGGGTGAAAATGGAACAGAAAATATATATTAATTTAGATATTAGTTAAATAATTAATTAACTTAGAGCTAAGCACTGTAGAATCTTTATGCAAATTAATCAATTGTATGTCTTTACTTATTCGTTATCTGTTATAGTTAGAAGCTTCTATAATAAAGATTAAAAGACACCCTAATCTTTGGGTATATTGATAAGAATATACAATAAACTCAGTTTAATATCATGTCCATTTAGCAAAATAAGAGTATTGGGTTATCCCCTAGGGTCTAGTTCTAGACGACATGGACATTGGTCCTAGATAACAGTGCTAGGCATAAGTTTTGTCCTATTAAAAAGACTTAAATAAAACCAGTAAGTGGTTAGTTACTCTTCCAATGTTCTTGCCATTATGGTACCACTGAAAAAATCTTGTCAGACCATTCATTATTGTATCGTGCAGCATTTACAACTGTATAAGACTATTGATTCTCTCCCCCAAGTTAAGCTTGCTGATTATTTTTATTACTCAACACTGAAACAGTTAGACAGTAGGGATCATCTGTGACAGCTTGATTGTATAATATTCATCATTGCATGTGACTTACATGTCTGGTGTCTTTAGGAATGGAGTCTGACTTCTAAGTTCTAAAGAGTAGTTGCCCTGGCTGGATTGCCAGAGAGAAGAGGGAACTACAACTGACAAAAAGGCCTCCATAAAATTAGTCTGTGGAGTGGGGCAAACCTGTGGGATATTTCCTCTTTTCTTTCTTTCTTTTTTTTTTCTTTCCTTGTTTTTCTCCACCCAGCCCCAAGTTTTGCCATTTTTACTATGTCAATCCTACCTATATCCATAAGTAAGGGTAGAAGTGTCTTTCATTTTCTGGTATATTGGACTATTTCTTTCTTTAAAGGCTCAAAATTCTTGTCATACAGGTCTTTCACTTGCTTGTTTAGAGTTACCACAAGATAGTTTTGCATTATTTGTAGCTGTCGTGAACGGTGTTGTTTCCCTGATTTCTTGCTCAGTCAATCAAATCTCATCTGTACATAGGAAAGCTACTGAGTTTATTCGAGGTAATCTTGTATACAGCCACTTCATTAAATGTGTTTATCAGCTGTATGAGTTACCTGGTAGAATTTTGAGGTTACTCACATGTACTATCATATCATCCATGAAATCCAATGCTTTGACATCTTTTTTTCCAATTTATTGCCCCTGGATCCCCTTCAGTTGTCTTATTGCTCTAAAAAGAACTTCAAATACTGTAGTGAATAGAGTGGGTAGCCTTATCTTTTCCCTGATTTTAGAGCAATTGCTTTGATTTTCTCTCCATTTAATTTGATGTTGGCTATAGGCTTGCTGTAAATTGCCTTTTTAAAGTTGAGGTATGTTCTTGTATCCCTACTCTCTCCAGAATTTTATCATGAAGGGGTACTGGATTTTGTAAAAAGCCTTATCAGTATCTAATGAAATGATCATGTCTTTCACTTGTTTGTTTACATGATTGTTTTTGTATGTTGACCTATTCCTCCAACTCTGGATGAAGTCACTTGATCATGGTGGATGATATTTTTAATGTGTTCTTAGATTCAGTGTGTAGCTATTTTTTTAATTAGGCATTTTCCTCATTTACATTTCCAATGCTATCCCAAAAGTCCCCCATACCCTCCCCCCTACTCCCCTACCCACCCACTCCCACTTTTTGGCCCTGGCGTTCCCCTGTACTGGGGCATATAAAGTTTGCAAGTCCAATGGGCCTCTCTTTCCAGTGATGGCCAACTACGCCATCTTTTGATACATATGCAGCTAGAGTCAAGAGCTCCGGGGTACTGGTTAGTTCATAATGTTGTTCCACCTGTAGGGTTGCAGATCCCTTTAGCTCCTTGAGTATTTTCTCTAGCTCCTCCATTGGAGGCCCTGTGATCCATCCAATAGCTGACTGTGAGCATCCAATTATGTGTTTGCTACGCCCCGGCATAGTTTCACAAGAGATAACTATATCAGGGTCCTTTCAGCAAAATCTTGCTAGTATATGCAATGGTGTCATCGTTTGGAGGTTGATTATGGGATGGATCCCTGGATATGGCAGTCTCTGGACCCTGTAGCTATTTTCTTAAACAGTTTTGCATCAATGTTCAGCAGAGAAATTGGTCTGTAATTGTCTTTGTTGAATCTTCGCATTGTTTAGGTATCAGGGTTACTGTGGCCTCATAGAATGATTTTGCCACTGTTCCTCATGTTTCTATTATGTGTGATAGTTGAGTAGTATGTATATTATATCTTTTTTAAAGTCTGTTCAAGTTTTGTACTAAAACCATCTGGCCCTGGGTTTGTTTTTCTGATCTTGACTTAACTTTGGTAAGTGCTATTAATATAGAAAATTGTCCATTTCTTTTAAGTTTGCCAATTTTGTGTAGTACAGTTTTTTGATGTATGACCTAATTATTCTTTGAATGTTTGTGTTTGTTGTCATCTATCAATTTTTATTTCTGAATTTGTTAATATGGATGTACTTTCTCTGCCTTTTATCTAGTTTGGATAGAGGTTTTTCTCTATCTTTTTAATATTTTCAAAGAAGCAACTTTTTGTTTCATTAATTTAATTTAAATAATTCTTATTAATCCTATTTTATTGATTTCAGCCTTCATTTTGATTATTTTCTGCTTTCTACTCCTTTAAAGTTTTCAGGTATGCTGCTAAGATGATAGTTTGAGACATTTCTAATTTTTTCATGAATGCACTTAGTGTTGTGAACTTTCCTCTTAGCATAGCTTTTATCATTTCTCATAAGTTTAGGTATATTGTACATTCATTTTCATTGAATTCTAGGAAGTTTCTAATATTTTTCTTATTTCTGCCATGGCTCAGTAGTGGTTTCCATGAGGTTTCAGGCTTTCCATTGTTTCTGTTGCTGTTGAAATCCAGCTTTAAGCTTTAATCTGCTGTGGTCTGAGAAGACACAGGGAGTTATTTCATTTTTCTTGTATCTGGAGTGAATTCTTTTATGACCTAGTATGTGATCAGTTTTGGAGAAACCTCTGTGAGGTGCTGAGAAGATATATTATTTTTTGTTTCAGTAGATATTAGTTAGGTCCATAATGCTTGTTAGCTCTACTATTTCCTTGTTTAGCTCCTGTCTGGATGACCTGTGCATTGGAAAGAGAGAGGTAATCAAGTCTCTCACTATCACAGTGTGGGATTCAATGTTTGATTTCACATTTAGTAATATTTCCTTTACAAGTGTGGGTGTCTTTGCATTTGGGGTATAAATGCTCTAAATTGAGACATAATCTTTGTGAATATTTCCTCTAATGAACATCGAGTGTCCTTTTCCATCTCTTTTGATTAGTTTTAGTTTGAAGCCTATCGTGTTACACATAAGTATGGCCAAACAAGCTTGCTTCATAGGTTCATTTGCTTGGAAAAATACCTTTGTTTTTACGGAAGAAATCATTTTTAGTTTAGGAAAAATTTCTTCTTTGTTTGGTTTCCTTGAATATACTCTTTGTTTCTTAGTTTTTGTGATTTTTTTGTACATGATTCGACCAGAGAGTGGTATATTAGGAGGTGTAATCTCATTGGAATAGGTATGTATGGGCTTTATGACCCTCATCCTAGGTGTCTGGAAGTCAGTCTTCTGCTAGCATCCTTCAGATGAAGACTTGCATTCAGCTACTCCTATACTATATCTGCCTGGATGCTGCCATGCTCCTGCCTTGATAATAATGGACTGAACCTCTGAACCTGTAAAGCCAGACCCAATTAAATGTTGTCATTTATAAGACTTGCTCTGGTCATAGTCTCTGTTCACATCACTAAAACTCTAATTAAGACAGTTTCTTTTTCCTCTTTGGTCTTTGGATCTTTATCATCTGTTTTTTCCAGGCAGCTGGTATGCCCTCTTGTGTAGCAGAGAGTCTCTATAGAGTTGGAAGTTAGATTTCTGGTAGTTAGCATTGCCTTTGGTCCCGCAGTGGATCTCTGTTTTTCTGACTGGTGTGGCCTGCATGGCAGCCTCACATATACACTCATGAAAGGGCTGGGGCTTGGCACTGGGGAAAGGTTGTGGTAGAGGTATAAATAGCTCCAGGCTTTGAGCTCAAAACCAGGGGAGTGGGAGGGTTCAGATAGCAGGTAAGACTCCTATCTATTCTGCATGGTATGGCCTATATCTGAGTACCCACGCCAGAATATCTGCCCTAGGTAGGGATAAGAGCACCATGAGACAGGAAGGTCATGGAAAGGGATGCTTACTGAATAGGTGTTTGGGATCTGAAGCAAAGACATGGGAGGTATTCTAGTGTAGGTACGACTCTTACCTCTTCTGTCTAACCATGTAGGGGCAGGTGCACAGAAGTGGGGATGGAAGGCAGTAGGCAGAGGTGGGGCTGGTGGAAAAGTGTCATTCACGGGTTCTATAGACACTGAACAGAGGACTTGGAAGTGTTCTGAGTGCAGGTAGGTTCTTACCAGTTTTGCCTTTTTGCCTTTGTTAAATACTAACAATAAACAAGAGCAATGGCAATCACGTATAATATTTGGAGGATATATAGACTCTCATTCACAATTCAAAGAAAATAGTAATCCATGCCTGGCATTCAGCTTTTTATATGATAGGCTATAGTGTCTTGGAGAATTAAGCCACCCTTGTTATAGAGTAGCTCCATTTTAAGCCACATAAATATGTGTGTGTTTGTGTGTGTGTGTGTGTTTTTGGTATGTATATATTTTAGAATGTTTCTACAGTAGTAGATTTTCAGATGACATTTTCAAAGGTCTTTAATGTCAGATATACTTTCATATAGTTGTTTCTTTACCTTCCTCCCATCTTCAAACCCATTTAACTCTTAATTGCTCCATTATTACAATTGCACTCTGCAGACTACCTGAATTCTTTTTCTTGACTTAAAAACATATTTCATGTTGCCATTCCAGTTTTTAAAATTGAATATATCTTCTAATTTGAACACATAAATATAAGGAATCAAAGCTAATGGAGAAGTACAATATTTATTTTTCAGGGTCTGGATTATCTCACTCAAAATTATTATTTCAAGTTCTTCTATTTACCTGTATATTTCAGAATTTCATTTTGCTTATTAACTGAGTAATATTCCATTGTATAAAATTTCATTGTTTGTACCTGTCCAGCAGGCACAAAGGCAAACTGTCCTCTGAAGGGGGAAGTAGGCTGATTATAGGGAAGATAGAAAAGAAAAGATGGAAGAGACAGATAATGGGAGGGCTACAGGTCATTACCATGCCAGCAGCAAGTGTATTTCTTATGGCCTTTTTACACTACAATACTGTGAGAAGCAAAGCTACAAGCTAACAGAAACAAATTGCTGAAAATACACATAGGGCATTTGTTCACATCAAAAAACATTCTGATTCCTTCCACCAAGGTTAATGGAATCTTAAGCATCTTGCCTTAAACCTCAAGTGCACCTCCTCTTATTGTCCCATGCCTCAGCAGGGCAGGAAATCTGCCAACAAACCTTGCCTTGACTTTGCCTGGCAGGCAGATTTTTTCTCTCTCTTTTCTTTTCATCTGCTTCAGAGAAGCGGCATACACCTCCCAACATTGTTCACTTTTTATTAGTTGGACATCAATGCTGTTTCCACTTATTAGCAGTTGCAAATAGAGCAGTAATTAAAATGGATGATCTAGGATCTCTATAATAGAATGCATAAAAGAATATATAATGGCATATAGGATATATGCCCATAAGTACTATCGATTGATCTATGGTAGATATAGTTTCATTAGCAGGAACTTCCTCACTGATTTCATAAAACCTAGACAGTTTGCAAACCTACTAACAGTAAATAAGCTCCTTCTTGCCTCAAATTTAAACCAAGCTTTATCATTTTTTTGTACAAAATCAGAATGTCAGAGCCATTCCAGTGAGATAAGATGAAATCTCAAAATAATTTTCATTTATACTTCACTAACTTCTAAGGAAAATGAGAAATATTTAAGATAGTTTCAAAATCTTAATAAACATTTATAAATGGCTTTGCAAGATAGTTTTGCACATCATTCTGAATATATTCATGAGGAACACATGTCCAGTTAGGTCCCAAAAGAAAAGAGATAAGAGAATTTATGACTAAATATTCAAAAAAAATACAATCTAGGTATGAAGTGTCATGAAGTTGCGGCTTGTTGATTAGTCACCAAGATACAACATTCAATTCTAGTTTTAGTTGTTCTGTGAGTTCAGGTACCCTTTCTCTAAATGTATCTCTCATTAAATGATGATCTACTAAATTTCAGGTATACTTTTCTTTTTTTAGTTTAGAGGTGTATTAGAGTGCCAATCGCATGTAAATAAATACTTTATTTATTTATTTATGATAGTCCACATATTATTTTTTCACGTGTATTCAGGTCAGGCAGAAGCTTCTAGTATGATTCTCCACACAGGCCAGATCAGAAGCCTGATACCATTCTACACCCTACAGCCTGCCTGCCTCCCAAGAGGTCCTCAGTAACCAGGGACACAGGTGAGACTCCTGCCCAAACACCCAAGCCAGCTAGTGTGGGACTGTGATAGGCAGCCTGGTTTCTGGATGAGCTAGGTTTAAAGCCCTGGTGACACAGCAGGTGCCTGCAAGGGATGGTAGGCATTTTGCCACATCTCTAGACACCAGGCTCCTGACAAGAGGTCTCAGCTCTCCAAAATTCTGTGGCCATCAGTCAATGCCCCAAACCCCTCCACAGGTAGAGGATGTGACCACAGATTACATAGTCTCAAGACAGATCTCCATTTTAATGAGGCACCTAAAGGTCTGAAGGGCTTAGCCAATTAAGCTCCCCTTCCCAGACACTCCTCTCGGCAAAAGATATTTAACCTCAGGCCCCTCTAAGAAATTGGGGTAAGGTTTCACTCATCACAACTCTCTGCCATGACATTAAGTGCTTTAAAACCATGGACTGCCTCTTCTCTTCAGGATCCACTATGGGGAACAATGGAACATCTCCAGCAGGAGGCCTCTATGTGCTCCCAGCCACACTCACCACCAAGCAAAGCTGTCCACTAAACAAGCCAAGGACATTTTGTCCCTGTGGTAACCAGCTGGAGCTCTCTTCTCTCCTTTTCCGTTCAGCCCCAGGCTAGATCCAAACTGCGGCCCCGACTCCAGACTCCTTCTATGCCTGGGGACCCCAGAGCCGGCTGTTCTGTAGCATCCAGCGAAGTCTGTGGTGCTCAAGAGGCCAAGCCAACTCTAGCCGTCCACGGGGACCTTAGACTGCTTTCCCACCCCTGGATCCGGGTCCTACTGCTTCTCACAACCCAACACCTGCCCAGCAATGGCATGGGGAATCAGTAGTCAAAACTCCTGAGTTCTGCCTTGTCCAGAAGCCAGAGCCCCGAGAGGATCAGGGACTCCACCATTTAACCAACAAACTAGGACACCAACAGAGCCTAGCTGACTTGGGACCTATCTACTCTACCAAGCTCCATCTTCCTTCTGGTCTGCTTTCTCACCTGGGCCTAGATTGGCAGGCTGACACCCTCATACACCTCACATCCCACCTGTCTCCCAAAAGGCCTATTATAATCAGGGACATAGGAGGTCTGTCTCCTAGTAGGTCTGCAATAACCAGGGACACAGGAGGTCTGCCTGAACCAGAGACACAGTCCTTCTGTTTCTATCTCCATCTGCAATTGGGGCAGATATTGCCTCTTCAGCTGAGAGCCTGCCTGTCTTCCAGGAGGTTTGTCCTGGCCAGGAACACCAGAGTTCTCCCATAACCAGGGACACAAAACAAGCCTCAACAAATACAAGAAGCATGAAAAATCTCATGCATTCTATCAAATCACCATGAACGAAAGCTAGACTTCAATAACAACAAAAACCACAGAAAGCTCATATACTCATATAAACTGAACAACTCTCTGCTCAGTGATAACTTGGTCAAGT
This sequence comes from Mus musculus, assembly GCF_000001635.26. Lineage (NCBI taxonomy): Eukaryota > Metazoa > Chordata > Mammalia > Rodentia > Muridae > Mus > Mus musculus. The sequence continues at coordinate 79,105,759 of NC_000079.6, forward strand.
AAGAAATAAAGAAATCAAAGACTTTATAGAATTCGATGAAATGAAATTCACAGTACCAAGTGCCATCATGAAGAAATCAGAGAGATCCCATATGTGAAACTTAACAGCACACCAGAAAGCTCTAAGAGAGAAAGAAGCAAACACACCAAAGAGGAGTAGATGGCAGGAAGTAGTCAAACTCAGGGACGAACTCAACCAGTTAGAAACAAAAAAGATTGATAAAAGAATCAGCAAAACCAAGAACTGGTTCTTGAGAAAATCAACAAGATAGATAAACCCTTAGCCAAGCTACCTAAAGGGCAGAGAGACAGTATCCAAATTAACAAAATCAGAAATGAAAAGATACATATAACAACAGAAACTAAAGAAATTAAAAAAAAATAAACTCACCAGAACCTACCTCAAAAACCTATATTCAACAAAACTGGAAAATCTACATGAAATGGATGATTGTCTAGACAGATACCATGTACCAAAGTTACATAATAGCAGGAAAACCACCTGAACAGTCCCATAACTCCTAAAGAAATAGAAACAGTCATTAAATGTCCCTCATCCAAATAAAGTCCAGGGCTACAAGGTTTTAGTACAGAATACTACCAGGCCTTCAAAGACCTAATACCAATACTCCTTTAACTATTCCACAAAATAGAACCAGAAAGAACACTACCTAATTTATTCTATGTAGATGCTCATACACTGATACTTAAGCCCCACAAAGAAAGAGAACTTTGGGCCAATTTCGATTATGTATATTCATGAAAAAATACTCAATAAAATTCTTACAAACTGAACCTGAGAAGACATCAAAATAATCATTCACCACCATCAAATAGGCTTCAACCCTGGGATTCAGGGATGGTTAAATATATAGACATCCATCAAAGCAATCAACTATATAAACAAACTGAAAGAAAAATATGACACAATAATCTTATTAGGTGCTGAAAAACCCATTGATAAAATCCAACACCCCTTCAGGTTAAGAGTATTGGAGAGAATAGGATTTCCAGACCTACACCTAAACAAATTAAAAACAATATACAGCAAACAAACAGTATCAAATGAAATGGAGAATAAATTGAAGCAATCCCACTAAAATCAAGGGTATGATAAGGCTGTCCACTCTCTCCTTATCTATGCCTACTCTTTCCTTATCTATTCAGTATAGTGCTTGAAGTTCTAGCTAGAACAATTAGACAACAAAAGGAGATCAAGAGCATACAAATTGGAAAGGAAGAACTCAACATATACTATTTGTTGATGATAGTGATATTGTACATAAGCAACTCCCAAAATTCCACCAGAGAAATCCTAAGCCTGATAAACAACTTTAGCACAGTGGTCGGATATAAAATTAACTCAAACAAATCATTAGCCTTCCTTTATATAAATGATAAACAGGCTAAGAAAGAAATCAGGAGAGCAACACCCTTTATAATAGCCACAAGTAGTATAACACATCTTATTCTGACCAAGGAAGTAAAAGATCTGTACAACAAGAACTTTAGGACCCTGAAGAAAGAAACCAAATAAGCTCTCAGAAATGGAAACATGTCACATTCTCATTGATTGATAAGAATAACATATTGAAAATGGAAATTTTATGAAAAGCAATCTACAGATTCAATGCAAACCCCATCAAAACTCCAACAAAATTCTTCACAGACATGGAAAGAGCAATTCTAAACTTCTTTTAGAAAAACAAAAAACCAAGGATAGCCAAAACAATTCTCAACAATAAAAGATCTTCTTTGGGGAATCACTATCCTTAACCTCAAATTGCAGTGATAAGGACAGCATGGTATTGATCTAAGACAGACAAGTTAATAAGTGGAATAGAATCGAAGACCCAGAAATAAACCCACATACCTGTGGACACTTGATCTTTGACAAAGAAGCCAAAAACAAACAGAGGAAAAGGGAAAACATTTCAATAAATGGCTTTGGTCTGACTCTCAGTCTGTAGAAGAATACAAATTGGTCCATACATATCTTCTTCTACAAAGATTATGTCCAAGTGGATCAAAGACCTCAAAACAAAGATAGATTCACTGAATCTAATTGAAGAGAAAGTGGGAAAGAGCCTCAAACTCATTGGCACAAGAGAAAGTTTCCTGAATAGAACTTCAATTGTTCAGGCTTCTAGATCAGGAATTGATAAATGGGATCTCACGAAACAGAAAAGCTTCTGTAAAGCAAAAGACCATGTTAATAGGACAAATCAGCAACCTACAGATTGAGAAAAAAATCTTCACAAACACTTCATTGGTTAGAGGGCTAATGTCCAAAATATATAAAGACCTCAAGAAGTTATCCCTCCCAAACCCCCAAATAACCCAATTAAAAATGAGGTACAGAGCTAAAAAGAGAATTCACAACAGAAGAACATTAAATGGTTGAGAAGCACTTAAAGAAATATTCAAAATCCTTATTAATTAGGGAAATGCAAATCAAAATGACTCTGAGATTCTACCTTACACCAAACAAAATGGCTAAGTCCACAATCTCAGGTGACAGCATGTTTTGGTGGGATGTGGCAAAAGAGGAACATTCCTGCATTGCTGGTGGGATTGCAAGCTGGTATAACCACTTTGAAGTCAATCTGGCAGTTCCTCAGAAAATTGCAAATAGCTCTACCTGAAGACCAAGCTGCACCACTTTTGGACATATACCTAAAAGATGTCCACCATACCACAAGGATCTTTCCACTTTATTCTATGCAGCCTTATTTGTAATAGCTAAAGCTCTTTGCAGCTGGTAGCCTACAGTTTATCCTGGGCCAGAGAAATGGTTTTCTTATATAGTATCTTTATGCCCTGGTACTTTGCTTTACATCTCATTAAGAAGAACAGTTCAAGAAAAGACATCCTCAGGAACCAGCTGGAGACAGGATACTTCCTGTTTCCATCTGTGCCTGGGAACTGACCCTGTGCCATAACCCTCCACACCCAAATCCCACTCAGAGGAAATTTGTGTCCGAGAAATATTGACACACCCAACCTCACTGGTGAGACCACCAGTACAGTCCCAATGCCTGGCCCAAGTGAGACCTGCCCAGGGCCCAGTGGACCCAGGAACCATAGCACAGCCAGGGCCAAGATCCTTCCAGTTTCCATCTGTGCCTGGGAGCTGACCATGTACAGCACCTCAATCCAGACCAGAGAAAACTGTGCCCCAGGAGTGTTGACACACCCAAGCTCACAGGCTCACAGGAGGGAGAAGCTGTAGTCAGACAAAGCAAGGCCAGCTAACACCAGAGATAACTAGATGGTGAAAGGCAAGCAAAGAACATAAGCAACAGAAACAGATGCTACGTAGCATCATCCAAATCCAGTTCTCCCACCACAACAAGCCCTGGATACCTGAACACACCAGAAAAGCAAGATTCTGATTGAAAACCACCCTCATGATGATGATAGAGGATGTCAACAAAGACATAAATAACTCCTCTAAAGAAATACAAGAGAACACAGAGAAATTGGTAGAAACCCTTAAAGAGGAAACACATAAATTCCTTAAAGAATATAGAAAAGTACAACCAAACAGATGAAGGAATTGAACAGAACCATCCAAGTTCTAAAATTGGAAATAGAAAAAGTAAAGAAATCACAAAGGGAGAAAACCCTGGAGATAGAAAACCTAGCAAAGAGATCAGGAATCATCACCAACAGAATACAAGAGATAGAAGAGAGAATCTCAGGTATATAAGATAATAGAAAACATTGACACAACAGTCAAAAAAAAAAAATTGCAGAATGCGAAAAGGTCCTAACCCAAAACATCCAGGAAATCCAGGACACAATGAAAAGACCAAACCTAAGAATAATATGTGTAGAAGAGAGCAAAGATTCCCAACTCAACTGGCCAGTAAATACCTTCCACAAAATTATATAAGAAAACTTCTATAACACAGAGAAAGAAATGGCCATAAGCATATAAGAAGCCTACAGAATTCCAAATAGATTGGACCAGAAAAGAAATCCCTCCTATTACAAAATAGTTAAAATACCAAATGCACAAACCAAAGAAAGATATTAAAAGCAGTAAGAAAAAACAGTCAAGTAACATATAAAGGCAGACCTATTAGAATTACACCAGACTTCTCACCAGAGACTCTAAAGACCAGAAGATCCTGGGCAGATGTCATATAGACCCTAAGAGAACACAAATGCCAGCCCAAGCTACTATACTCAGCAAAACTCTCAATTATTATAGATATTCCATGACAAAACCGAATTTACACAATATCTTTCCACAAATCCAGTCCTACAAAGGAAATTAGATAGAAAACTCGAACACAAGGAAGGAAACTGCACCCAAGAAAAAGCAAGAAATTAATCTTCTTGCACTAACCCCCCAAAAATAGAGCCATACAAACAAAACTCCACCTCTAACAACAAAAACAACAGGAAACAACTATCACTGGCCCTTATTTTCTCTTAACTCCAATGGTCTCAATTCCTTAATAAAAAAGACATAGACAGACCGATAAGTAAACAGGACCCAACATTTTGCTGCATACAGTACATATACTGCTGTGACAATGCCAGATACTATCTCAGAGGAAATGACTGAGAAAAAAATTTCCAATCAAATGATCCCAAGGAATAAGCTGGAGTAGTCATTCTAATATCAAATAAAATCAACTTTCAACCAAAAGTTATCAAAAAATATGAGAAAGTACACTTAATACTCATCAAAGGAAAAAAATGATGATCTCTCAATTCTGAACATCTATGGCCCAAATGCAAGGGTACCCACACATGTAAAAGAAATGTTACTAAAGCTCAAAGCATAATATTGAACTTCATACAATAATAGTGGGAGACTTGGAACACCCCACTCTGACCAATTGACAGGTCATGGAAACAAACTAAACAGAGACACCATGAAACTAACAAAAGCTATGAGCCAAATGGATTTAGCAGATATCTATAGAACATTTCACCCTCAAATAAAAGAATATACCTTCTTCTCAGCACCTCTTGAGTCGAAGGAGCCAACTGGCACCAAAATGTATTTCATGAACTACCCAAAGAACAGTGGACCTATGTATAGTCTGGGTATCCTATTCATCACAACTATGTCCCTACTGTCTGTTGACAGGAAACTTATTCTCCAAGATGGGGGCTCAGATAAACTTCCTGTCTGACAGTCTGCAATTTGCTGACCCAAAAGAAGAGCCCATATATGTTCTGTCTACCAAACTAGATGATGAGTATAAATTATTTGAAACTACCTTTAAACAGAACCAGGACTTGACTTGGTGGTTGGAATCATTCCTGTCAACCTGGGCAGAAATGGTGGGGATGGGCAAAGCAAAATGTCACCCCCCCCACACAGTGGTAGATCTCAAGGCACAGGCTGCCCCAATGTCTCTCAGACAATACCCTTTGTCTTGAGAAGCATGAGAAGGAATTAAGCCTCACACCTCCAGGCTCCTCCAGCTTAGGGAGTTGCATAAATGCCATTCAGCCTGAAACACACTGCTCCTGCCAGTTAAGAAGATGGGTACTAACAATTACCACCCAGTCCAGGACTTATGTGAAGTAAACTGTCCAGTGGATGACATTTACTGAACTGTGTCTAAACCCTGCACTCTGTATGGTTCTCGGCCACCTTCCAGAATTTGGTACATGGTCTTAAACTTGATGGCAGCTCTACCACATGCTCTGGAGTGTGTGATAAGGCAGCCTCTTGAACCCTGGCTGACAAATGCCAGGATCACCACTACTAGACTCTGCTTCTGAACTCTGACTGAATCACCTCTTCTCCACTCAATCCAGCCGCTTTGCTGCCCGATACCACAGCATGAGTGTCAAGAAATTCTGGCAGAAGACCATGGGTGAAGGAAAGACTTTTCTGACCAACTCCTGCCAGGAGCTGAGGCTATCTGGCTATAGACAAGAGCAGTTTTCTCCATGAAGGTCAGAGATGAGTGAGTGCTGCTATTGTGGACAGCACAAATGTCATCTGGGCTGAACCTCTACTGCCCCCAACACTCCCTGGCAAGTCCTCACAGAAAGTAGAGCTAATTGCCCTCAACAAAGCCTTGGAACTTGAGGCTGGCAAGAAAATTAACATCTACACAGATAGCAGGTATGCCTTTACCACAGCCCATGTCCAAAGAGCTATATACCAAAAGAGAAGACTGACTGATGTGCTATTTCACATCATAGAGAAAAGAAATTAAAAAAAAAAAAAAAAAAAACAAGGAGGAAATCCTGAGTCTCTTGAATGCTCTGAGCTGGCAACTGTTTTATTCATTGTCCAGGACATCAGAAGGGAAGAGACTCAGTGGCAAGGGGCAAAAAAACTGGCATATCAAGTGGCTTGAGAAGTGGCTATGCAAGAGCCTATACTGTTTATGGATCTACAAGAAACACGTGCAGGGAAATGGGACTGGATTAAGGGATGTCCTCACTTAGAATATTCCGAAGAAGAAAGGACTCAGATTGCTAGCCACCCTACCAACTACTACCTAGAGAAGGAAGGGCAGTGGCTCACACAAGAAGGAAAAACTACACTCTCCAGAAAACAAGTAAGGTGAATATTTACTTGACCAAATGCATAGATGGACTCATTTAGAGAATAAGCTCATGCAAGCAGTCAAGGGATCTAAGGTATATGTAATGGACCTCAGGGTTTTATCCAGAGGTGCAGTAGAACAGTTTAAGGTATGCCACCAAGTGAATGCTTATGCGGACAAGAAAAAAAACAGGGAAAAAGACCTATGGGAGAATGGCCTGGAGTCGATTGAGATGTTGGGTTTACAGAAGTTAAGCCAGGAAAATATGGTTACAAATACCTTCTAGTGTTTGTGGATACTTTCTCTGGATGGGTTGATGCTTTCCCCAGCAAGCAGTAAACGGCTACCGTGGTAGCCAAAAATATATTAGAAGAATCTTTCAGAGGTTTGGAGTGCTGAAGATAATTGAATCACGTAACAGTCCTGCCATTGCTCCTAAGGTAAGTAAGAAATTGGCAGAGATATTAGGGACTAATTAGAAGCTCCATCGTGTGTACCATCACCAGAGCTCAGGGAAGGTAGAGAGAATGAATAGAACCCTAAAAGAGACCTTAACCACATTGATCTTGGAGATTGGTGCTGACTAGGTGGTACTCCTTCCCATGGCCATGTTCATAGATCAAAACAACTCCTACTATTTTAACCTGATCCCTTTAGAAATCCTGTTATGTGCCCCAACTTCCTTGGTGTCCACTGGGTCCTCCCTGCAGATATCCCAACTCACAGATAGGAAACTCTTCTTGAGAATCCAAGCCCTTCAGTCAATAAAACATGAGGTTTGGCCCAAACTGTCTGCCTTATATGCTCCAGGGTTGCCATAGCTCCCCACACTGCTTCCAGACTGGTGACTGGGTCTATTTCCAGAGACATCAGGTGTAGTCTCTGGAACCCTGGTGGAAGGGACCCTTCCTGGTGCTGCTAACCACTCCAACAGCCCTCAAGGTGTTGCAGCCTGGTTGTATGGTTCCATTGTGAAATTTGTAGACATACTGCTCCCTGGGACCCTGCTGGATGGTACAGAAGATCACTCAACCTTGATCATGACCGTCCCCATCCTATGCAGCCCTCATGTGCCTGTCTACCTAACATGTTATGGTACTCACTGTCTCCTTTATGTTGGGGCTGGGGGTGGTGGGGCAGATACTGGGACCCATACTTTAGTTTTACAAGGGAAAAATTATGACAATCTGAGAAGAGAGTCATTGATTTAGACATAGAGAGAATAGAAACTTCCATCAATCACCTTCAAGATTCATTGACTTCATTATCAGAAGTAGTACTACAGAATAGGAGGAAATTAGACTTACTTTTCCTCCAGCATGGAAGGCTATGTGCTGCCTTAGCTGAGGAGTGTTGCTTTAATATAGACCATTCCAGGGTTGTTAAAGATTCAATGGTCAAGGTGAGAGAAGGACTAGTCAAGCAGAAAAGAGAGAGAGAACAGAGTCAAGGCTGGTTCAAGTCTTGGTTCAAGTCTCAACTCCTCCCCATAGTTAATCACCCACATATCCACCTTTTTAGGACCCCTAGTTGTACCCCTGCTATTGCTGACATTTTGATCCTGCTTATTGAACAAGTTTATTGCCTTTATAAAAGAGAATAGGAACAGTACAGCTGACGATCCTGCATCAAGAAAATGAGACCCCGAGGACAGGACCTGAAGAATATTAGTTATTTACCAGAGACCCCCGAAGTGTAGCCCTTAGGGTCCCTCATTTTTCTCTTTTTCTTATACAAGTTCCATTCTTATACAAGTGTAGAAAGAAAGAAAGAAAGAAAGAAAGAAAGAAAGAAAGAAAGAAAGAAAGAAAGGAAGGAAGGAAGGAAGGAAGGAAGGAGAGAAAGAGAGAACTAACGAACAAACGAAAGAAAGAAAGAAAGAAAGAAAGAAAGAAAGAAAGAAAGAAAGAAGGAAGGAAAGAAAGAAAGAAGGAAAGAAAAGAAGGAAAGAAAAAGAAAAAGCTGGGAATACTCATGGTACACCTAGTAGACCATATGTAGATCAACAAGAAGGAAGACCAAAGTGTAGTTGTTTCAGTCATGCTTAGAAGGGGTAACAAAATAATTATGGAAGGGAGAGGGAAGGAGAGAGGAAAGAGATCAAAAAAGGGGGCAGGGTCATGTATGCGAGGAGACAGGGGAGAAGTACAGAGGATCTGGAGATTGGACAGAGCTGCATAGCAGTTGGGGTATGGGGAACTGGGAGTAGCCACTAGAAAGTTCCAGATGCCAGGGAAGCAAGAAGTACCCAAGACCCAATGTGTATCACATTAGCCAAAATATCTGACAAACAGAGGTAGAACCTATGGAGACCATGTCCAGAGCACAGCTCCAGGTTGAAGGATGAGGCCTCGAACACATCTCAAAAATATTAACACAGAATTGTTCCTGTCTAACAGAAATGTAGGGACAAAGAGTAGAGCAGAGACTGAAGGAAAGGCCATCCAGAGACTGCCCTACCTTGGGATCTATCCCATCTGTAGACTCCAAACCCAGACATTATTGCTGATGCCAAGACGGGTTTGGTGACAGGAGCCTGGTTGGCTGTCACCTGAGAGTCTCTGACAGAACCTGATCAATACAAATGTGGGTGCTCATAGACAACCACTGGACTGAGCATGGGAACCACAATAGAGGAATTAGGGGAAGGACTGAAGGAGGTGAAAGGGTTTGCGATCCCATAGGCAGAACAACATTATCAACCAACCATACCCCCCACACCCTCACAGAGCTCCCAGGGATTAAACCATCAACCAAAAAGTACACATGGGGACCCATGTATCCAGCTGCACTTTAGCAGAGGATGGCCTTATCTGGTATCAATGGGAGGTGAGTCCCTTGCTCCTGTGGAGACTTGATGCCTCGATGCCCAATGTTGATAAATACTAGGGCACTGAGAAGGGAGTAGGTGTGTGGGGGGGTCCCTAATAGAAGCAAGGAGGAGGTGGAATGAGATAGCAGATTCACAGAGGGGAAACTGGACAGGTGAATAATGTGTGAAATGTAAACAAATAAAATATCCAAGAAAAAGAAAAAGAAAAGAAAAAAAACGTTCTCAGTTTGAAGTTTGAGGACTGTTTAATTGTTTGGGATTTGAATGTTGGAGATTCAAACCACTGATGTTTATTGGACAGTTTGGGGGTCAGCATAGAAGTGAAGAAAGGCATAATAAAGGCTAAGGAGGAGATTTGCCTGTGCAGATGGCCTAAGGCTACTGCAGATTACAGTGCTGTCCATCTTCTCAGCAGAGGTACACCATGCCATGGAGTAACTTGTGGCTGAGCAACAGGGATTGAAACCCCAGTAACAGGGAAGAGAAGTGATGGCAACCAGCTAGAAAAAACACTCTGCAGAACATGAAATTGACTTTCTGAGTTTTGGCTGCTCCAATTCCTTCTCACATTTCAATAGGCCATGTAGAAACTTAGTTCTGGACAAAACTGTGAAGTTATGTGTGTGAAGCTATGGGTATGAAAATACAGCATTTTTATGTAAAAAAGAAATATGGGCTTGATCTAACCTTTGCAGTACGATGGCTTTATACATTACTGTGTCAACTAAACTTGACTGCCAACTTGACATGATTATGATGTTTCTAAGACTGTCTGGGCTTTGTGGTTGTTTATGGGATGGATTCCCAGGTAGGGCAGTCTCTGGATGGTCATTCCTTCAGTCTCTACTCCACACTTTGTCTCTATAACTCCTTCCATGGATATTTTGTTCCCCCTTCTAAGAAGGATCAAAGAGTCCACACTTTGGTCTTCTTTCTTCTTGACTTTCATGTTTTGCAGATTGTATCTTGGATATTTTGAACTTCTGGGCTAATATTCACTTATCAGTGAGTGCATATCATGTGTGAGTTCTTTTGTGGCTGGGTTACCTCAAATAGGATGCTATCCTCCAGATCCATCCATTTGTCTAAGAATTTCATAAATTCATTGTTTTTAATAGCTGCATAGTACTCCATTGTGTAAATGTAAAACATTTTCTGTATCCATTCCTCTGTTGAGGGACATCTGGTTTTTTTCCAGCTTCTTGCTATTATAAATAAGGCTGCTATGAACATAGTGGAACATGTGTCCTTATAAGTTGGGGCATCTTCTGAGTATATGCCCAGGAGTGGTATTGCTGGATCTTCTGGTAGTATTATGTCCAATTTTCTGAGGAACATCCAAACTGATTTCTGTGTTGTACCAGCTTGTAATCCCACCAGCAATGGAGGAGTGTTCCTTTTTCTCCACATCCTTGCCAGCATCTTCTGTAACCTGAGTTTTTGATCTTAGCCATTCTGACTGGTGTGGTGTGGAATCTCAGGGTTATTTTGATTTGCATTTTCCTGATGATTGAGGATGGCCTAGTACGTCATCAATGGGAGGAGAGGCCCTTGGTCCTGTGAAGGTTCTATGCCCCAATGCTGTGGCTAGTTTCAGAAGTGGGTGGGTTGGGAGCAGGGGGAAGGGAGAGGGGATAGGGTATTTTCAGAGGGGAATCTAGGAAAGGGAATAACATTTGAAATACAAATAAAGAAACTATAATTAAAAAATAAAATCATGAAATATAGATTATTAAAAAAAAAAGATGTTTCTAAGGAATAAGGAAAGCCGGGCCTGCCCAGAAGGTACTCGTAAAACACTGACAGAGAGAAGGGACATCATCCTTAATGTGTTTTCAGAAACTGCAGGCTAGAGTCTTGGATGGAAGGAATGAGAAAAGGAAGAGTCAGCTAGTGCATTCTCTTTCAATACCTCTTGGATGACATCATGTGAACTGCTCTGAACCACCTCTATTGCTACATAATGGACCAAAGCATGAAACTATGAGCCTTAGTAAATAATTATTCTCCTTAAGTTGTTGATGGAAGGCATTTTTTTCTTTTTCTTTTTTATTAGATAGTTTCTTTACATTTCAAATGTTTTCTCCTTTTCTGGTTTCCCCTCTGAAAACACCTATCCCCTCCCCTTCCTCCTGCTCACCTACACACCCACCCCTGCTTCCTGGCCCTAGCATTCCCCTAAACTGTGATGCCATGCATTTTTAAAGTAAAGACAAAAAGTGTGGCAGAGACTACCTCAACAAAAGCTTAACCCTGAGCAAATTTTCAATTAAAAATAATGGTAACATATCCTAGTAACTCTCCAAATATCCCATAATTTGGTCTTTATTTCTTTTCTATGAACTACTCTCAAAACTCATATTGTACTGTTCTTCACAAAGTTATTTGTAATAATGAGGCCTAAAATAACTTCTATCAAACAATAAAATTATTAAGTGTCTTACAGAATATAAATCTATTGTAGACATATACAACCAATTAAATGGATATTTGTTCAGAGTTTAGCATACAGAGACATGGCTAGAATGTGATTTTCAGTGAAAGAATGTAGTATTAATTTCAAATGTTTTTTGTCAGATAAGAGGTAAAGTATTGAATTGTGAAACTATCTAAAATAGTTATAGTTAATGACTGTGGCATTCAGCATAAGGTTGGATGATTTTTATTCTTTTCTCTGATGCTTTCAATTTCTTACAAATTATATTAAATTAACATTGCATTGCTCGTCTAGTTTAAAAAAACAAAATATAGTGTCTTATTTAAAATACATTGTTTACTAGATTCTTGCTTAAGGTGTTGATAAGACTAATTCAGAATGATATTTCTATAATTCCATAGTTCTAATATATTTTATTTCACAAATTTCAAATATTATCTTAAGATTATCATTTGCTATTAATTGTAGAATTTTCATAAGGAATGTTTTAGAAAACTCATTTTTTTAATTTCTTGGAAAGCATTTTTGAACAGTTTTATATTTTGTATTAAAAATAACATATATTTGCTGCAAATAATTATTCTGTTTGTGAAATTACATTCCATATTAAGGATTTTAATTGTATTCTCTATATATTCTTTATACCACATTCTTTTTGATTTTGTTCTTTATACATTCTTTCCATCACATTTCTTATAAAAGTTAAATTTCTATCACTCTAACATGAACAAGCTCAAGAATAACTCAGAGTCTAAATATATAAATATTTGAAATTAAAAATGTGTAATTTTATACATAAGAAAATTACATAGGTAGCATGCTCTTTGCATGGAGATACAAAGTTTCAGTCTGTTTATTATGTATTTAATTTTTGTTCGTGCATGAGTTCTTACATGTGTACCTCTTGAGCATGTGTTGTGCATATGAGCCAGAGGTGGGTCATTATGTTCCTGGAAGTGAAGTTGTGGGATATTTTAAACAACCATTTGAGTGCTGGTAACCAAATTCAGGTCTTCTGCAGAAGAAGCAAGTGCTCTTAACTCCTGAGGTTTCTCTTCAGCCTTGATTTTTCTTTGTAGATGAACATACATTGTTTTCTGTCCAATTGTATTGGCTATGCAGGGATGCTATTGAGCAGCTCCATGTACAGATACATGAAGTTGTTAAGCCACAACCTCTTAGGGCAATGAACTGGCTTTCTGTGAAATGAGCCTTAAGCAGAGGGGGAGAAAGGATTAATATATGTGAATGCCCCACTTTTTCTTCCTTTATAACACACTTCTCTCTGGAAAACCTTATTTCCAAGTGACAAATATGACAAGAACTATATAACCTAGAGTTCTTCCTTGTAGCTCCTTAGTTTGGGGCTAAGGTGGGAACTCAGCAGTTTACTCTTCCCCTGCCTTGTTTTTCTTGATGAACTTTTGCTCTCACCTTTGTTTGCATGATTAGCATGTCACAAAAGTAGACACATAGGACTTATTTCTTTTGTTTCTTTTTCCCCTTGTTTGTGTTGATGATTAGATCTGGCGCTTATATGGGTGAGGCGAGCAATCCTCCACTGAGCTATATTTCTGGTCTCATTTTCTTGTTTATTTTGAGACAGGGTTACTTTCAGTTGCCTAGGTTGGCCTTTACTTCAGGCTATAGACTTAGCAAATCTTGCCTCACCCTCCTGAGTAGATATATTATTAGCCTACATGACAAGAACCAGCTCAACACATTAATTCTAATGTGTGCTTTACACTTTAGAGAAAGGATTTAAGGCTTTCTGCTTGGTGTCACTTCTCTCGCTATATGTAGAGTTAGCATGTCTTCGAATATTGTCATTCTTGAAATTAGATGTTTTTTAAAGGAACTTGCCTATGCACTAGTTCTGCAAACTAACCAAAAAATAGTGAATGTTCAGAGTGGACATTTATTATTCAGACGTCTGATATTATTGTAGTAATGATCACACGATCAAAGTGAATTCTAAGGATGTTTGATAATGAGAGGATTTAAGAAGAAAACGTTCCCATCATTTTGGTCCATTGAGTATATTGCACCCAAATTAATCATATTAACAATCGTATGGCAGAGCACAAAGTTATATCAAAATTGTGCTTTACAACTCAGTACATGGTCTTGTATATGTTATGTGAAATTCAGCAAATAAGCCAAGTATTCCTATTGAGGAACTCAGTAAGAAAGAAATGAAATCTTAATCCCATGAGATAAGGTGCCATTATGCCTTAAAATATTTATGCCAAGAATTCCCTTAGGTTTGTTTGCAGGAACTCAGAATAAGACAAATATGCCTGTGCAGAGTGACATTGATATGGGAAGTATTTTGCCATAAAACTGTATTCAGGAGAAAACACGATGATATTTGGAAATAACTCTACAGATTTGGTAGATGAACATACTGTGTGGTATTAACATGGAGGAAATGCCAAATTCTTTATCTACTAGTGTGGCTTAAGTAATTGAGTGACCATTCAAAGCAATTTCCCTGCCATCATTATTAGTGATGATAAGAATATGGCACTGAGACGAAGCTCTTCTTAACCCTGTAAATGCCCAATTAGTACCTCATGTGATGACTAAGATCTGAGCAGCAGAGATTTTAGACTGGAGAAACAACTACTGTATCTGACAATAGTGATAAAATGTCAGAACTCCTATAACCAATTGCATTCAGTTATCCTTTACATTTATGGCTGTATTTACTATTTCTTCCAAAAGCAAAAAGTTGCTACTAGAAAAGCACATTAATAAAATGCAATTATTTAAATATATGGAATATTAAATCAAGTATCACATCTTCCAATAACAATAAAGAAAACAATGCATAAAGATCAAATTATTGAATGTCTCAACCTATAAGTAGGTAGAAATCATATGTGTGTGTTTGTAAGCTAATTCCATTCAACAAAACAGACTATGCACATCCCACCACATTTACTTTTAACATACAGGTTTTAGTCTCAGCAGTTAATTCTGCTATTTTGTAAACAAGTGCATTAAAATATTATATTGACTTAAAAAATTAAAAGTCATTCTCCAGAGGAGTAAAAGCAAGTATGGTATTGTAAATCTGACAAAGTTCCATGGCTGGGGAGCTCATAGGCTCTAGGAATGAACCTGCAATTACTACATTTTCAAATGTACCTAATATTAAGGTACCCTCTAAAGACATATATCTGTATTCCAAGATAAGTGCAGCTCCCAGTCCTCATCATAAGTGCTTCCTTCTACACTGGATAGTGATTAATACAGGAACTCTCAACTGGTCATTACAGAGAATGAATGCATTGGGGATGCTCAACCACAAATGGTACATCTATTCCATAATGTCTCCCTACAAGGCTCAGAGAAAATTATGGTGGGGATTCTCAGAAAGATTTTAAGAGTTAGAGGCAGGAACGGACTGACAAAAATGAACTCAATAGGGACTGTAGTTAATGGTATAACCTTCAACAGAAGATCAAGCCAGTAAACATTCCAGCATGGTAGAGGAGACAAGAAAGTGAAGACAAATCATTGGTTGCTGTGGAGGTAGAGCCAGTCTTCTTTAGTTGTCCCTGGTAGGTCAATCATGCTTCAGTGAATGACCTCATACCCATGGTTATATGAGTAGCACAAGCTAGACTCTGTGGAGTATTTTTATGAAAAAGGATATGAAGTTTGTGGCACAGGAGGCAGGAGATAGATTTGGAGTGGTTAGGATAGTAGTGGGCATGAATATGGTCAAAGTACATTGCACATATGTATGAATTTCTGAAAGAGTTTTTTAAAAAGCATATTATATTACAATTATCTTACATTTGTGAAGCTTGGTGTTCTTTGAGGTCTGCTAACAATGTGAGTGGGTGTCTGTGATTTTTTTTACCTGCTTTTGCACCCCTTTCCTCCTACTGGTTTGCCTCATCTAGCCTTGATATGGGGGTATGAGCTTCATTTTATTATAACATACTTAGTTGATTTAGTTGATATTACTCAGAGACATGCTCTTTTCAGCAGGGAAATGAAGGAGTGGGTCTAGACAAAAGGGGAGAATAGGGAGGGGATGGGAGGTGTGGAGGAAAGGGAAACTATGGAAGGGAAGTAATGTATGAGAGAAGAATAAATTTCAGAAAACTCTTTCTTTGCATGATTTTTCTTTGCTAGATTACAATTTTAAGAATATAGTTAATTGGTTTTATATTTCTGTTTTATTCAAACCTCTGAGTAGACTAAGTAATACTAATTGCTTACTTAATGAATTAACAATTCATCAGATAATAATTTTTATTCCTGTGTAGCTTCTATAGTTATCCAGCATCAGATTAGATTATGATAAGGGATTTTTCAATTATTTTAATTTTATATCAAGTTGCTAAAATTTAAACAGCTTTTCTGATAGAATATAGAATATGAAATGGTTGTTTTTATTCCACTTCTCCTCAATTTACAGGGTAAATCCATGTTTGATTTGATGAGTAATTATATTTAGACACTTATCTGGCAAACTTGAATAAATTCCCCTAAGATGATAGCTCAGTATACTGTTTTTGAAATAACTATAGCATGTAGGATTTACTGTGACAGCTTCTAGCATCAGCAATAGCTAACATTTATATAGCATTTACCATGTGCCAGGCTACTAGCTGATTCAGGCTACTTGCCAGGCACTACTGACAGATTTTATGTATATTATTTTGCTTAATTGTCTCAATAATACTATGAACCTAGGGTTATTTATTCCCACTTCATGTATGAGAAAACTGAGGCTGTGAGAATTAATTGAGGTGTTCAGGATTATGCTTTTGATAATTAATACAGATTGCATTAGAAAGCTAATCATTTGGGTTCACACGGAAACTTAAAAGGCATGCATTAAAAAGCTAGCTGGTCAACTGCCTTTACAGTAAATGTGAAAGGATTCAAAGTCTTCTAGTTAATATTTAAGTGAGGAAGATAAATTAAACTGCAAAGTTTCCAATACACAAATACAATCTGTCTTGAATTCATTGAATCCCTGAATCTTGGCTAGGAGATAGGGATACCCCAAGCTGCCAGGATATCTTTCGTGCCCTGCCTGCTGACCTATGACATGCTGCCTCTTTTACACTCACCAATACTTTAGCTTTAGGATAATCTCATCGACTTACAATTTAGTTTCTGGTTTTCTTTATATCTGAACTTAATACATGAACTGTCACAATCCAGTTGCCAACAGTTGAAAACATACACTATCCTCATTGTTATAAAGTGTGGCATAAAGATTGAAAGGAAGTAGAGATTGTCTTGCTATGTGATAGCAAGACACTTTCACCTGCAACTCTGTTTCTGGATGTTCACCTTCACACTGCAAGTATCTATAGGGCCATGTTGTTACTGAAAATACATTGTTTGTTTGATTTTTGTTATTTTAGGTTTTGGGGAGTTTTGGGGATCTTATTGTTTGAGTTTTTTGTTTGTTTTTGTAGTAGACATTTCAGAACTATATGAAAAAGTGTTTACTCTGTACAAGAAACCCATAAATGGCCCTGCATCTTATAAACTACTGTAATTTTCCAGTTTCTTTATCACTTTCCTAATTTGTTATGATTTCAGCTTTACTATTTTCATCATAATTAAGAAGTCAAAAATTGCTTAAATTTGGATCTCTAAAGTGAAAACTAATTATCCTTAAAGACTTATACACTTTACACCTCACATTTAAAAATATTCTTTTGTTTTTATTATGGAGGTAAGATTATTAGGAATACAAATAAATACATTCACTTAAAGTAGCATTTCAAAATGAAAATTACAACATCCCGTCTTGATAATGTTTACCATTTAATGGATACTAACATTGCAAACATGTAAAGACTGCCTATACTATAATCATGATCACCTAGTAATGAATAAACATTCACTGTAAGTTCCTCTCATCCTTCATGGCAGCATTTCCTGTGGATATAACCATTATACTTCACAGATACATAGCCATCCAGATAGTTAATACATGAGTTACTATTGAACCTTGAAATAACAGTCAGTCCTGTAGATTTACCCTAACTTCTCATATTACATATTATTATGCAAGTTTATTTGAAGTATGTTGTAGACATGTATTCCCTTTGGATCTTATTTTTCTGCTTTATGCCATGCTTATTTTGAGAAGGTGACAGATATTATTAACTCCTGTGTTGGGTGTTGTATTTTTTGCATTTCCATGAATATTCATCTACCTTGCTTTGTGATACACTTGTTACATAAGTGTTAAATTGTTTGATTCCTTTAGATCTGGTTTTAAGTTTTATTAAACAGGATACAAACAATAGTTTAGGGAAACCAAGTATTGGGATACAATCTTTCTGATTATTCTACTGGGGATCTTGTAAGTACAGAAGCTTCCCATTGTGGTCCTGTATGGATACTGGGGATCATTACAGCTAGTCCCAAGATTTTCTGGCTTCCTTCAATGCATGTATTATACTGTAGAGAATGCTTGAGGCAAAGAATAAATTTCTTTAGGCTCTTCTTGTTCAGTCTTATCTTTATGACATCATTACTGTGGACATTAGCTGACTTCATCATCTTAGATTTTTCTACTCCATCTTCTCAATTCAAGCTGTTGACTGCATTTCCACGAGGCTTCCTTTCCTTATGCCATAGTTTTGTGTCTCAAAACCATCACTAATACTTTCTTGCCTGATGCCTTAAAATCTGTTTTGTTGTTGTTGTTGTTGTTGTTGTTGCTGTTTATTTAATTTTTTTTGGTTTGGTTTGATGTAGACTATTTCTTATGGTGTGATAAATTAGGGCCTGCTAACTTTAAGTTTAAAAAGAAAGAAAGAAAGAAAGAAAGAAAGAAAGAAAGAAGGAAGAAAGGAAGGAAGGAAGGAAGGAAGGAAGGAAGGAAGGAGAGAGAGAGAGAGAGAGAGAGAGAGAGAGAGAGAGAGAGAGAAAGAAAGAAAGAAAGAAAGAAAGAAAGAAAGAAAGAAAGGAAGGAAGAAAGAGAAACAGAAAGAAAGGCAGAAAGAAAGAACCTATCGTAACATTATTGATGTAATATTTAAACATATTTTGTGCCTTTTACTTTCCTTAAAAATATTTTACATATCAGAAAAGGAATTTTAATCATGAAAAATATCTGATTTCAAGTTTAATTTCATGAAATGTAAAAAATAAAAAAATGATTTTTTTTAAAGATATAGAAGATAACCAACTGAAAAGCCAAGTTCAGGCTTTTTAATATTCTTACCATTTCCTCTCAAAATTCTTAACTTGCAATAATGAATAAAACACACTTAAGAAGTAAATATTTAAGAATTTAAGAATTAAATTAGTAATTAAATATGGGTTCTATAAGAACTCATAAATTCTATTTAATATACTCATAAAACATTTATTATTGAGATATCAATTAGTCTCCATATTGTACTTTGGAACATATTTTAATGAACCCACTATTTGCCATCTTCAAAGATCCATCTGCATTGCTTGATGTACCTACCTACCTACCTACCTACCTACATATATACATACATACTGTGTTGGGGGTTATGTGATTTCTATTTCTATAAGTGTTCTCATGCCGTATTTTGTGATGCAGTTAAATGAGCTAGAAATATTTTTATTACGTTAAACATTAGCTATGAAGATCAGCGTTTAGGGATGTCATATATACATAGACCAGATAAATACAATGAAGTGGATTAAGATATTTCAGGTAAATGTCTTAGCATGTTTAGCTTCCAGCTATTCTGCTTCATAAAATTGACTTTTCCCTGGCTCAGGCATTTATACACATGAGTACAAATAGCAAATAGATAATTCTCAGGGCAGTACCTAGAAAAGAATAAAAACTCTGGAGGTGTTTATTCAAACATATTACTGGTTAATTGTAATCAATTACAGTTGATACCGAACAAAATTTGGGATGTTTATATTGTGTGTAGTAACAGTAGATTTTCTGAGGTTTGTTAGTGTAAGAAGCCCATAGTTCGCTTTCTAGATACTATCTATAATTTCACAAAACCTGATGAAGGGGCTTTTTAAATAATGTGATCAGTAAGTGGAATCTTGTAAAAAGAATGTATGAGATAAATCTCAGGTATTCTGTAGTATGAGAAAACATTCTCTCTCTCTCTCTCTCTCTCTCTCTCTCTCTCTCTCTCTCTCTCTCTCTCTCTCTCTTCTCTCTTTGTCTCTCTGTGAAATACCAGTGACATGCCTATTATAATGATAGATCTAGTAGTGACACATAAAGTTTGTGCCTGAAAGCTAAGGAAGAGTTTTAGGAGCAAGCAGTAGATATTGTGGGTTCCAAGTCCAGGCTTGCTAAACCACATCTTCAAGGAATGCTTAAGTACCAATGATTACCAAATGAAGAATTAAGATAAAGGCAGGACTGGCTCAGAAGATAAAGTGAAATAATAAAAGACATCTATTACCTTTCCTTAATATCTCTTAATATCAATGGACTCAATTCCCCAATAAAAAGACATAGACTAACAGACTGGCTACACAAACAGGACCCAAAATTCTGCTGCTTACAGGAAACCCATCTCAGGGAAAAAGACAGACACTACCTCAGAGTGAAAGGCTGGAAAACAATTTTCCAAGCATATGGTCTGAAGAAACAGGCTGGAGTAGCCATTCTAATATCGGATAAAATGGACTTCCAACCCAAAGTTATCAAAAAAGACAAGGAGGGACACTTCGTTCTCATCAAAGGTAAAATCCTCCAAGAGGAACTCTCAATTCTGAATATCTATGCTCCAAATGCAAGGGCAGCCACATTCATTAAAGACACTTTAGTAAAGCTCAAAGCACACATTGCACCTCACACAATAATAGTGGGAGACTTCAACACACCACTTTCATCAATGGACAGATCATGGAAACAGAAACTAAACAGGGACACAGTGAAACTAACAGAAGTTATGAAACAAATGGACCTGACAGATATCTACAGATTATTTTATCCTAAAACAAAAGGATATACCTTCTTCTCAGCACTTCACGGGACCTTCTCCAAAATTGACCATATAATTGGTCACAAAATAGGCCTCAACAGATACAAAAATATTGAAATTGTCCCATGTATCCTATCAGACCACCATGGCCTAAGACTGATCTTCAATAACAACATGAATAATGGAAAGCCAACATTCACGTGGAAACTGAACAACAGTCTTCTCAATGATACCTTGGTCAAGGAAGGAATAAAGAAAGAAATTAAAGACTTTTTAGAGTTTAATGAAAATGAAGCCACAACGTACCCAAACCTTTGGGACACAATGAAAGCATTTCTAAGAGGGAAACTCATAGCTCTGAGTACCTCCAAAAAGAAACGGGAGAGAGCACATACTAGCAGCTTGACAACACATCTAAAAGCTCTAGAAAAAAAGGAAGCAAATTCACCCAAGAGGAGTAGACGGCAGGAAATAATCAAACTCAGGGGTGAAATTAACCAAGTGGAAACAAGAAGAACTATTCAAAGAATTAACCAAACGAGGAGTTGGTTCTTTGAGAAAATCAACAAGATAGATAAACCCTTAGCTAGACTCACTAAAGGGCAAAGGGACAAAATCCTAATCAACAAAATCAGAAATGAAAAGGGAGACATAACAACAGATCCTGAAGAAATCCAAAACACCATCAGATCCTTCTACAAAAGGCTATACTCAACAAAACTGGAAAACCTGGACGAAATGGACAAATTTCTGGAAAGATACCAGGTACCAAAGCTGAATCAGGATCAAGTTGACCTTCTAAACAGTCCCATATCCCCTAAAGAAATAGAAGCAGTTATTAATAGTCTCCCAGCCAAAAAAGCCCAGGACCAGACGGGTTTAGTGCAGAGTTCTATCAGACCTTCAAAGAAGATCTAATTCCAGTTCTGCACAAACTATTTCACAAGATAGAAGTAGAAGGTACTCTACCCAACTCATTTTATGAAGCCACTATTACTCTGAGACCTAAACCACAGAAAGATCCAACAAAGATAGAGAACTTCAGACCAATTTCTCTTATGAATATCGATGCAAAAATCCTTAATAAAATTCTTGCTAACCGAATCCAAGAACACATTAAAGCAATCATCCATCCTGACCAAGTAGGTTTTATTCCAGGGATGCAGGGATGGTTTAATATACGAAAATCCATCAATGTAATCCATTATATAAACAAACTCAAAGACAAAAACCACATGATCATCTCGTTAGATGCAGAAAAAGCATTTGACAAGATCCAACGCCCATTCATGATAAAAGTTCTGGAAAGATCAGGAATTCAAGGCCCATACCTAAACATAATGAAAGCAATCTACAGCAAAGCAGTAGCCAACATCAAAGTAAATGGAGAGAAGCTGAAAGCAATCCCACTAAAATCAGGGACTAGACAAGGCTGCCCACTTTCTCCCTACCTTTTCAACATAGTACTTGAAGTATTAGCCAGAGCAATTCAACAACAAAAGGAGATCAAGGGGATACAAATTGGAAAAGAGGAACTCAAAATATCACTTTTTGCAGATGATATGATAGTTTGTATAAGTGACCCTAAAAATTCCACCAGAGAACTCCTAAACCTGATAAACAGCTTCGGTGAAGTAGCTGGATATAAAATTAACTCAAACAAGTCAATGGCCTTTCTCTACACAAAGAATAAACAGGCTGAGAAAGAAATTAGGGAAACAACACCCTTTTCAATAGTCACAAATAATATAAAATATCTCGGCGTGACTCTAACTAAGGAAGTGAAAGATCTGTATGATAAAAACTTCAAGTCCCTGAAGAAAGAAATTAAAGAAGATCTCAGAAGATGGAAAGATCTCCCATGCTCATGGATTGGCAGGATCAACATTGTAAAAATGGCTATCTTGCCAAAAGCAATCTACAGATTCAATGCAATCCCCATCAAAATTCCAACACAATTCTTCAACGAATTAGAAGGAGCAATTTGCAAATTCATCTGGAATAACAAAAAACCTAGGATAGCAAAAACTCTTCTCAAGGATAAAAGAACCTCTGGTGGAATCACCATGCCTGACCTAAAGCTTTACTACAGAGCAATTGTGATAAAAACTGCATGGTACTGGTATAGAGAAAGACAAGTAGACCAATGGAATAGAATTGAAGACCCAGAAATGAACCCACACACCTATGGTCACTTGATCTTCGACAAGGGAGCTAAAACCATCCAGTGGAAGAAAGACAGCATTTTCAACAATTGGTGCTGGCACAAATGGTTGTTATCGTGTAGAAGAATGCGAATTGATCCATATTTATCTCCTTGTACTAAGGTCAAATCTAAGTGGATCAAGGAACTTCACATAAAACCAGAGACACTGAAACTTATAGAGGAGAAAGTGGGGAAAAACCTTGAAGATATGGGCACAGGGGAAAAATTCCTGAACAGAACAGCAATGGCTTGTGCTGTAAGATCGAGAATTGACAAATGGGACCTAATGAAACTCCAAAGTTTCTGCAAGGCAAAAGACACCGTCAATAAGACAAAAAGACCACCAACAGATTGGGAAAGGATCTTTACCTATCCTAAATCAGATAGGGGACTAATATCCAACATATATAAAGAACTCAAGAAGGTGGACTTCAGAAAATCAAATAACCCCATTAAAAATGGGGCTCAGAACTGAACAAAGAATTCTCACCTGAGGAATACCGAATGGCAGAGAAGCACCTGAAAAAATGTTCAACATCCTTAATCATCAGGGAAATGCAAATCAAAACAACCCTGAGATTCCACCTCACACCAGTCAGAATGGCTAAGATCAAAAATTCAGGTGACAGCAGATGCTGGCGTGGATGTGGAGAAAGAGGAACACTCCTCCATTGTTGGTGGGATTGCAGGCTTGTACAACCACTCTGGAAATCAGTCTGGCGGTTCCTCAGAAAACTGGATATAGTACTACCGGAGGATCCAGCAATACCTCTCCTGGGCATATATCCAGAAGTGCCCCAACTGGTAAGAAGGACACATGCTCCACTATGTTCATAGCAGCCTTATTTATAATAGCCAGAAGCTGGAAGGAACCCAGATGCCCCTCAACAGAGGAATGGATACAGAAAATGTGGTACATCTACACAATGGAGTACTACTCAGCTATTAAAAAGAATGAATTTATTAAATTCCTAGCCAAATGGATGGACCTGGAGGGCATCATCCTGAGTGAGGTAACACATTCACAAAGGAACTCACACAATATGTACTCACTGATAAGTGGATATTAGCCCAAAACCTAGGATATCCAAGATATAAGATACAATTTCCTAAACACATGAATCTCAAGAAAAATGAAGATTGAAGTGTGGACAATATGCCCCTCCTTAGAAGTGGGAACAAAACACCCTTGGAAGGAGGTACAGAGACAAAGTTTAGAGCTGAGATAAAAAGATGGACCATGTAGAGACTGCCATATCCGGGGATCCATCCCATAATCAGCTTCCAAATGCTGACACCATTGCATACACTAGCAAGATTATGCTGAAAGGACCCTGATATAGCTGTCTCTTGTCAGAGTATGCCTGGGCCTAGCAAACATAGAAGTGGATGCTCACAGTCGGCTATTGGATGGATCACATGGCCCCCAATGAAGGAGCTAGAGATAGTACCCAAGAAGCTAAAGGGATCTGCAACCCTAAAGGTGGAACAACATTATGAACTAACCAGTACCCCGGAGCTCTTGACTCTAGCTGCATATGTATCAAAAGATGGCCTAGGCGGCCATCACTGGAAAGAGAGGCCCATTGGACACGCAAACTTTATATGCCCCAGTACAGGGGAACGCCAGAGCCAAAAAAGGGGAGTGGATGGGTAGGGGAGTGGGGGTGGGTGGCTATGGGGGACTTTTGGTATAGCATTGGAAATGTAAATGAGCTAAATACCTAATAAAAAATGGAAAAAAAAGACATCTATTTAAGAAGGCTTTTGAATAACCCAGAATTTGACTAGAATTTCCAGAACCCTGATAGTTTGGTTCGTAATCTTAAGCAGAAATAAAATTTTAAGAAAAAAATTCAGTGGAAAGAAAGGTCCATTGATATTGCAAACTTTATATGTCTCAGTACAGGGGAATGCCAGGGCCAAGAAGTGGGAGTGGGTGGGTAGGGGGGTGGGGGGAGAGGGTATAGGGGACTTTTGGGATAGCATTCTAAATGTAAATAAAGAAAATACCTAATTAAAAATAAATAAATAAATAAATATTCAAATTATTTTAATAAATAATAATTATTATAATTATTATTTAATAAAATAATAATTATAATAATTATTATTTAATAAAATAATAATTTTAATTTGAATAAATAAATTATTCAAATTAGAGAACAAGCTTTTTGCCAAATTTTTTGACAAAATTATGTGCCACTAAATTTTAGGTGTTGTTATGGATATACACAATGCTGTGTAATAGTTTATTCTTTGAAGTCTTGGAGCTGTTATCCTAAGACTTTTATTATGAATACAAGGTTAAATAAGGGCATTTTTATTTTTATATTTGGATTTATTATTTTATTATTTTGTGTGGTTTAATGTTTCCCTGTATACAGATATTTCACCTGGTTTCCATATAAGTCAGAAGTGGACATCAAATCTCCTGGAACTGGAGTTACAAAAGGGTGTGGGCTGCCATGTGGGTGCTGGGAACCCAGGTCCTCTTACCTTCTGAGCACTTACAGACTTATTACAACAGTTAAATGTGTTTTATAGCCCAGTATCCCTAAGTTCTCCTGTTAGCATCATACATGTTTATGTATGCACACCAGCAGGAGATTACTATAAAAATAAAGAATAGAAAATTTCAGAGGCATTCATTAAATAGTGTATTAATATCAAAATAAGTCCTACAAATAAATTTGTGAAAAGTAAGTATGTAGTTATGGAAATTTGTATCCCAAGATGTAATATATTGGTCTTTAGAGTCATGACGATGAGGTAAAATATTTTAGTTTTGTTACCTCAGATATTTATTATCTTCAGAGTATGAGCAATATTCTTTAATCTTTTCAAATCTCAACTTTCTTATTGAAAACTATCACTTTTTATAAAATACTGGATATCATGTTTATTTAGGAACAATGTATAATAGGGCACAGGGTATTCACCATTTAATGAATAATATTTTAATGATGATTCATTTAACAATACAGGATGATATGTGAAATTATGTCAGAATATGTTAAAACTAGAATATAAACAATATTAGTGCTGTAAGGAATTGGTAATGATCATTGATTAACCATCTTATGCCATTTATGAACTCAACTTTTGAGGACAAATAAAAGTTAAAAGAATAATTCCTGCTGGGCAGTGGTGGTGCATGCCTTTAATTCCAGCACTTGGGAGGCAGAGGCAGGCAGATTTCTGAGTTCAAGGCCAGCCTGGTCTACAGAGTGGGTTCCAGGACAGCCAGGGCTACACAGAGAAACCCTATCTCGAAAAACAAAGCAAAGCAAAACAAAACAAAACAAAATTGTGGGAAAAAAGTTTAACTGCTTACTTTTGTGTTTTTGGGATGACACATAGAAAGTTTGGGCATCTTTAATTGGTTGTAATTACCACATTCTGATGCATCTGGGTAGTCTATATTGGCCTATAAAGGCATCTGTGGTACAAAGCTTCTCTCCATTTATGTTTATAATCGAGGAAAAGATAATGAAAAATATAATGCCTGGATTAGGAAAGGGGAGTGCATTTCAAAGGGAAAGTCCTTTTTAATTACTTAGAATGTTAGGAAAAGTTTGGTCTTTAAAATGTATTGTTACCAGAAGTAAAAAGGAAGTATCAGACTATAGATTGATCACAGAGTTTTTGAAAATAATAAGAACTAACAATAAGAATAAGAATAATAAGACACTATCACTAATTCAAAGAAAAAAATGTGCAATAAGAAAAAGTACACACCAAAAATACTATATTCACTCATGTTGAAGATTGTGGATTTCTTCATTAGTTAATTGTGAATATTTTAGGTGCATGGGGATGGAACCCACTCCAGGGCAAGACTAGAACCAAATGACAAATGGACAAGTCCTTTCTTTACCTTGGCAACTCCCAAATTAAAAATGTGATTAGCATCCTCTAGGAAAATCAGTTTCCAATAATTTGGAACAGTGGACTAAGCAAAGGCAATTTGAGAATTCATGACGAGCCAAAAGTTTAGCAAGGTCTGGCACAAACTGCCAATACTTGAGCCTCCCAAGAACCTGCATTGATGTGTTAGTCTGTCTTCACAACTTCCTAATAATTTTCTCAATTAGGTAATTATCATTTGAAAAATATAGAGGTCAATAAAACGTCATTAACCTCAATTTAAAAATTTAAAATTAAAAGTTCAAAAAAAAAAAAAAAGTATGTGCCTATCTAGATTCTGTCAGTCTGAGGGTTGACCTGGGACTGAGATACCATCAGTCAGGTAGCATGCACATGTCTTTTTGCTTAGATACACTATACTATTTTACAAACATGAAGAAATGGAGTACACCAGGCCAAATCTAAAGACTATGAAATGTCACATATTAGATTGGAGAATATCTTAGGTACAGATCTACTGTTTATATTTAATCTATTGGACTGTTTTGCTCTGGATTTCCCGGCAACTTCTCAGTTTTCTTATAATGGGAGAGTCCTAAAACATCTCTAAGGGCAGTTTTGGTTCCTATCACTCTTCCTTTTCTAACAAGAAATTGGTACTCTTTGTAGTGGCATTTAAAATAAAGAAGTGCTTAATTAATCACAGATACTTGTTTTGGTGCGGTTGACTTCTTATCAAAGAACTGTGATGAAAAAACACAGCAAATCAATAGGTCATAAATATGTCATATTCCTGAGATATTAGCCTGACTCTTTTGGGACATTAGAGAACTTTTATCTTTCTGAATTTCATTTGAGCTAACCTTAAAATGAAATGCATTAACAGACTGAAAGATTCTGTCATTTTTAAGGTCATTTTGGCCTCACACAGCCTGCAAATACAAGAGAAGAAAAGACATTTCATCAACCTGTTCTAGTGAGAGATAGCTGTCTTGTCATTTTGATGGCTTGAGATGTGAAGCTCATGTTTGCTTTTTAGTCTATGCATATTTTTCTTGCTTTCTATTTTACTTTGTAGTAAACTGTTTATTGTCTTAAGCCCCAAAACACAACCAGAAGAAATGAGAGAAATGTAGCTGAGTGAGTAAATTTTTTGATTTAAAAATTAAAAGGAGAGAGATGTATTTCTAGAGATCTTATGAAATTCAGGCTGAGGTGTTTACTCTGAAATTATTTTTTTTTCTCATCAAGCCACACTGTTTCTTACTGGACTGTGAATGATGTCCTTTCTAAAGGAGGGAGGACCATGTGCCCTTTTTATCTCTGCTCCATTTCATTTAGTATGCGTAGTGGGCATAGTGCCACTCTGACTTTTCACCCTAATGGAGAGAGAACACAAGTTGACTGGCAACCTCTAGGGAAACAAGAGCTTTAATGACAATTTGAGTGTAAAATCTGGTCTCTGGAAGAAAGGTCACCACATCTGCATAGCCCCTGGAGTCAGGCTTAGAGCCCTGTCTGCTTTCAAATAAAGAAGCATTTGCGATATCTTAAGGCTGCTTTAGTTTGAGGTACAAGAAGCAAATGACAGAATCAGGGGAACTGAGTGATGTTTGTGCATGTTTGACTGCACTCTGCATCCTAAAAGAAGACTTTGGAGAAACCCAATCAATACTACAAGCATGTTCCAGACAGCAGCTAGGCTTTTTTTCATTTCTGTTACAATAATGAATTGATGCCTCCCAACAGCAGGTATAATAAGCTCTACTCAACCCTTGCTATTCAATCACCTTTAACTGGTTATAGCTATCTAAAATTCACTGTTAACTGTAGTTTTACAATGCCCCATTGGCAACCTTTTATAGCTTTCTCTGCACAAAAATGCAAAAACATCAAAAAAACGCCTCTCAGTGCTATATACTCAGTGCCTCCCTGTATTTGCAAAAATGTTTTCCATTTTTTTATTTGCAGTCCAGTTGAAGATATTCAGACATTGTAAACAAAATGAATTTGTTTTGCTTCAGTTTAAAATTATTTTTGCCATTACTGATAGCCCAGAGTTCCTATCTTCATCATTTCTGATTGAGAATTGATTTCATGTTACCTGTTTGACTCCAAAGCAAGCTAATCTTCTACAAATAAAAGTGAGGATATCATTATTTTTGAACAAAACTTATGTGTGTGTTTTTTTTCTTTCGTGTTCTAATTCTTAAATATTTTTTTCCTACAGAATGAAAGGGGAATTAAGGCTGCAGTTTGTGGATAGTGGGGACAGGCTAGTGGTTCTTACTTATTTATTCACATAAGAGAAAAAAATGCTCATGAAGAATACAATAACTTTTGGGTCTTAGAGAGTATCCAGATTTAGAACTCACAGTTTGAATAAAAATAATCACTTTTGCATAACTGTTTCATTTAGTTTTAATTTAATTTTAGAATCCAAGAATTTAATATTTTGGGGTTAATTCAACACATAAAATAAAAAAGCATCAAATCGAACTGTGTCAAATGCATGTCCAATGGATAGCTCTCACTTTAAGATTATAATTTGATCAATTTATATTGTTTCATATACACAGGTAAATGTTATCAAAAAGTCAGATTTGGAGGAAAAGAGGTTATCCATGAACACACGTGTGGCTTACTGAGAAAAACTGGTTGATATTCACTGCATATTAATTTCCAATTTGGCTCATAAGCTTTGTTGATCCTTTGAAGTTTGTCTATTATGATGTGAGATGCAGGATGTAACAGTGATAACAATAGCAGTAATTAGCTACAATGGCATAAAATAATATTTAGTTTTTACTTCGTTTTTAGAATCAGTACCAGTAAAAGTATAAGAGAAACCAACCTTCTGTAAGTTGGATAATGTGGTAACTGATACTGTGAGAAACTTTCTAAATTGCAATATTCTGGAAAATGCTAACATGTGCATAGTTTAATAATATGGCAAATGTTTCATACATTGGTTTGCTTTACAGTTTTATATTCTGAATTCAGAGTCAGCTTGTTTCTGTTTCTGAACAAATGGAAACTAAAGGTCCTATGAAAGCAGGTACGGCAAAACTAAGCTTAGAGTCCATAATGAAAATAGTGTCAAACTCAATTTCCCTTCTACTACCAAGTAATTCTGAAATGTTTTGAAGTAATACTAGGCTGTAGAGCAATGTAATCTGCAAAATATCACCAATATTTCCAAACATGTGGCAATGATTTTCTTCACACTTAGAAGTGGCCCTAATTCTAACAATAAGTGCAGTTGCTTCACAAAAATGTTGATTTTTGACAGGTTTGCAAAGCACTTTTTATTAAGTGCAATAAGCGATCACTAAATTTTCTGAACACTTCAAAAGATCCGTCTATTTTGGTAGAGAAATACCAATGGTCAATGAAATTCTCATTGTCCAAAATATACACAAGCCACTAGGCTGGTATACTAATGAATTAGACTGTTTATCATTGACACATTTATACTTTTTAAGAAGTATCATTTCTAAAACCAGGAACTCATCTAATCTTCTTTGACACATACAGTTTAAAATAACTTCTCACAATATTTTTAAAAATGTATGCTTTAGTAATATAAACACAAACATAATTATAACTATACAGTACTGATAAAGCATTACTGCCTCTCTTGAATTTCTAAATAGATCTGAGCTATAGAAGCTTGAAAGTGCATATAAGGAGCTGTACTACTAGAATAACCTTTCTAGTGTTAAAATGAAAGGAACAGAGAGAGGAAACTTCAAGTCCACTTTCATAACCAAGTTCTTCATATAAGATGTTAATGACTGAAAGAAAATTTAAACTCATTATGAAATCATAAATATTTGTCATTTTTAATATGCCTTCATTCAAGCTATTTGAAGATCATATAGACAAGGTCTCATAAGTAAACAGCCTGTTTGTATGAGATCAGTACCTCATCTATGACTGCTGGTAATGAATTGTTGCCTTGATTTTATACCACTTGACATCAGATTACAATACACTGAATAAATGTTAACCTATAATCCCTTTACTAAAAGTGAACACTGTTTGTCTTCCCTTGTAGAGACCACATTGATTTTCTTTTATTGGATGTTCAACCATTGCACCTTAGATTGATTACTTGGAATTAAATGTACAGAGAAAGTTCGTATTATTATAAAACAATCTTAACATTGAAGAGATTCACTCCTTCCCACCCTCTGTGCTACAGAATGTACATTCAGCCATGTCATTTGGATTTCTTTAGTTTTCCCATTTTGTTTCAGGGCTGCTGTGATGGTGACCCTGACTCTGCCCCCATGACCCTTGACCAAGACACATCTGACCAGTCAAGGCTCTAGGGGTGGCAAATTAATAGAAGCCCTGCTTGTTAATTGCATAAAAGAAAAGCCGAAGAATTCATCACCTCAGTCATGGCCAATGCTTCCCTTTGACCCCCTTCTCCCACAAGGCTTTTGTTGGTGGCCACATCTGTGGTTTTGCTACAACCTACATATTTGCCATATAATTATTCAGCATCAAACCTTATTAATCAAATCAATGCTGTGTTTTAAATGGAAATTGCAGGATTAATACAAGCATTCATTTCATCCTGAAAATCTTGATGGCTTTAGCACATGGAATCCAATTGGAATATAAAGAAGAGATGTAGAGACCTGATTGAATTAGGGGAGGCTTGGTGCACATTAAATTACATATGCCAGCAGGGTTCCATGCTTTTGTAATAAAATACTGCTTTCACGTCCATACGTTATAACCTCTTGCGATTTTCTGTTACAAGCATTCTCACAAGCAAGTATGTAAGAGAATGCAACATTTTGAAAAGATTTTTTAAAAAAATACTCAATGTACTTTAAATAGAAAAAAACGCTGTATTATAACTGTTTTATTGAATATAATAAATGATCACTAGATGATATATCTAAAATTATTTTATTTTAATAATTTAATCTGATATTTTTCATGTGATGGGAGAAGACAAATATGTAAAAACAACTTTTAATAGTCATTTTTAAAACTCTGAATACTTTTATAAAGTTAAATAATTAGTAATTGCATTAATAAATTTAGGTGTTTTATATAGGACTTGCAGGGGAAGATGTTTACATTGGTATTATTACAAAAAAACATCAAGATTGAAACTTGGAGACCAAAGCTACACAGCCAGAATAATATTGACAAGAGACACTAAGATATTAGCCAAGCTCAATAGTTTTTTCTTTGGGGTTAACCCTGACCTAGTGTGAAATTAACATTCACACATCAATAACTCACAGAAACAAGGTCACATTACATGGTTTACTTTTTCAAGTCGGAAAGTCAGGCAAAGTCTAGGAATTTTCTTTTTCTGCAAAGACTCTCTAGCTTTTGTTTCACAGTGTTGTGAATCTGAGGAAACAAACACCATAGCTGCTTCATGCTGGGGGGGGGGGGCGGTGTGTGAACACAGAGTATTTACATCTACATAGGACACCGAAAGGGGTGCAAATGTCAGCATGTACAACAGCTGAAAACCAATAGCAAATAGTTACAAAATGGTAATTGGTTTAAAAGAGGTCAGTTGTGGAATTCTTATCATTATTCAGAAATTGAGTATCTTAGATTCATTCTAAAATAATTCAGTTTTACTTAATTCAAAGGACATGTATTATCTTATTGAAAAACAAATATAAACTGGCTTTTAAGGTTGGTTGACTATATAGTTCCTTGTTGATGTCCTACTACATTATCCCGAGATAAACTGGGCTAGTCTCCCCATGTTGCCCAGGCCCATCTGGCACTTCCAATATCTAAAGGTCCTCCAGCCTCAGCCTCTGGAGTAGCTGGCAATACAGGCATATGCCACCACACCCTGTGTATTTTCTTTTGTTCAGAAAAAAAAAAGAAACAAAGCTCTTTCTACAAAGGACTCTGATGTCCACATGTTCCAGTGTTTGAACTGTAAAAAGCTACAGCCTTCATACGTACAACCTTATGCCTGTGTGGTTTGTTGAGCTTTTCTTTATCTAGCATAAAAAAGAAATAGCTTTCCAGTGGAAATGGCATCCCGTATTTTCTCCCAGTCCCAGTTTGATATACAGCTCAAAAACTTGAACTACTATATGACACCCAGCTCTTTATAGATATCCAAAGTTATATGCAGACACTTGCTTGCTTTCCATCATTTACTGACAAGCCACATTTACAGTGTTTCTAAAAATAACTTCATCTGGAATGAAATTTAGCAACACAATATGGAAAATGTTCTGATAAAAGAGAATTATTTTGTGGATCACATCTAAATGCTGAGTCTCTGCCACACTGAACTTTGGTATACTTTGAGAACAGAAGAGTGCTCCCACACTTGGCTGACAGAGGTCACTGGCGAGAAGCATGCCTTCCAAAGAGCAGCTCCTGGGAGCCTATCCTGTCCATCTGGCATGAGTTTAGGCATTTCTCCCAGTCCTACACATAATGCTGACATTTTGAAAGATGAATGTTTTTGAAATTATTATCTTTAAGATAAAACAGGAGTTACTCAGAGTGTCGTAATGACAACATATTCATAAAACTGCATTTGACAATCATGAAAAGAGGCTGCTATAATATTTTTATGATACAGATATATCATTTTAATATATTTCCTGCCATATTAGATGATTTTATTTATCCAATTTTATATATACTTTATGCTTAGTTATAAGAGACAATTAGTAAGTCAGTTTAGCATCCACCAAAAGGATTTTAATAACATGATATATTAGTTAGAAATATGAAACATCCCACATGGTCACTATAATTACCATTATTTAACATTTATCTGTGTCTAGTAGTTTGCTTCATGTTGGAATAAACTCAGAGCTTATATTTTTTTCACCATGCTTCTAATAGGACATTAGATTAAAATAAAAAATTTCAGAGTGAATGAAACTGTTAACCCCACAATAATGATTTTTGATCACAGTAAAATTTTGTGAATTAGTAAACATGAATGGGTGTGTCTATCAGCAAGAATACAGT
This sequence comes from Mus musculus, assembly GCF_000001635.26. Classification (NCBI taxonomy): domain Eukaryota; kingdom Metazoa; phylum Chordata; class Mammalia; order Rodentia; family Muridae; genus Mus; species Mus musculus. The sequence goes on from NC_000079.6 coordinate 79,139,569, forward strand.
GCAAAGATGGAGATAGAGATGGTAGTGGGGAAGGAACACAATGCAAATTCCACATGCATTGCTGCCAGTATAGAAAGGAAAATTCTGCTGTGTCCCCTTTACCAGGAAAATGTGTGTTTACTAGAACTTCTGTGATTAATAGTCAAGAAAAAGCTGTGTAGTGCATATGTGATACAACATAAATATTTTTAAGATCAGTTGGTAAAGAAATGTGCATATGAAACACTTGGAAGTTTAAGATAATTTTTTTTCTGGGCCCAAAATGAAAATGAGTTTGCGGTATTTCAGGGGATCCAAACCATTTGAGACTGGTTGGAAATGTATACTAGCTCTTTTGGATAGAATAAAACTGATTTTTTTTCTATGCCTGTGGTAAAAGTAATTATATTGTGTGTTTAAACTACAAGGAAAAGTATAGATAAAGAAATATCTGAATTTTTCCAGTACTGTGTAGATCATAGTTTGGAAAACCTGGTATGTTTGGTGTTTGGCATGTAGCCGGAAGTGCTGTTTTGACATGTTCTGAAATTGTAAAGAAATGGAATATAGCTAAAGAACCAAGGTATCAATCTGGCTGTGGATTCTCTCTCTCTCTCTCTCTCTCTCTCTCTCTCTCTCTCTCTCTCTCTCTCTCTCTCTCTCTCTCTCCTTCTTGTCCATAGTTTAGATGAAGAATTTTAGTCATGGACAGAGCCATCTAAAACTATAAACTAAAATAAATCACCTCTCCTTCAAATTGTTCTCTCATGTATTTTGGTCACAGTGATGATAAAGCTAACATAGTTAGAAGCTCAAGAAAAATAATGCCTGCCTGTTTCAATCATAGAGAGGACAGATCAAAGCAAAGATTCCAAACCAGTCACAGAAACAAATGTCTCTTTGTGTGTTACATGTGTTGTGTGCTGTTAAGGCTTGAACCCAGGTCCCTAGAAATGCACAGGGAGCATCATATCATAGATGATTTTTGAAAGCAATGGAGAGTAATACTGAACTTGTCACATGATGCTATTCTTTGACATTATTCTATTTAGTTCTTGTCTCAAATTTGCATAGCAATATTTTAACTTGTTCATCTGGAATATTGGTGAAAAACTGCATTTAGAAAAACCATTTAGGTATTTTTTTTCTGGATGATATTTCTCTGGGATGTGGAAAATGCTCTATTTCAATAGTGAATACATGTTTCAGCAAGATGTTCTTTTCTGTGAAGGAAAAAAAAAGGATATGTTTCGCTGCTAGTTGCCTATATAAAACAAAGAAATTCTTTTAATTTATTAATGTAGTAGTCAGATATGGAAATAAATGATGTATACACTGTTCTCATGATAAGTCTCTAGTACAAAAATACTATAAGATAAATAACAGTTAAAGAATAAGGTTTCTTTCCTTAACAATAGAGTTTGGTGATAATAAAAAGTGTTTTTGAAGAACTCCATCCCCAGATAACAAGCTACAAACATGGAGTCATTCATCGAAATCGTTTTGAAACAAAAACCTGATAAAAGACAGGCATTTTTCAAAGATTATACTTCCAGTCTTCAAACAATGCTTTATGCTTAACAGAATCCTTTGCAAAAGTATGAGTGATATAGTTGTTCAAATTGTATGAAGGTTCAAGTCTCAACAGTACAATGTACTAACTGACCAGCAAATGGACCCTGCTGACTTACAAGCTTTGAATTGATAAAAGTGGGAGGTGATTTATTTTAATTTAGGGATTAAAATCAAGTTCTAAAACGTTAAAAAAAACAATTACATATAAATCCACCCATTCAATGACCTATTTCTAAAACCTTTCTCTAACCTTTAAGTCTTTAATGAAGGTCTATCACACTAATAATGTATTGTGTGTTTTTACTGACCAAATGATGGCATAAACTAAAGATTCAGTCTGGGATGATATCCAGCCTCACACCAGTCCCTCAGATAGCCCAGGACATCTCAACAAACACTTGAAATGCTACCAAACCCAAGACGCCACTCCACATGATTTATGATGTCATTAATGTCAAGCTATCAGTGGACAAGAGTAAAAGAGACAACAGCAAAGCTGACTAAAAACAAATAGTTTTGATTAAACTCAAGGACGTTCAGTACAGCTTTCAGCAAAAAGGCATTCATCATTTCCGAAGCTGACCTTGTTTCTTTTTTCTTTCCTCTAGCTTTGTTTTTTAAAATCCTGAATGCAAACGTAATGCACATTGGTATGCTTGCAGACTCTGAGCTCTGTTCTAGCTGTGTATACTCCTTCAGGGAAATCAAGCCAGACCTACAACATTGTTTCCTACGAGGTGACTGGGTAACTTACTGACCCTTATCTTTAAATTCTCCCTTCTCACCTTTCATTTCCTGGAAGAATTTTTTTTAACATTTTTAAATAAATCCTTTCAAAGGAATTTTGATCCTTTTAATCAAATTCATTTTTAATGTTATTTCATATTAAGGAAAAACACTAAAACTTAAAAACAATGGGAAAGATAGTAACATGAAATAAATGAGAGGAGCAAGTTGTTTCCATGCAGAGATCCAAGTACAAACAATGCAGGGTACAAAGCACGTTTTCTAGTAATAATCTAATTGTTCCTTTGAGTATCAGTACGTTTAATGCTTGTAATAAACACACACACAATATCCCTTCAGTTTGAGACAGGCTTTATTTAGCACATACAATTATGAATACTTGCTTAAGCAAAAATTAAGATTAAAAAATGTAGAGTGGAAACAAATGATATTTTGGAGATCATGTTCTTTTTCAGCATCCAACTGGGCAAAGTCACCTAAGGAAATCTTATTTTATGTCCTCTTAAAAGCTTTCATAACTCATCCAAACAGGAGGAAAGTGAGTTTAGATTTATAAGTACATTTTTAAAGACATTCCAGAAAACCCATAGTTTTTTTATTTTAAGGTTTTCCAATAAGGTTCAAATTTTAAACAGTGTTATTGTCTCAACATATTTCTAATGTCTTTGTAAGCATCCTGATTCTTTCAGTCCATTCATAATTTTATTTCATCAATAATAGTTATCCTAAGCCATAAGCTTAGCCAGGTAATATGTGTTTCACAGGCATTAAATAAATTAAATTATATCTCAATATCAGAGAACAATCATTTAATATGGCTTTAAATTTTATATTTGTATAAGTTTCCTTTAACTCAATATTCCACAATGCTTTAGTATTAATAAATGATGGGACACATCCTCTGAAGTAGTGTTCATTTTCATTTGGCATCCTTTGTTCCTAAATACTTAAAACAATCTTCCCAAAATGAGGTATATTTACTCTGATTAGCAAAACTTTCTGCTGAGAATTTTTATGGAAAACAAGACAGACTGTTTTATAACCATTAACTGTGCATGAGAACATTTGTAATATTACCCTTGGAGAATAATAAACAGATACTAGAGATTGAAATTCTGACATAGTTTACAGAACAATAATCCAAACATCTGTTATGATGACAAGGGATTTGAGCAGAATGGAGCATGCATTGGAAAGCTATGCTACTTTTAGTAGAGTTATAACGTTAAATCAAAGCATTGCAGTCAAGGCAGCTTGCTGCTAATATAAACAGTTTTCTACATATTCCTGGGCCACAAGCCAGATCTTAGAATTCAGTTACAAGCACAAGGTCAAGAGGGAATCAACAGTATGAAATTACTGCCTATGAATCAAAAGAATAAATGGATAATTAAATACAAAAACAAATTAGGAGGTATGCTCTCATTTAACTCATCAAATGAATTTGTCGAGCAACTTTGTGTATAGAATCTGTTTGCTAGAGCAAGATCAGTGAAAGCCTTAATGTAATTATTGATTAAGCCTGAGCTTTTAGCATTTTCCCTGAGTCAGGCTCACCATATCACTTTTCGTCTATGTACATGTTGGAGTCCCTAAAAAAAATCTAATCATAATCATGAAGATAAATCTCTTGTTATTATTTCCTTTGTGAAAGAAAGGAGATAACTCTGAAAACAACTATAATAAATATAAAAGCTAGTTTTCTTAAACCTTAGCGTCAGAGAAAGACCAATTACAGAGAGCTACCAGCTTTCTGTACATTTAATGGTGAAAATCTAATTTCATCTTTAATATAATACATAAAATCTTGACTCTACTGTTTAATGTCTCAAATTTTCTGTAAAATTAAGATTAAAGTAAATATAATTGCAATACTTTCTGAGATCAAATTATTAAATATTAATATATTTATATAAAGTATTACTGGGTTAAATGAACTAGTTAAATATACAAATAAAGATAGTATCTCTAATATTTCAAATTAAAGTCTCTACTTTCTCAGTCTAATAATACATGATATTGAAGATAAATAAAAGCAATAAAATACATACTAGTCTGAGATTTCTTTAGTTTTGCTCATGGCTACATACAACATCTATTATCAATAGAAACATGTCTAATGCCTTCAAACTCGGAAACAGTTGAAATAAATATTGGCAAAAGTTGAGGTGGATGAAATCAATGTGATTTTCCTTTTATACTTCTTTACATTATGTTCTACGTGTTGTGTGTGTCCATGTGCATTGGTGAGTGCACCATGGTATGTGTATGGAAACCATAAAACAACTGTGGAAATGAGTTCTCTTCTACCATGTGGGGCCCAGGAATTGAACTCAGGTCATCAGGCTTGATAGCAATCACCTTTACCAATAGTTTTATCTCACTTGACCTTCCTTTAGTCTTTATTGAAAAGCACTTTTCAGAGATGAAAATATACAACCGTTTTGCTTCCCCACACACAATTTATAAAGATTAGGTCTCTGAAATGTATATAGAAATGAAGTTCTATTGAAGAATCTTGGCCTTGGGTACAAGCTGTTGAACTTATCAAAGAAACTTGCTGTGTAGTTTGAGAAAACTTCCTGAGATGGAATAGTCACTGTTAATTGGATTCATATCATTCTTAATGGTTCTATTTTTAAAAGATGCTCATTTCTTAGTTCCCCCATCAAGGAGATCACATTAATAGTGATTCTATTGTTCTGAATTCTTTTAAAGTAATAATTACGAAAGGAGAGTCTTCCAAAATAAATGAAAATATGCATCTATGACCATCCTACCATAAATGCAGATGATGTTGTCCCATCTCAGAGGCTAAGATTAGTCATCAAATGGAAGAAGTGAACACACATTGGCTTTTCTTCTTCATAGCAGTAGACTATCAAAGCTATGGATTGTATAAAACTATTTCAGAATATTGACTGGTAGATATCAGCAGAGAAGAAAGGGAAGGACTTCAGAGCTGAAAGATCTACTGAAAGAATGATGTTTGCAATTTTGAAATTTTATCCCTCCTGTCTCTTAATCTGCATATAATTCAGTCTCAGACTTGGAAATGGGCAACGTTTCCCATCAGACACAAGGTTGACAAGGAGAAGCTCTTCAGCTTTGTCCTGAAGAAGATAAAAGAAAACTTGTAATTCTCAGAGGATGTGAGTAGAAATCTTTTTGTTTGCTTGCTGTTTTTTTCTCTATTCTGTAGTGCCTTATACATACCCAGGATGCCCTGAAGCCAATATCTAAGGTAGGAGAAGCCTTCTTTTGCTTCGGGTAGAATGGCATTGTAAAATAAATTAAGATAGTCTATTAAAATTTTTAATTTTTTGGTTGTTTTGTTTTGTTTTGCTTTATTTTAGTTTTCCCTAAGGATTAGCAACCTCAGAAGAATAAAATTACCAAAGAAGTGAATAAAAGGTGAAACCAAGTGGACTAGAAATTGCATTGAGACTACAAAGGGAATACAGGTAGGAAAAACCACAGTTTTATTTAGTTTACACAGTTTGCCCCTGATATATTCAGATATGAATCAGAACCTCATTAACATACCAAAGACTCTGAGGATGAGCTAATGGATAGAACTATGTTCTGGCTTCAGACAGAGCAATAGATTATGCATAGGCAGCAGAAAAAATAATAGGACTTCAATGGCTGTAAACATTAAATTGACTTTGAAGCTATAGCTTATAGAAAAATAAAAATAATTATTAATCAGATGTAAATATTCTCAAATATAATATTCAATTCACCACAATATAGACAAAATCACTTGGTATATGATGAAACTTTACTTTATATAGGAAGATGAAACCAAGAGTCTGACTTGACATAGAGTGAATAAACTGGAAAGTACTTCTAGGAAGTCTAAGTATGTTTCAGTTGGCAATAGCAAACACTCTTGAATCACTCTTGAATATTTTCTGAATGATAATTCAGAAAGTATTAGCAAGTAAAAGTTACATGCTACTCATGTATGACTTAAATGCATCTAAACTGATGAATAACATTTTGAGAGAATTCAGCAGACAGTTCAACAATGGTGGATGAGATATTGAGAGTTTATTTTCCACAACAGAAGTAAATTAAGCCCCCAAAGATATTAAAGATTTGAACAACATTCACAACGTGCTATCTTGCAACACTTTCCTTAAGGAGCTCTCTACCAGACAGACAACAAAAACAACCAGATGTGTAAATACCAAAGCCCAACTTGGTAGACGAATAAATTTTATTGGAGTTACTTAGAGGAATACCAGTGAGGGTTACTACAGGAACAGAAATGGCTCAAAGACAGATGTATCACCAGTGCTCACCTCAACACAATGACAGCTCATATAATGAAACCTACAGTGCACCGTTTAACCTGCAGGCAAGTCACCAGGTTGAAGAGTGTCCTTTTCTGTAGTGCTGTTGGTCTGAGTTCTTCCAAGGAACTTGAGTGATTGAAGCTTCTTCCAGGCAATTCAGTTTGTGAACAAGTAAGTGTGTCTTAGCAGTCCTTTCCTGCTTATACATGCTTGCAGAGGCTTAGGCTTAGGGGATTTTGTCTGTTTGGGGGATTACCGGAAGCTCTTTTTCTGTTAACCTCCTGAACTTCATCTCTCACATAAAACATCTTGTTTTTATATTTTGGTCTTTTTTCCATTTTTATTAGTTATTCTATTCATTTTCATTTAAAATGTTATCCCCCTTACTAGTTTCCCCTTTACAAGCCCCCTATCCCTTCCTACTCCCCATTCGTCTCTGAGGGTGCTCCCCTACCAGTCCACTCACTCCTGCCTCAGTGCCCTAGCATTTCCCCATCCTGGGTCATTGAGACTTCACAGGATCAGGGGGCTTCCCTCCCAGTGATGTCCACTAATGTAATACTCTGCTACATAGCTGTAGCGATGGGTCCCCCCAATGCATACTCTTTAGTTGGTGGTTTAATCCCTGGGAACTTCGGAGGTTCTGGTTTGTTGATATTGTTGTTCTTCCTAAGAGGTTGCAATCCCCTTTTGCTCCTATATTTCTTTCCCTAACTTCTCCAGTGTGGTGTCTGCATGTTCCGTCCTATGTTTAGCTGTGTGCATCCACATCTATATTGGCCAGGTTCTGGCAGAGCCTCACCATGCACTCACACATCAGCAATAGTGTTTCAGTTTGGTGAATTCAGACCGGATAGATCCATAGGTGGGGCCGTCTCTAAATGGCCTTCCCTTCAGTCTCTGTTCCATTCTTTGTCCCTGCATTTCCTTTTGACAGGAGGAATTCTGGATTAATATTTTTGAGGTTAGTGGGTGGCCCCATCTCTCAACCAGAGGCAGTGCCTATTCACTGAGTATCTTAAATTTGTTTTAAAATGTTGACTGTGTGGTTCATGGTTTGGCAATTGGATTGAGTTTTGCTTAGACCTAATTTTTGGTTTGATTATTATTCACATTCTATTCTATTATTTTTTCAAAATAATTGCAGCTATTTTTTTCATATTTAAATGTATACTACTATTTCTTCCCCTTCTTCTCCTTCTCTTCCTCTTCCTCCTCCTCCTCCTCCTCCTCCTCCTCCTCCTCCTCCTTCTTCTTCTTCTTCTAGATATTTTCTTTATTTACATTTCAAATGTTTCCCCATTTTAGGTGTTTCCTTCTGAAACCCCCTATTCCAACCCCCTCCCTTGCCTCTATGAGGGTGCTCCCAGACCCACCCACCTACTCCATCTTCCTGCCCTAGCATTCCCCTACACTGGGACATTGAACACCTTCAGGCCCAAGAGCCTCTCCTCCCACTGACGTCCAGCAAGGCCATCATCTCCTGTATATCTGCATCTATAAGGCCTTGTAATTTTTGTCTTGCAGTATTAGGGCTGTGGATACTATAGTAGTAGCTCTGGCCAGTCATATGCCAAGAAGAGAACCTAGTAACACAGCAAAAACAGCCACCCTTTAGGCCTGATTGTTTAGAGGTGTTAGCTGGTTGATGGGATCCTCATCAGAGTAATATGTCACTATAGAATTGTGTTGTCAAGTCGCTGGCGTAGCAAAGAGTAAGCAGCAAGCAAACAGGATCAGGAGCACTGAAGTCGCAGTTTCTGTGGATTTTTATGGTGTGGGGTGAACTTCCTTTGTTCTTATGTTAGTCTGTCTGGAAATCTCCTCCATTGGGACCCCAACTGTTGGATCATTTCTCTCGGGAGGCTTAATATGGGGGTGGTGTATCCAAGTGTGGATCTTGTCCACCTTAACAACACTCTGTATAGTCAGGATCAGAGTGTAGGTTCCTTTCCAGTGAGGTTTCAGAATCTTGTGGCTATGTCTTTTAATCCAGACTTCATCAACTGGTTCAAAGCAATGGAAGTTGAGAGGCAAGGGAGAAACAGACTCATAAACCTAGCAGATGACAAGCCAGAGTTGTTTCTAGACCCTATAGAGGGCTTCCAAGGATTTAAAAAACTTATGTAGTTCATACTTAGATAAGATATCAGACTGGAGGTTAGGCAGCATTGGAGGTACTCTCCTATATATGGGTGAAACCTAAAATATAGGGGGTGTCCCTATCTTACTATGAAAGGTAGCAGAAACACTCAGTTTCAAGGATTAATTTGGTCAAGGCCCCCTTCAGTGTCTGACTCATCTTCTCTACTTGCCCCAAACTCAGGGGTCTCTCTGCACAATGTAATTTCGAATTGGTCCCCAGCACTAGAGATGAGTTATCTGAGAAATGAATGCTGGTGCATCATCAGACCAAAGCAGGATAGTCAATCCATACCTGGGAATAATGTTTTTTTTTATAAGTTTCTTTGCCACTACTCTGGCAGTCTCCTTCTTTGTAAGGTAGGCTTCTACCCATCCTGAAAAGAAATCTGTAAAACCTACCAAATATTTATGTTTATATGTTCTTGGTTTTATTTTTGATTAACCTATTTCTCAATTTGTCCCTGACTGTTGACCCCTGATTCTGGTTCAGGGAGCAGGCGTTTGATTGGGCCAGAGGGTTTCATAGCCTGACAGATGGGACAGTTTGAGATTACATGATCAACCAATGATCCTCAATCAAATACTTTGTACCTTGCCACTTGTATCAATTCCTCTAGTTTTTGGTGACTCAGATGTGAAGCTTGATGAATCTGATGGATGAGTGGCTTATCAAACTCCTTAGGTAGGACAGACAGTGTAGCCTTTGGAGCTCAGTAACCAACCATCTGTGTCTACTCTAAACTTCTTGGCATTTTGCCTGAACTCCTTTGTCTTTAGTGGTATATTTAGAGATGTCTGGGGGTTCAGGGGGCAGCAAAGCTACCAAAATGTTGGCAGTGGAAGCTTGTGAATCTTTTCTTGTGGCTTTATCAGCTAGTCTGTTCCCTCAGGCTACTTCTGCTTTCCCTTTCTGGTACCCTGGGCAATGAATTATAGCCACTGTGAGAGGAAGAAATACTGTCTCTAATAAAGTAAGTTTTTTTTTTTTTGATGATTTTTCATGTTGTAGTCAATAATCTCTTCTCTTGGTATATGAACTCATATACATGAACTACAGAAAAGGCATATCTGTTGTCAGTGTAGATGTTAGCAATGGCCCCTTTTGTCAGTTTTAAAACCTTGTTTAGAGCCTTTAGTTTAGTTTTCTGGGCTGAAGTTTCTGGAGGCAAAACAGTTGCCAAATAACAGAGTCCAAGGTCACTACAGCTGCCCCTGCATAACTGACTCCATTCTGGGTGAAGCTGCTTTCATCCCTGAAATAGTTATGTTCCCAGGTCTGGCCAGGGTATGTCAGTCAAGTCAAGCCTGACATTTTGGATGTGTCCTAAAAGTATAAAGCAATCATGCTGCATGTCTGAAGATGGGTCAGGTAGCAGGGTGGCTGAGTTCAGGACTGCTGATGAGATTCATCTTAACTGAGGGGGATTAAAAAGTAGACCCTGAAAGTGTCTGTAGAGTCTGTCATTGGATAGCCACTGAATGGGTCTTGAGGGTCCTCTCAATAGCATGGGGGTGGTAATAACAAGTTCCTGCACCATGGTTATTTTATCAGCATCCTTGACTATCAGAGCAGTGGCAGCTATGATCCAGAGGCAGGCTTAAACCACCAGATCCAGCTTCTTAGATAAATAATCACAAGTCTTTTTCATAGTTTGATAGTTTTGATGAGCTTTGCTACCTCCTTTCTGTGACCCATATAGTAGTGGAAAGATTTGTGAATGTCCAGGAGGGCCAAGGCCAGCACCTCTAATAAGACTCTTCTCAGAGTCTTAATAGCCATGCCCATTTCAGGAATCTTTTTTATTTTGGCTTCTTGGCCCCTAGTAGCCTCATATAATGGTTTGGCTATCTAAGTGAACCCTGGCACCCAAATTCTACAAAACCTAGAATATCCCAGAAATTCACACACTTGTGTTTGTGTTGATGGAACTAAGTTGCTAAGGTTGGTTTGTTTCTAGGCATCCAACAGCAAGTGTTGGTCTCCCTTGAGTATGTACTCCATGAAGGTGACCTCAAGTTGGCAAATCTGGGCTTTCTTGGCAGATACTCTGTAGCTAAGTTGCTGCCATTCATAGGTAAACAAAGGCTGGATTTTGGGTGCCAGGGGTAGGCTGAAGAAGGACTCCTTCAGGTCAAGCACAGTGTACATTGTGTACTCAAGGGGGGAGGCTGCTCTGCAGGGTTTTGAACTGTGGAGTGGTTGACTACAACCTGCTTATTTACCTCTGTTAAATCCTATACAGATCAATAGTCATTAGAATGAGGTTTCTTGACTGGAAAAAGGGAGTTTTCCATGCAAAGAATCAGAATTCCTGCATTTCAGAGCTGGTTAATGTGAGGAGTGAACCCTGTTCTAGCTTTTCTGGGCATTGAATATTGCCTGATTTGGGTTGTGGTAGACCCAGATTTTAAATGGACTAGAACTGTGGGGCCCGATGTTGGGTGAGTCTCATTGAACTTTTTTTCCCCAGACTTTGGGGACTTCTGTCAGAAACCTCTGGAGTAACAGGCTTAGAGATAGGGTTGGTTGAGGGAACAATTTCTTTTTTTTTAAATTGGATATTTATTTCTTTTACATTTCCAATGCTATCCCAAAAGTCCCCCACACGCTCCCCCACCCCCACTGCCCCCCCCAAAGACTCCTACTTCTTGTTCATGGCGTTCCCCTGTACTGAGGCATATAAAGTTTCCATGAGCAATGGGCCTCTCTTTCCACTGATGGCCGACTAGGCCATCTTCTGATTCATATGCAGCTAGAGACACGAGCTCTAGGGGGTATTGGTTAGTTCATATTGTTGTTACACCTATAGGACTGCAGATCCCTTCAGCTCCTTGGGTACTTTCTCTAGATCCTCCATTGGGGGCCCTATGATCCATCCAATAGCTGACTGTGAGCATCCACTTTTGTGTTTGCTAGGCCCGGCATAGTCTCACAAGAGACAGCCATATCTGGGTCCTTTCAGCAAAATCTTGCTAATGTATGCAATGGTGTCAGCATTTGGAAGCTGATTATGGGATGGATCCCAGATATGGCAGTCTCGATGGTCCATCCTTTCGTCTCAGCTCCAAACTTTGTCTCTGTAACTCCTTCCATGGGTGTTTTGTTCCCAATTCTAAGAAGGGGCACAGTGTCCACACTTTGGTCTTCGTTCTTCTTCAGTTTCATGTGTTTAGCAAATTGTATCTTATATCTTGGATATTCTAAGTTTCTGGGCTAATATCCACTGTTCTATTCCACTTCTAGGGCCATGGTCAGAACATGGATGGGGCCATTGTTATCCAATACTACTTTCTCTGAGCCAAAATGGGTTCAGGCTCACATTTTGTTGAGGACCTGGACCTGGAAGTGGATATGGACATCTGGGGATGACGATAAATTAATAGGTTACCCATCCAACTCCTAAGTCCACCTTTCTTCAGGACTCATGGATAGGGCTTGGTGCCCATTGCCCCTTGCACCCATGGCTTTTGATTTGACAGTAGCCCCAGCAGTTGTCTCAAAACAGAATGTTATGCCCCAGTATCCACCAGAATGCCTATGGGCTTCCCCTCCATCATTAGGGTTACCCAGGGCTCATGGAGGGCAGTTGAGCCCTGACTCCGTCAGTCATCTAGTTCTTCTAATTCTGGAACCTTTGGGCCCTCTCTCTGATTCTTCTTAGGGCATTCATGATTCCAATGGCCTATTCCCTTGCAATTGGCACATTGGTCCTTCTCTAATGAGTGACAGGTTTTCCTTCCAGTGGGGACTGACTGACCTTTTCCCCTTCTACAAGATAGGTTTTTCTGTACTCTTTCATCAGGATGGTTGCAGCTCATGGCAGCAAGTAACACTTTCACTGGTTCTCTTGTCTGTTGATCCTTGGGGGTCTCCTGGTTGTTGAAAACCTTCTCAGCTAAATACTAACTCCGTCAGTTGCTTACCCACAAAGCCATCCATGTGCTGGAGCTTCTGACAGATGTCAGGGGAAGCTTAGTTAACAAAAGCCATCTTCACAGCAGACTGGTGGTCTCTGGCTTCTGGGTCAAAAAAGTGTAGGTCCTATAAGCTTCAAAAAGTCTTTCTAGATATCCCCTGGGGCTCTCATTCTTCCTCTTTACCACCTGGCTCACCTTAGATATTTGTGGGCCATCTGGTGTCTGCTTGGAGGCCTCCATCAGAATCTGTGGTAGTGTTGAAGGCTCTCCTTACCTTTAGCAGTATTAATATCCCAGTTTGGCTGAGTCAAAGGAAAGGCAGCATCAATATCAGCCTTGACTTGACTGGGTAGCACACTTGTTCCTGAAACCAATTTCTGGACTGCTCCCATGATCTTTTCTCTCTCTCTCTCTCTCTCTCTCTCTCTCTCTCTCTCTCTCTCCCTCTCTCTCTCTCTCCTGTCATAAAAAAGACATGGAACAATTGCTGACAGTCATCCCAGATGGGCAAATGAGTCAGCATGACTGAATCTAGAACACCTATGAGAGCTGACGGAATTTCTGAAAATGAGGAATTCTGCAACTTCTAATTGTAAAGATCATTACTAGAAAATGACATGTTTGTCATAAACTATCTCCCCTGAGGATCTGGGGATTCTGTAGTCTGGAGGGGTTAGGACAGAGTAGAATTGACCTTCTGGGCAATATGTGCCTGATTGTGAGGTAATCTCCAAGTAGAGTCAGGAGAGTCAAGGTCTGCTCCTCCCTCTGACTTCCAAGGGGGGGGGGCAGGGGAAGTGCGGGTAGGATATGGAACATTTGGAAGGGGACAGAGATCCTCGTCTGGAGCAGAAATGAGGGCCAAGCCAGGTGCTAAGGATGACCATCCCTTAGAGGAAGAAGGGTAGGGAGCATTGACACTGATAACAAAAAACATCTCATCCAAAGAGGGGGCTTCTTGACCATGTATTGGCACCTGATGATATATGACACTTGGTCTGTCATAGTCCCTGGGGAGATGAAAAGTTCCCTCCTCTGACCACTTTATAGGTGAGACATTCATTCCTTCAAAAGATGGTTAATTTGTTGGGACAACAACCAGACCTGAGTTTTCTACTACTCAGGAATATGTGTAAAATGATTCAGGACTAAGTTCAGTGGGGTGCTCTATGCCTATCTCATACTAGGAATTGAATAAAAAATTTGTACAAGAGGACAAAAAACACAAATAGAATAAACACAGACATACACAGACAGATGCTCCTAGGAAAAAGAAAACAAAATAAAAAGGCTGTTTCAGATGTTTATTTTTCCCTACACATGGGAGGCCCACAGACTCACAGCTGGTTCTGAAATCAAGTGAGAGTTAGCAAGTTCTTCTGCTTCTGGTAGAGGATTAGGAATGTCCTCTGTTGCCCTTGGTTGAGTCACAAAATACATGCCTCTTTGTCCCTCTCAGCCTCCAGATTAAACCATAAATAGAAAAACAGATATGGACAAGGTGAAAGATCACTGGGAACCTGACCTTATCAATCATGAAATAACAACAACAATAAACAACAACAACAACAACAAACCACTCCACTATTTGGGTCACACTGTCTCCAGTGAATCCCAGACAAGAGCCTCCAAATATAAGAGTCCATGATTCAATGAAGAATGATACCCCTGACTCAAATAGTATAAAAAGGCAAAGAGTGTTTTATTCTGCAGAAGTCCAGCTTGCAGGGTTCTCCCATTAACAAGATCGTGATGCCCAACTGAGCTTGCAGGTCCTATTTAAAACACATTAGGGGAATTCCAGGGAGCAATTGGTGACCTTTTTCTTAATCTATTGGCTCTATCTCTAGAGACATTCCACATCCATTGCTGGGGCCTGAGGGCCTGTAAACAGTTGCTGGGGAAGTCTGGGAACTGTTGCTGAGGAAGTCTGGAAACTGTAGCTCACTCACTGCCTTGCCTCCAGTCAGGTGTCAGGGCAGCTTCTAATGACAGGACAGTTTCTGATAGAGACCTGGGTTTTTTTCAATAATTGACTTGTTGGGATTTGCCTGGACTTGCTCAGTTCTTGGAAACAGAGATTTAGGTCTAGTCTCCTGAACTGTCATCTTGAAGCCTGTCATTGAGTAAGGCTGCCTCATTGTTATTTATAACTCCCTAATAGCAACTAATTTTTAGAGACTTTTTACATACTAATATTAAATTTAATTCATTTTTATACATACTAGAAGTGTCCCTTTTAATAGTATTTTTTCTTACTGACAAGAATTTTTTTTCCAAAAACATTTTACTATGAGTTACTTACCATATATGTCTGTTGTAACTGTTTTTTTTTTCTCCTTCAGTGACTTATTTCTCAATACAGTCTTCATCTGGAAAAAGATTTTTTATTTTTATGGGTATAAGAGTTTGCTAACATATACATATATGAACCACATGCATTCCTGAGGCTGGTGGAATCCATAAAATATCATCAGATCTCCTGACACTGGAGTTATAAATAGTCACGGACTACCACATGGGAGCTCAGAAGCCCAACTGGGTCCTCTGTAAAAACATTATGATATCTTAACTGCTAAACCATCTCTGTAACTGTCATTCTTCATGTCAATAGAGAGAACTTGTTGCAAATCAGGATTGAGGACAGAGGAAAGAAGGAATCCTCAGACTCAGAGGTTAGGTTATAATAGCTTATTTATTCATTAGTAGCAAGAAACAAATGAATAGAGAACTGGGATCTCATTCATTCACATACATATACTTCACTAACCCCGGTCTGGCCTGATGTCATAGCTTGGTGGATGGCAGTGAGTCAGGTCAGGTTCACAATGTGTCCTGCTTTCCAGGTCCAGATGGAGTTTAGTCCTTGGTGCAGTCTTCTCTTGTTCAGCTGTGCCTCTGGGTCAGTAGACTTGATCTCTCAGCAGGACAGCATCTCCTTGGGACTTCAGGAGTGAGTGAGTAGCAGTGACCAGACGAGGGTATTTAAGCTACTCTTAGCCAATCAATTAAAGTGTTCACATATAACTTCATTGGATGTTTACCTTCATCATACTCATGCCCACATGCTAGGATTGATTTCCATTATTAGCACCTATATTGGATGTAGTATTAGTGAAGATTGTTTTATAATCTCTAGATTGCCATTTTTATCCTATTGTAATTTGTTTTATAGAAGCTTTTCAGTTTCATGAGGTTCCATTTATCAGTTCTTGATATTAGAGCCCGAGTCACTGGTGTTCTATTCAGGAAACTTTCCCTGTGCCAAATCTCACTTCTCCTTGATGACATTTCTTGTTCTTATGGTTGAGCCTATAATAAATTTTGTTTTGTTTTGTTTTGTTTTGTTTTTTTGTAATGTATCAGTATATATAAGGGCTTCCTCATTTTACAAAACAATTTATTTAAAAAGAAGTATTTGAATTTAAATTAATTCAATATTCTGTGAGGTATGCATACTGGCTTTGTTTCTAGGCATTCTGTTGCATTTATTAATGTTGTGAGTCAGTTCATTAATACCAGATGATCTTGATTACTCAAGTTAAGTAACAGTCTTTTAATTCATGTATGAGCCTTCTATCCTTTTTCTTCTGTGGTGTATTTGGATATTCTAGGAAACTTTGAATCTTGCTCTAAGCCTTTTTGTGTTAATATCTATATAATATCTTGCTAACAGTTGGATTGAATATTGTATTTTGTCCATATATCAAAATAGAAAACATTAATATTTTACATTTAGAAATTTATTTAACATTTATTTCTTTTATGGTTTTATTCCTTTTAATTGACATGTCAATTGTATGATATGAGTTTTATAATAGTGAATTATAATATGGGACTTATTAGGGATTTCATTTTCCAATTTGCTAATAGAGGTTGTATAAGAACACTAAAGTTCAGGTGTTTATTTTAAGATTATTAGATTTTTCCATATAAATAATCTCATCAAAGACAGCAGTTATAATCTTTAATATTGTTTTAGTATTTCTTTTCCATCTTATGTCATACTTTATATTTGGCTATTTTGATTTTACATTCTATTTTTATTATTTAAAAGATTTTAAAATTTAAACTATTTTGTTTATATTGTTCTACTCCTCCAAGTTACCCAATATTCTTTATATTTCCTACTCAATCAACTTTAAACTCTTTCTTAAAAACACACAAAAT
Organism: Mus musculus; assembly: GCF_000001635.26. Lineage (NCBI taxonomy): Eukaryota > Metazoa > Chordata > Mammalia > Rodentia > Muridae > Mus > Mus musculus. The sequence goes on from NC_000079.6 coordinate 79,156,407, forward strand.
GCTGACACCATTGCATACACCAGCAAGATTTTTCTGAAAGGACCCTGATATAACTGTCTCTTGTGAGACTATGCCAGTGCCTGGCAAACACAGAAGTTGATGCTCACAGTCAGCTATTGGATGGAGCACAGGGATCCCAGTGGAGGAGCTAGAGAAAGTACCCTAGAAGCTAAAGGGGTCTGCAACCCTATAAGTGGAACAATGATATGAACTAACCAGTACCCCTGGAGCTCATGTCTCTAGCTGCATATGTATCAGAAGATGGCCTAGTCGGCCATCACTCGGAAGAGAGGCCCCTTGGTCTTGCAAACTTTATATGCCTCAATACAGGGGAACGCCAGGGCCAAGAAGTGGGAGTGGGTGGGTAGGGGAGTGGAGGAGGAGGGTATGGGGGACTTTTGGGATAGCATTTGAAATGTAAATGAAGAAAATACCTAATAAAAAAAGGAAAAAGAAACACACACAAAAACTCAATACAGCAACAAAATCAATGGAACAACATAAAAGCACACTGCAAACAAACAAAAATCAAACTTTAATTAAGTAAAACTATACACACGCGCACACACACACACACACACACAATCCACAAGAAAACAAAGCAAAAACTATGCAGTCATTATATCCTGGTCAACTACTCCTGAACATGAGGCTTGCCAGGAAGTGCTTAATAACTCAGCACCACTGTGTTGGAGAAAGTTGATTTCCTTCTCCCAGCAGGTATAAGTGACAATTCAGTTGTTAATCTATATCCTAGTGTCCAGGCATTCACTCACTCACACTCACTCACTCACTCACTCACTCACTCTCTCACTTATCACTCATCACTCACTCACTCATTCACTCATTCATTTATTAATTTTAAAGTATAGCAAAATAAAATATAATAAAGTAAATCAAAATTATCACTCCAGAGTTGGACGAAATAAAGCAACAGACGTAAAAGATACTAAGAGAAGGCACAGAATCAGAGACATACTTGTTTGCTGCTTAGGAATCTCATAAAATATATGTCACATATGTCTTAAAACAGAATTGTTCAGAGAATTTATTCTGTAGTTGTTTTAATGTTGATGGAGAAAAAAATCAATAAAGTCAGATAAATACAGATAATGTGTGATACAAAAGTTTGTCCGTAAAAATTTAATTGAAGAAATTCTATCAACCAACTGTCTAAACTTTTTAAAATTTATGAATAGATATTGAATTTCTCAGTCATATGCTCTTTCTTTTCTTTTTTGATTGTTGATACAACCTGTTTTTTTTAATGTCAAATTATCACCTATAGGTAATAAGTATGCATTTTCTATACTGTACAATTATTTTTGCACAATGTTGGATTTTATATTCATTTATTCTGATAAGAATTTTATATATTCATTCATGTGAGACATAAAGTATTTATGTCTTGTCTTTATTTTGATTTAATAAAAAATTAATGCTATCCTCATAGAAAGATATATTATTTCCTATACAATTTTCTGGAATAAGAGGTGAAAGATAGTGTTATCAAGATAGCTTGAGTGGTATGCTTCTAATTATCCCAACCTTGGGAGGCAGTACTAAGATTATTATGAGTTTTATGCTGCCATTACTTTCCACAGAAAGTTCCAGGCAACCCTAGACTATAGTAAGACATCATCTTAAAAATTATATTCAAATGTCTCAATTCTTTAATAATAATGATAATAATAATCATAATGAAATAGCCTTGGTATGTAATTTCTGATTTTAAATTTGAATAAATGTTTTAGTACTCAGAATGTGAAAACACTGGTGACTGCTTCCAGAGAATGTGAACAGAATGCGTGAATTTTCTCTTTGGTTGGATAAAACATTCAATAATGCAAAAGATTGTGCCAAAGAACAATTCTCTTCCAGATATCACATCACCACGGGAGATATATCACTTTCACCGGTCAGTTAGTTATGGGTAGTATGGATCTGTAACTAGAACATAGGATTTTTCTATTCTTTATCTTGTATATAATTTTAATTAACGTACAATTTTATCCCATTCTCCTTTCTACCTCCCTCAAGCTTCACCAAGCTACCCTTTTTCAAATTCTTCCCTTGACCTCCACCAAAGTTGATTGCCTCTTTCTCTTAAATTATATTTAATGCATACTTGTATGCATAAATATAGTGTCCATTTTTGTTGTTTGTGTGTATATGATTTCAAGGTTGATCACTCTGGACTCTCAGCAGAAAGGTAATTAAGCCTGATCCTGAAAACCTAGCCAGTTTTCCAGGGTTACTGAAGTCATTTATTGCAGAACAGAATCTAATACCACTACTAGGCAAGCTTTATTCCATCATGCATTCTAAATCTTACCATTATACATACAGGTACCCCTCATAAAAGTAACTGCTCCTTAAAACAAATTAAGACCATCAGAGGGGCAAAAATAAAATTGGACAGAAGAATGAATGGTGGGGAATTCAGCCTTCCATGTACAACATGACTGTGAATCCGTGGTTCAGTACACATGACTGAAGAGGAAGTAGAAAGAATAAAAAGGCCACAATATGAGGAAGTCGGATATGAAGCAATTTCTCCCAGAAATGGATGTCTAAAGAACATCTATGCTATGCTATATCTAAACAATAGCAACATCAATCGATGTGTTAACTTGAAAGGAGGAACCCTACATCTATAGAAAGAACTTCAGACAACCAATGACTCATGAGAGAAAGAGAACTAGCTTCTTCCAGGCCTGCTTCCTCCACCCCCACCATTGGCTGTCAAAGGCTGAATGGACAGCTGTAAAAATATTAATCTTCTAAATTCCACTGCTTTTTGTCTCATATATCTGACAATCGCTAGGAATAAGTATAATGACAATTCTTACATATTCTTTGAAGAAGGTACTAGTATTATGAAGTGTCTTTCTTTCTTGCTTTTAATATTGCATAATTGCTCCTGTTCTGATATCTGCTTTGTATGATATATTTCTGTGTATTCATTTTTATTAATTTAAAATAAACTTGGATATTTAACACTATTTAGAATTGTCTTCACATTTCAATCCAATTAATGTCTATTAATTGGTATATTTGATCCTCCAAATTTTAAATGATTATTAGTATAGTAGTTTGATTAAAAGTGTACTTGGAAGTTAAAATCATTAATTACATCTATCTGTGTTTTCTTTGACTGTATGTTCCTTTTTTTAGACTGGTATTATGTTGTTATAAAGTAACTGTCTACTCAGTGACTGTTTAAGTAACAAACAAAACAAACAAACAAACAAAAGGATAATTGATTGTAGGAATATTAATCAATTCTCATATCTTAAGTTTTTAAATAATTAGTGGTAGTTGATTAGAAAAATATAAAGTATATGAAAACAAAATGCTGATTCAACTTGAAAGAAATTCCATAATTAGTGAAATGCTTTTTGTTACTTGGTAAAAAGAAGTAAGAGTTTGAGTGTTCTTGGAACATGCTGTTTCTTACCACTAGTCCATAAGTAAATACTGAGTATTTTAAAATTCTAAACAATATGGCATATATATATATTGGTCTTTTCCTTATACAGCCTCATTGAGAAGACAAGGTATGCTTAATATTAATGAAGTATTAATGTAAAATTAGCTTCCTATCTCATATTAACTTGCATGAATAATTTCAACTTAATTTTACTTCTTCCTAATGAATATTTAAATAATTTAATTTTGAATAACAACTACTGTAACTAATATTACTCATATAGTAATATTAAATCAGTCTGCATATATTTCCCTTGGCCTCTCAACCAACTTACAAATGTTAGATTTTCCATTTGAGTTCTATTTCCATTAGCTTTATAATATTGCATTCACTAGGGTCAAATACAATCAATGTGGAAATAATTTGGGCGTCTTTAAGTTTTGTGCAATCAGATTACTTGGCTGGGTTCATTTCATTTGTATGTTAGGTGACAAAGACTGTTAACACATGGCTGTATGAAATTTTTAATCATTGCAATCCTAGAAAAATTCTCCAACAATGGACCAATCTCAGATATTACGGTGAGCTTTTGTATCTGGTATTGATCAATGATAGTAAAAATATTTAAAATCTTGTCAGAACACTCTGGGAAAAGGAATTTGAACTAACCACCTAATATTTAATTTCAAGCTGAAAAGCATTTAACAATTTTCTCCATTTAATTGCAACATGAAATGTGTTGTCTGTTGTCTCTATTTAAAAACCTAACACAGAATAAACTGGCTACTTACTATGAGTTTGTAGTTTTACGAACTAAATGAATTTAATTCATATCATCAATAACATTGTAAAAATTAGATCCTCAATCTAAAAAAAGTATCACTGTAGCTTTTTGAAGACTAGTAGTGTAACACAGAAAAGTTACTTGGGAGACATAGAGTGCATGTTTTTGAATTCAGGCATGATTCAGAACTTCCATTATTTTATCCCATAAAATATTTCAATGTAACTTCTTGACATGATGCTCTTACCAGTCTCCTAACTATGCCCTTTGCATTTCCTTGGGCTTGTACTTAAGACTTGAAAGTAAGTACAAAGTAAATTAGACCTAGTACTATGTTCTAAGATGCTTTAATGCAATTAAATATACAAAAGTCTAGCTTAGAAAACTTAGAAGAACTTTCAATTTTAAGAGTTAAAAAATAATCTAACATTTCTTGTTTGTCCAGAGATAAGGCATTCTTTCTCTCTGTCTCTCTGTCTCTGTCTGACTCTGTCTGTCTCTGTCTGTCTCTGTCTGTCTCTGTCTCTCTCTGTCTCTCTCTCTGTCTGTCTCTGTCTATCTCTGTCTCTCTGTCTCTCTCTGTCTCTCTCTCTCTCTTTCTCAGTAGGTTTTTGCATTGCTTTCATTGAACTGTTAACTTTAAGCCATCCAGGTTTAAATTAATTGTTCATGACAAAAACAAATGTTTCTGCCTGGGACTGAATGTCATATAAAAAGTGTCATACTGAAGAAACTGAAGCAGGAACTCTCGAAGCTTTAGTTTGCTAAATGAATATTGACTGGCTAATAATGTTGTGATAATAAAAGCTTTATAAAGTCTCAAGCCATATGCTCACAGCATCTGGACCAGTATTTTATCATATCTTAAAGAATTAGAGATTTGCTCTGTTTAAAGGTGATCAGTCTGATTTGGAAAGTATCTCTGAACGTCCTTTAATTCTTACAGATGAGCGATGAGTAGAAGATAATTATGTAGTCCTTTTCACTAAGGAATATGCTTCATGATAGATAATGTGCTATCATTTAAGATAAACTATTGTCTATACTGTTCAATAAATAATCAAATGAAATTACATCTTTAAATCTTTAAATCCTCTCTCCTGAAAATGAGCAAAGAGACACCTTGTTGATGGTGGTGTACTTATATCAGTCAGGGGCAGAGTAGATGGCTGTCTTTAGTTCATCCTAGCTCGATGCCTGGCTTAGTGGCCAAAGCTTTATCATGCCTAGGATACATAAAAGTCAAATAAAATCAAGGTAATGTGTCCTGGGAGCAGGAAGATAGACAGAGACCTACATTTTGTTTTGCTACATGGTGCAGGCAGGGGAAGGATCCCATACATCTGCCCTCTACCCCATGGCTCAGGAAGACCACAGACATACAGAGTCCCACCTACCACCACACAGGAGGAAGATAAACAGATCTTCAGACCACTTTGCCACTCACAGATCTGGCCTCCCATGCCCATCACAGGCAGGCCTTAGACACCTGCTTGCTGGAGGATCTCACCCAGGAGCTACAAGCTTTGTGGGCAGCCTGCAGTCAGAGCCATGCAAGTATGTCCTGGACAGATGGAAGAGAAAGAGAAGAGCTTCAGCTTGAGTATTATAAAAGTGATAGAACTGGAGGTTGAATGTGGAGAGTACTAGTCTGTTGTGGGTGGTCAACTCAGCTTCCTAAGGTCCCAGTCCAAGCTGTCACTAATGATCATATCTGAGTCCAAAGTTACTCAGGAGCAGGGCTTGGTGTTGTGTTGTGAACAAAAAAAAAAGGGGGGGGGAGAGTCCTGGGGAAGAAAGGGAGGGGAAAATAGCCTACATCGGGCCAGAGTTCCTGTGCTCTGGGCAGGCAGACACTGGGTGAGCTGCTGGACACTTTCCACTTGGCCCCGTGTGGGCATGTAAGTCTCTGACCCCACTCGGCAGGGGGTCGGAAAGGGGCAGCCCCCGACTGGGGACCCTGAGGTGCTGAACACCCCTTTTTATGGTCTTCGCTGTTGCTAGGTAACTGGGGAGGAGTTTAGTCTGAGGGTCAGGAGCTTGGGCCATTGTTTACATGACTACTGACCAAGTTTTTCTTGGGGGGGGGGGGCTGTGGGCTGTAACTTAGGCAGGGGCTAGAGTTCGAGGAGCATGAGGGAACGCCTACTGTCTCATGAAGGTGATTTATAACCATCGGGGTTCAGACCTCAGCTCAACTGGAGACCAGCCTGCAATTCCCCACAGTGTTGATGTGTGTGGCTCATATCTGGGCTAGAAAACATGGGAATATCCCTAGCTGGGGCAACTGCTGGGGACCACCTGGATATCCAGGGGCTGTGCAGAACTGGCCCTGATCCTCAGTGCCTGGAGATCTGGACCCACCTTTCAGAGGCAGCATCACTCAGGATAGCAAGACCTGGATCTTGTCCTGGTCCTGGTGGCATCGATGTAGGTAATCTGTTCCTGAAGACCTAAGTGTGGGAGAGCTGATTCCACTACTTGTCTACTGTAGTGTGGCAAGGACATAGAGGTGATTGCCCTACAACCTCTTGCAGTCTGAAAAGTTGCCCACAGAGTCATGAGCACAGAGAGTTATCCCTGCCCTTTATCAGCTATAGAACTTAGAAATCAAGCCCCGCATCGTGCCTGGAGAACATAGCACAGATCACCCTGGTGATAGGTGCAGAGGTGAGCCAGCCCCAAGGGTAAGAGTTTAGGACAGCTGTCCCAGCAACTTCCTGCAGTAGTCTGGAGAGCTGGCCCTTGTGGAGGGGGGCACAGATGAGCCTGTCCTGAAACCAAGAGTGCACTAGAGCTGGTCTAGCTATTGGTCTGCCATGAGATGGCATGGTTGCAGGTGTAATGCCCTTTGCCACTGCCCCTTTGCCACCTATGGTAATCAGTAGAGTTGGCCTTGAGGTCATGAAATCAAGGAGAGCTAGCCTTGCCTTTTCACAGGCTTTTGTACTTGGAAACCAGCTCTGTATGTCACCAAGGAAACAGGCAGCTGGACCTGATCATGAAGGGACAGCTGAGGCAGCCCTGAGGTTTTGAGACACTTGCAGGCTGGAGCACTTGGGAGAGTGAGCCCCATGTTTTGGCTGGGTAGCACAGTGGAACTGCCTCTGGAAGTGGGTGAGCCAGCCCCAAGGGCATGAGAGCAGGAATGCCTCCAGCTTTGTATGGAAGTGCATGGCCTAGCAAGAGCAATGCCAGAAAGCACCCACTCCCTGGTGCAGGATAGCTAGCATGGTGACTAATTCAGCAACTATCCAGACCCAGATCCATGTTTTGAGTTGTCTTATTCCAAAATCTATTTCATCTATGAATTGATGGAGCATGTGAAAAGACAGGTCTTGCAGATCCAAATCTGCAGGATCTCCATGACCTGGAGAAGACTCAGTGAGGATTCAATATTGATGATTCCACACAAGTCAGACATCTTGAATCAGATCGTTGACTCATTGCAATGAACATTTTGCAAGGAGAGATGTGTGGACAAAGGGATACTGTGGGACACACTGCAGCATACTACAGCTTCTGTGATAAGATGTTCTCTCTGCTTTACTTTTGTTTGTTGTGTTGTGTATACTTTAATTTTGGGAGTGGAAGTTGTAAGGGCAAAGGGCGAATATGAGGGAACCACAAGATGAGTGGAACTGGGATGCTGATATGAAACTCAAGAAGAAACGTTTTTTGAAAAAAAAATCTTTAAATCCTCAAAATAGCATAATTAATAATAGTGCACAAATATGCATAATTTTTAAAGAATAATTTTAATATATAAAGTCCATTGTAACATTTTTAGTAATCACAATGCTTAATCCCTAAAAGAACCACTTAAAATGCAGGTTATATCTCTATTTATCTATCTATCTATCTATCTATCTATCTATCTATCTATCTATCTATCTATCTATCTTCCCTTTTCCACATATGAAACATTGAATCTCAGAGAGTTTAAGTGATTTACCTAGAAGAGACAAGTGTTTTCACAATGAGATGGACAATTTGTGGTACAACAGAGACATACTTACCCTTCCTTCCTCTCTCAATTATATTATTCTGTATTCTCCTAAAAGGCTAAAAGCATAGATAGTTAACAAGATACTTATTCCAAACCCATTGAGCCCAAGTTCCCTTCCATTGTGTGTTGTTTATGTGTAGATATGCTGCTGTTGTTAAAGCAGTGGCCCTTAGAGGTATTCTTGATCTACTGAATAGACAAACATGGACAAAACAATTTTACAAATGTGTTTAATGTAAGAATTGTTGTCGGGGCACATATTTACTCAGAGGTGTGGCAGCATGCACAGGTTCTACAGGGTTTTGCATTAGATGACGTCCTAGAACAAAAAGGAGACATGGACATATGCACCCATCCATAACCCAGAATATATCTCCAATAGCTGCACTAACAAAGCAAAAACTACTTTTCAACAGAGGAGTCTCACTGGACAAACAAACCAGTTACAAGTGCAGGACACAAACCCAAACTGCATCTTCAGAGGTTCTTTGTCTCATAAGGTTAATATAGGGTGATTTTGTTTGTTTGTTTTCTGCCTATCAGTTGGGTTGAGTGTTTCAACTGTTTTTGATTTTTTCTTTTCTTTTCTTTTTTTTGTTTTCTTTCTTCTTTATGGACCATCTATGCATATAAATGTCCCTTCTGGTTCTGGGATTTTGTTAGATTCTTGAGTGTGTGTGCATGTGTGTCTCTGAGCCTTTTCTTTGCTGAGTTTTAAATATTTTGTTTGATTTTTACTTTTTAAATTTTTATTATTATTCTTTAGATGCCTGTTAGTTTTCTAATGAGAGACATAATGGGATAGATCACATGGGAGAGGTTGGGAAGGACTAGAAAGATTATGAAAACAGAGACTGTAAGTGGATGCTCACAGTCAGCTATTGGATGGATCACAGGGCCCCCAATAGAGGAGCTAGAGAAAGTACCCAAGGAGCTAAAGGGGTCTGCAACCCTATAGGTGGAACAACAATATGAACTAACCAGTGCCGCCCCACCAAACACCCCCCCGAGCTCGTGTCTCTAGCTGCATATGTATCAGAAGATGGCCTAGTCGGCCATCAGTGGAAAGAGAGGCCCATTGGTCATGCAAACTTTATATGCCTTAGTACAGGGGAACGCCAGGGCCAAGAAGTGGGAGTGGGGGGGGGAGGGGAGTGGGGGGGAGGGTTTGGGGACTTATGGGGTAGCATTGGAAATGTAAATGAAGAAAATACCTAATTAAAATTTTTAAAAAATGAAAAAAAAGATCATAGTACTTGGCCAAACAAGACATAAACACAAGTATTTATAATAAATAATCTATTTTTTTTAAAAGAATATATTGCATAAAAAATTCATTTTATTTTTTAAAATAAAATAAAACAAAATCTAATCATTAGAACTGGAGAAAACAAACAAACAATCAGAAAGACAAAACAGCCCAAGAGAAAGTACAAGATCCAGAGACCCACTCATTTACACACTCAGTAATTCCATAAAATCACTAAACTGGAAGACATAATATATACATAAACAGTCTTATGTAGATCTGTTCAGGCCCTGGCCATGCTGCTTTAGTGTCTATGAGAGCTTTGGTTTTGCTAATTCAGAGGGCCTAGTTTTTTGGTGTCTTCTATTCGCCCTGTTTTTGCACCCTTTCTTCCATCGCTTCGATGGGTTTCACTGAGTCCTGAGGGGAGAGATCTGATGGAGACATCCCATTTAGGGCTGAGTGTTCCAAGGTCACTTGTTCTCTGCATAATGTCTGACTATGGACCTCTGTACTTGTTCCATCTGATGCAGTATGAAGCCTTTCTGCTGATGATAGCTGAGTAAGACAACAATCTATGAATATAGCAGAATGTCATAAAATGACATTTTATTGCTGTTTTTTTGATTTTGCTTGTTTGTTTTAGGACAATAATATTATGTTGTAGCCTAAATTTCAGGGCTTTCTAGTCTGAGGTTATTGGTTACCCAAGCAGTGTCAGAAATGTTGCACAGTGGGCCTAAAGTAAAAATAAATATTGGTTGGTTACTCTACCTAGAATATCTTGCAGGAAGGATATCAATGCGGATCAAAGGGTTTGTGGGTGGCTTAGTGTTTCTGCTTCTCCTCTGGTAGTGTGCAGTGGGACTTTCTATATGAAAGATGGTATAAAATAGGCAAAAGACTATCAGCTTACAATTTCAATGTTCAGTGAGATGTTATCTACAATAACGGGGCCTTGCTGTCAGTTTCTAGAGAACAACCTATAGATTTGGCAACAGACTGGATAGTTTGGCAATTTCCATAGACCTCTTTGCCCAACAACTCAATTAAATGTAATGCAATCCAAATAATGAAATAAACCTTCATTTGGTGACAAGGGATGGCCTGGTAGGGCTCAGTCTTCCCTATTATTTGATGAATTAATTTTGAGCACTTTCAAATATGTATATATTTTAGGAAGCTTTAGTTGTGTTACTTTTCTATACTTCAGTACAAATCATTTTATCTGTCTCTCCCATATTCCTTCCCTCTTCCTCCTTTGCCCTCCCTGTCCCCACCTTATCCTCCAGTTCCAGGGCGCCATCCATCCATAACCATTTTTTCTATTTCTCTTTCCTTATTATGTCTCTGTTCCCTGCCTAGTTGCTTCCTGCATACCTAACTTCTGTGGTTGTCCAGATTGTAGCTTGGTTACCATTGATTTAACAGCTAATAACCCACATAAGCAAATATATAGTATAATGTTCTTTTTAGCTCTGGTATACCTCACTCAGGATTATTTTTTCTAGTTTACCATCAAATTACCTTCAAATTTCATTATTTCATTTGTAATGGCTAAGTTATACCCCACTGTATAAATGTATGTTTTCTTCATTCTTTTGCTGAGGGACATCTATAATGTTTCCAATTTCTGGCAATCATGAATAGAACAGCAATGAACATATGTGAGAAAGTGGCTCTGTAGTAGGATGAAGTGTCCTTTGGGTATATGCCCAAAAGTGGTATAGCTGGACCTTGAGGTAGATCAATTCCCATCTTGCTGAGGAACTGCCACACTGATTGCCATAGTGACTATAAAAGATTGTACCATCAATGATTAAGTGCTCCACATTCTTGTCAGAATGAACACTTGTATATTTTATTGATCTTGGCCATTCAGACAGATGAAACAAGGAATTTCAAAGCAGTATTGTTTAGCATGTCCCTGACAGTAAGGATGTTGAACATTTATTTAAGTGTTTCTCAGCCATTTGAGTTTCCTCTATTAAAAACTGCACACATTTATACATACCCAGTTCTGTTTGGATTATTTTTTTAATATCTTGTTTCTGGAATACTTTATACACTTTGGATATTAGTTTACTTGTCTATGTAGAGTTGGTAAAAATCTTTTCCCATTCTGTATGCTGCCTATATGTCCAGTTCACAGTGACCTTTACCTTATAGAGTCTTTTCACTTTCATAAGGAATCATATATTCATTGCTGATCATACAGCCTGTGCTAACACTGTCCTTTTCAGAAAGACTGTTCCTATGCCAATAAGTTCTAGGCAATGCCCACATTTTCTTCTTTTCAGTGTATCTGATTTTATGTTGAGTTCTATAATCCATTTGAAGTTGAGTTTTATGTAGGGTAATAAGTATGAATCTATTCAGATTCTTCTACCTGTAGTCATATAATTTGACCAGCACCATTTGCTGTAGATTCTGTCTTTTCCCAATGATTGTATGTGGCTTTTTGATGTAAAAAACCAGATGTCCATAGATGTGTGAATTCATGTATGAGTCTTCAGTTTGATTCCATTGATCAACCTGTCTGTTTTTGTGTCAATACCATGTTGCTTTTGATATAACTTTGTAGTACAACTTAAAAACTGAGATGGGGATACTTCCAGCAATTATTTTATTATTCAGGATTGTTTTAGATATTCTAGATTTTTTATTTCCATATGAAGTTGAAACTTGACCCTTAAAGATATATGGAGAATTGTGTTGGAATTTTGATAGAGATTGAATTAAGTGTGAAGATTGCTTTTGACCGGATAACCATTTTACTATATTAATCCTAAGAATTCATGAGCATTGCAGATCTTCTCATCTTATGATTTTTTTCAATTTCTTTTTTTCGGTGTCTTAATGTTTTTATCATACACATCTTTCACTTAATTGATTAGACTTACCAAGATATATTTAATATCTCAAGAAATAACATCTTTTGAGGATATTCTGAAAGGTATTGTTTCAGTTATTTAATTTCTACTCCATCAGTAATTTGTATATAGGAGTGGTACTGATTTTTAGAAGTTAATATTATTTCCAGCCACTTTTCTGAAAATGTTTATCATTTTCTTCTGGTCCCTGGTGGATATTTTAGGGTCAGTTATATACACCATCATATCATCTCTAAACAGAGGTGCTTTGACTTCTTTTCTAATTTTTAAACCCCACTGATCTTCAGTTGTCTTATTGCTCAAGCTAAGGCTTTAAGTACTATGTCAAATATACATGAAGAGAGTAGACAACCTTGAATTTTTCCCAATTTTCGTGGAATTGCTTTGAGTTTCTCTCCATTTAATTTGATGTTGGCTGTATGCTTGATATAAACTGCCTTTATTATGTTGATGTATATGTGTTGTATTCTTAATCTCTACAGGATTTTTATCATGTAGGGATATTGAAAAAAGAATTCTTGAGATATAAAGTTTACTGTAGTATTTCCCATGTTTCTTGTTCAACCATGAGGTGTTCAAATGGAAGAGGGAGACAGCAGAGTCAGAAAATGGATGTGAGGACTCCATATGTCCTCTTGGCGATGAAATTTGAAGGTTTTGAGTGAAGGAATTCAAATTGTCCTGAAAAGCCAGAAAAGGCAAGGAAACAGACCCTCCTCTACAGATTCCATAAGGAACAACCCTGGCAGAATCATGGCTTCAGACCTGTGAAAGACACTTCAGATTTCTGAATTCTAAGACTGTGAGAATTAGGCTTGTTTTAAGTCACTAAATTCTTGCAGTTTGTTACTGAAGCAAAGGAAATTTTATATATATATATATATCAAAATATCTCATAAGTTTTCTTTTATTTTCTTTTTATTATCACTACATCTATCACTTTTTTCTATGGATATTCCATAAGAAATTTGGAATATTTTAGCAACATATATTCATTGAACTTTATTTATGAGCAACAAAACTCTAGGGAATGATGAAAATGCCAAACACTACATGCTATCATTGCCCTGGTTGCTTAATTAAGGCAAATTTTAGGCTGCATTTTATTTTTCACTTTGTTTTTTCTGTTTAAAGAATAGATTTTGAGTCATAGCGAGGCTATGTGGACTGAATGATTCCACAGCAGCAAAGAGAGACTGAGAGGGAGTATGCCTTTAGAGGACGTAGGGATGAAATGATATTTGCAGTTCATAATTAAAACTTAAGGGATTGGGCAAATGATAATGAACAGGGTATACAAACTTTGTACAGAAAAGGGCTGAGTTACCTTATTTGAAGTATCTTTCTTGGAATGATCTACTTACTTCAGATTTGTGTGTTACAGTGAATTAGAACACTAGCCTTCAAGGATCCTAGTACAATAATAATTCTTTTCCCAGAGTATATTTACTTAAAACCATGTGTTATTACCATAATAGTTGATAAAAGTATACTTAGTGCATTTTTAGTACCTAGATAAGTATTACAAACTTAAAATCACATGGCCAAGATAAACTGATAATTAAATTGCATAATTTTAAACTTTGAATGTGCTTAATGGATCATAATTAAACCCAAGATTTATTATTTTTATTCTTTTTTCAAGATAATATCACTTGAAGTATTATTTTTGGAAATGAGTTGTTGAATGAAACTTTTCATTATCATAGTTGCTCTCAGCTCTGTCTATAGAAAGTGAAAATACATTTGTTTGTGGTTCTCAATGTTTCCTGGCCTTATGAAGGTGTGAAACTCACACACTTACAGATTATGATTTTTTTTAGAATTCCCTTGATGTGATAGGTATTTATATTCAGGAGCCGGAGACATGGCCCATGCGGAAGAGAACTGACTATTTTGATTCCCAATACGCACATGGTAATGCACTATGTTCTGTAACTCCATTTCCAAGGAATCCAATGTCCTATTCTGGTCTCAGCAGTTGTCAAGCATATACGACAGAGACAGACATATATGCAGGCAAAACGACTAATCCTATTAAATTAAATGAAAACACACAGCAGGCATTCATCTCCCAGAATTTAATCATATAATTTTCTTTTCATTTATGTGTAACCTAATATATATTGATTTTAACTGTTTTAGTTTTTTACACAAATGAGTAAAACCACCTTAATACCTTGCTACAGAAATAAAAATATATTCTCATTTAATGTATTCATTATTTTAATTTGGGATCCTTATAATCAGACAAACTTGTCGAAAGATAGAATAGTTTTTATACTATGTAATATAACTTTTATTCACTAGTTTAAATTGTTGTCTTCAACTAAATAAGCTCACCTTTTCTAGTTCTTTCAGAAATATGCCTGGATGGTGCAAGTCCTCTGTTCTGGCTCAGTCCTCCACTCCAAGCAGATTGAATCTATCTGGCTTCTCTTCTCACTTAATTGCTCTCTTTGGAAAAACTGCCTCTAAATTTTGGGAACCAAACTGCATTAAACAGAATTCAACTGCATGGCCTGAACTCAATTGAACTTCACTGATTAAATTGTCCTCCATTCCTGACTCACTCTGTGCTGCTCTCTTAAGTAACCTCTCTCTCCAGTCTTTCCTTATGCTAGTTGGGATTGTCCAATCTCTGGCTCTTTCTGTCAAATCTGACTTTGACTCATCACTTTGTCTATCCCTCAGTTAGTCATCACTTTCAAACATGGCTGCTCAGTTTTATAAACTAACTTTACCTTCATTGTTTGGGATTAAAGGTGTGTACTAAGGGTATGTCTGTATTCCAGCCAGATCATACTATAAATCCAATGTGTATCTGCATTCTGGCTGAATCATTTAGATCTAGAAGGTTTTTGGAAAAGTTTCCTTGCCGTATGTTGCTGGATTAAAATTTCTCTACAAGATAACTTGCTATGTTAACTTGCTATAATTAAGTCAGCTTTTTATATTATATGCTAATTTAATAGTAGATATATTTTGTAATTAAAATTATCATCAAAATGTTTATAAGTAAAATAAGATAAAATCTACAACCTAATAGTACATGTGAACTGGGTTTATGATAATAATCATGTTACCAACTAAACTAGTCTTTAACCAGATTAATAATAAAAATTGTTAGAGATGAAAATGGATTTTTAATATATAATATCCATTCCAAAGTCAGTTTAAATTTTCATAGTTAAGTACATTTAAGACATTCAAAAGTATCTAGGATTGATAGAGAAGGACTAACTTTGCAAGAAAAATTAAGAATCTTCTGAGCCTGCCTTAAATAAAGTATCCAGCATATGATAGAAATGGATCACTTGTTCTCGTAAATCTGGCATTTCAAGTGAACTAGTTATGAATATTCGTGACAGAAAGATTTAGCTCTGTGCCTCATCCCCAACCAATGACTAAATAATTAGTCTTCCAGTTAATCTTCATTAGCATTGTCATCTTCCACCTTGTCCTTTGAAAACAAGATTGAGATAGAAGGATACTTACAAATTCATATTGAGAAATATGAAGACTATAAGCCATTCATATGACAAAGGTGGTTAGAAGAGACAGCAAAAGTTATTCTGTGTAATCTATAGATACACCAATGTTAAATTGATTAAAATTTCAAAGGCTATTGCAGGGCATGGTAATGCTGATGAATAGTCCACAGACAGCAGGGTAAGATGAAATGCAGGCTAGCAGGAAGCAATAAATTGTCTTTCACATGCTTTGCACCTCTATAACATGCCTGCTCTCTATTGCAACACATTATGCTGTTTGTTCAATCATTGAGACTAGTTACAACTAAAAGGAGTTTATGATGAGACATAATGTATAGATAACATGTTTCGGTATCCTTTCCCAAGATTCTTCATCAGAAACAGAGAAACTAGTGGATACTTACCTTTAAATTTTTAATCCTGATTTATTGAAAGAGGAACTTTGTTTAGGAACTAAAGTATATAAGTTAAGGAAAAATTATAATGTGATTTATTTAATATATTGTGGGAAATAAAACTAGACAGATTTATTTCATGTTGTTTCATCCTTAAATTTATATCTTGTGCATATTAGTTACCTGACTAGGATATTGAGGTTATAGATGTAAATCACTGGGAGCATGTTGACTAGATCCAGCAGAAGTTGTCAGATGTTTCCTTAATTGTTTGAGGAATATTTCAATCACTGCTTTGTCTTTTTTGGTAACTCAGGAAGAAAGAATCCAAAGAGAGTAAAATAGAATGAGCAAAACAATAGACTTTATTAAAACATAATTTTGCTTGGTGCTAAATTATTAGCCTGAAATTATTCCATTAATAATCTTTTAATCATTGAAAAAAAATCTGCAAATGTGCATCTGTACAGAAATGAAGAGGTTTCTATAAAGATAAAATGTATTATAGTTCTTATCTCTTGTAATAGAATATCAGACTCATCAGTAGAAACTGTAATTTTATTCACATCCTCAGACAGCTCTGCGAGGAGATCGACTGAGCTTTTTACCTGATTTTCCTTGTCTGTGTGCAAGACTACATAAGCAAAAATCTCACTGTCATTCAATAAACAGGGTGGGTATCTTTCCAGTAATATTTATAGAATTTACCTCATGGTCAAGAACAGATCTTAAAAACTTTTAGTCTAATATTCCAATGTAACATTAGTCTCTTCTGTTTGATAAAGACTAAGTATCTTTTATAAAGTGATTAATTTGTTAGAGGAAGAGTTATTCTTTGTTCTTTACTAATAAATAAAAAATTTTTCTTCACAGATATAAATTAATTAGTATGTTTATTTCCCACACACCTATACTAATGGATGCAAATCTAATGTCCTCAAGGTGATTAAAACTGGAAATAAAAGTTGGAAGACAGAATGTGTTCTACCGGTAAATTTTCAAATATTTTTTTCATTATAAACTAGTATGATTTTATTGGTCACTAAAAGAAAAATGAGTTCAATTCCTCTTTTGTATTTATGTTTTGTTGTCTATTATGCTGCATTTCTGCAAAATATAACTTTAAAAATGAGCAATTTATTATATTTGTAAACACACTTCTAATATTTTAGGTGCATATTCCTGCAGAAACTAATGATTTTGCTTATAGGTGCCATTTCTTAGATTGCAACAAAATTGTTTTTAATCAGACTATAGCACTAGTTAGGATTATAATGACTCAAAAGTTTAAAGTCAGCAAGGGCACCACTCTTATTGAGAGAAACAAACAATCCTTCAATCTTTTGAAGGCCAAGTTCACGGTAGTATTCAGACAATACAATCTTCTGATTCTCTCTGGATAGACATAATGGTCAAGATCTCTTGCAGAGAAGTCATGTTCCTTCTTGGTACCCAGATAACATGGCTCACAACCCCCTGTATTTCAACTTGCAGGTGATCAGATGTTTCCTGCTGGTCTCTAAAGGCCCTCACACATACACAGTATTCATATACTTAAGCTAGTGTACACACATATAAAACAAATAATAAGTAAATAAGTCTTAAAATATTACTAGCTAAAATCTCAAGTTCATAGCCAAGTGAGTTGAGTTTGGCAGAAACCAGGGATACTCTGTAAAATGCCATTTTTCTTTTTGATCCCACTGATTGTAGAACTGACTCTGAACTCATTCTGGACAGTGTTTCATGTATCTTTAAAAACATATTGATAAAGCTGTTCTTTGATACTACATTGTTGAGTTTTCCTGGAAGATATTTAAGAAAATTTCAAATTATGCATGTGTCTATTTACTAGAGAATTCTGAAAATATCAAAACTAACCTACAAATCTCACAAATGGACCTCATTTTCGAGATAGCATTTTTCTGTGTAGCTCTGGCCATCCTGGAACTTGTTTTGTAGATAGGGATGGTCTTTAACTAACAGAGATCAGCATCTGAATCCCCATTAAAGACAAGCACCACCATTTTCCAGATTATTTCTCTTTTTTAAAAGGGTGAACAATTGTATACTATGCCCTTAGTATGCTACAACAAGGGCTGTGTTGGATACCTATCATTCAGCAACAGTGCATGGAGGCACGACCTTCTGGAAGCATTTTAATTCTTGAGGGTTATGATTTCTGACCAGATTCTCCAGAAGAGTTCCATGAGCTACCACTTTCATTCTTCTGCTCTGTTTGGAGATAGTACTTGCCCTTCTTTGTCCTTCCTTGTTTGCTTGCCCCAGCTTTTTGCTGTGTAAGGATATAGCATAAAGTGTCTACCATCAGTTGCCAGTACCTCCACCTTAGTCCTTCTATCTTCTCTGTGAGACTCTGAGAAATGTGGGCCCAGGATTATGATGGAATATGCTTACCACCTCTCCTGAGGCTATGTTGTTTCTGAATAATGCTATTTGTGAGTAACTGTATTAACTATGTAAATGTAGCATTTTTACTGATTCAGTTTTTAGCAAGCTGGCCTCTTAACGCCTAACCAAAATGGAAATCATAAACATACATGATAATAATGCCTCAAACAACTGTATCAAAGGTCAATAATTAACGATCTCATTATGAATTGATTCCCTAAATTTTTACTTTAATGTAAATGGAAAGACTTTTATATTCAAAATTTTACAATTATTTACAGATAAAAGAATTTCTTAGTTCTGATCTGGTCTGGACTGATATGATATAGTCTCATACAAATCACCTCTGTTACATAAGAAACTACAACAATGTAGATGGCAGTCAATATGCTTTCAAAAGGGAGCATGGTTATTTTCATGTTTCCTTAGCAGATAATACAATTTACAGTAAATGAATCCTGTCAAAATTCAGCAGTATCTTCACATTTGCTTATGATAGTGAGTAGGCGGCATTTGTTCAGTACTGATTATATTGAGGAACTGTGTGAATGTGTTATAATTCGTCTCTTTTCATATCCAATCTCTCACAATGAGGCAGGTTACTATCATCCAAATTTAAAGACAAGAAAATTGAGCTTTGAAAAATCTCAAAGATGTCTACAGGTAATAGGTAGTTAAATGACACAAGCAGACTAGCTTGAAAAAATAGTGTTGTCAGAACTAATCAAGTATTTTTGGTATCCAAAGGCTAGCTTGTAAAACAAATATATATTCACCATTCTTCAGTAATAAACCCTACACTTAAACAGTTACAGGCACAAGTACAAATGCACGTAACCATGTTGCTAAAACCTTTAATATCTTACAAATAAAGTGAGACTATCTTTAAAAGAATAAAAATTATATTGACAACAAGTCATGTCTTCACTTGACTTACATTAAAGAATTATATTAAACACATTTTAGCATCAATTTAATCAATTACGGGAAATAGTTCTATCAATAAAAGATCATTGTTGGCTGTATTCTATGGAAAAACGGAATACTATACTATACCAAACTAGAAAGTATGTTCAACACTTGCTGACAAAACTTATCACACGTATTTAGGCCTCTTTCAAAAATATAGTACTATTGTATACCAATTTGTTACTCCCAATTACTCATGAATAGATTATAGCGACTAAAGTGTTTATTTTGATCTAAGTTGAATGTTGTCTGTTCTGAAAGTGCTCCATCTGATTTGTACACAGATATTGTGCCTTTTCAAAGCTAGATAATGTACCTCACCAAGTCTTCCAAGCACCACTGGGGACACCACATGCAATATGTATTTATATGTTATGCCAGGTATGCAGCTTAGACTTATGCAACGTAGTTCCATTGTTAATAACAGGTGCTAGGAGTTCTAATGATTACTAGCTCAGCATCACATGGTTAAAATAATTATTTCTTCCAAACTTCAAATATATAGAGTCCCAACAATATAAAGTGGCATTTATTACATAATAATAGTAAAAATGTATGCAATCTAGTTATTATGGGTAGGACTTTGTTGCGTTTGAGTATTCATTTTGTCTTCGTTAGTTTTTTGTAGCTGATTTATTGATTTCAATGAAACACAAATTGTGGCTAATTAATTCTTACAATTTCTTTTTATGGTTTAACTGTAACTCTCCCTTCTAAAAATTCAATCTTTCTCAATTTATCTTCTGTAATTTGTGACCAATCTTTTATTTGACACTTACATTTAATATCATACAGAGCATATTGTTTTATTATAATTTTAACAAATCATTTTAACTATGTTAATGTATGTATTTGTTTCCTGATTTTAAACTATTCTTATTGCTTGGTCAAATTTATTTTTATTTTTAATATTAATGATTAGCTTTTCATGTAGTTTTCAAATATTGCTTTTGATACTCTATTAAAACTTTGTTCCTTCATTGGGGACCTTGTGCTGTGTCTAATGGATGAGTGTGAGCATCCACTTCTCTATTTCCCAGGCACTGGCAGAGACTCACAGGGGACAGCTATATCAGGCTCCTGTTAGCAGGCACTTGTTGGCATCTGCCTAGTGACTGACTGGGTTTGGTGGTTGTTTATGGGGTGGATCCCCAAGTGGAGTAGCCTCTGGATGGCCATTCCTTCAGGCTCTACTCTGAGCTTTGTCTCTGTAACTCCTTCCATGGGTATTTTGTTCCCCATTCTAAGAAGGAATGGAGTATCCACACTTTGGTCTTTGTTCTTGGGTTTCATGTGTTTTGAAAATTGTATCTTGGGTATTCTAAGTTTCTGGGCTAATATCCACTTATCAGTGAGTGCATAGCATAAGGTCCCCAATGGAGTAGCGAGAGAAATACTCAGGTTGCTGAAGGGGACTGAAATCCCATAGGAGGAACACCAATATGAACTAACCAGTACCCAAGAGCTCCTTGGAACTATACCACCAATCAAAGAAAACACTTGGTGGAACTTGTGGCTCTAGCTATAGATGAGGCAGAAGATGGCCTAGTTGGTCATCAATGGGAGGAGAGGCCCTTAGTCCTGTGAAAGCTCTAGGCCCCACTATAAGGGAATGACAGGACCAGGAATGGGAGTGGGTGGGTTGGGGATCAGGAGAAGAGGGGAGGGGATAGGGGATTTTTGGAGGGGAAACTAGAAAAAGGGATAACATTTGAAATGTAATTAAAGAAAATATCTAATAAATAATTAAAATAAACTTGTTCATTAAATTTTTCTTATTAGTTTTTTATGTTTTCCCCATATTATAAAATACTTATATTTTCCTTTGGTTTCAACTTTAAATTCAAATAATCAAATATATAATTTATTGAGGAATTAACAGCATCACAAATTCAACCTTATTTTTTATCTTTATGACTCTTAAATTTAAATAATAAAGGCAGAAAACTAGAATTCTTTATTTTTTTAGATAGAAGTTCCATGACTTATTCCATAAACACATAGATGGGATTTAATGAAGTTAGAAACAACATATACATGCCTACTATAAATTTCTAGTGTGGCATTCTTTTGACAGATGGCTTTCCAACTCTCAAAAAGCCACAAATTCTATTAAAATTTGCAACTAAGTTTTTCTACCTAGGTGTCAAAGTACATAGTATGCCCTTACAGAGGACATTTGATAATGACCTGATAACAAGATAGATAAAATGCCTTTGTGTTTTTTATGCTTCTTAAGTTATGTTTAATCTCGCACTGACATGAACTCTATTTAACAGTCTTTCATAGAAAGAGCGTTTTAATTTATTTTCAAATAGAAATGCTTATAAAATAGAATCAATGTCATAATTTTATGAACATAAAATAAAAGCTTAGAATCACAGAAGTTGAAAGTCGCATATAAAATTTATACATGTTGCCAGGGTTTGAAATATATTATGGAATACATATGTGATGGAAAATTATTGCAACAGTTTGAAGAAAACCCTTTCTAGAAGGGGCAGAAAAAAATCTTTGCTTAGACACAATAAATACTCTTATCACTTGTTTTCTTTTCCATAGGCAGTGCTCTGAATGGTTTAATTGTGTTGGCATCTTTCACTCTGTCCATAACTCTGATCCCATTGGAGCACCAAGACATAGGTATGCAAGGACTCATTATACTATGGCAGGTTCAGAAATAACTCCAAAGTGTGTTTCCACTTTCCAAGAAATCCTTAATACTGGAGACTTTATCTCAAAAATCCTGAAATCTTGAGCTCTGTTCTTCAGTGTTCTTGTGTCCTCAGATTGTGAACTATTGCATAGAATTCAGTTTCAATCTATCAAAAAGAAAAGTCTTACTTCTTTACAAAATGATTATATAAAATGATTGTTATACATACTAACAAATCAAAGTACAGTGCAAAATGTGAATTCTTTCCTTCATTACCAAAGATTCCAATTCATCTCTGTGCTGCTTGTGGGAAAATCTTAGAATAATGACATTTGAGGCTTCAATCATATGCACTTCAGAATTTATCCACCATTTAGTCAAACACATATCTAATAAGCACTTATGTCTTACAGTGATTGCCATGATAGCAAAGGTCCCCACTTTCATGGATCTTTAGTGAAGTTTAGTGAATGAGGAAGACTTTGTTGCAAATAAGCCACAATCCAGAAAATGCATAATTCTGACTTCAATTCAAAGAATCAAATTATAGCATAACTTTCTATACTTACCACCATGAAAATCAATTCAACTGAAGAAATATTTCACAAAATACTTTTCAGAATTAAATCCACAACATGTTAGATGGAAGGGAAACTGTTCCATGTGAAACATTATAAAAATTTATGTTTCATATCATCACCAGTGAAGAAAATTGTATCATTCTAGAAACAAAGTGCATTTATGTGTGTGTATACATGTATTGTGACAATGTGAATTTGTGTGCATGCATGTGTGTGTGTTGTATATAGTGTATATATGTAAGTGATGATATATGCACGAGTCTTGCACTTGCATGCAAATGAAAACTAAAGTTCATATCAGGTGTCTTTCTTTGATGACTCCATTCATTCTCTCTCTCTCTCTCTCTCTCTCTCTCTCTCTCTCTCTCTCTCTCTCTCTCTCTCTCTCTCTGCCTGTCTGTTTGTCTCTGTCTCTCTGTCTCTTTCTTTCTTTCATTCATTCAGTTGGTTATTGAGATATGCTATCCAATCTCACTCTCAATCTCCCTCACCCAGGAAAGTGCCATGAAGAGCTGTACTTGATAGAACACTTACCTTTTTACTTGAACACTGGAGATCTGAACTTAGAAATTTATGTTTACATGGTACGCATATTACCTATATGAACCATTTCCAAAGCCCCAGAGACACACTTCCGAAGACTAGAATTCAGACCAGTCATCATATACTGAGTTCCTTTTTCTTAAGTTATCATTCAAAAGCTAACAGATGGAAACTAAGATTTTGAGCCTTACTCTAAACCAGAGCTAGAAATGATTAAGTTAAACTATCATTTCCTAATCCTTGGAGAAAGAACACAGCACAATATCACCAACAGCCAATTAAGCACTTTGTCAATAACTGACAACAAAGTATTAGATTCAACTAATCTTGATAATTAGCCAAGAATATCAACCAATCCTGTATCAAATAAGATTAACTGGTAGAATTTATAATGCTAACAAATCTTTTTTTTTTTTATTGTAAGATCAGTAAAGTTTTAGTTTGCAGTTGGTCTCTGGCTAGATCAGCACCATGATCAATATAGCAAACCAGGCAAAAACTCAAAATAAACAATACCAACGAAGAAAGCTTTAGGCAAAAATCATACTATTCCAAGTTGTATCATGACATATGAGCCACCCTTGAAATAGCACTAAATTCATAAAAATTAGACTGCATGGTGAAATATGTATATTCCTGTGGGGTTCCTTACAACAGCTTCACTTACCTGTAATTTCTCAGTGCCATAACCGCATGAAGATTAAACTATGAATTTCTGAACTTTAATACAAAACACATTTATCTAACTACCTGAAAATCATCTTAAAATCTTAACACAAGACATTATCAGAGAGAGATTAGCTGAGTCAACAGCTTGCAAGATTTCTAATTCCTGTATATATTCATTTGATGTTGTCTGAGAGTTATGTCTGAAATAGTTATCTACTTAATTTGATATTTCAGCATTTTATATTTTCTTGTGTATTGGATTATATGAATGTTAGACTGTAATACCAAATGCAAACATTGTATCAATATTATCTTTTTTATCCACTATTGTACCAACATGTTGTAGAGGTCTGATATAGACTGGATATCTATCAAATGCTTTATAGATAGCTAAATAATAATTAATTAAGATGCTTACAAAATAATTTTGTGTAATAGCACAATCTAGAGATCTTAGAAAGAATAATTACTTATTGGATGGATCACATGGCCCCCAATGAAGGAGCTAGAGAAAGTACCAAAGAAGCTAAAGGGATCTGCAACCCTATAGGTGGAACAACATTATGAACTAACCAGTACCCCGGAGCTCTTGACTCTAGCTGCATATGCATCAAAAGATGGCCTAGTCGGCCATCACTGGAAAGAGAGGCCCATTGGACACGCAAACTTTATATGCCCCAGTACAGGGGAACGCCAGGGCCATAAAAGGGGAGTGGGTGGGTAGGGGAGAGGGGGTGGGTGGCTATGGGGGACTTTTGGTATAGCATTGCAAATGTAAATGAGCGAAATACCTAATAAAAAATGGAAAAAAAAAAGAAAATGAACAGGATTTGTTTACAAATAAACATGGAAATGAAGTCAAATTTTAACCAGCAAAGTTTTGAAAATATTCTAAAAATGCTAAAATACTGACAACATTATAAAGAATTTAAAAAGGTTTGAAAAGAAATTAATATAAAATGGCATGCACATTCACAAAATTAAAAAGAAAACTATTTTGATGAGGAAAACGGTCACTCGGTGATGTTTAGATTTTATAAGCTAAATGATCTTTAAAAAAATGATCATCCCAGCACTCGGGAGGCAGAGGCAGGCAGATTTCTGAGTTCGAGGCCAGCCTGGTCTACAGAGTGAGTTCCAGGACACCCAGGGCTATACAGAGAAGCCCTGTCCTGGAAAACAAAAAAAACTCAAAAAACCAAAACAAAACAAAAAATGATCTTTAGAGGTTTATGCTGACATCTAAACCCTGTTTTGGACATTGTCTCAATTTAATGTGGTGGTAAATACAGAACTCAGACTAGGAAGCTATTTACATAGACAACTGACAGTATTCACTTACTGTTAATATTAGAATTTTCATAATCATTGCTCTGTGAATTTTCAGATTGTGAAATTGCTCTTCATCTATAGAAAATAAATATAATATGATAACAATGGAAAGGGATATAAATTTCTCTACATGTGAAATCTACATCTTAATGTACTTATGAATTTTTATATAATGTAGTACTAATATGTGCAGCTATTATTTAGTATCCTAATAACAATTAAAACATATCGTTTTTCTCATTTAGGATAAATTATAGTAAGAGGCATGTTAATTAAATGAAATAAAGAACTTCACATTGTTGTGGGTGTTCATGTGTATCTCTTTAACACTAAGCCTACATGTTTTATTAATGAAATATTAATGTTAATATTAATCACCATTAAAGAATTTTTGGCATATTAAAAAATGTTATTTTACTGTATTCTGTTAATTTTTATAAAGGTTTAAGTTAATGTGATATATGGAGCTTCATGATTGTAAGTTTTTTTTTTCCAAAAAAGCCAATCATTATGTTATTTGAAACTTAGGATATTGTTGGCAATAATTGTTGCCCCTCTCCCAAATAAACACATGGTGAAAAGTTGGCATTTATAGTTTTGCAACATTTCAACTTTGCTTGAAGTTTGAGAAGGAAGCTTTACCTATATAGAATATGAAAAAATAAATGAAAATCATCAAATGAGAATTCATCTCCAAAAAATGTCCATCTGTTCCCTTTCATGAGTTCTAAATTTACATGATAAAAAGGCAGAGACATAGTAAATATATTTTTCAATAAGAGACAGTTTAAATCAAGTGCATCAACAATGAATTGTATAACAAGCTTTGACACGTATAATTTCTGAAAACTGTTTCCATCTTGAGAGGGTAAAGGAGAAGGCAGAGACTGTACCCTTTTGCAGTTGAGGAATTTTAGTGATCTATGGCTGAACACCATAGGCGGATAGTTTCAGTTTTGCTCTTGAACATGCATCAAGCCCTTTGCCAACACATAGTCTTTCCTGTCACACTTTGCACTGATTCTAAATCAGTGAATGAGCTACGTCTTCTGGCAGCCTTACTGCATTTCAATCTTCTCTTTCAAATCCAATCTGCACTTGCTAAACCTGGTGATCTGCATTTCAAACAAATGGCAGTGACTGCATAATTTCATATCATTAATATTCTCAGGAAGTAGGCTAGCTGGAAGTATTCTCTGGAAGTAGGCTACCTTCTAGAGTAAAAGGGGAAAGAAGTTGTAGGAGTCGTTTGTACGATATTTTCAAAAGTAGAAAGGCTGAGTAGGAAACAAAATCAGATTGGCAGTGTGGGAAAGTTAAATGCATTGATTTTATTGCAGAGGTTCAGTCACAACACTACCCCCATGTGACAGACACAGACAAAAAGAGAAAGAAGTGTATATTGCTGAGTAACATACTGGAAACTTGAGACCTCTGAGTCATAAGTACCAGATTTGCTAATATCTGTTGCATGACAAACCAGTTAATTTCTGTCTTCACTCTCGATGAAATATTAAACAGGTTGAATCTGTCCAATGAAGATTTTTTTGATTAAAGTGAACTTGTAGTTACAAGAAAAGAGCTTTTATATTGGGGATGTATTCTCACTCTATTTTCTTTGATAATGGATGCTTACCAAGCAAAAAGTAATTGATCTTAACCTTCAGATCTTCTGGGTCTTGTCTGGACAAGACATCAAAATGCTGGGGAATTTCAAAAATGGGTATTAAGCTATCAGTCTTCTTAACATGGTAATATGGATTAGTAAGGTAGATCATCAAACAGAGATTGTTGATAGAACATATTTATGAAGGGAGACGAGTGGCAATTTTGCCTACACATCCATTCCAACTGTATGCTTTAAGAAATGATAAGCTTGATTGTGTGTGTATTGCTTAGAAAGTAGACATGTAGGCATAAGTGAGTTTTCATGCCCAATAAACTGTTTGATTAAGTGAAGCAGTCTAATGAAATAATACATCATCAAAGTTTGAATACAGTTTACAAATGATCAAAAACAATGTTCTTATAAAGTGAATGAAAGGGACAGGAACCTTCAGGTCTCCATCTGCATGCCAGGGTTACCTCTGTGGCACAGATCTCAGGAATTAGATCTGCCCAAAGAGGGCTGGTGTTCCAGAAGTGCTGTCACTCCTAGGTCCATCAGTGAGACAAACACTTTTGTTTCAACAGATGGTCAAAGAGGGATCTGTCAGGAGACTACAGGGCTTAGGAAACCCAGAGAAACTGGAGACAGGACACTTCCTGTCTCCATATGTGCTCCGGAGTTAAGCTTATGGCACAGCTTTCTGGACTCAAATCCTGTGCAGAGAGAGCTGGTATCACAGGAGTCCTGACACACCTAAGATCACAGGCTCACAGAAGGGACAGGATCAAGTCAAAGACAGCAAGTCCAAATGAACACAAGAGATAACTAGATGGCAAGAGACAAGTGCAAAAACAAAAGCAATAGAAACCAAGGATACTTGCCATAATCAGAACCCAGTTCACCTACTACAGCAAATTCTGGATATCCCAACACATCAGAAAATCAATACTCAGATTTAAAATCATCTCTTGTGATAATGATAGAGGTCTTTAAGAAGGACATAAATAAACCCCTTAAAGAAATGCAGTAAACAGGTAAACAGGTAGAAGCCCTTAAAGAGGAAACACACACACACACACACACACACACACACACACACACACAATCCCTTAAAGAATTATAGGAAAACACAAAAAAAGGTGAAGAAATTGAACAAACCATATAGGATCTAAAAATGGAAATAGAAACAATAAATTTATCACAAAGGTAGACAACCCAAGATATAGAAAACCTATGAAAGAAATTAGGAATCATAGATGCAAGCATCATCAACAGAATACAAGAGATCGAAGAGAAAATCAGGCGCAGAAGATACCATGGAAAACATTGATACAGCAGTCAAAGAAAATGCAAAATGCAAAAAGCTCTTAAACCAAAACTCCAGGAAATACAGGACACAATGAGAAGACCAAACCTAAGGATAATAGGTATAGAAGAGAGTGAAGCTTCCCAAATTAAAGGGCCAGTAAATATCTTCAACAAAATTATAGAAGAAAACTTCCCTAACCTAAAGAAAGAAATGCCCAGAAACATAAAAGAAGCCAACAGAACTCGAAATAGATTGAACCAAAAAAGAAATTCCTCCTGACACATCAAAACACCAAATGCACTAAACACAGAAAGAATTTTAAAAACAGTAATGGGAAAAGGTAAAAAAACATATAAAGGCAGACCTATAAGAATTACACCAGACTTCTCACTAGAGACACTAAAAGTCAGAAGATCCTTGACAGATATCCTAAGAGAACACAAATGACAGCTGAGACTATTATAAACAGCAAAAATCTCAATTAACATAGATGGAGAAACCAAGATAATCCACAACAAAACCAAATTTACACAATATCTTTCCACAACTCCAGCCCTACAAAAGATAGTAGACAGAAAACACCAGCAGAAGGAAGGAAACTACACACTAGAAAAAGGAAAAAAGTAATCTTCTTTTAACAAAATGAAAAGAAGATAGACACACAAACATAATTCCACCTCTAACAGCAAAAGTAACTGGAAGCAACAATCACTATTCCTTAATATCTAT
Organism: Mus musculus; assembly: GCF_000001635.26. Taxonomy (NCBI): domain Eukaryota; kingdom Metazoa; phylum Chordata; class Mammalia; order Rodentia; family Muridae; genus Mus; species Mus musculus. Next base: position 79,185,474 of record NC_000079.6, read on the forward strand.
TAGCATCAATGGATTCAATTCCCCAATAAAATGACACAGACTAATAGACTGGATACATAAACAGGACCCAGCATTTTCCTGCACAGGAAATGCACCTCAGTGACAAAGACAGACACTTCCTCAGAGTAAAAGGCAGGAAAAATATTCCAAGCAAATGGTCCCAAATTCATCTAAGGAAAAATCTACCAAGTTGAAATCTAAATTCTGACCATCTATGCTCCAAATACAAGGGCGCCCACATTCATAAAAGATACTTTATTAAACTTCAAAGCACACATTGCAACTCACAATAATAATTGGAGACTTCAACAACCCACTCTGAACAATGGACAGATCATGGAAACAGAAACTAAATAGAGACACAGTAAAAGTAACAGAAGTTGTGAACCAAATGGATTTAACAGATACCTATATAACATTTCATTCAAAAACAAGAACAACAAAAATAAACCTTCTCAATACCTCATAATACCTTCATTAAAATTGACCATATAATCATTCACAAAACAGGCCTCAACAGATACAAGAAGACTGAAATAATCCCATGCATCCTATCAGATCACCAGATGAATTTGCAAATTGCTCCTTCTAATTCGTTGAAGAATTGAGTTGGAATTTTGATGGAGGTTGCATTGAATCTGTAGATTGCTTTTGGCAAGATAGCCATTTTTACAATGTTGATCCTGCCAATCCATGAGCATGGGAGATCTTTCCATCTTCTGAGATCTTCTTTAATTTCTTTCTTCAGAGATTTGAAGTTTTTATCATATAGATCTTTCACTTCCTTAGTTAGAGTCACGCCGAGATATTTTATATTATTTGTGACTATTGAGAAGGGTGTTGTTTCCCTAATTTCTTTCTCAGCCTGTTTATTCTTTGTATAGAGAAAGGCCATTGACTTGTTTGAGTTTATTTTATATCCAGCTACTTCACCGAAGCTGTTTATCAGGCTTAGGAGTTCTCTGGTAGAATTTTTAGGGTCACTTATATATACTATCATATCATCTGCAAAAAGTGATATTTTGACTTCCTCTTTTCCAATTTGTATCCCCTTGATCTCCTTTTGTTGTCTAATTGCTCTGGCTAATACTTCAAGTACTATGTTGAAAAGGTAGGGAGAAAGTGGGCAGCCTGTTATGTCCCTGATTTTAGTGGGATTGCTTCCAGCTTCTCTCCATTTACTTTGATGTTGGCTACTGGTTTGCTGTAGATTGCTTTTATCATGTTTAGGTATGGGCCTTGAATTCCTGATCTATCCAGCACTTTTATCATGAATGGGTGTTGGATCTTGTCAAATGCTTTTTCTGCATCTAATGAGATGATCATGTGGTTTTTGTCTTTGAGTTTGTTTATATAATGGATTACATTGATGGATTTTCGTATATTAAACCATCCCTGCATCCCTGGAATAAAACCTACTTGGTCAGGATGGATGATTGCTTTAATGTGTTCTTGGATTCGGTTAGCGAGAATTTTATTGAGGATTTTTGCATTGATATTCATAAGAGAAATTGGTCTGAAGTTCTCTATCTTTGTTGGATCTTTCTGTGGTTTAGGTATCAGAGTAATAGTGGCTTCATAAAATGAGTTGGGTAGAGTACCTTCTACTTCTATTTTGTGAAATAGTTTGTGCAGAACTGGAATTAGATCTTCTTTGAAGGTCTGATAGAACTCTGCACTAAACCCATCTGGTCCTGGGCTTTTTTTGGCTGGGAGACTATTGATAACTGCTTCTATTTCTTTAGGTGATATGGGACTGTTTAGATGGTCAACTTGATCCTGACTCAACTTTGGTAGCTGGTATCTGTCCAGAAATTTGTCCATTTCGTCCAGGTTTTCCAGTTTTGTTGAGTATAGCCTTTTGTAGAAGGATCTGATGGTGTTTTGGATTTCTTCAGGATCTGTTGTTATGTCTCCCTTTTCATTTCTGATTTTGTTAATTAGGATTTTGTCCCTGTGCCCTTTAGTGAGTCTAGCTAAGGGTTTATCTATCTTGTTGATTTTTTCAAAGAACCAACTCCTCGTTTGGTTAATTCCTTGAATAGTTCTTCTTGTTTCCACTTGGTTGATTTCACCCCTGAGTTTGATTATTTCCTGCCGTCTACTCCTCTTGGGTGAATTTGCTTCCTTTTTTTCTAGAGCTTTTAGATGTGTTGTCAAGCTGCTAGTATGTGCTCTCTCCCGTTTCTTCTTGGAGGCACTCAGAGCTATGAGTTTTCCTCTTAGAAATGCTTTCATTGTGTCCCATAGGTTTGGGTATGTTGTGGCTTCATTTTCATTAAACTCTTAAAAAGTCTTTAATTTCTTTTTTTATTCCTTCCTTGACCAAGGTATCATTGAGAAGAGTGTTGTTCAGTTTCCATGTGAATGTTGGCTTTCCATTATTTATGTTGTTATTGAAGATCAGTCTTAGGCCATGGTGGTCTGATAGGATACATGGGACAATTTCAATATTTTTGTATCTATTGAGGCCTGTTTTGTGACCAATTATATGGTCAATTTTGGAGAAGGTCCCGTGAGGTGCTGAGAGAAAGGTATATCCTTTTGTTTTAGGATAAAATGTTCTGTAGATATCTGTCAGGTCCATTTGTTTCATAACTTCTGTTAGTTTCACTGTGTCCCTGTTTAGTTTCTGTTTCCACGATCTGTCTATTGATGAAAGTGGTGTGTTGAAGTCTCCCACTATTATTGTGTGAGGTGCAACATGTTCTTTGAGCTTTACTAAAGTGTCTTTAATGAATGTGGCTGCCCTTGCATTTGGAGCGTAGATATTCACAATTGAGAGTTCCTCTTGGAGGATTTTACCTTTGATGAGTATGAAGTGTCCCTCCTTGTCTTTTTTAATAACTTTGGGTTGGAAGTCGATTTTATCCGATATTAAAATGACTACTCCAGCTTGTTTCTTCATACCATTTGCTTGGAAAATTGTTTTCCAGCCTTTCACTCTGAGGTAGTGTCTGTCTTTTTCCCTGAGATGGGTTTCCTGTAAGCAGCAGAATGTTGGGTCCTGTTTGTGTAGCCAGTCTGTTAGTCTATGTCTTTTTATTGGGGAGTTGAGACCATTGATATTAAGAGATATTAAGGAAAAGTAATTGTTGCTTCCTGTTATTTTTGTTGTTAAAGTTGGCATTCTATTCTTGTGGCTGTCTTCTTTTAGTTTTGTTGAGGGATTATCTTCTTGTTTTTTCTAGGGCGTGGTTCCCGTCCTTGTATTGGTTTTTTTCTGTTATTATCCTTTGAAGGGCTGGATTCGTGGAGAGATAATGGGTGAATTTAGTTTTGTCGTGGAATACTTTGGTTTCTCCATCTATGGTAATTGAGAGTTTGGCTGGGTATAGTAGCCTGGGCTGGAATTTGTGTTCTCTTAGTGTCTGTATAACATCTGTCCAGGCTCTTCTGGCTTTCATAGTCTCTGCTGAAAAATCTGGTGTAATTCTGATAGGCTTGCCTTTATATGTTACTTGACCTTTTTCCCTTACTGCTTTTAGTATTCTATCTTTATTTAGTGCATTTGTTGTTCTGATTATTATGTGTCGGGAGAAATTTCTTTTCTGGTCCAGTCTATTTGGAGTTCTGTAGGCTTCTTGTATGTTCATGGGTATCTCTTTCTTTAGATTTGGGAAGTTTTCTTCAATAATCTTGTTGAAGATGTTTGCTGGTCCTTTGAGTTGAAAATCTTCATTCTCATCCACTCCTATTATCCGTAGGTTCGGTCTTCTCATTGTGTCCTGGATTTCCTGGATGTTTTGAGTTAGGATCTTTTTGCATTTTCCATTTTCTTTGATTGTTGTGCCGATGTTCTCTATGAAATCTTCTGCACCTGAGATTCTCTCTTCCATTTCTTGTATTCTGTTGCTGATGCTCGCATCTATGGTTCCAGATTTCTTTCCTAGTGTTTCTATCTCCACTGTTGCCTCACTTTGGGTTTTCTTTATTGTGTCTACTTCCCTTTTTAGGTCTTGGATGGTTTTATTCAATTCCATCACCTGTTTGGTTGTGTTTTCCTGCAATTCTTTAAGGGATTTTTGTGTTTCCTCTTTAATTTCTTCTACCTGTTTGGTTATGTTTTCCTGTAATTCTTCAAGGGATTTTTGTGTTTCCTCTTTAATGTCTTCTCCTTGTTTAGCAGTGTTCTCCTGTATTTCTTTAAGTGAGTTATTTAAGTCCTTCTTGATGTCCTCTACCATCATCATGAGATATGCTTTTAAATCCAGGTCTAGCTTTTCAGGTGTGTTGGGGTGCCCTGGACTGGGCGAAGTGGGACTGCTGGGTTCTGATGATGGTGAGTTCTGATGGTGATGATGGAGTCACAGAATCAAGGTGGCCCCCGCGGAACGTGAGGCAGAAGCCTCACGGGCTGTGTGACACCTGTGCTCTGACCAGGAAGGTGGCAGGTTGTCTGGAGCCGAAAATGGCGCCGCCTCAGAGGCTCTGTGGCTCTCGCCCGGTCCAGAAGCTGCTGGCCTCTGTGTTCCACACTCTCACCAGCAGACCGCCCGCCGTGGAGTCCCGGAACCAAGGTGGCCCCCACGGAACGTAAGGCAGAAGCCTCTCGGGCCGGGTGGACCCCTGTGCTCTCACCAGGAAGGTGGCCGGTTGTCTCGACTTTTTGGAATTTAATGAAAATGAAGGTACATCATACCAAAACCTATGGGACACAATGAGAGCATTGCTAAGAGAGAAAGTCATAGCTTTGAGTGCCCCCAAAAAAGAAACAGGAGAAAGCAAACACTAGCAGCTTGACAGAACACTTGAAAACTCTAGAACAAAAAGAAGCAAATAAATCCAAGAGGAATAGATGGCAGGAAATATTCAAACTCAGGGCTGAAATCAACCAAGTGGCAACAAAAAAGACAATACAAAGAATCACCAAAACCGGGAGCTATTTCTTTGAGAAAATCAAGATAGATAAACCCTTAACCAGTCTAAACAGAGGGCACAAAGTATCCAAATTACTAAAATCAGAAAGGAAAGGGGAGACATGACATCAGACACTGAAGAAACCCCCCCCCCAAAAAAAATCATCAGATCCTACTACAAAAGCCAATACTAGTCAAAACTGGAAAATCTGGGTGAAATGAACAATTTTCTAGACAGATTCCAGGTATCACAGTTAAATCAGGATCAGAAAAATCATCTAAACAGTCCCATAATCCCTAAAGAAATAGAAGCAGTCATTAAAATCTCACAAGTTAAAAGAACTCAAGACCAGATAAACCTATCTGGTGTAGAATTCAATCAGACTTCAGAGACCTAATACTGTTTCTCTTCAAACTATTCCACAAAATACAAACAGAAGGAACACTATCCAATTCATTCTGTGAAGCCAAAATTACACTTATTCCTAAACCACACAAAGGCCCAACAAAGAAGAACTTCAAATAAATTTCCCTTATGAATATCAATGAAAAACTACTCAATAAAATTCTCACAAACTGAATCTAAGACCACAAAAAATGGATCCTCCAACATGATTAAGTAGGCTTCATCCCAGTGATGCAGGGAAGGTTCAATATATGGAAATCCAGTAATGTAATCCACTATATAAACAAACTCAAAGAAAAAAAAAAGAAATGATCATCTCATTAGATGCTGAAAAAGCATTTGACAAAATCCAACACCCCTTCACGATAAAACTCTTGGAAGGCTCAGGAATTCAAAGCCCATACCTAAGCAAAATAAAAAAAAGTATACAGCAAACCAGTAACCAACATCAAAGTAAATGGAGAGAAACTTGAAGCAATCCCACTAAAATCAGGGACTCAACAAATCTACCTACCTATGTAATATAGTACTCAAAGTTCTAGCCAGAGCAATTAGACAACAAAAGGAGGTCAATGGGATACAAATTGGAAAGAAAGAAGTCAAAGTATCACTATTTGCAAATGATATGATAGTGTACTTAAGTGACTCCTTCAATTCCACCAGAGAACTCCTAAACCTGATAACTTCAGCAAAGTGGCTGGATATAAAATTAACTCAAACAAATCAGTAGCCTTCCTCTACTCAAAGGATAAAAAGGCTGGGAATGAAATTAGGGAAATGACAGCCTTCAAAATAGTCACAAATTATATAAAACACCTTGGTGTGACTCCTACCAAGCAAGTGAAAGATTTGTTAAGAAAGAACTTCAAGTCTCTGTAGAAAGAAACCAAAGAATGCCTCACAAGATAGAAAGATCTCCCATGCTCATAATTAATATAGTAAATATCGTCATCTTGCTGAAAGCAAGATTCAACATAACTCCCATTAAAATTCAAAATGAATTCTTCACAGAGATAGAAATAGCAGTTTTCAAATTCATTTGAATTAACAAACAAACTCAGAAAAGTGAAAACTATTCTCAACAATAAAAGAACTTCTGGGAGAATCACCATTCCTGACCTCAAGCTGTATTACAGAACAATAGTAATAAAAACTGCATGGTGTTGGTCCAGAGGCAAGCAGGTAGTTCAGTGGAATATAATTGAAGACAGAGAGAAGAATCCACATACCTATGGTGACATGATCTTTGATAAAGTAGCTAAAACAATCTAGTGGAAAATGGAGAGGATTTTCAACAAATAGTGCTGGTTCAACTGGCAGTCAGCATGTAGAAGAATGCAAATTGATCCATTCTTATTTCCTTACACAAAGCTCAAGTCCAAGAGGATCAAGACCTCCACATAAAACCAGACATACTGAAACTAATAGAAGAAAAAAGTAGGGAAGAACCTTGAACACATGGGCACAGGGGGACATTTCCTGAACAGCACTCCAATGGCTTATGCTCTAAGATCAAGAATTGACAAATGGCACCTCACAAAATTGAAAATCTTTTGTGATGCAAAGGACACTGTCAAACGGGAAAAACGGCAACCAACAGATTGGGAAAAGGTCTTTACCATTCGTACATCTGAAAGAAGGCTAATATCCAATATATACAAAGAACACAAGAAGTTAGACAGCAGAGAACAAAATAACCATATTTTAAAATGGGATACAGAGCTAAACAAAGCATTCTCAACTGAGGAATACAAAATGGCCAAGAAGCAACTAAAGAAATGTTTAACATCCTTAATCCTCAGGGAAATTCAAATCAAAACTTCCCTGAGATTCCACCCTAGACTTGTCAGAATGGCTAAGATAAAAAACTAAGGTGACAGCAGATGCTGGTGAGGTTGTGGAGAAAGAGGAACACTCCTCCATTGTTGGTGGGATGCAAGCTGGTACTCTGGAGATCAGTCTGGTAGTTCCTCAGAAAATTGGACATACCACAACCTGATGACCCAGCTGTACCACTTCTGGGTATATACCCAAAATATGCTCCAACATATAACAAGAACACATGATCTACTATGTTCATATCAGCCTTATTTTTGATAATCAGAAGCTGGAAAGAACCCAGATGTGCTTCTATGGAGGAATGGATACAGAAAATGTGGTACATTTACACAATTGGAGTACTACTCAGCTACATGAAAACAATGACTTCATGAAATTTGTGGGCATATAGATGGAATTAGAAAATATCATCCTGAGTGAGGTAACTCAGTCACAAAAGAACATAATACCCAAGATACAATTCACAGAGCACATAAAACTCAAGTAGTAGGAAGACCAAACAAAGCATGGATGCTTCAGTCTTTCTTAGAAGTTGGAACAAAATATTCAAGTGAGGAAATATGGAGACAAGTGTGGAGCAGAGAATATCAAGACAATTTAGGGAGCAGAGTCTGAAGAAAAAGCCATCCAGAGACCACCCCATCTCGGCATCTAGACAACAAAAACAGACATTATTGTGGATACCAAGAAGTGTTTGCTGACAGGAAACTGATATAGCTGTCTGTTGAAAGTCTCTGCCATAGCCTGACAAATACAAAGGCAGATGCTCTCAGCCAACTATTGGATTGAACATGGAGTCTTCAATGGAGGAGTTAGAGCAAGGACTGAAGGAGATGAAGGGGTTTGTAACCCACAGGAAGAAGAACAATATCAACCAATCAAACACACCTAACCCCAGGACTCCCAGGGACTAAACAACCAACCAGACAGTACATGTGGAGGGACCCATGGTTCTTGCTGCATATGCAGCTGTGGATGGTCTTGTGAGACATCAGTGGGAGGAGAGGCTTTTGGTCCTGGGAAGGCTTGATGCTCCAGTGGAGGGGAAATGCCAGGGTAGGTGCCATTTGTGAGTTTGTGGGTGTTTGGAGGAATACCCTCATAGAAGCAGAGGAGTGAGGCAAGGATGGGGTTTTCTGGAGGGAAAACAGAGAAAGGGGATATCATTTGAAATGTAAATAAGTAAAATATCCAAAGAAATATCAAAAAATGTTTATGAAGACACAAATTTGACAAATGCAGTTGTTACCTCTGAGTAATCATCATATAAAATAATTATTTTTTCTATTGGATGTTTCTTTAATTGGCTCCACAATCAGAGCCGAGTTAATTCATACATTCACGTTAGCCCCTCTTTCACTTTGTGATCAGCTCTTGGTTTTGAAATGCCAAACTCAATTGTTTCCATAATTTTCCACTTATAGGCTACATTTAAGAAACATATTTCCTGGTCCCAATCTATACGTGATATGGTTTTCAAAAGAGAGGATTAGAAAAAGGATATTTTAAATTGCGACTTCAATTGTATTCTCAGACATGTTTAGGATATGGCTCGGAATTGCAGCCTGGGCTTGAGTTCTTCTGTAGTTCTGTATAAACACACAATTTGCACATATTTTATAAAATAGTTTCCTGAGTATCTTTTCTATTTTAGTGAATATAACCTATGGTTGAAAATAAATCAAGAACTATATTAATGATAAATTGTTCAACTCTAATTTAGCTTAAGGTCTAAATTCTGAAGGATTTAAATAATTTGTGCAATTCACGAGAAGAATGCTTTGGACAATCCTTGCTCCAATGAAATAATTTTCAGCAGATGTTCTAAGTGACTTGCATTTCTTTGGTTAAATAACTTACAAGAAAAAATTTAAATTGGGTCAGTGATCTCTCACAATTCAATGGCTTTTAGTGCACACATGAAATATTTTTATAATCTTGTGTTAATTACTAACTGCCTTATTCTTAGAGGAAAATAATTTTAAAATGAAGGCTAAGAACCTCCTATAGTTTTAGTACTTAAAACTCATCTAGTATTTGATGCCATCTGTCTTGTGATTTGTAATATTATTCCAGGACTTTTGTAAAATAAACATGAATACATAACAAGATATAATATACTTTTTGGTAAGCTATTTATTAAAAGAGTTTACAGTGTAAATATTTTCAATGTAGACTATATTTTTTTCTGAAATTTTTATGAAAATATATATCACATGGTAAAATTATTTAGTGATTAAAGCCCTGATTTGGTAAAGCAATGACCATTTGCTATTCTACTATAGATTAATCACTGGGCAAATAAATCAGATTCATCCTCAGCAGCTTCTATCACACTGGTGGGTGGGGCTTGATCCAGGTTTATAAAAGTTGGGAAGCAAGCAGAATAAAAATTGCTTTTATCAAACTCCGAGAACTACAGGAACAGCTGTAAGTGCAAGAGAACAGAGCCCTGGCACTGATGTCCCACCATTCCCATGGAATAGTGCTCCTGAAATTTTGTCTTCCTGTACATCATATATTGTATAGAGGCACTGAGCCTCTAGACTATCTGTAAACTACATCAAGTAGACCGACTATGAAATTCCCAAATACTTAGATGTTGGGATTTACAAAGCTGTAATTCAGAGATATCTCTGATGTATTTTGCCGCATACTTTCCAAATATTTCTTCTTTGGCTTGAAGCCTGCCTTACATGGACATGAGAATGACCAATAAGGTACTCTCCTGACATGATAATGACATCTGTAATAACCTTAAAACAGGATAACACATTTTTGTTTTGTCTTGCCTGTGAATTTTGTGAGCCTTCCGAGTTACCTATTCTATCACGTCTGTTTAAAATCCAGAGAACTGAGTAGACCTTTGCTTTTAACTTTTAATGCAACGTTTCAAACAGCTGGATCATTCTCTTAGAACAGCTTTACTCAATTACTCTTTTGAAAAAAAAGTGTGTGATTATTTATTTCTATATGTGTTGATATTTCCACTCTGAATAATCTATCACAATAATGACCTGGGCTATTTATTGCTTTAATTATTTCCCAAGAAAACCTATTTTTTATTAGATATTTTCTTTACTTATATTTCAAATGCTATTCCCTTTCTTGGTTTCCCCTCCAAAAGGCCCCTATTCCCTCCCTCCTCCTCCTGCTAACCAACCCACTCACTCCTGCTTCCTGGTCCTGGCATTCCCCTGCACTAGGGCATTGAGCCTTCATAGGACCAAGAACCTTTCCTCCCATTTATGACCTATAAGACCATCATCTACTACAGATGCAGCTGGAGCCATGGGCCCCTCCATGTGTACTCTTTGGTTGGTGGTTTAGTCCCTGGGAGCTCTGGGGGTACGGTTTGGTTCATATTATTGTTCCTCCTATGGGGCTGCCAAACCTGTTAGCTCCTTGGGTTCTTTCTATAGCTTCTCCATTGGGAAGCCTGTACTCAGTCCAAAGGTTGGCTGAGAGCATCCACCTCTGTATTTGTCAAGCACTGTCAGCAAGCACTTGTTGGCATCTACAATAGTGTTTGGGTTTGGTGACTGTATATGGATGGATACCCAGGTGGAACAGTCTCTGGATGGCCTTTCCTTCAGTCTCTGCTCCATATTTTGTCTCAGTATCTCCTCCCATGGGTATTTTATTCCCCATTCTAAGAAGGACTGAAGTATCCATACATTGGTCTTCCTGCTTCTTGAGCTTCATGTGGTCAGTGAATTGTATCTTGAGTATTCTGAGCACTGATAAGTAGATATTAGCCCAGAATCCCAGAATAACTATTACTTCATGAGAGGACAGTCTTTAGTTTTACTAAAATTTTATTTCAGTGGCTTGAAGTAGGTTTTAATAAAAAACTAACGAATCAGTAAAGTTCAGTAAATTTAAAGCATAAGAAGACTATGTTTGAGTAACCCAAGACAAAGCAATCAAGGTAGGCTGGACAAGGTGGGGACATTTGTCTTTATCTTTCTAAAGGATGATGATGATGATGATGATGATGATGATGATGATGATGATAATGATAGCTGAAATGCAATAGGAATTTTATTATTAGGATTTTGGCTACTTAACTGTTTTTTATGTTTTCAAGTAAAAGTTAACTCTATAATGATACACAACTTTAAAAGAGAAAGGTTACTTTTATCAGTTTGGAGGAAGGATGGTTTGAACATTCCTTCAAACATCACCACTGGTTTACACAGAGAAATGAGTGAATTTCCTCAAAAATGTTAAGCTATCACCTAGCCAATTTGCTGTAACTTCTTTCCCAAGGAATATAAACAGGATGGAGACATCACTTCTAAGAAAGGAGTTCAAGGGTGGATCTGGGCATCCCCAAGTGTTTACATCACTCAGCACAGGAAAATGGTGGTCCTGTGCACCCCTAGAGCTCAGGTCACTCAACACATGACAGCACTTATTACTCAATATTTCACAATTACATTTTTCTCCTAGAGGACATCTTGTGATTTCTAGGTGTGTATTCTTTTCCCAGGCTCAGATTAAACATTCAGTTAAAGGAATCTCACAATGCAGTTTGGGGTATATAGAAAAGTAAAAAAATAAAATAAAATGATAATGTTACCCATGTACCTGCTTCACAAGGTGCTGTGCTAAATGATATAAAAAATATCTTTAAAGTATTTTGAAGTTCTTGGTGGAAAGATGGGGTTGTAATTTTAGAAGACTGGTTCCAGTAGCCCCTCAGAGTATCCCATATTACAATTTGAAAGAAAAGAGAGTTATGGCTATCACCATGTGGAAATACTCCACAATTCTTGCACTCCAGTTATGGGATTTCTTTTTTTTTCTTTTCTTTTCTTATTTCAAATTTTATTCATTTTTTTACACTCTAGATTTTATCTCCCTCTAGGTCCACCCTCTGCTCCACATTCCAAATCTCTTCCCGAGGTTCCCTCCTTGTCTCCATGGGGATGTCCCCACCCCTACTACTCCCTACTCCACCAGACCTACCCACTTCCGGGAGCATCTAGTGTCTTGAGGGTTGAGTACATCTTCTCCCACTGAGTCCACACCCAGCAGTTCTCTGCTGTATATGTGTTCTGGACACCATATCAGCTTGTGTATGCTGGCTGGTTGGTGGTCTAGTGTCTGAGAGATCTCAGGGGTCCAGGTTAATTGAGACTGATGGTCTTTCTACAGGGGAGTCCTCCTCCTCAGCTTCTTCAACTTTTCCCTAATTCAAACACAGCTTCTGTTCTTTGGTTGGTTGTAAATACCTGGATCTGACTTTTTCAGCTGCTTGTTGCTTTTTTCAGAGAGTAGTCATGATAGGTCTCGTTTTGTGAGCACTCTGTAGCCTCAGTAATAGTATCAGGTCTTGAGACATCCCCTTGAGTTGGATCACACTTTGGCCCTGTCGCTGGACCTCCTTTTTTTCATGCTTCTCCTCATTAACATCTCTGCAGTTCTTTCAGACAGGAACAATTGTGGATCAGAGTTTTATCTGTGGGATGGCATCCCCATCCCTCACTTGATGCCCTGTCTTTTTGATGGAGGTGGGCTCAACAAGTTTCCTCTCCCCACTCCCGAACATTTCATCTAATGTCCCTCCATTTGAGTCCTGAGAGTCTCTCATCTCCCAGGTCTCTGGTACATCCAGAGAGTTTCCCCCTCCCACCTCCTATCTCCCAAGGTTTCCTCTTTCCACACTTTCTGCTGACCCTCAGGGCTTCAGTCCTTTCCCCCCACCCAATACCTGATCATAAGGGATTTCTTACAGTACACTCAACTACAATTCTTTCTGCTTTCCAAGCAAAAGCAAATTTTAACTCAGTGGATATTCATAATTGATTTCTAGGGTTGGACATTAAAGGATTCTGTAATGGAAATTGAGCATAGGCTAGCTGGGGTGTAGTGACAAAATGCTAGAGTCTAGGTGATTATTTTCTCAGAATTTAGATATCTAGAGACTTGAGGTCACAGTGGGGGTAGGCTTGGTTTTCTCTTAGACCTCTTCCTTGATTTGTCTTATATGTTCATGTGAGCTTCCCTCTCTTAGTGTACTTTGCATACTATTTTCCATTGTTCTCTTTTTGTCCTGGTTCTTATGCCAGAGCATTATAGTAGAGATATTTAACTGAATATGGCATAACTGAGCTATCATTTATGGTTGAATAAAAGTTCAGTTTTTGTGAATATATTATTTTTTCCTTATCCTTTCATATGCTCTTGCATATAGCCTGATACTGCCACAGTGTCTTAGCTAGTATTTTACTGCTGTGAAGAGATAAAATGACAAAGGTGACACTTATAAGGACTACATTTAATTGGGGCTGGCTTACAGGTTCAGAGGGTCAGTCCATTATCATCCAGACAGGAACATGGCAACATCCCAGCAGACATAGTGCAGGAGGAGCTGAGAGTTCTACATCTACATCTGGAGACCGCTAGCAGAATACCAGTTCTGAGGCATCTGGGATGAAGCTTTTAAAGCCCACACCCACAGGGACATGCCTACTACAACAGGGCCACAACTTCTAATATTGCCACTCCCTGTGCTCAACAAATACAAATCATTTTTCAAATAGGAATTGGCAAGGATGTACCATTCAGTCACTACTACTCCAATATTTCTGGCTGTATCTAGAAAGAACACTAATTAGTCACTTCACACATCTTCATGCAGTGGCTCTTCATGTTGTCTTTTGTAGCTAAGATAAAATGCATGACCCCCGAGACCAATTGCATGACTCCATTTCTCCAGTGTATTAATTTTGTAGACATGCTATCCTCCTTCATGAATTTCACATATTTTTATCCCCTTTTCTAGCCATTTTCATCTGCAGCTATCTGATATAACAGTTCTCAACCTGTGTGTCATGACCCATAGTACTATTACAAAACATAGAGATTTAGATTATGATTCATAAAAGAAGCAGAATTGCATTCATGAAATGTCAACAAAAATAACTTTATGGGTGGGGGTGTCATGACAACATGAGGAACTATATTAAAGCACATATTAAAACTGTATAAAATTATAGCAATAGGAAGTTTGAGAACCACTGATATAATGCAATTGTTCTAAGCTCTTCAACTCATTATCCCAGCATTCTAAGATGAACATCATTTCTTGGACACATTATTCAAACTAGTCCTGTGGACATTTTGTATTTATCCTTATTTCTTTTACAATAATCTGTGAGTGAAACATTTTTAGCCCCTCAGTTTTGAGAGGTGATGCATGCTCTAAGAGTGGCATGATATCATTGCTAATCATCTGACTCTTAGAGAAAAATCACCTTATTTTTGTATTAGATATAAAACTTCTGAGAACATTCACATCAGAAAGAACATTGAGAAACTCACAATGTAAAAACCCTACCCATCACACAACAAAGTGACCGCAAGTGTGTTTATTTGTTGATCTCAATTTTATAATTTAATTTTTATTTGTGTTGCGTCCCATTGAAGTCCACTATAGCCACATCATTAACCACTGTTAATCTAGGTTAAGGGAAATTTAATGTTATAAAAGATATCTAAATTTCTCAAAGTCAGATTCATAATTACTGAATTACTGAATTACTTCAATAATTATTCAAAGTAAATAATTGAAACTCCAAGTTCTAATGTCAGTTCAAATTATGATGTTTTGGAAATTATCTTGACATTATTTAATCTAAGCTTTTCATTTACTTTCTAAAACAATAGCTAGTTTTTCCATACAGAGAACAAAAGGAATTATCTTTTTATATTAAAGACAATAGTGTTTGATTTTATACAGTAAACATACATATCTCCTCCTGAATTTCAAAAGAATAAAAGAATCAACTGAAGGCCTTTGATAAAGTATTTATGGATTTACATGTATAAATAGCCTAAATCATATCTGGTTAGTCAACTTCATGAAAACAGCTAGTCTAGAACAAACGTATGCTTTCTAAATCTCTCTTCAAGTGCACCCAGTGAGGACACAAATCCCATAGTAGGTTTTCTAAGGCTAGTCACTGTGACAAACCTCATGCTACTCAGTTGCAGGTATTTTTGATAGAAGGAATCTTTTTATTTTATATTTTTGATAGAAGAGGCCACTAACCTCTCTGCCGACCAAGAATTATGAATTGAAAGCAATATTTTGCTAGTAATACTTTTTTCCATATCTATGTCTTTTTGCTTCATTTCTAAACATGTAAGTTGAAAGTCCAGTGCTTTGTTGTCATGGTTGAAACGCTGCATGGCTTGTGACCTCTTACAAGGGATTAGGACTCATTTTGTGACTTTTCATCTTAAAGTTTTGAGTTCTCTACATGTCCTTCAGAGTATAAATGTGTTGCTATCACATGAGAAGTGGATTTATTTACATACGAATTTTTTCATAGAGTAATTTATGTTATTTATCTTGGTGGGGATGGCTAAAGTACACCGAATAAGACCAATTTTGGGATATCAAAATTGTAGAAGATTTTGTTTTATGGGGTGTGAAAAGCTACTAAAAATAAGGTTAATGTTAAAGTTATAACTGGAGGCAAATGTGTGGGATTTTGTGTAGATTTAGTTTTTAAAACTTGGCTTGAAGTGCCACCTTCATGTTGCAAAGCAATAAGACAGCATTAAGGGAACATTCTAGTGTTTATAGCAGGAAATTTCCTTTAATGATACTTGTGTGTTTAAAATTAAATTCCACCAGAATATTTAATGGTAGTAATTCAGAATTAATGCTTATTTAACCCTTTAATTTATTTAAAGGGTAAGTTTTCAAATTGACCAATTTATGAACCTCAGATATGTCTGTACATATAAATGTTCCTCTCATGTGTGCACATATGGAAAGAAGAGCTTAACATCAGATTTTTTTTTCACCTTAATCTTTGAGGAAAAGTTTTTCTTTGAATCCAGATATTACTATTTCAACTATACTGGTTGGCAAATGAGTGCCCTAAACTCACCTGTCTCTGCTTCCTCCAGCACTAGAATAACAAGTATATACCAAAACATCTGAGTTTCCTGGGGAAAAAAACCTCAGGTCTTGGGAAGCAAGTACTGTATCTATTGAGTTTCTTCCTTGGCTATTCACATATTTTAGAATTAACAACTGATAGACGTTATTTCTATATCTGTGGTGATTATTAGAGACAAAGGAAAGAAACATCCATGCTGTAATCATTTATTTAATTCAGTTTAGCAATACTTTCTTCAGAAAATAGTTAAAATCTTGAATTCTAGAAAGTTGGAGTGGGCTGAAACCATGTTCCTCAGGGGTCTCTGTCTACTGTGAATAAAGCTCCTTTTTCTTATACACTGCCAACACTCTTGAAGATGGGCTTCCATTTCTGTCATTCATGCAGAACAAAAGCAAAGCTCTATAACCTTTGGTACTCTGCAGAATGGATTTACTAATACTTGTTCTTACAGTGTCTCATTTAAAGAAGGTTCTCAGGCTTAATGTTCATAATGCATAACTGTTATTTATAATATTGTACAATATGTTTTATAAGTATTAGATCTCATGACTGTGTCCACATTTGTTTTGATTTTTAAGCACAGTTCCAGCGCAATAGGCATTAACCTAATATTCAGAGCCATATTTGATAAGCTACTTTGTTTTCTTGGGATAGTGAACATATTTAACTAATGTTTCCTTGAATGCAATACAGGTATATATTTTTCCATGTGTATGTAAGTACCAAGAGCAGGAGTGTATTATCTATGTTTAATATGTCTTTTCTCCTAGTAGTTTATTAAAAAACCTCTTTAACAGTTATATAGGGGCTCTTATGCACAAGTGGATGTATGCAATGTTTAATGGCCTCTCCATATTTCATTATTTTATTATATAGATGATCCATGTTAGTAGAAAACATGTCAGAATATTTTCAGTTTTAATAATATACAAATAATTTTTAAAAAGAAAGATATCTTGTATGATGATCATGTAATGACTGCTTCTATTTCTTTAGGGGATATGGATCTGTTTAGCTCATTAATCTGATCCTGATTTAGCTTTGGTACCTGGCGTCTGTCTAAGAAATTGTCCATTTCATCCAGGTTTACCGGTTTTGTTGGGTATACCTTTTGTAGTAGGATCTGATGATGTTTTAGATTTCCTCAGATTCTGTTGTAATGTCTGCTTTTTCATTTTTGATTTTGTTAATTAGGATACTATCCATGTGCCTTTTAGTTTATCTGGCTAAGGGTTTATCTATCTTGTTGATTTTCTCAAAGAACCAGCTCCTGGTTTGATTGATTCTTTGAATAGTTCTTTTTGTTTCCACTTCATTGACTTCAGCCCTATGTTTTATTATTTCCTGCCAAATACTCTTCTTGGATAAATTTGCTTCCTTTTGTTCTAGAGCTTTTAGGTGTGCTGTCAAGCTGCTAGTGAATGCTCTCTCCAATTCCTTTTTGGAGGCACTCAGAGCTACGAGTTTTCCTCTTAAGACTGCTTTCATTATGTCACATAAGTTTGTGGATTTTGTGTCATTTTCATTAAACTCTGTCTTTACTTTCTTTCTTTATTTCTTCCTTGACCAAGTTATCATTGAGTAGAGTGTTGTTCAGCTTTCATGTGAATGTTGGCTTTCTATTATTTATGTTACTATTTAAGATCAGTCTTAGTCAGTGGTGAAATGATCGCATGCATGGGATAATTTCAATATTTTTGTATCTGTTGAGGCCTGTTTTGTGACCAGTTATATGGTCAGTTTTTGAGAAGGTACCATGAGGTGCTGAGAAGAAGGTATATCCTTTTGTTTTAAGATAAAATGTTTGCAGATATCTGTTAAATCCATTCATTTCATAACTTAAGTTAGTTTCAATGTGTCTCTGTTTAGTTTCTGTTTCCAGAATCTGTCCATTGATAAGAGTGGTGTGTTGAAGTCTCCCACTAATATTGTGTGTGGTACAATGTGTGCTTTGAATTTTACTAAAGTTTCTTTAATGAATGTGGATGCCCTTGCATTTGGAGCATAGATATTCAGAATTGAGAGTTCATCTTGGAAGATTTTACCTTTGCTGAGTATGAAATGCCTGTCCTTGTCTTTTTTGATAACTTTGTGTTGGAATTCAATTTTATGCAATATTAGAATGGCTACTCCAACTTGTTTCTTCAGAACGTTTGCTTGGAAAATTGTTTTACAGCCTTTTACACTAAGGTAGTGTCTCTCTTTGTCCCTGATGCAGATTTCCTGTATGCAGCAAAATATTGGGTCTTGTTTATGTAGCCAGTCTGCTAGTCTTTGTCTTTTTATTGCGGAATTGAGTCCATTGACATTAAGAGATATTAAGGAAAATAATGGTTGCTTCCTGTTATTTTTGTTGTTACAGTTGGGATTCTGTTCTTATGACTATCTTCTTTTAGGTTTGTTGAAGGATTATTTTCTTGCTTTTTCTAGGGCATAATTTCCTTCCTTATGTTGGATTTTTCCCTCCAGTACAGGGGAATGCCAGGGCCAGGAATCGAGAGTGGGTGGGTTTGGGAGGAGAACAGTGGGAGGTTATAGGGGACTTTTGGTATAGCATTTGAAATGTAAATGGAGAAAATATCTAATAAAAACACTAAAAAATTATTTTCATGACTATATACTCATATTTTGTGAAGACTCTTTATTGAGTATTTACTATAAAGCAAAACTTATTCTTGGTTCTATCCATAGAAAAATAGGCATCCTGAGCTAGAGAGGTGAGTCAGTGATTTAGAGAGATGAATAATATTCCAGAGAGTTAATTCCACATGGTATCTCATAACCATTTGTAACTCCAGTCCCAGGGAATTATTCTCCTTCTTCTAGTCTCTGCAGGCACCAGGCATGCAAGATATGCAAACAAAGCCCTTATACATATTCTTAGTTAGTGTTTCCATTGCTATGAAGAGACACCCTTATAAGGATAACATTTAATTGATTTAGGCTTACAGTTTCAGGGGTTCAGCAAACTCTTACATGGCAGCAGCATCCAACTGAACATGGTTCTGGAGAAGCAAAGAATTCTATACCTTGATTCAAAGGCAGCAAGGAGACTGGATTCTACACACTGGCAACACCTGAACCTAGAAAAACCTCAAAGCCTACCTCTGCCTTCTTCTAACAAGGCCATACCTATCCCAACAAGACCATACCTCTTACCTCCATGGTTCATGGCCAAATATATTCAAACTACCACCATCATATAAAAAAAAACAGATTCAGGATAATATGAATCCTCACAGTTAAGTAGTTTATGCTTTTTAAATAAAAATTTCTGCCTCAGAAGGATTACACAAGAATGGAAAAAGAAGAAAGAAATGAATAAGAAAGAAGAGTTGTGAGATGTGGGTGAAGTCCTAAGCAAATAGGTATTGTTGACACTATCACAGCCAAGTCAAAGACATCAATATCTAACATCCATGGCAAGAATTTTCTGAGTGTATGGTCAGGGAAATGCAAAACCTTACTCTGGTCCAAGTATAGATATTGACAGTGTGTACAGAAAGTGCCCAAAGAAGCTTTCTCATCCTTAGTGACTACAGCTTGAGACTGCTCATCTACTGATCCCATAGTGATTATCTATCCCTTTCCTAGTTCATGTTGTGAATAGCAAACATGCTGAGTTTCCTGGCTGCTGCTGCATTTGCAGTATAGTGCATGCCCCTTCCTGATTTCAACTTTTCTCTGTATGAGTTTTCATTCTAAGTCTACCCAGTCTTGTCAATGCCAAAGCTTTACAAGTTGAGAGAGGTAGAGGGAAGAAAAGGAGGAGGAAGGAGAAGGAAGGAAGAAAGTGGTTTGAGCAAGATCAGGCACCAAAATGAGTAGAGAGAAGAGAGTGGGAAAAGGAAGAAGTCAAATTGTATAAAAATTGTAATATTTTGTGAATTTAATTGACCTCGGGACGCTTTTCCAGTTGTCTACTCTATTCAGCCTTTTGAGTGTGCTTCAGCTTCATAAACACTGAGTCAGATATTCTTACTGATATTAGCAAATATTTCATAAGTATTTATTGAGATAAATATTTCATTAATATCTTTGCATTTTAGGTAATAACTTATATTCATAAACCAACCAAAGCTATGGCATGTGTTACTTTGTATTCCTCTGCTTGCCTTGCTCAGGAGATAAAGATCCTAGCAAAGGTTGATTGGTTTATTTACTAGCTGGTTCTTAATCTTGGCTCCCCTTCTACACTTTTCTGCCTTTTCTCTAAGTGTTTTTCCTCTTTACTGTAATATACCTTCAACTTGATTATATATTTATTTTCTTAATTTAATTGCCATTTATCACTAATATCTAAGACTGCATTTTAAACTTTTATATCTTACATGATCTCTGGAATTATATATAACCCACAGTCTAATGTGTGATGTAATGCAAAGTGAAGAAATGCTATGTAATTTTCAAATCAATTAAATCTTTACAAAAGGATTAAATTATTGCCCATTTTAGAGCCAGCATAGATTATAAAGAAGACAAACTCAGAGAATAGACTATGTTAATGTCCTTAGACACAGAATATTAGATACAAAATATTCTCTACTAAACTAGAAGCATAGAATAAAATGATGTAGGGGTAAAAGCTAAGACATTAGTGATTCGGGGTATGAGCTCAGATTTTGGTTTGGCCATTTAGGATGTGTTAGTGGCATTTTTGAGACTTTGCTTTTTAAAACCTCCATATTAATAACATGTGGGAGTTCTCTAAGACCATTTTTTACTAACTTAACATTCTGGAAACAATTGCAAATAGCAGTTACTTTATGTTATCTTTAAGACTACTACTATTTTCCCATTACCATGAGGAATTCAATTTAAACTGATCCCTAAGATTTCTCAAACCCTGGACCACCAACGAAGTAGCTAACACCAGCTGATATGAGGCCCCGAAAACATATACTGCAGAGGACTGCCTGGACTGGGTTCAGTCAGAGAAGATACACCTAACCCTTAAGAGATTGGAGGCCCCAAGGAGATTAGAGGTCTGGTTTGGTGCATGGTGGGTGGTGGAGAAATCTTTGTGGAGACAGGGAGGCAGGCAGGAGTTATGGGATATGGAATAGTTGGAGGATGGACAGGGGGCAGGAATAAAATCTGGAGTGTAAGTAAGTAAGTAAGTAAATAAATAAATAAATAAATAAAGACACCCCCCCCTCCAAAAAAAAGAATAAATAAAAAAAAAAAACAATGTAAATGTCTATAGGTGTTGTGGAGACTAAATGTTAGGCCAAGATGAGGGAGAAGCTAGTTATAAGGACATTTAGCTCATTATTGAGATTCTTATTCTAGTTTGGTGTGGATCAGTATTTCTGAAATTATTACTACTGATGTCTGTAGAAAGAATGACAACTGGGATCTGGTAGTTATCGCAGAAATAAAAGTAAGAAAAGAAATGGAGTTGGTTGCATCTTAAATCTTCACTGAGGAAAAGGATAGAAAATCCCAGCTTAGCCCATTCAGAAGGCTGCCTTGTCTCCTTTTACAAAGAGTGTGCCTGAGGGAAAGCATGAATTTAAAAGATGGTTTCATTTTAGGTAGTATTGGGCTATGTTAACAGTCTAAAAGTTGTTTGCCCAAGGATATGTTAACATTCTTTCCATGATATGACAGGCTTCTAGTATACTTTAGAGAAAAAAAATCAAAGGTCTGTTTAGTACTTGATGTGTATACTGAGTGAATGTAAAAGATAAAGAGAAACTATTACACTAATATTCCATTTGTTCCAACTTATTTCTTTTATTTTTAAGATTATAATATAATAACATTATTTCTCCCTTCCTTTTCTCTCTGTAAATCTTCCCATGTACCCCTCCTTATTCTCTTTAAAATTCATGATGTTTGTCTTCATTAATTATTTTTACGTGTGTGTGTGTGTGTGTGTGTGTGAGAGAGAGAGAGAGAGAGAGAGAGAGAGAGAGAGAGAGAGGTGCACCTGTGGAGGTCATCAAACAAATGTCACTTGTCAGTTCTGTTTATACCTTATGGCTCTTTGAGCACAAACACAGATTGTAAGACTTGGCACCAGGTCCTATTACCCACTGATCCATCTTGCAGGACCCTACTGAGTTTAATTGCTGTTTTCATGCACTCTTTACTACTTTGTTTATTTAAACCATTAAACTTTCTTCAAGTACTTTAATTTTTCGACTGACAGCCCTCAGGCTCTTCTGCATCCAGCTGCTGTATTCTTTCCAGGAATTGGACCTGGGGGAAGGGTATCAGTCCAGGTCAAATAGAGATAGGTTCCAGATTAAAATTACTACTGTTGCTGTATAGTTCTCTCTGTGCTTAGTCAGTGAAAGGTATTGCTGATACTCCTGACAGTCGTTTGAGTTGGGGACAACTGCAAATTTAGTCCCGAGTCCATGGAAATCAAAATCAGTCATCAAGCCACTTCAGTGTGAAGAAAATTTTTAAATGTTTATAGCAAAGAGTCTCCAATGAAGCCACAGAAACTTTGAAAGATTAAACCTGCTGTCAAAGACTAGTAAGATTTCATTACAACCTGGGAGACCACCAGAACTTATGTGGCTGCTGCTGCTGCTTCCTTTACCGCTGACCTACAAGGTGTTGGTCATGACAGCTTTGGGTGATGCCTAAGATGACTCCAATGCCAGGCTCTGTAAGTAACATGGTAAATGTCCTCTGTCATGGCAGGAAGGAACACACTTCCTACCCATGGCAACTGGAACAGTCAATTCAGACGATGTGATCAAGGAAAAGTTTTTGTCCCAGAAGAAACAAGAAGTTGAGTATGTGTATGGAGGCTCTATTGGCAGTCTTCTGCCCACTCTTCACATAATTATATTATTCATTATAACCTGACAGTTTTACATTTATTCTTTATTGGGTATTTTATTTATTTACATTTCAAATGTTATCCTCTTTCCTGATTTCCCCTCCTCAGAAACCCCCCATCCCATTTCCCCCCCTCCTGCTTCTATGAGAGGTAGCCCTATCTACCCACCCACTAAAGCCTCAGATTCTTCTACACTGGGGCATGGAGCCTTGACAAGACCAAAGGCCTCTTTTCCAACTGATGCCCTGCAAGGCTATCCTCTGCTACATATGTGGCTGGATCACTGGATCCCTCCATGTGTACTCTTTGGTTGGTGGTTTAGACCCTGGGAGCTCTGGGGGAGTATGGTTGGTTGATATTGCTTTTCTTCCTATAGGATTACAAACTCCTTTCAGCTCCTTCAGTCCTTTCACTAACTCCTCCATTGGGGACCAGGTGACCAATTCAATGGTTGGCTGTGAACATCTGCCTCTGTAAATGTCAGGCTCCTGCACAGCCTCTCAGGAGACAGCAGATTTCTGTGAGCATCCACAATAGTTCTGCATTTGGTCACTGTATATGGGATAGAACACCAAGTGGTACAGTCTCTGGATGGCCTTTCCTTCAGACTCTGTTCCATGCTTTGTTTACATATTTGCTCTCAGGCGTATTTTGTTCCCCCTTCTAAGAAAGACCAAAGCACCCACACTTTGGTATTCCTTCTATTTGAGCTTCATGTGGTCTGTGAATTATATCTTCGATATTCCAAGCTTTTGGGCTAATATCCACTTACCAGTGAGTGCGTACCATGTATGTTCTTTTGTGAGTGGGTTACCTCACTTAAGATGATATCCTGCAGATCCATCCATTTGTCTAAGAATTTCATAAATTAATTGTTTTTAATACCTGAGTAGTACTCCATTGTGTAAATGTACCACATTTTTCTGTAACCATTCCTCAGCTGAATGACATCTGGGTTCTTTCTAGGTTCTGCCTAATATAAATAAGCTGCATATGTCCTAGTTATATGTTGGAGCATCTTTTGGACATATGCCCAGGAGTAGTATATCTGAGTCCTTAGGTAAAACTACGTCCGGTATTCTGAGAAAACCATAGAGTGATATCCAAAGTAATTATACCAGTTTGCAATCCCACCAACAATGGAGGGGTGTTCCCCTTTCTCTACACACTCACCAGAACCTGCTATCATCTGAGTTTTTAATCTTAGCCATTCTAACTGGTATGAGGTGAATTCTCAGGGTTGCCTTGACTTGCAGTTCCCTGGTGACTAAGGATGTTGAACATTTTTTTTTTTTAGATGCTTCTTGATCATTTGAGTTTCTTCTTTGAAAATTCTTTATTTACCCCATTTTAAAATAGGATTATATGATTGTCTGGATTCTAACTTCTTGAGTTCTTTCTACATATATGTTACTTGGCCTGTTCCCCTTACTGCTTTTAATATCCTTTCTTTGTTTTGTGCATTTGGTGTTTTGACTATTATGTGACAGAAGGATTTTTTTTTCTGGCCCAATCTATTTGGAGTCCTGCAGGCTTCTTGTATGTTTACGGGCATCTCTTTCTTTAGGTTAGGGAAGTTTTCTTTGATAATTTTGTTGAAGATATTTACTGGTCTGTCTTAGTCAGGGTTTCTATTCCTGCACAAACATCATGACCAAGAAGCAAGTTGGGGAGGAAAGGGTTTATTTGGCTTACACTTCCATGCTGATGTTCATCACGAAAGAAGTCAGGACTGGAACTCAAGCAGGTCAGGAAGCAGGAGCTGATGCAGAGGCCATGAAGCGATGTTCTTTATTGGCTTGCCTCCCCTAGCTTGCTCAGCCTGCTCTCTATAGGACCCAAGTCTACCAGCCCAGAGATGGCACCACCCACAAGGGGCCTTTCCCCCTTGATCACTAATTGAGAAAATGTCTTACAGTTGGATCTCATGGAGGCATTTCCTCAACTGAAGCTTCTTTTTCTGTGATAACTCCAGCTGTATCAAGTTGACACAAAACTAGCCAGTACAGTGGTCCTTTAATTTGGGAATCTTCATTCTTTTCTATACCTATCATCCTTAGGTTTGGTCTTATTGTGTCCTGGATTTCCTGGATGTTTTGGTTTAGGAACTTTTTGCATTTTGTATTTTCTTTAACTGCTGTATCAATGTTTTCCATGGTATCTTCTGCACCTGAGATTCTTTCTCCTACATCTTCTATTCTGTTGGTAATGATTGTATGTATGACTCCTGATATCTTTCCTAGGTTTTGTATCTCCAGTGGAGTCTCTCCCTTTCTGTTTTTTTTTCTTTTTTTCTTTTTCTTTTTCTTTTTCTTTTTTTTTTTTTTTATTGTTTCTACTTCCAAAGATCTTGGATAGTTTTGTTCAATTCCTTCACTAGTTTGATTGTGTTTTCTTGTAATTCTTTAAAGAATCTTTGTGTTTCCTATTTAAGGGCTTCTACCTTTTTACTTGTGTTCTCCTGTGTTTCTTCAAGAGAATTATTTATGTCTTCCTTAAAGCCCTCTATCATCATCATGAAAAGTGATTTAAAATCTGAATCTTCCATTTCTGGTGTAACGGGATATCTAGAACTTGCTTTGATGGGAGAACTAGGTTCTAATGATGCCAAGTAAACTTGGTTTCTGTTGCTTACATTCTTGTGCTTGCTTCTCACCATCTGGTTATTTCTAGTGCTACCTGGACTCATTGTCTCTGACTGGAGCCTGTCCCTCCTGTTATTTTGCATGTGTCAGAACTCTTCAGAGTCCAGCTTTCTCTGTGATACTGTGGTCCTGAGATTCTAGGTGTAAGAGCTCCTGGGAGTCAAGGTGCCTCTGGGAACCTGAAATCCAAATGTGACCATGCTCCTGAGATCTTATGATTCTATGTTCCTATGATCCTGGGCTTGTTAGAGCACCTGGACTGTTAGAGCTCCATGCTTCCTCTGGGTGTTATGGCACTTGGTGCAGAGCTAGGAGCAGGGGGCACTGGCTCAGACTGGAAGGAATCAGTGCCACTGACTGGCTGGATATTACTGAGTCCCTGGATTCCAGAGTGTCCCAGTTACTCCCGATTTGGGCTGGATGATGTGGCTTCCTCACCTATGATCCTGGGTGTGTTAGAGTTCCTGGGAGTCCAGCTTCCTCTGAGTGTTGTGGGATTAGGGGCAGAACTAACACCCAAGGTCTGCTGAGGGCAGTGGTTTAGACTGGAAGGAACCTGAGTTTTACATGTACTAAAGAATAGAAATCATTATGACAAGTATTTAGATACCTTTAATATTACTTAGTATTTTTTTTTACCCTGTGCTGTGGCTGCATCCGCCTAATTTCCTTGGTTGTGGGAGCTTAGAGGTTCTGAACATTCACTGGCTCATCCAAAGATGAGGGGATAAAAGTTCTACTTTCCCAGTAATAGACAAGAGGCCTGTCCCTCCTGGACCCTGCTGCCCCTGGCAACTGCAGCAGATTGAGGTCTCTCTTCCCTCTCCCCTCCCATCTTCTCCTCTCCCCTCTTCTTCCCTCCCTTCCCTCTTCTCCCTCCTCCTCTCCTATTACCTCCCCTCCCCTCCTCTCCTCTCTGTTTCCCTCCCCTCTCCTTTCTCCTCCTCTCTTCTCTCTTTGACACTGCTTCCCTCTCCTCTCCTCTTCTTTCTTTTCCAAGACAGGGTTTCTCTGTGTTGCCCTGGCTGACCTAGATTTTGCTTTGCACACCAGGCTAGTCTCAAACTCAGAAATTCACCTGTTTCTGCCTCCAGAGTGCTGGGATCAAAGGTGTGCACTCCCTACTGCTTGCTTTCTCTGCTTTTCTTTTTCTTTTTTTAATTAGGTATTTTCCTCGTTTATATTTCAAATGCTATCCCAAAAGTCCCCCATACCCACCCCCCCAATCCCCTACCCACCCACTCCCCCTTTTTGGCCCTGGCATTCCCTTGTACTGGGGCATATAAAGTTTGCAAGTCCAAAGGTCCTCTCTTTCCAGTGATGTCTGACTAGATATGCAGCTAGAGAAAAGAGCTCCAGGATACTGGTTAGTTCATATTGTTGTTCAACATATAGGGTTGCAGTTCCCTTTAGCTCATTAGGTACTTTCTCTAGCTCCTCCATTGGGGGCCCTGTGACCCATCCAATGGCTGACTGTGAGCATCCACTACTGTGTTTGCTAGGCCCCAGCATAGTCTCACAAGAGACAGCTATATCTGGGTCCTTACAGCAAAATCTCGCTAGTGTATGCAATGGTGTCAGCGTTTGGAAGCTGATTATGGGATAGATCCCTGGATATGGCAATCACTAGATGGTCCATCCTTTCATCACAGCTCCAAATTTTGTCTCTGTAACTCCTTCTGTGGGTGTTTTGTTCCCATTTCTAGGAAGGGGCAAAGTGTCCACACTTTGGTCTTGGTTCTTCTTGAGTTTCATGAGTTTAGCAAATTGTATCTGATATCTTGTGTATCCTAAGTTTCTGGGCTAATATCCACTTATCAGTGAATACATATTGTGCGAGTTCCTTTGTGATTGAGTTACCTCACTCAGGATGATGCCCTCCAGGTCCATCCATTTGCTTAGGAATTTCATAAATTCATTCTTTTTAATAGCTGAGTAGTACTCCATTGTGTAGATGTACCACATTTTCTGTATCCATTCCTCTGTTGAGGGGCATCTGGGTTCTTTCCAGCTTCTGGCTATTATAAATAAGGCTGCTATGAACATAGTGGAGCATGTGTCCTTCTTACCGGTTGGGACATCTTCTGGATATATGCCCAGGAGAGGTATTGCGGGATCCACCAGTAGTACTATGTCCAATTTTCTGAGGAAAAGCCAGACTGATTTCCAGAGTGGTTGTACAAGCTTGCAATACCACCAACAATGGAGGAGTGTTCCTCTTTCTCCACATCCTCGTCAGCATCTGCTGTCACCTGAATTTTTGATCTTAGCCATTCTGACTGGTGTGAAGTAGAATCTCAGGGTTGTTTTGATTTGCATTTACCTGATGATTACGGATGTTGAACATTTTTTCAGGTGCTTCTCTGCCATTCGGTATTCCTCAGGTGAGAATTCTTTGTTCAGTTCTGAGCCCCATCTTTTAAGGGGGTTATTTGATTTTCTGGAGCCCACCTTCTTGAGTTCTTTATATATATTGGATATTAGTCCCCTATCCTATTTGGGATAGGTAAAGATCCTTTCCCAATCTGTTGGTGGTCTTTTTGTCTTATTGACGGTGTGGTGTCTTTTGTCTTGCAAAGCTTTGCAATTTTATGAGGTCCCATTTATCAATTCTCGATCTTACAGCACAAGCCATTGCTGTTCTATTCAGGAATTTTCCCCATGTACCCATATCTTCAAGGCTTTTCCCTACTTTCTCCTCTATAAGTTTCAGTGTCTCTGGTTTTATGTGGAGTTCCTTAATCCACTTAGATTTGACCTTAGTACAAGGAGATAGGAATGGATCAATTCTCATTCTTCTACATGATAACCATCATTTCTGCCAGCACCATTTGTTGAAA
Source organism: Mus musculus (assembly GCF_000001635.26). NCBI lineage: Eukaryota > Metazoa > Chordata > Mammalia > Rodentia > Muridae > Mus > Mus musculus. The sequence continues at coordinate 79,213,792 of NC_000079.6, forward strand.
ATGCTGTCTTTTTTCCACTGGATGGTTTTAGCTCCCTTGTCAAAGATCAAGTGACCATAGGTGTGTGGGTTCATCTCTGGGTCTTCAATTCTGTTCCATTGGTCTACTTGTCTGTCACTATACCAGTACCATGCAGTTTTTATCACAATTGCTCTGTAGTACATCTTTAGGTCAGGCATGGTGATTCCACCAGAGGTTCTTTTATCCTTGAGAAGACTTTTTGCTACCTAGGTTTTTTGTTATTCCAGATGAATCTGCCGATTGCCCTTTCTGATTCGTTGAAGAATTGAGTTGGAATTTTGATGGGGATTGCATTGAATCTGTAGATTGCTTTTGGCAAAATAGCCATTTTTACTACATTGATCCTGCCAATCCATGAGCATGGTAGATCGTTCCATCTTCTGAGATCTTCTTTAATTTCTTTCTTCAGAGACTTGAAGTTCTTATCATACAGCTCTTTCATTTCTTTAGTTAGAGTCATGTTTAGGTATTTTATATTATTCGTGACTATTGAGAAGGGTGTTGTTTCCCTAATTTCTTTCTCTGCCTGTTTATCCTTTGTGTACAGAAAGGCCATTGACTTGTTTGAGTTACTTTTATATCCATCTACTGATTGAAGCAGTTTATCAGGCTTAGGAGTTCTCTCGTGGAATTTATAGGGTCACTTATATATACTATCATATCATCTGCAAAAAGTGATATTTTGACTTCTTCCTTTCCAATTTGTATCACCTTGATCTCCTTTTGTTGTCTAATTGCTCTCACTAGGACTTCAAGTACAATGTTGAATAGGTAGGGAGAGAGTGGACAGCCTTGTCTAGTCCCTGATTTTAGTGGGACTGCTTTCAGCTTCTCACCATTTGCTTTGATGTTGGCTACTGTTTTGCTGTAGATTGATTTTATCATGTTTAGGTATGGGCCTTGAATTCCTGATCTTTCCAAGACTTTTATCATGAATGGGTGTTGGATTTTGTCAAATGCTTTTTCTGCATCTAATGAGATGATCATGTGGTTTTTGTCTTTGAGTTTGTTTATATACTGAATTACTTTGATGGATTTCCATATATTGAACCATCCCTGCATCCCTGGGATGAAACCTACATGGTCAGGATGGATGATTGTTTTGATGTGTTCTTGGATTCGGTTAGCAAGAACTTTATTGAGGATTTTTGCATCAATATTCAGAAGGGATATTGGTCTGAAGTTCTCTATCTTTGTGGAGTCTTTTTGTGGTTTAGGTATCAGAGTAATTGTGGCTTCATAGAATGAGTTGGGTAGAGTACCTTCTGGTTCTATATTGTGGAATAGTTTGTGAAGAACTGGGATTAGATCTTCTTTGTAGGTCTGACAGAACTCTGCACTAAACCCATCTGGTCCTGGGCTTTTTTTTGGTTGGGAGACTATTAATGACTGCTTCTATTTCTTTGGGGGATATCGGGCTGTTTAGATCACTAACCTGATCTTGATTCAACTTTGGTACCTGGTATCTGTCTAGAAACTTGTCCATTTCATCCAGGTTCTCCAGTTTTGTTGAGTATAGCCTTTTGTAGAAGGATCTGATGGTGTTATGGATTTCTTCATGATCTGTTGTTATGTTTCCCTTTTCATTTCTGATTTTGTTAATTAGAATGCTTTCCCTGTGTCCTCTAGTGAGTCTGGCTAAGGGTTTATCTATCTTGTTGATTTTCTCAAAGAACCAGCTCCTCAATTGGTTGATTCTTTGAATAGTTCCTTTTGTTTCCACTTGGTTGATTTCAACCCTGAGTTTGATTATTTCCTGCCTTCTACTCCTCTTGGGTGAATTTGCTTCCTTTTGTTCTAGAGCTTTTAGGTGTGTTGTTAGGCTGCTAATGTGTGCTCTCTCTAGTTTCTTTTTGGAATCACTCAGAGCTATGAGTTTTCCTCTTAGAAATGCTTTCATTCTGTCCCATAAGTTTGGGTATGTTGTGGCTTCATTTTCATTAAACTCCAAAAAGTCCTTAATTTCTTTCTTTATTCCTTCCTTGACCAAGGTATCATTGAGAAGAGTGTTGTTCAGTTTCCTCGTGAATTTTGGCTTTCTATTATTTATTTTGTTATTGAAGATCCGCCTTAGTCCATGGTGATCTGATAGGATGCATGGGACAATTTCAATATTTTTGTGTATGTTGAGGCTTGTTTTGTGACCAATTATGTGGTCAGTTTTGGAGAAGGTACCATGAGGTGCCGAGAAGAAGGCATATCCTTTTGTTTTAGTATAAAATGTTCTGTAGATATCTATTAAGGCCATTTCTTTCATAACTTCTGTTAGTTCCACTGTGTTCCTGTTTAGTTTCTGTTCCCATGATCTGTCCATTGGTGAAAGTGGTGTGTTGAAGTCTCCCACTATTATTGTGTGAGGTGCAATGTGTGCTTTGAGCTTTACTAAAATTTCTTTAATGAATGTGGCTGCCCTTGTATTTGGAGCATAGATATTCAGAATTGAGAGTTCCTTTTGGGAGATTTTACCTTTGATGAGTATGAAGTGCCCCTCCTTATCTTTTTGATTACTTTGGGTTGGAAGTTGATTTTGTTAGGTATTAGAATGGCTACTCCAGCTTGTTTCTTCACACCATTTGCTTGGAAAATTGTTTATCAGCCTTTTACTCTGAGATAGTGTCTGTCTTTTTCCCTGAGATGAGTTTCCGGTAGGCAGTAAAATGTTGGGTCTTGTTTGTGTAGCCAGTTTGTTAGTCTATATCTTTTTATTGGGGAGTTGAGTCCATTGATACAGAGATATTAAGGAAAAGTAATTGTTGCTTCCCTTTATTTTTGTTGTTAAAGTTGGCATTCTGTTCTTTTGGCTGTCTTGTTTTAGGTTTGTTGAAGGATTATCTTCTTGCTTTTTCTAGGGCGTGGTTTCCGTCCTTGTACTGTTTTTTTTTTTTTCTTTTATTATCCTTTGAAGGGCTGGATTCGTGGAAAGATAATGTGTGAATTTGCTTTTGTCGTGGAATTCTTTGATTTCTCCATCTATGGAAATTGAGAGTTTGGCTGGGTATAGTAGCCTGGGCTGGAATTTGTGATCTCTTAGTGTCTGTATAACATCTGTCCAGGCTCTTCCGGCTTTCATAGTCTCTGCTGAAAAATCTGGTGTAATTCTGATAGGCTTGCCCTTATATGTTACTTGACCTTTTTCCCTTACTGCTTTTAGTATTCTATCTTTATTTAGTGCATTTGTTGTTCTGATTATTATGTGTCGGGAGGAATTTCTTTTCTGGTCCAGTCTATTTGGAGTTCTGTAGGCTTCTTGTATGTTCATGGGCATCTCTTTCTTTAGGTTTGGGAAGTTTTCTTCTATAATTTTGTTGAAGATATTTGCTGGTCCTTTGAGTTGAAAATCTTCATTCTCATCCATTCCTATTATTTGTAGGTTTGGTCTTCTCATTGTGTCCTGGATATCCTGCATGTTTTGAGTTAGGATCTTTTTGCATTTTCCATTTTCTTTGATTGTTGTGCCAATGTTCTCCATGGAATCTTCTGCACCTGAGATTCTCTCTTCCATCTCTTTTATCCTGTTGCTGATGCTCATGTCTATGGTTCCAGATTTCTTTCCTAGGGTTTCTATCTCCAGCGTTGCCTCACTTTGGGTTTTCTTTATTGTGTCTCCTTCCCTTTTTAGGTCTAGTATGGTTTTGTTCATTTCCATCACCTGTTTGGATGTGTTTTCCTGTTTTTCTATAAGGACTTTTACCTGTTTGGTTGTCTTTTCCTGTTTTTCTTTAAGGACTTGCAACTCTTTAGCAGTGTTCTCCTGTATTTCTTTAAGTGAGTTATTAAAGTCCTTCTTGATGTCCTCTCCCATCATCATGAGATATGCTTTTAAATCCATGTCTATCTTTTCGGGTGTGTTGAGGTGCCCTGGACTGGGCGAAGTGGGAGTGCTGGGTTCTGGTGATGGTGAGTGGTCCTGGTTTCTATTAGTAAGTTTCTTACGTTTACCTTTTAACATCTGATAATCTCTGGCATTAGTTGTTATAGCTGTCTCTGTTTAGAGATTGTTCCTCTGGTGATTTTGTTACCCTCTATCAGCAGACGTGGGAGACTACCTCTCTCCTCTGAGTTTCAGTGGTCAGAGCAGTCTTTGCAGGCAAGCTCTCCTCTTTCAGGGAAGGTGCACAGTTATCTGACGTTTGGACCTCCTCCTGGCCGAAGATGAAGGCCCAAAACAGGATCTTTCCAAGAAGCTGTGTTGCTTTGGCCTGTCACAGAAGCCGTTGTTTCAGTAGTCCACACTCTCACCTGTGTAGACTACTTTCCGTGGAGTCCTGAAACCAAGATGGTTCCCGGGGATCCTGAGGCAAAGGCCTCCCAGGCCGGGCGGACACCTGTCCTCTGGCCAGGAAGGTGGCCTGTTGTCTGGAGCTGAAAATGGTGCCTCCTCAGGAGCTCTGTGGCTTTCGCCTGTCCCAGAAGCTGCTAGCCTCTGTAGTCCACAGTCTCACCTGCAGACTGCCCGCTGTGGAGTCCTGGAACTGAGATGGCTCCCCCAATATTACTTAGTATTAAAGGTACATGAACACCATGGAGATAACAGGTTCTGAAAAATACAAGTAATTTCATATTTTCTTCTTCAAATTAAAGTGTTATCTAGAGTGTCCTCTACATCAGTTAAAGATTTCTATAAGATTGATATATTGACTTAGGTTTTAAAAGAATTAAGTAGAAAAATAGAATTTAATGATTTCAAGACTGAATTAACATCCAAGATGATGTTGCCACTGTTGAAATTAAACTGTAAAATTGTTTAAAAATGTATATACATCAATAGCTTCTATGTTTTATGTACTCAAATTTAGCCTTGCCATTTTTAATACTCTGTTTCCTAAAAAGAGATCATAAGGTTATAGGAGTAATTTTGATGGAGAAACATGGAAATATGTATTTAAAGTTTTAATTTCCACTGTGCCTATTGAATACTTCTAGGAAAATTCCATCAATTACAAATTCTATTCCTAGGAAACTATAACTTATTTCCTTAAAATATGATTTGCCTTTCTAATACATTTTTCTATTATGCTACCTTTTAATCTTAAAAATAAATTTTATTTGTACATCAAAATGGTGACAGTTTTTGCTTTTCTTCATTGTGGTGATTCAGATTAGATTATGCCTGATGGGCGGGTGCATAAAGAAATACACATGACAGAGGTTCAGTCCTTGAAATTTGCTCTTCCGTATATGCTCTGAAGTCTCACTTACTGAGTCTATTCTATTGGCTGTAGAGATGCGGTCATTTTCATTAGGTGGCTATTTTTACAACTAGACAGTTTTGCTAAAACTAACCATCAGTATATGTATGGATGATTTCATTTCTCTGGCTCTATAGTCTTCAGTGGAAAATTATATGAACATGTATGTAATCTGTCCTAGAAAATGTAGCAAATTTGGAAGTTTAACATTTTCTGTAATAATACTTGAAAATATGAGGAAACCATGAAATGTTGGGTCACTTCTTGCTATATGCCCAGTAATAGCTATTGTAGTAGCAATGGTGGTATTTGCAGCTATGTTGCATGATATGAAATCTCTAGAAGAAGCAGTATGCCTACAATTATCAGGTAATATTTCATATGGTGGTATGTATTGCATACTGAGTGACAACTGTACCTTAAATTGGGGTTAAAAAATAGTTTCAGTATTGCTCCTATGACTAAGTATCTTATACCTTTGAGAAGACATTAAATGGCTAATCTGAGGATTTAGCTTTAAACTGTAGTTGGTAAAGTGATGTAACCTCTAACTACCTTTTCTTAATATGTTGTTGATTCATTCAAACACAAAGAAGGCACCATAAAATCTCTTTATGCAGAGTTTAATTATTGTTTCACCTATTGTTATACTGTTAGGATAGATTATTTACAGCTTTTCTAGTTCCTGTCAATTCCATGTCACTCTAGGACTTGCAGATTGACCCTACAGAGAAAATGGTGCTTTCATTGCTAAAATCAAGTGACCTACAGCACACATTAAACTTCTATCTTCCACTCTAGGGTATTTCCTTTCCATAAGTGTTTCCCCTAGTGAATATTAGACTAAAATAATAGCATGATAGTTAAACATATATTGGCTCTTTTTAAATCCACTATGGAGAAAAAAAAGATAAAATGCTAATTTTCCTTCATATTCTTATTGAAGAATTAATATTAGAGAACCCATGGTAATCAACATTTAGTCAAACAAAGGAATATTTCAACAGAGAAACTATTTATAAAATGTATGCAATATAAATTACCATGTACAAAAGGCCAAAACAGCATTCATTTTATGTAGACATGAGGCAACTAAACTCAATCTTGGGATGATGATTTTAATAGTGGCCTTAGCAAAAATGCATATTTTAACAAGGCATCTTTACAGTACATAATAAATGCTTAGATTGGAACAATTAATATGTATAGTTGGGCCCTTTAACTGTTTAGAATTATTTGCCTTGCTAAAGCAGTAAATCTAGAAGAGTTGAGTGCTCAAGTGATTCTAATAACAACACTTGGCATTTGTACAGTACAGTATATTTTCTAAGTGCTTTATAATTACAATATTAATTAGTTAAGTGACACAGTGATCTTGTGAAGAGGTCTACATCATTATCCCCTTTTACAAATGAGGTAACTTTAAATAAAGACACAGCTACTTACATAGCTACTAAATCAGGTTAATACTAAGGTACCCTTTGCCTGCCTTGTGATGTCTGATGTTGCATTTTATCAAGAACAACTTATATTATTGTCACGTTATCTTGGTTCAGAGTAATGTATAGTAAGTCCATTCACTAAGTAGGAATTTTAACTCACATACACATTTTCACAAAGCTAGTTAGCCCAAAACAAACAGAAAAAAATCAGGATTATTTTCCCTCTTATTTTCAACACATTTTATCTCCTATTATAAACCATACTTTTGAGTATGGGATATTGATCAAGGCATCTTAATATATATTGAGTAATGTCCTAGAAGGATTCTCAGTCTCTCATCTTCAGGTAGCCTGTCCTAGTCCTTTCTGTAGCATTTCTAAAGATTCATGTCAGAGCATCTTGCAGTAATACTTGAAAGACTAATGAGGTTTGAAAAGTCACTTACATTTCTTTAGTGTATATACTTCATGCTAATGAAATACATTTCCAAAACATTATGAAATCATTTCAGATTATTTTAAGCAAACAACTTGAACATGTAATTTTAATCACTTATTTCTGTTCGAGTATCTTAGAGAGTTTCTAAATTAATAAGACAAGGTGTCTGTACTCAACTGGCTTGTAGTTTATTTAGAAGGATCTAAACATGAAAAATTAGAACAATATCCAACAAATATTTGTTACATACTTACCATCTCTCAGGCATAATTTTAGATAACAAAGCAGATAAAAATCAGTCACGGTAGCTTGCATTGTAGTGAGCAAATTAAAATATTCACACCAAAATAACAGAGATTTGGAATGTGTACTAATGAGGCTTGAAGAAAGGAGGGTTCAGTAATTATCTGACATACACTATTACTAAAATTTACTTATAAAAACATGATGTTGGTTATATATTACAAATTAAGTACATAATTTTAAAGCATGTCAGAAAAGATGTAACAAAGTCAAAGGCTTGGGACGGTCATGGGATGCAGCGTATAGATGTGAGTGTGAGTAAGGCATGGACAAAAGAGTAAGCAGAGCAAGGTGGGGGCCAAATGCTCAAATGTTTGAGCCAGAACAGCTGGAAGCAACAGGGCATGACTAGTATTTGGAATTTGGTTCAAAGAGACAACAGAGACAGAGACAGAGACAGAAGTAATCTGAAAAAGTTTAGCATTTTTATTGACTCAGGTCAATCCTGGCAGAGATGATGGTCAATATAGATGGTTCTCACCTTTTCTCTGTGAGAAGTAAATTGGCAGAAAAGTAGGTGAGGCATATTTTCTTTTCATGTACACCTGTACAAAGCAGAGACAGAAGAAAAGCAAGCAATAACAATAACAGTATTTTTTAACAATAACAGTACTATCATTTATTATAGTCTTTCTGTATTTTTTTCTTAAAAAATATTTATATTAAGCTGGTTCATCTCTTGTAACAAGGGAAGAATTCCAGTGGAGGGATTGGGACACTAACCCAACCACAAAACCTTAGACTACAATTTGTCCTGCCTACAAGTTGTGCAGGGGGAAAGGATGGAGTAGAATTTGAGGAAAGGGCCAACCAAAGGCCTGAGAGAGAACACATGCCTGACATCATTAGTGATACTCTGCTATAATTGCAGACAGGAACTTAGCATAACTGTCATCAGAGAGGCTTCACACAGCAACTGATATAGAGACCCACAGCTAAACATTAAGTGGAGCTTAGGGAATCCTGTGGAAGATGAAGAAAACCTACAGAATCTGCTAATCTGGGCACCTGAGAGCTCACTGAGACTGAACCACCAGCCAGAGAGAATTCATAGGATGGACATAGGCCCTATGTACATATGTAATAGTTGTGTAACTGGATCTTCATGTGGGACTCCTAAAACAGAAACTGTGTCACTCTCTGACTACACTACCTGCCTTTGGGTCCCTTTCCCTAACTGGGCTGCCTTGCCTATTCCCAATAGAAGAAGATGGTTGGAGTCTTACTACAACTTAGTGGGAAAAATCTGCTTTAAGTGATCAACTGAAACTTACTAAAAATCATGCAAACTAAAATCTATCAAACTGTTCAAACCCAACATAATTACATAAAAATTCCAAAGGCATATGCTAAGAAAAAGAAGTAAAGTCGATCTTAAATTACAAAAATATTAACAACCTTACATAAAAAGAAATGTGTTCTACAGCAGCTCATGTCTCTTTTGTGTAACAGAAAAGACAGTTGCATTTTTAAAATCTTGTACAGATTCCAAATATTTACCGATCAGAACATTTTATTTTTCCATATTTAGTAATTCTAAGTACTATGTCCATCCAGAGGTTACTGCTTTTTTTTTTTCCATATGGTTACCATGATTCTCTAAGAGCTTCTCACATAGGTTATGAAACCATTTTTCGACTTTCAATTTTAAGTATAGTATCCAGTAAATGGTGTTGTCATACAAGAACTATAAAGGCTGCTGGTAGAATGAATTACCCAAACGTTTTAAAAACGTTCTTTCATTCATAAAAGAAATGTTTTGAGTTGAAGAGAGGAGTTAGTGACTGACGCGCACACACTATAGACAGGTTGTAAGTTTTATGCATCAGAAGAGACAGAACCCCAACTCTAATTTCATGAAGTGGGAGATTCTATAAATAGTCAATAAATGGTCAACATAGCCAGGGGATGTAATTTGTAATACTGGTCGACAAGGCTCAGAAAAGTTATCCAGTGCACGCAACTTCATTTGTGCATATACCATTGCATCAGAACTGAAATAACCTGGAATTCATTCTCCCCTGAGTTTTGTGCACCTAGACACGCATGATATTCTAAACATTACAGCACATCTTATTTCAGGGAAAATTCAGGGAAGAGACTTAGAATAGAGCTCCAGAAATAAGTATTTCCCTATGTCAGGATTTTGACTTTTACATTAGTTCTTTAGAACAAATGAAAAACAGTACAAACTATGTTGGTTTACTTGAAAAAAGTATCCTGCAAAGGCAGGTTAGCACCTACGTGACATCTTTCTCTTTTGGCCCCCAACTTCTTGAAATATTGAGAGTTAAGAAGGCCTGCTCTCAGGAGAGATTTCATGACTGATTCTGGAAACCTGATCAAACGCTCATGAATGAGAATATCATCTGCCCTTGTGGAGATTAAATTTCACTGTTTTGCTAAATTCTCATGCTGTAAGACTTCATTCTAAATATTTATATTCATACACATATGTGTGCTGATCAACTTGTGTCAAAGAAGTCTCATTTTTGCCATAATGACTGCATCATAACTGTAATAGCTATTAGTGAGTTATCTATACCAACATCAGACCATCCAATGCTCAGGGAGATTCACAGAAAAGGATACAGATAGCTGTGAAATGGTGACTTCTGAGCATGACAAAGCTACTGCAGGCATCAGTTAACAACTATGGTAATCTTCACAAGAGCCAGTCAATATCAAGCTGATCAAAATTCTAGTGTGTACCGGGAAGGGTCATAAGGCTCTCTCCCTATCAGTGTTGAAGAGGAGACATTGTCTTTTGGGAATGGTGAGGGTAGATTGTTCATGTGCTAGAGGATAATCACAGACCGGCACCTGTAAGAACTGCAGTAACTGAACTAAGGGAGTTATAAATAATAAGTAAAAACTGCATGAAGCTTGGAAAAAGCTAGTATGGGGACAAAAAGGGTATATTGGGAAATGATAGTGGTAGATAGACATTGTATGAAACTTTCAAAGAATAAAATTAACAGAAATAAGACAAGGAGAAAATAAAACAAAACAATACTCCACCCAAACATATTTTGGTTAAAATAGACTTCAAATGGAGCTCTCCTATGACTTGCTCTTGAGGATTTCATGCATGAAGAAGCTCTTTCATCTCATTTCCACCCTCCATTCCTTAAACTACTCTCTTTTCCCTTGCTCCTCTGCCTCTCTGACTTGTAACCCTGGACCTTTTTTTTATGTCCACCCAGTTTCCAAATAATGACAAGGATGTTTATGTTTATTTACAATGCTTTTGGTCTTAGCTTAGACTTGTTCCCTACTAGCTCATCACTCTATTATCTCTTCTATATTAATTTAAATTCTGCCACATGGCTGCTTACCTCTCCTTAGTTTCGTATGTCCAACTTCCTCCAAGTCAGGGTGGTGAATCTCCTGCACCTGACTCTTTCCCTGAGACCCATTTCTGCTGCTGTCCCATGTTCTATTCTGCTTTTTGCTACAGGCCATAGGCTTTATACTTCAACCAATCAGAAGATACCTTAGGTAGGCAAGGAAGGACAGATATACATCTTCACACAGTGTATATAAACATTATTCCTAGTTTCTTCCTCTTTATATTTTGAAATATGGTCTCTTGATTAGACTAGACTGGGCTGGAATCAGCATCTCATTGTTTCAATTTCCAGATTGTGAATCAACTATTATGCTGCCTTTCTTATTTTTTAATAGGAGAAATTAATTTCTTTATGAAAAATATAGGATACAAACTGAAAGACTCAAGCCTTGTTCCTGTAAATATAATTAAAATCCATTTGCACTCATTTGCTATTCATTTTCTTTTCCTTCCTAAGTATAATACACTACCACCAAGAGAGAGACTAATGAGTTATAGCTAATAATATAGTGATTTACTTTTCTTTGAATCTGTCTTTATATATATACTTGAGTGAGAGACAATTTCTCTTTGTCTCATTTTCCTCTCATGTAAAAATAAGTCTACTAGCTCTCACTATTGCTTTAACAATATTCTTGGAGTATTAGCTAATAAACTTGGATAAAAGAAAAATAGAACATAAAATACCAGACATAATAATATATAATTTTCAGATTTTGCAAATTTAGCCTGGATATTTTACCAAGAAACCATTTAAAAACATTAATACTGCATAGTCAAATTATGTATAAATATGATTATTAAAAGTTAATACAAAAGGTTCATAGTTTTTTGTTAAAAGAACATAAATATGAATCTATTTTCAAATAAGTTATGTTCCCTGATTTTCATGTCTTAAAGCTATAAACCGTTCTATGATGTGACTTGTAACAAGATAGTAAAGATAAATATAGCTGTGATGGTGGGACATTAGCCAGAAAGAATTAGGATATTCATAAGAAGTGATAAAAGAGTTAGTTGCTTATAGCCCACCTTCTCCTACCACATGAAAATACTAAAAAAGGCCAAATCACTGCAACAGAAACCAAGAACTCTAAACAGAAACCCAACTTTACCAGATCCTTTATTTTGAACTTCCCAGGATCCATGGCTATGCAAGATAATTTCAGTTGTTTAAGCCACTGATGTGACCATAATGGCCTCCTGATAGACTAATGGAGTCACTAGAAGTAAAATTATTTAAAGAATGGACATCATGTTAAAAACTTTTGAAAATAAGCTAATGCAGAAAAATGTATCGAGAACAAAGGCAAAACTCAAATGCAAGAAAACCGCTATATCAACACAAACATATAAATTTTAAAATTGGAAAGAGCTAGAACACATGAACATAAAAGATAACCCACTCTGTGAAATAAATACAGCAGTAATTCTCTATGAGATAAATTTCAGGATCCCTACTGGTACCTGGAACTTCTGAGCCCCATGAATGCTATATTTGTCTATATATTCATACTACTGCAAAGTATAATATATAAGCTATGATAATATATTTTCTCAAAATACTCCATGCCATGGAAAAGACTGAACCTTTTCCAGACATTGCAGCCAACTTAGTTTTATGTCATCAAATCATTCATGACCATGTTCATAGCCAGCTACTTACTGAGCATTCAGCCATAACACCTTTAACTTTCCTGTAACAGAAGATTATAACCAAGCTTACATATGCTTTGTATTTCCCATGAGAGCAGTTTTAACAACCTAAGCTAATGCATTACTACAGTCTTAAGTTATGTGCCCATCCAGGCCCCTCACCCAGAGTAGTGTGTGTGCCCATTGATCTTGCAAACTTTATATGCCTCAGTACAGGAGAATGCCAGGGCCAAGAAATGGGAGTGAGTGGGTACGGGAGTATGGGGATGAGGGTATGGGGGACTTTTGGGATAGCATTTGAAATGTAAATGAAGAAAATACCTATATATGTATATATGTAATATATTAATACACATATTAATATATGTATCTATTAATCAATATATATTTGTCTTCTACCTCTACATAAGCATATCTGCTTATGCACATTAATCAACTTAAGTATTTTTTTCTGAAAGTATAAAAGTAAACAGTATATTCTGCAAAGGCAATCATAATTATAAGCCAATTATCAAAATTTGCCCAAAATAAGGCTAGAGAGATACTTTAGTGGTTAAACATTGGCTGTTCTTCCAGAAGATCCAGCTACAAGTCCCAGAAACTACACAGTGTATTGAAATTATCTGCAGCTCTAGATTTTGGGAATCTGATTTCCTTTTCTAACTTCCACAGATATCAGATATCAGGCATGTATGGGGCAAACATATACATGAAATATAATTTGTTTTTAATAATTTTTGACCAAATTTTATAAGACTGACTTTTTATGGTTCAGAATTGATCAAATGACAACATGTCATATTGAAATCTATTGTAATTAAAAAATAAATCATAGCTTGATGTGAAAAAAAATCTAGTAATCTCCTGAGTTCTTGATGTGACTCATCTGAAACTATGCTTGCCAAGGATTTGGGGGTTGAAAGACATTTTAACTCAGTCAGCAATAATATTAAAATTACCCTTTTATTGTACAATTCTTAAATAGAACACTTATTGGTAGACAATAGACATCTGTAGCTTCTTAGGCAATATTTCTAAACACAATTTCCTTTGCTGCTTGACTGCAATAAAGCATTTTATATATAACAATCTTAAAAATGACATTGACCTTGAATTTGCAGTAATGTAAACAAATCAAAACAGAAAGGCCATGGTTGTGAATGGGAAGATGCTTAAAGTTTTGTTCAAAAACTATTTCACTCTTGATAAAGCTTATGTTAACAGACATTATGTTCCTTAAGCACATGATGTATAGTAATGTTTGAAACATGTAATAAATATCTTTCTTACTAATGTGTTGCATTTTATTAGCTAGATCAATATTGCTGTAATTTCCAGCCATTAGCATCTCATTGCTGTAAAGTACATAAAAATATTTACATTAACACTGATCAAAATTGCAACAGCATGTATTAAAATATGAATGACATATAATCAGAGATTTCTGTTTCTACTGCCTCCAGTTATTTGTGACCCCAGATATGAAGTTCAAGTTTATACTTAATAGCACAATTATGTAAATCTGTAATTCTAACACTGAATTACAGCTGGTAATGATCAATAATTATATTTATGTATGATGTGAACTTAATCCTGCCGCCATAGATTAATGTAAACCAGAAAATCATTTCTGCAGTTGAGAGCTAACAAATCATCATAAACAAAGAGACTGAAAACGGTCTCTTCAAGACCTAAGTCTAATTCCTGCAGCAGAAAAAACGGATTATTATTTTTTTTTTTTGCTTCCAATGAATGTTTAAGATTGATAGAAGAGAACGTGGTTCAGTGAGATGCTATGATGTCTGGTTACTGCACTGTTAATTTCTATTTCAGATTTAAAATCTGAAAATGCTGGGAAATATCTCATAAGACTTTGATCTGAAGGACATGGGAGAGGTAAAATATAGACAAAGAAATTTCCAGATGAATGCATCAGCCAATTATTAAACATTCTGAGGCGCATAGACATCTTGGGCTTCATTGAAAACTTCAAGATCTTTTTTACTAACAAGCAAACAAACCATTCCTTCAAGATCATTCTACACCAAAACAAATAAACAAGACCCAGGGGCCTCTCTTCCCAATGATGGCCAACTAGGCCATCTTCTGCTACATATGTAGCTAGAGACATGAGTTCTGGGGATACTAGTTACTTCATATTGTTGTTCCACCTATAGGGTTGCAGACCCCTTCAGCTCCTTGGGTACTTTCCCTAGCTCCTCCATTGGGGGTCTTGTGTTCCATCTTATAGATGACTGTGAGCATTCACTTCTGTATTTGCCAGGCACTGGCATAGCCTCACAGGAGACAGCTATATCATGGTCCTTTCAGCAAAGTCTTGCTGGCATATGCAATAGTGTCTGTGTTTGGTGGCTGATTATAGGATGGATCTCCGGGTGGGGTAGTCTCTGGATAGTCCACCCATTCGTCTTAGCTCCAAACTTTGTCTCTGTAACTCCTTCCATGGGTATTTTGTTCCCTATTCTAAGGAGGAATGAAGTATCCACACATTGGTCTTCCTTATTCTTGATTTTCTTGTTTTGCAAATTGTATCTTTAGTATTCTAAGTTTCTGGGCTAATATCCACTTATCAGTGAGTGCATATCAAGTGACTTCTTTTGTGAAAATATCTAATAAAAATTTGGAAAAAAACAACAACAAATAAACAAGAACACCAGGCATTTTACAGCGCTCCAAAGTCATAGTCCATTATGCCTTTGATTAAAGTTTTGAGTTAAAGAAACAAAAGTAGAAAATATTACATATAACAGACTTTAAATTTCAACAATTAAGACATGACTAAGTCTGGAAGAAGGTAGCAGAATCTTGTCACCAACACTGAATCTCCTTTTTTAAAACTCATTAACTTTACATCCTGCCCATTTCCCTCCTTCCAGTCATTCTGTCCTAAAATCCTTCCACCATCTTTACTCTCCTTATCCTCTGACATGGTTAAGGACCCTTGGGTATCCACCGACCCTGGCAGATGAAGTCTCTGCAAAGCTAGGTTTATCCTTCGGCACTGAGGCCAGACAAGGCAGCCCAGCTAGAAGAACATATCCCATGTTCAGGCAACAGCTTTTGGGATAACTCCTGCTCCAGTTGTTCAGGACCCACATGAAGACCAAGATGCACATCAGCTACATATGTGTGGAGAGGCCTAGGTCCAGCCAGTGTATGTTATTTGATTGGTGATTCAGTCTCTGAGAGCCCCAAGGGTTCAGGTTAGTTGACTCTGTTGGTCTTCCTGTAGAGCACCCATTCCTCTCTGGCCCCAAATCCCTTTCTCCATTTTTCCATAAGGGTCCCCAAGCTCCATCCACTGTTTGGCCTTGGGCATCCTCATCCACCTGACTCAATCACTGGGTGGAGCCTCAGAGAAGACAGCTATGATAGACTTCTGTCTGTATGCATAACAGAGAGTATTAATAGTATCAGGGATTCATGCTTGCTCATGAAATCGGCCCAAGGTAGGGACTGCTATTGGTTGGCATTTGCTCAATCTCTCCCCGTCCCTTGACACTGCAAATCTTGCTGATGGGATAAATCTTAGGTCAAAAGTTTTGTGGGTAGGTTGATGTCTCCATCACTGCACTGGTTTTCCTGTGTGGCCACAAAAGGTGGCCTCTTCAGGTTCATATCCCCAATGCCATGAGTCACAGTTAAGGTTACCCCCATTGATTTTCTTAACTGCCTCCTTTATCCCTGGACTATGTCATCTCCCAGAGAAGCCCCATGTCTTAATATTCCTGTCAGTTGCAGATTTCCATTCATTCTCATGTCCATTTGGCTATCTCTCATGTCCCTGCCCACATCTGATCCTGAACCTCCCCATTCCCTTCTCCATCCTCTATTCCACCCACTTCCCTCCCTCCATCTGCCTCTTATAACTATTTTATTCCCACTTTGAAGTACCTTCCCTTGTGCCTTCCTTCTTGTTTAGCATCTTTGTGTCTGTGGAGTACAGCATCTGTATTCTGGAATTTATAGCTAATATACATTTACAAATGAGTCCTTACCATGCACATGCTTTTGGGACTAGATTACATCACTCAAAATTATATTTTCATGTTCAATCCATTTGACTGCAAAATTCATGATGTCTTTGTCTTTAATAGCTGAATAGTATTCCATTATGTATATGTTCCATATTTTCTTTATCCATTATTCAGTTGAGGGACATCTATATTGTTTCCACTTTCTGGCTATCATGGCTCCTAAAAACATAGTTGAATCAGTGTCTTGGTGAGTTGGTGGATTGTCTTTTGAGTATACTCAGGAGTGGTATAGCTGGGTCTTGAAGAAGAACTATTCTGAGGTTTGTTTGTTTTTGTTTTTTGTTTGTATTTGTTTGTTTGTTTGTTTTTTACCAAACTGACAAATTGATTTTCAACGTGGTTGTATAAGTTTCCACTCCCACCAACAATGAAGGACTGTTCCCTTTTCTCTATAGCCTTGTCTGCATGTGCTGTCTTTTGAGTTTTTTATCTTTCCCATTCTGAAGTGTGTAAAATGTAACACCAGAGTTGCTCTGATTTGCATTTGCCTAATTACTAAGACACTGAAGATTTGTATAAGTGCTTCTTGGCCATTCAAGATTCCTTTGTTAAGAATTCTGTTTAGCTCTCTATCCCAATTTTCTATTGGGCTATTTAAGTTGTTGGTGTCTATCTTCTTGAGTTCTTCGTAAATTTTGCATATTATCCCACTGTCATATATGTAGGGCTGGTGATAATCTTTCCTAATCTGTAGGCTGCTGTTTTGTCCTATTCACAGTGTCCTTTGCCTTACAGAAGTTTTCAGTTTCGTGAGGTTTCATTTAACAGTTGCATATCTTAGAGCATAAGCCATTGGTGTTCAGTTCAGGAAATTGTCTCCGATACCAATGTACCAAGAGTATTTCCCACTTTCCCTTCTATGAGATTTAGTGTATCTGATTTATATTGAGATACTTGATCCACTTAGATTTGTTTATGTGAAGTATGATAATATTGGATCTGTTTGCATTCTTTTACATGTAGACATCAGCACCATTTGTTGAAGATGCATTCCCCTCAAACTATTCCACAAAATAGGAACAGAAGGAGCACTACAAAACTCATTCTGTGAATCAACATCTACCTTGTTACATAAATCACAAAATACTCAACAAAGGAAGGGAATTTCTAACTGGTTTCTCTTATGAACATTGACATAAAAATACTCAACAAAATAGTCACAACCTAAATCCAGGAACATATCAAAAACATCATCCATCTTGTTCAAGTAGACTTCATCGAACAGATGCAGGGATGGTTCAATATATGAAAAATCCATCAATGTAATCCACCATATTAAACAATCTGAAAGGAAAAAACCACATGATGATCACATTAGATGTTGAAAAAGCCTTTGTCAAAATTCAGCACCCCTTCATGTTAAAAGTACTAGAGACATCACAGAAAAATGGCATATAACTAAACATAATCAAAGCAATATACAGTAAGCCAATAGCCAACATAAAACTAAATGCAGAGAAACTTAAAGCAATTCCACTAAAATCAGGGACAAAACAAGGCTGCCCACTCTTTCCCTATCTATCCATTATAGTACCTGTAGTTCTTGCCAGAGCAGTAGGATAACTAAAGGAGATCAAGGGGATTCAAATTGGAAAGGAAGAAGTCAAAGTATAGCTATTTGTGAATGATATAATAGTACACATAGGCTACCCCAAAAGTTCTACCAGATCACTCATACAGCTGACAAACACTTTCAGCAAAGTGACTATATACAAAATTAATTCAAACAAATCAATAGCCTTCCTTTATACAAATGATAAATGGGCCAAGAAAGAAACTGGGGAAATAACACTCTGTACAATAGCCACAAATCATATAAAATATCTTGGTGTAACTCTAGCCAAGTACTTGAGAGATCTGTATGACCAGGTCACTGAAAAGAGAAATTGAAAAAGATATCTGAAGATGGAAGAATCCCCCATGCTCATGGCTGAGTAGGATTAACAAAGTGAAAGTGCCCATCTTCCCAAAAGCAATCTAAGATGCAATGGAATCCCCATCAAAATTCCACAATATTTTTAGTAGAGCTTGAAAGAGGAATTCTCAGCTTCATATGGAATAATAAAAAACTCAGTATAGCCAAAGAAATCTGAACAATAAAATAACTTAGGGAGGAATCACCATCCCTGACCTCAACCTGTTCTACAGAGCAATAGTGATGATTTTAAAAAAATCTGCCTTGTATTGGTACAAAAACAGACATGTAGATCAATGGAACCAAATTAAAAACTCATAAACATATAGACACTTAATTTTTGATTAAAAAGCCACACCCATATAATGGAAAAAGGAAAGCATTGCTTGTTACTGCTGTACTTAATAAATGCAAGAATACAGAAAGGTCACCCTGCATTAGTATGAGATAAATGAATCCAATATTTTAAATTTATTATACTCTTTATATAAGCTAAAATCAGTCTCATCATTCTTCTTTACCACTAAGATTAAAAGATGAGGGATTGAACTAGGAAAATAAGCATGTTATTTCTGATTTAATTTTCACCTGTTTTTAGATAATAAATGTATATATTGAGAGATAATACAATTCTAAATATGTATATATATATATATATATATATATATATATATATACCATTATATATTAAGAGATAGTACTATATATGTAACATATGTACATATACAATATATATAACATATGGTGCTTCCCATTGGAGAGTCATGGTTCTAAGCACTTGCAATATAACCTATTTTATACATTTAATGAGGATGTAGATGATATTAATACTCTATTTTAAAGGTTACAAATTTAGACACACATAGGTACATGTTTACATGGTTCATAATGTAGAACTTAAGTTGATTAACTGAAACTTGAATTATTTTGTTTGCTTCAAACAAAGCTACACAATGCAAATTATCAATATTATTCAATATAACTGTTTTTAAAAACTCTTTTTTTAGTTTCCTAATTTGGGCTATTATAGAGAGTAATCTTTACCTACAACTATTCAGAATTTTTTTCTAACTTTCCAGGTAGTTAGAGCTCAAATAATTTTTTTTATTTTTTATTTAATTTTTATTAGATATTTTCTTTATTTATATTTCAAAATGTATCCCCTTTCCTATTTTCCCCTCCAAAAACCCCCTATCCCTTCATCCCTCCATCTGCTCACCAACCTACCCACTCCAGCTTCCTGGCCCTGGCATTCCCCTATACTGGGGCATAGAACCTACACAGGATTAAGGGCCTCTCACCAAATTGATGACCGACTAGGCCATCCTCTACTACATGTGCAGCTGGAGCCATGAGTCTGGAGATATTGGTTAGTTCATACTGTTGTTCTTCCTATGGGGCTGCAAACCCCTTCAGCTCCTTAGATACTTTCCCTAACTCCTTCATTGGGGACCCTGTGCTCCATCCAATAAATGGCTGTAAGCATCCACTTCTGTATTTGTCAGGCACTGGCAGAGCCTCTCAGGAGACAGCTATATCAGGCTCCTGTCAACAAGCTCTTGTTGGCATCCACAACAGTGTCTGGTTTGGGTGGTTGTTTATGGGAAGAATCCCCAGGTTGGGCAGTCTCTGGATGGTCATTTCTTCAGTCTCTGCTTCACACTTTGTCTCTGTAACTCCTTCCATGGTAATTTTGTTCTCCCTTCTAAGAAGGACCAAAGTATACACACGTTGGTCTTCCTTCTTCGTAAGTTTCATTTGCTTTGTGAATTGTATCTTGGGTATTCTGAGTTTCTAGGATAATATCCACTTATCACTGAGTGTATATCATGTGTTTTCTTTTGTAAATTGGTTGCCTCACTCAGGATGATATCCATCCAACTGTCTAAGAATTTCATAAACTATTTTTTTAATAGCTGAGTAGTACTCCATTGTGTAAATGTACCACATTTTCTGTATCCATTCCTCTGTTGAGGGACACCTGGATTCTTTCCAGTTTCTGGCTGTCATAAATAAGACTGCTATGAACATAGTGGATCATGTGTCCTTATTACACGTTGGAGCATCTTCTGGGTATATGCCCAGGAGTGGTATTGCTAGATACTACAGTAGTATAATGTCCAATTTTCTGCGAACAACCAAACTGATTTCCAGAGTGGTTGTACCAGCTTGCAATCCCAGTAGAAATAGAGGGTAGAAAGAGGAGTGTTCCTCTTTCTCCACATCCTCACCAGCATTTACTGTCACCTGGGATTTTGATCTTAGCCATTCTGACTGGTGTGAGGTGGAATCTCAGAGTTGTTTTGATTTGCATTATACTGATGACTAAGGTTTTTGAACATTTTTTTAAGTGCTTCTCAGCCATTCAGTATTCCTCAGTTGAGAATTTTTGGTTTAGTCTGTACCACATTTTTAAATAGGGTTATTTGGTTTTCTGGAATCTAACTTCTTGAGTTCTTTATATATATGGGATATTAGCCTTCTATTGGAGTTACGATTGCTAAAGATCTTTTCCCAATCTGATGGTTGCCTTTTTGTCTTATTGACAGTGTCCTTTGCCTTTCAATAGGCTTTGCAATTTTATGAGGTTCAATTTGTCAATCCTTGATCTTACAGCACAAGCCATTGGTGTTCTGTTCAGGGATTTTCCCCCTGTGTCCAGCTGTTCAAGGCTCTTCCCCACTTTCTCCTCTATAAGTTTCAGTGTGTCTGGTTTTTTGTGGACGTCCTTGATCCACTTAGACTTGAGCTTTGTACAAGAAGATAAGAATGGATCAATTAACATCTTCTGCATGTTAACTGCCAGTTGAGCCAGCACTATGTTAAAAATGCTATCTTTTTTCCAACTGGATGGTTTTACCTCCTTTGTCAAAGATCAAGTGACCCTAGGTGTATGGGTTCATTTCTGGGTCTTCAATTCTATTCCATTGATCTACCTGTCTGGCACTGTACCAGTACCATGAAGCTTTTATCACAATTGCTCTGTAGTACAGCCTGAGGTCAGGGATAGTGATTCACCAAAGTTTCTTTTATTGTTGAGAATAGTTTTTGCTATCATAAGTTTTTTCTGTTGTTGTTGTTATTGTTATTCCAGATGAATTTGCAAATTGCCCTTTCTAACTCTGTGAAGAATTGAGTTGGAATTTTGATAGGGATTACATTGAGTCTGTAGATTGCTTTTGCCAAGATAGCCATTTTTACTAAATTAATCCTGCCAATCCATGAGCATGAGAGATCTTTCCATCTTCTGAGATCTTCTTTGTTTTCTTTCTTCAGAGACTTGAAGTTCTTATCATACAGATCTTTCACTTTCTTAATTGGAGTCACACCCAGATATTTTATATTATTTGTGACTATTGTGAAGGGTGTTGTTTCCCTGTTTATCCTTTGTTTGAGTTGATTTTATATCCAGCTACTTCACTGAAGGTTTTTTTTTTTTTTTTTTAATCAGGTTTAGGAGTTCTCTGGTGGAATTTTTGGGGTCACTTATGCATACTATCATATCATCTGCAAATAGTGATATTTTGACTTCTTCCTTTCTAATTTGTATCCCTTTTGTCTCCTTTTGTTGTATAATTCCTCTGGCTAGGACTTCAAGTACTATATTCAGTAACTAGGGAGAAAGTGGGCAGCCTTGTCTAGTCCCTGATTTTAGTGGGATTTATTCCAGTTTTTTTTCCATTTAGTTTGATGTTGGCTCTCTGGTTTGCTGTATATTGTTTTTATTATAGAGTAATATTTTTTGCACTGGGATCTGTCCTCTACATTGGAGGTTGTTGGGCACTATCCCTCCCTTCCATTCACTAGCTTTAGCTCTTGGTAAGCATGTTTCCTGGGGGAGCAGCAAGTCTGTAGTTAAAAAACAGCAAATCATTGTCTAGCTAACAAATAAAAGAGTTAAAAGAGTCTTCCATCTATGTTTCCCAACGATACACAGTAAACAACAAATAGTACTTTTATTTTTCATCTCTGTGTGTTGATTTTTATGAAGCGTATGTCTGGGACATGGATTAGTCAGTTTTGTGTTATCATGCCTCATAATGACATTGGAACTGATGGGCAGCTCTCTGGTCCTCTGTGGACTCTCAGCTGCAGCAGGATTACTTCATTCACTTGTTACTCTGTGTATATAGTCACAATATAAGCAGGCATTTGGGAAGAGGTCATTGACAGAGCTGTTTAATACATTCAGATAATTGTGTTTCTTAGATAAGAAGTTAAAAGATCTATAGTGATTTCAATGAGATGTGTGTTTTGTAAGAAAATATCCCCTGTAAGGTCAGACTTGAATCCTTGGTACCAGTCAATAGTGGTATTTGGGGAGCTTTAGATGATATAGTTTGTGTTGCTGAAGGAAGTGTGTCACTATTGGATCACATTTGAGGATTTAAAGTCATATCACTTCCAGTTTATACTCAGAGATTTATGTTTATGGTTGTGATGTGAACTCTCAGCATCCTAATTTTGCAACCACATTTTTGCTTATGGACCTGCTTCCTGCCATGATGGGTTATTAGGTTTATGAATCCATAAGCCCAAATAATGGATACATTCATTTATAAGTTGCCTTAGTCATGGTATTTTATTGCAGCAAGAGAAAAGTGATGAATATTTTCTCCTTTATGAATTAATTTTTTATTTTACATGTCTATTTCTTTTAAAAATCATCTTTCAAACTCTCATGAAACACAACTATCTTACATTAGCTAAAATAATTATTGTCTGATAATTCAAATTTTTTTCTCTGAGCAACCTAACCATATCTTAGTAAGGCGAAGACAGAATAACAATAATCTTTGTCCAGAAGTTTCTTGTGACATATGCTTTTCTCACTCTTAAATATTTTACCCATTGACATGGGGTGATAGATTGACATATTTTTACCTGGTCCCTGTGGGATTTCCAAGGTGGCTTAACTCTAGTTAAGCTTGTTCATCCCAAATTTTCAGTATAACTATGATTCAAAGACAATGCATTTATGAGAAATTCATTCATTTAACAACTATCTTTGTGCTAGTCATTGATCTAATAGTGTCACAAATGAGATCACTTAACAGATATAGACATTGTTGAATATGTACAACTCTTTTTACTAGCTTTCTCACTTTAGGCACAACTGAGATATAGAAATTTTTAATAGCATCTTGAAGGACACATGACCAATAAATAAAGAACCAAGATTTGGGCAGCTATGTGCTTCTGTACTGGGCATGCAGAATATGAATATGTGAATCCTTTCATTATGGAATGTATTATGCTCTAAAATTAAAAACACCTACATATTTCTCTATACTTAGAATCCTTTTTATTAGGAAACAGGATTTTCAGTTTTTAATTCAGGACTTGTAAAATGAAGCCCATACACTAAGTTCTTCCTGCAGGAGTGCGTGCATGTGTGTGTGTTTAAATGAAGCTTTATTGTTACATTAGTTGGCATAGTTAAAATGAGTATGTTGGTTAATTATGAGATAGCTTAGCAGATAAAGATGCTTAACACCAACTGAGTACCTGAGATAAATCTTTGGGACTCAAATGGTAGGAAAAAAACCTGATGCCAATAAATTGCCCTCTTCCTTCCATACACAAACACTTTAATGCAGAAGCCCCCATATACACATATACGCAATAAATAGATAAAAATTTGAAGATGGAGAGAGGTTTCAAAAATACGAATTTTTGAATACAGTCTCAAATATTCCTTCTGGGCTGCATAACTGAGTATGACTTTGTGAACCTCCTGCATTCATATTCAGACTACTGAAAACACATAAGTATATAAATTCAACTTCTGAGTCTATGTAATGATGCTTGTACATATATGATTTTATAGCTGACAACTAGGTGTTAAATAACCAGTTAAGGGGTTAATTTTCCCTCTATCGATTGTAGTTAGTTGCATGTAGTTCTTTGTCTATGGGTGAGATTCCACTAGAATTCTTCTGGTCCTATTAGTAGTATATTTATTCATTTTGGCATTGTTCAGTTTTTATTTAAGCAGGGATATTGTTTAATTATCACTTTATCATTGATCTTTATCATTTTTAGAAGATACAGTTTCACAGCGGACTTTCTAGTCCTCTGAGTCTTACATTCTTTCTTTGTCCGTGATATTCCATTAAGTCATAGGTTACAGAAGTTGTGTTGTAGCTGTATTCATTGGGGTTGGGCACATCATGATCATTTAAAGAACTCATTGTTTGTAGGAGTCGTGAGAGCCCAACACTTTTCATATACATGCTTCTTACATAGGACCAACAGCCTCAATTACTGCTTGTTGTCTCTATTAGATCTTGAATTGAACCATATAATCTAGAATCTAGACTCTGGAAACGTAAAAACATTGAAAAACTTAATTCTTAGACATATATCTATGAATGAAAACTGTCTCCTTTTGGCTTATGTACTTGAACACTTGGTCCCCAGAGTGCAGCACTGGGGGAAGCTGTGAAACCGCTAGGTGGTGGGGCCTTATTGGAAAAAGCAGAACATTGCAGGTAGGCTTTGACAGCTTCCAGCCTCACTCCACTTCCAATCTCTCTCCTTGCATAGTGATTGAGGTTGAAGATGAGATCTCTCTGCTTCTTGCTCTAGACCCTGGCCACCATGCCTACACTGTCATTATGGACTTTTTCTCTGACATCTCCAGTCCAAATAAATTTGTTTTTCCTTAATTTTTTTTTTTTTTTTGCTCACAGAACTTTATCATACATATAATAAAATGACAAATAAACCAGACTAAGAGAATTGATTAGCATCTTAATATAAAGTGAAATCGGGTGCTTAGAAAAATAGACATAGAATTTTGTTTAAATGTTAATGTGCACTCATGAATTACTCTGACATTACATAGAATTACAATAACTATGTAAAATTATATCACTATAAAATACTATAAGGGGAAGTCACTATATCCTCCCCCTTAATTATAAATAAGAATTATTCTGGCAAGTAGGACAGGGTTGATTGTTCACTTGGCCCAGATGTGCATTGTAAAAATTTACAGAAGATTTTAATCTTGTGTGCTCATTATTGAATACATAAAATATTTATGACTCCAATGAAAATATTTTATAATTTCTAGGTTGTTTGTTATCCGAGCTTCATGTTGGTCAGGAATTCTATGAAATGTCAATTGTTCACATTATTTTCTAGAGAACATTTGCTTTTTTCACATGGATCAAATTTCCTGGTCTCTATAAATTAAAAAAAATCAAGAATTTATTAAATAGGATAGAATAGATTATTAAGGCATAAGGTTTTATGTACAGTATAAACATTATCTTTGTATTATTCAAATACTGATTTCTCTGCCTCATATCTTGCTAAAATCTGAACATTGTACTACTTACTCTAAAAAAAAAAAAAATCTTATTTCAAGTTTGTGTAAACATTGCTCCATGTTCATTGTCAATTAAAGTTGATCATCCAATGACTAATCAAAAGAGAGAATAGGGCTGGGCTTCTGCCAGTAAGGGGAAGGAGAGAGGGAGAGAGACAATAAAGAGAAATTTACCATGAGGAAGTGGTTCTGGAGAAATCATAGGAGAACACATGTTAAAACCCAGAGAGCCAGACCAATGCTAAAATGCAAGTATCTCAGGGATTTTTCTGGGAGGTAGCCAGACTGGCTTAGAGTATTAGAATATATCAATGACTACATGGGTATAGTGTGGTAAACTTGATTAATAAATCTAGTAGTCTCTGTCTGGGAGACTAATTTGGGAGCTAGATAGGGATAGAGAAATACCTGTCACTTTCATATTACTATTACATAAAACCCTTTAGAGACTGCCTCACCTGGGGATTCACCCCATATACAGTCACTAAACCCAGACACTATTGTGGGTGCCAACAAGTGTTTGCTGACAGGAGCCTGATACAGCTGCCTCCTGAGAAGCTCAGCAATGCCTGACAAATACAGACATGGATGCTCTCAGCCAACCATGGGACTGAGCACAGGGTCCCCAATGGAGGAGCTAGAGAAAAGACCCAAGGAGCTGAAGGGGTTTGCAGACCCATAGGAGGAACAATATGAACCGAACAGTACCCCTAGAGCTCCCAGGGACTAAAACACCAACCAAAGAGTACATATGGAGGGACCCATGGCTCCAACCACATATATAGCAGAGGATGGCCTTGTCTGACATCAATGGGAGGAGAGGCCCTTGGTCCTGTGAAGGCTTGATGCCCAAATGTCGGGAAATGCCAGGATAGAGAAGCAAGAGTGGGTGGATTGGTGAACAGGGGAGGGGATGGGATGGGGGCTTTCGAAGGGGAAACCAGGAAAGGAGGTGTCATTTGCGATGTAAATAGAGAAAATATCTAATAAAAAGCAATAACAACAACAAAATTACCTTTTCAAGATCATTTAGGTAGATACCGAGACTTTACACAAGTAGAACAGTTGCTAGTTTAACATGAGATTGTAGCATATCAGGTAAACAGCAAGGGAATTCAATAGATAATATAAAAATGATTATATGGAAAAAAATCTTAGTATATCAGTTAATGACTGAACGAAATTTGCAGCATGTTAGACTCAAAAAAGTGACAACTAAAGAAAGAAAAGAATGGACTTCTGTATACAGGGAAGAATCTCTCATGTCACATTCAACTTGGTTGCTATACATCAGGGTCACTTGCCAACATCTAGTTTCACACAAGTATCTGTCATTCCATGAGTTCCATTTCAAAGACCATCTTCCAAGAATCCATGGACATTAAAAAGGTATTGAGTGTGATTACATGAATATGCTTAGCAGGATTCAACCTCAGAATTAGCCTATGCTTGTGGTATTGTGATTGATGGTACATGAGAAACCAGAACTACACAGGCATGGAATAATGGCAGGTAAATAAAGTATATTATGGAAACAGAAAAAGAGTCTCATAACTAGGAGATTGACATGTGTCCCAATTTCAATATTCAAGAGGCTTTGAGTTCCTTCTATCTTTTTGTGGTATGTCAAGCCATATATTCTTGTTATTAACTTCCTACAGTTGAGTCTGACATATACCTTATATAATTTATTTTCTAATTAACTATGTTTGTTTCAAAGTACACAAGTAAATATAGTTTTTAAAAAGATAGATGGAACATACCAAGCAAATCTGGAACTTCCATCCTGGTGATTTGGCAGGACAGACCAGGTCTATGGCAACCCTGATGAAAAGGAAAGTGGTAAATGGAATCTCCTCAGCATGTTTCAAGCTCCACATTGCTTAGGAAGGGTATGGATGCAGAAATGACTGCCTTTATTATAGATACAGAACATAAATGATGACAAGACTCTCAAATTGTTTTAATTAGTATTGATAATAATCATTCAAAAAAAAGCAGAAGTACTTTAAATCTCAAAACTCTGGTCAGCAATCCAAGGTTCTTCATGGAAAGAGAACCATTGTTCATGATGTAAATTATTAATTGCTTACTCATGAGCCAACCCATATTGAGAGGCTACAAACACTACCTCTGATACTATGACTGTTCTTTATAATGGGAAAGCTAATGATCTAATTTTATCTCTTTGTATATTTTTAAAAATGTATTATTAATTCTTTGTGAATTTCATATCATGTACCCCAATCCTATCCATTGCCCTGTCCTTGCATATCTTCCCTCCACCCTTGCAATCTCCCCAATCCCCATTAAAAAAAACAAAAATTAAAAATAAAAATAAATAAAAAAAAAATAAACATCTTGATGTGGAAGCTAAGGCTTCTGCCACACTATCAATATTAGATCCTAATATAGGATGTTTTCTTGTATATTTTGCTGTTGCCCTGTGTAATGGAAATCACACAGCTCTGATTCTGTAGGACTGCTCCTTTGTGTTTCAGCAGTTCCTAGATGGGGTAGGTGTTTGGGGGAGCTACCTCAAGGTCTTGGATCTAGACTTAGGTGATAGCTGAGTTGATCATACCAGCAGTGTTCCTTCACTCTTGATACCAGGGCAAGCTCTCCTGCTTTCCCAGGCACCTGGCTAGGACAGCATAGTTAGTATAGGTGGCCCTGGTTGCACGGGGAAAATGAACTGGCATAGATATCATAAGTGGCTTGTATGACCCAAATGTTGGAGAGCTTGCACCACCCCCAACCTGGGCAGTGTTTGAGAGCTGGCACTGATGAGATGAGTGTGGGAGAGCTGGCCCCATCCCTCACTGGCTGCAACATTTGGGAGAGCCTCCTGCACCTTACCTGGGAAGCATTGTATAGTTGGCCTGGTGGCCTCAGCATGGGAGACCCTACTATGAGGTAGTGAAATTGGGAGATCAGGCCCACATATTGCTAGTGTGTACAGTTGGATGAGATGGGCTCACCCATTGCTGGGGCAATGCTTGAGACCTGGACCTCATGACTTTTGTGCACATGAGCTGGCCCAGAAGATATGAAAGCTATAGAGGTGCTCCTGCTCTCTCTCTCTCTGCCTCTCTCTCTCTCTCTCTGTCTCTCTCTCCAATTAATTAATTTATTCATTTTATATCCTGATAGAAACACCACACCTCTCCTCTCAGTCCCATACTCACAAAAGCCTTTCCCTTTTACCCCTTCCCTTCTTTGAGAATAGGGAAGTCCCACATGGGGACCACTTCACTCTGGGACATTAAGTCTCAACCGGATTAAATGAATCATCTTCCAATGAGGCCCAACAATGCAGTCCATCTAGGGGAAGATGATCCAATGGCAGAAAACTGAATCAAAGACAGTTCCTCTTTTATTCAGTTGTGTTCCATGTGGAAGTGACTAGGCTGAAGTGTCTATAATAGCGTCACTAATGTTTGACGCATAGTGTAGGATGTTATCCTTAGAGTCTCAGTTCTTCATGTTACACTCAGGGTTCACAGTCAGGCAACAAAGTCAGAGATAACCCTTGATCCAGTTGTAGAGGGGGAGGGGAGACATAAAAACCAAGCTTCAGATTTGCTATATATGTGTGCATGGGGGGGGGAGGGGTAGGTTCAGCCCATATATGTTCTTTGATAGGTGGTTCATACTATGGCAGCCCTCAAGAGTCTAGGTTAGTTTACTTTGTTGGTCTTTCTGTGGAGTTCCTAACCCTCAAGTTCCCTTAATCCTTCCCATAAATAACTCTTCCACAAGACTCCCCAAGCTCTGAGCTCTGTCTATGTTTGTCTGTAGGTCT
Organism: Mus musculus; assembly: GCF_000001635.26. Lineage (NCBI taxonomy): Eukaryota > Metazoa > Chordata > Mammalia > Rodentia > Muridae > Mus > Mus musculus. The sequence goes on from NC_000079.6 coordinate 79,243,311, forward strand.
CTGTTTCTGTTTCTTTCAACTTCTGTTTGAAGCCTTTGAGTCATATTACTAGTTGGATGTGAGGAAAATAATTCTTTACGATGAAAGGGTCTGTAACCATATCTGTGTTAGTCAGCATTGTGTCACTGTTACAAATGTCTAAGGTAAACAAGTTAAAGTGAGATTGATTCACAGTTTTACTTAATAGCCATCATGTTTGATTTCTTTTGGACTTAAGATGAGGCAGAACAGAAAGTGCAGAAAACCTCACCTCCTCACAGTATGGAAACCAGGAGACAAAGAATGTTTATAGCAATATATCCCCATCATAGATACAAACCTGAGGTATATATTCTCCAAATAGGCACTGTATCCTAAGTCTTTATTATGTAACAATGTCGTTATGTTTATGATTCTATCTGTGGATTAATCCACTGAAGTCAGAGAGCCTATGATTCAATTACTTTTAAAACATGCCATCAGCTGATAGCCACAACTATAATACATGTGCCCTTGAAGAACATTTTAGAATTAAACTATCACAACATATAACAAGAGATATTAGGCCAATTTCAGAGATAAAAACTGGCACCCAAAAAAAATATTTGGAAGAATTAGTGTACTATCAAGTCCAGAGTGATTGTGAAGTAAAAACAGAACCACCCTCAGGAGATCTTTGAAGTATACCCTCTAAACCTAATTGCATCCGTGTTTTAGATGAATGTAAAGATATCATAGGCAGGGAGCATATACAGAAAGTGTGCTAAATAGATTTGTTCTATAAAATGCTCACTTGTACATATAAAAGGGTTATAATTGTAATGTCTGTATTTATTCAGAAGACAGTTTCTAAAATTGTCCTAACACTAGTGGTATCTACTGAATGTAGATTCAGCAGTTTTCATTTCAAATTACTTGGTTACTGTTTTATCTATCTATCTATCTATCTATCTATCTATCTATCTATCTATCTATCCATCATTAATATACCACCTATATATTTATATTTTTGAGAAAGTTTCATGTAGCCTAACTTGTCTTAAACTCACTATGTGGTCTAGGATATTCTTGTGACTCTGAACTCTCAGACATCCAGCCTCCATTTCAAAAGTGCTGGGATAACAAGTATGAACCTATTTTTAAGGTAATTGCAAGGACAAATACATCACATAAGATGAAGAATGTTTGATTCAAAATTGATATTTCCAGCTAATTAGCAGAACAGGGTTGCTTTAGACACTTCAAAGGTTGCTTAATCTACTGAATTTCTTTAGCTCATCCACTGTCATTTTTATGTTGTGGCCCCAGCATTGTTTATGGCTAGTGAAACACTGTATGTAAAACATCACATGTATGCTGTAAGCAGCAGAAGAAGGCCTTCCTTAGTCTTTGCTACAATTCTTGGGGGCAACTAACTGATTTAAGTAGTAATTGCTATGTAAAGGTTTATGGCATGTTCTTCAAGAACCACTAAATCGTGTAAAGGTGGCTTAGAAATCAGCTAACTTCATTTTGTGCTTCGTGCTCCTCAAAATGCAACTGGAATTTAGATTTTCAAATGATGCTATAACCTCTTAAAGTTTGAATCTATTTATCTTCCATTTGTGCTGAAGGCAACAGCTGCATCTTACCAATGAACACCCATCTGATAGAAACATGTGTCTGATTTCTATTTTAATCTTGGCATAGTAGCTGTGAAAGACATTGGTTGGCACATAGTTATATTGCTAATATGTCATCCACTATTATTACTACTGAACCAGCTTTTCTGTCACATCCCATATCATGTAGTATATGTATAATCTTTATATATAAGGTAGAATTATATTCTTTAAAAGATACATCTTAATTCTATCCCTAAGCGTGTCATTCAGACACACACAAATAATCTGTCTCACATACACACTGAATGATTTGTGGATTTCCCATTGTATTCCCATTTTTATTTAAATTCTAATACCGTTTTTTAAAAACTGTCAATCATGCTAGAAAGACTGAAAAGAACAAAATCAACTAGAACATTGTACAGTTGGAAGCTCTTTTCTAAAAAACAAAGGTAAACCACACATGTTTATTACTTTTAATCAAAGATAATGGTATTTATTTTCATTCTTTTGTTTATTAGACACACATTAAATCTTAAAATTTTTATCGGTTTTCTCTTATTTTCTTTAGTTAAAGCATTGTCAATATTCCAGTCAGAATTTCACTATTTATAGCACATTTAAACCAAATGTCCTTTACAACATACTACTTCATAGACTGCTAAACATTTTCCAATGATTATTTAATAATTATGATTATCATAATTTTTTCTTCTATGGAATCTTATATCTCAATCAGAAAATCTCAACAACTGAATCCTGGTTTTCCAATGATTTCTTAGTTGGCTACTAATTTATATCTAGGTTTCTGTCTTAAAAATAGCTTACCTTCTCATAGACGTTTCCAAAAACCAAAGTGTAAAGTATTTGGAAGACATTTCACTGTCTTTTTAACAGGACATATTGAGTAGTTGACATCAAACTGGGATGAATAGGTTACATTAGGGAAACATGGTATGTTAATCTTTCCACACTGGTCATTCTGTGCCATTAGCAAAAACATATATTTAGGATTCTGTTCTATACAGTACAAACATTGATGTATTATTAGTCACATTGTTGAGCATAAAATTTATTACTTCATACCTCTGATTTCAGTACAGTAGGAACAATCACCCATGGGTATTATAGTGTCCTCAATCTATAGTACTTTTGTTAAAATGAATATTCAGACTTCTATCAGGTAGAAGACACTTCGTAATTGGCCTTGACTATAATTGAAGGTATTATATTCACATATGCAAGCTGTCATAATATCTTCAAACATGTTTCAGCTCAAATTACACTATATTGATTATAGTAGATATTGATTTCTTTGCTTCCTGTTTATAAGATGCATGAAACTAAGTTCTACTATAACTTAATTTGATTTGATTGTCAACTAAAGCACACACTTTTCAGACACTTAGCATACTTTTTTCAACATAATATTAAATATTCTTAGTCTTACAATTAAAATCACATTTCTTACAAATGATGAGTATACATTAAACAACAGTCATACATTACTAAACTAACTGAAGATGGCAAATGGTTTCCCATGTGAAAAAGAATGGAAACATTAAAATGCATTAATATGTGATTTATACAATGATTGGGAGCTAAAAATTTCAATGGAAATAAGAATTATACCAGGATCACAAGGATTTGGAGTAGTGGTAGAAAGAATAAAATGTGAGGTACTAAATAAGTTTCTGAGGCTTTTATAAATTTTTATATTGGAGAAAAATAGAGGAAAATAATAACTACATGTAATAGATGCAGAAAGAACTTTGCAGAAAAGAAAGACCCAAAGAAAATAATTAGTTGACTGTGATTAGATAGGCAAGAAGGAGGAGGAGGAGGAGGAGGAGGAGGAGGAGGAGGAGGAGGAGGAGGAGGAGGAGGAGGAGGTAGGACGAGGAAGAGGTGGAGGAAGGATGAAGAGTAACAAAGATGGATGAGAAGATATGTTTTAGATCGTGGGGTTCAGCTTATTGTTCTATATTTGGGGAAACACAACATCATTACTGAACAGTGACAAATGTTTTATGAACACAGGCATTTCATGAAATCATTCTGGTTGCTAGAGTGTGGGGGATGGTAGAAGAGGATTAACTGGTAGAATGTTTGATGCATGTGGTAATGGAAATGGATAAAGAGAATTTTTCTGGCTAGTGCAATATCAGTAGCTATCATACAAAGTAGTTAGAGTATGCATCTTTTAAGAAAAAAGGGTTTGAGGTTTGCAGATGATGTAAACTAGACTCATGGTCTCAGTAGAACAACTGAAGAATAACATTGTAATTAATTGGGCCCAGAGAGAAGGTTCAGAGGCAGAAAATTTCTGGGGCACAGCAAAGCCCTGGCTTCAATCCCTGTGACACAAATATTAATAACTTAATTAAAAGAGACTTTCATCAACCAGGCAATAAATGTCTGAGGCATACCAGGTTTGGGAAATCAGATTGGTATGTAAAATGTATTTGTCTATTAGACATTTACCTGATTGTGTTAGGCCCTCAGTTTATGAGAGATAATTAATCTAGGAATGTGCATAGAAAACTGTCAGTGTATAACTATTAAAGTATCCATTGAAATATGTGGGATCACAAAGAAAAGCACATATACAGGAGATGAAAGAACAAGTTCTGGAAAGCATCCAAATTGCCTTCCTGAGAAAAGATGAAGACGCTGTAAAGAGAATAGGGAAAGAGATCACTCAGATAGAAAGAAAACAAGAGACATAAAGAATGAGAGAAAGGTAAAACAAAAATTGATCAACTGTTGAAGCATAATTATCAGACAAGACATAGACTTGGAATAGATCACCAATTTTTTAACCAGCAATTTGTGATTAAAAGTAGTAATTTTTGGTGGTCATGTTAACTAAACCTAGAGAGAACTATCCAGAAAAGAAAGGGTGGGGGAAGAGGAGAAGGAAGAGGGGGAGGAGGAGGAGGAGGAGGAGGAGGAGGAGGAGGAGGAGGAGGAGAAAGAAGAGGAGATAAAAAGGAGGAAGAAGGAGGAGGAGGAAGAGGAAGAAGGAAGAAGAGAAAGAGGAAAATGAAAGAAGCAGCAAAGGAGGAGGAGGAGGAAGAGGAGGAGAAGAAAGAGAAGGAGAAAGAAGGAGGAGGAGGGAGGGGGAGGAGCATGAGGAGGGGGGGAGGAGGAAGAGAAGGAGGAGGAGGAGAAGGAGAAGGAGGAGAGAAAAGGAGGAGAAGAAGAAGAAGAAGAAGAAGAAGAAGAAGAAGAAGAAGAAGAAGAAGAAGAAGAAGAAGAAGAAGAAGACGAAGACGAAGACGAAGACGAAGGAGACGACGACGACGACGACGACGACGACGACGACGACGACGAAGAAGAAGAAGAAGAAGAAGAAGAAGAAGAAGAAGAAGAAGAAGAAGAAGAAGAAGAAGAAGAAGAAGAGTAGAAATATCGGGGGAAGTTTTGTGGAGAGAGGATTGAGAACAAACAAATGATGTGTGTCTTATTCTGAGATGTAATAGAATGCATAGAAAAATGTGAAAAATGTGATGAGTCGATGTTATAGAAGGTCAGGAACAGTATTTCTGCTTTCATGCCACAGAGTGAAAGGAAAATATGCTGATTTAGATGAAGGACATACTAATTTTTAAAAAGGCTTAATAACTGCATTGGAAATATCATGTAGGAAGGAAAAATACATGACAAAACAGTGGAAAACATTGAGTTGTATCTTGATTTTTCAGTTTTCTTCACTGCACAGATCCTTTTTAAATTATTTCTTTTACTTTTGAAACTATAATCTCTTAAACCCCCCTTCACATACCTTGCTACATACATACCTATGTACATACTATACGAATATATACATACATACACTATGTATATATATATATATGTGTGTGTGTGTGTGTGTGTGTGTGTGTATACACACATACAAACATACATACACATTCCTGAATACATAAATTTAACCTGCTCAGACACCATAATGTTACTTGTATGCATGTAGTCAGGGATAACCATTTATATTGAATAATCTATCAATGTTTTCTTCCCTGTGGAAAACTATCTCTACTTTTATCATTACTTAGTTGCCTGTAGTTATTCGTATATGGTGCAGGTCTCCTGGACTTTAGCTTCTGCACAACTAAAGAAGCAATAAATTAAGTGAAGAGGAGGCCCACAGATTGAGAGAGAATATTTGACAGATATTCATAGGATATAACAATTCATATCCAGAATGCATAAGAAGAATGGAATAAAACCAAACCAAAACAAAAATGGTCCAAACATAAAAATAAACCTAAATATAAGAAAAATAGCTTAGACATATTTCAAAAATGTTCATCCTCCCTAGAACTAAAGAAAATATAAATCAAAATAACTTTGACAAGTCGATTTACCTTAGTCAAAATGACAGGGATCAACAATCTGACAACAAATGCTGGAGGGGCTATTGGGAACAGGGAGCCTTCAATCACTGTTGGTGAGTCACTGGAAATCAGTGTGGACAACTCACAAAAAGGGAAAATCAAATCTGCCACACAACCCAGCAGCACCACACTTGGTAATACCCAAATGTCTCGGCATACTCCCTTACAAATACTCGCTCAACCATATTCATTGGTGTTTTAATAATAATATCTAGAAAATGGAAACAACCTAAATGTCCTTCAACTGATAAATGAATGATGAAAATGTATGTACAGCCTACAGAACACTATTCAACTGACTGTTTAAAATGTTACACAGCAAAGTAAGGAATGTCATGCTGTACTAGAGAAGATGTGCAATAATTCCCTAAAAGGTTATAAATGTAAGTGGACTAAAGAATAATTAGAGATTCAAAAACATCATTAGGGGTACACTGAAGTCTATGGAAACTGGCTCAAAACACCTGCCTACAGGACAATGTTTTTCTTATGTCAGATTCAGTCATGTTGGGGCAAAGTAGGCAGGGGTTTGGATTTATGCAGAATTGGAGATGCACAAGAGTCAAGGTGTATCAAAAGCAATGCCTATAATTAGTGATCATCATGAGGGATATTTCAATATTACATTTCATTAAAACTTCAAGGCAAACATAAAGAAATTGAGTAGAAAAAAATATTTCTACAAGTCAAAGTATTATTCTGCTGGAAGTGTGATAACACTATCTGTTTGTTATAATTGCATGCCAAATTAAAATATTGAAATCTTTTTACCTCAAGTTTTATTTTAGTTCAAGTGCATTCTCAAAAGGTATATTTTTTCTCATAATTTTAATGAAATCAGGCATTTGGATACATCAGTGATTTACATCTTGTATAATAAAGAGATGACATGTAAGATAATATGATGTGTAGAGAGCATGCCTGTGACAGTTCAGTCACTTTTAGCATCTCTTCATCAGTTAACTTTTAAGGAGACTGTTGAGATAGAGTAACGTCCTACAAAGCAGAATCTATTTCCAAATGTTATTTTCTGAGTGAGTATTGGAATCAAATGTATTCATTAGTTAGCTAAACATTAGAATTATGTTGAAAAATCTAGGGAAAATGTGACAATTCTATATTCAAATATGCAATGTGCCTCTAATTACAAAACAGCCTTTCTTTCAGTGTTGCCAATTCTAGACCAGGTAGTGAGAAAGAATGTATCTTAACCCATTGCAATGTGTTTTCTTGTTTCCAAGGGCCATCACTCATTATTTGAAACACAATATATAAAGTGGTACATAGCTGACTAAGTCTTGTCTAATTTGTACTGTACACTTAAGAGTAATTTCTTGATCTTACAGATTTTGCTGAAAGGACCCTGATACAGTTGTCTCCCATGAGACTTTGCCAGTGCCTGGAAAATACAGAAGTGGATGCTCACAGTCATCTATAGGATGGAACACAGGGCCCCCAGTGGAGGAACTACAGAAAGTACCCAAGAGCTGAAGGGGTCTGCAACCCTGTAGGTGGAACAACAATATGAACTAATCAGTAACCCCAGAACTCGTGTTTCTAGCAGCATATGTAGCAGAAGATGGCCTAGTCAGCCATCATTGGGAAGAGAGACCCCTTGGTCTAGCAAACTTTATTATGCCCCAGTACAGGGGAATGCCAGGGTCAAGAAGTGGGAGTGAGTGGGTAGGGGAGCAGGGGGGGGGTAGGGTATAGGGGACTTTTGGGATAGCATTTGAAATGTAAATGAAGAAAATATCTAATAAATTTTTTAAAAGAGTAATTTTTTGCAAGTATTCTTAACTTAAAGTAGATTAATGTCTCACATTACTTGCAAAAGTATGTGTATATTCAGTTATGAGCTTTAAGAAAAGTTGTATGAAGATCACCAATAACCCAAATAATAGTGGCTACGCTTAATTCTAAAATCATTCAACCACATTCGCTGCTATTGTGTAAGAAGTAGTGTTCAATTCAAGCTTCCTATCTTTTTCACAGAGTGTAAAATTTTGTATGTTCTAGTTCTAATTGGTATATAATGAAAGTTGGTTACTAAAGGGATAGCGGACTCCCTAAATCACTCAATAGGCTGCATTTTGAACACAAAAGCCACATTTATAGAATTCCCTCTCCACTGGACTAACCAGGAGCATGCAGTTTGTCAGCTGTGAGCAATTGGCTACTGATAATCTTGTTCATTAGCAAATCAAGCAGCTGTTCAGATCTGCAGAAATGCCCCCATGTTGTCTCTAAGTACTCCAGTACAAAATCAGTGTAAACCAATTAAGTTACATGATGGGAAAAGTATTCTATGTATAACTGATGAGTCACTTAACCTCTGTCTAATTTTTCTTTACTTAAAAAAAATCATCAACCTCCCAGATATGCTGCTATTTTACATTGAAGTTAAGCATACATATCCCAGTTGACATGCCACTGTTTAAATAAAAATATACATCTTAGAAATATTGTAATGTTAATGGTTACCTTAACTAGAGCAATTTTATCTATGAAAAATAATTTAAATTGCCGTAGAAAAATAATTTCTGCCCCAACATATTTTATTATTAATTATATTTTCATCTTAAGGGTATTTCATCTTAAAGTTGTCAGGAATTTATGGTAGATATATTAGATATATCAATTTGTAATTACACTGTTGTAGTTATACCAGCCTCTCCAGATGTACTTCATCCATACCTATCAAAAGGAATTACGATTAAAGACACAGAAAATCTAATACAAGAGATTATACATAGTTTGTACCTTTATACCATGGAATGAAGCACATGGTCTATCATAATACTTTATGTAATTAGTATTTTGAAAATGACTTAGTTCTGAAGTCATTAGGTACCAGCACACAGCGCAAAATGAGTATGTATTAAATATTCAAATAACATACAATTTTAAGATACAGGCTTTAAATACATGTTATACATTTTAAACAGGCATTTTGAGAATTAGTATCATCGTTAGTTTCAAAATATTGATTCATGTGCTACAGTAGTTTTATCTCATAAAATTAATTTGAGTTATAGTAAACATTAATCATAAGATCACAGACGTTTCAGAACCTTATAGGAATTTCATGATCTTTGAGTTTAACTCCTTTATTTTAGTCATTCAGTGAAAACATTTTAGGAAAAGAATTCTGAATCCTATTTTTCGTGTGCATTTCTGAAAGTAACTCCTGTTTCTATGTTCGGTCACTCAGCTCAGCTCTGTCCCTGAAAAGAATGACCTTGGGTTGAACTGTAGAGAGAAAGTGGAAGAAAAGTTTACTGAGAAAGTTGGGGGAGGAAATATGAGATTAATGCCTATGTTTGTATTGGACACTATTCCCTGTGCTAAATGTTCAATGTGATGGGATCGTGTTATTTATTGTATTTTTTAGATCATTTGCAATGTTAATTTATATGAGTTTGATATCGCTTTTGTCTTTCAGTTGTGTGTTATTCTGAGAAATCCCTGGGGAAGGGCAGGATTTATACGCTTTGTGTACACATTCTGCAGACTAAGCGCTCTGGCATAATTATTTTTGGCACTCACTAACTGATTAAAACATCTAATTTAACTCATGATCAGTAAGATTAAACCTTTTTAATATACCTCAAAAGTAAATTATCATTTACTACTCAAACATTCCTTTTTCCACGTGCCCCAATAAAGCTGTTCTTTTTTCCGTTAATGTACCTTTTAACGAGGATTCCCTTTGATTTCTTCCTCTGGGCAAAACTGCCTTGTCCTTTATAGTGAGGTAAAACAAAGATGAGACAGAGGCTGACTGGATAGGAACATGGTTTCTAATGTCAGACTAATTGCAAACCTTTCTGTTTGTGTGATTTGGTGAAGAATTTGCTTCTGCAGAAAATAAGTCGCTGCTTTGCGCTCATTTGATTCATAGACAGGTTTACACAGTTAAGAGGATGTGATAATTTAAAGAATTACTTTCACAACTTAAAAATAACCATGCTTTCTTTTACTCCCTTTTACATTTCTTTATTAAAATGTGTTTTGATCTTGTTATGAAACCTGGTTAGTAGAACTTCCAATGCCTTCTTCAATATTAGAAAATTTAATGTGATAAACAATGTTTCAAGGATTTCAAAGAAAAGCTTGGTATAATACCAAATTAGAATAATTGCAATTTGCAAGTCCCTTAACCTGCTGAGGACTCTTGCAGAGGTCCATCAAAGTAATAAAGAGGCGGAAGCAAGATGTAACTGATAGCATGTATTGCTTAAGCTGAGACCTCAAGGTGCTGTAAAATGGTCACAGGTATAAGTACCTCACATGCTGGGTGAAGTAGGGATGAAATTAAATTACACACAGAATCCTTCTGTGTGGATGGGAGCATATTATTGTGTACAAATATCTAGTGACTACCTCTTATGCACTGCATTATCATTAAGTGAAACAAGAATTATACAGTTGAGCTTTTGATAGAAAATGGATCAATTTAATGCAATTAATGTCCTGTTGAATACTTCATCCACATTTACAAATACTTCACCATAGTGCTAATAAACCTGCATTTCTTTAAATATATATTTGACTAATATGAAAAGCATATCAGACTTTATCAAATCAGGTTCTAACACTGAAATGCTATCTCAAAGGAAAACTTTTAGGTATGCCTGACAGGTATACTAAAACAAAACAAAATAATCAAGCAATCAAGCAAAAGAGCAAAAAAACAAAATTTACTACAAAAATTGTTAAAGAAATGATCAGGAAATTATAATTACAAGGTGGAGTATATATATATCAGTTGGTTAAATAAACTCAAACAATTAGAAGAGTTGAGCTTACAGACATATGTATACATTGATTTGGTTTTACACATCAAAGTCTTCAGGAGTATCAAACTACAAACTCACATTTTCTTAAAAAAATGTCATTTCCATAGAGTAGTGTCTGGATTTGAGGATTCTTTGGGGAGTATCCACAAAGTGTCTGTATATTGGGTGTATTTGTACTAGCACTTTGAACCTCATGAGGCAATCAGTTTTTCCAAATACCCTTTTGACATAAAATTAGAGGATGAATTAGCATCCTCCCCATATGAACCTCTAGATTACTGTATTAATTTCAATTATTATGAAAAATTTCAGAAGACCTATCAAACTCCATGATACTTTAAGACCTATTCTATGACCTTTGCATTTTTTCTCTTAGCTTTTTAGCCAAATAGGGGAATGAAGACTTCAAGGAAAATGTTGGTTTAAAAAGTGATGATAACAGCAATAAGTGTTCTGCTTCATTATATCACCAATTATAAAAGCATCTAATACATTTTCTTCATTTTAATGGAGAAGCAATGATGAGCATCATTTTCTAATAAGGAGTGAGTTCAATTACTAGTCAAGTCATCTGTAAAAATGCAATATACTATAACTTATAAGTTCATTCATTTTGTCTAAGATTTCATTTTTACCTTTTGACACAAGAGAGGGTAAGCTTGTTATGCTTAAATTTTCATAAATTGACAACTTTTAGCCCAGGTGCCAATGAGAGGACAAGAATAAATGTCTCATGGCCTTGGTTGTTAGGGTATAATCATAAGCAATGTGGCAAAAAATTCATGGATTATTCATGTGTAATTACAGATAGCCACTGTGCTCCTTTAAATCATCCCTGTGGCCCATTATGGTCCATAACAACTGAAATAGCAATTGTCATAGTAAGGTTTGGGATCTGCCATAGAGTGTGCTCTAATCAATAATGATGAATGGTAAAATTTTACATCAAGCAGTCCAAAGTCTGGTTGGCCCCCTCCATAAATCCACACTAACACCAAGCAAAGCAGCTGTACGGTCTGGAAATTTAAAAGACGGCGTTCCCCTTAACCCCTACGAGCAGGTACCACTAAAAGTAAAACAGAAGAGGGGAGAGAAGAAAAGGAAATGCTCAATATATCAGTTCTAATAATTCATTTGCTGTAAGAAGAATTTCCCTCCTATTTAAATGGGAATGAACCCTAGGTTGTTTTCAAGGTCAATTTCAGGTGAAAGGGGGGTCATCTAGAGGTCACTTCAGCTACCATGCAGGTCAATAACGCCTCTTCACTTCCATAGCAGACAAGCTCCTCACACACAATCAATCCACGAACGCTGCTGCTGCACCAAGTGTAATGAACAGTGAATAAATGTAGCCTATCATCACAAAACATGCTTTTTAAGTACCTTTCCTTTTCATGTAAAACCTCTTGCTGTCAAATTCTACATTCACTCATCCAGCAGTGAGTAGCGAAAGTGAGAAATCAGACTCTCATTGGGGTTGGTAAAAGGTCACAGCTGACAGACACGGAGGTTAAACTGCCGAGTTAAAATACTGTTCATTACCCACTGCAGCTTCTTGCTAACTACACTTCTTTGTGTTATAGTCAAGCAGTACATCAAGATGCCCCTCCTCCTAATTTATTAGCAATTGTTGAATTGTATGAGGTGGGAGCTAGGACAGAAATTGATGTATTTTATATATGCATATAGGTGTTCTCTTGTTCTTTGAATATTTCTATTTCCTTATCTATTTCCATATCAGTACCCTATGAGACATCATGTCTGCTTGAGATGCACAGTAATTGTTAGAGAAATGTAAATTCAAAGATCACAATAGCCTAGGCTACTTTAATTCTGAATCCAAAGTCAGTTGCTTGGAGACATTTATGTTTTGTACATACATATTTCTTCTAAAATTAATTGTGGGTGGGATATTTGAAATTTTATTCACTCAAAAAATTAATTAAATATATGAGAGCCTATGATTCTCCTCCCCCCATTAAACTTTGTCAACAAATATAATTTGCTTTTAAAATGCAACATGATCTTTTACTGACATATTACCTGTGAGAAGTGTTAGTCCAGAATATGGCCTTTTGTTAACAGACATAGTAACCTACTTTGTGGTTTTCATCAATTTGATTAGAGTTGGAGGAACTTTACTGGCAATCAGCAATCACTGGAGATTAAGGAGAAACAGTACTTCTTAAAATTCAGTTGACTAAGCAGTTAGGTGTGAATCTGAATGGATTAGAACAATTCCTATAAATGAAATTTCATTCTCAATTAATTAATGTGTAGGTGGAATTCCCTTTATTGAAATTCAGAGGCTCTATATGGAAGACATTGGGAAGAAAACAGGTCTTATTGTTCCAAACACAAAATCACAAATCATGAATAAAATAAAGGTTTATTTACATGCTCTCTATAATAATAATTTGACTCAACAAAATTACCATTATCTATTTACATCTTTTAAAAATGCATTCTGAGATTTCTTCTACAGAAACACACTCCTCATTCCTTCTTGCATGCCTTCTCTCTCAGTGGGATGGGAAATAAAATGTTATGACTTAAATCACAAGAGGCTAACATCATTTTTAGCAACAAGGGCTGCATAATTTCAAGACTATGAGTGAGTGGCTGACTTTAACTAAAATGTTTCAGTTCTGTGCGTACATAGGTACATAAATAATTCAGAATTAATCCCTGCAGAGCGGACAATGGGAATCGTAAATTATCCATGTGCCGTCCGCAACATTAGAGGCAATGAACCTATAGTAACAAACTATGAGTGTTACTCATTACATCCATCTCGTAGACACCTTAACCTTTTGAATATTAATTTCCCTCTGCATCTTGTAGCTACGCAATATCATCATTTTTTTTATTTTTCTTCATACTCTTGCCTTCATTCCTTTCTCTCTTTTATGAAGCTTCCCAAACCAGAGTTAAACCACAGCTACTGAGTAATGGAATACACTGATTTATTGCAGATACAATATTTTAAGCTGCACTTTTTTAGAAACCCCTTAATATTACATGTACCCCATGTATTGAGCATAAAGTAAGGTGTAACAAACAGTCTTTATGAAGACAAACAGGATAGCAAAGCTTACTCTATTGGGGTTAACAGTATCTTTTGAATTTCATAAACATGTATCACATTTTCTTTTAAGCAAAGAAGGCATTGTAGAATGATTATGGTTTTCATCCAAAGAAAGAAAATAAAGACAAGCTTCAAAGAAATAAATACCTTCCAATTATAAATTTTATTATGGCTTTAATTATTAAATTGGGAGTTATTTCTTGAAAAGGGCATAAAGTAATAAAACAATGGGTGTTATAATTTTTTGTCTTTAAATCACTTTCTGAACTAAAAAAAAAAAACATTAAGAAGTTCCATGACTGTTCTGAATAGTACCATACATCGAAAAAAATAGAACTATTTTCTATCATAAATTATACTTATTTTCTATCTACTAGATAGGAGATATTGAAATAATTTTTAGGACTGTTTGTTTGTTTTCCTGATAAAATTTATAAAAACAAATCAAGGCACATCTCTACAGAGATGTGCTTATCCGAAGAGCATTATAAATCCCAAGGTGTAGTTGAGCTTCATGCCACAGGAGGAAGGCCCACATGAAAAACAGACGTACTGATGCTATGCGGGCTCTCCAGCAGGCCCTTGCCCAGCACCATTGCTCAGCTTACTCCTTAGTTTCCTGGCCTTCACCTGTGTTTTAGAACCTTTCCATGTATGCTCTTTGATTAGTGGTCTTAGTCTCTGGGAGCTCCCAGGAGGCTGGGTTAATCGATAACTGTTTTTCTTCCTATGGGGTTGCCATCCCCTTCAGCACCTTCAATCCTTCCCCTAACCTGAGCCCAGTGGTTGATTGTGGGTATCTCCTTCTTTGTCAGTCAGCTGCTGGTAGAGACCCTCAGAGGATAGCCATGCTAGGTTTTGGTCTTCTGCCATCCTCATGGATGAATCTATTTTGATTTCCAGCAGTTTCTGCTCTCTGGCTTAAGAGGATGATTCTTTACAATGCAATAAAAGCCTTCCATCTTTGACACCATTCTCTAAGATATTTTGGTAACATGGCAGGCAACAGCTTTTGAGATAGTCCCTGCTCTAGTTGTTCAGGACCCACAGAAGGTCAAGCTGTAAATCTGCTACATGTGAGCAGGGAAGCCTAAGCTGGTCTGTGGCCCCCCGGCACATATGTAGCAGAGGACTGCCTTTTCTGGCCTCCGTGAGAGAGGATGTCCCGAATCCTGTAGAGATGTGAAGCCCCAGGAAAGGAGAATGCAGAAGGGATGGGGAGGTGGGAGTGGGTGGGTGGGTGATGGGAGTTGTGGGGGAGCACCCTCTCAGAGGAAAAGAGAAGGAGGGATGGGGTGAAGAACTCTTGGAGGGGTACTGGGACGGGGGCAATATTTGGAATGAATAAAACAATAACAAATAAACAAAACCAGTGGCTCATTGAAGAATCACAACCAACCAATACTGAAGGTCCCTTGCCTCTTTTCCTTGTAGTATTTAGCCCATAAACTCTATTAAGGCTGGCCAAGTTCATTTTCCTGATTTTGTGCTTATGGTTATGTATTCGTTGAGGGCAAAGAGGGCTGCATGCTCACTGCTCTCCTTTGAAAGGCGCAGAGCTAGCAGGAGCTTAACAAAACACTTTGAAAACATGATTGAAAATTTGAAGGACTCCATACTCATCAGTCTCCGCTGGACTTCAGTTTGTTCTGTCCCTTCTGAAACACTGCTAGCTGTCTAGATGGCCTTTGAGATGAGATCAAACCATAACGGGACGCAATGAACTGGGGGTGAGGGCACTGATTAAGTTTCTTGAGGAGAGGCTATAAACAGACCATCCTCTTTATGTTTCTTTCTGTCACCTTTCACCCTAGAATGGTGCAGTTAAGCACCTAGACATTTGCGACACCCAATATTGCACTTCTAAGCTCCAGAATAATAGCCCAAGTAACCTGTATTTCATAAATAATTGTTACAGATACAGAAATTGTAATCTCAGAATGGCTGCACCATCTTCACACTCTGTGACATTACTTCGCCCTCTTCTGCTTACCCTTTCCTTCCCTTCATTTCCTGTGGACATTAGTTGATTTTGGCATTTCCTGTCATCACATTTATTAACATTAAGTCTTGATCTCGCCAAAAATTAGATATTAACCACTTCAATTTGCTCAACAAAATGTACTTGCATTTAAATCCTAATCTCAGATTAAAAATTAAAGGATTTGTTGTCTATTAATTTTTCCAGTAATCAAGAAAGTTATGTGGAATACTTTTAAGAACCATTCTCACTGCATTTCATCAAACCAACCAGTTTTTTAAAATATTGAAGGCCAGAGTATGTCTGTCATCCTTCCCTCCCTCCCTCCCTCCCTCCCTTCCTTCCTTCCTTCCTTCCTTCCTTCCTTCCTTCCTTTCTTCCTTCCTTCCTCTCGATCTTTCCTTTTGCTGATGTTTTGTAGTGTTTTTGTTTTTCTGTTTGTTTTCTTTTTTCTTCTTCTTCTTCTTCTTCTTCTTCTTCTTCTTCTTTTTTTTTTTTTTTTTTTTTTTTTTTTTTTTTTTTTTTTTTGAGACAGGGTCTCACTATGTAGCTTTGGCTGTTCTGAGACTCACTTGTAGACTGTGCAGGTTTTGAACTCATAGAAATCTGTCTTCCTCTGACTCTGCTGGGATTAAAGCTTTGTGTCATCATTCCCAGAGTGAGAGATAAATTGTTATTTGGGAAGTTATATTGTTGTTTTCAAGAAAATCAATGAGTTTTATTTTTTATCCTAGGACAGATTTTGGTTGTTGTGAAACTGTGTTGTATGTTTTACCAATTTTTGCATGTGGAGGATATTAAGTGTACTGATAAAAATATTATTAAGAAAATAAATTCTTAAAAATACCTTATAGAGATTAGGGTGCAGTGGCTCAGTGAGTGTGTTCTATATAAGCACAAGGACATTAGTTCCTCATGTCAAAATCACGTGTGCAGCATGCATCTCTAACCCAGTTAGGGGAGTAGAACAGACTGTTAAACTCCTGAGGTGCAGGAGCTAACCAGTCTAGCTGAATGGATGAACTTTCAGTTCAGTATTAGATCTCTTTCAAATAATGATATGGAGAGTGATTGAAGAAGACAGCTTACACTGACCTCTAATATGTGCATGGACCCACACACATGCATGTGAACCTGTGTGTATCTATGCATGCACTCATGTGTGCATTATTACATACACATATATTTGTCACAGATAATTTTCTGAACCAATCCAATGAATAAACATTGAAGCAAAATGTTTAGTTTAACATCTACTATTATAATTGTTGTGAGATTTTTGAAACCAAACACTCAAAGTATAACTAAGTTATAGCTTTTATAAAACAGGTTATGGGCATGCTATTAAGATATATCTTCAGGACCATATCCTTCATAATCTAAACCTTTGACTAGCTACACAATAAGAAATTATTATTTGTAAGGAATAGCAATGTTATAGAAAGAGTGAATCTTAGTATCAGTTTTGTACAAAGCATAATATTTAATTGTGCATAATTGGACTTCTTAATTAATTAGTTGAAGCCTTCATATGGGCAATGGTGACAGTGCCTAAGATTTGCCCTCCATAGCTCCTTTATCATATACATGTTTGGGCATTTCACAGGAGGCAAGACTTTAAAGTACAGGTTATCCTGATATACCATAAGCTGGCACCTACAAGTGAATGTGTTTACATAGCCAACCTTGGACTCTGGAACAAGGGAGAACCTGTGTATTCCTGGCCTCACTGAGCTACTTAGTCTCACATATGTGCTTTTTCACTCTTGGGTGTTTTATCATATAGATGGAGACAACACTGAAAATGTTTCATCATTTTTGGCTGTGGAAATATTTCAGCTTTCCTAGGGGACCTTTGAATTTGTGTCCTTACCATCTGATGAGACACTTCACTAAGCCATTTTTACTGTCTCCCTAGATTGTCTATACTGTAGAAGAAGGTGTAATGGAGTTTATATGTATTTTCTACCCAGTATATTAATATGAGCATAAAATAAGAGTTTTCTTTGTTGTTTGATATTTTTCTCAAAGTTTATCTTGGTATGCTTCTGCTACTTATAGTGAATTCAATATAGAATATCCATAACTGATTATTGGAATAATCGGTTCTAGAAAAATAAAATGAACTAAGATACAGATAAAGGTGTTGGGTTTTCATATTTATCCCACTCCTTTAGAAGTTAAATTAAGTTAAAAGCAAAATGAGAGAAAAATATTATAAATTTGGTATTTAGTGACATTCCATAAGCAAAAAAAATAGCAACATAGTTAAAACCTTTTCATAGCAAAAACACACTGAGCATTGCCATCTGCTCAGATCAGTCTAGACATGAACCTGACTGTAGAAAAGTGAAATGTTTCCTTTCAATAATAATAATATGTTGTGTTATCAGATGATTAAACTGTTTACACAATTTAATCAATTGTATTTATATGATTTGAATAATCAGGACAGTTTCAAATGTATAAGGGAAACCAGGAAATTAATGTTCTCCTAAGCTGTGGTTCTAGCCATTTTCAGTAGCTTCAAGACAGTTCGTGATAAATAAAATACTTGTTAAAACACTAAAGAAAACTACTTTTTAAAATTTTTTTATTAGATATTGTCTTCATTTATATTTCAAATGCTATCCCAAAAGTCCCCTATACCCACCCCACCCCCGCCCTGCTCCCCTACCCACTCACTCCCACTTCTTGGCCCTGGCATTCCCCTGTACTGGGCCATATAAAGTTTGCAAGACCAAGGGGCCTCTCTTCCCAATGATGGCCAAATAGGCCATCTTCTGCTACATATGCAGCTAGAGACACGAGCTCCGGGGGTACTGGTTAATTCATATTGTTGTTCCTCCTATAGGATTTTACACACATTGCAGTCCATTAATCATTTCTTCATCCAGGAAATTACGTTAATTTCTGAGGATGTAACATCACCTGCAACAGTACCAAAATGATAATATAATGAAATTTGACTACCTGGCAGGTAATTAACAAAACTAGCTCTAAGTAATTTTCTGTAAACTTGTGAGTAGATAGAAGTTGGTGTGTAATGAATGGTGCCACAGAGATGAAAATTATGAAGATCTACACTATCAAATTGTGAACATTATTGCTGTGAGCAATTGTGTAGCTTATAGTAGCTTCCACCAACTATTTAAGTTTAAATGTTCATCCCACAAAATTGAGTGTCTGGCCAGGCGTGGTGGCACGAGCCTTTAATCCCAGCACTAGGGAGGCAGAGGCAGGCGGATTTTTTAGTTTGAGGCCAGTCTACAAAGTAAGTTCCAGGACAGCCAGGGCTATACAGAGAACCCCTGTCTCAACCACCACCACCCCCAAAACAAAACAAAACAATCCAATCCAAAACTGAGTGTCTGAATGACTGCGTTCTTACGGTCTTACAGAGACACTTGTGTGACCAAACAGAATATCACTGGAAACAGCAGGTAACGTTATGTTGCAGTGATATAACTCTGAAGACCAAAAGGGTTGTGAAACCCTTTCCTCTCATGTTATGATGGAATTTTTTAGACACACAAACTATTTAATAGTTAATATGTAAATCAAAAGAGAATAACATTTTTCTCAATGTAAATTGTGAACTCTTCAGTCACTGAAAATATATATAGTCTGTATAGTTAAGTACTGTATTTAGGAATATTGTTATTATTACAACTTCTGTGTGACATTAACAAACTATGCAAAAATCAAACTTTTTAAAAAATAAGCAATTTAAAATTTAAATATATATTTATAATATTAAAATTGTTAGGCTATTTTTAGACATAGACTCATATTTAACACCCAATTTTTCCTTTTTCCACCCTTGCCCTTGCAATCTTGTTATCTACCATGATCAAACAGTGTGCCCAAGGCTATTGCTTCTCTGAGCCAGTATTTCAGGGAATGACCTTCTAATGCTACCAGACATATTATTGCTGCCAACTCGTGGTAATAGTGCATAGAGAAAATACCAAGACTTTACAATAGAAACTGGAAAAAACTGTTACAAACAAAGCATGCATAAAACCCCTAGAAGTTTAATTCTTCTGCACTCTATATACAGGTACACACACAAAGATTATATATATTATGATATAATTTAATCTAAAACAACAAAATGTCTTAGGCTAAGTATTTGATTGTTCATTTACTAGTTATTTAGTAATTCCCAAAGAAGGGGAGGGAGAAGGGGAAGGAGAAGTGGTGGGGATAGGAGGAGAAGTGGAAGATATTGAGATATAAAATGAATAAATACAAAAATAATAAAAAGAGAGAAAAGTAATTGCTGCTTAAAAGCTTCTGCATATTTTGTATATAGCAGGATATTCAAAATATTATGATTTTCTAAAATTCAACATGAATGATACTTTATCAATATTGGCATCTTAAAACAGTCTCCTGATTTTTCTTTAGACTGCTACCAAACATTTTCCCTTTTGTTCTCTCTCTCTCTCTCTCTCTCTCTCTCCCTCTCTCTCTCTCTCTCTCTTTCTCTCTCTCTCTCTCCCTCCCTCTCTCCCCCTCCCTCCCCCTTGGCCACCCTTTCTTCCTGTCTCTTCCTCTCTCTTTTTCTCCCTTTCCCCCTCCCTCTCCTGCTGCCCTCCTCTCGTTCTCTCCCACTGTGTGTGTGTGTTGTGGGGAGCGGGTGTGGCGGCAGTCCCAAAGGCGCCAGGGACTGTAGCTAAGTCATATGACTTGCACCTGACTTCCTCATATAAACCACAAACATCTTGAGAGCTGCGCAGGTGTACCAGGATACTGGTGAATCCATTTTGATGGAGATATGCCCCTGCTGCCCTGATTAGCTGAAGCTGCGTGCCTGGTGAGGTGGCGTGGCCTGCTGTGCGTGGATGGGAACTGAGAGTATAAAAGAGTGAGAGGCCCAGGGTTCGGGGGAGATATAAAAACAAGGGAGATATATAAACAAGGGAGATATAAACAAGGGAGATATATAGAGAAAGAAGAAACAGGACTGAATAAACGTGTGCAGAAGGATCCTGTTGCAGCGTCGTTCTTCCTGGCCAGTTGAGCGCGCACAACAAGTGGTGCCGAAACCCGGGAAGAGAAAACCCGAGACGAGAAAACCTGGGAAAAGAAACATCTTCAGGCACGAGCGAAGACCCCCTGCTACAGGGAGGATTCAGAACTGCATAACGGGGAAGAAGGGGTTAATAAAGGTTCCCGTGAAACAGACTGTTGAGAAGGATCCGGCGTGGATTCAGAACTCTTCAGCTGGGGAACGGTACTGATGAAGAGAAAGAAGAAAGATGAAGACTGAATAAACTGCTGTTAGAAGGACTGGTGGTAGCATCATTCTTGCTGGTCGAGAGTGGGCGTGACAATTGGTGGCCCGTACTGGGAACTGACTCCCCCACCGAGTTCAGAACTTTCAGCAGTCAGTGGTTGCCGGCAGGGTAAGTTCACGGTGAGTGAAACTTGCGACCCCAGGAGTTTGGGAAGGACCTCGATAAAATAGAGGTGAGCATAAAGTTGCCAGGAAGTAGGCACAAAGTAACCCAGGAGTTTGGGAAGGACCTCGGATAAAATAGAGGCGAATATAAAGTTGCCAGGAAGCAGGCTTTGGGACAAGTTAAGGTTCCTGGTTTTGGGACAAGTTAAGGTTCCCGGTTTGGGGACAAGTTAAGGAACTATGATAACCTCAGTGTAGTGATCAATAGATCCTCGCTGTGTAGTTATGCTTTTTTCTCCCATTGACCCTTTGTGGGTAGGTCTGATAGTTTTGGTCTTGTTTGTTCTGATATATGGACTCTGTTACTGTTTGTGTGTAGAGGCAGTCAAGACAGGTCAGAAAATCCTTACAGAGCAACAAGAAAGTATGTCGGAAGAGGAGAAGGGCTTAAAAAGAAAAAGGAAAAAGAAAGGAGACACAGTGTTATCAGGTGAACAGAAAGGACAAAATAAAAGAGTTGAGGCGGAGGAGGAAGGCGAATTAGCTTCTGCTCCCCCTCCCTATGCCTCCTCGTCAGCCATCTATGGGCAGACCTTCTGTCCGGAGGTCTGGAAAGAGGATAGATTCTCCTTGCTGGAATGTCCTATTTTCACTGATCAAGCTGAATTTGCATGGGATAGAGATATGCTGCTTGATCAAGGTAGATTTGCACAACAACAGACAGGATATCCAGTGCAGGTGTTTGAGCAGGTGAATCAGATTCCTATAAGGGCGTGGAAATCATTGCCTAACAGAGGGGAAGTTAGTGAAAACTTGACTCTCATATTGACTCCCCAGATGGACACACAGGTGATTGAGGTTATGGTCTCATTACCACGAGGTATTGTGTCCATCTCCCCTGGGGATCGACCAGATCAGGTGTTGACGTGGGCGAGAGGGTCTGTTTGTGTGTTTCCACAGGACCAGACGGAACCTCTTTGGGTGCTGGAGAGATTGGTGAGATGCTGCAAGAATGAGGCTCCTGATCCAGTTGCCCCCGTGGATGTGGTGGATGATCCCACAAGCACAAACAATGGAGCCAAGATGAGAGATCCTTTCGGTATTCCAGAAGCCGATACCAGCTCGACATGACATTCAAATTTTTCCACGCTTTTTGATCCCTGAATTTTCCTTAAAGAGATAGCCCCTCTGGCTATCTATCCCTTGCTTCAGGGAAGATGAGTGGGGATGAGAGCCCTGGGATGTATGCTTGTTATAGTGTGTGTGTGTTTTGTGTTTGGCACATGTGTTAGGTGCAGTGTGTGCGGGCCCGCACTTTCGCCATGGTAGCGTAGGCTTTTGCTGCAGTGGAGGCGGGACAATCTCCTCAGATTCGGTTTGCCGCTCTAAAAGAAATTATGCTGCGTTATGCCGTGGGGTGCAAGGCTAAGCACTGCACAGAGGATAGCTTGCTGTTGGCATCCTGTGGAAGGCATGTCTGATTGCATGAAGGTTCAGTGTCCTAGTTCCCTTCCCCCAGGAAAAATGACACGGGAGCTGGCCAAGACCTCTCTGGGTGATGAGCCTAAGGGATGGTTTTGTGTAGGGCCCCTATGCTTGCACACTGGGGATCAGACCTCTACCTTCACCCATGAGGCTTGCTTGCAGCAATTAAGATCTGGCCATAGGTTAATTAACATCCTGGCCTTTTGATGCACCTGCCGCAAGCAAAACACAATCTCCCCAGGAGTGGCTTGGCATAATAGAGAGGTAGTCAGTGATAAGACTCCCTGGGCATGTCACCAACCTAAGACAGGGATCAAACCAATGCTGTTTGTCACCCAAGGACGGGTAAGGGGCATGGCTGCGGGGGGCTATCTACAGACATTCTCTCTGCCAAAAAAGAAAAAAGGGGGAATTGTGGGGAGCGGGTGTGGCGGCAGTCCCAAAGGCGCCAGGGACTGTAGCTAAGTCATATGACTTGCACCTGACTTCCTCATATAAACCACAAACATCTTGAGAGCTGCGCAGGTGTACCAGGATACTGGTGAATCCATTTTGATGGAGATATGCCCCTGCTGCCCTGATTAGCTGAAGCTGCGTGCCTGGTGAGGTGGCGTGGCCTGCTGTGCGTGGATGGGAACTGAGAGTATAAAAGAGTGAGAGGCCCAGGGTTCGGGGGAGATATAAAAACAAGGGAGATATATAAACAAGGGAGATATAAACAAGGGAGATATATAGAGAAAGAAGAAACAGGACTGAATAAACGTGTGCAGAAGGATCCTGTTGCAGCGTCGTTCTTCCTGGCCAGTTGGGCACACGCAAGAGTGTGTGTGTATTAAAATTCATGAAAAGAAGTCTAGGTGATATCTTTAAAATATTTTTGAGTAAACTAGAAAGAGCTTGGTAAAGAGAAGTCATTTTTCATAATCAGCATGATGCAGAAACTTTTAAAAATATTCAAATATTTTTGCAGGTTATCATTTATAATACAGAGCAACAAATGCCACTATATTGACTTAAATATGAGGACCCATGCTTAATAAAGATGTTAAGAAAGGATGTGTTAGAAGAAATTCCTCAGTTTAAATTAAATAAGTACTTTAATTGTTGAATTGTGTAAATCATACTGTTTAATTCTTTTATAGTGAAAATTTTGCTGTCTCAAATAGTCAGAACCCTAGTATTAGGGATACAGAAAACATTCAATTAATATTAGCATATTTGATAATAAGTAAATTAACGGCAGAAAGCTTTAAATACTTCTATTAGAATCATTCCTAATTTATTATCAAAACATAAGTAATTAAAGACTTTGTTCAAACAAAATTCTCCGTGTGTGTGTGTGTGTGTGTGTGTGTGCGTGCATGTGTGTGTGTTTATATGTATATGAAGTTATGGTGTAGTCTATGAAGTTATAGTATGGTCTCACTCCTTTAAGAGCTTCAAATGGTCATTGTTCCAAAGGAATATTTGAGTTACAGACAAATCTAAGTTTAGTAGGTTCTAACATTTTATGTTTTATTGAACAGTGCAATGACTCTCAGAGGTTTCCATTTACCGGGTACACATGCTTTTCTCTGTAGTAGAAAGATTTGAATTAAATAAAGAAGATTTCTATCCAAAAAAACTATGTCGCTAGGAAAAATTATGTGGATGTCCTAGAGTAAGAAAGTAAAGAAAAAATATTTCTGATATGATTATTTTGTAAAACAAAATAATTTTTTGAATGGCAAAATATAATTTTTGATTGTCTAAAAAGGTAAAATGCTTCTTACTAGTGATATTTTTGAGGGCACAAAGTTGTAGAGAAATAATTTTATTCTGTGCAAATGGTAAGTCAGAAAAACAACAAGGATACTTATAAACATGATTTTCTCATGGAAAACCTGAGATACTTTTACAGCTATTGTTTGAGCAATTCTATGTAAGTTTTCATGTATGCCACACGAGATACTACAGACCTTCAGCTTGAGATAAAGTCTCTTTTGCACATTGTCAAATGTCTTCAGGAAGATTGACAATTGAGTAAAAGCAATTTCTTAAAATGTTTCAAAGCCGGGCAGTGATGGCACACGCCTTTAATCCCAGCACTTGGGAGGCAAAGGCAGGCAGATTTCTGAGTTTGAGGACAGCCTGGTCTACAAAGTGAGTTCCAGGACAGCCAGGGCTATACATAGAAACCCCCCCCAAAGAAAAAATAAAATAAAAAAAGTTTCAAATGAGGCAAGGAAGATGGCTTAACAAGTCAAGGTGCTTGTTGTAGGAACCGAGTGTTCACCTGAACATAAGTTCAGCCCTGAAACCTAGATTAAGATTGCAGTGCAGGATTCATTCCTTAAAATTGAACTTTTCCCCTATGTATATGCTGATATCATGTGTGTCTGTTCATGACTACACGTGAGCGCGCGCAAACACACACACACACACACACACACACACACACACACAGAGAGAGAGAGAGAGAGAGAGAGAGAAAGAGAACCACTAAACAGTTTTGTAAATTTTTCAAAAACTTATGACACACAGATAACATTGTGTGGCATACATTTCCTTTGTCTGTACTTTTATCAATATTTTTACTTGAAGGACATGAAGAATGCAAAAGCAATACTTGAGTTGGAGTGTCTTTCCTTTTTTTAAAATATTTTTTATTATTACGTATTTTCCTCAATTACATTTAGAATGCTATCCCAAAAGTCCCCCATACCCTCCTCCCCACTTCCTTACCCACCCATTCCCATTTTTTGGCCCTGGCGTTCCCCTGTACTGGGGCATATAAAGTTTGCGTGTCCAATGGGCCTCTCTTTCCAGTGATGGCCGACTAGGCCATCTTTTGATACATATGCAGCTAGAGTCAAGAGCTCCGGGGTATTGGTTAGTTCATAATGTTGTTGCACCTACAGAGTTGCAGATCTCTTTAGCTCCTTGGATACTTTCTCTACCTCCTCCATTGGGGGCCCTGTGCTCCATCTAATAGCTGACTGTGAGCATCTACATATGTGTTTGCTAGGCCCCGTCCTAGTCTCACAAGAGACAACTATATCAGGGCCCTTTCAGCAAAATCTTGCTAGTGTATGCAATGGTGTCAGCGTTTGGAGGCTGATTATGGGATGGATCTCTGGATATGGCAGTCTCTAGATGCTCCAGCCTTTTGACACTTATTGCCAATTTGTAATGTTTTGTAATATTTCTCACAAAACTATTTAATGGAACTACTTGAGAAATATTTATGATAGCCTTTGAAAATATATTGGTATGTTTTAGTATAGCTAGCTGAAATAATAAAAATTATCTCTTAATTATGTATCCAGCTTAATCCAGAGAGAAACTGGTGATAGTCTTGTTTATTAAACATTCACTTTTGATTGATTATATTTGGAGGCAATTGAAAATAATTCTATTTCTGTAATATTTGCATTATCACATTCCTAGATGCATTAAGGAGCAAGTGTGTTATTCTTCTAAATCATGGGGAGCATTAATATTTTGAGAAATATATTTAATTGAAAAGATGGATCACTTAACATGTAGTAGTAAAGGTAGATAAGATTAATAATATATATTATAGTAACTAAAATTCAAAATATATCCCCAACTGAATATTTTTGCAAACTTAGAGAATTATATGTTTCTAAAGGTTCTGCCAACCATAAAAACGAACAAGCAATGGATCAAAACAACTCTAATAGTGACGATGATTTAAAAAGACACATTTCATAAAAAATAGAAATCAATATAGGAATATAATGTTAATTTAAAGGACAAATGCTAATTAGTGTTATAATGATATATATATCAAAATAATTAGACAAACTTTTAATAGATGAAATTTTATGTATAAGTTAAGTTTCCTAGCATAATCTTGTCCATGTTGTATAGTTTAAATTAAAACCTCAATGTCTTATTATAATAGATTATGTTAAGCCTATTGAAACATTGGATAAAACACATGGGCTTGGTTTTCAGATTAATAATTCATGTTATTTTCTTTGATTGGTTATTGTAGGAAAAACAAAATTCATTCCAAGTGAGACAATAAAGGAGAAACAACTTATGAGGAATAAAGTTGTGCACCACTTAACTCTTACCATGTTTCCCCACCTACCCCTTCTACAAAGATCCCTGGGCCTTGTGAGGAGAGGTGTACTTTGCATGTCCCATTTAAAGCTGCACACTTAACAGGACCTTTCTCTCTCTCTCTCTCTCTCTCTCTCTCTCTCTCTCTCTCTCTCTCTTTTTTAATGCCAGTTGAGCTTTCTATTTTAGTTTATATTTATACAAAGAGAAGCTTCTCTGATAAAGGTTGTTAGATTCACTGATTTGTAAATACAGCAATAAGTTATTAGGAGTCATTCTAATATTATATTCACTTAAAAGAAAATAGTAAGGTTTTTCTCTGGGGCCTCTGAACTATCTAGCACAATTCTTACCTCCATTAACAATTCCAGGTATAGGTTTCATTTCATAGAATATTAGATCCAATTGGAAAGAGGTTGGTTATTCCTATAACGTTTATGCCACTGTTACAGCCCTACCATATCTTGCAGGGAGATGGTTTTTGTAGCTCTCAAGTTTTATAACTAAATGAGATTGATGATTACTTCTCAGTTCTGGCAGTGTGAGTAGCACCTTCAAACATTATGAAAGACACTCAGTAGGGATAAAATTTCTAGATGAGTAACTATGCATCCATATTCTTTGCTATCTTTAGCAACATGGTCATACTTTCAGGTTCAAGGGCCTAAGTATGAATATTGATTATAAACCATAATACTTTAAGTACTGTTGGATTCCATACACTCACAACTTGAAAAAAAGGTAACCTAGAGCATTTGCCAGTAATAGCTCTTATGTATGTATTTCCTTCTCATGTCAACTGACTGTATGATCTCTCAGAGAAAAGAAGCCCATCTCTCCTTTTTATTTATTAACATTAACAACTTAATAAGTGGCAGACTATAGATAAATACTTAAAAATGAAGAAACTGATATTCAAAATTTATGCATATGTACTTAAAATAGATGTATTATCACAAGAATACAAGAATAGAAAATGAAGATTTATTTCTCCCAAAGTTTGTTAAAAGATAGCATTTCCTCCTTTTAGTTTAGAGTGATTAGGATGATAAATAGATGATAGATAGATAGATAGATAGATAGATAGATAGATGGATGGATGGATCATAGATTGTGGGAAGATAGAGATATAGAGATAGAGGATTATGTAAAATTTTACAAAGCAACCAGTTTTTATTCAAGGGCAATATGTAGAATACTAAATATTTAAGTAACTAAAGGAAGATTATTATAGGTTATGAAAAAGCAGAGTACACATGAACAAATTATTGTTATATTTTTATTAGAATTTTAGACAATGGTGAGGGAGATTCTCTTCTAACATTATTTATTATTGCATGTGCAATTTCAATATAGGTTAGAAAGGCAATGTTCTTTTCAAAATATTCTCAAGAACTTTATTCTGTCTAT
The DNA here is from genome assembly GCF_000001635.26 of Mus musculus. Lineage (NCBI taxonomy): Eukaryota > Metazoa > Chordata > Mammalia > Rodentia > Muridae > Mus > Mus musculus. Next base: position 79,271,541 of record NC_000079.6, read on the forward strand.
CTATTATAGGAGGTCTCGAATCTTTACCTGTATTTGAAGAGGAGAAGGGTAGTGTACTTGGAGGTAATCAGTGACAAAAACTGTGTTTCACACTTGTAGCAGGCAAGAAAATGGTTTTACTAGTTTACTTCATAAATTATATCATTAATATGCAACATTTAGTGACAAACATCTCAAGGTCATTGTTTCAGTTACTTTTTCTATTGCTGTGATAAACAAGTGTGACCAAGGTAACTTCCACAAGAAGCATTTTAATTAAGTTTGTGTTTCTACAGGGTTAAGAGTCCATGCTGGAGTGACAAAGGCATTGCAGCTTAGAGAAGATGCTGGGGGTCTCCATCTTCAAACTGAAAGCACAAAGCAGAGAACAAAAATTGATATTAATATTTTTTGAAGTCTTGAAGCCTACTTCCAGTACACAATTTCTCCAAAAGACCATGCTTCCTAGCCCTTCCAAACAGCTCAAATCAGGGTGCAAAACATTCAAATGTCCAAGACTATGGGGGACATTTATCATTCAAACTACTACCACCACATGCTAACAAACACATTTCCAAAAGAAGATTTCCTTACAATTTTTGGTATTTGTCATATATTCTGTATGAATGTTTCAATATAGAATGTAACCCAAAAATTTGCTTCGTTGCTAGAACAAAAATCCTATTTTGCTATCTTATTAAATTGAAAAGATGATTCCATTAGCTTTCTATACAATGTTGGCAGTCAATTAAAACTTAAAGTTTATTTAATGTTCTATAAAAGAATTTGTCAAACTAATTATTTTGATCAATTTAACTATTCCTTCCTGGGAAATTGATCAGATATTCTCATTTCTTAAAGATACATTTATTCTAAATTGATGATTTTTATCATTGAGTTAACTATAAGTGATTTTGGATGACAATTGTTAGTTCTTGACCTTAGTTATTATCTAGCCTGACCCTGAACTCTCTTTTAGTTATATTGACAGGTAATAGCATTGTTTCTCATTTTGTACCTAATTCATTTGTAAACAAATTTTAGAGTTTTATGTCATTGCACACACTAGTTTCAATTTATCTACTATAAATTTAGTTTCATGTCACTTTAACATTTGTATCATCATGACAGATATACTTGAGGCCTAATTTTAAGATATTTTCAAGCTTTTCATATCACTTGACTTTGTTTTACTGCTTAGGAGAAATGGAAGGCCATGTCACTGTTCAAGGAACAGTGTCTCTCTTGTTTATACAAAAATTCTATCTTAAGGTATCTGTCTAATTTATTTCATTCCATAGACATTAATGGTATAAATTTCATTTTGATAATATTTATGTCAAGTTTAAAATAAAAAATCTATAAATAATTATTTTTATAAGTTACCACATTCAGAAACATTAGCAATCCATTGACCATTAAAAAGAAATAGAAACAAAAAAAAAATAGGAGTATTCTAGGTTAGTATTCAATATTTCACACACACCATTTTTTGGCCATTATTTTAATTTCAAAAATTAACAAAAGAGAAGGTCAGGGTAGAAAGTTATTCACCAGGAGGTGGGTGAAGACTACCAGACATCAGCTAATGACTTGTTCAAGGATTACATTGGACCTGGGTCACAAAGGTAAGCATCTCGCTATTATATGGCCAACTTTATACCATTCAAGTCAAGCTTGAAAAAGACACATTTCAGATGTTGACTTTTGCTGTCCGCAGATGCATGTGATCTTTGGAGGAGAAAAGGACAGCGTTAGGCCCTTGGTGCTGGTATTTTCATGTCTTTCTCAAAACTGCAACCATGCTGTGTCCTTTGGAGATGTTCTTTTACTAGACTGTCCCCCAATGAAACTGGGTCTTGAAGTGTCAATGGTATCAAGAGAGATCATAAGACACCCCTCTAAATCAGCCTCTGGTTGATGTTAGTCCTGCTGGCCCTGTGGATTCTGGTCATAGCTGCCAACTTTCTCTTTGAAACTTCTTCCTTTTCATTATGTTTAGGTGCCTCTCAAGTCGCTGAGCTTTGGTCCAGACTCAAAATCAAATTTCTTTCTTCTTGTCTCTCCCTGACTGATCTCAGAGATATTACAAAGTGCATTAAATCTCCAAAGAGAGACAGGACTTGAAAGTGCTACTTCACTTTTGTGTTAACTCACAAAAGTCAGTATCTCCGACTGATCACATATGAAAGAACCCTTAAAAAGAACAGTATCACATTAAAAAAATTAAAGCATTGAAAAGTTCTTTTCTGAGTCTATCTTCTTTTAGAATCTTCAACCTGATGTAATGGTGGGGGTTGGTGGGTGGAAACTTCATTTAAAAATTAATGATTAGCAAATTTGGAAGTTCTTTAAGTATGACCAGGTATTTTTTGCTCTGTTGGAGTTGTTAGCGGTACATGTGTTTGATCTCTTATTTGACCAGTTCTAATTATTTGAGAAGAGTATTTGATTTTGAGAAATGAATCTCTCTTCCCCTGACTTTGTTGCAGTAATTCCCAGTGATAATACTAGGGATAGACACAAAATTATATCATTTCATAAATATAAAGTTACTAATATTCTTTCAGCAAAGGTTGGTTCAATCTTTAAACTTCATAAGAAAATTAAAAAATAAGTGATGGTGATGTTTTATTAAAGAAAGGGAAATTAACAAAATTAGATAATAAAGGAGAATAATATCATAGCTATGACTGGAGTCTAGAATGATCTCAGAAAGAATGATACAATCTTTATGATATTAACCAAGGTGTATGAACTTCTTGCAGACAAGATGGCATAAATCTCAGAAAAAAATAAACTGGCTCAACTCCATCACAGTAACATTTGTTTGCACATTTTGTGTTACAGAGATAGAATCTAGACATTCAGATTATTCTGCAGCATAATAACCAATTTCAAAAAATGTTTGTCATTTTAATTTTTAATATATAGGTAAAACAGCAATCCTTTGTCTCCTGTATTGTGAAGAAATATTACTGTCTAGAAGGTTATATATAGACATTATTGTCATTATGTTTCTCAACACTTAAATCTCCCCTAAATTATCCTTCCTGACATGAGGAATGTTTTACTTAATATTGATATGTGAGTGAGTGTTATTTGCCATGTTAAGATGAACACTCTAGGAAAAGGATACATAGTCAACAAATTTCATGATGTCTGACACAGTGTATAACTGACACATTTAATACAAAAGTTTTTGCTCTTGAGCTAGGCTTTTATACAGAATCATTTTCCACAAAGGTAAGACAAAATATGTCTACAAAATAATCCTTCTTCCAGAGGTTTTACAACTGGTATAAAATTGATACTTCTCCCTTCTTTTCTTGGGCATTAATCAACTGTTTGAACCCTTAACTGAGCCTTGTGGCAGAATTTATATGAGTACTTTTATCATACATAGTAACTTTTAAACATTTTGTACTATTAAACCAGATATATATCATGTGTAAGCTTAAGAGCTCTGCAGATCACAGACTTTTTAAACACTAAACATTGATAAAGTATGAGAATTAGTTCACAACTCAATTTTCTCTAGTCAGAGCACTTGACAACTTAATTTTGATTTTCAGATATGAAAATATATTTTCCCAAAGTCTACTTTCTAACTGAATCACCTGCAACAATTATGTCTTTTGGATAAACAACATCATTGGATAGCTCTCCAGATTCTTGAGAAAGGTAGATTAAAAATTAAACTAAAACAAATACTGCATATCTTTCACTAATAAATTGCATAAACCTTATAGCATATGAGAGTTCAAATATTAGCATATCATGAGTAGATTGAATGTATGGGTTGATTATACTATTAGTTCCTACTATGTAAATAGTTATCAACTTAGTTATCAACTAAGAAATAATTTACATGATTTTGTAATTATAAAGATGTCCATATAGTTTTTAATTAAATTTTGAATCTTACATATAGTGAACATAATGCTAGAAAAAGAAGAAAAACTGTAAAACAAAGATTTATTTGAGAAACTATTTAGTTCTTTTTTATTGTACTGAACTAATTAATCTGATATATATTTCTAGTAAATATCTATTACCATCAAAATTAGTAATTATTAATCAACATTAGGTGAATCATTGTCGAACGCTAAATGTTATTTGATTCACCAATAACATTGACTCATCTCATCCTCATAAGAGTTAGATAATGAAGACAATCACGATATTACTTCGAGATAATGACATTTGCTGTAGAAACACCAAAAAAATATTTTCAGCAATATAGAACACACATATATCTGTCTCAGAGGTAATTCTTTAACTCTGTAGCTTCTATAGACATTTACAGTTATTTCTCTCCTTTATCTTGGACACCTATTTCATTCATGTTACATTTTCATCTTCAGAGGTGAAATATAGCAAGTTGACAATGAAAAGTGGAGTCTACAGTATGTAATTTTTGCTACTTTCTAAGACAGATACAAATGCCAAGTTTCCTTCATAGTGTGTTTTGTTTTGTTGTTTATAAAACTTCAGATCTTATATTGATATAACTTAAACAACTTGAAGAAAGAAAAGAATACTCAAAGAATGTATCATCTGTATAGTTTCTTAAATATGTTCTTTTTTTCCCTAAAAAGTTAACTTTAAAAAATCAAAGCTTTAAAAATATCTTTCAAGTTATATCACAAGATGTCTTGGGGAGTTGTGTAAAAATATATAAAGTACTCAGTGGCCAACATAAATTCTTACAGCCTCAATATTAATTGTCATATAAGCAAAGTTTAATATATCATATGTAGTAGAGAAAGGGAAAAATATTCTTTCATTACTTCAGTTTAGAAATGTATGAATGGAGAAGCCAAACTGGGAGAACTGAGGTGAACCTCAGCTCTACAGAGAAAACATTATTTGAATGAATTAAAGTTTTTAATTAAAAAAACTGGAGTGGATTACATTTTTTGCAATAGATTAATTAATTTAAAGGAAAGTAATTTACACATATGCATATCAAACACTACCAGGAAAGTACAGACAGTATTCTATCAAGTGCTCTAGTATTCATTTATAAAAATCTTCACACATTCTCTAAATATCTGAAGCCCCATAAAGAAACACATGTTAAATTAAAAACATATCTGTATCGTCTAAATTCAAACACCCTTTTACATAAAATATTTGAAGTGTGCAGTGCTCTTTGTGTCTAGTATTTTACAATAAATAGTAGAAGTGGGAAAGGGTACACATTCAGGGAATTCTCTAAATAAACAAGAAATCTGTCTGCTATCGCCATGTACACATCACTTGTGGTATATTGCCTCTCCTAACTGGTTCTGCTTAGGTTCTCTTGAGTAGCTGAACTATTTACTTGATAAAAGGAAGGATAATCAAGGAAAGTTTCTATAAACTATCTTAAAGATTTATTATCCTCTTTTAAGTTATCTTTATTTTCCAGATTCAGAAACTTATATTATTCAGTTCATTCTGATAGTAACTGTGCTGTGATTCTATTTTACAGCTGATGATTGCAATGAAAATACCTAAATTTAATAATCATTGCACCCAGGCCTTTCACTTTAATGATAATAGTCAAAAAATTATATTGTTTTGCCTTATGTTTATCTTTTAAAGATCTTTTTTTGAAAATAATTCCATTGCCCTGAGCAGTATATAGTACAAAATGTAACTAAATTCTTGACTCTTTTTCAGACTTACCCTTATCATCTTTTCTGCCAAGACTCTTCATGCTTTTTAACACTTTATTCTTTGCTATTTCTGTTTTCTTAGTGTTATTACCACCTTCCCCTGCCACACACCATATGCACAAACTCACACCTGGACGTATACATGCCCATGCCTTAACTGGTTTAAGGTGGAGTGTGAGAAGTTCCTGTGAGTAGTGCATTATTTTACATGCAGTCAGCTACTGTTGGAAGCATATTATACAATACTGTTGTCGTTGTCCTTACTGGTTTCCCTTTCAGATGGGCACGGATAATTAATACATAGACATTGAGTGACATAGATATGCTCTCAGTTGAATCGTTTAACATGCTAAATAATTTAAAATGCACAGAGGACTCTAATGCTTTGCAGGGGAGGGAAAGATATCCCCATTCGGAGGGGGCACGGCATGGGGGGCTTTGCTTTTTTGTTTCTGTTGAATGCATTTGGGCTGTACAGCTGGCGAGGGCATTCCTATAGGACTTTAAAGGCAAAGTAGAAAAATGACATAAAAGCCTGGCTTGGATTTGATTGATGCACTCTCATATTTGAAGTTCACTCAGAGCTTTGTGCTAGAAGGCCTGGGTCACTGTATCCAGTGTTCTAATGAGACTGTGTGTGAACACTTCCAGCTTTGTAGACCTTGCTTTAATCAGAGACTGGAAAACACTCCTGACTGATAGGCTACAGAATCGGATCTAAACAGAAAATAACATGCTCGATTTGGCCTCGGAAGGTGGGTTGAGCAAATCTTTGTGATGTATTGGAGCATTTGCTGAGTGCAAGTGCACGTGGGGTGGTTCCTATTTCTGTCGGCAAATACAAATTTTTCACTCAGCAGGCATAATCAGAGCTAACTCGAGAGGAGAAATAACAAAAACCCAACAGCCCTTAGCAACTCAGCATGGCATAGAGGGATTTAAGACTTCAGCGTTTTATCTCCATCAGTATGAAAATGTATGAGGAAATCTGAACTTTGAAAGTGCAAATAAACAGACTTAACACACTGTAAGCCACTGATTTAACCCTGATCTTTTGCTGGAAACATTCGTTTATTTCCTGATAAATTTCACTTAAATTATTTAAAGTTTAAAATCTTATTTGTTTCTAATTTGAACAAATTAACCAAATAAGATAATTTGGTTAATGAAGGATAATGTAAGCAGCAACTTTCAATGGATTACTTATGTACTGTTTTTATGTTGAAAACTCTGTGAATGACAACTCCACCTTGCAATGGACAAACATTATTCTTGTCCTTCCCTTACTGGGAATTCTGAACAACCATCATTGATAGAAACCTGAGTCAGAAATATATTTACAATTTACTTAGGCAATATTGTAATATCATTTTAACAATACAATTGTGAAAACAAGCAATGAAGGTTAATAATCTAAATATTTTCTGGTTACACAAAGCACACATACTAAATGGCATACTAAATTGACACAACTTACATTTGCCATTTGTTATTTGATAATTTTCTTGTTTCTTAGCATCTGTTCTAATGAAACGTTGTTTCTCAGATCTATGCTATCACTAATACTGAATTCTGATGACCCTTACTGTCATGTCTGAAATGTATTTTTTCCTACATTTCTATAAATTTAAAGTTCTTTGGATATTAAGCAAATGTACTTTATCATCTGAATTTGTATCATTTAAGAATGAAAGAGTACTTATTTTAATAAATAAGGAAGCATACTAGAATACGTTAACATCACCTGTAAAACAATGGTGTACAATATCCCAGATACAGGAGCCTATGTGGAGTGGTAGTGGTGGGGTCTACACATGCTTGTATCTTCACTCTGAGGACAGAAGGTAACCTTTCTCAATTGCTGCTTAATTAATGTATACATTTAATTTATACATTTAATCAGTAACCCTAGGTCTTTCCAGTTCTCCTAGATTGGCTGACAGCAGGCTGCAGGGACCCTTCTGTAACCAGTCTTCAGTACAGATTCACAGAAAGCCAGTGTAGCTACAGTTGGAACACTGAGTAATTTTGTGGGTGCTGGGGTTAAAGATTCTGACCCGCATGCTTGCTTGTCTCCCAGGAGCAGGTTTTTCCCCTCCATGGGCAGAAACCTCAAAATGTTGAAGTTACCTCCATAGTTCTAAATAAATATTTTCTTTAACATGTTTTGAATACTAGTTAATAATGTCCAGTTTGTACCTGGTAACACTGTAAATATGTGGTTTCTATCCTTTATAAATTTCTTATCAGTTAAAATGTAATTGTGCTTCTGAATATTAGAAAGTATTAATAAGCACTTTCCCCTTTTAGAATCCACCTTGATTCTAGAAGAGCCAGAGTGACCATCATACTCAAAAGGATTCTGATCTAGCTCTAATTTCAAAGTACTGGGGCATTTTCTTAACTAGAAAACACTAGGTCTCTAAGCAAGAACAGAAAATCAAGTAATTCCATTTTTCTGTTTTCCTATACTCATTCTATCTGCTTCTCCACTCAACTACCTGAAATGTTATAACAAATGAAAGAAACTTCCAAACCAGAGAACTCTATCTCTCACTCTGAGGTAATCAAGAAGAATTAATGAAGCTAAGATTTGGGATCAACTACTTCATCATTATCCAGATTTTCCATCCTTTTCTCTAGACTGGTATTATGATAGCAGATAAATTGCTTATTGAAAACTAAGTTGCTCAACCCCACCTCTCCCTTTCTTGTCTCTCAAACTTTCTTTTTGAAATGAGCAAAATATAAACCTGAAATGAGTGAATCACATAAACAAAATAATCGAATTTTTATCATTTTATGTAATACAATTTTCATAAATTTTGGCTGTATTTCATAAAGTGATAGTTTATGTCAATAATAGAAAGAAAGTAAAATGTAGATGCATATATTATATATAATAATAGAACTGTATTTATCATGTAAACACATTTATAAATTTTTAATATTTCCCAGGAATATTCTTTTGGGCTCAACACTGACTTTTTTGAATTAAGAAGAAATGTTAACAATTTTCTCTGGACTGAATGAACTGTCCAGGCACATGTAATTCCAAGCAAGCCTCTATTTTTTCTTATTCTAAAGAATCTTTGTTATATGTGTCTTTAGGTTAGATATAATATTTTTGTAACTTTGAAAAATGCTAGTAAAAAGTAAAAGCTAATAAAACATATACTTAATAAAATGAAAAAACCAAATCATTGTATTGTGGGGTTGAAAATTCAGTACAGGAGTTAAGCATTTACCCAGAAAACATTCTGTGATCAGGTCCTAGCAACACAGAGAGAGAGAGAGAGAGAAAGAGAGACAGAGAGAGAGAGAGAGAGACAGAGAGACAGAGAGACAGAGAGAGACAGAAAGAGACAGAGAGAGAGAGACAGAGACAGAGATAAATAGAGAGAAGAAAAGGGGGAAGAACATAAAGGAGAAATGAAAGAAATTATAAGGTCCTGCTACAATGTTGTTTAAAAAGTATACAAAGTAATTAGATGGGTAAACATTTTGTTATGTATGTTGTTCCTTTGTGGTATCCCTTCCCAAAGTTTGGGTAAAAAGAAAGTTTCCCCATATAAATAAATTAAACATAGTACAGAAATGATGTGAAATAATTAATATATCACTTGTATGTTTAGCCATTTCCTTCCTCCTTTGAATTGAATGAAGTATAGACTAGTTTTTCAATGTTACCTTCTAATTAGCAGTCAGTGGAGATGTTACTGAAAAAAATGACAACAGGATGCTTTAGATTATGGCCACTTCTATGTGAAACTGCTTCTCTGAAATTATATCTTTCTATAGCTCCTTCCATATGTAATTGTCAGAATAATCTTTTTTAACATGTAAATCTGTCTTGAACATTAATTTCCTTTAAAATATTTGTAAGTCTTCACCATCATCAGATAAACCTGGCTGGCATCATCTAGAGCAAGGACCTTTGCCAAACTATTATTTCCATAAGATTTTCCTTCCTTTTGTATTATATCCTCCACCTATGTTTAAAAATTCATTCTTCCCATCCTTTATCTCTCTTTTGTAATACAGTAACTAAATCTATTTGTGTTCTTGTACCATTTCTCATCATCATTGTTAAAGGCTGGGAGAGGAATCTCTCCAGTTGTAAGTTACTGTTGCTTCCCTGTACTTTTCCATTTATTTAATGTCCTATGGTTAAAACTTGTCTGTTCTTGTTCACAGTAATAAACTGTCCCAAGCTACAGTGCACTGAAGCGTAGTAGGTGATCAGCATTAAGAATCAATAACTTGAGAATCATACCAAACTGGGATGGAGCAAGTGGCTCTTGTCTAACATTCCCAAGGCCCTGGCTTCATCCCCTAGCCTTGCAAATAGAAAAAATAAAACAAAACACAACAACCAAAACAAATAAAAACAACAACAACAGTCCCATGAATTGTTGACAGGCCATACAAGTGCTTACTATTGACATTAAAGAACACATATTTTCATGCTGTCAACTTTATTTACTCAAAATATTCTATGTAATCAACCAGCTAACATGACATACTTTAAAACTTAGTGAATCTGAATTCGAACCTTCATTTTTCTTCCTAATACAGATTCTTTCACTTGTCTCCATTTCCCATATTTTAAAATGAAGTACTTTCTAAGTGAAACATGAGAAATGACAGCTCTCCAAAGACTCCTGAAGATGCATGGTTAAGGAGAATTCCCTTCAACATTGTTAGCCATTAGTAGAGGAATTAATTTCATGACTCTCCTAAAATAAACTTTTTGAAAGTTTCTACATTTGCTAGCCAAGTGAATATAACATTCAGCATTTTTTGTTAAATGATAATAATTAATAAGTAATAATTAAATATATACAGCATGCTTTATCCATCCATTTACACTTAAGGTTCAAAACTTATTCTTTGAATCTGAAATAAAGTTTAGACATTTAACTGATGATTTGGCTGAACACATTCATCTCTGCAATTTTGTCACAATAAAGTTTGTAAGATATCATTTAATATAAAATGAGATACAGAATGAAAATGAATATGAATATCTATTCTGATTATAACTAACTTACTAAAATGTAAATGTTATCAAAAAAGGTCACAGTAATTAGTTTAATTATGTTATGAAACATAATGCTGCAGATAGGAAAAACATCTAAATTCATAATAAATTAATTTTATGAATTAAAAGAAATATGTATGTGTTTTTAAAGGATAGAAGTCATATGGAAATACAAGTGAAGAAAATCCTGAAAACTAAAATGTTTCAGAAACATGTATATCTAGATTATGTTAGAAGTAACTGCTTCAGAACACACCCACACTAGAGATAGTTTCCAAAAATTAGGTTTGTTCACAGATCAACCCACTTCCAATTTACCTTCTATTTTCTGCCCTAACTGAAAGAACTTAACTGAAACATTTAATAGCTTCAGATGTCAAGTATTGTCTCTTTATCTCAAAGGTTTGTTTTATTTTTATTAGTTCTTTTATTTTGGAAATTATAATGCACTTACATCATTTCACTTCCCTTTCCACAAACCTGTATACCCTTTCACATACCTACTTTTGATTTCTTTAAGATCATTACTTCTTTTTCATTAATCGTTATCGCATGCATTTTTGTGTATGAATATACATACATGTATATGAATATATATTACTAAATATAAGCTGCTCTGTTTAATTTTAGTTGATTGTATATTTTCTGTCTATGTACTCCTGGTGCTCATAGAAGGCAGAAGAGGGCATAGGATTGTGTGGAACTGGAGTTACAATGGTTGTGATCTTTCATGTGTGATTGAACCTGGTATCTCTGCAAGAGCAACAAGTGCTCTTAAATAACGAGCCACTGCTTCAGGACTATGATAAGAAGACACATAATTAATAGACATTGTTCTTGAGAGGGAGAATTGCTCTGGTACTGACAATAGAAGTAAATCTAACTTGTATTTGGTCAACTCATGCACAATTCCAGCTTTAAGTTTGTGCTCTCACAGCACAAAGCTCACTGCTGCTTTATAATGCAGCACTGCGTCCTGGTCTCTGTGGGCAAAGAATGAGAAAAGCAGTTCCCTGTCACTCCTCGAGCCATATCAACTCTTCAAAGTTGATTTGACTGAGCATCCTGGAAGATTTGTCTCTACAGTCGTACAGTCGTAATCAACACAGCATTCCTCTGCTTCTCTGTTTTGTAAATAAGAGTGCTTAATGAAAGATTTACCTTCGGATTTATGGAAGGTGAGTAATTGGCGTTCACTAGAGCTCTGAAGAAAGCTTTACAGAAGTCAGAAAAGAAATTTAAAAGTTTCTTTTTTTTGTCTTTTATTCTATTCAATCTTTTATTTATTTATTTATTTACTTTACTTTACTTTACATTATACTCCAGATTTCATTCCCCTCCTGGTCCACTCTCAGACTGTTCCACATCTCATACCTCCTCCTCGCCCCTGTCTCCACGAGGATATCCCCACCACCCACCCCACAAGACCTGTAAACTCCCTGGGGCCTCCAGTCTCTTGAAGATTACATGTATCTTCTCTGATTGAACCTAGACCCGGCAGTCCTCTACAATATATGTGTTGGGGGCCTCACATCAGCTGCCTGGTTGGTGGTCTAGTTGTCTGTGAGATCTCAAATGTAGAGGTTAATTGAGACTGCTGGTCCTTTACAAGGTCACCCTCTTCCTTGGCTTCTTCCAGCATTTCCCTAATTCAACTACAGAGGTCTGCAGATTCTGTCCTTTGGTTGGGTGCAAATTATCTGCACCTGATTCTTTCAGCTGCTTGTTGTGTCTTTCAGAGGGCAGTCATGCTAGGTCCCTTTTTGTGAGTGCTCCATAGCCTCAGTAATAGTGTCAGGCCTTAGAAACTCCCCTTGAGCTGGATTCCACTTTGGGCCTGTCACTGGACCTTCTTTTTCTCAGACTTCTCTCCATTTCCATCCCTGCAGTTCTTTCAGACAGGAACAATTATGCGTCGGAGTTTTGAGTGTGGGATGGCAACTCCCTCCCTCACTTGATGCCCTGTCTTTTTGCTTGAGGTGAGGTCTATAAATTCCCTCTCCTTACTTTTGGGCATTTCATCTAAGGTCTCTCCCTTTGAGACCTAAGAGTCTCTCACCTCCCAGATCTCTGGTGCATTCTGCAGGGTTTCCCCAATCTCCAGTGGTTGCCTACTGTGCCTCATTGAACTCTTCTGGAAGACAAAGAGGAATGGCCAGTTTTGCTTATTGATGGAGAGGAAAATACTAACTTTCCTTCTACTCCTGTAAAGTAATGTTAGGGGTAGGTTAGATCTGATTTCTGACACTCATCTGCAGAGCTTCCAACTGAAATTAAGCACCTGTTGTCTCTGCACTTAGATTATCCATCTAAAAAGATTTTAAAGGTTTTTTTCTCCTCTTCTTTTTCTTTCTTTCTTTTTTTTTACTAGTGTTTAAAAGAAGTTTAAAATTTGCTATGTTTTCAAACATCAAACTCATCATGGTTAGATTGTTCATCTTTCAAAAGACTCATAATAAATACTGTAAATATCTTAATAAAATTTGCTGGTGTGGGTTGATGTGTTTGGTTCACTACAAACACAACTTGATATTCTGTTGGGTTTAGACTTGCTATTCAGTGACATCAGAGAAAAGTAGTTTTGATTCTGATTACTTTTGTTAATTTTTTCTATACCCCCCCCCACCTTTTTTGGAAAACGGTTTGGTCATGTAAAACTTTATGTTACTTATTACAAGATTTAACAAGGAAAAACAGAGTAATAACAAATGAAATATGAGCTTACAATTTTCCCACTGAAATTGCACTAAATACTTCTACTTAAAATGTTCCATTTCACAAATTTTAATTTGCTCATGTTTTAGCAAATTAACTCATTATTCTGAAGATTTGAGATGTATAATATTTTCAAGAGTATTGGAAATCCTTAAACTTGAGAAGGGAATAGTTGAAGTATATGATTTCCTTTCCAAAGCAAGAGATCTTGAGCTTTTTAAATGGGAGAAGGGTGTGTGGGTCATATCCAAAGTCTAATTGCTGAGTCAACTCATTTCTTATTAGACCCTAATAATCAGGATGCTTATTTCTCAGGTGGCATAAAATTTTCAATATGTTTTGGTAATTTATCCATCATTCCTTGGGTATTTAAAGGACAGGCAGTTTTAGCAAGAGATGAATGAAAAAGAAAAGAAAAAAAAGAAAAGAAAAGAAAAGAAAAGAAAAGAAAAGAAGAGAAAAGAAAAGAAAAGAAAAGAAAAAGGAAAACATAAAGCTCTCTAATCCTATCCCTTAAATTAAAAGTGCTTCAGAGAGGATTCAAAGTTTTTCTGTAACATGGCTTGAAGAGTAACTAAAACTCTCAATTCTACTGTGAGGTCCTGCTTTGTTTAGAAAAGGACAACAAATTAACTGCCTCTGATTCTTGACCTTTGCCTTTAAAACCATGGCGAGTCAGATCTCAGCTTGCCGTTGCAGAGTCCTCTGGAGTTATTCTGACTCTGTGTTAGAGGGCTTGGAGACTCCTCTGCTGATGGGTAAGCTCCCCCTCTAGTGTTCACTGCACATGAAGTTTTTCTGCCCAGAAATAAGGCAAGACTGTCTGGCTGTTTTTCAATTTCCTATGGAAGGACAAAGCTTAGAGTGAAGATTTTAGGTGTCTAATGGCACAAAGCAGCACAAAGTATACATTCTAAGATTTAGAATTTAATATTTTTAAATGCATCTCAGTGCTTGACTACTACTCCTAGAAATGATGCCTGTGCAACATAGCAGGCCATGCATACGCGATAGACAGGATGGATTTAAGAGGTAAAGGTACAGTCAAAATAACCTTTTAGACTGAAAAATCTGATGTCTACTTATGAAGAAATTATTTTTCACTGGCAGTTGATACCAAGATTTATATTTGTAGACAGATTATCAATGGAAGAGCAGAATGAGGGCAGACATGCTAGAAAGCCCTAGCATCTAACTTTATTTCCAGAATTCAAGAAAAAGCAAAGAATTCAGTTTCATCTGTTTGATGGTACAGGGACCTATGCAAATAAGCTCATATACACTAAAAGGTTTGTCATTAACATGTCTGACACAGAACTATCCTCTCTCCCAAAATTAAATGCAATAGATACTATGAGAGTTTTTAAGTTTGTTGGCCAAAGGTGAAAAGTTCAGCAGCTTTATTAAATCTAGTTATGAAACTCTAGTGGGAATTTATCCAGAAATCTATTGTGCAATGGAAAATTAGAGAAAGAAAAACAAAGAAAGAATAACAGGATAAAAATTTAAAACAAACAAAAACCTGAACGAGCGCTGGGGTTTCACGACACAGTTGTTTACTGAACTGATATATCTAAAAGCTATATCTATCTATTTATATTTATCCACTGGCCATAATTATGAATTGAAAAAAGAAAATGTACTTCAGATACTTCAGAGAAGGCAGTGACCACTGTCTCAATAACTGCTGCAAAGTCTGTGTACATCTTCAAAGCTTCATATGGTTTGTTTAAAATTTGAATTGGACATGGGAAGCCATCGTTACATCAGAACAGAGGCTTTAATTCTCATTTGAGTTAATAAAACAAGCCTTTGAGCAATGTTTTCCTTAATATGAGTGATCCTAAAATCCTAGGTAACCATTTCTTTCTCCTGTTGTAAGTAACTATACTGCTTTAAGACAATACTATTATTTTATAAATATGTTAACATAAAGATGGCCACCTAAATACAAAAAAGAACTTTTCTTTGGTTTTTGTTGGTTGGTTGGCTTTGTTCTTGTTTGTTTGACTTTTGTTTTTCCTTTCTGACAAGCTGTTGACAAGGCTGGTTTCAAAATCATAGAGATCTATCTTACTCTGCTTCCTGAGAGCAACTGGAAACAGAGTTAGTCTTTAAGCACTCAAGCATATATATATATATATATATATATATATATATATATATATATATATATGTGTGTGTGTGTGTGTGTGTGTGTGTGTGTGTGTGTGTGTGTGTATCTCCAAGTTTTAAATCAACTATGCGTAATGATATTGTAAAGGAAATTGACATAAACCTAATACACAGAATAGAAAGCAGAAAAGTGAAAATCAGTAACAATTGAAAATGGAACTTTTACTTTTACAAGTATTTATCCAAGTAACTAAGATGTGTTTGACACTATTCAGACAATTTAGCATGCATGAATATATGAAACACATGAGGGCTGTTTTCATGGATCTTAACTGGAAGAAAACCTAAAAATAGTGAAAACCAAAATTGAAGAACGAATACTGAATTTACTTTGACAAATATTTTTGTACTGATGCTCAGAGAATATTGTAAAAGAAAGCCTGTTTCAGTCAGAAGATAATATTGATGAGTACAGCTGCTATATTCTTGAGCTTTAATTCCATAAGAAACAATATATAAATATAATGTATCTCTCCTTTTAATTCCCTCTATACACCCCCTCTCCCATATATCCACTGATACTCTGTTTTTCTTCAAAAAAAGATCACTATGATTCCCAAGGATAGCAACTGAACACAGCACAATAATATGCAATAAGACCAGCCACAAGCCCTCATACTGAAGCTGGATATGTAACACACACACACACACACACACACACACACACACACACACACACACATGAATAGAGTATTTGGGGCAGGGGAGGGCGCTCGTACTTGTTAGGGACTGTGGCTTTCTAGAGTTTTCACTTGTCTCCTGAAATATAACCTCTACAGAAGAAATGTATCATTTGGTTCTACACTTGAAATATTAGATTCATCTAAGAAAGATTTCATTAAAAATTACTTATAATAACAGTATGTGCATGGAAATATAGGGAACATTGTGGAAGTTTCTAGTTTTGCTCACTCTGAGTAATATTTCTTTATATTCATAGTGCCTCAATTGATCAGTGTCATCCATTTCGATGCCATCTTGATTCTTCTGTTCTTCTTTGTTCTAATCTCTATTCAGAGCCTAATTTGTGCTGTATTTAAAAATTAGCTCTTTGCATATTCTTCTTTTACTATAGATTTCCTTATCTCATTTGGACAGAAAATAGCAATGAACATTGCCTGATATAACCACTCAGGAAGTCAGTCTGGCAGTTCCTCAAAAAGTTGAACCTCTCCATTAGTATACCAGTCCTTACCCAAAAGATGCTCTAACATATAACAAGGACACATGGTCCATTATGTTCATAGAAGTCTTATTTATAATAGCCAGAAGCTAGGAAGAACCCAGATGGCCTTCAACACAGGAATGGATAGAGAAATTTAGGTATATTTACACAATGAAGTACTACTCAGCTATTAAAAACAATGACTTCATGAAATTCTTAGGCAAATGGATGGAACTAGAAAATATCATTCAGACTGAGGTAACAAAAGAACACACATAGTATGCACTCACTGATAAGTAGATATTAACCCAAAAGCTCTGAATACCCAAGATGCAATTCACAGACCAGATGAAGCTCAAGAAGAAGGAAGATCAAACTATGGATACTTGGTCCTTCTTAGAAGGGGGAACAAAATACCCATGGGAGGAGATACAGACACAAAGTGTGGAGCAAATACTGAAGGAAAAACCATCTAGAGATTGCACCACCTGGGGCTCTATCCCATATACAGTCACCAAACCCAGACATGAATGCCAGAAAGTGCTTGCTGACAGGAGTCTTATATAGCTGTCTCCTGAGAGGCTCTACCAAAACATGACAAATACAGAGGTGAATGCTTGCAGCTAACCATTGGACTGAGCATGGGGTCCCCAATGGAGAAGTTAGAGAAAGGACTGAAGGAGCTGAAGGGGTTTGTGACCCCATAGGAAGAACAACAATATCAACCAACCAGACCACCCAGAGCTTCCAGGGACTAAACCACCAACCAAGGAGTTCACATGGATCCAGCCATGGCTCCAAATACCTATGTAGCAGAAGATGGCAGGGTATCAATGGGAGGAAAAACCCTTGATCCTATGAAGGCTCAATGCCCAAGTGTAGGGGAATGGGAGGGCAGGGAGGTGGGCATAGGTGGGTGGGTTGGGGAAAACCCTCATAGAAGCAGTGGTAGGGGTAATGGGATAGGGGATATCCAGAAGGGAAATGGGAAAAGGGGATAACATTTGAAATGTAAATAAAGAAAATATCCAATAAAAAAAGAAAAAGTAATATTGCCTTATTATTTTCTGATACATGTTTGCCTATTGTCTATTATGTATACCACACTAAACAAAACTTTTATTTCATGAATTAAATCTTATATAAAAGAGTATAATGAAAGAGAAATATGATTTTCTGGCTTTCATGCTATGTTGTTCCTTACTGAACAAGAATAACAATGAAATGAAGTAAAATGGATGCTCCATGTTAGGATCACACACGGGATTTAGAACTTGTAAAGATAGTTAAATCATATGAATGCAAGATGGTTTTTATCTAGAAATTCAACATTAACATTTTATGATTCTTAGTGAGTTTTGCATCATGTACCTTAATCCCACTCATCTCCCTGTCCATTTGTATTTGCCTTTCACTCTTGTAAGCTCCCCCTTAAAAGAAAATGAAAACAAAATACAAAAATAAAAGAAAGAAAGAAAGAAAGAAAGAAAGAAAGAAAGAAAGAAAGAAAGAAAGAAAGAAAGAAGGAAAGAAGGAAGGAAGGAAGAAAGGAAGAAAGGAAGGAAGGAAAGCAAGGAAGGGAGGAAGGAAGGAACAAAGAAAGGAAAGAAGGAAGGAATGATGGAAGAAAGAAAAAAAGAAAGAAAGAAAGGAAGGAAGGAAGGAAGGAAGGAAGGAAGAAAGAAAGAAAGAAAGAAAGAAAGAAAGAAAGAAAGGAAGAAAGAAAGAAAGGAAGAAAGAAAGAAAGGAAGGAAGAAAGGGAGAAAGAAAGAAAGAAAGAAAGAGAGAGAGAAAGAAAGAAAGAAAAGGAGAAAGGAAGAAAGAAACAAAGAAAGAAAGGAAGGAAGAAAGAAAAGGAGAAAGGAAGAAAGAAAGAAACAAAGAAAGAAAGAAAGAAAGAAAGAAAGAAAGAAAGAAAGAAGTCATAAAAAGTCTCATCATGAAAGCTGTAGTGTGTCACAGTGTGTCCCACACTACATCCATCTGTCCACACACCTTTAATTGTGGACTTTACTACTTTACATTGCAAAGTGTAATTGGTCTGGTTTGAGGCCTCTGGCTTCTGCTGCACTATCCATCCTGGATCCTTATTGGTCCTCCTCTGGGACATCCTCTTGTTGGCCTATGTCACAACATCACATTTTTAACAAATCTTCTTCCATAAACTGTAGGAAAGCCACTCAAGCATTTGCTCTCATTGTACTGTCAGTGCTGCTGCTTCAGTTCATGTCACTCATTCAGTGTTTCTGGAAAGCCCAGATACCATATTAGTTTTTCTCTTTGTGACATTTACATATTAGAATAAGATGGTAAACAAGTAAATACATGTGACATTAGTCAACAAACTAATCTTATTGAAGGTACAAAACACTAGAAAATGTCAATATTTTTGTGAAGGCTAAGTGATATTATAGTAGCTGTAGCCATGGTTCTGCCTTCCCTTATGTAATGTTATTCAATAAGAGAAGATAATCTCAAATGATTTTCTTACTTTTCTCTAGTACTTCAATATGAAGACATTACATTTAAAGTTCCAATCTTTCCTCCGAGGTATAGTAATGCTCTCCAAAATCTATTTCTTTAGTATATTGCTGTATATGTCTAGATATATACTGTATGATATAATGCAGACTACATACTTAGTGATATTTAAAAGAGAAGATAATTTCTCAGGTAATACTATCATATAAGATACTTTAAAGACACAGTGGAGCTCATAAAGTAGAAATGAGGATGCAATAACCCTTTAAAACAAAGTAAAGTGGATGATACTGTATGTATGAAACGTACACCTTCAGCTAGGTATCAAATGAATTGAACAATACTAAAAGTACAGCATTCAATATTACTCCAATGTACCAAAAAAGGTGTAGAAAGATATTACTTATCAATGATCTGTTCTACTCCTACCAGCTGCAAAAGAGATAGTGAATTCTGGCAGTGGTAAGCACAAAGAGCTAGAAGAAAAAAAAAGTTAGTGGAGGGACAGCAGCATAATGGAGTCACTCTCAGACACATATACATGAGATAAAAACCTTAGTGGCAGGAACTTTGCCAGCATGCTTTGCCAGTTCGGAGGTACAGATAATCCTACAACAGCATCCCACTTCCAATCTTCACAATTCCCACTATTCAAGGCAAGATTTAAAACCTTAATCTAGAAACGTTACTTTCAAGTAGCTGAGAAAAATCAGTGTCTTACTCTGTCTACAAATTCAGGGATTTTTTCCCTCTTATTGGATATTTTCTTTATTTGCATTTCAAATGTTATCCCCTTTCCCACTTCTCCCTCCTGACACTTCCTATCCCATCCTCCCTCCTGCTTCTATAAGGCTGCTCCTCCACCCACCTATTCCCACCTTCCCACCCTGACATACCCCTACATTGGGGCATAGAGCATTCATAGACCCAAGAGCCTCTCCTCCTATTGATGCCTGACAAGGCCATCTTCTGATACATAGGTGGCTGGAGCCATGGGTGGATCCATGTATACTCCTTGGTTGGTGGTTTAATCCCTGGGAGCTCTGGGTGGTCTGGTTGGTTGATATTGTTGTTCTTCCTATGGGGTTACAAACCCCTTCAGCTCCTTCAGTCCTTTCTCTAAGTCCTGCACTGGGGACCCCATGCTCCAGTTCAGCTTTAACAACTGTCCATCTTTGCTTCTAAACTATTTTGCCATGCCTCAATCATATGAGTGTGAATATCTTAACCATTGAAGCAAGATTTTTCAAAACTCTGAATCTATTTTGCTTAGAAGATAGCCTAAAATATTAAATTGGTTTCAAATTCAACAAAGGATGGCTGACACTCTGGCTGAGTTTTCAAATTTTATGAAACATTGTGAAGAAAAAAGAAAAAAGAAAAAAAAGGCATCAGACAAAATTTCATTAAATTTTTAGAAAACTTAAATTTCTCAAACTTTTCTGAAATAAAAATAATTGCCAACTGAATCTTAATGCCAAATAAAGCTCAAATTATTGTATGTAAAACATGTGCCAAAATGTTTTACTTCTATTAAGTTTATTCCCATAGCAAACTCCCCCAAGACAGATATTATCCACGATGAGAAAAAAGTAACTTTGCCTAAGGGAAATTAAATAAATTGCTCAAAGTAACACAGTCTAAACAGAGGAACTTTGAGTGCAACGTTGGTAAAGTGCACAACCAATGTCTTGTCTGCACTACAATTCTATAGTGAAAGAAAAAAATGCAGAGAGGTACTGATTGGAAACATCAGAAGTTTTGATAGTAACTGACAATAAACAACTATGCAAGGAATATTGAATGTAATTTAACTTGTATTCTAGACTTTAGGAAAAAATAAAATGTTGAGTTAAAATGAGAAAATTTCATGGTCATTCACTTTAAAATTACCATAGTTTTTCTTAAAAGATTCTGAAATACAAAATAATGAAATTATTTTACTGCCTTTTTGTAAAGATATGACCTTATCTCCAGATAATGGTATGATGCTCAGTGTCTCTGTGTGTCTTGTATGCATAGTTCTTACTTGATTGTGACAGCAGCATTTTCTTATGTCCTCTGAAGGATTACTCGCAGTATCCTTCAGACTTAGTGTACTTCATAGTATCCATTCGGTAATAGAAGCAGTTTCACAGACAATGAAGAAAATTGCAAGCACGCAGTGTCTCCATCGTTTATGATACAGGTTCAGACAATTACTGACATAGAGAAGGAACATCAGTACAGTAGGGCCAAGGTCAGAAGAGCAACACAAGTCCAGGCTGACATATCCTTTTCAGAACTTTCTGAGAACACAAGTCTTTAAAAGTATGGTTTGCCTTGTTCTGAGTGAAATGTACAGTATGACTTGTTTGCCAATAGGATTAGTAGAGAATCAAACTAACAAAATGAAGGTGACCTTAAAATCTGAGGATAGCAAGTGAGGGAATTAAACACAATAGACATAGAAATAGGCCCAGTGGAACAGATCTGCAGTGTCCACCGTTTGGAAAGCCTGACACAGGAGGTCACAAGTTGAAGACTCACCTCATTTTCAGAATTAGTTCAAGATCAGCCTGAGTAACTTAGTGAGATCCTATCTCACAATAAAGTGATTTTTCAAACAATTGGTCTTTAGAGAAGTGGTAAAGTGTTGAGCATGTGCAATATCTACTGCTGGAATATATTTACCAATCAATAAAGGCTTGAATATAGTCTCCAAACCTAAAACTAAAGGAACATAAATCAAATACCTCCATATAGGCAGTATTGTTGTGGAAGCAAGTCTCTCAACTATTTGATTTCCTCTACACATTTTTTTTTCTTTTCCTTTTTTTTTTTTTTTTTCAAGACAGGGTTTCTCTGTGTAGCCCTGGCTGTCCTGGAACTCACTTTGTAGACCAGGCTGGCCTCGAACTCAGAAATCCACCTGCCTCTGCCTCCCAAGTGCTGGGATCAAAGGCATGTGCCATCACTGCCCGGCTCCTCTACACATTTCTATCTATCCCTGTACTTTGTATTTATTTATCTATTTGTCTTAAAGAACCTCTTCTCCTAATTAGAATTAATATTTCCAGATATTAGGTAGCCTCTGTCTCATGTCCTACATGCAATGTCTGCAATATACTCAGAAGAATTAAAAGAATAATCCAGATACTCCATAGACATTCTTTTCAAAAATTCATTTTGCGTGTGTGTGTGTGTGTGTGTGTGTGTGTGTGTGTGCCTGAATTTTCTTCATCTTACATTTCTGGGGTACACTACCTTAAAGTATGCAGACAACTCAATTTTCCCCTCCAAACTGTAACAATTGGTATCACAATATGCATGAAGCATCTGTCTTGATTCCTGGTGTATTACAGCCTTTCATAAGTGCTAAATTTACTCTCCTAGCCAGTACTAAATTATAACCTCTTATATAGTTATCATTTACAGAAAATTCTAAATGTCTTCTACAAGAAAACTTTGTAATTTAATACTATATCTTCTATAAAATCTGTAAAATATTTGTAAAGACCTAATTCTATTAAACTCAATAAACATTTGTTCATATTTGAGCTGTATAAAGATCATACAGTTTTAACACATCGTGTGACCTAGCTGAATGAACATAGATTAACTAGCCATATAAAAAGAATTTTTATTTTATTTTATTTTTATTATTTTATTTATTTATTTTATTATTTATTTTATTTTATTTGTATTTTATGTGTATGTAAAATTTGTCTGCATGTATGTCCATGTACTACATATATGTAATATTCATGGAAGTCAGAAGATGGCATGAAATCCTCGTTGAGTGAGTTACAGAGTGATGTGAGCTCCCAAGTGGGTGCCAGGGATCTTCTGGAAGAACAGCCAGTGCTCTTAACACTGACCCATCTCTTCAGCCACACACACATATATATTCATATGTATATATGAACAAGGCTGGTAACTGAAACTGTGTGTGAGAGAGAGAGACAGAGACAGAGAGAAATACAGAGATAGAGACAGAGAGAGAGAGCAAGACATAAAAACACACAGAGAGAGACCTTATACTGAACTCCTATATAAATCAATTTTAATGCTAATAATTTTGACTTAGAGATCCTTGTGGTTAGAGAGAGCAGCAGAACAATTGTAGAATGTTATTTTCCTGTATTTTCTTTTAGCTTCAGATCCAAATGAAAACAATTATATTTGAAACATGCATTTAAGAAATGGCGGAATCATAAGGTCAAATTATCTCTAAAATAGAATCAAATGACAATTGAAATCTCTTATGAAAGACATTTAGCTCAGGAAAATTGTTTTCTTTTACTTGAGACTCAGCAGTTATACGTTTGCTGTTTTAAAATTACTTTTAAAGATTATCTGGGTATTATAATGGAATTGTTGTGCAAATATGGCTTAATAATAAAATGAGAGCTATTACAGTGCCCTTTGTGGTTCCATTAGGATCCATAAAGAGCTCAGAGATGCTTCACATGTCCCTGTAGTCTGCCCTCTGGTGCCCCAAGCCTATGCGACCAAAGTCACACTGCCTAGCTCCTCAGCCATAAAATAAAAAGCAACTCTGAGCTCAAAAGGAGACTTGATAGATGTGGCCTAAATTCAATTTCAGAAAATCAAATGCTATCAAAGACTGATTTTGAAAGAAAGTTTTTCTATCGTTAAACAACTGCTAGAAATCATCTCAAAATGGCCTTTGAGCACAGTTTTAATTAGGAGATAGCTTGAGATGCAGGATGCACTTTCAGTAAATCAGAGTTGACTTTTCAAGACAATGAACTGATTTTAGAAATTCTCAAAGATGTTAATTTTGACTGGAAAATCATCTCACAGAAGTATGCATAGTAACGAAACAGCTGATATTAGTTCACACGCTTTGTCTTAAGGGAAAACACTATTACCAAGGATAGTTTTTCTTCTTTTACAACTTTTAAAAAGTTGAGCAGAAAATTAAAATGAATTATGCTTGTTGTGCTTATGCTGCATGGAAAATGTCTCCTGGAACTTTCGTTCTCCAAGTTCTTACTCTTCCGGTCATCAGGAAATTCAAATTTGATGGAAAGAAAGGCTCAGCCAGCAGATCTGAATTATGGGTTAGAATTCATAAGTTACATAGATATTTTATTTCATTAATTTAAGAAGCTATCCTACTTTGTCAAGGATATCGTTGACTTGCATTCTTATTTTAAACTTAAATTAATCAGGATATCTAACATCAGTAACTAGAATCATTTCAACATGACTAATAAATTCTGCTTTAGATTAATTTTAAATAAACAGCTATCACTTTAATAGTATCAACAGTTTACAATAAATGCCTTTGTCTATATCAGTATTATTTGTTTTATAGGCATTGTAGAATGGTAATTACTTTTGTTTATTTTTCAGAGATATATGTGGATATATATATATTCTTGGAGCACTCACAAACATAAACAGTTTTCATTTTTGAATATGAATTCACTTGCTCAAAGGAAGATACAATTACAGCTTAATTCAATAATGATCTATATTGAATTGCTTGCATGATAACACACATGTCTTTAATGATATTAACCTCAAAATATAAATCCTTCAAAGCATCAAAGGCAGCAATTACAGAAAGATATCAGGATACAGAAACTCTGCAATCAGACAAGATCCTTAGCTGAGTATGAATTTAGAATAGGCAGTTTTAATATTGATTTCTGTTATATATTTTTACAAAAAAATTTTCTTTTAATTTACTGGCCATCCCATCAGATATACAAACTAAAGCTCTTTTTGAAATTGCAAAAAAAGGGGATAGTAAAGTATTGTATTCAACTTTACCACTCTAATTCTCATTATCGAAAATCAGTCGGTCAGTTAAAAAAAAATCCCTGTTTGAGCAAAGGTGGCAGCAGAAACAACAGGAATTAATAAAGAGATATTTCTGTTTGTAAAATGTCAAATGAGAATTCTACGAAGAAACACTTTAACTCCAGTTTTCGTAGCTAATGTAATTTAGGATCTCAGGTCCTGCTAGCTTTATCATGTGCTCCTTTTTTTCTGCCTGTAAATTGACAATATATGGGGGTTTTGTTTGTTTGTTTTTTGTTTTTGTTTTTCTATTTTCAATCTTAATTTAAAAAAGCTATTTAACTTTCTTTTTAACTTTGATACTGTATTTCTAACTAGCCCAGAAGAGATAAATCAACGCCTGAACTGTAACCTTACACTTATATACTTGTTAAATGACTTTTTTACAGTCTGTTATTGCTAGAAATTGGATTGCTTTTAAACTAATGCTGTCTGGCAGGCAAAAGTGAGTGAAACCACAAAGCCTGAAGGAACACTAATTACTTGTTTTAATTAGCAGCAACTTTCACTGGAGTATAATCTCCCTACAGGCCACTTTTCGGTAGGTGTGGAAAAAAAAAAAAAAAACTCATGTAGGAACAAACTGATAATCTCTTACTTGCCCCTAAATGAGAGCAAAATCTGTCTCTATCGTAGACATATCATCGAGAAAGAGCCTCTAAACCCTCAGGGATCAGGCCTTACTAGGCTAGGCTACCCAATTCAAAGATCTTTAGCAATCAGTTGTACAATAGAGCCCCTTATTTTATGCTGCTACATCATAAAAGTGGTCCTTTTGTTACATTTCCATCCTTAAAAGGGTCTTAATCCCTTTCTTTTCAGGCAGTCTGTGGCAAATTCCACTGGGACGTCCCATTCGCCACAAGGACTGAAATGGCCCACTTGGAAAGCAGCATGTGAGGCTTTGAGCCTTTTTTCCCCCTGCCACTCTCCAGAGAACATTAAATCGTACTTTTCATTCCTGTCACCATAGGGGGAACCCTCTTAATGATGACAGAGAAAGAAAAATTCCATCACACTGTCTTATGATACCATTCTGCTGTCAAGCAAGCGTTTCCCTGGTCAGAGAATCAAACATGGCTTCCAGCAGGTGGATGTCGCTGAAGGTCATAGGCAGCAGAATGCAGGGTTACACACGAGGAAGCACGTGTTCCCACAGCAAATTAAGTCATCTATGAAGCATTCTCATTTCCCGGCTACTAAATTTATAACTTCTTTGAAGGGTCATAACTGATTTGGTGCATATACACTTTAGTGAAAGTATCTGAAAGTCTTGAGAAGCAGGCTTGCCCCAATTAAAAGCAGTGACAGATGCACATGTGTAATGGGAATGAGTGGAATTTTAAATGTGTTTACCTGATTCTCTTATTACTTATTAAGGCAATAGAATCTTGAGTACTTAGATATCTTTAAAGACAGAACCTTTATCGCTGAACAGCAGCAATTTCAAAAGTAAACTTGGAAGAACGAGGACGAGTCACATTTTTATTTTTTTAAAGAATAAAGACTATTTTACACTTTACTTCTGAAGCCTGAGCTACACCACAGTTCACTGGTACTGTGCATCCTGATGACCTTACTACTGTGGTTTCTATATAGCTACAGCTAGACATTTCATTTAAAATTGAAAACAAAACTATTTTTTTGTAAAATAAGGAATAAAGATTGAATCATGTAACGATAATTTTCATGTAATTCAATGATTTATAATTAAAGCCAAATTTAGAAAAAAAGTCATTGCTCAGAGATTATATTACAATTTAAGTTACTTTAAAATTCAAAGTATCTTTTAAAGTACACCATAGTTCCTATTTAAATGAGGAAGCAGGGGCTGGTGAGATGGCTCAGCGAGTAAGAGAACTAACTGCTGTTCGGAGGTCCTGAGTTCAAATCCAACAACCACATGGTGGCTCACAACCATCCGTAATGATATCTGACGCCGTCTTCTGGTGAGTCTGAAGACAGCTACAGTGTACTTTTTTATAATAATAAATAAATCTGGGCCGGAGCAAACAGAGACTGAGCAAACTGGACCAACGGTAGCAAGTGGAGTTGACCAGAGCAAGCAGGGCCGACCTGAGCAAGCAAACAACCAGATGAAGGCTCACAACTATCTGTACAGCTACAGTGTGTACTCATATACATAAAATAAATAAATAAATCTTTTAAAAATGATTTAACTGACACAAGCAAAGAAAATTTATTGTGCTTTACACAAATGATTGAGAAATCTCTCTCTATCTATCTATCTATCTATCTATCTATCTCTCTATCTATGTTGACATTTGTAGCTATAAATAATGCTAACAGAAATATTTACTTGACCTGATATATATATATATATATATATATATATATATATATATATATATATATATATATATACATGGGTTTTTTTTTTTTTTTTTTTTTTTGGTCTTTTTAGACAGGGTCTCTCTGTGTAGCCCTGTCTGTTCTGGAACTCACTTTGTAGACCAGGCTGGCCTCGGACTCAGAAATCCACCTGCCTCTGCCTCCCAAGTGCTGGGAATAAAGGCGTGTGCCACCACTGCCCAGGGATAATGATTTTTTTCACAAAACTAAAAATATTTTCGAATTTTTTAAATTTCTTGACAAACAACTTCAGAGAAGACACATTTTAAAGGTTTCATTATAGTTACCATAGATCATGGGAAAATAGTATACAGTCATAATTTAAAGTTAATATTCATAAACTTTCATTTAACTCATTTAAATTTTTCCAAATTAAGAATAACATAAAAAGCCAATTTAGAAATAAAACTTAAGATGTATAGCATAACAAGTTTTGATCTTGCAGCTTCTCAGTAGCTCAGACACTGATATCTACATCATTATTTGGAATATTGATGGGATAAAGATAAATGTCTTCTAAAGTATATCTAACACCCGTTTGATTTTTTTTTTTTTTTAAGTGATATTTTGCCCCACTAACTTTATCTGAATTTGTAGAAGAGCATCTTTGGCTGCTATTATGTAAAAAGTGAAACTTACAAACATTTATATAGGTCGTTGAAACCTTGGCTTGAAGTTTGTTTTCTTCAAATGAAGGTTTCTGTTTGGGTCCTGATTGAGGCTCTGTTTGCTGGAGAGTTGCAAATGTAATTCATGAGCTTGCAAAAAGAGATCCGAAGCAGAAAAGTAAATATGTAGAATAAAAGAACAGTTGCAAGGGAGGAGAGTGAGTGAGGGTGGGGCTGCCCCAAATGTTTGTGTCCCATCCCAGCTTGCCTCAGAGGGACTTTCACATCCTAGGAATGCACTAGCCATCTCTAGCAGGCTAACAGCAACCTCTTGTAAGCACATGTAAACTACCAAGCCCAAACACTTAGCTATTTATGGCTCGTTTTTAATTAATTAGTAGTTACTCACCATCATTTCACTTTTTTATTAGTTATTTCTCTTTTTTTGGAGAAATAGGCCATTTTTATCGCTTAATTATCAAAAGAAACGTAGTTTCATTTCTAACAGTTGGATGCTAAATACAGAATATCTACGTCAAGTGAGATTTAGGTTCAAACAGAACACACACCTAATTTCTAGTCAGGATATTTACTACTACCTTCTGGTCTTTTTTTTTTTTTTTTGATGAAAGGGAAGCATAATTCTCAAGAGATATCATTCATATTGAACACAGAAAAGGAAGTTGGCAAAGCACAGGTTAGAATAAATCATCAGAGATACAAGCATAAAGGCTTGTTCCCCCACACACTAAGTATCAAGTTGCCTGCATTATACAGTCTTAAAGATATCTATACAATTGGCTTTATGGGAAAGAAACTTGAATATCATGAAGAATTCAACCGACATTTCCAAGTAGCATTTGCTTCATGTCACTCACTCTTTAATATTGTGACTGGTGATCAGCCTTTTAAGAAACCCTATTAAAATTTGTAACTATCTAGGGGTCTCAAAATGGTTTTGTCTTCATCACTGATTAAAGAATTAAAAGGCAAGCAAATTACAGCCACAATACCCATTCAATATTAAAGTGAAAATATATATGTCCCACAGGACATAGAGGAATGGGCTCCTCTAAGAGAGAAAGTTCTTTAGCCACAGCTCTTCTTTTCCCTGGAGTGTGGGTTTTTTAGATGTTTGGGGCATAAAGCAGGTTCCCATTTCCTCCACGCGGGATTGCCTGGATTGGGGACCACATGATTTGAACAAAAATAGAAATCGGGATTGCTGCCAAAAGAGCCTACCAGTAGACAGCTATCTGACTCCCCTGGTTCCTCAAAAATAATTGTATTTAATTCCTGAAAAATCCAAGAGTCGAAGATAAACATCATTATTTACATGTTTATATATAGGTCACATAACTGCCAGTTTCTTTGACGAGACTTTACAGAAAGAGTAGAATTTCTACTGCTCTTCAAAGCATTTGCTCCTGAGCAACACATCTTAAACAGTGATGGATCTGCTATGACCTTGACTGGGCATGTACACTTACACCCTGGATGGCTTAATGATTCTTACCCTAGAAAGAACATCTGTAACTTACTTAAGTTACAAATATAAACAAAACAAATTTACAAACAAAAGTAACTTTACATTTGATAAGATGTAGAAACTAGTACATATTTTAATTACAAAAAATGTCATCATTTCATATTAGTTTGGCATTGTATTCCTAAAGTTGGCATGTATTATTTGTGTCTTTTTTATTAGATATTTTCTTCATTTACATTTCAAATGCTATCCCCAAAGCTCCCTATACTCTCCCACCACCCTGCTTCCTGCTTCCCAACTCACCCACTCCTGCTTCCTGGCCCTGGCATTCCCCTGTACTGGGGCATATGATCTTCGCAAGACCAAAGACCTCTCCTCCCATTGATGTTAACTAACATTTTTACATATTCTATATATGTGTATATAACAACAAGGAAAATGTGTTATGAATTTGAGGAAGTAGAAGGAGACATATATAGGAATGATTGGTGATAGAAAAGGGAGGAAGAAATTATGTAATTATTTTATAATTTTAATCTCAAAAACAATAAATTTCAAACCATGATGAATAATGTATGATGTCTCATGCTAGAAATAACAATATAAGACTTCAAAGACATATTCATAAAAGATGAAGAAATTTCTGGCTCTGGAGGAAACACATGAACCTTTAGTTTCCATGTAAAGAATGTGAGGAGTCACCGTTATTCTCTATTCTACGTATCCAGTTTATCCTTCCTGCGACAAGCTGAGCCATTGTGGCTTTTATCATGCAGGCTATTAATCAGCTTAATGTTGTCCAATGCCTGCCATCCATGAAACAAAAAAGGAAACTGGAGTCTCCTGGCAAGCATTTATCCAAATTCTTGATCCAGAAAAGTCAAGAAGTTATAAAACAGTATTTACTGTATTGTCACCAAAATTATAAATGCTATTCCACTGGTGTTGGTCCTACATAGCTAGAAAAAAGAAACAAACAAAAAAATAGAACAACCATGTTCAAAGTATTCTTATATATGTTCAAATACTTCATTCTTCTGATATATCAAATTATGAGTGTTCTATTCTCTTCAATGGTTTGTGAAATGAATGTGTGTGAGATGAAACTACAGATAATTGTTTAGTGTTAAATATATTATCACAAGGTAATCATATAACGCTGAATCTCCATGATATAAATATAAATGTTTCTATTGTTACATTTGTTATGAACTTTTGCTCAAGAAGCTCTTCTTCTGAAATTATATTAAGGATGCTTGTCAGGTGAAAAACTGATTTAATAGAGAGGATAACTTCTAAGTCATGTACAATAGATTCAGCTGTTAATACAATTATTATTCTGGAGACAAACTAGTTAACTGATTTTATGAATTACCCTAAAGTGATGAGCCAATACACGGAACTCTATTGCTTTTAAGAGGTAAGAGGAAGATTTGTGTGCTCTATCACTACAGTGCATGGTCATCACTTGGGAGCCTGTACACAGTGTAATGCTGGCAGGCAAGTACTCCTTCTCCTTCTTTCCTTTATCTCTTGAACATGCCACAAGTGTCCCAATTGATCAAGTTTTGTTCTCTCTTACTCCCAGTCTCTAACTCTGGCTAGATTCAAAAGTCCTTTAAAAAGGATACAGAAGCAAGTGTGGGGGTTGCAGCAAGGGAGCAATAATAAGTTACAGATGGCAGAATTAGGATTTTGACTGAAACTGACAGGTAGAAATGATGAGTTAAAATAGCTGAGATGAATTTCAACAGGACAAAATCTGGAGGATGCATTATTATGGAGGAGCTAAGACAAAGGTTAAAGAGCAGGAATGATGGCTTTAAACAGTCCAGGAGCAAAGAAATGCAGACTTGAACTTTATTAACAGGAATAGATATGAGTGACATGGAGCATTTAGAATCGACATTCCTTGACAAGTGAATGAATGCAAGGATGAGGCAGAAAAAAATCAAATAGGAGTTTGAATATTTAAACCTGGATAACCCAGAGAGTTGAAGACATCGACAGAGACAGAGGTCAGCTAGAGGAACTGGTTTGGGAGCCAGGTGAAATAAAGCATGGTTATTTTTGATTTGGATATGCAGGTTATTCAGGTAGAGATAATGACATTTTCCTTCAAAATCAAGAATTCAAATTCTATTCTGGGCTAGGTTCATGATTTTTAAAGTTATACTGTGCCATCTACAAAGGAAGGTGTTTTTATATGCACCCCTACTTACTTGTCAGAAGTTGTCCAAAATGACCATCTATAACTGAAGAGATGCATGAATATTGGGAAATTATGAAATGTGCTACCAAATTGTTTTTTTTTTCATGTAACATTTCTACCTAATGTTTCTTTCCTTATTCTATTTTCAATTCATTTTACTTCGTATATGACTCTGTTTCCTACATTCTTCTTATCTTTAAAAACTCTCATATTCCAAATTATACATTTCTAGTTTCCCTGATTAAGAGTAGTTCTTCTAGCTTTTGAAATATAGGCTTAGGGATTACTCAGAAGACTAATTTTGTTTGTATTCTTAGCATTATGAAAATGTTCTGTGTATTATCCAGAAGATGAGCTCTCAGGACAGTCTTGTGCTCTTCATGAGCTTTCTAGAATAGGAGCTGTTTCTCGGAGAATGAGGAAGAGTTTCCTGAAAGTAGGAAAGGTTTGACACAGACATTACATTTATGACTGAATGCTACAAAGTCTTTTACTTCCTGAATGTTGTCTGGTTGTTTTTCTTTCTGTTATTTATTATCTGTTGCAAGAACCTTCTCTAGAAGAGTTTACCAGCATATGTATCTGTAGCAGGAAAGGTGGGGCCACCTCTGAGTAAACGCTGGGAGCTGTGCACCTGCAAAAGCATCTCCTGCAGAGGACCTAATTGAGGACTGCCTGGGAGATCAAGGATTGCTAATGCAAATAATGCCTGTCAATTGGGATCTGTTGTTTAGAAGAGATGCTCTCTTGAGACCCATGGGGGCAATGGGTGGAGGGTATTAAAGGAGTGCTCAGATGAGCTTGCAGTGGTGTTTCTCACCTGCTCCTGGAGTCTGTATTGACTCTGCACCAACTAATCCCAAACCCCAAGGGCAGGTAGGATAAGGTGAAGAAGAGGTGTCTACGGTACAGGCAACACTTACCTATACCAATATATCATTAGGAATCATCATATGGCTATGTTCATTTTGTATCATAATTTCAGTATACTTTTTCCCTAGAGCAAATGAGTTATTTAGTCTCATGTGCTTGGCCTCACTAACAAGTTTGAGGTGTTGGTCCCATAAACCTGAAATAAAATCAAACAGTAGTTGGTTACTCCCATAACACTCCTACCAATATTTAAAAAGTGGATATTTTGCAGGCAGGTCACTGTTGTAACTCTTATTACTTGGAGCTGGGTGGACCTGATGCTTATTTTCCCCTCAAATAGAACATATAGTACCTTTTAGCATTGTGACCCCCAGTGGGTAAGGGTGACACTTCTAGCTGAGTGAAAGCTCCATACTTCCATGTTCAATGACATAAGTAGATGGCATCTTCAGCAACAGGATCCTGCAATCAGTTTGTGTTGGATAACCAAGAGTACTAGAACTAGCCTGTAATGTGGGGTGGCATTTGTCTATAGGACCCTTTCACATTCCAAATACTAGAGAATATATTTGGTAGCATTCAGTAGCTAGTTGGGGCATTATCCCCCCTTATGTAGTAATTTCATTTCAATACTTTTATTTTTATTTTTTTTAATCTTTTTTTTTAACACTCCAGATTTTATTCCCCTCCAGGTCCACCCTTTAACTGTTCCACATCCTATACCTCCTCCCTGCCCTCTGTCTCCTTGAGGATGTCCCCAACCCCCATACCCTACCCAACTGGACCTGTAAACTCCCTAGGACCTCCAGCCTCTTGAGAATTACATGCATCTTCTCTGATTGAACCCAGAACCAGCAGTCCTTCACAATATATGTGTTGGGGACCTCATATCAGCTGGTGTGTGATGCCTGGTTGGTGATCCAGTGTCTGAGAGATCTCGGGAGGGTCTAGGTTAATTGAGACTGTGGGTTCTCGTACAGGGTCACCCTCTTGATCAGTTTCTTCCAGCTTTTCCCTAATTGAACCAAAGGGGTCAGCAGCTTCTGTCCATTGTTTGGGTGCAAATATCTGCATTTGACTCTTTTTACTGCTTGTTGTGTCTTCTGGAGGACAGTCATGCTTGGTCCCTTTTTGTGAGGGTTCCACAGCCTCAGTAATAGTGTCAGGCCTTGGAGCCTCCGCTTGAGCTGGATCCCACTTTGGACCTGTCATTGGACTCTCTTTTCCTCAGGTTCTTCTCCATTTTGATCCTTGCAGTTCTTTCAGACATGAACAATTATGGGTCATAGTTTTAACTGTGGTATGGTAACCTGCTCCCTCACTTGATGCTCTGTCTTTCTGCTTGAGGTAGGCTCTATAATTTCCCTTTCTCCACTGTAGGGCATTTAATCTAAGATCCCTCCCTTTGAGCCCTGAGAGTCTCTCACCTCCCAGGTCTCTGGTAAATTCTGGAGGATCTTCCCAACCTCCTACCTCCTGGGGTTGCCTGGTTCCCTTCTTTCTGCTGGCCCTCAGAGTTTCAGTTTTTTTCTTCCATCTAATATCTAATCATGTTCTTCTCTTGGCCCCCACATCCCCTTTCCCTCCCTCATCCCTTGTGATTGCTTTCTTCTCCCTTCCAAGTGGGACTGAGGCTTCCTCACTTGGGCCCTTCTGCTTGTTGACCTTTTTGAGTTCTGTAGACTGTATCTTGTGTGTACTATACATTTTTGTTGTTGTTGTTTGGCCAATATCCACCTATTAATGAGTATATACCATGCATGTCCTTTAGGGTCTGAGTTATCTCACTCAGGATGATATTTTCTAGTTCCACCCATTTGACTGCAAAACTCAGAATGCCCTCATTCTTAACAGCTTAGTAGTATTCCATTGTGTAAACGAACCACATTTTCTGTATCCATTCTTAAGTCATGAGACATCTGGTTTCTTTCCAGCTTGTGGGTATTACAAACAAGGCCTCTATGAACATAGTGGAACACATGCCCCTGTGGCCTGGCAGGGAATCTATTGGGTATATTCACAAGAGTGGTATTGCTGAGTCTTCAGATAGATCTATTTCCAATTTCCTGAAGAACAATCAGATTGATTTCCAGAGTGGTTGTACCAGTTTGCAGTCCCACCAGCAATGAAGGAGTTTTCCTCTATCTCCACACCCTAGCCAACATGTATTGTCACCTCAGGTTTTGATCTTAGCCTTTCTGATTGGTATAAGGTAGAATCTGAGGGTTGTTTTGATTTATATTTCTCTTATCACTAAGGATTTGGAATATTTCTTTAGGTGCTTCTCAGCCATTGGATTTTCCTCTGTTCTGAATTCTCAACTTAGTTCGTTACCCTATTTTTTTATTGTATTGTTTGGTTTTTTGGTGGTTAGAAACTTGATTTCTTTATATAATTTGTATATTAGCCCTCTATAAGATATGGGATTAATGAAGATATTTTCCCAATCTGTAGGCTATCGATTTGTCTTATTGACTATGTCCTTTGCCTTACAGAAGCTTTCCAGTTTCTTGGGGTCCCATTTATTAATTTTTGATCTTAGAGCATGAGCCACTGTAGTTCTGTTTAGGAAATTTCCCCTTATGCCACTGAGTTCAAGGCTTTTTCCCACTTTTTCTTCTGTTAGATTCAGTGCATCTGGTTTTATGTTGAGGTCCTGGATCCTCTTTACTTGAGCTTGGTGCAAGGTGACAAATATATTTCTATTTCCATTTTTCTACATACAGACGTCCAGTGAGATCGGCACTATTTATTGAAGATCCGTTCCTTTTTCCATTGTGTAGTTTTAGATTCTTTGTCAAAGATCAAGTGATTGTAAGTGTGTGGTTTTAATTCCAGGTCTTCAACTCTATTCCATTGATCAATGTGTCTGTCTCTGTGCCAATACCATGCAATTTTTATCACTATTGCTCTGTAGTAGAGGTTGAGTTCAGGGATGGTGATTCCCCTAGCCATTCTTTTATTGTTAAGAGTTGTTTTCTCTATTTTGGGTTTTTAGCCTTTCTAGATGAATTTCAGAATTGTTCTTTCTATGTCTTTGAAGAATTATATTGGGATTTTGATAGGAATTGCATTGACTCTGCAGATTGCCATTAGTAGGATGGCCATTTTTACTATATTTATTTTGTCAATCCATGAGTCTGGGGCATCTCTCCATTTTCTGACATCTTTGATTTCTTTCTTGAATAACTTGAAATTATTGTCATACAGGTCTTCCACTTGTTTGATTAGAGTTGCTCCAGGATATTTTATATTATTTGTGGCTATGTTGAAGGGAGTTGTTTCTGTAATTTCTTTCTCAGCCTGTTTATCATTTTTATAAAGGAAGGCTACTGGTTTATTTGAGTTAATTTTATATCTGGCCACTTGCTGAAGTTGTTGCTCAGCTGGAGAAATTCTCTGGAAGAATTTTTGGGGTCGCTTATGAGGTTCTGATAAAAAGGTGTATTCTGTTTTAGGATGAAATAATCTGTAGATATCTGTTAAAACCATTTGATTCATAAGTATTAGGTTCACTGTGTCTCTGTTTAGTTTCTGTTTCATTGACCTGTCCATTGGTAAGAGTGGGGTATAGATGTCTCCGACTATTATTACGTGTGGTTTGAGCTTTAGTAAGGTTTATTTTATGAATGTGGGTGCCCTTGCATTTGGGGCATAGATGTTCAGAATTGAGACTTTATCTTGGAGGACTTTCCCTTTGATTTATATGAAGTGCCCTTCTTCATCACTCTTGAGAACTTTTGGTTGAAAGTCTATTTTATTGGATATTAGGGTTGCAACTCCAGCTTGTTTCTTGGGACCATTTGCTTGAAATATCTTTTTCCATCCTTTTACTCTGAGATCGTGTCTGACTTTGTTATTTAGGTGTGTGTCTTGTATACAGCAAAATGCTGGATCTTGTTTGAGTGTCCAGTCTGTTGGATTATTTCTTTTGATAGGTGAGTTATGTCCATTAATATTGAGAGATTTTAAAGACAGATGACTGTTGCTTCCTGTTATCTTTGTTTTGTAGGTGGCTTTATGTATTTGTAGTTCTCTCCTATTTGCTTTGTTGTGAAATGATTAATGCCTTTTCTTTGGTTTAGGTACCTTCCTTTTGTTGGAGTTTTCCTTTTGGACCCTCTATGGGGCTGGGTTAGTATATAGATATTGTTTGAATTTTTTTTGTCCTGGAATATATTGATTGCTCTATCGATGTCGATTGAGAGTTTTCCCAGATATAGTAGCCTGGGCTGAAATTTGTCTTCTCTTAGGGTCTGTGTGACCTCTGACCAGGCTCTTCTGACTTTTAGTTTCTCTTCAGAAGTCTGGTGTAATTCTGATAGGTCTACGTTTGTATGTTACTTGGCCTTTTTCTCTTGCAGCTTTTGATATTTTTTTTCTATGTGTTTAGTGTTTTGATTATTATGTGATGAGAGGGTTTTCTTTTCGGGTCCCATTTATTTGGTGTTCTAGAGGCTTCTTGTACCTTTATGGCTATTTCTTTCTTTAGGTTGGGAAGATTTCTTCTATGATTTTGTTGAAGATGTCTTCAGATCCTTTGACCTAGGAATGTTCATTCTCCACTACTCCAATTTTTCTTAGATTTAGTCTTTTCATTGTGTCCTAATGTTTTGGGTTAGGATTTATTTTATATGATTTGAATTTTCTTTGACAGTTGTGTCAATCTCTTTTATGGTATCTTCTACACCTGAGATTCTTTCTCTTCTATTTCTTGTATTCTGTTGATAATACTTACATCTGTAATTCCTGACCTCTTTCCTACGTTTTCTATTTCCAGGTTTGCCTCCATATGTCTTTTCCTTATTGTTTCTTCTTCCACTTTTAGTTCTTGGACCACTTTATTTAATTTCCTCACCTGTTTGATTATGTTTTCCTATATTTCTTTAAGGGATTTGTTTCCTTTTTTAGGTGCTTCTACATGTTCACCTGTGTTTTCCTGTATTTCTTCAGTGAGTTATTTATACCATCCTTAAAGGACTACATTATCTTCATGAGATAGGAATTTATATAGGCTTCTGGATTTTTTTTTTTTTTTTGGTGTTTTGTTGTATTCAGAGCTTACTGTGGTGGGAGAACTGGGTTCTGATGATGTCCACATATATTGGCTTCTGATGCTTATGGTCTTGCACTTGCCTCTCACCATCTGGTTATTCCTGGCATTTGCTGTTCTGGGTGACTCTGCCTGGAGTCTGCCTCTTTTGTCCCTGGGTTGCTTCAGGTCTTCTGGTAGGCCTGTGACCCTGGCTGTAGCAGACCTTCTGTGGGATCTTCCAACTGGGGAACTTTAGCGGGGTCAGAGAATCTGCTGATCTGTTACCCTGGCTGAAGTAGATCTCCTGTAAGGCCTTCAGACTGTTGGGCCTTCAGAAGAGCAGTCAGACTGTTGATCTGTGTGCAGCAGAACTCAAGGGAGGCTTTCAGTCTGTTGAATCAGTTGACCTGCATGTCGCAGAGCCCCCGCAATGTCTTCAGAATGTGGTGTTGATTGCCCAGTTGCCCTGTGTACAGAGGAAATCCTGGGATGCCTTCAAGCTGTGGTATCTTCAGGGGAGGAGACAAGCTAGTGATCAGTTGCACAGTTTCCCTGTGTGCAGCAGATCTCCTTGGATGCCTTCAGGCTGTGATGTTAGTTGCCCTGAGTGCAGTGGAACTCCTGGGATGTGACAGGCTATGGTGTCAGATGCCCTGAGTGCAGCTGATCTCCCTGGATGCCTCAGAATGTGGGAGAGCAGACTAGCTAGCTGTCTGTCTCAGCAGAAAGGACTGGGCAAAGGGGGAATGGTATTTGGCAGGCGGGGTGTTAGGGGTTTATGGGTTTTGAGTCCATTGGGCTCCCAGTGGCAGCTGTCGGACTTTGGGACGGTTATTACCAAATGCTCTCAGTACAGCAGATCTCCTGGGATGCCTCAGGATGTGGTTTCTTCAGGGGAGTAGACTAGCTAGCAGGCTGTCCCAGCAGACAGGAATGGCTGGAAGGGGAGTGGTCTTAAATTCTTTTATGGAAGCGTCTACAAAGCTTAGGTTTTCATGTGGATTTTCAAAGGTCTTAAATTTTAGTTTTCCTTCCTCTTGCTCTCTCTTTTTCCTTGCTTGTCCTTCTTCTTCCAATTTAATCCTCCTATTCTAATTTATCCCTGTCCCTCTTTGTGGGGAGGTTTGTGGAAACCACAAGAAGACCTACAGAGTAAAGTAAGCGTTTTTCTTAAAGTGTAAGGCAACTGAGAATATCTACTAGACTACATTTTTAATTTTATAAACTCAGGGCTGGAGAGATGGCTCAGCAGTTAAGAACACTGAGTGCTCTTCTGAAGGTTCCAAGTTCAAATCTCAGCAACCACATGGTGGCTCACAACCATCCATAATGTGATCTGATACCTTCTTCTGGGGTGTTTGAAGACAGCTACAGTATATGTACATATCATAAATAAATAAATCTTTAAAAAATTCATGAACTCTCAGGTGACCCAAGGCAGAAAATGTCCTTTCTTTTATTTCCTGAGTGATAAACTCTACACTGTGCTTTTAACCAGGATTAGAACTAAATCCATGCTTTTCTTAAACTTGTAACAGTGTCCATTAGCCTACCTGACACAAATCTTCACCAATGAAGCTGCATAATTTGAGCAAATACTAGCCTGTGCATAGCTCTAACACAAATGTGTTAGCAGTAAAGAAGAAAGTGAGCACTAATAGCCAGGAGTTAACATAGCATTGTTCTGTGTAGGAAGGCTTACTCTTCATACGTTGCACATATATATTTATTTTGCTCTATGGCAAGAATATGACATAATGGCTCCAGGGTCCTCATCTCCATCTACCTTCTAAGAGCTCCAGAAGTCAACCACCTGGGCTGGTGTTATGATGTTGCATCTTTATAATCTCTATCTTTCTTAGAAAATGATCAGTTAAGATAGTATATTAACATGAGAAATACTTTTTAAATGTTAGCAACTAATACTTTGAATGGTTATTACAAATTACTACCTAGACTTCCAATTAACAATTTCCATTAAAGTAATTTATAGTAGGCAATTATAAATCTACACTCAGATACAGAAATAGAAAAATGTAGAGATGAAGTGACATGCTAAAAATTAAAGAATTACGAAGTGTAGTTGAACTCTAAATTCATGTTCTTAACCTCTTCTTTTCTGTCCTCCTTTAATTGAAAGACTGAACAGCATTTGGGACTAGTGCTAATTTCTGTTATTGCTACACTAACTCCACTGTGATGACCTCTAAACTCTTTCTGCAAACAATCAAACTGCACATACCACCAGAATGCACAAGCCTCTGTCACAAGCAGATAAATTTATTTCTAACTGAATGTCTTGATTCTCCCAAACTTGTTGCTACTTCTAGATAATTCACAAGTCTCACTTACAGTTCAAAGATAAGTTCAAATTAATAGGGTTTTTTTGCTCCTTTGTCTTCTGTGAGGAAAAATCATTAGTGTTGCTAGAGATGATGCTTACTGGAACTTTGAGTTTAGCACAGCTGTCGTTCCCATAAACATGTTGGTAGAGGAAAGCCTGCACTGTCTGTCATCAATATCCTTCACCAAGCCCATGTGTCTGTCACCTGTAGCAGGAATGTGGCAAGCTCAAACTCTCTGACTTCATTCAGTACTGCCCTTCTGCCAGGTCAGCATTACAGTTTATTTTATTTTTCTCATTTTCTATTTTCAGAGTGAAAAGGGTTTCTGTCTTCATTACTGTGAACTTTAACATAGCCATGTAGCTGCCTGCTTTATTTCCAAAGCTTCCTGTTGATGACAGCATTTTGTGAAAGTCCATTTTGAAACAGCACCAATGTTTATTCTTTAAATTTTTTCAGATTATCTAAGAGATTTGATTTAATTTTATATGCTATTTCTTTTTAAAGATTTATTTATGTATTTGAGTGCTCTATCTGTATGTAGACCTGCATATCAGAAGAGGGTGTCAGATCCCAGTATAGAGGGTTGTGAGCTACCTCGCAGGTGCTGAGAATTGAACTCAGGACCTCTGGAAGAGAAGACAGTGCTCTTAACCACTGAGACATCTCTCCAGACCAATATGTTTTTTTTTTAATAATAGGAGATAACCTTTGCCAGAAGTTGTTCAGTAAAATGTATCATAAATAGAAAACTTGGACAAGTTAATGAATAAATTAGTAAAATTAGACCCACAAACAAATTTGGATATACAGTAGAACATAATCTATTACTTCATTTTTTTCTGTGATGACATCATTAGATTATAATATGTAGCTTTAGAATAGAAACAGTCCCATATTTCTTATAATTTAGGAGATTTAAATTGCTTGTATCAAAATTCATACTGGTAAATTTTAATTATTTGTTTTAAAATTAATTTTATTTTTTATTCTTCTTATATAAGTGAACTGGAAATTTCATAGTAGTTTATCTTGATAAAACAACAAAAACGACGAGAATTTTGTTATAAACTTTAAGTAAAAACAATCAAAGGAAATCCTCTTGCTAGCTTTCCACACCCTTGCATCTTTAGCAGTCTATGACAAGGTCAACCTGGTTAAAACTCAGTTCTTCTCAGATATATGTTCACATGTAACACTGGCACATTAAGGTAAATATCACAAAGTATTTTGTCTTTAAAACGTAGCTGTTGTCATAAGAACAAGCTGCTGGTCCTTGCATTGGGGCATTTAGTAATCTCTGGCATTTATGATAAATTATATACCAAAGTGCTGACAGCCTTGTTACAGGAAGCCAGAGGCTCATGATTTCCAGCCTTCTGTCCTTAAGTGCATAGGTTAAATGGCAGCAAGAGGCATCTTGGACAGAAAACAACTACAGCAAGAGCTAAAAGGAAATGAAGCCCTAAAGTTGAACCATTTAACTTTGCAGCTAGATGTTCTACATTGTGCTTTAAACCACTGAACCATTTTATCCTTTGGAAGAGCCATGTCACTTAAAATGGACTGAAAATTTCTACATCACCACAAAAGATATGATTCTTACTTGAATCCTGAGGATAGTATAGTCATGGAGTATAATACCTTTCAATAAAATATGTCTCTTCGCAATCTCTGCTGCACAGAGAAATTTATGGCATATAAAAGTAATGTGAAACACATTTTTCAAAGCTGGTTTGCCATGAAATCCAGTATCATCAGGTAAACTTAGGACTATAAGACTATTAAATATCCACATTTTTAAGCACATCATCAGATATATTTGATAAAATAGTATTTCCCTTTTAAAATTTTGTTTGTATTTTATTTTGTCAAAAATAGCTGTTTTATTATCACTTTTCAGGAAAAAGTAGGTAACTGAATGCACAGAAAAGAAACCTTGAATGTGTTAGTATCTTGAATAGATAATGAACTAAAAAAGCTGAACATTAACAAAAATATCACAATTAAAACTGGGATGTAGAACTGATAAGAGTGTTATTAAATAATGAAACACATGCCCGAGAACACTAGTAAATTGTTCAATATCTGTCTCCATCAGAAAGATGCAAATTAAAACTACTCTGAGATTTTATTGACCTTCAGAGTGGACAAGTTCAACAAAGCACATGACAGTTCATGCTAGAGAGGATGCAGACAAAGGGAACTGTTAACATGTGTTGGTGGGGGTAAGATTCCTGTGGAGATCAATGTGGTTAGTACTAAAAGACATTAAGAAGC
Organism: Mus musculus; assembly: GCF_000001635.26. Classification (NCBI taxonomy): domain Eukaryota; kingdom Metazoa; phylum Chordata; class Mammalia; order Rodentia; family Muridae; genus Mus; species Mus musculus. The sequence continues at coordinate 79,313,798 of NC_000079.6, forward strand.
ACAGGAAATGGGCTGCAGAGATGGTCCAATGGGTAGAGAATTGGCTGCTTTTCCAGAGGTTTGATTCCCAGCACACACATGGGAGCTGACCCCTGTAACTGATGTCTCCGGAGATTTAGTGCCCTCTTCTGGTCTCCATGAGCACTACACATATATTCAGACAGAATAACTGTGCACACAAAATAAGATAAAATAAAAAACAGATAGAGATCTACTATTCTATATATGGTAAGGAAATTTCACCAACCTCTTTGCCTAAAAAAGTCCTAAAAATAACATCAAATGACAAGACAGCATGAATTGGCTAGTTCTATTTGGGTTTCATGAACAGCAGAAGAACTAGAAGCAACTAATGGATGCTGGTAGAGGGAGAGCCAGGCTTGTCCAGGATGTGTTTCTTCAAAGCTTAGACAAAATTTAGAGGCCAACTTTAAACGCATATTAACAACAGTAAATAAAAACTCAGTTATCTTAGTAAATTTACATTCAAATATATGTATATAATTATTACAATTAAAGAATAGAAACTGGGCAGTGGTGGCTCATGCCTTTAATCTCAGCACTTGGGAGGCAGAGGCAGGCAGATCTCTGAGTTCTAGGCTAGTCTGGTTTACAGAGGGAGTTCCAGGACAGCCAGGGCTACAAAGAGAAACCCTGTCTAGAAAAAAGCAAATAAACAAACAAACAAAAAGAATAGGGAGCCAGGATTTGGGGGAGAAAGACATGGGAGAAACCATGAAGAAGAAAGAAAGAAAGAAAGAAAGAAAGAAAGAAAGAAAGAAAGAAAGAAAGAAAGAAAGAAAGAAAGAAAGAAAGAAAGAAAGAAAGAGAGAGAGAGAGAAAATGATGTAAACACAGAGATCTCATATACAAAAATCTAACAATAGAAATGAACAGAAAGAAGAAAGAGGTCCATTGTCAGCTAATGTGGTGCCCATGTTTAAACCCAACACTCAGAAGGCAGAGCCATGAGGATCAGAACAAGGTCTATCTCAGCCTGGACCATGGTGAGTTCCAGAACAGACAGTGTTACACAGAGGAACTGGAAATTTTGTTCAAACAAAACTAAACATTATAAAAAAATAATTAAATACCAACAAAACTTCCCTGTTATCATTTTTAGATGCTTATAAAAATGAAAAACTATATAGAAAACATGCATATATGTATGTAAATAAATTTCATCTATATTTTTATAATTTTACTCACATCACCTTTTATATGAGTATTATAGTTTCAGCATTTCAGAAACAAACTGTAAGTCTGTAGTTTTCCGGGAATAGAATTTTCCCTCTATTCTGTAGATTTGCTGTCATTTAATGCTCTTGCCCATCTTGTTCCCTTCCCCACCTCTCTTTCAGACATATTCTCCTTGAAGCTATCTGGCAGACCCATGAGCACTTCTTTAGGAAAACTTGCAAATACCAATAGGTATGAATTTTTCATGGACTGACAGTTGTGTATGTATAGAAACTAAAAATAAGCAATATTTGGTGCTTGTAAGAAATTTCTTTTTCCTTTCAAATTAAGAAAACATGTTTTGCATTATCAGAGACATCTACAAGTAAAAGAGAAGCAGAGGATCGAGGTATTAGACCATTCATCCTGAGTTCATCTTTGTTGATGTTTGAGTAACCATGGCTCACAACAGACTATATGGTTAGAACTCGAAAGACCGTTATAGAATCACACTATACAGGATTAAAATTAAATCTACATGAAGTGCTGACTTTTCCCATCGCTTCTCCAGACAGTCTCTCTCGTCATTCTGTTCAAGTATTAGAAGGCTTTCATGGAAATACTGTCATTGCCTTACTGAATTCTCCTGTATATAACCGTATACCATTCTAGTATGGTATATTTTCATTATAGTTTTGGATTAATAGTGTATAGAAGTTGTTTGTTTGGTCTTTGGGGACAAACACTATAATTCATTTTTATTACTGGAACCTATTAAAGTCTAATCATAATAGGTGCCATTATCTTAAAATAAGGAGTTCTTCACTTTTTGGGTAAAGTTTTACTTGATTGCCTCTCTCTCTCTCTCTCTCTCTCTCTCTCTCTCTCTCTCTCTCTCTCTGTGTGTGTGTGTGTGTGTGTGTGTGTGTGTGTGTGTGTGTGTGTGTGATACAAAAGATTCAGGTATAAAATAACATTTAAAAATAGATAGCTCCCAGGATCCAAGGAGATGATTTTAGCCAAAATGCGCAGAGAAGGGGGAGAAAGAACCTGTAAAGACCACCTCCAGCAGATTGGCACAGACTCCAGTCAAGGGATTGGGGCACTCACCCATTTCAAAATTTTAAACCCAGAAATGTTTCTGTCCAAAGGAATAAAGGGGACAGAAATGGAATAGAGACTGAAGGAAAAGGCATGCTGGGACTGCCCCACCTGGGGATCCATGATCTCTGCAGACACCAAACCCTACGTGGTTGCTGACACAGTTCCTGTTGCCAAGAGGCACTTCCTGACAAGATCTGGTATGGCTGCTCCTTGGGAGGTTTGGCTAGCAACTGACCAATGTACATGCAGATAGTTAGAGCCACCCTTCAGACTGAGCTCAGGGACCCCATAGACTTGAGAAGCTGAGGGGGATTGCAGCCCTATAGGAAGAACATCACCTGGCCTGTTTGACAACCCAGTGCTCTCAGAGACTAGACCACCAACCAAGGAGTGTACATGGAGGAATCCATGACTCCAAATACATACATATGTAGCAGAGGCTTGCCTTGGTTGACAGAAATGGGAGGCCCTTGATCTTGTGGAGGTTTGATGCTGCAGCATAGGCGGATGCTGGAGCAGTGAGTTGGAAATAGGTGGGTGGGGGAGCACCCTCATGGAGGCAAAGAGAAAGGGGGAGAGGGAGGATTGGGATTGGGGGGGGGATGGGTTTGTGGAGGGGTAACCAGGAAGTGGGTTATCATTTAAGATATAAACAAATGGAATTATTAATTTTAAAAGTCGGTTTTCTCACAAAAAATAAATAGATAAACTCATAACAAAATTGCAGTATCTCAATTTATAAATAATTTGGTAAAAATTTATGACTATCAAAACTGTCTTTATTCTAGAGAGTTCTGTTTTGTTTTGTTTTAATGTGTAAATGCTTCCTTATCTTGGTCTTGATGACTGGATATCTACCTATTGGATTAGTATTGTGAAAAAACAAATGTGGTACCCAGGCTTAAAATGGAATAAGTTCTTATAAAGCCTACATAATTCAATAAAGGTAGCATACATTTCAAGTGGAATATCCATTATGTAGATTCACAGGAGAGAATTTATTGTCTATGTTAAGGATACAGCACATTTTTACTATTTTTACTACTAAACTTACCAATATATTCACATTCAATACGTTCATCTGTATCTGTTCATTGGTATCCCCATGTTAAATTGATAAAATAAAAATACACTCACAAGAAAAATCTTCTGGACTACCTCTCATATATTCAACTTTATCTCCCCATCAGTTCTTCACCTATTGGCTTTGTATCTTCAGTTTTTCTTTACATTACAGACACACAGTTCATTGTCCTCCACTTTATAAACAAATCTTCCCAATGAACCCTCTTTAGTCCTAACCTGCCTTTTAAGCCTCGTACTTACCTTGCTTGAAGAAAACTGCTAAAAGTGATCAACATCAAACATCAACCCCACTTGCTTCCTCTCTTTTTCTCTCCTTTGTCTTTTATTTATTTTTTATTGTTCTGAATTTATTTTTAGCAAAATGACCAATAAGGTTTACGTGTCAACCCAATCTCAGAATAATCTTGCTAAAGGGCATTTGTAATACTGAGTCCCATCTTCTCATTATGGATAATTGCCTGTGGGGTCAGTGAGTGTATACAACACAAGGGCCAAGTGGGGTTCACTCCTTTGGAGAAATAACTAAGCCACTTATCCGAAAGAATTATCAGGCTGTTACCATGTTGTCAATGTCCCTAGCTGAGCCTTGGGATTAGTAAAGACAATTCAAATCACAGGCCTGAGTGGCTGCTTTTACCTTTTCTATATTTGCTCTACTTTATCTAGTCTTTAAATTCTTAGGTCCCAAATAAATATGCACACCTCTTCCTTCTATATGTATATTAAATAATTGAAACTAATCTAGTCCATTGACTCAAATTATGCCTAAATCATTAAATTATAAAATTTCATTTATCTATTTTCTGAGTTCTAGACCTCTATAATATATATCTACTTAGCATTTCTACTTAGATATTGATTGCCTATCAAAATCTTGACTTAAATTTAGCACCTAGCACAGAATCCCCTAAATAATATGCTTATGAAAAGTATAAGATATATTCTTGCAAAACACTTATGCATGAATGTTCAAGCACATACTAGTTATATCATTTCCAAACTAAAAGTGTTCTTCGTAGTGATAGAGCCAGAACGGCATTGTTAAAGTACAATAAGTGAATGATACATTGATCACTGGTATGACAAAGGAGCTTCACACATAATATAAAGTTGGCAGGTGAAACAACTGCATGTTACATAATTTCATTTAGGTGGTCGCCCTAGAAAATGTAAGTACTACTAACATTAAGTAGCTTACTGGATTTCAAGGCCTGATGTGAAAACAAAGAGCTACTAGAAATAAGCACAAATTTTAGAGGGAACCATAACTGTGGGTTAAAGTTAGATTAACTAATAGTTGCAGCACTCTATGATTACTAAGAATCAATAAACAGTGGCCTTAAAAATGAAGGGTGTTTTTTTTTAAGATTTATTTATTATTATATGTAAGTACACTGTAGCTGTCTTCAGACACACCAGAAGAGGGAGTCAGATCTTGTTACGGATGGTTGTGAGCCACCATGTGGTTGCTGGGATTTGAACTCTGGAACTTTGGAAGAGCAGTCGGGTGCTCTTACCCACTGAGCCATCTCACCAGCCCGAATGGTGTTTTTTTAGTGGTGTTTATTCATTACAAAGACAAGTTTCCTTGATGAGGGATGAATACTACGGTTCTTTATTAGTATAAATAATAATATTTAAGATTGTTGTTAAGGATTATATTTGTTTTGTAATAAGTGGTTATAGGTTAGAAGAGAGCCTTTTCCTTTAGCACTGAGTAGTTAGATAGGTTTCAATTACCAGGCATACCTTTCTTGTTGTTGATCAAGTCTTAAGTCCAATTAAGATTGTTGTTGGTAACTACAAAAGTGTGTGTGTCTCTATTGGAGGCTTAGGGTTACCATGCCACATTAACCGTTGTCTTCTTGAAAAGCCACCATTATCTTTTGCACTAACTGTAACCTTTGCCCTCTAGCCGAGCTCTATGAATTCATGGATCTTGTCAACTTATTATCTATATTCCATAGAAAATATTATTGGGTTTTATTGTTCAAAACACCCTAGCACATCTTCTCACTTCAGTTAAAAGCACACCATGCCACTCCGGCCAGGTTTTCAAATAAATGTGAGACATCAGGTTGAATGAAAGTTTCAAGTGGACAACAAATAGTTCAATATGGCTGCTGTATGCAGATAATATTTATATGCTTTTGATTATGTATTAATGAAATTATGAATTAAAGAAAATGATTATGAATTAAACAAAAGAAGAAGACAGTAACTTTTTGAGAAACAGTGAGTATGTACCTAGGAGAGGTGAGTGGGAAGAGGATAAAAGGCAAAAGGATGTAATTATATCATATCAAACATTAAAAAAGAACTCTGCAATTAACTCCAATTGCCAAGGTTTACTGACTGACTATAACCCTTTCTAAAATTTAACATGAAATTCAGCTAAACATTCTCCATTTTATTTGTGAAATCTACCACCTTACATCATAATCAAAGAAGGTGTCCCATGATTTTGCCCTTAATTTTCTCATATTTCCTTTGTCTTTCTCTACCAAAAAAGTAATTATTTTAAAGAGGTGTTATCTAAGGTTTTAAATAAGTTTTCTTTCCTCTACTTGCAAAATCCTTTCTACAAATATCTGCAGTTTGTGTTCCATTTCATTCATTTATATTCTGACCACATGTCTAATATTTATGAAACCATTTTCTGGTCAACTGTTTGAAATCACTTCATAGTCTATTCTCAATCTTCCTACTCCCACTTTTAGAACACATTCCAATTGGGCATAGGGTAAATTTACTTTGTCTGATCACAAAATAAAAGCAGAAAATTTCCATCTTGTAATCTTCACTATGAGAAGAAACTACATTAGTCCTTGGTAGACGGTAGATGATGAATAATTTCAGTCATCCAACCATTCATCCATCTACCCACTTATGATCAATCTGCTTGTTTTTTTTTTTTTTTTTTTTTTCCCATCTGACACATTTTCTCCTTTTCTGGGTTCTAGGTTTCAAATCACATGCAATGTTATTGTCAATCTCTTAAGTAGTATATTTTGGGAAAGGAAGTGGAAAAAGAAAAGTGGTGGTATCATGAAGGTAACAGAGACAAATTGTCAGCCAGAAATAGATGTCTGTCTGTAGACTAATAATAGGACAATGAGTTGGGTAGGATCATGGTTGCTGCATTCGTGATGCCTGCCTGAGTGACAAGCCCACCCACAAAACTAGAGTTCAGGGAACAGGTCAAGTGAAGAAAGAGTATTTGGGACTCATCTGCCCAGGGGTGATAGTTAAAATTGACATATCCTGAGTTCTTGTCAGCAGCCGTTCCTACACAAACAGGAACTCTCCATTAACATTTAAACTGACTGTCAAGTCCATAATTTTGTCTTCTTTCCTCTATCAATTACTCTTCTGGTTTGGAATGTTAAAGTCTCCCTTGTCCACTAACAATGTTACTGGCGGTTATGTAGTTCTTTCATATATTTCCATTGTTTTAATGATTTCAGTTCACTCTTCTACCTTATTTTTCATTTTCGTTAATTCTTAACTTACTGAACTGTACTGTTTCCGACATTGTACAGAAATCCAGTTCTTCAAAGTCATCAATGACAAGTTTTTCTACGTTGCCTTTTTGTTGTTGTTGTTTAGGATATTTCAGTAAAAATTAAGATCATTAACCACTACTTTTCATTCATATTCTTCTTGTTTGATTTCTTTCATTACTCACAACTAATGGATTTTTTTTATACTACTACCTCTGTACTCTTGGTTATTTACTAAACAGTGTAACATTTTTCTATGTTTTTGCACTTAGATTTGAGTAGCTCTCTAAATTCTTATGTTTTGTTTTTATTAATTTTTGATATTGATGCTTCATATAACCTTTTAACTTTGAATTCATGATTTTATTTACCCAATATACACAAACAAGTATATTTTTCACAAGCCTGGATCTTGTAATGAACCACTATGTGCTTACTATACATATTCATTTTATTATAATGAAATTATGTAAATTTTAACCAGATTAAACTCTATCTCTTACTTGTCGTCTGAGATAGATTTTTACATCTCCTATCATAATGAACTTTGACTAGTACTTCTTTCACAAAGATGTTTTATATATTTGATAATTAGAGCTAAAGAGATGGTTCAATGGTTATGAACATTTGTTGCTCTCCCGTGGACTCAAGTTAGGCTGGCAGCCATACTAGGTAGCTCACAATGCCTGCAGTATTATTTCCCAAGGATCCAATACTCTCCTCTGTCTTCCATGGGCAACAGCACTCAGATTGAATTTAGTCATATATGTACACAATTCACACATAAACAATAGCAATACATTTTAAAATAAATATATAATAACTAACCAAATATTTTTTACATACAAAGAAAAGGCTTTTTCTATACTTTAAAGAGGAAGCATACGTACTCCATGACATTTTTCTGTTTTATTGGTCACCTTATTCCTACTAACTCGGTGTCACAGTAGTACTTGAATAAAGTAGTACTTGTATGCATATTAACAGTTATATTCAAAATTAAAGTCTCTTCTTGGTGTTAGAGAGGTACTCAAATTATTACAATCCTACATCTTTTGTTTTATTCTCATTCTATATAAATTAAGAGACATTGATTAGGTGTACTAACCTGTTGGAAGAACAGGACTGTGATTTCAGAACAAATCCAGCGTCCCTCATTTCTCATAATTCCCTGAGTCTGGATAATCTTGTGCAGTGGCATCAGGATTCTCATGCACTGTAATTTTGCCAAATTTGGCTGTTTTCTTTTCAGAGAAAACACACAAAGCTTAGATTGATTGATAGATTTTGAGTCTGGCTATATTTATGTATGCCAAGAGAATTTATTTACACAACATTATACAGGATTGATAAAGACACTGATGAGCATAAAGATGGACACAAAACAAATCAACCAATATATTTTCATCATTATTTAAGAAAAGTAAAATATGAGCTGGGCGTGGTGGTGCACGCCTTTAATCTCAGCACTTGGGAGGCAGAGGCAGAGGCAGAGGCAGAGGCAGGCAGATTTCTGAGTTCGAGGCCATCCTGGTCTACAGAGTGAGTTCCAGGACAGCCAGAGCTATACAGAGAAACCCTGTCTCGAAAACCAAAAAAAAAAGGAAAGAAAGATGATGAAAACATCATAAAGAGATCTCATTTTTGAAGGAACAAAAGTGAACATATATGGAAAGTTAGAAGAAAAAAGCAATTTAGGAAATATTAGGAAGTAATCAGAGACATTGATCAATCAACAGACATAGAATATTTGCCATTCTTAAGTGTGAGATTGCTAACTCAATGCATTTTTCACTGTAATCAAGGAAAATAGAGCATAGAAATGAAATCATGATTACAAATGCTAGCTGAATACTGACTGGCTGAATGAGAATGGCCTCCAGAGGCTATAGATGTTGCAATTGTGGCTCACATTTGGTAGAATTGTTTGAGAAGGATTAGGAATTGTGGTCTTTTTGAAGAAGGTATATTATTTGGAACAGTCTTTGAGGTTTCAAAAAGACTAATATATTTCCTACTAGTTTTCTCAATTTTTTACTTGCGTACCAAGATGTGAGCTCTCAGCTCCTGCTCCAACCACCTAAACTTGTTCCCTCACCCCTCGATTGTAGATGCTAATCCTCTGAAACTGAAAGCTCACATTCTTTTATATATTGGTCATGTTTGATAAACCGTAATTAAGACAGAAACTTGCACCAGGGAGTAGTCTATTCCTGTGACAGGCCTGACAGTACTGCTTTTTCAGAGAAATGTCAAAGACTAAGACTTTGGATTAGAAAACTTGCTGAACTATGTAAGTGGGGTTTAACAGGTTATCCTCATAAAAACGTGGAAGACAGTAGTACTGAGAGAAATGTGGAATATGGAGGCTCATTCCAGCAGGTAGCACTATTTGTAATGAGCCAGAGATTCTTCTGGTAATATTTTGGCAAAGAATGTAGCTGCTTTCTTGCCTAGTCATAAAAATTTGCCAAAGACTAAATAGAAAATCAGTGGATTAATTTTCTTGGCACTATCAAAATCAGTATGTAGAATCCTCAAAGAACTGAAAGCAAATCTACATTAAGATCCATTTATACCACTCCTACATATATGCCCAAAGTAATCTACTTTTTGCTTTTTATTAGATCATTAAGCAAAAACTACAAAGGTATATAACAGCATATCTTTCTTATTTTCAATAGGTGTAGGTTTTTAAATTTTTAATCATTTGCAATCTAGATATATATTTTATTTTTCTATCAAATCACATTTAAATTCATAGTATCTTTTTTTTCTTTAAGTAGAATTTTTTTTCTACTTAATGGCACATTAGATTTGATGATGGGTTGGTTGTAGGTGAGGCTGGTCTAAAAACCAGAAACTAATATATGTGAGTTGAGGGTCTTCCACTTGGCAGGTGATGGATTTCCATTACATAGAGGAGTGATAGATTTGTACAGAGAGAAAGGGAGCTTCAAATAGTGTTTGTAACGTAGTATGTTAGTTTTATAAAAGTCATTATTAATTTATTTAATTCTTTCCTCAATCTTATCAGTCTTTTAGTCACTGTGAATACATAACTTGACCAGTCTCATTATTGCTACAAACCACATTCTGATCTAACATCTTAATTGTTTATTTATAATACTCATAAGTGCAATGTCCATGTTCCTTGTCTGCCATTTTCCAGGATAAAGATAGTTTGATGGAGAAAAAGAGTTTTAAAAAATCTCATTTATACTAACAGAATATGTATAAATATGTGAAGTCCTTATAATTATTTTAAGTAGAATTTTACAGAGAATCCAGGATATTTTTTAATAATTCTCTTTAAAAATGGCAGGATGTTTGATTTTGTAGCTTTCAATAAGCAAAATAAATATTTTATCTAAGAAGATCTGAGTTGTCTTCACTGTTAAATAAATCTTTTGCTTAATAAACTGCGTGTTGAGACTCTCATTTTGAAAGTAAATGCTCTGTACTATGTGTATAGAGCTGCGTTCTCAGATTTTGTTTTGTCTTTTTAATAAGGCAGAATTTCCCATGCAGTAGCATATGGTTTCAATATTCAAGCATTCTCAGCCATTTTCCCCATATGTTTGTTGTAATCAACTAACCACACATGGCCAAATCCTGCCATTAGATGAGCATCGAGGATTATTACTGAGGTCAAGACAGCAAGTACATTTCATAGAGTAACCCATCTTCCCAAAACATACATAAGAGTCACAAGTTGTATAATAATGAACAGCACAAATGTATAGTTCTGAAAGTATTATGGAAGTAGTTTTAATTGCAGAAGATTCATTGATATGAAAATGTTCAATTTTAGCTGTTTAATAATGGTGTTACAGAGTCTGGGCAAGTTATATGGATACATATGTGAGTGGCAAAGGAGAGAAGAAGAGATTCAAATAGCACTTGTAATGTGGTATATTTGGGTCACTGTAGACAGTATTACTTCACTAATTCCACAGTTCTATCATTCTTCTAGGCATCCTGAATATATCACTTGCTATCATTAAATTTCCATTCTAGATATAAAATAGTGACTATAGATGGTAGTAAACCACAGCAGGTTCAGCATGGTTGCTTACATTTTTCATCCAGTAATTTGGAGGCAGAGGTAGGTGGACTTCTGTGACTTTAAGGCCATTCTAGTCTACAAAGTCAGTTAGATCTATGACAATCAGGGCTATGTTGAGTGACTCAACTCTCAAAAACGTTAAAAGAAAAACAATAAAACATTATAGTATGCATACACATGAAATACAGAGGACAAAGCAGAAGAATACATTTAAGCTGATATATTATTGGTAGAAGGTAGAGAAAGACTTCTCATTGGGAAAAATATTTGGTTGAAAAATCATAAGAGGATGAAAAATCCAGGCATGAAAAATTGGGAGAGAAAATAATAATAATTTATGAATCCACAGCATAGTGCTAGGGGTTGAAAAAAATCTTGATGTTAGTGGGACCAGAAGTATAGGCAGGGGCCAAATCATGCAGCTTACCTAGACTGGTGGACCATGCCAAGATTTTTATATCAGCCCAAGAAGATTGGAGTGGTTTAAGCTAAACTAATGTAAACTGGTTTACTTAAACATTTACGTGTAAATGGTCCAGAACTTCTGTCTTGCTAAACAAATGGCTACTAAAAAGTTTAGGATACTAACATGCTAGCTATACACAACTGTAACACAGGCCAAGAAATTTCGAGAACATATCCAAAATCTATAACATAGTTTTTGTCTTCTTTTGACAAAGTTTACTATCACAAACATAATAGAATTCCAAAGAAAATCTTCCTGTGAGTTTAAAAAGGATTAAGAAATTAAATAAACATTACTATGCATCTACCGTTATTCTTAGAAAAATTTAAAAACAATAATATGATAACAGCATTATTCTGACAGGTAAAGACTTTAGAAATGAAAAGAATTATATAATTTTTAAAACAAGGCTTGACTGGTACAGTTAGATTAAATTTTCCTGCAATTAAATGAATCTATTTTTTTCTTGTTTTAAAAGAGCATTGTTATATTTATTAATGTTTTGAAGAGGCTTCATCATCAAGACAACAAAAAAAAAAAAAAACATTTTCTTTTTAAATTGAAGAGCATTGCCCAGCACATAATCTTCCCTTCTGATTCTTAGGGTTGTAGTAAAAGTAAAAGAATAGTGGGAACTCCAGAGGTCTATGGATGTCTAACAAATATTTCTCCTAAGATTTATCTTACAAATGTTTAATGTAAATATTTAGTCCAAAGTGTTCCTTGGCTTTTTCTAACAATCATAAATGTTCAATGTGCTAGTTCACAGGAGGAATCTGTAATTTTAGAAAAAAAATGTGCTGCTTGAATTTCGTATTAAGATTCAGAAAGTGCACAAACTTTCTAAATTAATTTGTTAGCAGTTACAGGTATTTTTTCTCTTTTCTATTGATTAATTTCATCAGTTCAATAAATGTTTTTATGCTTTGAAACATAATCCCAGCTCTCAGAGGCTTGAAACTAGGCTCTTCCCTTTTCGTGTTTCATGTGTTTCAAAGGAAGACCCTTCTTTTCTTAGTCATTTGGAGTTACAGGCTTATTAAAACTCTTTTTTTATGTTTGAGTGAAAATTCATAAAGCTAGAGACAATTTACATTACTGTGATAATGCACCATGAACAAAAACAAACCAAGAGGGAAGGAGTTATTTCTGCTTATGAATGGATGGATATTGGTTCATACTCCACCGCTGAGAATAGTCGGCAGGAATTCATGACAGTAATATGGAGTTGGAACTGAAAGAGAAATCACAGAACGCTGCTTGCTATGTGCAATGTATGGATTTCTCCATCTGTTTTTAAATAACCTTGGACTACCTGTACAGGAATGGGCTTGGAGAGGTGTTCTGAGAGAAGGGGTATCTGGGAGCAGAGAAGCAAATGACTGGAAGTCAAGTCCAAGCCGGTAGTCTATGTTCTGCTGCCTGCTGTCTCTCTGATCTTCTCTCCCTCTCCCTTATCTCCTGTCTCTCTCTCCCCCCTCCCCCCTCCCCCTCCCCCTCCCCATCCCCTCTCCTGGTTGAGACAGTCCTCCAAGCAGTTCTCTCTTGCTATTCTAAATAATTCTCTGGATAGCTCATATCTTGCAGATCATAAGCCCTGTATTTTTTTTTTTTTTTGCTGGTTCTTTTTTTTTTTCCATTTTTTATTAGGTATTTAGCTCATTTACATTTCCAATGCTATACCAAAAGTCCCCCATATCCACCCACCCCCACTCCCCTGCCCACCCACTCCCCCTTTTTGGCCCTGGTGTTCCCCTATATCAATCCAGACAAGTCCAGTTCTTAGACCTAGTCTCCTTAACTGTCGATTTGAAGTCTGTCATGGAATCAGCCTGCCCTTCTCAGTGCATTTAGCCTTTCTCCAGTCCACTTTTGTATGTGTATTATGTTAGTTAAGGTCATATTCAGGCAGTCATATTAGTGAGATTTTTATGGATATGGCTTCTGCTATTACTAGGAGACATGGTTTCATAACAAACTCCCTGATCCTCTGACTTTTACAGTCTTTCCTCCCCATCTTTTGCCATGTTCCTTGAGCCATAAGTATAGGAAGTGTTTGTGGATATATTCATTTGGACTGAGACTCATGACTCTGCATTGTGATTAGTTCTGGTTTTCTGAAATGGACTCTGTCTGTGGCAAAGAAAAGTGTCCTTGATGAGGGGAAAAAACCAAATATTTAGATTGTAGGTAGGAATTATAATGATTTTATAATATAACAGTTATAGGATTGTCTTCAAGATTGAAAGTTTTCACTAGCCTTGGGTAGATGGCTAGGATTCCATCATGATTTCCCTCTTTTTGAGTGAGCCTTAAGACCGATTTTGAAGCTATTGGTTACTGCCAAGTGTCTCTACTGTTGCATGCTGGTACTGCTATGGTTCATAGCTGTCATAGCTGTTTAGGACTTTTGTAAATTTATATTACTCTTTCTAGTGTCATGAAAGCTAGTCCTCAGAGAGAAGGCATTAAGGTCAGTTCCAGTTCAGGGAGTGTAAACTATGTGCTTGAAGTGATTAACTTATTCAGGAATAGGGAATTATTTTAAATCTGAGGAGCAACCAAGGGCAATAACAATGCCCTGTAATGTTTGGAAGACTTTTAGATAATGCCCTGACACAACTAAAAGATGGCTCCTCTTATTCCTTCTGGTTTAGGATCTTATATACAGTATTGGGGTGAGGTGGGTCTGACAGCAGGTACTTCCTATTGTCTTGACCCGAGAGTTGGGAGCAGGCAAAGCTCCTCAGTCCCTTCTGGGTCTCCAGGGCTGCAAGCCCTAGCTCGATCTTACCAGGCTTCCTCTCTTGGTCCTCTGCCCCACATCTATGATCCCCTCTACTTTCTATATTCCTACCTTGGAAGATCTTTAGAGCTAATTCAAAATGGAACAAAGGAACTGCTGACAAGACCCAACCCATCTAAGCTTCCAATTTGTGAAACAAAATTGAAAAAGCTTAAGCTACAAAGGAAGCCTTCAACATCAACAATGGGAAGGTTCTGTAAATGTAATCCAAAGATGGAGCCTGGTTTCAGCCCTAGCAAGGAGTAGAAACTGAATTTTTAGATAAAGTAGTTCTTGTGCCTCTGTCTCTGCATCTCTGCCTTTCTCTGTTTCTCTGTATCTCCATCTATTTTTCTCTGTTTATGCCTCTCTCTCTCTCTCTCTCTCTCCCTGCCTGTCGATCAGAACATCAGTATGTATGCCCCAGCCTATCTCTCTGCTTTCCACTATGCTTTCTGCCATGCTGATAATGGACTAACTCTCTAATATTGTAAGGATCTTACAATTAAATGCTGTTTTTCCTAAGCGCCTTCTTAGTCATGATGTCTCTTCCCAGCACCAGAACAGTAATTAAGATACTGTCCAAAGATCATACTAATTGTGTCTTCCTTTCATAGGACCATTTTTTACTATAATAATACAATAAAAGAAGAAAGAGCTCCTAAAATCCAAGAAGGTTGTGATCTACCAGGTAGTCAATAAGGGTACTAACAAGCCTTTAGTATTATAGAAATCTTTAAAGTATGTAAAGAAGAAGGATTTATGAAGACATTATCTGGAGTCATAACAACCTCTTTAAACTCTATCACCACAATCTTACATCATCTTCATAACCAGTTGATGGGATCAACAACTGAATATAGTGTCAGCTATGTTCTCTATGACACAAGTATATTGAACAGAATAGTTTTAATTTGTTATGGTTTATTTTGATAATAAAATTCCATAGAGCAGCACAAGTTAATAAATTATAGCTATAGTCATCAGGACTGATCCATCTAAAAGTTATGTTGAATTAAGAAGACAAGGCTAAAAAATAAATTGTTGAACATGTATTCCTCCATTCTACTAGGTCATAACTTAACTTGTTCATTTCCTCATTGTTACTGGCTCTGCTCCTATCCTCTGTCAGGACTGGTGAGTGAAGAGAGTAATGTAACAATTATTTAGGTAGACAGACTGAGTGAAATGATTCTCATGTGACCTCCATTTTCTCCATGGCATGGGACTATAAGACCTTGATTGTTGACTAAAAAGCAACTTGTGCAAATGTGTAAACTTGAATTTCTAAAGATTTTTAATAACGAAACTCTAAATTTAATTTTACATTTTGTATGGTTGCATCTACTAATCTCGTATTTTCTTTAAGGAAATTGATTCATGAAAACAAAGATCTACCAAAGAAGTAATAATCATGATTGCTTCAAGACAAGCTCTTTCTACTAATATTGACAGTTCAATATTTTTCAGTATTTTGTTTTCACAAAGCATCAAGAATAAGCCAAATAAAAATGAAAAATCTAATAAAAAAGGTTCCCCAGGACAAAAGTAAGAAGATTTAATTTAGCAAACCTTCACCAGAGTCATGCATAGTCCAAACACAGAGGTAAAGAGTAACATAATCTTTGCACTTTCTTGTTTTATCATTTAAGGTACACATAAGAGATGTTTTGATTTTAGGAAGTTTCTCTTCGCATCTCAAAATCAATGATAGAAACATCCTCATTAAAGGTTTTATTAAAATTTCTGAGCTATGGGGTTAAATGGAAAGTTTGACCATCCTGTGTAGACCCCACATGAGGTGCTCTAAGAGTGTCTACAATATTTACCTGAAAGAGAGGAATAATTTTAGTGATACATGACCATTTAAATACTCAGATATGCTTTTTACGATATATATCTTTGAATTTTTAAATAGCTATTTTACTATGTTATTGTGATGACTAATTTTAATTGTCACCAGGAGACAGGATTATACTTGGGATGACTATCTGGATTTTATTAATTGAAGTGAGAAGATTCATCCAGTGTAAGTGACACAATTCCCTGGGAAAGATTCTAGGGTAGAACAGTAGAGAGCAGGGGCAGAGCTGGATCCACCTTTCTGTAGATTTGGTGTGACTGGCAGATTACTCCACTGACTGTCCCATCACAATGGAATGGAATGGGAAAGTATGAGTTAAACCCTTGAGTTGCTTTTGTCAGAATATTTCATCCTAGCATAAAATGAAGCTAGGATAATTTTAAGGGCTTATACAAAATCTTAGAAATTGATAATTTCTATGCAAATCATAGAAATTGCTGAAAAATCAAATTGATATTGAGGCATGTGGGTTTGTTCATGGCATAAAACTTGGAGAGTTTTATGAGTCAAGTATTAACCATAATATATAATTACACTAAAAAGAAGCTAATGTACACTATCAAAAAACACTATTAAAAATGAGGTACAGAGCTAAACAAAGAATTATCAAATGAGGAAACTCGAAGGGCTCAGAAACAGATAAAGTAATATTGAACATCCTTAGTCATAATGGAAATGCAAATAAAAACAACCCTGAAATTCCACCTCACACTAGTCAGAATGGCTAAGATTAAAAACTCAGGTGACCATTCGAGCCCGAGGGTACCTTGCCAGCGCACTGGCCCGACACCCGCACGGGCCCACACAGGATTCCCCACGGGATCCTAGGACCTCTGGTGAGTGGAACACAGCACCTGCCCCAATCCAATCACACGGAACCTGAGACCGTGGGAAATAGGGAAGCAGGCTACCCAGGCCTGACCTGGGGCACAAGCCCCTTCCACTCCACTCGAGCTCCAGGGTACCTTGCCAGCGGACTTGCCCGACACCCACAAGGGTTCACACAGGATTCCCCACGGGATCCTAAGTCCTCTGGTGAGTGGAACACAGCGCCTGCCCCAATCCAATCATGCGGAACCTGAGACTGCAGGAAATAGGGAAGCAGACTACCCGGGCCTGACCTGGGGCACAAGCCCCTTCTGCTCCACTCGAGCCCCAGGGTACCTTGCCAGTGGAGTCGCCTGACACCCGCAAGGGCCCACACAGGATTCCACACACAGGATTCCACACGGAATCCTAAGACCACTAGTGAGTGGAACACAACTTCTGCCAGGAGTCTGGTTCGAACACCAGATATCTGGGTACCCTCCCTGCAAGAAGAGAGCTTGCCTGCAGAGAATACTCTGCCCACTCAAACTAAGGAGAGAGCTACCCTCCCAGGTCTGCTTATAGAGGCTAACAGAGTCACCTGAAGAGCAAGCTCTTAACAGTGACAACTATAACAGCTAGCTTCAGAGATTACCAGATGGCAAAAGGCAAACGTAAGAATCCTACTAACAGAAATCAAGACCACTCACCATCGTCAGAACGCAGGACTCCCACCCCACCTAGTCCTGGGCACCCCAACACAACCGAAAATCTATACCCAGATTTAAAAACATTTCTCATGATGATGATAGAGGACATCAAGAAGGACTTTCATAAGTCACTTAAAGAACTACAGGAGAGCACTGCTAAAGAGTTACAGGCCCTTAAAGAAAAGCAGGAAAACACAACCAAACAGGTAGAAGTTCTTAAAGAAAAACAGGAAAACACATCCAAACAGGTGATGGAAATGAACAAAACCATACTAGAACTAAAAGGGGAAGTAGACACAATAAAGAAAACCCAAAGCGAGGCAACGCTGGAGATAGAAACCCTAGGAAAGAGATCTGGAACCATAGATTCGAGCATCAGCAACAGAATACAAGAAATGGAAGTGAGAATCTCAGGTGCAGAAGATTCCATAGAGAACATCGACACAACAGTCAAAGAAAATACAAAATGCAAAAGGATCCTAACTAAAAACATCCAGGAAATCCAGGACACAATGAGAAGACCAAACCTACGGATAATAGGAATTGATGAGAATGAAGATTTTCAACTTAAAGGGCCAGCTAATATCTTCAACAAAATAATAGAAGAAAACTTCCCAAACATAAAGAAAGAGATGCCCATGATCATACAAGAAGCCTACAGAACTCCAAATAGACTGGACCAGAAAAGAAATTCCTCCCGGCACATAATAATCAGAACAACAAATGCAGTAAATATAGAATATTAAAAGCAGTAAGGGAGAAAGGTCAAGTAACATATAAAGGAAGGACTATCAGAATTACACCAGACTTTTCACCAGAAATGATGAAAGCCAAAAGACCCTGGACAGATGTTATACAGACACTAAGAGAACACAAATGCCAGCCCAGGCTACTATACCCGGCCAAACTCTCAATTACCATAGATGGAGAAACCAAAGTATTCCACGACAAAAACAAATTCACACAATATTTTTCCACGAATCCAGCCCTTCAAAAGATAATAACAGAAAAGAAGCAATACAAGGATGGAAATCACGCCCTAGAACAAGCAAGAAAGTAATCCCTCAACAAACCAAAAAGAAGACAGCCACAAGAACAGAATGCCAATTCTAACAACAAAAATAAAAAGGAGCAACAATTACTTTTCCTTAATATCTCTTAATATCAATGGACTCAATTCCCCAATAAAAAGACATAGACTAACAGACTGGCTACACAAACAGGACCCAACATTCTGCTGCTTACAGGAAACCCATCTCAGGGAAAAAGACAGACACTACCTCAGAGTGAAAGGCTGGAAAACAATTTTCCAAGCAAATGGTCTGAAGAAACAAGCTGGAGTAGCCATTCTAATATCGGATAAAATCGACTTCCAACCCAAAGTTATCAAAAAAGACAAGGAGGGACACTTAATACTCATCAAAGGTAAAATCCTTCAAAAGGAACTCTCAATTCTGAATATCTACTCTCCAAATGCAAGGGCAGACACATTCATTAAAGACACTTTAGTAAAGCTCAAAGCACACATTGCACCTCACACAATAATAGTGGGAGACTTCAACACACCACTTTCATCAATGGACAGATCGTGGAAACAGAAACTAAACAGGGACACAGTGAAACTAACAGAAGTTATGAAACAAATGGACCTGACAGATATCTACAGAACATTTTATCCTAAAACAAAAGGATATACCTTCTTCTCAACACCTCACGGGACATTCTCCAAAATTGACCATATAATTGGTCACAAAACAGGCCTCAACAGATACAAAAATATTGAAATTGTCCCATGTATCCTATCAGACCACCATGGCCTAAGACTGATCTTCAATAACAACATAAATAATGGAAAGCCAACATTCACGTGGAATCTGAACAACACTCTTCTCAATGATACCTTGGTCAAGGAAGGAATAAAGAAAGAAATTAAAGACTTTTTAGAGTTTAATGAAAATGAAGCCATAACGTACCCAAACCTATGGGACACAATGAAAGCGTTTCTAAGAGGGAAACTCATAGCTCTGAGTGCCTCCGAGAAGAAACGGGAGAGAGCACATACTAGCAGCTTGACAACACATCTAAAAGCTCTAGAAAAAAAGGAAGAAAATTCACCCAAGAGGAGTAGACGGCAGGAAATTATCAAACTCAGGGGTGAAATCAACCAAGTGGAAACAAGAAGAACTATTCAAAGAATTAACCAAACGAGGAGTTGGTTCTTTGAGAAAATCAACAAAATAGATAAACCCTTAGCTAGACTCACTAGAGGGCACAGGGACAAAATCCTAATTAACAAAATCAGAAATGAAAAGGGAGACATAACAACAGATCCTGAAGAAATCCAAAACACCATCAGATCCTTCTACAAAAGGCTATACTCAACAAAACTGGAAAACCTGGACGAAATGGACAAATTTCTGGACAGATACCAGGTACCAAAGTTGAATCAGGATCAAGTTGACCATCTAAACAGTCCCATATCCCCTAAAGAAATAGAAGCAATTATTAATAGTCTCCCAGCCAAAAAAAGCCCAGGACCAGATGGGTTTAGTGCAGAGTTCTATCAGACCTTCAAAGAAGATCTAATTCCAGTTCTGCACATACTATTTCACAAAATATAAGTATAAGGTACTCTACCCAACTCATTTTATGAAGCCACTATTACTCTGATACCTAAACCACAGAAAGATCCTACAAAGATAGAGAACTTCAGACCAATTTCTCTTATGAATATCGATTCAAAAATCCTCAATAAAATTCTCGCTAACCGAATCCAAGAACACATTAAAGCAATCATCCATCCTGACCAAGTAGGTTTTATTCCAGGGATGCAGGGATGGTTTAATATACGAAAATCCATCAATGTAATCCATTATATAAACAAACTCAAAGACAAAAACCACATGATCATCTTGTTAGATGCAGAAAAAGCATTTGACAAGATACAACACCTATTCATGAACCTAGATGCAACTCAACAGAGGAATGGATACAGAAAATGTGGTACATCTACACAATGGAGTACTACTCAGCTATTAAAAAGAATGAATTTATGAAATTTTTAGCCAAATGGATGGACCTGGAGGTCATCATCCTGAGTGAGTTAACACATTCACAAAGGAACTCACACAATATGTACTCACTGATAAGTGGATATTAGCCCAAAACCTAGGATATCCAAGATATAAGATACAATTTCCTAAACACATGAAACTCAAGAAAAATGAAGACTGAAGTTGGACACTATGACCCTCCTTAGAAGTTGGAACAAAACACCCATGGAAGGAGTTACAGAGACAATGTTTGGAGCTGAGATGAAAGGATGGACCATGTAGAGACTGCCAGATCCAGGGATCCACCCCATAATCAGCATCCAAACGCTGACACCATTGCATACACTTGCAAGATTTTATCGAAAGGACCCAGATGTAGCTGTCTCTTGTGAGACTATGCCGGGGCCTAGCAAACACAGAAGTGGATGCTCACAATCAGCTAATGGATGGATCACAGGGCTCTCAATGGAGGAGCTAGAGAAAGTAGCCAAGGAGCTAAAGGGATCTGCAACCCTATAGGTGGAACAACATTATGAACTAACCAGTACCCCGGAGCTCTTGACTCTAGCTGCATATGTATCAAAAGATGGCCTAGTCGGCCATCACTGGAAAGAGAGGCCCATTGGACACGCAAATTTTTGTGCCCCAGTACAGGGGAACGCCAGGGCCAAAAAGGGGAAGTGGGTGGGTAGGGTAGTGGGGGTGGGTGGGTATGGGGGACTTTTGGTATAGCATTGGAAATGTAAATGACCTAAATACCTAATAAAAAATGGAAAAAAAAAACTCAGGTGACAGCAGATGCTGGAGAGGATGTGCAGAACAAGGAACACTCCTCCATTGCTGGTGGGATTGCAAGCTGGTACAAACACTCTGGAAATCACTCTGGTGGTTCCTTAGAAAACTGAACATACTATTACCTGACAGCGTAGCTATACCACTCTTGGGCATATTCCCAAAAGATGTTCCAATATATAACAAGGACATATGTTCTACTATGTTCATAGCAGCCTTACTTATAGTAGCCAGAAGCTGGAAACAACCCAGATGTCCTTCAACAGAGGAATGGATATAGAAAAAGTGGAACATTTACACAATAGAGTACTACTCAGCTATTAAAAATAATGATTTCATGAAATTCACAGGCAAATGGATGGAACTAGAAAATATTATCCTGATTAAGGTAATCCAATCCCAAAAGAACACACATAGTATGCACTCACTGATAAGTAGATATTAGCACAAAAACTTCAGATACCCAAGATTCAATTCACAGACCACATAAAGCTCAAGAAGAAGGACAACTACAATGTGGATGCTTTGGTCCTTCTTAGAAGGGGTAACAAAATATTCATGGGAGGAAATACAGAGACAACGTGTGAAGTAGAGACTGAAGGAAAGTAATCCAGAGACTGCCCCACCTGGGGATCCACCCTTTATACAGTCACCAAATGCTGACACTATTGCTGATGCAAAGAAGAACATGCTGACAGGTGCCTTTGATAGCTGTCTCCTGAAAGGCTCTGCCTGAGCCTGACATATACAGAGGTGGATGCTCACAGCCAACCATTGAACTGACGACAGGGTCCTCAATGGAAGAGTTAGAGAAAGGACTGAAGGAGCTGAAGGGGTTTGCAACCCCATAGGAAGAACAACTATATCAACCAAGCAGAGCTCCCAGTGTCTAAACCACCAACCAAGGAGTACACATGGAGGGACCATGCCTTCAGCCATATATGTAGCAGAGAATGGCCTTGTCGAGTATCAATGGGAGAAGAGACCCTTGGTTCTATGAAGGTTTGATGCCCCAGTGTAGGGGAATGCAAAGGTAGGGAAACAAAACAAAACTAAAAGAACTACCACACAGCCTAGGAGACATGACATAGGAGATTTTAGTCCTTTATGGTACCTGAGTAGTATTCTAGGAACAGCTATAAATTTTCATGTTAAACTCTGTGTTTCTCTTCAACACATATACTACATTTTACCTTGTTAAATTGAGAAGAGAACTTAGTGTATGAGCTTTAATAACTGACCTGTGTGTGAATAACAGTACCGATGATACTACATGAGACAAGAGCAGTTATAGAGTTATTCACAGAAGTCAATAAATGTACGCACTTCTTTGTTTTCTGATGAATTACGTTTCTAAATGATTATAACAAAGCACCCTTTTGCTGCTACAATACTTTACAAGTTATGAAATACCACTTACTTTCAATAAGTCTAACAGTTTAAAAATAATTTCAGTGTAGATTTCAAAGATTAAAGAAAAAATATATAGAGAGAAATCAAATTATTTTATAGAAAACCTGTTTCTTGAACTGCTTTACAAACTCTATTTTCATGACAGTAAGAAAATATGTATAAAAGATAAGCAACTAGTTATTTGTCTCCAACAAATAAATCAATGTCTTTAATACTAAATAATGAAAATTATAAATCTACCACCTGTGACAGTCAAAAAAAAAAAAAAAAAAGGTATCATTCCTTTGTTCCACAAAACTTGATCACTGTTTAGGAATAAAACTTAAACTCTTTTTTTCCTAGCATAATATTTTGGGAGTTTCGCATAATGAACCTGACTATATCCACTTCCCAGTCTTTCCAGGTCTTCACCCAAAAAAGGAGAAAGAAAGAAAAAAAATCAAAAACCAAAAGAGAATGAAAAAAAAAAATAGCAAGTCTAATCTATGTTACCCATACACCCATATTCAAGCATGGTCAAACTTTCAGTGGCTAACTCCTAAAAGAAAACTGAGTCCATATGTGTCTCACCCCAATCCTGAACAAAAACAAAAACCATCACCTGTTAAGGGGTGGTGCATGTGTTTAATCCTAGTTTTCAGAAACCAGAGGCAGGCCAGCCTAGTTTACAGCTGGAGTTTCAGAAGAGACAGGGATACGCAGAAAAATTCTCTCTCAAAAACAAAAACAACACACACACACACACACACACACACACACACACACGCACAAACACATAAAACAAAAACAAAAAAACAAAAACAAAAACAAAAAAAACACCAAAACCCAAAAAGCAAAACAAACCAAAAAACAAGCAACTTGACCTCTTTAAGTTGTACTAGTAAGAGTAAAGCAGTGATCAAGAGCATTACCTTCTAAACATCCTCACTGTAGGATAAGTGGTACCTTCCTTTTTTATGTAAGCAACCAAAAGATGCTGATTACAAAAAAACGAGAAAGTGTGTCGGTTGTTATTCTGAATAGACTAATCCCAAAAGTCTACCTGAACATATGACCAGTTTAAACCATATCACAGAATGGCTGGATCATGTTTTATTCGTAATCAATTCAGAATAATTTCTGTGCTTTCCCACTATTATAGCTTCATTAATGAATAACACAGGCTTCGATTATACAGAAACACCGGACTGATGGTTGATTTTTAAGGGTATTCCATGGAATTTATAAGAATATAAAGCCTTTATCCAAAATTGTGCAGCTGATAGCCTCCACTTAAAAGTGCCTGAGTAAAAACAGCGCCCAGTGGACCACAGCCGTGGGTTAAGATCTGTGATGGTTCTCTATGATGAGGAGCAAAATGGCCTTTAAAACTTTATTTTTCTTTTTTCTTTTCTTTTCTTTCTTTTTTTTTTTTAAATCTGGCTTCTGTGAAGATCAGCCATTTCGTAAACTGTACCAACTTCAAATATTCTCTGGGCCGTGTCTGCACAAGAGGCCGCTAGGCTTCAGTCTGCCACCAGCCCCTCAGTCTAGAATCCTATGGTGTATGTCTATTCATTTCAAATGGTTTTCAAAAATAGAAAAAAAAATGTGAGAGGATGAATACTTAATATGAAATGAAAGGTACCTTGTGCTACAAAGCATACATTCAGCCCATGTTGTAAGAACTCATGATGCTGAGGTTGAAATTTATATTCTTAATGTAATTTTAAAGTAGAGCACAGCTTCGAAAACAGTCAAACAATAAAGGTGGCCATGCATAGCTTACAGATATTGCTGTAATACAATACAGCATAATATCTGCACCAAACGTGTCAGAGTTCGCCATGCACTGGCTGTGTTAAAAACCAGTCAAGACATCAAGAAAGCATTAAACACGTGGACCGTTCTCCAAGAAAATAGGGGCAGCGGAGGGAGTGAGCTGTACCTGTGAGTTTTGCATCAACACTCTTCTAATGGTAAAGCTTAAATTCTAATTTTGTTTCTGCCTGAGTTCTCCAGGCACTCTCTAATGTTAATTATATCTTACAACTTCAGGATATCATTAGGAATATGTGAAATTCTCATTTATATTATGAGTAATTTGCATTTGTTCTTATATATCTTAAGGGCTTGAATAATACTAACAGGTAAAAGTCAAACAATTCAAATAAAAATCTCATTAAGAATCACAATGATAGGACAGTCTAAGTACTTGATAGTAACTACCCAGTGCCCATTTAATTGAACTTAGCATTTATTTCTATATTTAAAAGGTACTTTCTCTCTCAATCACAAGACAGCTTTAATGTACTTCTTGTTGCATAAGAGGCCTTTTTCATGAAGAAAAGAAAAAGTACAAAAAAGTACAAATGAAGCTGATTCTCCAATGCAATCCTGGCCTTGCAGGTGGGAGTTGGCTTTGGAAACCCACACTTGAAATATTGCCATTTCTAACCTTAGAAATACTGAATTTCTAAGTGCATCAAGTTTCAAGTTTGGTTATTAAGAAAATGACAAATTTAAACGTGTTTCTTTTCTTAATTTTAAAAGTGCTTTCTAATTACACAAACTGTGTAGACTATGTTCATTTTAGGATCAATTATAATATATTGTAAAAGGGGAAAAAAAAAACATTGAACTTCATTAGTGAAACTTGCCTCAGGGAGTTGTTGTCACTGTTCAAGACTTTTTCTTTTACTAGTATTTATCGTATAATTTCCAGGTGTTCAGCGTATAACTCCAGCACTTGCACACTCCTTGCCCTCTCCCAGTGTCACAACAAAACGGATTAAAAAAGTGATTTAAGCTTGCCAGGGTGTGTTCTATGATTCACTGCTTTTCTAATGTGTGTGTGTGTGTGTGTGAGAGAGAGAGAGAGAGAGAGAGAGAGAGAGAGAGAGAGAGAGAGAGAGAGAGAGAAAGAGAGAGAGAGAGAGAGAGAGAGAGAGAGAGTTCATTATGTGTTAAAGATTTCCTACTTAAGAATTTGTGGGCAGGAGATACTCTACCAAAGTTTAAATAAATATTAGCACTAAAATAGTATAGGGAATATTATGATTGCTGAAAACTGAAGACATTTTGCTGAAAAAGTTCTGTCCCCTTTGCCAGCCTTCCTTGACCTTCTACTGTAGACAAAACTAGCAGCTATCCTGTTTGAAGTGAAACTGCTGCTAGCTGACACTTCGAGAACTCATCTCTAAATTAATATTTTCATTGGACACACACTTGACATACCTTATATCATCTTTAAATGATATAAAAATGCTACTGGGAGGTTCCACAAGCCACTGACTGAATTCAGGCTGCTGACTTGTCAATTGTTCAGGTCGACATTTGCAACTGGCCTGCCACACACCAGAGCTGCTATTTCCTGTTCCTGATTCACGTTAAGTGCTACTGCCTCCAAGCAAGCCTCCAAGTCCATTAAGACTCAGTCCCTTCCTTCCCTTATGAAAAACATGCCCATCTCCAGTCTGATGTTTAGCTTCTGCTGTGATGAAGTTGAATAGTAAATCAGGATGTTGTTTTTTACTTAAAGACCTTGGCTAAGTGCCTGCCGCTATGGTGTGAGTATTCCAAATCCAACTTAACTGTGACCATACTTAAAAGTGATACTTCCCAGTATAGTTTCACACACACACACATACACACACACACACAAACATCGAAACCACAAAACAATTTTCCTTTTCAATGAGGTTTTTATGGTCTTAGAGTATGAAGCCTTCCATTTTCCACTGCCAGTTCCACAGCTAATTAACAAAATTGCATAAAGATTGATATGAAGGTAAATATTAGAGGCGCAAAAGGGAAGAGAAAGCAAATGATTTAAAATGTCAGAAAAGCCAAGACATTCATCTTGCCTGCTGCAATTTGTTTTTCACTAATAAAATATACATTGGTTTCTGCTTGGAAAAGTTATTAGTGGCAACACGGTCTGCATGGAGCTTTGTCTCTACTGAAACCAAGTCTTTGTTTAGACAGCGGTGATGAAGGTTTTGTGCCATTGTCTAATCTGTCAGATTAGATGAGCAAATGTATTTGGGGGTGCAAAGATGTGCGGCCACACCTGCTGTGCAGAGCTGTGAATTCACAACTCTGCTGACTATTAAAACGTGTTATGCTGGGAGCTCTTTTGTTGCAATGGAACTGTTGGTGGTTGTGTGTTTGAAGTGGCATAAGTGTCAGGCCTTGTCACCATCATAATAATCCCTCAAAAAGTAGCCTCATATTTTGACCATTTAATAATATGTAGTGAAATGAAGGCTAAGTGCCTAGTGTATTTGAGGACTTTCAATTGAATTTGCATTTTACAATTTTAAAGCAAAATTCTATTAATGGAATCAACATCCAAATATACTATAAGCACTTGGGTTATAGATTCAAAGACATGTAGGAAGTAAACAAAATATGCACAAGAAAATGTGAGACTGTTGTTCTGAAACTAAAGGAGTATAAGACTAACTGTGGGCCTCAGAAACAACTAGTTGTTTCTTTTTGTGACAATATTTGTCATTTTCTATGAGTGCACCATGATATTTTGTTTGTATAACTGAACTTTGAATGATAACTAAATAAAGACACTGCCTTCCTTTCTTCCCTAATTATACATACATATGCGACACTTTCATAATTTCAATGGTTTTACTTTGAAATTTTCACTCCATGTTCTCATTTTCAATTTTAAATAACAGAATGTAAAATTAATAGGCTCATATATAAATTCCCAACTCTTAAATTTGTGAATGTAACTCTCCTTCTAAGATTGTATTTTGATAATGGTTCTCTTGGAATATTGATTAATTCCTAAAGATCAGCTTTTTAGTGACTAATATGTCTATAGGTACGTCTTCAGTGGAAGTTTAGTAGATGTTTGTTCAAGAATGAGGAAATAATATTTTTGGAATTTTAAAATCATAAGAAAAACTGGAATGAAAAGGAGAAGCAAACATTCTATTAAAATCTACTCTGCTGTCTCTAACTCGGAGCAGCTTGCGGCAAGTTTAATAGACCCTAATCCAGGGATGCCTTTTAGGGACCTTAGACCTGCATGGCCTCATTAATTCAAATGCTACGTGACAGTTCAGAGGTATCCTAAACCAGCCATTACCTACATAAACAGGCTTAGGTGCCAGCGTGGCACGTATTGTCCTCACTTCAGAATTCCTCAGCCTCCATTGCTACGATTAGAGAAAATGTCTAAAGCACGATTTTTTTTCTCCTACATATGCACTAATGATGTCTAACCAGAGGCGAAGCCTGTTTTTTTTCTGAACAGAGACTATTAAGTATTTTAATATTACATTAGAAGAAAATATTTCAAAGTTATGAGATGATAGACATGGGTTTGAAAAATATTGAAAGATATTTGCATCCTTCAACTCTCTCGGAAGTGTCATTTCTGTGCAATTCAGGCACACAGTTAAGTGGCTCTTATTTGACAATCATCAGAATACTGAGATTGAGATTTCATATCGGGTAACATCTGGATTGTCCTGAAGGTACAGCAGGGTGACAGCTTCACACATTTCCTGAAGAGTGGCGTCCACATACTGACAGTTACTCATCATTCAGAAAAAAAAAGGGGGGGAAGGAAAAAAAAAAAGAAAAAAAGAAAAATGTTCGGTCTGACTTAATTTAGGCTAATCTATATAAAATTCACTATTTGGTAGGAATGTGCATAAAAATAGTTCTTGGTATAATATAAAATTATAAGTCATCTAAAAGTATCACAAATAATGTTTAAATTTCTGACTGAAAAGGTAGAACCTTTGTTCTGAAGGCCAAACTGCACATAATAATGAAATAACAGTAGTGATTGAAGATTGGGTTTAACTTAATTAAGTTTGTAATGAGATGAGCCTGTTTCACTTTGTAATCCTGTTATCAGTGAAAATGAAATAAATA